>NW_028225187.1:11210959-12573732 GCF_052327205.1 Somniosus microcephalus | reverse complement strand
CGAAAAGATACACTTCTCTTTATTAAAAGTTAAACCAACTTTTTCCGCAGCTTGAAGGAATCTTTCTAAATTAGAATCATGCTCCACCCTTGATTTACCACACACCGTGATATCATCTAAATATGAAAAGGTGTCAGAGAGAGAGTTATCACTTATAAAAGCATCCATTGCCCGTTGAAAACAAGCAACACCATTAGTAACACCAAATGGTATTCGGCAAAACTGATACAGCTTTCCACCAGCCTCAAAGGCTGCATATGGTTGATCCCTCTTAACAATAGGAATCTGATGATAAGCACTCTTTAAATCAATAGTGCTAAAAACTTATACTGAGATACTTTGTTGATAAGCTCATCAATCTTAGGCAAAGGGTACGCATCTAATTGAGTATACCTATGAATAGTTTGAGAGTAGTCTATCACCATTCGTTTCTTATGCCTCTCGTTAGTGGTGACAACTACCTGAGCCCGCCAAGGCGAACAACTAGGTTCAATGATTCCTTCCAATAAAAGACGTTGGACTTCAGAATTAATAAATTCTCTATCCTGACTGCTATACCTTCTTGACTTGGTAGCAATTGGCTTACAATCCGGCATCAAATTGGAAAAAAGTGATAATGGAGAAATGGATAAAGAAGTTAATCCACAAATGGATAAGGGTGGCTTAGTCCCTCCAAACGAAAGACTGAGACTCTCGTGTAATTTAAGCACATCATGACCAATCAAAATATCCGCACAAAGATTAGGCAAAACAGATAGACGTATATCAGTATACGTATTACCTAGAAGAATCAATTTCACAAGGCAACAACCAGCTACTTGTGAAGTAAGGGTCGTCTGAGCCATACACACCTGATAAGTAACAGGCAAGATTTTCAAACACTTTTCCTTCACAAACTGAAGACTTATAAAACTCTCGGTACTGCCCGTATCTATGCGAGCCTTCACTTCTAACCCATTAACTTGGGCCGTAACTATAGCTTTGTTTAGGCCATGAGCAAATGCAGCAGAAATTGATGCAATAAACGCCCTCTCTACAGGTTGAATAATCGCAGAAGAGGAGGTAATTGAACCTAATGATTTACAAACACATGCATAATGACCTCTCTTGCCGCATTTACTACATACAGCCTCCCGGGCAGGACACTTCAAACGAGGATGCCGGACGTCCCCACAAAAATAACACTTCTGAATCCTAGAGGCAACAGCCGCCGAAGTAGAAGGTGGAGCTGTTGGAGTAGAAACTATTTCAGAATCTAGTAAACCACTCCCATTAAGTCCACCTAATTCCTTTTCGTCCGGAATGGCCGAAACCATAGTCACAGGCCGATTAGAAAGAGCATAAGAATCCGAACCTCTGAGCCATATCCAATGCAGAAGCTTGCTCAAAAGCACTCTTGAGATCCAAAGTCTTATTTTCTAACAACCGCTGACGAATTGATCTAGACAGTAGTCCATTAATAAAAGCATCCCGTACCGATTCTTCCTTATATTCTTCGGCCATCACGGCTTTATAATTACAGTTAGCACTAAGGCGCCGAAGTGCTTGTAAATAAGTATCCAAAGATTCTCCCACCTGCTGCCTATGGGCAGATAGAAGGTAACGTGCAAATACCTCATTCTTTGGTTTAACAAAAATCTTCTCCAATGCAGAAATAGCCAATTCGTAAGTTTCACAGTCCAAAATATACTTATACACATCCGGAGCAATGTAGTTGATCAGCATATTCAGCTTATTCAGAGACTCTTGTTCCAACACACCCAAAACGTTTGTAAATGTACAATACCAATGTTTCCATTTATCATCCACTCCTGCAGAATTAGGCTCAGCATTGAATCGTTCTGGTTGAAGATATCGCTCCATTCTGATAAAAAGTTAATAAATTGAAATAAAGAATAGATTTGCCTTTCTAATCTAGGCTATATTAACTTTAAAAACCCAGTAGCACATCTTTCAACACCAGTCTCCAACAATGACTGGAGAGAACTGAATTTAAGATGGCCACCACAAATAACCTGACATCCACTACCAATGAGTTTACAGCATATATCTCAAGGTAGAAACAAACAACCAATTACAATACTTCTTACTAATACAGAGAACAACCACCCCATTCAACAATCACAATACTTCTTATTAAACATAGGAAATAATCACCACACCCAGCAACTCCAAATTAAAACTCATCCTTGTTTAAACCCCAATCACTGTCTCGGCCCTCCCTGTCTCTGTAACCTCCTCCGGCCCTACACTCCCCCAGCAACTCCAAATTAAACTCTCATCCTCGTTTAAACCCCATGCACTGTCTCGGCCCTCCCTGTCTCTGTAACCTCCTCCGGCCCTACACTCCCCCAGCAACTCCAAATTAAACTCTCATCCTCGTTTAAACCCCATTCACTGTCTCGGCCCTCCCTGTCTCTGTAACCTCCTCCAGCCCTACACTCCCCCAGCAACTCCAAATTAAAACTCTCATCCTCGTTTAAACCCCATTCACTGTCTCGGCCCTCCCTGTCTCTGTAACCCTCTCCAGCCCTACACTCCCCCAGCAACTCCAAATTAAAACTCATCCTCGTTTAAACCCCATTCACTGTCTCGGCCCTCCCTGTCTCTGTAACCTCCTCCGGCCCTACACTCCACCAGCAACTCCAAATTAAAATTCATCCTCGTTTAAACCCCATTCACTGTCTCGGCCCTCCCTGTCTCTCTAACCCCCTCCGGCCCTACACTCCCCCAGCAACTCCAAATTAAAACTCATCCTCGTTTAAACCCCATTCACTGTCGCGGCCCTCCCCGTCTCCGTAACCTCCTCCGGCCCTACACTCCCCCAGCAACTCCAAATTAAAACTCATCCTCGTTTAAACCCCATTCACTGTCTCGGCCCTCCCGATCTCTGTAACCTCCTCCGGCCCTACACTCCCCCAGCAACTCCAAATTAAAACTCATCCTCGTTTAAACCCCATTCACTGTCTCGGCCCTCCCGGTCTCTGTAACCTCCTCCGGACCTACACTCCCCCAGCAACTCCAAATTAAAACTCATCCTCGTTTAAACCCCATTCACTGTCTCGGCCCTCCCTGTCTCTGTAACCTCCTCCGGCACTACACTCCCCCAGCAACTCCAAATTAAAACTCATCCTTGTTTAAACCCCATTCACTGTCTCGGCCCTCCCCGTCTCTGTAACCTCCTCCGGCCCTACACTCCCCCAGCAACTCCAAATTAAACCTCTCATCCTCGTTTAAACCCCATTCAGTGTCTCGACCCTCCCTGTCTCTGTAACCTCCGCCGGCCCTACACTCACCCAGCAACTCCAAATTAAAACTCATCCTCGTTTAAACCCCATTCACTGTCTCGGCCCTCCCTGTCTCTGTAACCTCCTCCGGCCCTACACTCCCCCAGCAACTCCAAATTAATATTTTCATCCTCATTTAAACGCCATTCACTGTCTCGGCCCTCCCTGTCTCTGTAACCTCCTCCGGCCCTACACTCCCCCAGCAACTCCAAATTAAAACTCATCCTCGTTTAAACCCCATTCACTGTCTCGGCCCTCCCTGTCTCTGTAACCTCCTCCGGCCCTACACTCCCCCAGCAACTCCAAATTAAAACTCATCCTCGTTTAAACCCCATTCACTGTCTCGGCCCTCCCGGTCTCTGTAACCTCCTCCAGCCCTACACTCCCCCAGCAACTCCAAATTAAAACTCATCCTCGTTTAAACCCCATTCACTATCTCGGCCCTCCCTGTCTCTGTAACCTCCTCCGGCACTACACTCCCCCAGCAACTCCAAATTAAAACTCATCCTTGTTTAAACCCCATTCACTGTCTCGGCCCTCCCCGTCTCTGTAACCTCCTCCGGCCCTACACTCCCCCAGCAACTCCAAATTAAACCTCTCATCCTCGTTTAAACCCCATTCACTGTCTCGGCCCTCCCTGTCTCTGTAACCTCCTCCGGCCCTACACTCCCCCAGCAACTCCAAATTAATATTTTCATCCTCATTTAAACCCCATTCACTGTCTCGGCCCTCCCTGTCTCTGTAACCTCCTCCGGCCCTACACTCCCCCAGCAACTCCAAATTAAAACTCATCCTCGTTTAAACCCCATTCACTGTCTCGGCCCTCCCTGTCTCTGTAACCTCCTCCGGCCCTACACTCCCCCAGCAACTCCAAATTAAAACTCATCCTCGTTTAAACCCCATTCACTGTCGCGGCCCTCCCCGTCTCTGTAACCTCCTCCGGCCCTACACTCCCCCAGCAACTCCAAATTAAAACTCATCCTCGTTTAAACCCCATTCACTGTCTCGGCCCTCTCTGTCTCTGTAACCTCCTCCGGCACTACACTCCCCCAGCAACTCAAAATTAAAACTCATCCTCCTTTAAACCCCATTCACTGTCTCGGCCCTCCCGGTCTCTGTAACCTCCTCCGGCCCTACACTCCCCCAGCAACTCCAAATTAAAACTCATCCTCGTTTAAACCCCATTCACTGTCTCGGCCCTCCCTGTCTCTGTAACCTCCTCCGGCACTACACTCCCCCAGCAACTCCAAATTAAAACTCATTCTTGTTTAAGCCCCATTCACTGTCTCGGCCCTCCCCGTCTCTGTAACCTCCTCCGGCCCTACACTCCCCCAGCAACTCCAAATTAAACCTCTCATCCTCGTTTAAACCCCATTCAGTGTCTCGACCCTCCCTGTCTCTGTAACCTCCTCCGGCCCTACACTCACCCAGCAACTCCAAATTAAAACTCATCCTCGTTTAAACCCCATTCACTGTCTCGGCCCTCCCTGTCTCTCTAACCCCCTCCGGCCCTACACTCCTCCAGCAACTCCAAATTAAAACTCATCCTCGTTTAAACCCCATTCACTGTCTCGGCCCTCCCTGTCTCTGTAACCTCCTCCGGCCAAACACTCCCCCAGCAACTCCAAATTAATATTTTCATCCTCATTTAAACCCCATTCACTGTCTCGGCCCTCCCTGTCTCTGTAACCTCCTCCGGCCCTACACTCCCCCAGCAACTCCAAATTAAAACTCATCCTCATTTAAACCCCATTCACTGTCTCGGCCCTCCCTGTCTCTGTAACCTCCTCCGGCCCTACACTCCCCCAGCAACTCCAAATTAAAACTCATCCTCGTTTAAACCCCATTCACTGTCTCGGCCCTCCCTGTCTCTGTAACCTCCTGCGGCCCTACACTCCCCCAGCAACTCCAAATTAAAACTCATCCTCGTTTAAACCCCATTCACTGTCTCGGCCCTCCCTGTCTCTGTAACCCCCTCCGGCCTTACACTCCCCCAGCAACTCCAAATTAAACCTCTCACCTCGTTTAAACCCCATTCACTGTCTCGGCCCTCCCTGTCTCTAACCTCCTCCGGCCCTACACTCCCCCAGCAACTCCAAATTAAAACTCATCCTCGTTTAAACCCCATTCACTGTCTCGGCCCTCCCTGTCTCTGTCACCTCCTCCGGCCCTACACTCACCCAGCAACTCCAAATTAAAACTCATCCTCGTTTAAACCCCATTCACTCTCTCGGCCCTCCCTGTCTCTGTAACCTCCTCCGGCCCTGCACTCCCCCAGCAACTCCAAATTAAAACTCATCCTCGTTTAAACCCCATTCACTGTCTCGGCCCTCCCTGTCTCTGTAACCTTCTCCGGCCCTACACTCCCCCACCACCAAGATCTCTCTGTTCCTCCGACTCTGGCCTCTTGTGCATTTCACCCTCTCCTCACTCTAACCAGGACACATCTCCATGAACCCACGACAACCTCACTGCTCATTGATAGAACAAGAATCACACCCAGCTGTATATTGTGTCTGTGGATATATAGCATATTCATAAAATACCATAACTTAATATCAAAACTCAACAAATATTTCGAAATAAAAAAATATAATACCGCCACACTGTGTACAACCAAGTGAAGGACATTATGATTAATCAGTGATCATCTGCTCCATATGTCGCTGCAGAATATTCTCTACCTGTGGAATAAGACAGGTTTTGGCCTGCACTGTGTGAGAAAATCTCACCAATGGGTGCTCCCAGTGCGGAGTCTCGGCCTGCACTGTGTGAGTAAATCTCACGAATGGACGCTCCCAGTGCAGAGTCTCGGCCTGCACTGTGTGAGTAAATCTCACCAATGGGTGCTCCCAATGCAGAGCCTTGGCCTGCACAGTGTGAGAAAATCGCACCAATGGGTGCTCCCAGTGCGGAGTCTGGGCCTGTACTGTGTGAGTAAATCTCACCAATGGGTGCTCCCAGTGCAGAGTCTCGGCCTGCACTGTGTGAGTAAATCTCACCAATTGGTGCTCCCAGTGCAGTGTCTCGGCCTGCACTGTGTGAGTAAATCTCACCAATGGGTGCTCCCAGTGCAGAGTCTCGGCCTGTACTGTGAGTAAATCTCACCAATGGGTGCTCCCAGTGCAGAGTCTCGGCCTGTACTGTGTGAGTAACTCTCACCATTGGGTGCTCCCAGTGCAGAGTCTCGGCCTGCACTGTGTGATTAAATCTCACCAATGGGTGCTCCCAGTGTGGAGTATCGCCCTGCACTGTGTGAGTAAATCTCACCAATGGGTGCTCCCAGTGCAGAGTCTCGGCCTGCACAGTGTGAGTAAATCTAACCAATGGGTGCTCCCAGTGCAGAGTCAAGGTCTGCACTGTGTGAGTAAATCTACAAATGGGTGCTCCCAGTGCAGAGTCTTGGCCTGTACGGTGTGAGTACATCTCACCAATGGGTGCTCCCAGTGCGTATTCTCGGCCTGCACTGTGAGTAAATCTCACCAAAGGGTGCTCCCAGTGCACTGTCTCGCCCTGCACTGTGTGAGTAAATCTCACCAATGGGTGCTCCCAGTGCGGAGTCTCGGCCTGCACTGTGAGTAAGTCTCACCAATGGGTGCTCCCAGGGCAGAGTCTCGGCCTGCATTGTGTGAGTTAATATAACCAATCGGTGCTCCCAGTGCGGAGTCTCGGCCTGCACGGTGTGAGTAAACATCACCAATGGGCGCTCCCAGTGCGGAATCTTGGCCTGTACTGTGTGAGAAAATCTCACCAATAGGTGCTCCCAGTGCGGAGTCTCGGCCTGCACTGTGTGAGTAAATATCACGAATGGGTGCTCCCAGTGCGGAGTGTCGGCCTGCACTGTGTGAGTAAACATCACCAATGGGTGCTCCCAGTGCAGAGTCTCGGCCTGTACTGTGAGTGAATCTCACCAATGGGTGCTCCCAGTGCGGAGTCTCGGAATGTACTGTGTGAGTAAATCTCACCAATGGGTGCTCCCAGTGCAGAGTCTCGGCCTGCACTGTGTGAGTAAATCTCACCAATGGGCGCTCCCAGTGCAGAGTCTCGGCCTGCACTGTGTGAGTAAATCTCACCAATAGGCGCTCCCAGTGCAGAGTCTCGGCCTGTACTGTGTGAGTAAATCTCACCAATGGGTGCTCCCAGTGCAGAGTCTCGGCCTGTACTGTGGGAGTAATTCTCACCAATGGGTGCTCCCAGTGCAGAGTCTCGGCCTGTACTGTGTGAGTAAATCTCACCAATGGGTGCTCCCAGTGCAGAGTCTCGGCCTGCACTGTGCGAGAAAATCTCACCAATGGGTGCGCCCAGTGCAGAGTCTCGGCCTGTACTGTGTGAGTAAATCTCACCAATGGGTGCTCCCAGTGCAGAGTCTCGGCCTGTACTGTGTGAGTAATTCTCACCAATGGGTGCTCCCAGTGCAGAGTCTCGGCCTGCACTGTGTGAGTAAATCTCACCAATGGGTGCTCCCAGTGCAGAGTCTCGGCCTGTACTGTGTGAGTAAATCTCACCAATGGGTGCTCCCAGTGCAGAGTCTCGGCCTGCACTGTGAGTAAATCTCACCAATGGGTGCTCCCAGTGCAGAGTCTCGGCCTGCACTGTGTGAGTAAATCTCACCAATGGGTGCTCCCAGTGCAGAGTCCCGGTCTGCACTGTGTGAGGAAATCACACCAATGGTTGCTCCCAGTGCGGAGTCTCAGCCTGCACTGTGTGAGTAAATCTCACCAATGGGTGCTCCCAATGCAGAGTCTCGGCCTGCAATGTGTGAGTAACTCTCACCAATGGGTGCTCCCAGTGCAGAGTCTCGGCCTGTACTGAGAGTAAATCTCACCAATGGGTGCTCCCAGTGCAGAGTCTCGGCCTGCACAGTGTGAGTAAATCTCACCAATGGGTGCTTCCAGTGCAGAGTCTCGGCCTGCACAGTGTGAGTAAATCTCACCAATGGGTGCTCCCAGTGCAGAGTCTCGGCCTGTACTGTGTGAGTAAATCTCACCAATGGGTGAGGCCAGTGCGGAGTCTCGGCCTGCACTGTGTGAGTATCTCTCACCAATGGGTGCTCCCAGTGCAGAGTCTCGGCCTGCACTGTGTGAGTAAATCTCACCAATGGGTGCTCCCAGTGCGGAGTCTCGGCCTGTACTGTGTGAGTAAATCTCACCAATGGGTGCTCCCAGTGAATAGTCTCGGCCTGCAATGTGTGAGTAAATCTCACCAATGTGTGCTCCCAGTGCAGCGTCTCGGCCTGTACTGTGTGAGTAAATCTCACCAATGGGTGCTCCCAGTGCGGAGTCTCGGCCTGTACTGTGTGAGTAAATCTCACCAATGGGTGCTCCCAGTGCAGAGTCTCGGCCTGTACTGTGTGAGTAAATCTCACCAATATGTGCTCCCAGTGCAGCGTCTCGGCCTGTACTGTGTGAGTAAATCTCACCAATGGGTGCTCCCAGTTTGGAGTCTCGGCCTGTACTGTGTGAGCAAATCTCACCAATGGGTGCTCCCAGTGCAGAGTCTCGGCCTGCACTGTGAGTAAATCTCACCAATGGGTGCTCCCAGTGCAGAATCTCGGCCTGGAGTGTGTGAGTAAATCTCACCAATGGGTGCTCCCAGTGCAGAGTCTCGGCCTGCACTGTGTGTGTAAATCTCACCAATGGGTGCTCCCAGTGCAGAGTCTCGGCCTGCACTGTGTGAGTAAATCTCACCAATGGGTGCTCCCTGTGCAGAGTCTCGGCCTGCACTGTGTGAGTAAATCTCACCAATGGGTGCTCCCTGTGCAGAGTCTCGGCCTGCACAGTGTGAGTAAATCTAACCAATGGGTGCTCCCAGTGCAGAGTCTCGGTCTGCACTGTGTGAGTAAATCTCACCAATGGGTGCTCCCAGTGCAGAGTCTCGGCCTGCATTGTGTGAGTAAATCTCACCAATGGGTGCTCCCAGTGCGAAGTCTCGGCCTGCATTGTGTGAGTAAACCTCACCAATGGGTGCTCCCAGTGCAGAGTCTCGGCCTGCACTGCGAGTAAATTCCTCCAATGGGTGCTCCCAGTGCAGAGTCTTGGCCTGTACTGTGTGAGTAAATCTCACCAATGCCTGCTCCCAGTGCAGAGTCCCGGCCTGCACTGTGTGAGTAAATCTCACCAATGGGTGCTCCCAGTGCGGAGTCTCGGCCTGCACTGTGAGTAAGTCTCACCAATGGGTGCTCCCAGGGCAGAGTCTCGGCCTGTGCTGTGTGAGTAAACATCACCAATGGGCGCTCCCAGTGCGGAGTCTCGGCCTGCACTGTGTGAGTAAACATCACCAATGGGCGCTCCCAGTGCGGAGTCTCGGCCTGTACTGTGATTAAATCTCACCAATTGGTGCTCCCAGTGCGGAGTCTCGGACTGTAATGTGTGAGTAAATCTCACCAATGGGTGCTCCCAGTGCAGAGTCTCTGCCTGCACTGTGTGAGTAAATCTCACCAATGGGTGCTCCCAGTGCAGAGTCTCGGCCTGCACTGTGTGAGTAAATCTTACCAATGGGTGCTCCCAGTGCAGAGTCTCGGCCTGCACTGTGTGAGTAAATCTCACCAATGGGCGCTCCCAGTGCGGAGTTTCGGCCTGCACTGTGTGAGTAAATCTCACCAATGGGTGCACCCAATGCAGAGTCTCGGCCTGTACTGTGTGAGTAAATATCACCAATGGGTGCTCCCAATGCAGAGTCTCGGCCTGTACTGTGTGAGTAAATCTCACCAATGGGTGCTCACAGTGCAGAGTCTCGGCCTGTACTGTGTGAGTAAATCTCACCAATGGGTGCTCACAGTGCAGAGTCTCGGCCTGTACTGTGTGAGTAAATCTCACCAATGGGTGCTCCCAGTGCAGAGTCTCAGCCTGCACTGTGTGAGTATCTCTCACCAATGGGTGGTCCCAGTGCAGAGTCTCGGCCTGCACTGTGTGAGTAAATCTCACCAATGGGCGCTCCCAGTGCAGAGTCTCAGCCTGTACTGTGTGAGTAAATCTCACCAATGGGTGCTCCCAGTGCAGGGTCTCGGCCTGCACTGTGTGAGTAAATCTCACCAATGGGCGCTCCCAGTGCAGAGTCTCGGCCTGTACTGTGAGTAAATCTCACCAATGGATGCTCCCAGTGCAGAGTCTCGGCCTGCACTGTGTGAGTAAATCTCACCAATGGGCGCTCCCAGTGCAAAGTCTCGGCCTGTACTGTGAGTAAATCTCACCAATGGATGCTCCCAGTGCAGAGTCTCGGCCTGCACTGTGTGAGAAAATCTCACCAATGGGTGCTCCCAGTGCAGAGTCTCGGCCTGCACAGTGTGAGTAAATCTCACCAATGGGTGCTCCCAGTGTGGAGTCTCAGTCTGTACTGTGAGTAAATCTCACCAATGGATGCTCCCAGTGCAGAGTCTTGGCCTGTACTGTGAGTAAATCTCAACAATGGGTGCTCCCAGTGCAGAGTCTCGGCCTGTACTGTGTGAGTAAATCTCACCAATGGGTGCTCCCAGTGCAGAGTCTCGGCCTGTACTGTGTGAGTAAATCTCACCAATGGGTGCTCCCAGTGCAGAGTCTCGGCCTGTACTGTGTGAGTAAATCTCACCAATGGGTGCTCCCAGTGCAGAGTCTCGGCCTGTACTGTGTGAGTAAATCTCACCAATGGGTGCTCCCAGTGCAGAGTCTCGGCCTGTACTGTGTGAGTAAATCTCACCAATTGATGCTCCCAGTGCGGAGTCTCGGCCTGTACTGTGTGAGTAAATCTCACCAATTGATGCTCCCAGTGCGGAGTCTCGGCCTGTACTGTGTGAGTAAATCTCACCAATGGGTGCTCCCAGTGCAGAGTCTCGGCCTGTACTGTGTGAGTAAATCTCACCAATGGGTGCTCCCACTGCGGAGTCTCGGCCTGTACTGTGTGAGTAAATCTCACCAATTGATGCTCCCAGTGCAGAGTCTCGGCCTGTACTGTGAGTAAATCTCAGCAATGGGTGCTCCCAGTGCAGAGTCTCAGCCTGTACTGTGTGAGTAAATCACACCAATGAGTGCTCCCAGTGCGGAGTCTCGGCCTGCACTGTGTGAGTAAATCTCACCAATGGGCACTTCCAGTGCAGAGTCTCGACCTTTACTGTGAGTAAATCTCACCAATAGGCGCTCCCAGTGCGGTGTCTCGGCCGACGGGACCCCGTCTGCAACTGGGTTGTGGAGATCAGCGGGACTCACTGGCTTTCACTGGGCTGCTGTCTGTGTCACACCTGATGTGGAGAGTTGATCGCAACACTCAGGAAATGCTCGATCCAAGAGCTAACAGCTGTTGTACTGATGGGGAGGAGGGATTTGATATCATGTTTAACAAGCAACGTTCTACTTCTCATTTTGATATTTCCATCTAACACTCCTGTTAATATTATATCTATTACAGAGCATCAGAATCCGGGAGCACCTGTCACCGCCATGGCTGAAGGTCCAGACAGGGGAGAAGATCCAACATCTTCAAGAACAATGAGAATGGACACAGGTGGGTTCAGATAATACTTTAAATTTAAATTCTGTCCAGACAAAAGGTCCAAATCTCCTGTAAGATACTGCAGCTCACAGAGGAAGAGGGAACAGGACAGGGGCTGAGTAGAAAGAGGGAAGCGAGTGAATATCTAGAGGGACATCACAGTCACAGGTGGAGGAAACCGCTGAGTACTGGAACTGTCCAATGGATACCTGGTATTGGAGACTGTAAGGTGGATTGAGACAGTGACTCAGAGGATCGCAGTCACAGGTGGAGGAAGCCCCTGAGTACTGGAACTGTCCAATAGATACCTGGAATTGGGGACTGTAAGGTGGAGAGAGACAGTGACTCAGAGGATCACAGTCACAGGTGGAGGGAGTCCCTGAGTACAGGAACTGTCCAATAGATACCTGGTATTGGGGACTGTAAGGTGGAGAGAGACAGTGACTCAGAGGATCGCAGTCACAGGTGGAGGGAGCCCCTGAGTACTGGAACTGTCCAATAGATACCTGGTATTGGGGACTGTAAGGTGGAGAGAGACAGTGACTGAGGATCAGAGTCACAGGTGGAGGGAGCCCCTGAGTACTGGAACTGTCCAATAGATACCTGGTATTGGGGACTGTAAGGTGGAGAGAGACAGTGACTGAGGATCACAGTCACAGGTGGAGGAAGCCCCTGAGTACTGGAACTGTCCAATAGATACCTGGTATTGGGGACTGTAAGGTGGAGAGAGACAGTGACTCAGAGGATCACAGTCACAGGTGGAGGAGCCCCTGAGTGCTGGAACTGTCCAATAGATACCTGGTATTGGGGACTGTAAGGTGGAGAGAGACAGTGACTCAGAGGATCGCAGTCACAGGTGGAGGAAGCCCCTGAGTGCTGGAACTGTCCAATAGATACATGGCATTGGGGACTGTAAGGTGGAGAGAGACAGTGACTCAGAGGGTCACAGTCACAGGTGGAGGAAGCCCCTGAGTGCTGGAACTGTTCAGTAGATACCTGGTATTGGGGACTGTAAGGTGGATATAGAGAGTGACTCGGAGGATCACAGTCACAGATGGAGGGAGCCCCTGAGTACTGGAACTGTCCAGAACATACCTGGTATTGGGGACTGTAAGGTGGAGAGAGACAGTGACTCAGAGGATCACAGTCACAGGTGGAGGGAGTCCCTGAGTACAGGAACTGTCCAATAGATACCTGGTATTGGGGACTGTAAGGTGGAGAGAGACAGACTATATGATTACAGACTTAGACCCATCCTCTTTCAGAGCATTCACAGTCAAACCACAAACAACACTGTCAGATCACAATCAAATTACTATGTTCCTCAAAAAGACAGAAACAAACAACATAGAAACACAACCCAGTAAACTGTACAACACCAAAAAATCGTACAGATGGGCCAAAAACGACACGGAAAAATACCAGAAAACAATTAGCAATGCATCAACTCAAGCTCTCTTAGACACCTTTCTGGATAACATATACACTCACAATAAAGAAGGCGTAAACCGGGCAGTTAGTAAACTAAACAATATTTTTGATAATTTGGCAACAAATGCAAACTTGAAAGCTCGCAAGAACAAACCCAAAACAAAAAACTATGAAAAATGGTTTGACCGAGATTGCCATAACATGAGGAAAAAACTTAGAAAAATATCAAACCAAAAACACAGACATCCAGAAAACGAGGAACTACGCCTTACTTATTGTCAGACACTAACACAATACAGAAACACACTCAGAACCAAAAAAGAGCAATATATTAAGAATACACTCAGCTCCATGGAGGAATCCATTGATTCCAATTGTTTCTGGGAAAACTTGAAAACACTACACAAAAAACAACACGACGATTTGGCCATTCAAAATGGGGACACATGGGTAAACCACTTTGAAAAATTATACCAGAAAAACACACTAAGACCAGAGCAACACCAAATATGCAAAAAACTGGAAAAGCTAGAAATGGCCATAAAAGATAACCAAAACCCGCTGGACGCCATAATAACAGAAAAAGAACTTCTTGAAAATCTCAAGGACCTGCGACCAGGAAAAGCCTGCGGGACAGACGGCATACTAAACGAGATGATTAAACACACAGACAACAAAATGAAACTGGCTATCCTAAAACTCTTCAACTTGGTTCTGAGTGTCGGTTATTTCCCTGATATCTGGAACAAAGGACTCATAACGCCCATATACAAAAGTGGGGACAAAATCGACCCAAACAACTATCGAGGCATCTGTGTAAACAGTAACCTGGGGAAGGTATTCTGTAGCATCATAAACAAAAGACTTATAAACTTCCTTGAGGAGCACAATGTCTTGAGTAAAAGCCAAATTGGATTCCTGCCAAACTATAGAACATCCGATCATATCTTCACCCTACAGACCCTAATTGACAAACACGTTCACCATAACAAAAGCAAAATCTACGCATGCTTTGTAGATTTCCAGAAGGCTTTCGACTCCATCTGGCATGACGGTTTATTCCTGAAACTTATCGAAAGTGGGGTAGGAGGGAAAACATATGATGTAATTAAATCAATGTATACAAACAACAAATGTGGAGTTAAAATTGGAGACAAACAAACAAAATACTTCCCACAGGGGCGGGGGGTGACGCAGGGCTCGCCAATCTCACCGACACTCTTTAATATTTACATAAATGGATTGGCAAAACTACTTGAACAATCTACAGCACCCGGCCTCACCCTATATGAATCCAAGGTTAAATTCCTCCTCTATGCAGACGACCTGGTTCTGCTGTCACCTACTAAAGAGGGGCTACAGCAAAACCTGGACCTGCTGGAGTCGTACTGCCAGACTTGGGCCCTGACAATAAATCCCCAAAAAACCAAAGTCCTTGTGTTCCAGCAAAGATCCAAACATCAGGGACCCAAAATAAATTTCACAGTAGGAACAACCAAAATTGAACAAACCACTAACTACACATACTTGGGCTTAAAAATCAGTTCTACGGGAAACTTCAAACTGGCTGTGAATGAACTGAAAGAGAAAGCAAGAAGGGCTTTCTATGCCATCAAAAAATCAATCCAAATAGAAATCCCAATTAGCATTTGGCTCAAAATTTTCAAATCAGTAATTGAACCAATTGCACTCTATGGCAGTGAAGTATGGGGACCGCTAACTCAACAAGAATTTGCAAAATGGGACAAACACCCAATTGAGATCCTACATGCAGAATTCTGTAAAAGTATCCTCCGGACTCAAAGGAAAACAGTAAACAATGCATGCAGGGCGGAACTAGGCCAATATCCATTAATAATCACTATCCAAAAAAGAGCCACCAAATTTTGGAATCACCTACAAATGAGCAATCCCCAATGCTATCACTACGACGCCCTGAAATGCCAAGAGCTGACCATAAAGAAGAATACCCTCAGTCAACTAGTCCTGGGACTCAGTGAAGTAACTACTAACAATACTAACAATAACCAGCCCCAGGACAGTGACAGGGTAACACAAAGAATTCGACCCAACACAATCGTCGCTAAGCAAAAGGAAAAATATCTGACATATTGGGCAGAAACAACAAAAACCCAAAGCAAACTCAATTGCTACTTGGCCCTAAACAGACAATACAACATAGCTGATTACCTGACCATGGTAAAGGATAACAAACTGAGAAGAACCTTGACAAGGTACAGACTTAGCGAACATAGCCTAGCGATCGAAAAAGGCAGACACAGGCAGACCAGGCTGCCAAGAGAGGACAGGATATGCTCTCACTGCAGTCAGGGAGTGGTGGAGACAGAGATGCACTTCCTCACAGCTTGTGGAAAATATCAGGGCATCAGGGAGAATTTCTACCAAAAATTCTCACAAATATGCCCTGATTTCAGAAATCTGAATGACAACCAAAAACTCCCATTCCTACTGGGAGAGGAGAGAAACTGTATAACACTGGCGGCACACTATGTTACAGCTTGCCATGAACAGAGGGACAACCAGTAAACTAAGAAAAGAATATATATAAACAATGCGAATGTATATTTATACACTCAGGGATATACCTGTTTATACACTGTATGAATAGAACTGTGTTTATGTGCTAAACCATAAATGTATTTTGATGCTTTGGCAACATAAGATGTAACTTATCATGCCAATAAAGCGATTTGAATTGTGAATTGTGAATTGTGACTCAGGATCGCAGTCACAGGTGGAGGGAGCCCCTGAGTACTGGAACTGTCCAATAGATACCTGGTATTGGGGTCTGTAAGGTGGAGAGAGACAGTGACTGAGGATCACAGTCACAGGTGGAGGGAGCCCCTGAGTACTGGAACTGTCCAATAGATACCTGGTATTGGGGACTGTAAGGTGGAGAGAGACAGTGACTGAGGATCACAGTCACAGGTGGAGGGAGCCCCTGAGTACTGGAACTGTCCAATAGATACCTGGTATTGGGGACTGTAAGGTGGAGAGAGACAGTGACTGAGGATCACAGTCACAGGTGGAGGGAGCCCCTGAGTACTGGAACTGTCCAGTAGATACCTGGTATTGGGGACTGTAAGGTGGAGAGAGACAGTGACTCAGAGGATCACAGTCACAGGTGGAGGAAGCCCCTGAGTACTGGAACTGTCCAATAGATACCTGGTATTGGGGACTGTAAGGTGGAGAGAGACAGTGACTGAGGATCACAGTCACAGGTGGAGGGAGCCCCTGAGTACTGGAACTGTCCAGTAGATACCTGGTATTGGGGACTGTAAGGTGGAGAGAGACAGTGACTCAGAGGATCACAGTCACAGGTGGAGGGGCCCCTGAGTACTGGAACTGTCCAATAGATACCTGGTATTGGGGACTGTAAGGTGGAGAGAGACAGTGACTGAGGATCACAGTCACAGGGGGAGGAGCCCCTGAGTACTGGAACTGTCCAATAGATACCTGGTATTGGGGACTGTAAGGTGGAGAGAGACAGTGACTCAGAGGGTCACAGTCACAGGTGGAGGGAGCCTCTGAGTACTGGAACTGTCCAATAGATACCTGGTATTGGGGACTGTAAGGTGGAGAGAGACAGTGACTCAGGATCACAGTCACAGGTGGAGGGAGCCCCTGAGTACTGGAACTGTCCAATAGATACCTGGTATTGGGGACTGTAAGGTGGATAGAGACAGTGACTCAGAGGATCACAGTCACAGGTGGAGGAAGCCCCTGAGTACTGGAACTGTCCAATAGATACCTGGTATTGGGGACTGTAAGGTGGAGAGAGACAGTGACTGAGGATCACAGTCACAGGTGGAGGAAGCCCCTCAGTACTGGAACTGTCCAATAGATACCTGGTATTGGGGACTGTAAGGTGGATAGAGACAGTGACTCAGAGGATCACAGTCACAGGTGGAGGAAGCCCCTGAGTACTGGAACTGTCCAATAGATACCTGGTATTGGGGACTGTAAGGTGGAGAGAGACAGTGACTGAGGATCACAGTCACAGGGGGAGGAGCCCCTGAGTACTGGAACTGTCCAATAGATACCTGGTATTGGGGACTGTAAGGTGGAGAGAGACAGTGACTCAGAGGATCACAGTCACAGGTGGAGGAAGCCCCTGAGTACTGGAACTGTCCAATAGATACCTGGTATTGGGGACTGTAAGGTGGAGAGAGACAGTGACTGAGGATCACAGTCACAGGTGGAGGGAGCCCCTGAGTACAGGAACTGTCCAATAGATACCTGGTATTGGGGACTGTAAGGTGGAGAGAGACAGTGACTCAGGATCGCAGTCACAGGTGGAGGGAGCCCCTGAGTACTGGAACTGTCCAATAGATACCTGGTATTGGGGACTGTAAGGTGGATAGAGACAGTGACTGAGGATCACAGTCACAGGTGGAGGGAGCCCCTGAGTACTGGAACTGTCCAATAGATACCTGGTATTGGGGACTGTAAGGTGGAGAGAGACAGTGACTCAGAGGATCACAGTCACAGGTGGAGGAAGCCCCTGAGTACTGGAACTGTCCAATAGATACCTGGTATTGGGGACTGTAAGGTGGATAGAGACAGTGACTCAGAGGGTCACAGTCACAGGTGGAGGGAGCCCCTGAGTACTGGAACTGTCCAATAGATACCTGGTATTGGGGACTGTAAGGTGGAGAGAGACAGTGACTCAGAGGATCACAGTCACAGGTGGAGGAAGCCCCTGAGTACTGGAACTGTCCAATAGATACCTGGTATTGGGGACTGTAAGGTGGATAGAGACAGTGACTCAGAGGGTCACAGTCACAGGTGGAGGGGCCCCTGAGTACTGGAACTGTCCAATAGATACCTGGTATTGGCGACTGTAAGGTGGAGAGAGACAGTGACTCAGGACCATATTCTTGTGCAAACAGTGTGGCCCCAGAGAGCAGGAGGCCACCCAGTGGGGCAAGAGTGAGAGGCAGGTGGGGCCCAGGAATAGGAGAGTGGGACTGGTGGCAGATTGTATAGTCGGGGGAATAAACAACCTGTTCTAAAGCCCTGAGCAGCTCCTGAATGGTTAGTTACCTCCCTGGTGCCAGAGGGAAGAACATCCTTGACCGGTGGGACCACCTCTGGGAAGGAAAGGAGAGCAGAATATAGCCATGGTCGGAGCCAGTAACACGGATAGAAATACGTTTATAGAGGGACTATTAAGACTGAGGCACTAAACTAAGAAACCAGGCCTCAAGCTGTTGATCTCTGGATTGTTTTGCACTGGGCTACTTAAGGAGGGTAATAGGAGGCTGGTCATTGTGTGGCTGAGGGCTGGAGCAGGAGGGAAGTGTTCACGTTCTTGGACACTAGAGTGTGTTCAGTTGGAAGGGACGGTACTGCTGCGACCTGTACCGACCAACAATAATGGTTTTACAGAAAAGATGAATGTAGCAGTGGGAGGGTATCAGGGGATGTGACTGGAGATTGGGAAATATCCGGATCTCAGACTAGAGAGCGGAATTAATAAAAATGTGGGAGCTGAAACAGAAGATTTAAGAAATATTGAACAGTTATTGGCAAGAAAAAGGAAAGAGGATTTATAGTAGTGAGAGATAAAGTTGTGTTTATAAAAAGAAGAAACAGGGACAAGTCAACATTCCAAGTGCTGGAGCGAGTATTGAGTGTTGTGTGTGAGTGTACAAATCATTCCAAACATTCAGAAACATGAGAGATGTGATCTAGTATCTATAAGACAGGGCCTTGGTTTTCACAGGACTCAGAGGGAGATGTTTCTGGTGATCATTTTGAGGGAAGAGCAACAAATTTGTGGACGCCAGTATCAATAAAGTATTCTATGAAAACGCAACAACAACAAGAACAAACTGGGGTTTTTACAGCGCCTTTAATGTTGAAAAACCTCTCGAGGTGCTTCACAGGCGTGTTATCAATCAAAATTTGACACCAAGTCACATAAGGAGATATTCGGACAGGTAAAGTTTAAGGAACGTCTGAAAGGAGGAGAGCGAGAGAGAGAGGCGGAGAGGTTTAGAAGGTAAGGGTGTTCCATTGAGCAATGCTAAGATGGAATCCATATGTACACAGTGCAGCAATAGGAAGGGAGATAGCCCAATTCTCAATGGGTTTTACAGGCCAGTCAGCAGTTGAATTGAGATTGAGGGGTGGCTGGGTAAACTAGTTGTGGAGGATGCAATTTTGGGGAGATACAAAATATTTCCTTAACTTTTTAAAAATGATGGTGGAAGTGAAGTTTTGATGTACTAGAGGAGGATGTGGGTCCACAGTTAGAGATCACTGTAGAGAAGGATTTAGATCTGAGTAAAGTAGCCGAGGTGGAGAAGTCACTGGGCTCAGAGATATTGTACCCCAGACTATTAGAGGATGTCAGAGAGGAGATAGGAGGGACTGACCACAGCATTTCAACCCAGGTTTAATATCAGACTGTTAGAGGAAGTCAGAGCGGTGATAGGAGGGACTGACCACAGCATTTCAACCCAGGTTTAATATCAGACTGTTAGAGGAAGTCAGAGCGGAGATAGGAGGGACTGACCACAGCATTTCAACCCAGGTTTAATATCAGACTGTTAGTGGAAGTCAGAGAGGAGATAGGAGGGACTGACCACAGCATTTCAACCCAGGTTTAATATCAGACTGTTGGAGGAAGTCAGAGAGGAGATAGGAGGGACTGTTCACAGCATTTCAAGCCAGGTTTAATATCAGACTGTTAGAGGAAGTCAGAGCGGAGATAGGAGGGACTGACCACAGCATTTCAACCCACGTTTAATATCAAAAATATACAGGTGGACTGAAGGAGCCCAAGTGATGTTTCTGTTCTAATGTGGAGAGTGGATTAACTTGGTAAACAGAGACCATTGTGTAGAAACTCCACCAAATCTGTTAATCCAGGTCGAATTAGTTTGCATTTAGTGAGAAAGAGGATGATGAGGGGAGGCTGGAACGGATTAGATGCAGAAAAGTCGTATTTGAAAATTTTACGAACAATGACCGACAGGTGAAGACCCTTTGGTCCATCCAGACATTCCCAAGAAATTGCGATGCTTTGTCATACTTTGTTCTAGCTATCCCAAACCAAACCATGGGTGAGATGAAAAAAAACAGGTAAAAACACAGGCCAATTTGGGGGATTAAAATAGGGGGAATTCCTCTCCGACCCATCTAGACGATTGAAACTAGTCCAGCAGATCAATCTTACACTGAATTCCCGGAAGTGCCTTCCTGTTGTAAGAGGTGATGTCCGCACCAAACAGGAACAGGTCCAGCTCTCGCCTGAAGGAATTCACCGAGTCAGTGTCCACCGCCAGAGAAGGTATCCTGTTCCAGAGGTCGACTATCCTCTGGGAAAAGAACCACCTCCTGACATCTAACTTAAATCTGGCCTTGTACAACTTAAAATGGTGACCCCTGGCCCTCCGTAAGCTATGTAATTGGAACAAACTGTCAAATGTAACACAATCGATTCCCTTCATCATCTTATAAACCTCAATCAGATCACTGCCAAGTCTTTGCTTCTCTAAAGTGTAGAGTCCAAATTCTTAGCCTATCTTGATAACTAAGGTGCTTTATACTGGGAATTAGTCTAATGTCCCTCCTCTGCAACAGGTTCAAAGCTTCAATATCACCCACCTTATGTGGGGACCATAACTGGACACAGTATTCCAAGTGAGGCCTTTACAAGGTCTTGTACTAGGACAGAATAGGTCATCTTGTACCCTACTGGCCTATGAATGCACCCCAATATCCTCTTTTTTCTAGCTATCGCTTCATGGCATTAGTCCTGTACCTTTAGAGATGTATCCACTAGAATACCCAGATCTTCCTTTCTCCCCTTATTTAATGCCATGAAGGGTGTATGAATGTTGAGCACTCGCACTGCCCACAGGCATAACACGGCACTTATCCAAGCTAAACATCATGTGCCAGCCATGTGCCCAATCTCCTAACACATTAAGATACAGTTTTGTGGAGACATGACTATATCGGTTGATGGAATTTTGTACATGCGCTGTATATGTGGGTTATCAGAAGGTGATTGATAATGTGGCTCACAGGAAGCTGTAGCTTTTTGGTATATGATGACATGTAGCCACCTGGGTAGAAAGTGGATAATGGCCTAGAAATTCAGTTGGGCGCGCCAGCCGTTAGCGCCTTAGGAGGAGTAGATCTCGAGCGCTAGGCACTTAGCGCCCGGGTGCAGCGTGATCTGCACCTCGCCCCAACTTCAGTACACATTTAGCGCCGGCGCAAAGTCTTAGCGTGCGCCCTGCTGCGCGCGCAGATCATGACGTCATTTCGTCGTGCAACGCCCTTTGTGCGCCCCGAACCGGAACTTCACTCACGCCGGCCCATTGTGCGCCGGGCGGCCCTAACGACTGTGAAGTGGAACGGTACACAGCCGAGGTGGGCCGCGGGGAGCGCTAATTAAAGGGCACTTACCCTGCACTATAAAGGCCAGCCATTTTGCAGCATTCACTCTTGTGCAACGGTTTTTTGGACAGAGACCAAGGAGGAGAGCTTACTGGTTTGGACCAACACTAGGACAGGTATTTTTGGCTCAGGCCAGAGCTTAGCAATTATCTTTGCCTTCATTGAGAGCTCAGTGTTTGCCAGCATATAATGGGGGCTGCATTGGGTGCCAACGCTGACTTTCAGCCTTACAGACGCCGTGAGAGAGTGGCAGCCCTGGCTAGACGCAGAGGGGGCAACAGGCGTCGCCAACTGAGGCCTTACCCACCCAGGGTATACCGCCAGCAGTCCTCCTATCTGACCATGTCTGCCGTGATGTGTGTAAGGAGGCTGCAATTCAGAAGGGAGGTGGTTGCAGACATCTGCCAGCTGCTTCACAGAGATCTGCAGCCACAGCTGATGCGCAGGACGTCTCTGTCGGTGGCAGTGAAGGTGACGGTGGCTCTCAACTTCTATGCCACCGGCTCCTTCCAATCCGCTGCTGGGGACATCGCTAACATCTCCCAGTTCGCCGTGCATTGCTGCATCTGCCAGGTGACCAATGCCCTTTTCAGAAGGAGACATCAATTCATCTCCTTCCCCATGACCCTGGACAAGCAGCAGCAGCATGCAGTGGGATTTGCAAGAATAGCGGGCTTCCCCATGGTGCAGGGCGCCATTGACTGCACGCATGTGGCTTTGCGGGCACCTCTGGAGCATGCCGAGCATTACCGCAACCGGAAGGGCTACCATTCCCTCAATGTACAGCTGGTGTGTGACCACAGGCAGCGCATCCTAGCTGTCAATGCCCGCTTTCCAGGCAGCAGCCACGATGCCTTTATCCTGCGACAGACAACTGTGGCTGACATGTTCCAGGCACAGCCTCCCCCAAGAGGATGGCTTATTGGAGACAAAGGCTATCCTTTGTGTACCTGGCTCATGACCCCGCTCCGCGCGCCCACGACCCCTGCTGAAGAGGCATACAACGAGAGCCATCAAGCGACCAGGAACCTCATCAAACAAACAATCGGCGTCCTGAAGCAACGGTTCCGCTGTCTCGATCGCTCCGGGGGAGCCCTCCAGTATTCGCAGGAGCGAGTCTCCCAATTCGTTGTCGTCTGCTGCATGCTGCACAACCTGGCTATCCGCAGGACTCAGGCACTGCCACCTCACATTGGACCACCAGCTCAGGAGGAGGAGCAGGAGGAGCATGAGGAGGAGGGAGGATGAGGAGTACCAGCCCAGGAGGGACGCACAAGGTCCAAGGGCCGCCCGTCGGCGGCTTATTGAACGTCACTTCTAGGCCCCCTGTCAGGGAATGGCTTGTGCCAATGAAAGAACATGATTGCAGCCGCTCCGCAAGCCCTCAGCCAGTTAAGGCAACAAACACTTCAAAGATCAAACATGGACAATGTGAATAAATAAAATGCTTTATTGTACAAACTCAGGGCCCTTCCCACATGAAAACCAAAAAGTGACGAAACCCCCAAAAAACACTCAAACAAATTACTCGCTCCCACAACCTGGAGAGGATTAACAAAACAGTGCAACTAAAATGGCCGACATCCTCGGCCTTCGTAAAAAACAAACATCACATCCTCGGCCTTCAAAAAACAAACATCCAATTCTCGGCCTTCAAAAAACAAACATCCAATTCTCGGCCTCAAAAAACAAACATCCAATTCTCGGCCTTCAAAAAACAAACACAACTGGCCACACATTCAACTTTTTGGCCCGCTAGGGCGATGCCTTGGCCATCTTTGTGTGGCCCCTGCCCGCCCTGCTGCTCCTCCTCAAAGTAAGGCCATTGGCTGCTGCAAGGCTGGGGGCAGGCTCCAGAGGGGCACATGTCGTGACGGCAGATGCCCTTGGTGGTCGGCCTAGTCGAGGTCTGGCCGTCGAGCGGGCGGCTGTTGAATGCTGCAGCTGTGGCTGGCCAGCATCAGTCGCTGCACAGCTCCTGGCAGCTCCACTGGGGGAGTGTCAGCGGCGGCTGGAGGAATGGGGGCAAGCTGGCGGATGGCAGGCGCTTGCTGGTCACCTGAGACACTGGCACTCGCCCGGGCCAGCACTGCAGCATGCGCACCAATCTGCCGAGGGACAGACTGCTGTGCTGCTGCAGCGCGCCGGGTGCCCTGGCGATGCCTGGCTGACACAGTGAGTGTGGCAGCAGTGAGTGCCCTTGTTGACCTGTTCAGTGAACTCATCAGAGCACCCAGTGACTGCACGGCACCACTGATCAGCTGCCCACTCGCTGCCTGAGCTGCCCCGAATGCCGCCCGACTCGCTGCCTGATCTGCCCCGAATGCCGCCCGACTCGCTGCCTGCTCTGCCCCGAATTCCGCCAAACTGATGGCCTGTGAGGCCCCGACGTCGGTCACACTCCGAGAGAGGGACTCGATGGCCTCAGGCAACCGTGCCACTACCCCCATTAGCTCCGTGTGCCGGCGCTCCGAGTCCGCGGAGAAGTCCTCGAGGCGTTCCATCTCCTCGGCGAAGACCATCTCCAGACTGGAGGCCGGACTCTCCCTCTGGGGAGAAGGCCACCGAGCTGGCCGACCCTTCTTGCGTTGCTGGACGCCGCTGGGCCCAGCAATTGGACTCCCCTCCGACCCTTCCCCCCTCTGGGGAGAAGGCCGCCGAGCTGGCCGACCCTTCCTGCGTTGCTGGACGCCGCTGGGCCCAGCAATTGGACTCCCCTCCGACCCTTCCCCCCTCTGGGGAGAAGGCCACTGAGCTTCCACCCTCCTCCCGCGTTTCTGCAGGCCGCAGGTCCCATGAGCTACCCTCCCCTCCGACACTTCCGCCACGCTCCCCTCCAGGGAAGACGTGTCCCCTACATTCGCATGGGTTGCCGCGGCTGAGGGTTCCCCTGATGGGCCGCCTTCCTCTTGCTCCTCCTCCTCCTCCTCTTCTGAGGGGCTGTCACTGGCAAGTTCAGGGACCTCCTCCTCACCATCTGAAAGCAGGAAGGCACAAGAGTAGCTTTAGAGTGAGGAGAGGGCATCAGCGAGGGATGCATGAGTGGTGGCATTCAGCGCATTGGTCGGACAGTGGCAAAGGATGTAGATCTGATGCGCAAGTGGGACGAAAGAGGTCCAAAAGGTGATGTCCTTACCATTGGTGCCCAGAACAGGGTCGGCATCTCCACATGCAACGGGGCCAATCACCCGGCCACCCATGATGCGCTCCACGCAATGTTGCAGCTCGGTGAGCGGCTGGATCTGGGGTCGGCCTCCCCCGGTCGCAGTCCGGCTCTTCTTATTATTGGCCAGCTTGGCCTGCAAGTGAAAGGACGGCCTCTAAGTACAGTGTGTAGCCCTGATCTTGTGTGCACTGCCTCCCATGGTGGAATAGCCTGGCCAGTGTGTCGCCCTGATCTTGTGTGCACTGCCTCCCATGGTGGAATAGCCTGGCCAGTGTGTCGCCCTGATCTTGTGTGCATTGCCTCCCATGGTGGAATAGCCTGGCCAGTGTGTAGCCCTGATCTTGTGTGCACTGCCTCCCATGGTGGAATAGCTTGGCCAGTGTGTTAAGTGCAGAATGTGCAATTGATGTTCATGCCTGTCCCATAGCTGCTGGATGAGGGCTGGCCATTAGGGCTTTCAGGTCCCTTTGCCCATAATGTGAGGTGCACATGCAAGGATGAGGAGGGCACTGGAAAGGGTACTCACCCTGACAATCCGAGTGAGGTCATTAAACTTTTTGCGGCATTGGACACCGCTCCTGGGGACCTCGCTGTTGGCTGACACCTTGCTGGCGACATGCCTCCAGGCTCTCCGGTAGACACGGCCCGGCGCCTTCCTGCCATTGCCCGGGTACAAAATATGGCGCCTCTTCTCCACAGCACCAACCAGCACACTCAGATCAAGCTCTGAGAAGCGCTGCGCTCGTTCACGGGCCTTCTGCATGGCTTCAGGCGCTATTTGGGTCCAGCAGCAGTGCTCAGGCCTAGCTGGAGGGCTCCACTATCCAGGGCGTGGCAGCAGACCAAGTCGACCCTTCCCCCTTAAGAGCTGGCCGACGCCAGGGTTTCTGCTGTCAATCACGAGATGGCCACACCTGCGCTGCGCCCGGCCTCGGCGCTATCGATCAGCACCTCCGGCTTAGCGCCTAAAGAGAGGCGTGCTGCGCCAGTTTTAGCGCTCGAGCAAACTCTTAGGGCGAAGCTAATGAATATCGGAGAAGTGGCCTCGATTTTGCGCCGGGCGCAAACTTTAGCGGCCACCCGACTTTACCGCCCCAAAAGTGGCTACAATGAATTTCTAGGCCAATGTGTTTAGTTTTCTCCATTTGTGTTCACAGATCCGAACTCTACAATCACTGAGTTCTTGACAAAGTGCGACAATTACCAGCTGTTCTGGTTCACAAAATTCTACCGGGACAGACTGGAACAGGCGATTGAAAGAGGGGTGGACGGAGTCAGCTGGATGTTAACATACGAGAGGCATTTCAATGGACAAGAACATCGGGTAAGTGGGAGGGACACAGAATGAGTCCGGATTATCCAAACATCACAGGACTGACAGGATATCAGATCTTAGAATCACAGAATATTACCGAAGAGAAACAGGTCAAATAGGAAATAAATAGATAAACTGAAAATATTGTGAATCTGAAACAATGATATGAAGAGGTGAAAATACCCAGTGGATCCGTCCCTATCTGTACAAAGGACAGGGGAACGGTTCGGGTATAACTCATTGTGGACTGAAAACAAAGGGAACAGTTTTAGTGGGACTGGGAAAAGGAGAGGCCAGAGGCAACAGACAGGAATTACAGGGAACGTCATGAGTTTACTGACCTGGAAACTACTTGACGTAAATTAAGGAACCGAGAGATGACAAAAATCATCTGTGGAGTAAATGAGAGGCGTTTCAACATCAGAAACAAAATGGGAAAATGGTTAAACTGTATGAGACACGAACAGGAAAACTAACCCCCAAAGAATGAGGATTGAAAACCCGACGCTGTGCAGGTTTTTCCTCCCCCTACATCACCGGGAGTCAATTCCAACTTCGATAGAGACCCAATACTGGCGGTAGAACCTGTCCTGGAGCGTCACTCCCCGGGACAGCACTTCAGGTAATTACAGCAAGCAGCCTGTAATGTTCTGTCAGTTACCTGTAATGGAATAGAACTAAACGGCAATGGTAATCGGGCAGGGTGTATGATGGACGGTCAACCTGATACCAACTTTCACAGTTGATAATCTAGGAAATTTACACTCATCCCAACCTCCAGCTCACTACCTATTACCGTTAATATCCCACCTAGTCTACTCCCAACCTCCTGCTCACTGCCCATTACTGTTAATATCCCAACAATCTAATCCCAACCTCCTACTCACTACCCGTTACCATTAATATCCCAACTAGTGTGATCGGAACCTCCTGCTCGCATTACCGTTAAAATCCCACCGAGTCCACTCCCAACTTTCTGTTCACTACATATTACTGTTAATATCCCACCTAGTCTAATCCCAACCTCCTGCTCACTGCCCATTACTGTTAATATCCCACCTAGTCTAATCCCAACCTCCTGCTCACTGCCCATTACTGTTAATATCCCACCTAGTCTAATCCCAACATCCTGCTCACTACCCATTACTGTTAATATCCCTCCTAGTCTAATCCCAACCTCCTGCTCACTACCCATTACTGTTAATATCGCTCCTAGTCTAATCCCAACCTCCTGCTCACTGCCCATTACCATTAATATCCCACCTACTCTAATCCCAACATCCTGCTCACTACCCATTACTGTTAATATCCCACCTAGTCTAATCCCAACCTCCTGCTCACTACCCATTACCGTTAATATCCCACCTAGTCTAATCCCAACCTTCTGCTCACCACCCATTACCGTTAATATCCCACCTGGTCTCATCCCAAGCTCCTGCTCATTACCCATTACCAGTAATACCCCACCTAGTTTAATCCCAACCTCCTGCTCACTACCCATTACCATTAATATCCCACCTAGTCTAATCCCAACCTCCTGTTCATTACCCATTACCATTAATATCCCACCTAGTCTAATCCCAACCTCCTAATCAGCACCCATTACCGTTATTATCCCACATAGTCAAATCCCAACCTCCTGCTCACTGCCCATTACTGCTAATATCCCTCCTAGTCTAATCCCAACCTCCTGCTCACTACCCATTACTGCTAATATACCTCCTAGTCTAATCCCAACCTCCTGCTCACTACCCATTACTGTTAATATCCCTCCTAGTCTAATCCCAACCTCCTGCTCACTACCCATTACTGTTAATATCCCTCCTAGTCTAATCCCAACCTTCTGCTCACTGCCCATTACCGTTAATATCCCACCTAGTCTAATCCCAACCTTCTGCTCACTGCCCATTACCGTTAATATCCCACCTTGTCAAATTCCAAACTGCAGTTGACTCATTATGGTTAGTATCCCAATTAGTCCAGGTGCAATCTTCTGTTCACACCCCATACTCCAGCATTCCTTTCTATCCACGCAGCAATAGAAATAGATTTTAGCACATAAATGTCCACTTGCTTCTACCATAGCATGAATTCTGCATTTGAACCACCTCGTGTGTAATTCACTTTATCAACCTTCACCCCGAATTCTTCGAATTAGCCTAAATATGTGCCCTCTGGGCAATCAGATCAGTAACTTTTTATTGGATCAGAACTCTTCAGAATCTGAAGACTTGCAGCAACTCCTCACTTAATCTGCTCACCTGTAGTGGAATGAGTCCAACGTTCTCAAATCGCACTCTCTAACGTTAACTCCACATCCCTGGTAACATCCTAGTGCAATTGCACCCCAGTTTTTCCATTGCTTTTACATCCTATAAATGGAGTGTCCAAACTTGTACACAACTGGGTAAATTACCTGCCCCAGTGCTCTTGGTGTGGAACGTCACTCCCAGGGGGGCACATGAGGAAATTGAGATTTCTCAGTCTGTAATTACCTGCCCCTGTGCTCTTGGTGTGTGACGTCACTCCCCAGGGGGGAACATGAGGAAATTGAGATTTCTCAGTCTGTAATTACCTGCCCCTGTGCTCTTGGTGTGGGACGTCACTCCCCAGGGGTGGTACATGAGGCAATTGAGATTTCTCAGTCTGTAATTACCTGCCCCTGTGCTCTTGGTGTGGGACGTCATTCCCCAGGGGTGGTACATGAGGCAATTGAGATTTCTCAGTCTGTAATTACCTGCCCCTGTGCTCTTGGTGTGGGACGTCACTCCCCAGGGGGGAACATGAGGAAATTGAGATTTCTCAGTCTGTAATTACCTGCCCCTGTGCTCTTGGTGTGGGACGTCACTCCCCAGGGGGAACATGAGGAAATTGAGATTTCTCAGTCTGTAATTACCTGCCCCTGTGCGCTTGGTGTGGGACGTCACTCCCCAGGGGGAACATGAGGAAATTGAGATTTCTCAGTCTGTAATTACCTGCCTCTGTGCTCTTGGTGTGGGACGTCGCTCCCCAGGGGGAACATGAGGAAATTGAGATTTCTCTGTCTGTCATTTACCGTCCGCTCACTTTAATGGTTTGGTTTCTGCACCATTTTGTTCACGGAGTGAGTGACTGGGGGATGAATAGTGGTAGTTTTATATTTTTGTAATAGGCCAGATTTTGTGGTAGAAATAACGGCGGGGCTAACAGCATTTATCCACATTGGGCAGATGCATGGCAAATGCAGTATAATCACCCAAACTGTCCAAATCATACTGGAGTTTCTCTGCATTCTCCTCACAGCACACCCACCCACCCAGCTTTGTGTCATCTGCAAACTTGGAGATATTACATCTAGTTCCCTCGTCTAGATAACATATAATATATATATATACATATATACATATATATATATAAAAAGATCTGTTTATTCCAGCTCTTTGCTTCCTGTCTGCCAACCAGTTCTCTGTACAAGTCCTTGCCCCCAATCCCATGTGCTTTAACTTTACATGGTAGTCTCTTATGCAGGACCTTATCGAAAGCCTTCTGAAAGTCCAAATACACCACATCCACTGGTTTCCCTTATCTATTCTAACAGTTATATCCTCAAAAAATTCCAGTAGATTAGCCAAGCATGATTTACCTTTTGTAAATCCATGTTGACTTTGTCTGATCCTGTCACTGTTTACCAAGTGCGCTGCTATTACATCTTTTATAATGGACCCGAGCATTTTCCCCACGACCGATGTCAGGCTTACCGGTCTCTAATTCCCCATTTACTCTCTGCCACCCTTCTTAAATAGTGGGGTTGCATTAGCTATCCTCCGACACATGGGAACTGTTCCAGAGTCTATAGAATTTTGGAAGATGACCACTTCCTTAACTACACTAGGATGTAGATTATCAGGCCCTGGGGATTTATCGGCCTTCAATCCTGTCAATTTCCCTACAAATACTAATTTCATTCAGTTCCTCCCTCTCATTAGACCCTATGTTCCCCTGGGAGACATCTCTGTGAGGTTATTTGTGTCCTGCTTTGTGAAAACAGCACCAAAGTATGTATTTAATTGGTCAGCCATTTCTTTGTTCCCCATTATACATTCCCCTGATTCTGACTGCAAGGGGCCTACGCATGGATTCACCAATCTTTTTCTGTTCACATATCTATAGAAACTTTTACAATCAGTTTTTATGTTCCCTGAAAGCTTACTCTCCAATTCAATGTCCCCCCTCTCAATTAATCCCTTTGTCCTCCTTTGCTGAATCCTAAACTGCTCCCAATCCTCAGGTTTGCTACTTTTTCTGGTGAAATTATATGTCCTCTCCTTGGATCTTATGCTATCCCTAATTTCCCTTGTTAGCCATGGTTGAGTCACCTTATTTGTTTTATTTTTATGCCAAACAAGGATGAACAAATTCTGTAGTTCACACATGTGATCTTTAAATGTTTGCCATTGTCTCTCCACCATCAGCCCTTTAAGTAACGTTCCCCAATCCATCCTAGCCAAATCGTGCCTCATACCATCGTAGTTTCCTTTATTTATATTCAGGACCCTAGTCTCTGAGTCAACTACGTCACTGTCCATTTTAATGAAGAATTTTATCATATTATGATCGCTCCTCCCCAAGGGGCCTTGCACAACGAGGTTGCTAATTAATCGTTTCTCATTACATAATACCCAGTCTAAGATGGTCTGATTTCTAGTTGGTTCCACGACATATTGGTCCAGGAAACCATCCCGTATACACTCTAGGAATTCCTCCTCCACAGTATTGTTACTAGTTTGGTTAGCCCAATCTATATGTAGATTAAAGTCGCCCATGATAACTACTGTGCCCTTTTTGAACGCATCTCTAATTTCCTTTTTAATGCCATCCCCAACCTCAGCATTACTGTTTGGGGGCCTGTATACAACTCCCACTAACGTTTTCTGCCCCTTGGTATTTCTCTGCTCTGCCCATACAGATTCCACATCATCTGAGCTAATATCCTTCATTACTATTGTGTTAATCACCTCTTTAACCAGCAATGCTACCCCACCTCCTTTTCCTTTTTTCCTGTCCTTCCTGAATATTAAATACCCCTCGATGTTGAATTCCCAGTCTTGGTCACCTTGGAGCCATGTCTCCATAATCCCAATTATATCATATCTGTTTACATCTATTTGCGCAGCTAATTCATCCACCCTATTACGAATGCTCCTTGCATTAAGACACAATGCCTTCAGGCTTGATTTTTTAACACTCTTAGTCCTTTTAGAATTCTTATTTATTGTGGCCCTGTTTGATTTACACGCTTGATATCTCTGCTTTCCGCTTTTGCTTTTCTCCTTCCTGTCTTTTGTTTCTATCCTTGCTTCCCTTTCCTCTGTCTCCTTGCACAGGTTCCCAATCCCCTGTTATTTTAGATTACACCCTCCCCAACAGCAGTAGCAAACACTCCCTGTAGGACATCGGTTCCGGCCCCGCCCAGGTGCAAACCGTCCAGTTTGTACTGGTCCCACCTCCTCCAGAACCGGTTCCAATGTCCCAGGAATTTGAATCCCTCCCCCTTGCACCATTCCTCTAGCCACGTATTCATCTAAAATAACCTTTTATTTCTACTCTGACTAGCACGTGGCACTGGTAGCAATCCTGAGATAACTATCTTCTGAGGTCCTATTTTTAATTTACCTCCTAACTCCCTATATTCAGCTTTTAGGATCTCAATCTTTTTTTTACCTATATCGATGGTACCTCTATGCACCACGACAACTGGCTGTTCACCCTCCCCCTCCAGAATGGCCTGGATGGCTTTGCAGGGTTGACTGTGCTGGGTGTTCCTTCGTCGTGTCCGAATCCAATGCCGAAGCTGAGCGGTCTGCCCAGTTGTATTCTTCCGTATTTTACTTTGTAGAGGTTTACTAGGCCATTTCAGAGGCCATCACATTGGTGAAGGACTGGAGTCACGTATAGACCAGGCATAAAGGGCATTGGGTTTTATGACAATCTTTATTAATACCAGCTTTTTATTTCAAAATGTTTCAAATTTAAATTTGAATTCAAATTCATGAAACGTCCACGATGATATTTGAACCATTATCTCAGGATTACTCATCCAGTAACATAACCAACAGGCTATCGTTCTCGACATCTCATCATCTCTGTCCATTGTCTGATTGCACCTCTGTGAAGTGCCTTTCGACGCTTTCTTTTCTGCATTAAAGGTGTTCTATAAATGTAAGTTTTGATGATGAAAGTCCAGATTACACCAATCCCATTGCTGGATATCGGTTCCCGGTTACCGAGGTTTCATACCGGCAGCGGGTGTGTAAAATAACGGGTGTCAGACATTTCAATTACCGGGGGGGAAAGCGATTAGATTTTTCAGCATTATTTTTATTGGTCGATTCTCCGGCCCAACCCATCAACAGTGATTGTTTCGATTAGTCAGTGTAATTTCTCAGGCAGTTTTCTAGCTGTTTCTCTCACTTCAGATTCGTTCCTTCCCTGCCACTAGAGTTCTGACTCGCTGCTTTTTTTATTTCTCAGGAAATCAAAAACTGTGGCAGCAAATGTGAGAAACGCGTCTATCATATTGTCAGTCAGTGAACTGATGTCATGTTGGACACTGAAGGACAGAGACAAATAATCACATTAAAACTGCTGCAGATTCTCAGTGACTCCTCACTCTCTGAGAACTATAATTCACAAATTCCTTTGCCGTTAATGGCTGAATCAAGATATTTACAGAATATTCAGCCCATGTTCAGAATGGATCAGTACCTGACACAGTGACTGCTTCCTGTGCTCAACAACTGGGAGATCCCATCACTGAGCAGATACTTTCCTCTCATTCTCGGTGTTTATATTTCACTCAGCTCCTCGATATATTCATTGTTGTTCTTTACAGAAAGTCACTGAGCTCGTGGAGAAGGGAAACTGGGCAGAGAGTTCCAAACTTCTCCTAAATCTGGCGATGGAGAAAGGCTCTCAGGCCCGAAGGGTGATGTGGGAATCCTTTGTGAAAATGCGCCATGGGGTACCAAAGTTGGACAAAATACTGAAAGAAATGCAGGAACTTGGTACGGTAAACTCAGACACTGAATTCAAATTCAGATTCAAAGACGATTTTCTACAATATTACACAGATCTGATTTCATGAACGCTAATTGATTTATACAGGTTCTGATCCATTTGATTACATGAACATCGCACGAGGTTTATCCGAAGTACCCAGTCACCTGAGAGGTAAGTGATGAAATGGAGATTTCAAACCGCTTATTTCATTACAGAATCCAAATATTTGCTTGGAGCTGATTGTTTAAAGATTGTCAGAAACTGTGAATGAGAAGTTCAAAGACTAAGGAAATAGGATTGAACATTGGTTGGTTTCGTGATTAATCCACAAACGTTCTGCTTTGACTCAATTTACAAAAAGTGCCGATTTTTGAATTATTGTTAAATTTGCACATTTTGTATGCTACAGTTAATCCAACTGCACATTGCCTACACCTGGCAGGATCCTGATACACTGTGAGTTCCCATACACACCTGGCAGGATCGTGATACACTGTGAAACCCCATACACACCTGGCAGGATCCTGATACACTGTGAAACCCCATACACACCTGGCAGGAACCTGATACACTGTGAAACCCCATACACACCTGGCAGGATCCTGATACACTGTGAAACCCCAGACACACCTGGCAGGATCCTGACACACTGTGAAACCCCATACACACCTGGCAGGAACCTGATACACTGTGAGTTCCCATACACACCTGGCAGGATCCCGATACACGGTGAAACCCCATACACACCTGGCAGGATCCTGATACACTGTGAAACCCCACACACACCTGGCAGGATCCTGATACACTGTGAGTTCCCATACACACCTGGCAGGATCCCGATACACTGTGAAACCCCACACACACCTGGCAGGATCCTGATACACTGTGAAACCCCATACACACCTGGCAGGATCCTGATTCACTGTGAAACCCCATACACACCTGGCAGGATCCTGATACACTGTGAAACCCCATACACACCTGGCAGGTTCCTGATACACTGTGAAACCCCATACACACCTGGCAGGATCCTGATACACTGTGAAACCCCATACACACCTGGCAGGATCCTGATACAATGCGAAACCCCATACACACCTGGCAGGATCCTGATACACTGTGAAACCCCATACACACCTGGCAGGATCCTGATACACTGTGAAACCCCATACACACCTGGCAGGATCCTGATACACTGTGAAACGCCATACACACCTGGCAGGATCGTGATACACTGTGAAACCCCATACACACCTGGCAGGATCCTGATACACTGTGAAACCCCATACACACGTGGCAGGATCCTGATACACTGTGAAACCCCATACATACCTGGCAGGATCCTGATTCACTGTGAAACCCGATACACACCCGGCAGGATCCTGATACACTGTGAAACCCCATACACACCTGGCAGGATCCTGATACACTGTGAAACCCCATACACACCTGGCAGGATCCTGATACACTGTGAAATCCCATACACACCTGGCAGGATCCTGATACACTGTGAAACCCCATACACACCTGGCAGGATCCTGATACACTGTGAAACCCCATACACACCTGGCAGGATCCTGATACACTGTGAAACCCCATACACACCTGGCAGGATCCTGATACACTGTGAAACCCGATACACACCTGGCAGGATCCTGATACACTGTGAAACCCGATACACACCTGGCAGGATCCTGATACACTGTGAAACCCCATACACACCTGGCAGGATCCTGATACACTGTGAAACCCCATACACACCCGGCAGGATCCTGATACACTGTGAAACCCCATACACACCTGGCAGGATCCTGATTCACTGTGAAACCCCATACATACCTGGCAGGATCCTGATACACTGTGAAACCCCATACACACCTGGCAGGATCCTGAAACACTGTGAAACCCCATACACACCTGGCAGGATCCTGATACACTGTGAAACCCCATACACGCCTGGCAGGATCCTGATACACTGTGAAACCCCATACACACCTGGCAGGATCCTGATACACTGTGAAACCCCATACACACCTGGCAGGATCCTGATACACTGTGAAACCCCATACACACCTGGCAGGATCCTGATACACTGTGAAACCCCATACACACCTGGCAGGATCCTGATACACTGTGAAACCCCATACACACCTGGCAGGATCCGGATACACTGTGAAACCCCATACATAACTGGCAGGATCCTGATACACTGTGAAACCCCATACACACCTGGCAGGATCCTGATACACTGTGAAACCCCATACACACCTGCCAGGATCCTGATACACTGAGAAACCCCATACACACCTGGCAGGAACCTGATACACTGTGAAGCCTCATACACACCTGCCAGGATCCTGATACACTGTGAAACCCCATACACACCTGGCAGGATCCTGATTCACTGTGAAACCCCATACACACCTGGCAGGATCCTGATACACAGTGAAACCCCATACACAGCAGGCAGGATCCTGATACACTGTGAAACCCCATACACACCTGGCAGGATCCTGATACACTGTGAAACACCATACACTCTGGGCAGGATCCTGATACACTGTGAAACCCCATACACACCTGGCAGGATCCTGATACACTGTGAAACCCCATACACACCTGGCAGGATCCTGATACATGTTGAAACCCCATACACACCTGGCAGGACCCTGATACACTGTGAAACCCCATACACACCTGGCAGGATCCTGATACACTGTGAAACCCCATACACACCTGGCAGGATCCTGATACACTGTGAAACCCCATACACACCTGGCAGGATCCTGATACACTGGAAAACCCCATACACACCTGGCAGGATCCTGATACACTGTGAGTTCCCATACACACCTGGCAGGATCCTGATATACTGTGAGTTCCCATACACACCTGGCAGGATCCTGATACACTGTGAAACCCCATGCACACCTGGCAGGATCCTGATACACTGTGAAACCCCATAAACACCTGGCAGGATCCTGATACATTGTGTAACCGCATACACACCTGGCAGGATCCTGATACACTGTGAAACCTCATACACACCTGGCAGGGTCCGGATACACTGTGTAACCCCATACACACCTGGCAGGATCCTGATACACTGTGAAACCCCATACACACCTGGCAGGATCCTGATACACTGTGAAACCCCATACACACCTGGCAGGATCCTGATACACTGTGCAACCCCATACACACCTGGCAGGAGCCTGATACTCTGTGAAACCACATATACACCTGGCAGGATCATTGTACTGTGTGGAGCAGATGCCTTTGTGCCTGACGTGGAAGTTGTCCCTGCCCCTGTGCAGCTATTCAGCACAAACTGTTGTAAAAGTGGTGGAGAATTGGGAAAAGTTGATGCATTACCATTGTACATCACCTCATGAACGTGAGATACTGTTGGATCTAATCTGAGAAGATGTTCAGAGTTTCACACAATCAAACATTAACTGAGAAGGAACATGAGGAATAGGCCATGTTATGGGTGATTTGAAATTGCTTGGGCCGATTAAATCTGACAGTAAAACAGACAAACTATATTACCCTGATTTCACACAGAAACACAACCAATTGTCTCTTGTCCCCAATTACACTGCCCCTTAGTGTCCTCCCTGGTAACTGGTCTCCCGCTCCATTACCCTTTGGAGAAAAACATTACCCTGATTTCCCTTCTTAGTCCTGGCGTGTTAGAGTCAGTTTTCTCTTAATTAATTGTGCTCATTATGAATCTCATTCCGATATTAATTTTATGACTTACATTAGAAATTCTGATGAATTCATGACACACACAATCACCTTATTTCTCTCTTCACCTTCACCATTTCAATAATATTCTTCCTGTGATTAGAAGTGCACACACTACCTGCCAGGGTCTGACAGACTAACAGTGGAACTTTGGTACATTCACAGTCTGTCCCTCTCCCAGTGCCCGCACTAACCCAGATAACCTGCCCAGGACCTGACATACGAAAGGTGGAACTTCTGTCCATTCACAGTCTGTCCCTCTCCCAGTGTACACACTAACCCAGATAACCTGCCCACGGTCTGATACAGTAACAGTGCAAGTTCTGTCCATTCACAGTCTGTCCCTCTCCCAGTGCCCACACTAACCCAGATAACCTGCCCACGGTCTGATAAAGTAACAGAGCAAGTTCTGTCCATTCACAGTCTGTCCCTCTCCCAGTGTACACACTACCCCAGATAACCTGCCCACAGTCTGATACAGTAACAGTGCAAGTTCTGTCCATTCACAGTCTGTCCCTCTCCCAGTGTACACACTAACCCAGATAACCTGCCCACGGTCTGATACAGTAACAGTGCAAGTTCTGTCCATTCACAGTCTGTCCCTCTCCCAGTGTACACACTAACCCAGATAACCTGCCCACGGTCGGATACAGTAACAGTGCAAGTTCTGGCCATTCACAGTCTGTCCCTCTCCCAGTGTACACACTAACCCAGATAACCTGCCCACGGACTGATACAGTAATAGTGCAAGTTCTGTCCATTCACAGTCGGTCCCTCTCCCAGTGTACACACTAACCCAGATAACCTGCCCACGGTCTGATACAGTAACAGTGCAAGTTCTGTCCATTCACAGTCTGTCCCTCTCCCAGTGTACACACTAACCCAGATAACCTGCCCACGGTCTGATACAGTAACAGTGCAAGTTCTGTCCATTCACAGTCTGTCCCTCTCCCAGTGTACACACTAACCCAGATAACCTGCCCACGGTCTGATACAGTAACAGTGCAAGTTCTGACCATTCACAGTCTGTCCCTCTCCCAGTGTACACACTAACCCAGATAACCTGCCCACAGTCTGATACAGTAACAGTGCAAGTTCTGTCCATTCACAGTCTGCCCCTCTCCCAGGGTACACACTAACCCAGATAACCTGCCCACGGTCTGATACAGTAACAGTGCAAGTTCTGTCCATTCACAGTCTGTCCCTCTCCCAGTGTACACACTAACCCAGATAACCTGCCCACGGTCTGATACAGTAACAGTGCAAGTTCTGTCCATTCACAGTCTGTCCCTCCCCCAGTGTACACACTAACCCAGGTAACCTGCCCACACTCTGATACAGTAAAAGTGCTAGTTCTGTCCATTCACAGTCTGCCCCGCTCCCAGTGTACACACTAACCCAGATAACCTGCCCACGGTCTGATACAGTAACAGTGCTCGTTCTGTCCATTCACAGTCTGTCCCTCTCCCAGGGTACACACTTACCCAGATAACCTGCCCACGGTCTGATACAGTAACAGTGCAAGTTCTGTCCATTCACAGTCTGTCCCTCTCCCAGTGTACACACTAACCCAGATAACCTGCCCACGGTCTGATACAGTAACAGTGCAAGTTCTGTCCATTCACAGTCTGTCCCTCTCCCAGTGTACACACTAACCCAGATAATCTGCCCATGGTCTGATACAGTAACAGTGCAGGTTCTGTCCATTCACAGTCTGTCCCTCTCCCAGTGTACACACTAACCCAGATAACCTGCCCACGGTCTGATACAGTAACAGTGCAAGTTCTGTCCATTCACAGTCTGTCCCTCTCCCAGTGTACACACTAACCCAGATAACCTGCCCACGGTCTGATACAGTAACAGTACAAGTTCTGTCCATTCACAGTCTGTCCCTCTCCCAGTGTACACACTAACCCAGATAACCTGCCCACGGTCTGATACAGTAACAGTGCATGTTCTGTCCATTCACAGTCTGTCCCTCTCCCAGTGTACACACTAACCCAGATAACCTGCCCACGGTCGGATACAGGAACAGTGCAAGTTCTGGCCATTCACAGTCTGTCCCTCTCCCAGTGTACACACTTACCCAGATAACCTGCCCATGGACTGATACAGTAATAGTGCAAGTTCTGTCCATTCACAGTCGGTCCCTCTCCCAGTGTACACACTAACCCAGATAACCTGCCCACGGTCTGATACAGTAACAGTGCAAGTTCTGTCCATTCACAGTCTGTCCCTCTCCCAGTGTACACACTAACCCAGATAACCTGCCCACGGTCTGATACAGTAACAGTGCAAGTTCTGACCATTCACAGTCTGTCCCTCTCCCAGTGTACACACTAACCCAGATAACCTGCCCACAGTCTGATACAGTAACAGTGCAAGTTCTGTCCATTCACAGTCTGCCCCTCTCCCAGTGTACACACTAACCCAGATAACCTGCCCACGGTCTGATACAGTAACAGTGCAAGTTCTGTCCATTCACAGTCTGTCCCTCTCCCAGTGTACACACTAACCCAGATAACCTGCCCACGGTCTGATACAGTAACAGTGCAAGTTCTGTCCATTCACAGTCTGTCCCTCCCCCAGTGTACACACTAACCCAGGTAACCTGCCGACACTCTGATACAGTAAAAGTGCAAGTTCTGTCCATTCACAGTCTGCCCCGCTCCCAGTGTACACACTAACCCAGATAACCTGCCCACGGTCTGATACAGTAACAGTGCTCGTTCTGTCCATTCACAGTCTGTCCCTCTCCCAGGGTACACACTTACACAGATAACCTGCCCACGGTCTGATACAGTAACAGTGCAAGTTCTGTCCATTCACAGTCTGTCCCTCTCCCAGTGTACACACTAACCCAGATAACCTGCCCACGGTCTGATACAGTAACAGTGCAAGTTCTGTCCATTCACAGTCTGTCCCTCTCCCAGTGTACACACTAACCCAGATAATCTGCCCATGGTCTGATACAGTAACAGAGCAAGTTCTGTCCATTCACAGTCTGTCCCTCTCCCAGTGTACACACTACCCCAGATAACCTGCCCACGGTCTGATACAGTAACAGTGCAAGTTCTGTCCATTCACAGTCTGTCCCTCTCCCAGTGTACACACTAACCCAGATAACCTGCCCACGGTCTGATACAGTAACAGTGCATGTTCTGTCCATTCACAGTCTGTCCCTCTCCCAGTGTACACACTAACCCAGATAACCTGCCCACGGTCTGATACAGAAACAGTGCAAGTTCTGTCCATTCACAGTCTGTCCCTCTCCCAGTGTACACACTAACCCAGGTAACCTGCCGACACTCTGATACAGTAAAAGTGCATGTTCTGTCCATTCACAGTCTGTCCCTCTCCCAGTGTACACACTAACCCAGATAACCTGCCCACGGTCGGATACAGGAACAGTGCAAGTTCTGGCCATTCACAGTCTGTCCCTCTCCCAGTGTACACACTAACCCAGATAACCTGCCCACGGACTGATACAGTAATAGTGCAAGTTCTGTCCATTCACAGTCGGTCCCTCTCCCAGTGTACACACTAACCCAGATAACCTGCCCACGGTCTGATACAGTAACAGTGCAAATTCTGTCCATTCACAGTCTGTCCCTCTCCCAGTGTACACACTAACCCAGATAACCTGCCCACGGTCTGATACAGTAACAGTGCAAGTTCTGACCATTCACAGTCTGTCCCTCTCCCAGTGTACACACTAACCCAGATAACCTGCCCACAGTCTGATACAGTAACAGTGCTCGTTCTGTCCATTCACAGTCTGTCCCTCTCCCAGGGTACACACTTACACAGATAACCTGCCCACGGTCTGATACAGTAACAGTGCAAGTTCTGTCCATTCACAGTCTGTCCCTCTCCCAGTGTACACACTAACCCAGATAACCTGCCCACGGTCTGATACAGTAACAGTGCAAGTTCTGTCCATTCACAGTCTGTCCCTCTCCCAGTGTACACACTAACCCAGATAATCTGCCCATGGTCTGATACAGTAACAGAGCAAGTTCTGTCCATTCACAGTCTGTCCCTCTCCCAGTGTACACACTACCCCAGATAACCTGCCCATGGTCTGATACAGTAACAGTGCAAGTTCTGTCCATTCACAGTCTGTCCCTCTCCCAGTGTACACACTAACCCAGATAACCTGCCCACGGTCTGATACAGTAACAGTGCATGTTCTGTCCATTCACAGTCTGTCCCTCTCCCAGTGTACACACTAACCCAGATAACCTGCCCACGGTCTGATACAGAAACAGTGCAAGTTCTGTCCATTCACAGTCTGTCCCTCTCCCAGTGTACACACTAACCCAGGTAACCTGCCGACACTCTGATACAGTAAAAGTGCAAGTTCTGTCCATTCACAGTCTGCCCCGCTCCCAGTGTACACACTAACCCAGATAACCTGCCCACGGTCTGATACAGTAACAGTGCTCGTTCTGTCCATTCACAGTCTGTCCCTCTCCCAGGGTACACACTTACACAGATAACCTGCCCACGGTCTGATACAGTAACAGTGCAAGTTCTGTCCATTCGCAGTCTGTCCCTCTCCCAGTGTACACACTAACCCAGATAACCTGCCCACGGTCTGATACAGTAACAGTGCAAGTTCTGTCCATTCACAGTCTGTCCCTCTCCCAGTGTACACACTAACCCAGATAATCTGCCCATGGTCTGATACAGTAACAGAGCAAGTTCTGTCCATTCACAGTCTGTCCCTCTCCCAGTGTACACACTACCCCAGATAACCTGCCCACGGTCTGATACAGTAACAGTGCAAGTTCTGTCCATTCACAGTCTGTCCCTCTCCCAGTGTACACACTAACCCAGATAACCTGCCCACGGTCTGATACAGTAACAGTGCATGTTCTGTCCATTCACAGTCTGTCCCTCTCCCAGTGTACACACTAACCCAGATAACCTGCCCACGGTCTGATACAGAAACAGTGCAAGTTCTGTCCATTCACAGTCTGTCCCTCTCCCAGTGTACACACTAACCCAGATAACCTGCCCACGGTCTGATACAGTAACAGTGCAAGTTCTGTCCATTCACAGTCTGTCCCTCTCCCAGTGTACACACTAACCCAGATAACCTGCCCAAGGTCTGATACATTAACAGTGCAAGTACTGTCCATTCACAGTCTGTCCCTCTCCCAGTGTACACACTAACCCAGATAACCTGCCCACGGTCTGATACAGTAACAGTGCAAGTTCTCTCCATTCACAGTCTGTCCCTCTCCCAGTGTACACACTAACCCAGATAACCTGCTCACGGTCTGATACAGTAACAGTGCAAGTTCTGTCCATTCACAGTCTGTCCCTCTCCCAGTGTACACACTAACACAGATAACCTGCCCACGGTCTGATACAGTAACAGTGCAAGTTCTGTCCATTCACAGTCTGTCCCTCTCCCAGTGTACACACTAACCCAGATAACCTGCCCACGGTCTGATACAGTAACGGCGGATCTTCTGCACATTGTCCCTCTCGGTGAGCGATCAATCCCGTTTTCCATTGCTGCAGAAGGGAAGCAACACTGACGGTTTCAGAGAACTTCTACTGTCGTAGAAACAGGATCATGTGTGGATTTGTAATGTGATTTCTAAAGCACAGGGCACGCCGGATAATATTAACCATCAGAGGGAAAATATCACCTTCATAGAAATCTCCATGTTCAGTGAATATTACAATCAAGTGAGGATTTGAACCTTTTCTCGGCCATTGTTCACTTTCAAATGAGGTTTCCATTAACTGAGATTTAATTTGTATGCGCACCTCTGTTGAAGCTGTGAATTAAACCTTGCAATATTTTACTGAACATTAAATAGTATTGAGAAATTGTTTTTTGTCAATAGAACTAACATTGTGAACCACTTTCTGTCTGTTCTAATTGAAGTTGTACAACAGAAACACAAGGAAACACTCCGGGTACAAACTGAAACACTGAGAGTGAACACGATCCTAATAAAGGAGAAGGTTAAGATTTTCCAGCTGGTTGATCGATACGCTGAACTAACGATCATTTCTACTGTTCGAGATCGGACACTTGTAGAACATGAACTGCTGGCACGAGGCCGAGACCATGAAGAGTGGAGAGAGCAACATCTCCGGGGAGAGCTGGAAAAAATCCGAACTGATCAATTGTTCCAGGGCTGTTTTTCCCAGAGAAAATCCAAATCTGGGAGTTCAGGAGCAGTGAGCGGCGTCCCGGGGATTGGAAAAACAACAATGGTACAAAAGATTGTTCATGACTGGGCCACTGGGAAAATATACCCACACTTTCAATTTGTTTTCAGTTTTAAATTCCGGGATTTGAACGCTATTAACTGTAGAATAAACCTGAGGAATCTGATACTGGATCTGTATCCTTACTTTGGGAATATTCTGGGAGAGCTCTGGAAGAACCCAGAGGGATTGCTGTTTATATTCGATGGTTTGGATGAATTCAAAGACAGCATCGATTTTGCTGACCATCGGAGAAATACTGAACCTCAGCACAGGTGCACAGATCCTGAAGACTGGTGTGAAGTGTCTGACATTGTGTACAGTTTAATACAGCACAAGCTGCTCCCAGGATGTTCAGTGCTAGTGACCAGCCGCCCCACTGCATTACATTTATTGGAAAAGGCTGAGATCAGTGTCTGGGCTGAAATCCTGGGATTTGTTGGTGAAGAACGGAAGGAATATTTCAACAAGTTTTTTGAAGATCAGACGGTGGCAGCAGCTGTTTTCAAACACGTGGAGGAGAACGACATCCTGTACACAATGTGCTACAACCCTTCCTACTGCTTGATCCTCGGTCTGTCACTGGGCCCCTTCTTTACACAAAGAGACAGGAATCAGCAGCGAGTTCCCAAGACCATCACCCAACTATATTCCTACTATATTTACAACATTCTGAAAAACCATGGCCGAGAGGTTGAAAGCCCTCGTGATGTGTTACTGAAGCTTGGTGAGATGGCCTTCACAGGAGTCTCCGAGAAGAAGATTGTGTTTAAAAATGGAGATTTGATCAAGTACAATCTGCAACCTTCCCAGTTCCTGTCTGGGTTCATGATGGAACTTCTGGAGAGAGATGATTCTGTCCAGAGCGTGGTGTACACATTCCCGCACCTCACCATCCAAGAGTTTGTAGCCGCACTCTCACAATTCCTGACTCCAGATCCCGGGGACATCCTGAAACTCCTCAGAAAAGCCCACAGCAAGGAAGATGGGCGATTTGAGATATTTCTCCGTTTTGCTGCTGGTCTCTCCTCCCCACAGGCAGCTCGGCCCCTGGAGTTGTTTCTGGGTCGATTTCTTCATCAAACAACCTGCCAAGTGATTGACTGGGTGAAGGAGAAGATTGAAGGACAGATTGGAAACACATGGAGTGAATCTGGTAAAAGGAACCTCCTGAACACATTCCACTACCTGTTTGAGTCTCAGAATAAAGCACTGGCTCGGACCACAGTGGGATCTGTGGAAACACTTACATTTAGTGGATTGACATTGACCCCGATTGACTGTGCGGTCCTGTCTCACACCATTGGACTCTGTGATACAATAAAAGACCTCGATCTACAGAACTGCTCCATTCAGTGTGAAGGACTCCAGCGGCTGGGACCCGTACTGCACAAATGCCGGGTGTTGAGGTAACTGTTTATTTGTCTCTAACTGTTGGGTGAATTGTAGAACAGTCACGGATTGTGTTGTTGCTCCGTAATGTAGGGAAACAAACAATTCAGTTAAACCAGAGAGAAGCAGATTCAACACAAATATGACCAATAATAAGAGGATCGGTCAGTAATTCCCCAAGGACTGGAGAATCTAAATTGGATCCTTGTGCACAAGTAGGGATTTTACAGTCTTTATCGTATCAGCAGATGCAGGTCACTGAGAGCCTGATAATTTAATTACAATAAATCATATTTAATGAGGCTGGACAGTGGAATGTAAACATAAAAAATAATCCGGCAGTAAAGATAATATTAATTTAAAATGTTTTCCACATCCACCATTTCAACTAGAAACAGGAAAGAAACCCGAGTTTAAATCACTAACAGTTCGATATTTACTCCAATACCGTGCAGGGTGTGTCCTGTCGAGGGGGTAGTTTCCTGGATTGGGAATATTGGCGAATTGGGAATACTTTCAGCTGTAAATGTTTACAATTATTCACAGTCCTGAACATTAAGTAAAGATTGATATTCAGGATCTTAAACCTGCCGGTGAAAGGTTCCAATCTAACCGGAGCACAGACACACACCGGCCAGCAGTGGGGCCTCGCACACAGCGGGTGGCTCCTGGGTAAACCGGGGGCAGTGAACCCGGGAATTCTCCATAAACCGCCCCATGTGTGTGAGGCCCCGCTTGGGGAGGGAACTTCCGAAAATTCCCCAAAAACTGTCGGGCCAGTTACCCTGAAATAAATGTAGAGCCAGTTTAATGGGAATAAAGTGAGCAGCAGTAGCCAACTTCCTGGCACCATGGGTGGGGTTCTGCTGCACAGGACGGGAGGAAAAAGAATGGGAGAGCTATAGTGATAGGGGATTCTATTGTAAGGGGAACAGATAGGCGTTTCTGCGGCCGCAAACAAGACTCCAGGATGGTATGTTGCTCCCCTGCTGCAAGGGTCAAGGATGTCTCCGAGCGGCTGCAGGGCATTCTGGATGGGGAGGGTGAACAGCCAATTGTCATGGTGAATATAGGGACCAACGATATAGGTATAAAAATGGGATGAGGTCCTAAAAGCTGAATATAGGGAGTTAGGAGGTAAATTAAAAAATAGAACTTCAAAAGTAATAATCTCAGGATTGCTACCAGTGCCACGTGCTAGTCAGAGTAGAAATAGAAGGATATTGCAAATGAATACGTGGCTAGAGGAATATGCAACGGGGAGGGATTCTAATTCCTGGGACATTGGAACGAGTTCTGGTGGAGGTGGGACCAGTACAAACTGGATGGTTTGCACCTGGGCAGGACTGGGACCAATGTTTTAGGGGGAGTGTTTGCTATTGCTGTTGGGGAGGGTTTAAACTAAAATGGCAGGGGGCTGGGAACCTGTGCAGGGAGACAGATGAAAGGGAAGCAAGCATAGAATCAAAAGACAGGAAGGAGAAAAGCAAATATGGAAGGCAGCGAAATCAAGAGTGTAAATCAAACAGGGCCACAGTAAATAATAATTCTAAAAGGGCTAAGAGGTTTAAAAAAACAAGCCTTAAGGCTTTGTGTCTTAATGCGAGGAGCATTTGTAATAAGGTGGATGAATTTGCTGCACAAATAGATGTAAACGGATATGATATAATTGGGATTACGGAGACTTGGCTGCAGGGTGACCAATGCTGGGAGTTCAACATCCAGGGGTCATAGATAGATTCATACAGCACAGAAAGATGCCCTTCGGCCCATCGCGTCTGTGCCGGCCATCAAGCCCTGTCTAATCTAATCCCACTTTCCAGCATTTGGTCCGTAGCCTTGTATGCTATGGCATTTCAAGTGCTCATCCAAATGCTTCTTGAATGTTCTGAGGGTTCCTGCCTCTACCACCCTTTCAGGCAGTGAGTTCTAGATTCCAACCACCCTCTGGGTGAAAAAGCTCTTCCTCAAATCCCCTCTAAACCTCCTGCCCCTTACCTTGAATCTATGCCCCCCTGTTATTGACCCCTCTACTAAGGGAGAAAGTTCCTTTCTAGCAACCTTATCTATGCCCCTCATTCAATATTCAGGAAGGACAGGCAAAAAGCAAAGGAGGTGGGGTAGCATTGCTGGTTAAAGAGGAGATTAACACAATAATGAGGAAGGATATCAGCTCTGATGATGTGGAATCTGTATGGGTAGAGCTGAGAAATACCAAGGGGCAGAAAACGTTAGTGGGATTTGTATACAGACCCCCAAACGGTAATGCTGAGGTTGGGGATGGCATTAAACGGGAAATCAGAGACATGTGCAATATGGGCACAACAGTTATCATGGGTGACTTTGATCTACTTATAGATTGGGCTAACCAAATTAGTAACAATACTGTGGAGGAGGAATTCCTAGAGTGTATATGGGGTGGTTTCCTCGACCAATATGTTGAGGAACCAACCAGAGATCAGGCCATTTTAGACTGGGTATTAAGTAATGAGAAAGGATTAATTAGCAATCTTGTTGTGCGAGGCCCCTTGGGTCGGAGCGATCATTTTATGATAGAATTCTTCATTTAGATGGAGAGTGAAGTAGTTGACTCAGAGACTAGGGCCCTACGATAAAGGAAACTACGATGGTATGAGGCACGAGTTGGCTAGGATGGATTGGGGAACGTTACTTAAAGGGTGGATGTTGGATAGGCAATGGCAAACATTTAAAGATCGCATGGAGGAACTACAGAATTTGTTCATCCCTGTCTGGCATAAAAATAAAACAAAGAAGGTGGCACAACCGTGGTTAACCAGGGAAATTAGGGATAGCATAAGATCCAAGGGGAGGACATATAAATTGGCCAGAAAAATCAGCAACCTGAGGATTGGGAGCAGTTTAGGATTCAGCAAAGGAGGACAAAGGGATTAATTAAGAGGGGGAAAATAGAGTATGAGAGTAAGCTTGCGAGGAATATAAAAATTGACTGTAAAAGCTTCTATAGATATGTGAAGAGAAAAAAGATTATTGAAGTCAAGCGTAGGTCCCTTGCAGTCAGAATCAGGGGAATTTATATTGGGGAACAAAAAATGGTTGACCAATTAAATACATACTTTGCTTCTGTCTTCACAAAGGAGGACACAGATAACCTCCCAGAGATGTCAGGGAACATAGGGTCTGATGAAAGGGTGGAACTGAAAGAAATCAGTATTTGTAGGGAAATGGTGTTAGGGAAATTGATGTGACTGAATGCCGATAAATTCCCAGGGCCTGATAATCTACATCCTAGGGTACTTAAGGAAGTGGCCCTAGAAATAGTAGATGCATTGCTGATCATCTTCCAACATTCGATGGAATCTGGAACAGTACCCATGGATTGCAGGGTAGCTATTGTTACCCCACTATTCCAAGAAGGTGGTAGAGAGAAAACAAGGAATTATAGACCGGTAAGCCTGACATCGATAGTGCAGAAAATGCTCGAGTCCATTATAAAAGATGTAATAGCAGAGCACTTGGAAAACAGTGACAGGATCAGACAAAGTCAACATGGATTTACAAAAGGTAAATCATGCTTGACTAATCTATTGGAATTTTTGAAAATGCAACTGGTAAAATAGATACAGGAGAACCAGTGGATGTGGTGTATCTGGACTTTCAGAAGGCCTTCGATAAGGTCCCGCGTAAGAGATTAGCATGTAAAGTTAAGGCACATGGGATTGGGGGTAAGGTATTGACTTGGATACAGAACTGGTTGGCAGACAGAAAGCAAAGTGTTGGAATAAATGGGTCTTTTTGCGAATGGCAGGCAGTGACTAGTGGGGTACTGCAGGGATTGGTCCTTGGACCCCAGCTATTCACAATATATATTAATGATCTGGACAATGGAACTAGATGTAATATCTCCAAATTTGCAGATGACACAAAGCTGAGTGGGCGTGTGTGCTGTAAGGAGGATGTCGAGAAACTCCAGGATGATTTGGACATGTTGGGTGATTGGGCAGAAACATGGCAGATGCAATATAACGTGGATAAATGTGTGGTTATCCACTTTGGTGGCAACAACAGGAAGGCAGGTTATTATCTGAACGGCAATAGATTGGGAGAAGGGGAAGTGCAACAAGACCTGGTTGTCCTTGTGCACCAGTCGCTGAAGGTAAGCATGCAGGTGCAGCAGGCAGTTAAGAAGGCAAATGGTATGTTGGCCTTCGTAGCAAGAGGGTTCGAGTATAGGAACAAGGATGTCTTGCTGCAGTTGTACAGAGCCTTGGTGAGACCACATCTTGAGTATTGTGTGCAGTTTTGGTCGCCTTATCTGAGGAAGGATGTACTTGCCATGGAAGGAGTGCAGCGAAGATTCACCAGACTGATACCTGGGATGGCAGGAATGATGTATGAAGAGAGATTGGGTCGATTGGGCTTGTATTCGCTAGAGTTTAGAAGAATGAGAGGGGATCTCATTGAAACTTATAAAATTCTAACAGGACTAGACAGGCTAGATGCAGGAAGGATGTTCCCGATGGTCGGGGAGTCCAGAACCAGGGGTCACAGTCTAAGGATAAGGGGTAAGCCATTTAGGACAGAGATGGGGAGGAAGTTCTTCACCCAGAGAATGGTGAACCTGTGGAATTCTCTACCGCAGAAGGCAGTTGAGGCCAATCCATTAAATATATTCAAGAAGGAGTTAGATATATTTCTTAAGGCTAAAGGGATCAAGGGATTGGGGAGAAGGCAGGGACAGGGTACTGAGTTTGGATGATGAGCCATGATCTCATTGAATGTTGGAGCAGGCTCGAGGGGCTGAATGGCCTAATCCTGCTCCTATCTGCCATGTTTCTATGACTCCCCTCCCCTATCAACTTGGAGTACAGGGACATTTAAAACTTGTAACAGGACAGAATAAACTCTGTTGCTGCTATTGACAAACATTCAGTATAAGCCCACTGACTCCCACAGCTACCTGGAATACGCTTCCTCCCACCTCGCTTCCTGTAAGGACACTGGTCCATTCTCCCAGTTTTTCTGACGATGCCATGTTCCATACTATTGCATCTGACGTGTCATCCTTGGTCCTCAACCGAGGATTCCCCTCTACCGTGGCTGACACGGCTCTTGACCGTGTCCATTCTATTTCACGCACTTCCGGCCTCACCCCTTCCCATCCTACCCGGAACCACGATAGGGTTCCCCTTGTCTTCACCTTTCACCCCACCAGCCTCCGCATTCAATGGATCATCCTCCGCCATATCCGCCACGTCCAGTGTGATCCCACCACCAAACACATCTTCCCCTCACCTCCCCTTTCAGCATTCCAAAGGGACCGCTCCCTGCGCAGCACACTGGACCACTCCTCAATCACCCCCAACAACCCTTCCCCTTTGCCCGGCACCTTCCTGTGCAAGTGCAGGAAATGCAACACCTGCCCCTCATACCTCTTCGCTTCCCATTGTCCAGGACCCCAAACACCCCTTCCAGGAGAAACAGCGAATTATTTGTTGTACTTGCAATTTAGTATACTGTATTCGCTGCTCACGATGTGGTCTCCTCTATATTGGGGAGACCAAATGCAGATTGGGTGACCACTTGGCAGACCACCTCTGCTCAGACCGTAAGGGAGGCCCCGAGCTTCTGGTCGCCTGTCACTATTGTTAGATCCATGTGTTAATGGAGACACGGAGTGCAGGAGTTGATTTAACAAGTGTTTACTGAACAAAGTCTGGAGGTGAACTAACAACACAAGACGCTACACAGGCTTATATACCCGAGTGGTCACTACTGGTACTACGGTATACAGGGGCTTCAAAAACATAGTTCCTCTTAAAGGTACATACACTACAATTCCTCCCCTTTTAGATAAATAGTACATAACATTTTAAGTAATCATTAAATAACATTTTTACAAGAACAATAATATACACATTTGCTGAAGTTAATCAATTACAAATTCAGTCTCTCTGGAGGCTTCCTGACTCGGTCCAGAGAAAGCCTCTGTGGTGTAGTAGGTTCTTTTGGCAAGGTCGATTCGGCTTCAATGCCAGTGTCAGGTTCATCTGGTTCTAGTATCACCGGATCGGAGGTAGATACTATGGGTATCTCTGCTTCATCACTAGGCGTATAGAGTTGTGGTGTAGGTTGTCCTTTTTTGGATGACTCTATGATCTGGTCAGCATGGCACCTTATTATGCTTTTTCCAATGTCCACGGTATACATCAGCGGTCCTAGTCGTGTGCAAATAGTTCCAGGCTGCCATTTCTCGGTACGGTAGTCCCGGGCCAAAACTGGTTGACCTATCTGGAAGGTTCTAGTTGGCCTTTCATTCATGCTTTGAAATTGCTGGTTCTCTACGTCCCTTCTGACATTTGGCTTGACCAAATCCAGCCGGCATCTTAGTCTTCTATTGAAAAACATCATGGCGGGGGTTTGGTTTGTAACCACATGTGTTGCATTCCTGTACGCAAACAAGTTGTAGATTTATGTCTTCATTACCCATGGCCTTTATGGCCTTCTTGAAGGTCTGGAGAAACCTTTCAGCCAATCCATTGGTGGCGGGATGGTATGGGGCGGACATGTAGTGTTTAACCCCATTGTTTTTTAAGAACTTCCTGAATACTTCGGATACAAATTGCGGTCCATTATCAGAACAGATCTGTTCAGGCAGCCCATTCCTGGCGAATATGGTCCTTAATACTGTGATGGTTTTTTCCGTGGTGGTGGAGGACATCTTTATTACCTCCAGCCACTTGGAGTGTGCATCCACCGCGATTAAGAACATTGAGTCCATAAATGGACCAGCAAAGTCGATATGTACCCTTTGCCATGGAGATGAGGATGTAGAGGGGCTTGTGGTGGGGCGTTTTGGATCTTCTGGCATCCTAGACAGCTCTTGGTCATTTCTTCGATGTCTCCATCGATACCTGGCCATCACACAAACGCTCTGGCTAAGTTCTTCATTTTCACTCCACCCAGATGTCCCTCGTGAAGCTCCTTTAGCACTCTATCCTTGAGTTTGGGTGGAATCACCACTCTGGATCCACACATCAAGGTTCCTCGGCACACTGACAAGCTGTTCTCTTCTTTGCGAGAATGCTGGCAACAGTGGTTTGCCATGTGCTGGCCATCCCTTCACGATTAAATCGTAGACTCGTGAGAGAGTCGGGTCATTTTGCGTTTCCTTTTCAATGGTAGAATTTGTCACCGGTAGACATTCCACTATGGTCGAGTGGAATATCTCCAATGGGTCCACTGTAGGCGCCTCTTCCGCAGTTGGCAACGGTAGACGCGATAACCCATCAGCATTCCCATGCTGTTTTGTTCCTTTGTACTCTATGTCATATTGGTGTGCTCTTAGGAAAAGGGACCACCTCTGTAGCCTTTGCGCTGTCATAATGGGAACGCCCTTTTTAGGGTTGAATATGGAGATGAGGGGTTGATGGTCAGTCAACAAGGTAAATTTTTGACCGTGTAGGTAATGGTTGAATTTCTTCACCCACCACACCAGGCTGAGTGCCTCCCTGTCGATCTGGGCATAGTTATGCTCAGCTGAGTTCAATGAGCGTGACGCAAAAGCTATCGGCAGCTCCGAGCCATCAGGGAATCAATGCGATAATACCGCTCCCACGCCGTAAGGGGATGCATCGCACGCCAGTCTGATTGGCAGTGATGGGTTGTAATGAGCCAACACTTCCCTGGACATGATCAAGCCTTTGCATTTATGGAAGGCACGTTTACTGTCTTCGCTCCATTTCCAAACTACTCCCATTTGTAGCAGTGTGTTAAGCGGGTGCAGAACCGTCGACAAGTTTGGTAAAAATTTATGATAGTAATTTATTAATCCCAGGAACGACCTTAATTGTGAGACATTTTCAGGCGCTGGGGCCTTTACGACCGCTTCAATTTTTTCAGGTGACTTATGCAACCCTTCTTCGTTAATGACATGGCCACAATATGATATTTGTTTCTGGAAAAATTCGCACTTGGGGCGATTTGCTCATCGGCCCCGTTCTCTCAGCCTCGTGAGCACCTGCTCCAAAGTTGGCAAGGTGCTCGTTGTCGTTTTCTCCTGTTAGAAGGATGTCGTCTAGGTAGCATTGTGTCCCCGGAATCCCTTGCAGGTCTTGCTCCATAGCTCTTTGCCAGATAGCCGGAGCTGATGCCACTCCGAAAACCAGTCGATTGTACTGGCACAGGCCTTTGTGTGTGTTTATCGTGAGATACTTTTTAGAGGCCTCCTCAACCTCCATCTGTAGATATGCCTGTGCTAAGTCAATTTTGGTGAAATGTTTCCCTCCGGATAGTGAGGCGAAAATATCTTCTATCCTCGGAAGAGGATACTGTACCGTGTGAAGAACGGGTTTACAGTCACCTTGAAGTCCCTACAGATGCGAATTGTACTCTGTTCTTCAGATTTATCATTATTCAACATTTTCTTCATGACCGGGACGATGGGTGTTGCCCACTCGCTCCAATCTATCTTGGATAACACGCCTGTCCTTTCCAAATTCTCCAGCTCTGCCTCGATGGCTGGACGAATTGCGTATGGCACCGGCCTTGCCGTAAAAAACTTGGGAATTGCCGCATCTTCCACTTTTATTGAGGCGGTGGCGCCTTTCAGGGTTCCTAGTTCCTGTTGAAACACTTCTTTGGCGTTAGTCAAGATTTCTTTTAATCGTCCAGGTATGACGTCATCATCGTTTTTTTTCTTACTGGTCACCGTCAGTGCCTGAATGGAATGCCAGTCTAAACGTATCTTTCTGATCCATTCACGTCCCAACAACGGTGGACCACCATCTTGCAGAACGTATAAATACAATTTCTGTATTTCCTTGCCGTTGTATACAACAGGCACCCTTATTTTCCCTCTGGGGTATACTTTCTGCCCCGTATATGTCTTCAAGACAATGGATGTGTCTTTCAAAGGTATATGCGGAAATAGCCGCTCGTAATCCCGTCGACTCATGACGGTCAGAGCTGATCCTGTATCTAGCTCCATTTTGACTGGGGACCCCGCTATCGTGAGGGTAACCCAAATGGTCTGGTAATCTTCTTTGGCAATTACATTTTGTAATTTGAGACAGCTTAGTCTCTTGTTTCCGGAGTCGCTATCGCTCTTCTGGTCTTCAGAGCTACTGTCTGTCATCATTTGTACCTTTCTATACTTTTCCTTATTGACCTTTTTACTGTCAGTGGATTTCTTTCCAGATCTGCATACACGTGCAATGTGTCCCATCTTTCCGCATTGCCTGCATGCTTTGCCCTGGAACCAGCAGTCCTTCTGGTCATTGGTGGATCTGCCGCAGCGATAACATCTCTCGAAACCCCATGTAATTTCATGGATGCCGAAGTCCTGTGGCTTTTGCTGTATCTCTGCAGCTCCTCTTGCTGCTGCTTCGTATGATACAGCCACACTGAAAGCCTTTTCCAGTGTTAAATCTTTCTCAGAAAGTAATCTTTTCTATGTTCCTTCGCTTAGGAGACCGCAGACGAATTTGTCTCGTAGAGAATCTGCCAGTCCTTCCCCGAATTGGCAGTGCTTTGACAGCTTTCATAATTCGGTGAGGTAATCAGCGTTACTTTCATTCTTGTGCTGATTCCTCCAGAAGAATTTGAATCGTTCCGCTATCAGCAGCGGTGTTGGGTTTAAGTGCTCCTGTAAGGTATCAACAATCTCATTAAAATTCTTGTCCATCGGTTTGGCTGGAGTGATCAAGTTTCGTAACAGCCCGTATGTCCTTGCGCCCATCAGATTTAGAAGTACCGATGCCTTTTTATCATCCGCTACTTCATTTGCCTTGCAATATACCTCCACTCTTTCCACATATGTGGTCCAATCTTCTATATCACTATCGAAAGCAGTAATATTGCCAGTCTTCGGCATCTTGAAAATCTAAAATGGCGCTTCCCGCGCTTTTCTTTCTTCCCCGCCGAGTTAAGATGGCGCCTCCTGTGCTTTCCCACCGCTGCCGCTGCTGCCAACGCTGTTCTCTGCGGTTCCCGTTGCGACCTGCAGCTTTTTGCGGTATTTCTATTTTTTTTTTATATATCACTTCAATAGTTTCTCCGTTACTTGGAGAACCGTTCCTGTCGTGGAGCGGACCCTCTGGGACTTTCCCCTCCCTCTGCTCAGTCCGAACACCGACCTGCTTTGCAGCACTGGCCGCGCCCTGAGTGCTCCACCCTCTCTCTCTCTTTGCTGCTGCTTCCTGACTCGCTGCCCGGCCCCGTTGCAGAGCCACCTGATCGAGCTCTAGCCCGCCGCAGCCCAGGAAGGATCAGTGCACTACCTGCCACCAGCCCATTTAGCTGGGGAAGCCACAGACTGGTGACCAAGCCTGGCCCTCGTTTTCGAGTATCTTCGAGTTATTTTTTTTTCTTGCTTCTGGCTTCGACCTTCGTCTGAGGAATCAATCCCCTTGAGGTGCTGCCGAATTGCAGGTAAGTTCATTTCTAACTCGTCGCCACTGTTAGATCCGTGTGTTAATGGAGACACGGAATGCAGGAGTTGATTTAACAAGTGTTTACTGAACAAAGTCTGGAGGTGAACTAACAACACAAGACGCCACACAGGCTTATATACCCGAGTGGTCACTACTGGTACTACAGTATACAGGGGCTTCAAAAACCTAGTTCCTCTTAAAGGTACATACACTACAACTAAAATTCTCTGCTCCACTCCCACTCTGATCTCTCCATTCTCAGCCTCTTACAGTCTTCCAACACTGTACAACATAAGATCGAGGAACAGCACCTCATCTTTCAATTAGGCACTTTACAGCAGAAATGTGACAAGTTTCTCCCAACATGACGAGGCCAGTCACTGAGCTCCATGAGGGTAATTCTGTGAGGATAATTCCCAGTGTTGGCGAGCTGTCAACCCACCGCCACGCGCTTTTCCCAAATGTTGGGTCTGTCAGCGCTAAGCAGACCCAACATGTAGTGGTGGGGGAGGCAATTCAGGTCATTATAACCTTGTAAACAAAGGATTAACAACTATTTTCAGCTCACCTTCAGAGTTTTCCAGGTCACCCACGTGGTCCACGCTGCTCGGGGATCACGTCAGATAAGCAGGGCGGGAGTTGAATGGCCATGGAATCATTTCATTACTTGACAGCTGGAAATGTGCTATAAAAGCTCCCATCTCGCAGCTGTTCACTTTTCAAGCACAGAAGCTGTTGCTTACTGCATTTGGAAGACAGATTGAGCATTATGCAGGTTGCATGTGCTTCGAGCAAACTCTCTATCCAGTGTCACCTCATTGGAACAACCTCTCTCACCATTGACAGATTGCCTCTGACATCTCAAGTTCACCTGCTTCTATTACATCAGCATGGGTATGGTTTATAGTGTCTCACCTTGTGCCTCAGAGTCTCACCACCATCAGCCCCAACACCCGCAGCACCAGGCACACCAGTAGCACCAACAACAACACCAACCTTCTCCACAACTCCTGATGCTGCACAGCACAGAGGGCATCAACACCCGGCCACATTGCTGACCGGGTCACCAGAGATGGCCTCACCATGGCCAGAGTTTCTTCACTTGACGCTGCATGCCCTGGATGACACATGATGTGCCAGGTTAACACCAGCCCACACCAACAACACACAGCATCCCTACAATGCCCAAACCATTCCTGTCACACACATCAGCATTGCGGGCAGTTCTGTTATGTCTCACCATGCACTGCAACTCACTATGCCACATTGAAAGGTGCACACAATTATGTCTAAGAACGGAAAGTGTTGAAAATAAAGATTTCAATGCTGGACACCATATTAATAGAAACTTCGCATGAACATTGGCTAAAACACACAATTGCCTACCCAGGTGTGTTGTTAGTTGGAATGATTGGACTAGGATGAGGGTGAGTGTGAGGGGTGGCGAGTGAGATGGGGAATTGATAATATAGAGAGAGATGGGTGGCGGTGCATGGTAAGTTGGTGTGAGTAAGAATGTTCAGGAGTAGGGTAGGGAAGGCAGAGTGATGGGGATGTGATGAGAGGCACAGCCGGATGAGGTTAAGTGTGGCTTTGCAGTAACGTTTTGTGATCTACTCAAACTATTGAAAGGTTTGTGTCACTGCAGGCTGGTCCTCCCGACGACATCCCTGCTTGAGCCCCACTGTGCAATGTGCAACCAGGCTGTGTGGGTCTCTTTCACCCCTTGGAAGTGACGAGACCCTCCCTGCGGGCTGTGGCTCCCTCCATAATCATCTAGAGCGAGTTCTGGGAGAGCCTGGGTGCAGCCGAGCTCCTCTGTGCTGTTGTTGTCAGTGTTTGTAGAACCTCAATACTGTAGAACACTGAGAGCACAATGGGCAAAGTCAATGTGTGTGTCATCAATGTGGTCATCAAACCCGCTTCCTGCAATTCCCCAGAGCGAGACCCCGTCCCCCGACCTGAACCGAACCCCGCCCGACCCTCCACCGAAAAGACCACGGACCCACCCGACCCTGACCTGACCCGACTCCCGGCCCCAGCCGACCCTCCACGGACCCCAGCCCCACCTGACCCAACCCTACTCGACCCGCCACCGACCCTGGCCCACCCGAACCGCGAACAACCCCGGCCCCACCCGACCCAGGCTGCCACCGATGTGCCCAGGTGGGAAATCGCGGGGGGGGGGGAAACGGGTAATTAATGTCCTGAAGTACTTTCAGTGATTGCTGTAATATTCCAGAGAGAAAAACATATATCAGATCCAGGCTTTGATTCAGTTTGTTTCTCTCTCTCTGTTTGAGTTTAGACTGAGTGGCAATGAACTGGAAGATTCAGGAGTGAAACCAGTGTCTGCGGCTCTGAGGAACCCGGACTGTAAAATACAGAAACTGGAGTAAGTACCAGACTGTGTGAGATTGTTTTTATAATAACTGGATGTCTGACACTGAACATTATTATTAGTATCAGTAATAGTGTTATTAATAAACTCTGGGGATTTACTCTGATTCCTGTTATTTCTCTCTCTGATCCCCAGGCTGGGTAGTGTCGGTCTCACAGATTCTTGTGCCAAGGATCTCGCCTCCGCTCTCAGTACAAACCGCTCACTGACGGATCTGAACCTGGGTTATAATAAACTGGGAGATTCAGGAGTGAAACAACTGTCTGTGGCTCTGAGGAACCCGGACTGTAAAATACAGAAACTGTGGTAAGTACCAGACTGTGTGAGATTGTGTTTATAATAACTGGATGTCTGACACTGAACATTATTATTAGTATCAGTAATAGTGTTATTAATAAACTCTGGGGATTTACTCTGGTTCCTGTTATTTCTCTCTCTGATCCCCAGGCTGCGTCGTGTCGGTCTCACAGATTCTTGTGTCGAGGATCTCGTCTCCACTCTCAGTACAAACCGCTCACTGACGGATCTGGATCTGAGCAGCAGTGAATTAAGCAATAATAACCTGGGAGATTCGGGAGTGAAACTACTGTCTGTGGCTCTGAGGAACCCGGACTGTAAAATACAAAGACTGGTGTAAGTACCAGACTGTGTGAGACTGTGTTTATAATAACTGGATGTCTGACACTGAACATTATTATTATCAGTAATAGTGTTATTAATAAACTCTGGGGATTTACACCGATTTCTGTTATTTCTCCTTTTGATCCCCAGGCTGTGCGGTGTCGGTCTCACAGATTCTTGTACCAAGCATCTCCCCTCCGCTCTCAGTACAAACCGCACACTGACGGATCTGGATCTGAGCAGCAGTGAAGTTGACCATAATAACCTGGGAGATTCAGGAGTGAAACTACTGTCTGTGGCTCTGAGGAACCCGGACTGTAAAATACAGAGACTGGAGTAAGTACCAGACTGTGTGAGATTGTGTTTATAATAACTGGTTGTCTGACACTGAACATTATTATTAGTATCAGTAATAGTGTTATTAATAAACTCTGGGGATTTACTCTGATTCCTGTTATTTCTCTCTCTGATCCCCAGGCTGGATGGTGTCGGACTCACAGATTCTTGTGTCGAGGATTCCGCCTCCGCTCTCAGTACAAACTGCTCACTGACGGATCTGGACCTGAGTTATACTAAACTGGGAGATTCAGGAGTGAAACTACTGTCTGTGGCTCTGACGAACCCGGAGTGTAAAATACAGAAACTGAAGTAAGTACCAGACTGTGTGAGATTGTGTTTATAATAACTGGTTGTCTGACACTGAACATTATTATTAGTATCAGTAATAGTGTTATTAATAAACTCTGGGGATTTACTCTGATTCCTGTTATTTCTCTCTCTGATCCCCAGGCTGGATGGTGTTGGACTCACAGATTCTTGTGCCGAGGATCTCGCCTCCGCTCTCAGTACAAACCGCTCACTGACGGATCTGGACCTGAGTGATAATAAACTGGGAGATTCAGGAGTGAAACTACTGTCTGTGGCTCTGAGGAACCCGGACTGTAAAATACAGAAACTGTGGTAAGTACCAGACTGTGCGAGATTGTGTTTATAGTAACTGGATGTCTGGCACTGAACATTATTATGAGTTCATTAATAGTGTTATTAATAAACTCTGGGGATTGACTCTGATTCCTGTTATTTCTCTCTCTGATCCCCAGGCTGTTCGCTAACGGTCTCACAGATTCTTGTGCCGAGGATCTCGCCTCCGCTCTCAGTACAAACCGCTCACTGACTGATCTGAACCTGTGTTGCAATGAACTGGGAGATTCAGGAGTGAAACTAGTGTCTGCGGCTCTGAGGAACCCGGACTGTAAAATACAGAAACTGTGGTAAGTACTAGACTGTGCGAGATTGTGTTTATAATAACTGGATGTCTGACACTGTACTTTATTGTTAGTATCAGTAATAGTGTTATTAATAAACTCTGGGGATTGACTCTGATTCCTGTTATTTCTCTCTCTGATCCCCAGGCTGGGTCGTGTCGGTCTCACAGATTCTTGTGCCGAGGATCTCGTCTCCACTCTCAGTACAAGCCGCTCACTGACGGATCTGGACCTGTCAGTAAACTCCTTCACAGACCGATCTGTCCCCACTCTCCGCCGTCTCATACTGACCTGCAGGAGTCTGGAGCAGATCTGGTGAGTGTTTGTGTTAATGTTTAATGTAATAAATAAAATATCAATGGGATTCAGTCACTTTTCTGGGTAATATTTGTCTGTAATTATTATTGAAATATTAACCCCAGTCTCGCAGTTATTTACACTGTTGTTCAATCTGTTTATTTCCTGTTTAATCTTTAATCTGTTTCAGGCTGGCGGAGAATCAATTCAGTTTAACCGGAGAGAAACAGCTGGAGTTACTGCAGGGAACAAGATCCGGACTGAGTGTGATGCTGTGAACATTCCAAGTGATGATGTCACTGCTCCCATTGTGTGACCATTCCAAGTGATGACATCACTGCTCCCATTGTGTGAACATTCCAAGTGATGATGTCACTGCTCCCATTGTGTGACCATTCCAATTGATGATGTCACTGCTCCCTTTGTGTGAACATTCCAAGTGATGACATCACTGCTCCCATTGTGTGAACATTCCAAGTGATGACATCACTGCTCCCATTGTGTGAACATTACAAGTGATGTCACTGCTCCCATTGTGTGAACATTCCAAGTGAAGACATCACTGCTCCCATTGTGTGAACATTCCAAGTGATGACGTCACTGCTCCCATTGTGTGACCATTTCCGGCCGCTGATTTGATTTTAATTTAATTTAAGGGTTTCCAGCTCGAGCTGATCGCGTCATCTCGCATTGTGAGGTCAGAGGCCCAGTCACAGGGTCATGAGACTCAGCCGCTCCCAGGCTGCACCCCTTTCAAAATGGATGTGAGAGTTTCTGCAAATTGCAGAGTCTGTGTGAGTGTGTCTCTATGTGAGTGGGTGTCTGTGTGTCTGCAAATTGCAGAGTCTGTGTGAGTGTGTGTGTCACGTTACTGTAAATTTTAGTTCACTGTGGGTGGGAGGGAGACTGTGTGAGTGAGAGACAGACAGACAGTCACTGAGAGCGAGAGAGACATGAAATCAAAAGTCAAGTAGCAGAATAGAAAGCCTGTTTCTGTAGGCCACAAAGTGAAAAGATAAGATACTGAAAAGTGTCTTTTTAGTTTAAATCTTCCAACACGGCAGTCATCCCTCTGCAGGCTGTGAGTGTGTGTGTGAGAGAGAGAGAGAGAGAGGGCAAAAGCTGGTGTTTGTGTGAGTTGTGGTCTGTTGCCTTATTACCTGCTGTTGTTGTATTAAACCCTATTGATTTCATTCTGGCCTGGTCCACATGTAATGCTGCTGTGTATCATTTTATTGCACTTTTTTTCATTTCACTTCACGTCAAGACAGACAGTTGTTATATCCGTGTATAAATAAGACACGGACTGCAGGAGAATGGTGTAACAGGTGTTTACTGAACTTAGGGTATACTGGAACTAACTGTACAGATTACTACTCAGTGTTATATGCAGGTGTGGTCACTGCTGGTACTGCAGTATACAGGGGCTGTAAAAGATAGTTTCTTCCTTAAAGGTACATACATTACAATTCCTCCCCTTTTAGATAAACAGTACCATAACATTTATTTAACAATCAAATAATAACTAATTACAATTACAATTTTGTACAATATACATTCGCTGAAAATAATCTCTTTTAAATTCAGTCTTTGGGGAGGCTTCCTGATCCTTTCTGGATAGTGCCTTTCCCGAGTGTCTTGCTCTTGCGGCAGAGGCGATTCTGGACCCTTATCATTGGTTGGTTCATCAGCTTCCGATGCTACTGTTTCTGAGGTAGATGCAACCTGCACTTCGGGTTCATCACCAGGTACGTATGGGCGTGACATGGGGTTGACTTGTTCCTGTGACTCTACAATCTGGTCAGCATGGCATCTCACGATGCTCTCTCCAACGTCCACTGTGTACATTAGTGGTCCCTGCCGTGTGCATATTGTTCCTGGCTGCCATTTTTCTGTTCGGTAGTCGCAGGCCAAGACTGGTTGCCCTACCTTGAAGCTACTTGTTGGCTTCTCATTGATGTGCTGGAATTGCTTATTCTCAACATCTCGTCTTATGTTTGGTCTGAGCAAATCCAGGCGAGATCTTAACCTTCGGTTAAAGAACATCATGGCTGGGGCCTGGTTGGTGACTGCATGTGTCGCATTCCTGTAGGCAAACAGGAAATTGTCCACCTTGTGCTGCAGTGGAATGTTGTCGTTATACATCGCCTTTATTGCTTTTTTAAAGGTTTGTACGAACCTCTCAACCAATCCATTTGTGGCTGGATGATACGGGATGGATGTGTAATGCTTTACCCCATTATTTCTTAAGAACCTCCGGAAATCCTCGGACACAAACTGTGGTCCATTGTCGGAGCAAATCTGTTCTGGCAAGCCATTCCTGGCAAACATGGCCCGTAGGAGTGCAATAGTTTTCTCCGTGGTGTTGGAGGACATTTTGATGACCTCTGGCCATTTCGAGTGTGTATCCACGGCTATTGGAAACATTGAGTCCATGAATGGACCAGCAAAATCAATATGCACCCGTTGCCATGGAGATGAGGGCCACTCCCATGGGTGTAGAGGGGCCTGCGGTGGTGCATTTTGGACTTTCTGGCATCCTGCGCAGCTCTTGGTCAAGTCCTCGATTTCTTTATCGATTCCCAGCCACCACACAAACGCCCTGGCTAGGCTCTTCATTTTTACCCCTCCCAGATGACCCTCATGAAGCTCATTGAGCACTCTATCTCTCAACTTGGGTGGAATTACCACTCGGGATCCACACATCAAGGTCCCCCGGCATACTGACAGCTGTTCTCTCCTTGTCGAGAATGCTGGCAACAGTGAGTTGCCATGTGCTGGCTATCCCTTCACCGTCAAATCATATACCCGAGAAAGTGTCGGGTCATTCCGTGTTTCCTTCTCAATACTTGCGTTTGTTACCGGTAGGTATTCGACTGTACTCGAATGGAATATTTCGACAGGATCCACTGCAGGTGCTTCCTCCACCATAGGCAGTGGCAGGCATGATAGCCCATCAGCGTTTCCATGCTGATACTCGATTTCATATTGATGTGCCCCTAGAAAAAGGGACCATCTTTGCAGCCATTGCGCAGTCATCACCAGAACGCCCTTCTTTGGGTTAAAGATGGAAACAAGAGGCTGGTGATCAGTCAGCAATGTGAATTTTGCCTGTGCAGATAGTGATTGAACTTCTTCACCCCCCACACTAGGCTGAGCGCCTCCCTATCAATCTGGGCGTAGTTACGCTCGGCTGAGGTTAATGAACGTGACGCAAAGGCTATTGGCCTCTCTGAGCCGTCAAGGAATTTGTGCAACATCACCGCTCCAATGCCATAGGGTGACGCATCACATGCCAACCGAATTGGTAGTGTTGGATAGTAATGGGTCAATACTTCTTTCGAAGTGATTAGGGTTTTGCTTTTCTGGAAAGCACGCCTACATTCGTCACTCCATTTCCATGGTACTCCAGTTTGCAGTAGGGCATTCAGTGGGTGTAGTATTGTCGACAAATTTGGCAAGAACTTATGGTCGTAGTTTACCAGCCCGAGGAATGACCTCAGTTGTGACACATTTTCCGGTGCTGGAGTCTTGACTACTGCCTCAATCTTGTCTGGGGACTTATGTAACCCCTCTTCATCAATCACATGGCCACAATACGAGATTTGTTTCCTGAAAAACTCACATTTGTGGAGGTTGGCTCGGAGCCCATATTCCTGTAATCTAGTGAGCACCTGCTCCAGGTTGGTAAGGTGATCACTGTCATTTTCACCTGTAACCAGGATGTCGTCCAAATTACACTGGGTTCCTGGGATCCCTTGCAGGACTTGCTCCATTGCCCTCTGCCAAATAGCCGGAGCTGATGCTACCCCGAATACCAGCCGGTTGTATTGGTAAAGACCTTTATGAGTGTTGATTGTGAGGTACTTTTTTGATGCTTCTTCTACCTCCATTTGCAGATACGCTTGGGCCAGATCAATCTTAGCAAAGCGTTTCCCTCCAGATAGTGAGGCAAAAATATCTTCAATCCGCAGAAGTGGATATTGTACGGTGTGAAGGACTGGGTTCACAGTTACCTTAAAGTCCCCACAGATGCGAACCTTCTTTGGCTCCCCAGGCGTGCTGCTCAATGACTTTTTCATTACAGGAATGATGGGTGTGGCCCACTCGCTCCAGTCCACCTTGGACAGTACACCTGAACGTTCCAGACTCTCCAGCTCTGCTTTGACGGCTGGACGGATCGCATAAGGTACCGGTCTGGCCTTAAAAAATGTTGGGTTTGCCTTTTCTTCAATTTTGATTGCCGCAGTTATGCCTTTTAGTGTTCCAAGTCCTTGCTGGAACACTTCTTTCGTGTCAGTTAGGATCTTTGACAGTCGCCCAGGTGTGACGTCATCATCCTTTTTGTCAGCCACAGTCAGTGCCTGAATGGAATGCCAATCCAATTGTATTTTCCGGATCCATTCACATCTCAGTAATGGTGGTCCTCCATCTTGTAATATATACAGATCCAGTTTCTGTGTTTCCTTACCGTTATATTTAACGGGCACCCTTATTTTTCCTTTGGGGTAGACTTTTTGCCCCGTATACGTCTTCAAAATAATTTTTGTATCTCTCAAGGGTATATGTGAGTATAGCCGCTCGTAGTCTCGTCAATTCATGACTGTTAGGGCTGATCCTGTGTCCAATTCCATCTTTACCTGGGACCCTGCTATCATGAGAGTGACCCAAATGGTTCAGAGATCCTCCTTTGCGATCACATTGTGTAACTTCAGACAACTTAGTCTCCTACTTTCGGAGTCGTTATCACTCTTTTGATCTTCTGAACTACTGTCCGTCATCTTCTGTACTTTCTTGTACTTTTCTTTAGTAGTTCTTTTAGTGTTGGTTTTCTTTCCCGACCTGCAGACTCGTGCTATGTGTCCTACTTTTCCACACTGTCTGCACACTTTGTCCTTAAACCAGCAATCCTTCTGGTCGTGGGTTGTTCTGCCGCAGCGATAGCACTTCTCTGCTCCATATGCCATTTCATTGGGGCTATATTCTTGCAGTTTCTGTTGTATTTCTGCAGCGCCCCGTGCTGCTGCTTCATAGGATACCGCAACGTTGAAAGCCTTTTCCAGCATAAGGTCCTTTTCTGATAGAAGTCGTTTCTGGGTTCCTTCACTCTGGAGCCCGCAGACAAAGTTATCCCTTAAGGTATCTGCCAGTCCTGCTCCAAACTGGCAGTGTTTCGATAATTTGTGCAGTTCTGTTAGATAATCAGCATTACTTTTGTCTTTGTGCTGGTTTCTTTTATGGAACTTGAATCTTTCTGCTATCAGCAGCGGTGTAGGGTTTAGATGTTCCTGTAATATAGTGACAATATCTTCAAAACTTTTCTCCATTGGTTTAGTTCGGGTTATTAAATTCCGTAATAGGCCGTACGTTCTCGCGCCCATCAGATTCAACAATGCCGACGCCTTCTTCTCATCGGACACTTCATTTGCCTTGCAGTACACTTCAACCCTCTCAACATATGTAGCCCAGTCTTCGACTTCATTGTCCATAGCAGTGATACTGCCACTCTTCGGCATCTTAGGTGTGGTTTAAAATGGCGTCTCCCAATGGATTAAAATGGTGCCTCCCGCACTTTTCCTTCTTCCCCCGCTGCTGCCAACACTGCTCCTAGCGTTTCTTATGGTAATGGCGGCGCTCTGTGGATTTCGCGCGCTTCTCCTGAGCTGCTGCCAACGCCGCTCTCGGCGGTCCTCGTGGCAAATGGCAGCACCTCACGGTTTTCTGTGCGTCTCTCCCTTTTTCTCTCTTCAATGCTGCCCTCTGCGCGTCTCTCTCTCTTTCTCTCTTCAACACTGCTCAGCTCCTGAACACCGGCTGCACCCTGTGTGCTGCACCCTCTCTCTCTCTCCCCGTCGATGCTGCTCGGCCATCTTACTGTGCCGCTCGGTCGAGCTCTAGCCCGCCGCAGTCCGGGAAGGGTCAGCGCACTACCTGTTACCAGCTCGATTTGCTGGACCACCTCGACTGGAGAACCAAGCCCGGCTCTCGACAGTCTCCCCCGCGATTCTCTAATCTCCGCTGGATCACTGGGCGGTTGCCCGCGGTCGGCGCCCGTTTCCCTGGCTTCGACCTCCAAGATGCTGCTCTTCAGGAACGAATCCCCGAGAGGTGATGCAGAACTGCAGGAGAGTTCGAACCTGCTCGCCGCCACTGTTATGTCTGCATATAAATAAAACACAGACTGCAGGAGAACGGTGAAACAGGTGTTTACTGAACTTAGGGTATACTGGAACTAACTGTACAGATTACTGCTCAGTGTTATATACAGGTGTGATCACTGCTGGTACTGCAGTATACAGGGGCTATAAAAGACAGTTCCTTCCTTAAAGGTACATACATTACAACAGTCATTCAGTGAGATTCTGAAAAATATCTTTTCGGACTGTCTGACAATAAAAGCTGCTCTGGGATCTTTGCATTCTTTTTATTCCACCATACTCAAATCAAGACAAGGCAGGCGGGCAGTGAGAGAGACACATGGAATCAAGACAAGCTGCAGAATAGAAATAAGAACAGGAAATGCTGGAAATACTCAGTATGTTAGGCAGCATCAGTGGAGATACAGAGAAACAGAGTAAATGTTTCAGCTCAATGACCTTTCGTCAGAACCTTGTCAGAATCTGACAAAAGGTCATCGAGCTGAAACATTAACTCTGTTTCTCTCTCTCCACAGATGCTGCCTTACCTGCTGAGTATTTCCAGCATTTTCTGTTTTTATTTCAAATTTCCCACATCCACAGCATGTGCTTTTGATGCAGAATAGAAAGCCTGTTTCTGTAGGCCGCAAAATGAAAAGTTAAAATACTGAAAACTGTTGGTTTGCTTTTAAGCTGCTGAACAGAGCAGAGGAATGATAGAAATCAACTTTCTTTCAATGCTGACTTTGATTTGTGGCAATATTGCAGGCTGGCCTGTGAGTGTGAGAGAGAGAGAGACAGACAGCAAAAGCTGGTGTGTCCGCAGGGCTGGTCTGTGTTCAAGTTATCTGCTGTGTGCATTGGTACTGGATCTCATGCTGAAAAACAGAAAGTGTACACCATTAGATAATACTGATTTCATTCCAGACGGCACTGCTGTGGGATCTTACTTTGCCTTTCTCTCAAGAATTTGTAAAAAGCAAATCTACATTTATACATCAAGCCATTTGATATTTTTCTGGGCTGGACTTTATAGGGGAATGTTTGTGGAGTGTTTCATGGCACATCCTGCTGTGGGATCTTACTCTCCCCTTCATCCCAACCCAAGCAAGACAAGGCATTAATTAAAGAAAAAGTATAAATTATATTTTTTAAATTATTTTCAGAATAAGCCAATTCATTTTTTTCTGGACTGGCCTTTATTGGGGAATGTGCTTGGGATGTTTTCAGAGCAAAAGCTGCTGTGTGATCTTTCTATTCATTTTATTACACTCCAGGCAAACCACAGACAGGCAGACATTGAATTAACAAAAGTAAAGTATATATATTATTTATTCCTGATTATATTTACTTCTTTTCACCCTCCCGGGCATTCATTTCCTCTCGGGGACCCGGATTTCTGGGGCCTCGGCTTCACTGCTTCCTGTTGGATTATCCTCATCAAACATGGCCGCACAGCCAGGAAGGGACATCATCAAAAAGAGACACTCCCAGGCTGCACACCTTTCAAAATTGATGTGAGAGTGTGAGTTTCTGCAAATTGCAGAGTCTGTGTGAGTGTGTCTGTATGTGAGTGGGTGTCTGTGTGTCTGTAAATTGCAGAGTCTGTGTGAGTGTGTCTGTATGTGAGTGGGTGTCTGCGTGTCTGTAAATTGCAGAGTCTGTGTGAGTGTGTCTGTATGTGAGTGTGTGTCTGTAAATTGTAGAGTCTGTGTGACTGTGTCTGTATGTGAGTGGGTGTCTGTGTGTCTGTAAATTGCAGAGTCTGTATGAGTGTGTCTGTATGTGAGTGGGTGTCTGTAAATTGCAGAGTTCTTGTGAGTGTGTCTGTATGTGAGTGGGTGTTCCCTGTTGTGTAAAGGTGCTCGCTGTTGTGTAAAGGTGTTCCCTGTTGTGTAAAGGTGCTCCCTGTTCTTGTAAAGGTGTTCCCTGTTGTGTAAAGGTGCTCCCTGTTATGTAAAGGTGCTCCCTGTTGTGTAACGGGGATCCATGTTGTGTAAAGGTGCTCCCTGTTGTGTAAATGTGTTCCCTGTTGTGTAAAGGTGTTCCCTGTTGTTTAAATGTGTTCCCTGTTGTGTAACGGTGCTCCCTGTTGTTTAAAGGTGTTCCCTGTTGTGTAAAAGCGCTCCCTCTTCTGTAAAGGTGCTCCCTGTTGTGTAAAGGTGTTCCCTTTTGTATATAGGTGCTCCCTGTTGTTTAAAGGTGCTCACTGGTGTGTAAATGTGCTCCCTGTTGTCCAAAGGTGTTCCCGGTTGTGTAAAGGTGTTCCCTGTTGTGTAAAGGTGTTCCCTGTTGTGTAAAGGTGCTCCCTGTTGTGTAAAGGTGTTCCCTGTTTTGTAAGTGTGTTCCCTGTTGTGTAAAGGTGCTCCCTGTTGTGTAAACGTGTTCCCTTTTGTGTAAAGTTGCTCCCTGTTGTGTAAAGCTGTTCCCTGTTGTGTAAAGCTGTTCCCTGTTGTGTAACGGTGCTCCCTGTTGTGTAAAGGTGTTCCCTGTTGTGTAAAGGTGCTCCCTGTCGTTTAAATGTTTTACCTGTTGTGTAAAGGTGCTCCCTGTTGTGTAAAGGTGTTCCCTGTTGTGTAAAGCTACTCCCTGTTGTGTAATGGTGCTCCCTGTTGTGTAAAAGTGTTCCCTGTTGTGTAAAGGTGTAACCTGTTGTGTAAATGTGTTCCCTGTTGTGTAAAGGTGCTCCCTGTTGTGTAAAGGTGTTCCCTGTTGTGTAAAGGTGTTCCCTGTTGTGTAAAGGTGTTCCCTGTTCGGTAAAGGTGTTCTCTGTTGTTTAATGGTGCTGCCTGTTGTATAAAGGTGTTCCCTGTTGTGTAAAAGTGCTCCCTGTTGTGTAAAGGTGTTCCCTGTTGTGTAAAAGCGCTCCCTGTTGTGTAAAGATCCTCCCTGCTGTGTAAAGGTGTTCCCTGTTGTGTAAAGTTGTTCCCTGTTGTGTAAAGGTGTTCCCTGTTGTGTGAAGGTGCTCCTTGTTGTGTAAAGGTGCTCCCTGTTGTATAAAGGTGCTCCCTGCTGTGTAAAGGTGTTCCCTGTTGCGTAACGGGGTTCCCTGTTGTGTAAAGGTGCTCCCTGTTGTGTAAAGGTGCTCCCTGTTGTGTAAAGTGCTCCTTTTTGTGTTAAGGTGTTCCCTGTTGTGTAAAGGTGTTCCCTGTTGTGTGAAGGTGCTCCTTGTTGTGTAAAGGTGCTCCCTGTTGTATAAAGGTGCTCCCTGCTGTGTAAAGGTGTTCCCTGTTGCGTAACGGGGTTCCCTGTTGTGTAAAGGTGCTCCCTGTTGTTTAAAGGTGTTCCCTGTTGTGTAAAGGTGCTCACTGGTGTGTAAAGGTGCTCCCTGTTGTCCAAAGGTGTTCCCGGTTGTGTAAAGGTGTTCCCTGTTGTGTAATGGTGCTCCCTGTTGTGTAAAGGTGCTCCCTGTTTTGTAAAGGTGTTCCCTGTTGTGGAAAGGTGTTCCCTATTGTGTAAAGGTGTTCCCTGTTGTGTAAGTGTGTTCCATGTTGTGTAAAGGTGCTCCCTGTTGCGTAAAGGTGTTCCCTTTTGTTTAAAGGTGTTCCCTGTTGTGTAAAGGTGCTCCCTGTTGTGTAATGGTGTTCCCTGTTGTGTAAATGTGTTCCCTGTTGTGTAAATGTGTTACATGTTGTGTAAAGGTGCTTCCTGTTGTGTAAAGGTGTTCCCTGTTGTGTAAAGCTGCTCCCTGTTGTTTAAAGGTGCTCCCTGTTGTGTAAAGGTGTTCCCTGTTATGTAAAGTTGTTCCCTGTTGTGTAAAGGTGTTACCTGTTGTGTAATGGTGTTCTCTGTTGTGTAAAGGTGCTCCCTGTTGTGTAAAGGTGTTCCCTGTTGTGTAAAGGAGCTCCCTGTTGTGTAAAGGTGTTCCCTGTTGGGTAAAGGGTTTCTCTGTTGTTTAAAAGTGCTGCATGTTGTATAAAGGTGTTCCCTGTTGTGTAAAGGTGCTCCCTGTTGTGTAAAGGTGTTCCCTGTTGTGTAAAAGCGCTCCCTGTTGTGTAAAGATCCTCCCTGTTGTGTAAAGGTTCTCCCTGTTGTGTAAAGGTCTTCCCTTTTGTGTAAAGGTGCTCCCTGTTGTGTAAAGGTGCTCACTGGTGTGCAAAGGAGCTCCCTTTTGTGTAAAGGTGCTCCCTGTTGTGTAAAGGTGCTCAGTGGTGTGTAAAGGTGCTCCCTGTTGTCCAAAGGTGTTCCCGGTTGTGTAAAGGTACTCCCTGTTGTGTAAAGTTGTTCCCTGTTGTGTAAATGTGCTCCCTGCTGTGTAAAGGTGTACCCTGTTGTGTAAAGGTGCTCCCTATTGTGTAAAGGTGTTCCCTGTTGCATAAAGGTGTTTCATGTTGTGTAAAGGTGCCCCGTGTCGTGTAAAGTTGTTCCCTGTTGCGTAAAGGTGTTACCTGTTGTGTCATGGTGCTCTCCGTTGTGTAAAGGTGGTCCTTGTGGTGTAAAGCTGCTCCCTGTTGTTTAAAGGTGCTGCCTGTTGTGTAAAGGTGCTCCCTGTTGTCTAAAGGTGTTCCCTGTTGTGTAAAGGCGCTCCTTGTTGTGTAAAGGTGTTACCTGTTGTGTAAAGGTGCTCCCTGTTGTGTAAAGGTGTTCCCTGTTGTGGAAAGGTGCTGCCTGTTGTATAAAGGTGTTCCCTGTTGTATAAAGGTGCTCCCTGTTGTGTAAAGGTGTTCCCTGTTGTGTAAAGGTGTTCCCTGTTGTGTGAAGGAGCTCCTTGTTGTTTAAAGGTGCTCCCTGTTGTATAAAGGTGCTCCCTGCTGTGTAAAGGTGTTCCCTGCTGCGTAAAGGGGTTCCCTGCTGTGTAAAGGTGCTCCCTGTTGTTTAAAGGTGTTCCCTGTTGTGTAAAGGTGCTCCCTGTTGTGTAAAGGAGCTCCCTCTTGTGTAAAGGTGTTCCCTGTTGTGTAAAGGTGCTCCTTGTTGTGTAAAGGCGCTCCCTGTTGTTTAAAGGTGTTCCCTGTTGTGCAATGGTGCTCACTGTTGTGTAAAGGTGTTCCCTGTTGTGTAAAGGTGCTCCCTGTTGTGTAAAGGTGTTCCCTGTTGTGTAAAGGTGCTCCCTGTTGTATAAAGATGCTCCCTGTTGTGCAAAGATGTTCCCTGTTGTGTAAAGGTGCTCCCAGATGTGTAAATGTGTTCCCTGTTGTGTAAAGGTGTTCCCTGTTGTGTAAAGGTGTTCCCTGTTGTGTAAAGGTGGTCCCTCTTGTGTAAAGGTGCTCCCTGTTGTGTAAAGGTGCTCCCTGTTGTGTAAAGTTGTTCCCTGTTGTGTAAAGGTGCTCCCTGTTGTGTAAAGGTGTACCCTGTTGTGTAAAGGTGCTCCCTGTTGTGTAAAGGTGTTCCCTGTTGCATAAAGTGTTTCCTGTTGTGTAAAGGTGCCCCCTGTTGTGTAAAGGTGTTCCCTGTTGTGTAAAGGTGCTCCCTGTTGTGTAAAGCTGCTCCCTGTTGTTTAAAGGTGCTGCCTGTTGTGTAAAGGTGCTCCCTGTTGTCTAAAGGGGTTCCCTGTTGTGTAAAGGTGCTCCTTGTTGTGTTAAGGTGTTACCTGTTGTGTAAAGGTGCTCCCTGTTGTGCAAAGGTGTTCCCTGTTGTCTAAAGGTGTTCCCTGTTGTGGAAAGGTTCTGCCTGTTGTATAAAGGTGTTCCCTGTTGTGTAAAAGTGCTCCCTGTTGTGTAAAGGTGTTCCCTGTTGTGTAAAGGTGTTCCCTGTTGTGTGAAGGAGCTCCTTGTTGTGTAAAGGTGCTCCCTGTTGTATAAAGGTGCTCCCTGCTGTGCAAAGGTGTTCCCTGTTGCGTAAAGTGGTTCCCTGTTGTGTAAAGGTGCTCCCTGTTGTGTAAAGTTGCTCCCTTTTGTGTAAAGGTGCTCCCTGTTGTGTGAAGGTGTTCCCTGTTGTGTAAAGGTGCTCCCTGTTGTGTAAAGGTGTTCCCTGTTGTGTAAAGGTGCTCCCTGTTGTGTAAAGGTGCTCCCTGTTGTGCAAAGGTGTTCCCTGTTGTGTAAAGGTGCTCCCGGATGTGTAAATGTGTTCCCTGTTGTGTAAAGGTGTTCCCTGTTGTGTAAAGGTGCTCCCTGTTGTGTAAAGGTGCTCCCTGTTGTGCAAAGGTGCTCCCTGTTGTGTAAAGGTGCTCCCTGTTGTGTAAAGTTGTTCCCTGTTGTGTAAAGGTGTTCCCTGTTGTGGAAAGGTGCTCTCTGTTGTGTAAATGTACTCCCTGTTGTGTAACGGTGCTCCCTGTTGTTTAAAGGTGTTCCCTGTTGTGTAAAAGCGCTCCCTCTTCTGTAAAGGTGCTCCCTGTTGTGTAAAGGTGTTCCCTTTTGTATATAGGTGCTCCCTGTTGTTTAAAGGTGCTCACTGGTGTGTAAATGTGCTCCCTGTTGTCCAAAGGTGTTCCCGGTTGTGTAAAGGTGTTCCCTGTTGTGTAAAGGTGTTCCCTGTTGTGTAAAGGTGCTCCCTGTTGTGTAAAGGTGTTCCCTGTTTTGTAAGTGTGTTCCCTGTTGTGTAAAGGTGCTCCCTGTTGTGTAAACGTGTTCCCTTTTGTGTAAAGTTGCTCCCTGTTGTGTAAAGCTGTTCCCTGTTGTGTAAAGCTGTTCCCTGTTGTGTAACGGTGCTCCCTGTTGTGTAAAGGTGTTCCCTGTTGTGTAAAGGTGCTCCCTGTCGTTTAAATGTTTTACCTGTTGTGTAAAGGTGCTCCCTGTTGTGTAAAGGTGTTCCCTGTTGTGTAAAGCTACTCCCTGTTGTGTAATGGTGCTCCCTGTTGTGTAAAAGTGTTCCCTGTTGTGTAAAGGTGTAACCTGTTGTGTAAATGTGTTCCCTGTTGTGTAAAGGTGCTCCCTGTTGTGTAAAGGTGTTCCCTGTTGTGTAAAGGTGTTCCCTGTTGTGTAAAGGTGTTCCCTGTTGTGTAAAGGTGCTCCTTGTTGTGTAAAGGCGCTCCCTGTTGTTTAAAGGTGTTCCCTGTTGTGCAATGGTGCTCACTGTTGTGTAAAGGTGTTCCCTGTTGTGTAAAGGTGCTCCCTGTTGTGTAAAGGTGTTCCCTGTTGTGTAAAGGTGCTCCCTGTTGTATAAAGATGCTCCCTGTTGTGCAAAGATGTTCCCTGTTGTGTAAAGGTGCTCCCAGATGTGTAAATGTGTTCCCTGTTGTGTAAAGGTGTTCCCTGTTGTGTAAAGGTGTTCCCTGTTGTGTAAAGGTGGTCCCTCTTGTGTAAAGGTGCTCCCTGTTGTGTAAAGGTGCTCCCTGTTGTGTAAAGTTGTTCCCTGTTGTGTAAAGGTGCTCCCTGTTGTGTAAAGGTGTACCCTGTTGTGTAAAGGTGCTCCCTGTTGTGTAAAGGTGTTCCCTGTTGCATAAAGTGTTTCCTGTTGTGTAAAGGTGCCCCCTGTTGTGTAAAGGTGTTCCCTGTTGTGTAAAGGTGCTCCCTGTTGTGTAAAGCTGCTCCCTGTTGTTTAAAGGTGCTGCCTGTTGTGTAAAGGTGCTCCCTGTTGTCTAAAGGGGTTCCCTGTTGTGTAAAGGTGCTCCTTGTTGTGTTAAGGTGTTACCTGTTGTGTAAAGGTGCTCCCTGTTGTGCAAAGGTGTTCCCTGTTGTCTAAAGGTGTTCCCTGTTGTGGAAAGGTTCTGCCTGTTGTATAAAGGTGTTCACTGTTGTGTAAAAGTGCTCCCTGTTGTGTAAAGGTGTTCCCTGTTGTGTAAAGGTGTTCCCTGTTGTGTGAAGGAGCTCCTTGTTGTGTAAAGGTGCTCCCTGTTGTATAAAGGTGCTCCCTGCTGTGCAAAGGTGTTCCCTGTTGCGTAAAGTGGTTCCCTGTTGTGTAAAGGTGCTCCCTGTTGTGTAAAGTTGCTCCCTTTTGTGTAAAGGTGCTCCCTGTTGTGTGAAGGTGTTCCCTGTTGTGTAAAGGTGCTCCCTGTTGTGTAAAGGTGTTCCCTGTTGTGTAAAGGTGCTCCCTGTTGTGTAAAGGTGCTCCCTGTTGTGCAAAGGTGTTCCCTGTTGTGTAAAGGTGCTCCCGGATGTGTAAATGTGTTCCCTGTTGTGTAAAGGTGTTCCCTGTTGTGTAAAGGTGCTCCCTGTTGTGTAAAGGTGCTCCCTGTTGTGCAAAGGTGCTCCCTGTTGTGTAAAGGTGCTCCCTGTTGTGTAAAGTTGTTCCCTGTTGTGTAAAGGTGTTCCCTGTTGTGGAAAGGTGCTCTCTGTTGTGTAAATGTACTCCCTGTTGTGTAACGGTGCTCCCTGTTGTTTAAAGGTGTTCCCTGTTGTGTAAAAGCGCTCCCTCTTCTGTAAAGGTGCTCCCTGTTGTGTAAAGGTGTTCCCTTTTGTATATAGGTGCTCCCTGTTGTTTAAAGGTGCTCACTGGTGTGTAAATGTGCTCCCTGTTGTCCAAAGGTGTTCCCGGTTGTGTAAAGGTGTTCCCTGTTGTGTAAAGGTGTTCCCTGTTGTGTAAAGGTGCTCCCTGTTGTGTAAAGGTGTTCCCTGTTTTGTAAGTGTGTTCCCTGTTGTGTAAAGGTGCTCCCTGTTGTGTAAACGTGTTCCCTTTTGTGTAAAGTTGCTCCCTGTTGTGTAAAGCTGTTCCCTGTTGTGTAAAGCTGTTCCCTGTTGTGTAACGGTGCTCCCTGTTGTGTAAAGGTGTTCCCTGTTGTGTAAAGGTGCTCCCTGTCGTTTAAATGTTTTACCTGTTGTGTAAAGGTGCTCCCTGTTGTGTAAAGGTGTTCCCTGTTGTGTAAAGCTACTCCCTGTTGTGTAATGGTGCTCCCTGTTGTGTAAAAGTGTTCCCTGTTGTGTAAAGGTGTAACCTGTTGTGTAAATGTGTTCCCTGTTGTGTAAAGGTGCTCCCTGTTGTGTAAAGGTGTTCCCTGTTGTGTAAAGGTGTTCCCTGTTGTGTAAAGGTGTTCCCTGTTCGGTAAAGGTGTTCTCTGTTGTTTAATGGTGCTGCCTGTTGTATAAAGGTGCTCCCTGTTGTGTAAAAGCGCTCCCTGTTGTGTAAAGATCCTCCCTGCTGTGTAAAGGTGTTCCCTGTTGTGTAAAGTTATTCCCTGTTGTGTAAAGGTGTTCCCTGTTGTGTGAAGGTGCTCCTTGTTGTGTAAAGGTGCTCCCTGTTGTATAAAGGTGCTCCCTGCTGTGTAAAGGTGTTCCCTTTTGCGTAACGGGGTTCCCTGTTGTGTAAAGATGCTCCCTGTTGTGTAAAGTTGCTCCCTGTTGTGTAAAGTGCTCCTTTTTGTGTTAAGGTGATCCCTGTTGTGTAAAGGTGTTCCCTGTTGTGTGAAGGTGCTCCTTGTTGTGTAAAGGTGCTCCCTGTTGTATAAAGGTGCTCCCTGCTGTGTAAAGGTGTTCCCTGTTGCGTAACGGGGTTCCCTGTTGTGTAAAGGTGCTCCCTGTTGTTTAAAGGTGTTCCCTGTTGTGTAAAGGTGCTCACTGGTGTGTAAAGGTGCTCCCTGTTGTCCAAAGGTGTTCCCGGTTGTGTAAAGGTGTTCCCTGTTGTGTAATGGTGCTCCCTGTTGTGTAAAGGTGCTCCCTGTTTTGTAAAGGTGTTCCCTGTTGTGGAAAGGTGTTCCCTATTGTGTAAAGGTGTTCCCTGTTGTGTAAGTGTGTTCCATGTTGTGTAAAGGTGCTCCCTGTTGCGTAAAGGTGTTCCCTTTTGTTTAAAGGTGTTCCCTGTTGTGTAAAGGTGCTCCCTGTTGTGTAATGGTGTTCCCTGTTGTGTAAATGTGTTCCCTGTTGTGTAAATGTGTTACATGTTGTGTAAAGGTGCTTCCTGTTGTGTAAAGGTGTTCCCTGTTGTGTAAAGCTGCTCCCTGTTGTTTAAAGGTGCTCTCTGTTGTGTAAAGGTGTTCCCTGTTATGTAAAGTTGTTCCCGGTTGTGTAAAGGTGTTACCTGTTGTGTAATGGTGTTCTCTGTTGTGTAAAGGTGCTCCCTGTTGTGTAAAGGTGTTCCCTGTTGTGTAAAGGAGCTCCCTGTTGTGTAAAGGTGTTCCCTGTTGGGTAAAGGGGTTCTCTGTTGTTTAAAAGTGCTGCATGTTGTATAAAGGTTTTCCCTGTTGTGTAAAGGTGCTCCCTGTTGTGTAAAGGTGTTCCCTGTTGTGTAAAAGCGCTCCCTGTTGTGTAAAGATCCTCCCTGTTGTGTAAAGGTTCTCCCTGTTGTGTAAAGGTCTTCCCTTTTGTGTAAAGGTGCTCCCTGTTGTGTAAAGGTGCTCACTGGTGTGCAAAGGAGCTCCCTTTTGTGTAAAGGTGCTCCCTGTTGTGTAAAGGTGCTCACTGGTGTGTAAAGGTGCTCCCTGTTGTCCAAAGGTGTTCCCGGTTGTGTAAAGGTACTCCCTGTTGTGTAAAGTTGTTCCCTGTTGTGTAAATGTGCTCCCTGCTGTGTAAAGGTGTACCCTGTTGTGTAAAGGTGCTCCCTATTGTGTAAAGGTGTTCCCTGTTGCATAAAGGTGTTTCATGTTGTGTAAAGGTGCCCCGTGTCATGTAAAGTTGTTCCCTGTTGCGTAAAGGTGTTACCTGTTGTGTCATGGTGCTCTCCGTTGTGTAAAGGTGGTCCTTGTGGTGTAAAGCTGCTCCCTGTTGTTTAAAGGTGCTGCCTGTTGTGTAAAGGTGCTCCCTGTTGTCTAAAGGGGTTCCCTGTTGTGTAAAGGCGCTCCTTGTTGTGTAAAGGTGTTACCTGTTGTGTAAAGGTGCTCCCTGTTGTGTAAAGGTGTTCCCTGTTGTGGAAAGGTGCTGCCTGTTGTATAAAGGTGTTCCCTGTTGTATAAAGGTGCTCCCTGTTGTGTAAAGGTGTTCCCTATTGTGTAAAGGTGTTCCCTGTTGTGTGAAGGAGCTCCTTGTTGTTTAAAGGTGCTCCCTGTTGTATAAAGGTGCTCCCTGCTGTGTAAAGGTGTTCCCTGCTGCGTAAAGGGGTTCCCTGCTGTGTAAAGGTGCTCCCTGTTGTTTAAAGGTGTTCCCTGTTGTGTAAAGGTGCTCCCTGTTGTGTAAAGGAGCTCCCTCTTGTGTAAAGGTGTTCCCTGTTGTGTAAAGGTGCTCCTTGTTGTGTAAAGGCGCTCCCTGTTGTTTAAAGGTGTTCCCTGTTGTGCAATGGTGCTCACTGTTGTGTAAAGGTGTTCCCTGTTGTGTAAAGGTGCTCCCTGTTGTGTAAAGGTGTTCCCTGTTGTGTAAAGGTGCTCCCTGTTGTATAAAGATGCTCCCTGTTGTGCAAAGGTGTTCCCTGTTGTGTAAAGGTGCTCCCAGATGTGTAAATGTGTTCCCTGTTGTGTAAAGGTGTTCCCTGTTGTGTAAAGGTGGTCCCTCTTGTGTAAAGGTGCTCCCTGTTGTGTAAAGGTGCTCCCTGTTGTGTAAAGTTGTTCCCTGTTGTGTAAAGGTGCTCCCTGTTGTGTAAAGGTGTACCCTGTTGTGTAAAGGTGCTCCCTGTTGTGTAAAGGTGTTCCCTGTTGCATAAAGTGTTTCCTGTTGTGTAAAGGTGCCCCCTGTTGTGTAAAGGTGTTCCCTGTTGTGTAAAGGTGCTCCCTGTTGTGTAAAGCTGCTCCCTGTTGTTTAAAGGTGCTGCCTGTTGTGTAAAGGTGCTCCCTGTTGTCTAAAGGGGTTCCCTGTTGTGTAAAGGTGCTCCTTGTTGTGTTAAGGTGTTACCTGTTGTGTAAAGGTGCTCCCTGTTGTGCAAAGGTGTTCCCTGTTGTCTAAAGGTGTTCCCTGTTGTGGAAAGGTTCTGCCTGTTGTATAAAGGTGTTCCCTGTTGTGTAAAAGTGCTCCCTGTTGTGTAAAGGTGTTCCCTGTTGTGTAAAGGTGTTCCCTGTTGTGTGAAGGAGCTCCTTGTTGTGTAAAGGTGCTCCCTGTTGTATAAAGGTGCTCCCTGCTGTGCAAAGGTGTTCCCTGTTGCGTAAAGTGGTTCCCTGTTGTGTAAAGGTGCTCCCTGTTGTGTAAAGTTGCTCCCTTTTGTGTAAAGGTGCTCCCTGTTGTGTGAAGGTGTTCCCTGTTGTGTAAAGGTGCTCCCTGTTGTGTAAAGTTGTTCCCTGTTGTGTATAGGTGCTCCCTGTTGTGTAAAGGTGCTCCCTGTTGTGCAAAGGTGTTCCCTGTTGTGTAAAGGTGCTCCCGGATGTGTAAATGTGTTCCCTGTTGTGTAAAGGTGTTCCCTGTTGTGTAAAGGTGCTCCCTGTTGTGTAAAGGTGCTCCCTGTTGTGCAAAGGTGCTCCCTGTTGTGTAAAGGTGCTCCCTGTTGTGTAAAGTTGTTCCCTGTTGTGTAAAGGTGTTCCCTGTTGTGGAAAGGTGCTCTCTGTTGTGTAAATGTACTCCCTGTTGTGTAAAGGTGTTCCCATTTTTGTATAGGTGCTCCCTGTTGTATAAAGGTGCTCCCTGTTATGTAAAGGTGTTCCTGTTGTGTAAAGGTGTTCCCTGTTGTGTAAAGGTGCTCCCTGTTGTGTAAAGGTGCTCCCTGTTGTGAAAAGGTGTTCCCTGTTGTGTAAAGGTGTTCCCTCTATTGTCAAGGTGTTCCCTGATGTATAAAGGTCTTCCCTGTTGTGTAAAGGTGCTCCCTGTTGTGTAAAGGTGCTCCCTGTTGTGTAACGGTGTTCCCTGTTGTGTCTAGGTGCTCCCTGTTGTGTAAAGGTGCTCCCTGTTGTTTAAAGGTTTTCCCTGTCGTGTAAAGGTTCTCCATGCTGTGCAAAGTTGTTACCCGTTGTGTAAAGGTGCTCCCTGTTGTGTAAATGTGTTCCCTGTTGTGTCAAGATGTTCACTGTTGTGTAAAGGTGTTCCCTGTTGTGTAATGGTGCTCCCTGTTGTGTAAAGGTGTTCCCTATTCTTTGAAGGTACCCCCTGTTGTGTAAAGTTGTTCCCTGTTGCTTAGAGGTGCTCCCTGTTGTGTAAAGTTGTACCCTGCTGTGTAAAGGTGCTCCCTGTTGTGTAAAGGTGTTCCCTGTTGTGTAAAGGTGCTCCCTGTTCTTGTAAAGGTGTTCCCTGTTGTGTAAAGGTGCTCCCTGTTATGTAAAGGTGCTCCCTGTTGTGTAACGGGGATCCATGTTGTGTAAAGGTGCTCCCTGTTGTGTAAATGTGTTCCCTGTTGTGTAAAGGTGTTCCCTGTTGTTTAAATGTGTTCCCTGTTGTGTAACGGTGCTCCCTGTTGTTTAAAGGTGTTCCCTGTTGTGTAAAAGCGCTCCCTCTTCTGTAAAGGTGCTCCCTGTTGTGTAAAGGTGTTCCCTTTTGTATATAGGTGCTCCCTGTTGTTTAAAGGTGCTCACTGGTGTGTAAATGTGCTCCCTGTTGTCCAAAGGTGTTCCCGGTTGTGTAAAGGTGTTCGCTGTTGTGTAAAGGTGTTCCCTGTTGTGTAAAGGTGCTCCCTGTTGTGTAAAGGTGTTCCCTGTTTTGTAAGTGTGTTCCCTGTTGTGTAAAGGTGCTCCCTGTTGTGTAAACCTGTTCCCTTTTGTGTAAAGTTGCTCCCTGTTGTGTAAAGCTGTTCCCTGTTGTGTAAAGCTGTTCCCTGTTGTGTAACGGTGCTCCCTGTTGTGTAAAGGTGTTCCCTGTTGTGTAAAGGTGCTCCCTGTCGTTTAAATGTTTTACCTGTTGTGTAAAGGTGCTCCATGTTGTGTAAAGGTGTTCCCTGTTGTGTAAAGCTACTCCCTGTTGTGTAATGGTGCTCCCTGTTGTGTAAAAGTGTTCCCTGTTGTGTAAAGGTGTAACCTGTTGTGTAAATGTGTTCCCTGTTGTGTAAAGGTGCTCCCTGTTGTGTAAAGGTGTTCCCTGTTGTGTAAAGGTGTTCCCTGTTGTGTAAAGGTGTTCCCTGTTCGGTAAAGGTGTTCTCTGTTGTTTAAAGGTGCTGCCTGTTGTATAAAGGTGTTCCCTGTTGTGTAAAAGTGCTCCCTGTTGTGTAAAGGTGTTCCCTGTTGTGTAAAAGCGCTCCCTGTTGTGTGAAGGTGCTCCTTGTTGTGTAAAGGTGCTCCCTGTTGTATAAAGGTGCTCCCTGCTGTGTAAAGGTGTTCCCTGTTGCGTAACGGGGTTCCCTGTTGTGTAAAGGTGCTCCCTGTTGTTTAAAGGTGTTCCCTGTTGTGTAAAGGTGCTCACTGGTGTGTAAAGGTGCTCCCTGTTGTCCAAAGGTGTACCCGGTTGTGTAAAGGTGTTCCCTGTTGTGTAATGGTGCTCCCTGTTGTGTAAAGGTGCTCCCTGTTTTGTAAAGGTGTTCCCTGTTGTGGAAAGGTGTTCCCTATTGTGTAAAGGTGTTCCCTGTTGTGTAAGTGTGTTCCATGTTGTGTAAAGGTGCTCCCTGTTGCGTAAAGGTGTTCCCTTTTGTTTAAAGGTGTTCCCTGTTGTGTAAAGGTGCTCCCTGTTGTGTAATGGTGTTCCCTGTTGTGTAAAGGTGTTCCCTGTTGTGTAAATGTGTTACATGTTGTGTAAAGGTGCTTCCTGTTGTGTAAAGGTGTTCCCTGTTGTGTAAAGCTGCTCCCTGTTGTTTAAAGGTGCTCCCTGTTGTGTAAAGGTGTTCCCTGTTATGTAAAGTTGTTCCCTGTTGTGTAAAGGTGTTACCTGTTGTGTAATTGTGTTCTCTGTTGTGTAAAGGTGCTCCCTGTTGTGTAAAGGTGTTCCCTGTTGTGTAAAGGAGCTCCCTGTTGTGTAAAGGTGTTCCCTGTTGGGTAAAGGTGTTCTCTGTTGTTTAAAAGTGCTGCATGTTGTATAAAGGTGTTCCCTGTTGTGTAAAGGTGCTCCCTGTTGTGTAAAGGTGTTCCCTGTTGTGTAAAAGCGCTCCCTGTTGTGTAAAGATCCTCCCTGTTGTGTAAAGGTTCTCCCTGTTGTGTAAAGGTCTTCCCTTTTGTGTAAAGGTGCTCCCTGTTGTGTAAAGGTGCTCACTGGTGTGCAAAGGAGCTCCCTGTTGTGTAAAGGTGCTCCCTGTTGTGTAAAGGTGCTCACTGGTGTGTAAAGGTGCTCCCTGTTGTCCAAAGGTGTTCCCGGTTGTGTAAAGGTACTCCCTGTTGTGTAAAGTTGCTCCCTGTTGTGTAAATGTGCTCCCTGCTGTGTAAAGGTGTACCCTGTTGTGTAAAGGTGCTCCCTATTGTGTAAAGGTGTTCCCTGTTGCATAAAGGTGTTTCCTGTTGTGTAAAGGTGCCCCCTGTCGTGTAAAGTTGTTCCCTGTTGCGTAAAGGTGTTACCTGTTGTGTCATGGTGCTCTCTGTTGTGTAAAGGTGGTCCTTGTGGTGTAAAGCTGCTCCCTGTTGTTTAAAGGTGCTGCCTGTTGTGTAAAGGTGCTCCCTGTTGTCTAAAGGGGTTCCCTGTTGTGTAAAGGCGCTCCTTGTTGTGTAAAGGTGTTACCTGTTGTGTAAAGGTGCTCCCTGTTGTGTAAAGGTGTTCCCTGTTGTGGAAAGGTGCTGCCTGTTGTATAAAGGTGTTCCCTGTTGTATAAAGGTGCTCCCTGTTGTGTAAAGGTGTTCCCTGTTGTGTAAAGGTGTTCCCTGTTGTGTGAAGGAGCTCCTTGTTGTTTAAAGGTGCTCCCTGTTGTATAAAGGTGCTCCCTGCTGTGTAAAGGTGTTCCCTGCTGCGTAAAGGGGTTCCCTGCTGTGTAAAGGTGCTCCCTGTTGTTTAAAGGTGTTCCCTGTTGTGTAAAGGTGCTCCCTGTTGTGTAAAGGAGCTCCCTCTTGTGTAAAGGTGTTCCCTGTTGTGTAAAGGTGCTCCTTGTTGTGTAAAGGCGCTCCCTGTTGTTTAAAGGTGTTCCCTGTTGTGCAATGGTGCTCACTGTTGTGTAAAGGTGTTCCCTGTTGTGTAAATGTGCTCCCTGTTGTGTAAAGGTGTTCCCTGTTGTGTAAAGGTGCTCCCTGTTGTATAAAGATGCTCCCTGTTGTGCAAAGGTGTTCCCTGTTGTGTAAAGCTGCTCCCTGTTGTTTAAAGGTGCTGCCTGTTGTGTAAAGGTGCTCCCTGTTGTCTAAAGGGGTTCCCTGTTGTGTAAAGGTGCTCCTTGTTGTGTTAAGGTGTTACCTGTTGTGTAAAGGTGCTCCCTGTTGTGCAAAGGTGTTCCCTGTTGTCTAAAGGTGTTCCCTGTTGTGGAAAGGTTCTGCCTGTTGTATAAAGGTGTTCCCTGTTGTGTAAAAGTGCTCCCTGTTGTGTAAAGGTGTTCCCTGTTGTGTAAAGGTGTTCCCTGTTGTGTGAAGGAGCTCCTTGTTGTGTAAAGGTGGTCCCTGTTGTATAAAGGTGTTCCCTGTTGTCTAAAGGTGCTCCCTGTTGTGTAAAGTGGTTCCCTGTTGTGTAAAGGTGCTCCCTGTTGTGTAAAGGTGCTCCCTGTTGTGTAAAGGTGCTCCCTGTTGTGAAAAGGTGTTCCCTGTTGTGTAAAGGTGTTCCCTCTATTGTGAAGGTGTTCCCTGATGTATAAAGGTCTTCCCTGTTGTGTAAAGGTGCTCCCTGTTGTGTAAAGGTGCTCCCTGTTGTGTAACGGTGTTCCCTGTTGTGTCTAGGTGCTCCCTGTTGTGTAAAGGTGCTCCCTGTTGTTTAAAGGTTTTCCCTGTCGTGTAAAGGTTCTCCATGCTGTGCAAAGTTGTTACCCGTTGTGTAAAGGTGCTCCCTGTTGTGTAAATGTGTTCCCTGTTGTGTCAAGATGTTCACTGTTGTGTAAAGGTGTTCCCTGTTGTGTAATGGTGCTCCCTGTTGTGTAAAGGTGTTCCCTATTCTTTGAAGGTACCCCCTGTTGTGTAAAGTTGTTCCCTGTTGCTTAGAGGTGCTCCCTGTTGTGTAAAGTTGTACCCTGCTGTGTAAAGGTGCTCCCTGTTGTGTAAAGGTGTTCCCTGTTGTGTAAAGGTGCTCCCTGTTCTTGTAAAGGTGTTCCCTGTTGTGTAAAGGTGCTCCCTGTTATGTAAAGGTGCTCCCTGTTGTGTAACGGGGATCCATGTTGTGTAAAGGTGCTCCCTGTTGTGTAAATGTGTTCCCTGTTGTGTAAAGGTGTTCCCTGTTGTTTAAATGTGTTCCCTGTTGTGTAACGGTGCTCCCTTTTGTTTAAAGGTGTTCCCTGTTGTGTAAAAGCGCTCCCTCTTCTGTAAAGGTGCTCCCTGTTGTGTAAAGGTGTTCCCTTTTGTATATAGGTGCTCCCTGTTGTTTAAAGGTGCTCACTGGTGTGTAAATGTGCTCCCTGTTGTCCAAAGGTGTTCCCGGTTGTGTAAAGGTGTTCCCTGTTGTGTAAAGGAGTTCCCTGTTGTGTAAAGGTGCTCCCTGTTGTGTAAAGGTGTTCCCTGTTTTGTAAGTGTGTTCCCTGTTGTGTAAAGGTGCTCCCTGTTGTGTAAACGTGTTCCCTTTTGTGTAAAGTTGCTCCCTGTTGTGTAAAGCTGTTCCCTGTTGTGTAAAGCTGTTCCCTGTTGTGTAACGGTGCTCCCTGTTGTGTAAAGGTGTTCCCTGTTGTGTAAAGGTGCTCCCTGTCGTTTAAATGTTTTACCTGTTGTGTAAAGGTGCTCCCTGTTGTGTAAAGCTGTTCCCTGTTGTGTAAAGCTACTCCTTGTTGTGTAATGGTGCTCCCTGTTGTGTAAAAGTGTTCCCTGTTGTGTAAAGGTGTAACCTGTTGTGTAAATGTGTTCCCTGTTGTGTAAAGGTGCTCCCTGTTGTGTAAAGGTGTTCCCTGTTGTGTAAAGGTGTTCCCTGTTGTGTAAAGGTGTTCCCTGTTCGGTAAAGGTGTTCCCTGTTCGGTAAAGGTGCTGCCTGTTGTATAAAGGTGTTCCCTGTTGTGTAAAAGTGCTCCCTGTTGTGTAAAGGTGTTCCCTGTTGTGTAAAAGCGCTCCCTGTTGTGTAAAGATCCTCCCTGCTGTGTAAACGTGTTCCCTGTTGTGTAAATTTGTTCCCTGTTGTGTAAAGGTGTTCCCTGTTGTGTGAAGGTGCTCCTTGTTGTGTAAAGGTGCTCCCTGTTGTATAAAGGTGCTCCCTGCTGTGTAAAGGTGTTCCCTGTTGCGTAACGGGGTTCCCTGTTGTGTAAAGGTGCTCCCTGTTGTTTAAAGGTGTTCCCTGTTGTGTAAAGGTGCTCACTGGTGTGTAAAGGTGCTCCCTGTTGTCCAAAGGTGTTCCCGGTTGTGTAAAGGTGTTCCCTGTTGTGTAATGGTGCTCCCTGTTGTGTAAAGGTGCTCCCTGTTTTGTAAAGGTGTTCCCTGTTGTAGAAAGGTGTTCCCTATTGTGTAAAGGTGTTCCCTGTTGTGTAAGTGTGTTCCATGTTGTGTAAAGGTGCTCCCTGTTGCGTAAAGGTGTTCCCTTTTGTTTAAAGGTGTTCCCTGTTGTGTAAAGGTGCTCCCTGTTGTGTAATGGTGTTCCCTGTTGTGTAAAGGTGTTCCCTGTTGTGTAAATGTGTTACATGTTGTGTAAAGGTGCTTCCTGTTGTGTAAAGATGTTCCCTGTTGTGTAAAGCTGCTCCCTGTTGTTTAAAGGTGCTCCCTGTTGTGTAAAGGTGTTCCCTGTTATGTAAAGTTGTTCCCTGTTGTGTAAAGGTGTTCCCTGTTGTGTAATGGTGCTCCCTGTTGTGTAAAGGTGCTCCCTGTTTTGTAAAGGTGTTCCCTGTTGTGGAAAGGTGTTCCCTATTGTGTAAAGGTGTTCCCTGTTGTGTAAGTGTGTTCCATGTTGTGTAAAGGTGCTCCCTGTTGCGTAAAAGTGTTCCCTTTTGTTTAAAGGTGTTCCCTGTTGTGTAAAGGTGCTCCCTGTTGTGTAATGGTGTTCCCTGTTGTGTAAAGGTGTTCCCTGTTGTGTAAATGTGTTACATGTTGTGTAAAGGTGCTTCCTGTTGTGTAAAGATGTTCCCTGTTGTGTAAAGCTGCTCCCTGTTGTTTAAAGGTGCTCCCTGTTGTGAAAAGGTGTTCCCTGTTATGTAAAGTTGTTCCCTGTTGTGTAAAGGTGTTACCTGTTGTGTAATGGTGTTCTCTGTTGTGTAAAGGTGCTCCCTGTTGTGTAAAGGTGTTCCCTGTTGTGTAAAGGAGCTCCCTGTTGTGTAAAGGTGTTCCCTGTTGGGTAAAGGTGTTCTCTGTTGTTTAAAAGTGCTGCATGTTGTATAAAGGTGTTCCCTGTTGTGTAATGGTGCTCCCTGTTGTGTAAAGGTGTTCCCTGTTGTGTAAAAGCGCTCCCTGTTGTGTAAAGATCCTCCCTGTTGTGTCAAGGTTCTCCCTGTTGTGTAAAGGTCTTCCCTTTTGTGTAAAGGTGCTCCCTGTTGTGTAAAGGTGCTCACTGGTGTGCAAAGGAGCTCCCTTTTGTGTAAAGGTGCTCCCTGTTGTGTAAAGGTGCTCACTGGTGTGTAAAGGTGCTCCCTGTTGTCCAAAGGTGTTCCCGGTTGTGTAAAGGTACTCCCTGTTGTGTAAAGTTGTTCCCTGTTGTGTAAATGTGCTCCCTGCTGTGTAAAGGTGTACCCTGTTGTGTAAAGGTGCTCCCTATTGTGTAAAGGTGTTCCCTGTTGCATAAAGGTGTTTCCTGTTGTGTAAAGGTGCCCCCTGTCGTGTAAAGTTGTTCCCTGTTGCGTAAAGGTGTTACCTGTTGTGTCATGGTGCTCTCTGTTGTGTAAAGGTGGTCCTTGTGGTGTAAAGCTGCTCCCTGTTGTATAAAGGTGCTCCCTGCTGTGTAAAGGTGTTCCCTGTTGCGTAACAGGGTTCCCTGTTGTGTAAAGGTGCTCCCTGTTGTGTAAAGGTGTTCCCTGTTGTGTAAAGGTGTTCCCTGTTGTGTAAAGGTGTTCCCTGTTCGGTAAAGGTGTTCCCTGTTCGGTAAAGGTGCTGCCTGTTGTATAAAGGTGTTCCCTGTTGTGTAAAAGTGCTCCCTGTTGTGTAAAGGTGTTCCCTGTTGTGTAAAAGCGCTCCCTGTTGTGTAAAGATCCTCCCTGCTGTGTAAACGTGTTCCCTGTTGTGTAAAGTTGTTCCCTGTTGTGTAAAGGTGTTCCCTGTTGTGTGAAGGTGCTCCTTGTTGTGTAAAGGTGCTCCCTGTTGTATAAAGGTGCTCCCTGCTGTGTAAAGGTGTTCCCTGTTGCGTAACGGGGTTCCCTGTTGTGTAAAGGTGCTCCCTGTTGTTTAAAGGTGTTCCCTGTTGTGTAAAGGTGCTCACTGGTGTGTAAAGGTGCTCCCTGTTGTCCAAAGGTGTTCCCGGTTGTGTAAAGGTGTTCCCTGTTGTGTAATGGTGCTCCCTGTTGTGTAAAGGTGCTCCCTGTTTTGTAAAGGTGTTCCCTGTTGTGAAAAGGTGTTCCCTATTGTGTAAAGGTGTTCCCTGTTGTGTAAGTGTGTTCCATGTTGTGTAAAGCTGCTCCCTGTTGCGTAAAAGTGTTCCCTTTTGTTTAAAGATGTTCCCTGTTGTGTAAAGGTGCTCCCTGTTGTGTAATGGTGTTCCCTGTTGTGTAAAGGTGTTCCCTGTTGTGTAAATGTGTTACATGTTGTGTAAAGGTGCTTCCTGTTGTGTAAAGGTGTTCCCTGTTGTGTAAAGCTGCTCCCTGTTGTTTAAAGGTGCTCCCTGTTGTGTAAAGGTGTTCCCTGTTATGTAAAGTTGTTCCCTGTTGTGTAAAGGTGTTACCTGTTGTGTAATGGTGTTCTCTGTTGTGTAAAGGTGCTCCCTGTTGTGTAAAGGTGTTCCCTGTTGAGTAAAGGAGCTCCCTGTTGTGTAAAGGTGTTCCCTGTTGGGTAAAGGTGTTCTCTGTTGTTTAAAAGTGCTGCATGTTGTATAAAGGTGTTCCCTGTTGTGTAAAGGTGCTCCCTGTTGTGTAAAGGTGTTCCCTGTTGTGTAAAAGCGCTCCCTGTTGTGTAAAGATCCTCCCTGTTGTGTCAAGGTTCTCCCTGTTGTGTAAAGGTCTTCCCTTTTGTGTAAAGGTGCTCCCTGTTGTGTAAAGGTGCTCACTGGTGTGCAAAGGAGCTCCCTTTTGTGTAAAGGTGCTCCCTGTTGTGTAAAGGTGCTCACTGGTGTGTAAAGGTGCTCCCTGTTGTCCAAAGGTGTTCCCGGTTGTGTAAAGGTACTCCCTGTTGTGTAAAGTTGTTCCCTGTTGTGTAAATGTGCTCCCTGCTGTGTAAAGGTGTACCCTGTTGTGTAAAGGTGCTCCCTATTGTGTAAAGGTGTTCCCTGTTGCATAAAGGTGTTTCCTGTTGTGTAAAGGTGCCCCTGTCGTGTAAAGTTGTTCCCTGTTGCGTAAAGGTGTTACCTGTTGTGTCATGGTGCTCTCTGTTGTGTAAAGGTGGTCCTTGTGGTGTAAAGCTGCTCCCTGTTGTTTAAAGGTGCTGCCTGTTGTGTAAAGGTGCTCCCTGTTGTCTAAAGGGGTTCCCTGTTGTGTAAAGGCACTCCTTGTTGTGTAAAGGTGTTACCTGTTGTGTAAAGGTGCTCCCTGTTGTGTAAAGGTGTTCCCTGTTGTGGAAAGGTGCTGCCTGTTGTATAAAGGTGTTCCCTGTTGTATAAAGGTGCTCCCTGTTGTGTAAAGGTGTTCCCTGTGGTGTAAAGGTGTTCCCTGTTGTGTGAAGGAGCTCCTTGTTGTTTAAAGGTGCTCCCTGTTGTATAAAGGTGCTCCCTGCTGTGTAATGGTGTTCCCTGCTGCGTAAAGGGGTTCCCTGCTGTGTAAAGGTGCTCCCTGTTGTTTAAAGGTGTTCCCTGTTGTGTAAAGGTGCTCCCTGTTGTGTAAAGGAGCTCGCTCTTGTGTAAAGGTGTTCCCTGTTGTGTAAAGGTGCTCCTTGTTGTGTAAAGGCGCTCCCTGTTGTTTAAAGGTGTTCCCTGTTGTGCAATTGTGCTCACTGTTGTGTAAAGGTGTTCCCTGTTGTGTAAAGGTGCTCCCTGTTGTGTAAAGGTGTTCCCTGTTGTGTAAAGGTGCTCCCTGTTGTATAAAGATGCTCCCTGTTGTGCAAAGGTGTTCCCTGTTGTGTAAAGGTGCTCCCAGATGTGTAAATGTGTTCCCTGTTGTGTAAAGGTGTTCCCTGTTGTGTAAAGGTGTTCCCTGTTGTGTAAAGGTGGTCCCTCTTGTGTAAAGGTGCTCCCTGTTGTGTAAAGGTGCTCCCTGTTGTGTAAAGTTGTTCCCTGTTGTGCAAAGGTGCTCCCTGTTGTGTAAAGGTGTACCCTGTTGTGTAAAGGTGCTCCCTGTTGTGTAAAGGTGTTCCCTGTTGCATAAAGTGTTTCCTGTTGTGTAAAGGTGCCCCCTGTTGTGTAAAGGTGTTCCCTGTTGTGTAAAGGTGCTCCCTGTTGTGTAAAGCTGCTCCCTGTTGTTTAAAGGTGCTGCCTGTTGTGTAAAGGTGCTCCCTGTTGTCTAAAGGGGTTCCCTGTTGTGTAAAGGTGCTCCTTGTTGTGTTAAGGTGTTACCTGTTGTGTAAAGGTGCTCCCTGTTGTGCAAAGGTGTACCCTGTTGTCTAAAGGTGTTCCCTGTTGTGGAAAGGTTCTGCCTGTTGTATAAAGGTGTTCCCTGCTGTGTAAAAGTGCTCCCTGTTGTGTAAAGGTGTTCCCTGTTGTGTAAAGCTTTTCCCTGTTGTGTGAAGGAGCTCCTTGTTGTGTAAAGGTGCTCCCTGTTGTGTAAAGGTGCTCCCTGTTGTGCAAAGGTGTTCCCTGTTGTGTAAAGGTGCTCCCGGATGTGTAAATGTGTTCCCTGTTGTGTAAAGGTGTTCCCTGTTGTGTAAAGGTGCTCCCTGTTGTGTAAAGGTGCTCCCTGTTGTTCAAAGGTGCTCCCTGTTGTGTAAAGGTGCTCCCTGTTGTGTAAAGTTGTTCCCTGTTGTGTAAAGGTGTTCCCTGTTGTGGAAAGGTGCTCTCTGTTGTGTAAATGTACTCCCTGTTGTGTAAAGGTGTTCCCACTTTTGTATAGGTGCTCCCTGTTGTATAAAGGTGCTCCCTGTTATGTAAAGGTGTTCCTGTTGTGTAAAGGTGTTCCCTGTTGTGTAAAGGTGCTCCCTGTTGTGTAAAGGTGCTCCCTGTTGTGAAAAGGTGTTCCCTGTTGTGTAAAGGTGTTCCCTCTATTGTCAAGGTGTTCCCTGATGTATAAAGGTCTTCCCTGTTGTGTAAAGGTGCTCCCTGTTGTGTAAAGGTGCTCCCTGTTGTGTAACGGTGTTCCCTGTTGTGTCTAGGTGCTCCCTGTTGTGTAAAGGTGCTCCCTGTTGTTTAAAGGTTTTCCCTGTCGTGTAAAGGTTCTCCATGCTGTGCAAAGTTGTTACCCGTTGTGTAAAGGTGCTCCCTGTTGTGTAAATGTGTTCCCTGTTGTGTAAAGTTGTTCACTGTTGTGTAAAGGTGTTCCCTGTTGTGTAATGGTGCTCCCTGTTGTGTAAAGGTGTTCCCTATTCTTTGAAGGTACCCCCTGTTGTGTAAAGTTGTTCCCTGTTGCTTAGAGGTGCTCCCTGTTGTGTAAAGTTGTACCCTGCTGTGTAAAGGTGCTCCCTGTTGTGTAAAGGTGTTCCCTGTTGTGTAAAGGTGCTCCCTGTCATGTAAAGTTGTTCCCTGTTGTGTAAAGGTGTTACCTGTTGTGTAAAGGTGCTCCCTGTTGTGTAAAGGTGGTCACTGTTGTTTAAAGCTGCTCCTGTTGTGTAAAGGTGCTGCTTGAGTAAAGGTGCTCCCTGTTGTGTAAAGGTGTTCCCTGTTGTGTAAAGGTGTTCCCTGTTGTATAACGGTGCTCACTGTTGTGTAAAGGTGTTCCCTGTTGTGTAGAAGTGCTCGCTGTTGTGTAAAGGTGTTCCCGGTTGTGTAAAGGTGTTCCCTGTTGTGTGAAGGTGCTCCTTGTTGTGTAAAGGTGCCCCCTGTTGTGTAAATGGGTTCCCTGTTGTGTAAAGGTGCCCCCTGTTGTTTAAAGATGTTCCCTGTTGTGTAAAGGTGTTCCCTTTTGTGTAAAGGTGTTACCTGTTGTGTAAAGGTGCTCCCTGTTGTGTAAAGGTGGTCCCTGTTGTGTAAAGCTGCTCCTGTTGTGTAAAGGTGCTGCTTGTGTAAAGGTGCTCCCTGTTGTGTAAAGGTGTTCCCTGTTGTGTAAAGTGCTCCTTTTTGTGTAAAGGTGTTCCCTGTTGTGTAAAGGTGCTCCCTGTTGTGTAAAGGTGTTCCCTGTTGTGTAAAAGTGCTCCCTGTTGTGTAAAGGTGCTCCCTGTTGTGTAAAGGTGTTCCTGTTGTGTAAAGGTGTTCCCTGTTGTGCAAAGGTGCTCCCTGTTGTGTAAAGGTGCTCCCTGTTGTGAAAAGGTGTTCCCTGTTGTGTAAAGGTGTTCCCTCTATTGTAAAGGTGTTCCCTGATGTATAAAGGTCTTCCCTGTTGTGGAAAGCTGCTCCCTGTTGTGTAAAGGTGCTCCCTGTTGTGTAAAGGTGTTCCCTGTTGTGTCTAGGTGCTCGCTGTAGTGTAAAGGTGCTCCCTGTTGTGTAAAGGTTTTCCCTGTTGTGTAAAGGTGCTCCCTGTTGTGTAATGGTGCTCCCTGTAGTGTAAAGGAGCTCCCTGTTGTGTAATGATGCTCCCTGTTGTGTAAAGATGATCCCTGTTGTGTAAAGTTGTTCCCTGTTGTGTAAAGGTGCTCCCTGTTGTGTAAAGGTGTACCCTGTTGTGTAAAGGTGTTCCTGTTGTGTAAAGGTGTTCCTTGTTGTGTAAAGGTGTTTCCTGTTGTGTAAAGGTGCTCCCTGTCGTGTAAAGGTGGTTCCTGTTGATTAAAGCTGCTCCCCGTTGTGTAAAGGTGCTGCCTGTTGTGTAAAGGTGCTCCCTGTTGTGTAAAGGTGTTCCCTGTTGTGTAAAGGTGCTCCTTGTTGTGTAAAGGTATTTCCTGTTGTATAAAGGTGTTCCCTGTTGTGTAAAGGTGCTCCCTGGTGTGTAAAGCTGTTCCCTGTTGTGTAAAGGTGTTCCCTGTTGTGTAAAGGTGTTCCCTGTTGTGGAAAGGTGTTCCCTGTTGTGTAAAGGTGTTCCCTGTTGTGTAAAGGTGCTCCCTGTTGTGTAATGGTGCTCCCTGTAGTGTAAAGGAGCTCCCTGTTGTGTAATGATGCTCCCTGTTGTGTAAAGATGATCCCTGTTGTGTAAAGTTGTTCCCTGTTGTGTAAAGGTGCTCCCTGTTGTGTAAAGGTGTACCCTGTTGTGTAAAGGTGTTCCTGTTGTGTAAAGGTGTTCCTTGTTGTGTAAAGGTGTTTCCTGTTGTGTAAAGGTGCTCCCTGTCGTGTAAAGGTGGTTCCTGTTGATTAAAGCTGCTCCCCGTTGTGTAAAGGTGCTGCCTGTTGTGTAAAGGTGCTCCCTGTTGTGTAAAGGTGTTCCCTGTTGTGTAAAGGTGCTCCTTGTTGTGTAAAGGTATTTCCTGTTGTATAAAGGTGTTCCCTGTTGTGTAAAGGTGCTCCCTGGTGTGTAAAGCTGTTCCCTGTTGTGTAAAGGTGTTCCCTGTTGTGTAAAGGTGTTCCCTGTTGTGGAAAGGTGCTGCCTGTTGTATAAAGGTGTTCCCTGTTGTGTAATGATGCTCCCTGTTGTGTAAAGATGATCCCTGTTGTGCAAAGGTGCTCCCTGTTGTGTAAAGGTGCTCCCTGTTGTGAAAAGATGTTCCCTGTTGTGTAAAGGTGCTCCCTGTTCTGTAAAGGAGCTCCCTGTTGTGTAAAGGTGTTCCCTGTTGTGTAAAAGCGCTCCCTTTTGTGCAATGGTGCTCACTGTTGTGTAAAGGTGTTCCCTGCTGCGTAAAGGTGCTCCGTGTTGTGTAAAGGTGTTCCCTGTTGTGTAAAGGTGCTCCCTGTTGTGTAAAGGTGCACCCTGTTGTGTAAAGCGGATCCCTGTTGTGTAAAGGTGCTCCCTGTTGTGTAAATATGTTCCCTGTTGTGGAAAGGTGCTCCCTGTCGTTTAAAGGTGTTCCCTGTTGTGTAAAAGCGCTCCCTGTTGTGCAAAGGTGCTCCCTTTTGTGTAAAGGTGTTCCTTGTTGTGTAAGTGTGTTCCCTGTTGTGAAAAGGTGCTCGCTGTTGTGTAAAGTTGTTCCCTGTTATGTAAAGCTGCTCCCTGTTGTGTAAAGGTGCTCCCTGTTGTGTAAAGGTGTTCCCCGTTGTGTAAAGCACTTCCCTGTTGTGTAAAGTTGTTCCCTGTTGTGTAAAGGTGCTCCCTGTTGTGTAAAGGTGCTCCCTGTAGTGTAAAGGTGCTCCCTGTTGTGTAATGATGCTCCCTGTTGTGTAATGATGTTCCCTGTTGGGTAAAGGTGCTCCCTGTTGTGTAAAGGTGCTCCCTGTTGTGTAACGGTGCTCCCTGTTGTGTAAAGGTGATACCTGTTGTGTAAAGGTGTTCCCTGATGTGTAAAGTGCTCCTTGTTGTGTAAAGGTGTTCCCTGTTGTGTAAAGGTGCTCCCTGTTGTGTAAAGGTGTTCCCTATTGTTTGAAGGTACCCCCTGTTGTGTAAAGTTGTTCCCTGTTGCTTAGAGGTGCTCCCTGTTGTGTAAAGTTGTACCCTGCTGTGTAAAGGTGCTCCCTGTTGTGTAAAGGAGTTCCCTGTTGTGTAAAGGTGTTTCCTATTGTGTAAAGGTGCTCCCTGTCATGTAAAGTTGTTCCCTGTCGTGTAAAGGTGTTACCTGTTGTGTAAAGGTGCTCCCTGTTGTGTAAAGGTGGTCACTGTTGTGTAAAGCTGCTCCTGTTGTGTAAAGGTGCTGCTTGTGTGAAGGTGCTCCCTGTTGTGTAAAGGTGTTCCCTGTTGTGTAAAGGTGTTCCCTGTTGTGTAAAGGTGCACCCTGTTGTGTAAAGGTGTTCCCTGTTGTGTAAAAGTGCTCGCTGTTGTGTAAAGGTGTTCCCGGTTGTGTAAAGTTGTTCCCTGTTGCGTAAAGGTGTTACCTGTTGTGTAAAGGTGCTCCCTGTTGTGTAAAGGTGGTCCCTGTTGTGTAAAGCTTCTCCTGTTGTGTAATGGTGCTGCTTGTGTAAAGGTGCTCCCTGTTGTGTAAAGGTGTTCCATGTTGTGTAAAGTGCTCCTTGTTGTGTAAAGGTGTTCCCTGTTGTGTAAAGGTGCTCCCTGTTGTGTAAAGGTGTTCCCTGTTGTGCAAAAGTGCTCCCTGTTGTGTAAAGGTGCTCCCTGTTGTGTAAAGGTGTTCCCTGTTGTGTGAAGGTGCTCCCTGTTGTGTAATGGTGCTCCCTGTAGTGTAAAGGAGCTCCCTGTTGTGTAATGATGCTCCCTGTTGTGTAAAGATGATCCCTGTTGTGTAAAGTTGTTCCCTGTTGTGTAAAGGTGCTCCCTGTTGTGTAAAGGTGTACCCTGTTGTGTAAAGGTGTTCCTGTTGTGTAAAGGTGTTCCCTGTTGTGTAAAGGTGTTTCCTGTTGTGTAAAGGTGCTCCCTGTCGTGTAAAGGTGGTTCCTGTTGTTTAAAGCTGCTCCCCGTTGTGTAAAGGTGCTGCCTGTTGTGTAAAGGTGCTCCCTGTTGTGTAAAGGTGTTCCCTGTTGTGTAAAGGTGCTCCTTGTTGTGTAAAGGTATTTCCTGTTGTATAAAGGTGTTCCCTGTTGTGTAAAGGTGCTCCCTGGTGTGTAAAGCTGTTCCCTGTTGTGTAAAGGTGTTCCCTGTTGTGTAAAGGTGTTCCCTGTTGTGGAAAGGTGCTGCCTGTTGTATAAAGGTGTTCCCTGTTGTGTAATGATGCTCCCTGTTGTGTAAAGATGATCCCTGTTGTGCAAAGGTGCTCCCTGTTGTGTAAAGGTGCTCCCTGTTGTGAAAAGATGTTCCCTGTTGTGTAAAGGTGCTCCCTGTTCTGTAAAGGAGCTCCCTGTTGTGTAAAGGTGTTCCCTGTTGTGTAAAAGCGCTCCCTTTTGTGCAATGGTGCTCACTGTTGTGTAAAGGTGTTCCCTGCTGCGTAAAGGTGCTCCGTGTTGTGTAAAGGTGTTCCCTGTTGTGTAAAGGTGCTCCCTGTTGTGTAAAGGTGCACCCTGTTGTGTAAAGCGGATCCCTGTTGTGTAAAGGTGCTCCCTGTTGTGTAAATATGTTCCCTGTTGTGGAAAGGTGCTCCCTGTTGTTTAAAGGTGTTCCCTGTTGTGTAAAAGCGCTCCCTGTTGTGCAAAGGTACTCCCTTTTGTGTAAAGGTGTTCCTTGTTGTGTAAGTGTGTTCCCTGTTGTGAAAAGGTGCTCGCTGTTGTGTAAAGTTGTTCCCTGTTGTGTAAAGGTGCTCCCTGTTGTGTAAAGGTGTTCCCCGTTGTGTAAAGCACTTCCCTGTTGTGTAAAGTTGTTCCCTGTTGTGTAAAGGTGCTCCCTGTTGTGTAAAGGTGCTCCCTGTAGTGTAAAGGTGCTCCCTGTTGTGTAATGATGCTCCCTGTTGTGTAATGATGTTCCCTGTTGGGTAAAGGTGCTCCCTGTTGTGTAAAGGTGCTCCCTGTTGTGTAACGGTGCTCCCTGTTGTGTAAAGGTGATACCTGTTGTGTAAAGGTGTTCCCTGATGTGTAAAGTGCTCCTTGTTGTGTAAAGGTGTTCCCTGTTGTGTAAAGGTGCTCCCTGTTGTGTAAAGGTGTTCCCTATTGTTTGAAGGTACCCCCTGTTGTGTAAAGTTGTTCCCTGTTGCTTAGAGGTGCTCCCTGTTGTGTAAAGTTGTACCCTGCTGTGTAAAGGTGCTCCCTGTTGTGTAAAGGTGTTCCCTGTTGTGTAAAGGTGTTTCCTATAGTGTAAAGGTGCTCCCTGTCATGTAAAGTTGTTCCCTGTCGTGTAAAGGTGTTACCTGTTGTGTAAAGGTGCTCCCTGTTGTGTAAAGGTGGTCACTGTTGTGTAAAGCTGCTCCTGTTGTGTAAAGGTGCTGCTTGTGTGAAGGTGCTCCCTGTTGTGTAAAGGTGTTCCCTGTTGTGTAAAGGTGTTCCCTGTTGTGTAAAGGTGCTCCCTGTTGTGTAAAGGTGTTCCCTGTTGTGTAAAAGTGCTCGCTGTTGTGTAAAGGTGTTCCCGGTTGTGTAAAGGTGTTCCCTGTTGCGTAAAGGTGTTACCTGTTGTGTAAAGGTGCTCCCTGTTGTGTAAAGGTGGTCCCTGTTGTGTAAAGCTGCTCCTGTTGTGTAATGGTGCTGCTTGTGTAAAGGTGCTCCCTGTTGTGTAAAGGTGTTCCATGTTGTGTAAAGTGCTCCTTGTTGTGTAAAGGTGTTCCCTGTTGTGTAAAGGTGCTCCCTGTTGTGTAAAGGTGTTCCCTGTTGTGCAAAAGTGCTCCCTGTTGTGTAAAGGTGCTCCCTGTTGTGTAAAGGTGTTCCCTGTTGTGTGAAGGTGCTCATTGTTGTGTAAAGGTGCTCCCTGTTGTATAAAGGTGATCCCTGCTGTGTAAAGGTGTTCCCTGTTGTGTAAATGGGTTCCCTGTTGTGTAAAGGTGCTCCCTATTGTTTAAAGGTGTTCCCTGTTGTGTAAAGGTGTTCCCGGTTGTGTAAAGGTGTTCCCTGTTGTGTAAAGGAGTTACCTGTTGTGTAAAGGTGCTCCCTGTTGTGTAAAGGTGGTCCCTGTTGTGTAAAGCTGCTCCTGTTGTGTAAAGGTGCTGCTTGTGTAAAGGTGCTCCCTGTTGCGTAAAGGTGTTCCCTGTTGTGTAAAGTGCTCCTTGTTGTGTAAAGGTGTTCCCTGTTGTGTAAAGGTGCTCCCTATTGTGTAAAGGTGTTCCCTGTTGTGTAAAAGTGCTCCCTGTTGTGTAAAGGTGCTCCCTGTTGTGTAAAGGTGTTCCCTGTTGTGTGAAGGTGCTCCTTGTTGTGTAAAGGTGCTCCCTGTTGTATAAAGATGCTCCCTGCTGTGTAAAGGTGCTCCCTGTTGTGTAAAGGTGTTCCCTGCTGTGAAAAGGTGCTCCCTGTTGTGTAAAGGTGTTCCTTGTTCTGTAAATGTGTTCCCTGTTGTGAAAAGGTGCTCCCTGTTGTGTAAAGTTGTTCCCTGTTGTGTAAAGCTGCTCCCTGTTGTGTAAAGATGCTCCCTGTTGTATAAAGGTTCTCCCTGTTGTGTAAAGGTGCTCACTGTAGTGTAAAGGTGCTCCCTGTTGTGTAATGATGCTCCCTGTTGTGTAAAGTTGTTCCCTGTTGTGTAAAGGTGCTCCCTGTTGTGTAAAGGTGCTCCCTGTTGTGCAACGGTGCTCCCTGTTGTGTAAAGGTGATACCTGTTGTGTAAAGGTGTTCCCTGATGTGTAAAGTGCTCCTTGTTGTGTAAAGGTGTTCCCTGTTGTGTAAAGGTGCTCCCTGTTGTGTAAAGGTGTTCCCTATTATTTGAAGGTACCCCCTGTTGTGTAAAGTTGTTCCCTGTTATTTAGAGGTGCTCCCTGTTGTGTAAAGTTGTACCCTGCTGTGTAAAGGTGCTCCCTGTTGTGTAAAGGTGTTCCCTGTTGTGTAAAGGTGTTTCCTGTTGTGTAAAGGTGCTCCCTGCCATGTAAAGTTGTTCCCTGTTGTGTAAAGGTGTTACCTGTTGTGTAAAGGTGCTCCCTGTTGTGTAAAGGTGGTCACTGTTGTGTAAAGCTGCTCCTGTTGTGTAAAGGTGCTGCTTGTGTAAAGGTGCTCCCTGTTGTGTAAAGGTGTTCCCTGTTCTGTAAAGGTGTTCCCTGTTGTGTAAAGGTGCTCCCTGTTGTGTAAAGGTGTTCCCTGTTGTGTAAAGTGCTCCTTGTTGTGTAAAGGTGATCCCTGTTGTGTAACGGTGTTCCCTGTTGTGTGAAGGTGCTCCTTGTTGTCTAAAGGTGCTCCCTGTTGTATAAAGGTGCTCCCTGTTGTGTAAAAGTGCTCGCTGTTGTGTAAAGGTGTTCCCGGTTGTGTAAAGGTGTTCCCTGTTGTGTAAATGGGTTCCCTGTTGTGTAAAGGTGCTCCCTGTTGTTTAAAGGTGTTCCCTATTGTGTAAAGGTGTTCCCGGTTGTGTAAAGGTGTTCCCGGTTGTGTAAAGGAGTTCCCTGTTGCGTAAAGGTGTTACCTGTTGTGTAAAGGTGCTCCCTGTTGTGTAAAGGTGGTCCCTGTTGTGTAAAGCTGCTCCTGTTGTGTAATGGTGCTGCTTGTGTAAAGGTGCTCCCTGTTGTGTAAAGGTGTTCCCTGTTGTGTAAAGTGCTCCTTGTTGTGTAAACGTGTTCCCTGTTGTGTACAGGTGCTCCCTGTTGTGTGAAGGTGCTCCTTGTTGTGTAAAGGTGCTCCCTGTTGTATAAAGGTGATCCCTGCTGTGTAAAGGAGTTCCCTGTTGTGTAAATGGGTTCCCTGTTGTGTAAAGGTGCTCCCTATTGTTTAAATTTGTTCCCTGTTGTGTAAAGGTGTTCCCGGTTGTGTAAAGGTGTTCCCTGTTGTGTAAAGGTGTTACCTGTTGTGTAAAGGTGCTCCCTGTTGTGTAAAGGTGGTCCCTGTTGTGTAAAGCTGCTCCTGTTGTGTAAAGGTGCTGCTTGTGTAAAGGTGCTCCCTGTTGTGTAAAGGTGTTCCCTGTTGTGTAAAGTGCTCCTTGTTGTGTAAAGGTGTTCCCTGTTGTGTAAAGGTGCTCCCTGTTGTGTAAAGGTGTTCCCTGTTGTGTAAAAGTGCTCCCTGTTGTGTAAAGGTGCTCCCTGTTGTGTAAAGGTGTTCCCTGTTGTGTGAAGGTGCTCCTTGTTGTGTAAAGGTGCTCCCTGTTGTATAAAGATGCTCCCTGCTGTGTAAAGATGCTCCCTGTTGTGTAAAGGTGTTCTCTGTTGTGAAAAGGTGCTCCCTGTTGTGGAAAGGTGTTCCTTGTTGTGTAAAGCTGCTCCCTGTTGTGTAAAGATGCTCCCTGTTGTGTAAAGGTGCTCCCTGTTGTGTAAAGGTGTTCCCCGTTGTGTAAAGCACTTCCCTGTTGTGTAAAGATGTTCCCTGTTGTGTAAAGGTGCTCCCTGTTCTGTAAAGGTGCTCCCTGTAGTGTAAAGGTGCTCCCTGTTGTGTAATGATGCTCCCTGTTGTGTAAAGTTGTTCCCTGTTGTGTAAAGGTGCTCCCTGTTGTGTAATGGTGCTCCCTGTTGTGTAACGGTGCTCCCTGTTGTGTAACGGTGCTCCCTGTTGTGTAAAGGTGATACCTGTTGTGTAAAGGTGTTCCCTGATGTGTAAAGTGCTCCTTGTTGTGTAAAGGTGTTCCCTGTTGTGTAAAGGTGCTCCCTGTTGTGTAAAGGTGTTCCCTATTATTTGAAGGTACCCCCTGTTGTGTAAAGTTGTTCCCTGTTGTTTAGAGGTGCCCCCTGTTGTGTAAATATGTACCCTGCTGTGTAAAGGTGGTCCCTGTTGTGTAAAGGTGTTTCCTGTTGTGTAAAGGTGCTCCCTGTCATGTAAAGTTGTTCCCTGTTGTGTAAAGGTGTTACCTGTTGTGTAAAGGTGCTCCCTGTTGTGTAAAGGTGGTCACTGTTGTGTAAAGCTGCTCCTGTTGTGTAAAGGTGCTGCTTGTGTAAAGGTGCTCCCTGTTGTGTAAAGGTGTTCCCTGTTGTGTAAAGTGCTCCTTGTTGTGTAAAGGTGTTCCCTGTTGTGTAAAGGTGCTCCCTGTTGAGTAAAGGTGTTCCCTGTTGTGTAAAAGTGCTCCCTGTTGTATAAAGGTGATCCCTGCTGTGTAAAGGAGTTCCCTGTTGTGTAAATGGGTTCCCTGTTGTGTAAAGGTGCTCCCTATTGTTTAAAGGTGTTCCCTGTTGTGTAAAGGTGTTCCCGGTTGTGTAAAGGTGTTCCCTGTTGTGTAAAGGAGTTACCTGTTGTGTAAAGGTGCTCCCTGTTGTGTAAAGGTGGTCCCTGTTGTTTAAAGCTGCTCCTGTTGTGTAAAGGTGCTGCTTGTGTAAAGGTGCTTCCTGTTGTGTAAAGATGTTCCCTGTTGTGTAAAGTGCTCCTTGTTGTGTAAAGGTGTTCCCTGTTGTGTAAAGGTGCTCCCTGTTGTGTAAAGGTGTTCCCTGTTGTGTAAAAGTGCTCCCTGTTGTGTAAAGGTGCGCCCTGTTGTGTAAAGGTGTTCCCTGTTGTGTGAAGGTGCTCCTTGTTGTGTAAAGGTGCTCCCTGTTGTATAAAGATGCTCCCTGCTGTGTAAAGGTGCTCCCTGTTGTGTAAAGGTGTTCCCTGTTGTGTGAAGGTGCTCCTTGTTGTGTAAAGGTGCTCCCTGTTGTATAAAGATGCTCCCTGCTGTGTAAAGGTGCTCCCTGTTGTGTAAAGGTGTTCCCTGTTGTGAAAAGGTGCTCCCTGTTGTGTAAAGGTGTTCCTTGTTGTGTAAATGTGTTCCCTGTTGTGTAAAGGTGCTCCCTGTTGTTTAAAGGTGTTCCCTGTTGTGTAAAAGCGCTCCCTCTTGTGTCAAGGTGCTCCCTGTTGTGAAAAGTGTTCCCTTTTGTATAGAGGTGCTCCCTGTTGCTTAAAGGTGCTCACTGGTGTGTAAAGGTGCTCCCTGTTGTCCAAAGGTGTTCCCGGTTGTGTAAAGCTGTTCCCTGTTGTGTATAGGTGCTCCCTGTTGTGTAAAGGTGGTCTCTGTTGTGTAAAGCTGCTCCTGTTGTGTAAAGGTGCTGCTTGTGTAAAGGTGATCCCAGTTGTGTAAAGTGCTCCTTGTTGTGTAAAGGTGTTCCCTGTTGTGTAAAGGTGCTCCCTGTTGTGTAAAGTGTTCCCTGTTGTGTAAAAGTGCTCCCTTTTGTGTAAAGGTGTTCCCTGTTGTGTAAAGGTGTTCCCTGTTGCGTGAAGGTGCTCCTTGTTGTCTAAAGGTGCTCCCTGTTGTATAAAGGTGTTCCCTGTTGTGTAAAAGTGCTCGCTCTTGTGTAAAGGTGTTCCCGGTTGTGTAAAGGTGTTCCCTGTTGTGTGAAGGTGCTCCTTGTTGTGTAAAGGTGCTCCCTGTTGTATAAAGGTAATCCCTGCTGTGTAAAGGTGTTCCCTGTTGTGTAAATGGGTTCCCTGTTGTGTAAAGGTGCTCCCTGTTGTTTAAAGGTGTTCCCTGTTGTGTAAAGGTGTTCCCGGTTGTGTAAAGGTGTTCCCTGTGGCGTAAAGGTGTTACCTGTTGTGTAAAGGTGCTCCATGTTGTGTAAAGGTGGTCCCTGTTGTGTAAAGCTACTCCTGTTGTGTAATGGTGCTGCTTGTGTAAAGGTGCTCCCTGTTGTGTAAAGGTGTTCCCTGTTGTGTAAAGTGCTCCTTGTTGTGTAAAGGTGTTCCCTGTTGTGTAAAGGTGCTCCCTGTTGTGTAAAGGTGTTCCCTGTTGTGTAAAAGTGCTCCCTGTTGTGTAAAGGTGCTCCCTGTTGTGTAAAGGTGTTCCCTGTTGTGTGAAGGTGCTCCTTGTTGTGTAAAGGTGCTCCCTGTTGTATAAAGTTGCTCCCTGCTGTGTAAAGGTGCTCCCTGCTGTGTAAAGGTGCTCCCTGTTGTGTAAACGTGTTCCCTGATGTGTAAAAGCGCTCCCTGTTGTGCAATGGTGCTCACTGTTGTGTAAAGGTGTTCCCTGTTGTGTAAAGGTGTTCCCTGTTGTGTAAAGGTGCTCCCTGTTGTGTAAAGGTGCTCCCGGTTGTGTAACGGGGATTCCTGTTGTGTAAATGTGCTCCCTGTTGTGTAACGGGGATCCTTTTTGTGTAAAGGTGCTCCCTGTTGTGTAAATGTGTTCCCTGTTGTGTAAAGGTGTTCCCTGTTGTGTAAAAGCGCTCCCTCTTGTGTCAAGGTGCTCCCTGTTGTGAAAAGTGTTCCCTTTTGTATATAGGTGCTCCCTGCTGCTTAAAGGTGCTCACTGGTGTGTTAAGGTGCTCCCTGTTGTCCAAAGGTGTTCCCGGTTGTGTGAAGGTGTTCCCTGTTGTGTAAAGGTGTTCCCTGTTGTGTAAAGGTGCTCCCTGTTGTGTAAAGGTGGTCCATGTTGTGTAAAGCTGCTCCTGTTGTGTAAAGGTGCTGCTTGTGTAAAGGTGCTCCCTGTTGTGTAAAGGTGTTCCCTGTTGTGTAAAGTGCTCCTTGTTGTGTAAAGGTGTTCCCTGTTGTGTAAAGGTGCTCCCTGTTGTGTAAAGTGTTCCCTGTTGTGTAAAAGTGCTCCATGTTGTGTAAAGGTGTTCCCTGTTGTGTAAAGGTGCTCCCTGTTGTGTAAAGGTGTTCCCTGTTGTGTAAAAGTGCTCCCTGTTGTGTAAAGGTGCGCCCTGTTGTGTAAAGGTGTTCCCTGTTGTGTGAAGGTGCTCCTTGTTGTGTAAAGGTGCTCCCTGTTGTATAAAGATGCTCCCTGCTGTGTAAAGGTGCTCCCTGTTGTGTAAAGGTGTTCCCTGTTGTGTGAAGGTGCTCCTTGTTGTGTAAAGGTGCTCCCTGTTGTATAAAGATGCTCCCTGCTGTGTAAAGGTGCTCCCTGTTGTGTAAAGGTGTTCCCTGTTGTGTAAAGTGCTCCTTGTTGTGTAAACGTGTTCCCTGTTGTGTACAGGTGCTCCCTGTTGTGTGAAGGTGCTCCTTGTTGTGTAAAGGTGCTCCCTGTTGTATAAAGGTGATCCCTGCTGTGTAAAGGAGTTCCCTGTTGTGTAAATGGGTTCCCTGTTGTGTAAAGGTGCTCCCTATTGTTTAAATTTGTTCCCTGTTGTGTAAAGGTGTTCCCGGTTGTGTAAAGGTGTTCCCTGTTGTGTAAAGGTGTTACCTGTTGTGTAAAGGTGCTCCCTGTTGTGTAAAGGTGGTCCCTGTTGTGTAAAGCTGCTCCTGTTGTGTAAAGGTGCTGCTTGTGTAAAGGTGCTCCCTGTTGTGTAAAGGTGTTCCCTGTTGTGTAAAGTGCTCCTTGTTGTGTAAAGGTGTTCCCTGTTGTGTAAAGGTGCTCCCTGTTGTGTAAAGGTGTTCCCTGTTGTGTAAAAGTGCTCCCTGTTGTGTAAAGGTGCTCCCTGTTGTGTAAAGGTGTTCCCTGTTGTGTGAAGGTGCTCCTTGTTGTGTAAAGGTGCTCCCTGTTGTATAAAGATGCTCCCTGCTGTGTAAAGATGCTCCCTGTTGTGTAAAGGTGTTCTCTGTTGTGAAAAGGTGCTCCCTGTTGTGGAAAGGTGTTCCTTGTTGTGTAAAGCTGCTCCCTGTTGTGTAAAGATGCTCCCTGTTGTGTAAAGGTGCTCCCTGTTGTGTAAAGGTGTTCCCCGTTGTGTAAAGCACTTCCCTGTTGTGTAAAGATGTTCCCTGTTGTGTAAAGGTGCTCCCTGTTCTGTAAAGGTGCTCCCTGTAGTGTAAAGGTGCTCCCTGTTGTGTAATGATGCTCCCTGTTGTGTAAAGTTGTTCCCTGTTGTGTAAAGGTGCTCCCTGTTGTGTAATGGTGCTCCCTGTTGTGTAACGGTGCTCCCTGTTGTGTAACGGTGCTCCCTGTTGTGTAAAGGTGATACCTGTTGTGTAAAGGTGTTCCCTGATGTGTAAAGTGCTCCTTGTTGTGTAAAGGTGTTCCCTGTTGTGTAAAGGTGCTCCCTGTTGTGTAAAGGTGTTCCCTATTATTTGAAGGTACCCCCTGTTGTGTAAAGTTGTTCCCTGTTGTTTAGAGGTGCCCCCTGTTGTGTAAATATGTACCCTGCTGTGTAAAGGTGGTCCCTGTTGTGTAAAGGTGTTTCCTGTTGTGTAAAGGTGCTCCCTGTCATGTAAAGTTGTTCCCTGTTGTGTAAAGGTGTTACCTGTTGTGTAAAGGTGCTCCCTGTTGTGTAAAGGTGGTCACTGTTGTGTAAAGCTGCTCCTGTTGTGTAAAGGTGCTGCTTGTGTAAAGGTGCTCCCTGTTGTGTAAAGGTGTTCCCTGTTGTGTAAAGTGCTCCTTGTTGTGTAAAGGTGTTCCCTGTTGTGTAAAGGTGCTCCCTGTTGAGTAAAGGTGTTCCCTGTTGTGTAAAAGTGCTCCCTGTTGTATAAAGGTGATCCCTGCTGTGTAAAGGAGTTCCCTGTTGTGTAAATGGGTTCCCTGTTGTGTAAAGGTGCTCCCTATTGTTTAAAGGTGTTCCCTGTTGTGTAAAGGTGTTCCCGGTTGTGTAAAGGTGTTCCCTGTTGTGTAAAGGAGTTACCTGTTGTGTAAAGGTGCTCCCTGTTGTGTAAAGGTGGTCCCTGTTGTTTAAAGCTGCTCCTGTTGTGTAAAGGTGCTGCTTGTGTAAAGGTGCTTCCTGTTGTGTAAAGATGTTCCCTGTTGTGTAAAGTGCTCCTTGTTGTGTAAAGGTGTTCCCTGTTGTGTAAAGGTGCTCCCTGTTGTGTAAAGGTGTTCCCTGTTGTGTAAAAGTGCTCCCTGTTGTGTAAAGGTGCGCCCTGTTGTGTAAAGGTGTTCCCTGTTGTGTGAAGGTGCTCCTTGTTGTGTAAAGGTGCTCCCTGTTGTATAAAGATGCTCCCTGCTGTGTAAAGGTGCTCCCTGTTGTGTAAAGGTGTTCCCTGTTGTGTGAAGGTGCTCCTTGTTGTGTAAAGGTGCTCCCTGTTGTATAAAGATGCTCCCTGCTGTGTAAAGGTGCTCCCTGTTGTGTAAAGGTGTTCCCTGTTGTGAAAAGGTGCTCCCTGTTGTGTAAAGGTGTTCCTTGTTGTGTAAATGTGTTCCCTGTTGTGTAAAGGTGCTCCCTGTTGTTTAAAGGTGTTCCCTGTTGTGTAAAAGCGCTCCCTCTTGTGTCAAGGTGCTCCCTGTTGTGAAAAGTGTTCCCTTTTGTATAGAGGTGCTCCCTGTTGCTTAAAGGTGCTCACTGGTGTGTAAAGGTGCTCCCTGTTGTCCAAAGGTGTTCCCGGTTGTGTAAAGCTGTTCCCTGTTGTGTATAGGTGCTCCCTGTTGTGTAAAGGTGGTCTCTGTTGTGTAAAGCTGCTCCTGTTGTGTAAAGGTGCTGCTTGTGTAAAGGTGATCCCAGTTGTGTAAAGTGCTCCTTGTTGTGTAAAGGTGTTCCCTGTTGTGTAAAGGTGCTCCCTGTTGTGTAAAGTGTTCCCTGTTGTGTAAAAGTGCTCCCTTTTGTGTAAAGGTGTTCCCTGTTGTGTAAAGGTGTTCCCTGTTGCGTGAAGGTGCTCCTTGTTGTCTAAAGGTGCTCCCTGTTGTATAAAGGTGTTCCCTGTTGTGTAAAAGTGCTCGCTCTTGTGTAAAGGTGTTCCCGGTTGTGTAAAGGTGTTCCCTGTTGTGTGAAGGTGCTCCTTGTTGTGTAAAGGTGCTCCCTGTTGTATAAAGGTAATCCCTGCTGTGTAAAGGTGTTCCCTGTTGTGTAAATGGGTTCCCTGTTGTGTAAAGGTGCTCCCTGTTGTTTAAAGGTGTTCCCTGTTGTGTAAAGGTGTTCCCGGTTGTGTAAAGGTGCTCCCTGTGGCGTAAAGGTGTTACCTGTTGTGTAAAGGTGCTCCATGTTGTGTAAAGGTGGTCCCTGTTGTGTAAAGCTACTCCTGTTGTGTAATGGTGCTGCTTGTGTAAAGGTGCTCCCTGTTGTGTAAAGGTGTTCCCTGTTGTGTAAAGTGCTCCTTGTTGTGTAAAGGTGTTCCCTGTTGTGTAAAGGTGCTCCCTGTTGTGTAAAGGTGTTCCCTGTTGTGTAAAAGTGCTCCCTGTTGTGTAAAGGTGCTCCCTGTTGTGTAAAGGTGTTCCCTGTTGTGTGAAGGTGCTCCTTGTTGTGTAAAGGTGCTCCCTGTTGTATAAAGTTGCTCCCTGCTGTGTAAAGGTGCTCCCTGCTGTGTAAAGGTGCTCCCTGTTGTGTAAACGTGTTCCCTGATGTGTAAAAGCGCTCCCTGTTGTGCAATGGTGCTCACTGTTGTGTAAAGGTGTTCCCTGTTGTGTAAAGGTGTTCCCTGTTGTGTAAAGGTGCTCCCTGTTGTGTAAAGGTGCTCCCGGTTGTGTAACGGGGATTCCTGTTGTGTAAATGTGCTCCCTGTTGTGTAACGGGGATCCTTTTTGTGTAAAGGTGCTCCCTGTTGTGTAAATGTGTTCCCTGTTGTGTAAAGGTGTTCCCTGTTGTGTAAAAGCGCTCCCTCTTGTGTCAAGGTGCTCCCTGTTGTGAAAAGTGTTCCCTTTTGTATATAGGTGCTCCCTGCTGCTTAAAGGTGCTCACTGGTGTGTTAAGGTGCTCCCTGTTGTCCAAAGGTGTTCCCGGTTGTGTGAAGGTGTTCCCTGTTGTGTAAAGGTGTTCCCTGTTGTGTAAAGGTGCTCCCTGTTGTGTAAAGGTGGTCCATGTTGTGTAAAGCTGCTCCTGTTGTGTAAAGGTGCTGCTTGTGTAAAGGTGCTCCCTGTTGTGTAAAGGTGTTCCCTGTTGTGTAAAGTGCTCCTTGTTGTGTAAAGGTGTTCCCTGTTGTGTAAAGGTGCTCCCTGTTGTGTAAAGTGTTCCCTGTTGTGTAAAAGTGCTCCATGTTGTGTAAAGGTGTTCCCTGTTGTGTAAAGGTGTTCCCTGTTGTGTGAAAGTGCTCCTTGTTGTGTAAAGGTGCTCCCTGTTGTATAAAGGTGCTCCCTGCTGTGTAAAGGTGCTCCCTGTTGTGTAAACGTGTTCCCTGATGTGTAAAAGCGCTCCCTGTTGTGCAATGGTGCTCACTGTTGTGTAAAGGTGTTCCCTGTTGTGTAAAGGTGTTCCCTGTTGTGTAAAGGTGCTCCCTGTTGTGTAAAGGTGCTCCCTGTTGTGTAAAGGTGCTCCCTGTTGTGTAACGTGGATCTCTGTTGTGTAAATGTGCTCCCTGTTGTGTAACGGGGATCCCTGTTGTGTAAAGGTGCTCCCTGTTGTGTAAAGCTGCTCCTGTTGTGTAAAGGTGCTCCCTGTTGTGTAAAGGTGCTCCCTGTTGTGTAACGTGGATCCCTGTTGTGTAAATTTGCTCCCTGTTGTGTAACGGGGATCCCTGTTGTGTAAAGGTGCTCCCTGTTGTGTAAATGTGCTCCCTGTTGTATAAAGGTGCTCCCTGCTGTGTAAAGGTGCTCCCTGTTGTGTAATGGTGCTCCCTGTTGTGTAAAGGTGCTCCCTGTTGTATAAAGGTGCTCCCTGCTGTGTAAACGTGTTCCCTGATGTGTAAAAGCGCTCCCTGTTGTGCAATGGTGCTCACTGTTGTGTAAAGGTGTTCCCTGTTGTGTAAAGGTGCTCCCTGTTGTGTAAAGGTGCTCCCTGTTGTGTAAAGGTGCTCCCTGTTGTGTAACGGTGATCCCTGTTGTGTAAATGTGCTCCCTGTTGTGTAACGGGGATCCCTGTTGTGTAAAGGTGCTCCCTGTTGTGTAAATGTGTTCCCTTTTGTGTAAAGGTGCTCCCTGTTGTTTAAAGGTGTTCCCTGTTGTGTAAAAGCGCTCCCTCTTGTGTCAAGGTGCTCCCTGTTGTGAAAAGTGTTCCCTTTTGTATATAGGTGCTCCCTGTTGCTTAAAGGTGCTCACTGGTGTGTAAATGTGCTCCCTGTTGTCCAAAGATGTTCCCGGTTGTGTAAAGGTGTTCCCTGTTGTGTAAAGGTGTTCCCTGTTGTGTAAAGTTGCTCCCTGTTGTGTAAAGGTGGTCCCTGTTGTGTAAAGCTGCTCCTGTTGTGTAAAGGTGCTGCTTGTGTAAAGGTGCTCCCTGTTGTGTAAAGGTGTTCCCTGTTGTGTAAAGTGCTCCTTGTTGTGTAAAGGTGTTCCCTGTTGTGTAAAGGTGTTCCCTGTTGTGTAAAAGTGCTCGATGTTGTGTAAAGGTGTTCCCGGTTGTGTAAAGGTGTTCCCTGTTGTGTGAAGGTGCTCCTTGTTGTGTAAAGGTGCTCCCTGTTGTATAAAGGTGATCCCTGCTGTGTAAACGTGTTCCCTGTTGTGTAAATGGGTTCCCTGATGTGTAAAGGTGCTCCCTGTTGTTTAAAGGCGTTCCCTGTTGTGTAAAGGTGTTCCCGGTTGTGTAAAGGTGTTCCCTGTTGTGTAAAGGTGTTACCTGTTGTGTAAAGGTGCTCTCTGTTGTGTAAAGGTGGTCCCTCTTGTGTAAAGCTGCTCCTGTTGTGTAATGGTGCTGCTTGTGTAAAGATGTTCCCTGTTGTGTAAAGTGCTCCTTTTTGTGTTAAGGTGTTCCCTGTTGTGTAAAGGTGTTCCCTGTTGTGTGAAGGTGCTCCTTGTTGTGTAAAGGTGCTCCCTGTTGTATAAAGGTGCTCCCTGCTGTGTAAAGGTGCTCCCTGTTGTGTCAACGTGTTCCCTGATGTGTAAAAGTGCTCCCTGCTTTGCAATGGTGCTCACTGTTGTGTCAAGGTGTTCCCTGTTGTGTAAAGGTGTTCCCTGTTGTGTAAATGTGCTCCCTGTTGTGTAAAGGTGCTCCCGGGTGTGTAACGGGGATCCCTGTTGTGTAAATGTGCTCGCTGTTGTGTGACGGGGATCCCTGTTGTGTAAAGGTGCTCCCTGTTGTGTAAATGTGTTCCCTGTTGTGTAAAGGTGCTCCCTGTTGTTTAATGGTGTTCCCTGTTGTGTAAAAGCGCTCCCTCTTATGTCAAGGTGCTCCCTGTTGTGAAAAGTGTTCCCTTTTGTATATAGGTGCTCCCTGTTGCTTAAAGGTGCTCACTGGCGTGTAAAGGTGCTCCCTGTAGCCCAAAGGTGTTCCCGGTAGTGTAAAGGTGTTCCCTGTTGTGTAAAGGTGTTCCCTGCTGTGTAAAGGTGCTCCCTGTTGTGTAAAGGTGGTCCCTGTTGTGTAATGCTGCTCCTGTTGTGTAAAGGTGCTGCTTGTGTAAAGGTGCTCCCTGTTGTGTAAAGGTGTTCCCTGTTGTGTAAAGTGCTCCTTGTTGTGTAAAGGTGTTCCCTGTTGTGTAAAAGTGCTCCCTGTTGTGTAAAGGTGTTCCCTGTTGTGTAAAGGTGTTCCCTGTTGTGTGAAGGTGCTCCTTGTTGTGTAAAGGTGCTCACTGTTGTATAAAGGTGCTCCCTGCTGTTGTAAAGGTGCTCCCTGTTGTGTAAAGGTGCTCCCTGTTGTGTAAAGGTGCTCCCTGTTGTGTAACGGGGATCCCTGTTGTGTAAACGTGTTCCCTGATGTGTAAAAGCGCTCCCTGTTGTGCAATGGTGCTCACTGTTGTGTAAAGGTGGTCCCTGTTGTGTAAAGCTGCTCCTGTTGTGTAACGGTGCTGCTTGTGTAAAGGTGCTCCCTGTTGTGTAAAGGTGTTCCCTGTTGTGTAAAGTGCTCCTTGTTGTGTAAAGTGTTCCCTGTTGTGTAAAAGTGCTCCCTGTTGTGTAAAGGTGTTCCCTGTTGTGTAAAGGTGTTCCCTGTTGTGTGAAAGTGCTCCTTGTTGTGTAAAGGTGCTCCCTGTTGTATAAAGGTGCTCCCTGCTGTGTAAAGGTGCTCCCTGTTGTGTAAACGGGTTCCCTGATGTGTAAAAGCGCTCCCTGTTGTGCAATGCTGCTCACTGTTGTGTAAAGGTGTTCCCTGTTGTGTAAAGGTGTTCCCTGTTGTGTAAAGGTGCTCCCTGTTGTGTAAAGGTGCTCCCTGTTGTGTAAAGGTGCTCCCTGTTGTGTAACGTGGATCCCTGTTGTGTAAATGTGCTCCCTGTTGTGTAACGGGGATCCCTGTTGTGTAAAGGTGCTCCCTGTTGTGTAAAGCTGCTCCTGTTGTGTAAAGGTGCTCCCTGTTGTGTAAAGGTGCTCCCTGTTGTGTAACGTGGATCCCTGTTGTGTAAATGTGCTCCCTGTTGTGTAACGGGGATCCCTGTTGTGTAAAGGTGCTTCCTGTTGTGTAAATGTGCTCCCTGTTGTATAACGGTGCTCCCTGCTGTGTAAAGGTGCTCCCTGTTGTGTAATGGTGCTCCCTGTTGTGTAAAGGTGCTCCCTGTTGTATAAAGGTGCTCCCTGCTGTGTAAACGTGTTCCCTGATGTGTAAAAGCGCTCCCTGTTATGCAATGGTGCTCACTGTTGTGTAAAGGTGTTCCCTGTTGTGTAAACGTGCTCCCTGTTGTGTGAAGGTGCTCCCTGTTGTGTAAAGGTGCTCCCTGTTGTGTAACGGGGATCCCTGTTGTGTAAATGTGCTCCCTGTTGTGTAACGGGGATCCCTGTTGTGTAAAGGTGCTCCCTGTTGTGTAAATGTGTTCCCTTTTGTGTAAAGGTGCTCCCTGTTGTTTAAAGGTGTTCCCTGTTGTGTAAAAGCGCTCCCTCTTGTGTCAAGGTGCTCCCTGTTGTGAAAAGTGTTCCCTTTTGTATATAGGTGCTCCCTGTTGCTTAAAGGTGCTCACTGGTGTGTAAATGTGCTCCCTGTTGTCCAAAGATGTTCCCGGTTGTGTAAAGGTGTTCCCTGTTGTGTAAAGGTGTTCCCTGTTGTGTAAAGTGCTCCCTGTTGTGTAAAGGTGGTCCCTGTTGTGTAAAGCTGCTCCTGTTGTGTAAAGGTGCTGCTTGTGTAAAGGTGCTCCCTGTTGTGTAAAGGTGTTCCCTGTTGTGTAAAGTGCTCCTTGTTGTGTAAAGGTGTTCCCTGTTGTGTAAAGGTGTTCCCTGTTGTGTAAAAGTGCTCGCTGTTGTGTAAAGGTGTTCCCGGTTGTGTAAAGGTGTTCCCTGTTGTGTGAAAGTGCTCCTTTTTGTGTAAAGGTGCTCCCTGTTGTATAAAGGTGATCCCTGCTGTGTAAAGGTGTTCCCTGTTGTGTAAATGGGTTCCCTGATGTGTAAAGTTGCTCCCTGTTGTTTAAAGGTGTTCCCTGTTGTGTAAAGGTGTTCCCGGTTGTGTAAAGGTGTTCCCTGTTGTGTAAAGGTGTTACCTGTTGTGTAAAGGTGCTCCCTGTTGTGTAAAGGTGGTCCCTCTTGTGTAAAGCTGCTCCTGTTGTGTAATGGTGCTGCTTGTGTAAAAGTGTTCCCTATTGTGTAAAGTGCTCCTTTTTGTGTTAAGGTGTTCCCTGTTGTGTAAAGGTGTTCCCTGTTGTGTGAAGGTGCTCCTTGTTGTGTAAAGGTGCTCCCTGTTGTATAAAGGTGCTCCCTGCTGTGTAAAGGTGCTCCCTGTTGTGTAAACGTGTTCCCTGATGTGTAAAAGTTCTCCCTGTTGTGCAATGGTGCTCACTGTTGTGTCAAGGTGTTCCCTGTTGTGTAAAGGTGTTCCCTGTTTTGTAAATGTGCTCCCTGTTGTGTAAATGTGCTCCCTGTTGTGTAACGGGGATCCCTGTTGTGTAAAGGTGCTCCCTGTTGTGTAAATGTGTTCCCTTTTGTGTAAAGGTGCTCCCTGTTGTTTAAAGGTGTTCCCTGTTGTGTAAAAGCGCTCCCTCTTGTGTCAAGGTGCTCCCTGTTGTGAAAAGTGTTCCCTTTTGTATATAGGTGCTCCCTGTTGCTTAAAGGTGCTCACTGGTGTGTAAAGGTGCTCCCTGTTGCCCAAAGGTGTTCCCGGTAGTGTAAAGGTGTTCCCTGTTGTGTAAAGGTGTTCCCTGTTGTGTGAAGGTGCTCCTTGTTGTGTAAAGGTGCTCCCTGTTGTATAAAGGTGCTCCCTGCTGTGTAAAGGTGCTCCCTGTTGTGTAAACGTGTTCCCTGATGTGTAAAAGTTCTCCCTGTTGTGCAATGGTGCTCACTGTTGTGTCAAGGTGTTCCCTGTTGTGTAAAGGTGTTCCCTGTTGTGTAAATGTGCTCCCTGTTGTGTAAAGGTGCTCCCGGGTGTGTAACGGGGATCCCTGTTGTGTAAATGTGCTCCCTGTTGTGTGACGGGGATCCCTGTTGTGTAAAGATGCTCCCTGTTGTGTAAATGTGTTCCCTGTTGTGTAAAGGTGCTCCCTGTTGTTTAATGGTGTTCCCTGTTGTGTAAAAGCGCTCCCTCTTATGTCAAGGTGCTCCCTGTTGTGAAAAGTGTTCCCTTTTGTATATAGGTGCTCCCTGTTGCTTAAAGGTGCTCACTGGTGTGTAAAGGTGCTCCCTGTTGCCCAAAGGTGTTCCCGGTAGTGTAATGGTGTTCCCTGTTGTGTAAAGGTGTTCCCTGTTGTGTAAAGGTGCTCCCTGTTGTGTAAAGGTGGTCCCTGTTGTGTAATGCTGCTCCTGTTGTGTAAAGGTGCTGCTTGTGTAAAGGTGCTCCCTGTTGTGTAAAGTTGTTCCCTGTTGTGTAAAGTGCTCCTTGTTGTGTAAAGGTGTTCCCTGTTGTGTAAAGGTGCTCCCTGTTGTGTAAAGGTGTCCCCTGTTGTGTAAAAGTGCTCCCTGTTGTGTAAAGGTGTTCCCTGTTGTGTAAAGGTGTTCCCTGTTGTGTGAAGGTGCTCCTTGTTGTATAAAGGTGCTCCCTGTTGTATAAAGGTGCTCCCTGCTGTGTAAAGGTGCTCCCTGTTGTGTAAACGTATTCCCTGATGTGTAAAAGCGCTCCCTGTTGTGCAATGGTGCTCACTGTTGTGTAAAGGTGTTCCCTGTTGTGTAAAGGTGTTCCCTGTTGTGAAAAGGTGCTCCCTATTGTGTAAATGTGCTCCCTGTTGTGTAACGGGGATCCCAGTTGTGTAAAGGTGCTCCCTGTTGTGTAAAGCTGCTCCTGTTGTGTAAAGGTGCTGCTTGTGTATAGGTGCTCCCTGTTGTGTAAAGGTGTTCCCTGTTGTGTAAAGTGCTCCTTGTTGTGTAAAGGTGTTCCCTGTTGTGTAAAGGTGCTCCCTGTTGTGTAAAGGTGTTCCCTGTTGTGTAAAAGTGCTCCCTGTTGTGTAAAGATGTTCCCTGTTGTGTAAAGGTGTTCCCTGTTGTGTGAAGGTGCTCCTTGGTGTGTAAAGGTGCTCACTGTTGTATAAAGGTGCTCCCTGCTGTGTAAAGGTGCTCCCTGTTGTGTAAAGGTGCTCCCTGTTGTGTAAAGGTGCTCCCTGTTGTATAAAGGTGCTCCCTGCTGTGTAAACGTGTTCCCTGATGTGTAAAAGCGCTCCCTGTTGTGCAATGGTGCTCACTGTTGTGTTAAGGTGTTCACTGTTGTGTAAAGGTGTTCCCTGTTGTGTAAAGGTGCTCCCTGTTGTGTAAAGTGCTCCCTGTTGTATAACGGGGATCCCTGTTGTGTAAATGTGCTCCCTGTTGTGTAAAGGTATTCCCTGTTGTGTAAAGCTGCTCCTTTTGTGTAAAGGTGCTGCTTGTGTTAAGGTGCTCCCTGTTGTGTAAAGGTGTTCCCTGTTGTGTAAAGTGCTCCTTGATGTGTAAAGTTGTTCGCTGTTGTGTTAAGGTGCTCCCTGTTGTGTAAAGGTGTTCCCTGTTGTGTAAAAGTGCTCCCTGTTGTGTAAAGGTGTTCCCTGTTGTGTAAAGGTGTTCCCTGTTGTGTGAAGGTGCTCCTTGTTGTGTAAAGGTGCTCACTGTTGTATAAAGGTGCTCCCTGCTGTGTAAAGCTGCTCCCTGTTGTGTAAAGGTGCTCCCTGTTGTGTAAAGGTGCTCCCTGTTGTGTAACCGTGATCCCTGTTGTGTAAACGTGTTCCCTGATGTGTAAAAGCGCTCCATGTTGTGCAATGGTGCTCACTGTTGTGTAAAGGTGTTCCCTGTTGTGTGAAGGTGTTCCCTGTTGTGTAAAGGTGCTCCCTGTTGTGTAACGGGGATCCCTGTTGTGTAAATGTGCCCCCTGTTGTGTAACGGGGATCCCTGTTGTGTAAAGGTGCTCCCTGTTGTGTAAATGTGTTCCCTGTTGTGTAAAGGTGCTCCCTGTTGTTTAAAGGTGTTCCCTTTTGTATAAAAGCGCTCCCTCTTGTGTCAAGGTGCTCCCTGTTGTGAAAAGTGTTCCCTTTTGTATATAGGTGCTCCCTGTTGCTTAAAGGTGGTCCCTGTTGTGTAAAGCTGCTCCTGTTGTGTAAAGGTGCTGCTTGTGTAAAGGTGCTCCCTGTTGTGAAAAGGTGCTCCCTGTTGTGTAAAGGTGTTCCCTGTTGTGTAAAGGTGCTCCCTGTTGTGTAAAGGTGGTCCCTGTTGTGTAAAGCTGCTCCTGTTGTGTAAAGGTGCTGCTTGTGTAAAGGTGCTCCCTGTTGTGAAAAGGTGTTCCCTGTTGTGTAAAGTGCTCCTTGTTGTGTAAAGACGTTCCCTGTTGTGTAAAGGTGCTCCCTGTTGCTTAAATGGGTTACCTCTTGTGTAAAGGTGCTCGCTGTTGTGTAAAGGTGTTCCCTGTTGTGTAAAGGTGTAACCTGTTGTGTAAATGTGTTCCCTGTTGTGTAAAGGTGCTCCCTGTTGTGTAAAGGTGTTCCCTGTTGTGTAAAGGTGTTCCCTGTGTATAAAGGTGTTCCCTGTTGATTAAAGGTGTTCTCTGTTGTTTAAAGGTGCTGCCTGTTGTATAAAGGTGTTCCCTGTTGTGTAAAAGTGCTCCCTGTTGTGTAAAGGAGTTCCCTGTTGTGTAAAAGCGCTCCCTGTTGTGTAAAGATCCTCCCTGCTGTGTAAAGGTGTTCCCTGTTGTGTAAAGTTGTTCCCTGTTGTGTAAAGGCGGTCCCTGTTGTGTGAAGGTGCTCCCTGTTGTGTAAAGGTGCTCCCTGTTGTGTAAAGGTGCTCCCTGTTGTATAAAGGTGCTCCCTGCTGTGTAAAGGTGCTCCCTGTTGCGTAAAGGGGTTCCCTGTTGTGTAAAGGTGCTCCCTGTTGTTTAAAGGTGTTCCCTGTTCTGTAAAGGTGCTCACTGGTGTGTAAAGGTGCTCCCTGTTATCCAAAGGTGTTCCCGGTTGTGTAAAGGTGTTCCCTGTTGTGTAAAGGTGCTCCCTGTTGTGTAAAGGTGCTCCCTGTTTTGTAAAGGTGTTCCCTGTTGTGTAAAGGTGCTCCCTATTGTGTAAACGTGTTCCCTGTTGTGTAAGTGTGTTCCCTGTTGTGTAAAGGTGCTCCCTGTTGCGTAAAGGTGTTCCCTTTTGTTTAAAGGTGTTCCCTGTTGTGTAAAGGTGTTCCCTGTTGTGTAAAGGTGTTCCCTGTTGTGTAAAGGTGCTCCCTGTTGTGTAAAGGTGGTCCCTGTTGTGTAATGCTGCTCCTGTTGTGTAAAGGTGCTGCTTGTGTAAAGGTGCTCCCTGTTGTGTAAAGGTGTTCCCTGTTGTGCAAAGTGCTCTTTGTTGTGTAAAGGTGTTCCCTGTTGTGTAAAGGTGCTCCCTGTTGTGTAAAGGTGTTCCCTGTTGTGTAAAAGTGCTCGCTGTTGTGTAAAGGTGTTCCCTGTTGTGTAAAGGTGTTCCCTGTTGTGTGAAGGTGCTCCTTGTTGTATAAAGGTGCTCCCTGTTGTGTAAAGGTGTTCCCTGTTGTGTAAAGTGCTCCTTGTTGTGTAAAGGTGTTCCCTGTTGTGTAAAGGTGCTCCCTGTTGTGTAAAGGTGTTCCCTGTTGTGTAAAAGTGCTCCCTGTTGTGTAAAGTTGTTCCCTGTTGTGTGAAGTTGTTCCCTGTTGTGTGAAGGTGCTCCTTGTTGTGTAAAGGTGCTCACTGTAGTATAAAGGTGCTGCCTGCTGTGTAAAGGTGCTCCCTGTTGTGTAAAGGTGCTCCCTTTTGTGTAACGGGGATCCCTGTTGTGTAAACGTGTTCCCTGATGTGTAAAAGCGCTCCCTGTTGTGCAATGGTGCTCACTGTTGTGTAAAGGTGTTCCCTGTTGTGTAAAGGTGTTCCCTGTTGTGTAAAGGTGCTCCCTGTTGTGTAAAGGTGCTGCCTGTTGTGTAAAGGGGATCCCTGTTGTGTAAATGTGCTCCATGTTGTGTAACGGGGATCCCTGTTGTGTAAAGGTGCTCCCTGTTGTGTAAATGTGTTCCTTGTTGTGTAAAGGTGCTCCCTGTTGTTTGAAGGTGTTCCCTGTTGTGTAAAAGCACTCCCTCTTGTGTCAAGGTGCTCCCTGTTGTGAAAAGTGTTCCCTTTTGTATATAGGTGCTCCCTGTTGCTTAAAGGTGCTCACTGGTGTGTAAATGTGCTCCCTGTTGTGCAAAGTAGTTCCCTGTTGTGTAAAAGCGCTCCCTGTTGTGTAAAGATCCTCCCTGCTGTGTAAAGGTGTTCCCTGTTGTGTAAAGTTGTTCCCTGTTGTGTAAAGGCGGTCCCTGTTGTGTGAAGGTGCTCCCTGTTGTGTAAAGGTGCTCCCTGTTGCATAAAGGTGTTCCCTGCTGTGTAAAGGTGTTCCCTGTTGCGTAAAGGGGTTCCCTGTTGTGTAAAGGTGCTCCCTGTTGTTTAAAGGTGTTCCCTGTTCTGTAAAGGTGCTCACTGGTGTGTAAAGGTGCTCCCTGTTGTCCAAACGTGTTTCCGGTTGTGTAAAGATGTTCCCTGTTGTGTAAAGGTGCTCCCTGTTGTGTAAAGGTGCTCCCTGTTTTGTAAAGGTGTTCCCTGTTGTGTAAAGGTGCTCCCTATTGTGTAAACGTGTTCCCTGTTGTGTAAGTGTGTTCCCGGTTGTGTAAAGGTGCTCCCTGTTGTGTAAAGGTGTTCCCTTTTGTTTAAAGGTGTTCCCTTTTGTTTAAAGTTGTTCCCTGTTGTGTAAAGGTGTTCCCTGTTGTGTAAAGGTGCTCCCTGTTGTGTAATGGTGTTCCCTGTCGTGTAAAGGTGTTCCCTGTTGTGTAAATGTGTTACATGTTGTGTAAAGGTGCTTCCTGTTGTGTAAAGGTGTTCCCTGTTGTGTAAACTGCTCCCTGTTGTGTAAAGGTGCTCCCTGTTGTGTCAAGGTGTTCCCTGTTATGTACAGTTGTTCCCTGTTGTGTAAAGGTGTTACCTCTTGTGTAATGGTGTTCTCTGTTGTGTAAAGGTGCTCCCTGTTGTGTAAAGGTGTTCCCTGTTGTGTAAAGGTGCTCCCTGTTGTGTAAAGGTGTTCCCTGTTGGGTAAAGGTGTTCTCTATTGTTTAAAAGTGCTGCATGTTGGAAAAGGTGTTCCCTGTTGTGTAAAAGTGCTCCCTGTCGTGTAAAGGTGTTCCCTGTTGTGTAAAAGCGCTCCCTGTTGTGTAAAGATCCTCCCTGTTGTGTAAATGTCCTCCCTGTTGTGTAAAGGTCTTCCCTTTTGTGTAAAGGTGCTCCCTGTTGTGTAAAGGTGCTCACTGGTGTGTAAAGGTGTTCCTTTTGTGTAAAAGCGCTCCCTGTTGTGTAAAGGTGCTCACTGGTGTGTAAAGGTGCTCCCTGTTGTCCAAAGGTGTTCCCGGTTGTGTAAAGGTGTTCCCTGATGTGTAAAGATGCTCCCTGTTGTGTAAAGGTGCTCCCTGTTGTGTAAAGGTGTTCCCTGTTGTGTAAAGGTGCTCCCTGTTGTGTAAAGGTGTTCCCTGTTGTGTAAATGTGTTCCCTGTTGCATAAAGGTGTTCCCTTTTGTGTAAAGTTGCTCCCTGTTGTGTAAAGGTGTTGCCTGTTGTGTAAAGGTGCTCCCTGTTGTGTAAAGGTGTTCCCTGTTGTGTAAAGGTGTTCCCTGTTGTGTAAATGTGTTGCCTGTTGTGTAAAGGTGCTCCCTGTTGTGTAATGGTGTTCCCCGTTGTGTAAAAGCGCTCCCTGTTGTGTAAAGATCCTTCCTGTTGTGTAAAGGGTCTCCCTGTTGTGTAAAGGTGCTCCCTGTTGTGTAAAAGTGTTCCCTTTTGTATAAAGGTGCTCCCTGTTGTGTAAAGGTGCTCACTGGTGTGTAAAGGTGCTCCCAGTTGTCCAAAGGTGTTCCCGGTTGTGTAAAGGTGTTCCCTGTTGTGTAAAGATGTTGCCTGTTGTGTAAAGGTGCTCCCTGTTGTGTAAATGTGTTCCCTGTTGTGTAAAGGTGTTCACTGTTGTGTAAATGTGTAGCCTGTTGTGTAAAGGTGCTCCCTGTTGTGCAAAGGTGTTCCCTGTTGTGTAAAGCTGCTCCCTTTTGTATAAAGGTGCTCCCTGTTGTGTAAAGGTGCTCACTGGTGTGTAAAGGTGCTCCCTGTTGTGTAAAGGTGTTCCCTGTTGTGTAAAGGTGTTCCCTGTTGTGTAAAGGTGCTGCCTGTTGTGTAAAGGTGCTCGCTGTTGTGTAAAGATGTTCCCGGTTGTGTAAAGGTGTTCCCTGTTGTGTAAATGTGTAGCCTGTTGTGTAAAGGTGCTCCCTGTTGTGTAAAGGTGCTCCCTGTTGTGTAAAGATGCTCCCTGTTGTGTAAAGGTGTTCCTGTTGTGTAAAGCTGCTCCCTGTTGTGTAAAGGTGCTCCCTGTTGTGTAAAGGTGTTCCCTGTTGTGTAATGGTGTTCCCCTTTGTGTAAAAGCGCTCCCTGTTGTGTAAAGATCCTCCCTGTTGGGTAAAGGGTCTCCCTGTTGTGTAAAGGTGCTCCCTGTTGTGTAAAGGTGTTCCCTTTTGTATAAAGGTGCTCCCTGTTGTGTAAAGGTGCTCACTGGTGTGTAAAGGTGCTCCCTGTTGTCCAAAGGTGTTCCCGGTTGTGTAAATGTGTTCCCTGTTGTGTAAAGGTGCTCCCTGTTGTGTAAAGGTGCTCCCTGTTGTGTACAGGTGTTCCGTGTTGTGTAAATGTGCTCCCTGTTGCACAAAGGTGTTCCCGTTTGTGAAAAGTTGCTCCCTGTTGTGTAAAGGTGTTGCCTGTTGTGTAAAGGTGCTCCCTGCTGTGTAAAGGTGTTCCCTGTTGTGTAAAGGTGTTCCCTGTTGTGTAAATGTGTAGCCTGTTGTGAAAAGGTGCTCCCTGTTGTGTAAAGGTGTTCCTGTTGTGTAAAGCTGCTCCCTGTTGTGTAAAGGTGCTCCCTATTGTGTAAAGGTGTTCCCTGTTGTGTAATGGTGTTCCCCGTTGTGTAAAATGGCGCTCCCTGTTGTGTAAAGATCCTCCCTGTTGTGTAAAGGTGCTCCCTGTTGTCCAAAGGTGTTCCCGGTTGTGTAAAGGTGTTCCCTGTTGTGTAAAGGTGTTCCTTGTTGTGGAAAGGTGCTCCCTGTTGTGTACAGGTGTTCCCTGTGGTGTGAAGCTGCTCCCTGTTGTGTAAAGGTGTTCCCTGTTGTGTAAGTGTGTTCCCTGTTGTGTAAATGTGCTCCCTGTTGCATAAAGGTGTTCCCTTTTGTGAAAAGTTGCTCCCTGTTGTGTAAAGGTGTTGCCTGTTGTGTAAAGGTGCTCCCTGTTGTGTAAAGGTGTTCCCTGTTGTGTAAAGGTGTTCCCTGTTGTGTAAATGTGTAGCCTGTTGTGTAAAGGTGCTCCCTGTTGTGTAAAGGTGTTCCCTGTTGTGTAAAGGTGTTCCCTGTTGAGTAAATGTGTAGCCTGTTGTGTAAAGGTGCTCCCTGTTGTGTAAAGGTGTTCCTGTTGTGCAAAGCTGCTCCCTGTTGTGTACAGGTGCTCCCTGTTGTGTAAAGGTGCTCCCTGTTGTGTAAAGGTGTTCCCTGTTGTGTAAAGGTGTTACCTGTTGTGTAAAGGTGTTCCCTGTTGTGTAAAGGTGCTCCCTGTTGTGTAAAGGTGTTCCCTGTTGTGAAAAGGTGCTCCCTGTTGTGTAAAGTTGTTCCTTGTTGTGTAAGTGTGTTCCCTGTTGTGAAAAGGTGCTCCCTGTTGTGTAAAGGTGTTCCCTGTTGTGTAAAGCTGCTCCCTGTTGTGTAAAGGTGCTCCCTGTTGTGTAAAGGTGCTCCCTGTTGTGTAAAGGTGTTCCCCGTTGTGTAAAGCTGTTCCCTGTTGTGTAAAGTTGTTCCCTGTTGTGTTAAGGTGCTCCCTGTTGTGTAAAGGAGCTCCCTGTAGTGTAAAGGTGCTCCCTGTTGTGTAATGATCCTCCCTGTTGTGTAAAGGTGCTCCCTGTTGTGGAAAGGTGCTCCCTGTTGTGGAAAGGTGCTCCCTGTTGTGTAACGGTGCTCCCTGTTGTGTAAAGGTGATACCTGTTGTGTAAAGGTGTTCCCTGATGTGTAAAGGTGTTCCCTGATGTGTAAAGGTGTTCAATGTTGTCTAAAGTGCTCCTTGTTGTTTAAAGGTGCTCCCTGTTGTGTAAAGGTGTACCCTGTTGTGTAAAGGTGCTCCCTGTTGTGTAAAGGTGTTCCCTGTTGTGTAAAGCTGCTCCCTGTTGTGTAAAGGTGCTCCCTGTTGTGTAAAGGTGCTCCCTGTTGTGTAAAGGTGTTCCCCGTTGTTTAAAGCTGTTCCCTGTTGTGTAAAGTTGTTCCCTGTTGTGTTAAGGTGCTCCCTGTTGTGTAAAGGAGCTCCCTGTAGTGTAAAGGTGCTCCCTGTTGTGTAATGATGCTCCCTGTTGTGTAAAGATGTTCCCTGTTGTGTAAAGGTGCTCCCTGTTGTGGAAAGGTGCTCCCTGTTGTGTAACGGTGCTCCCTGTTGTGTAAAGCTGCTCCCTGTTGTGTAAAGGTGCTCCCTGTTGTGTAAAGGTGCTCCCTGTTGTGTAAAGGTGTTCCCCGTTGTTTAAAGCTGTTCCCTGTTGTGTAAAGTTGTTCCCTGTTGTGTTAAGGTGCTCCCTGTTGTGTAAAGGAGCTCCCTGTAGTGTAAAGGTGCTCCCTGTTGTGTAATGATGCTCCCTGTTGTGTAAAGATGTTCCCTGTTGTGTAAAGGTGCTCCCTGTTGTGGAAAGGTGCTCCCTGTTGTCTAAAGGTGCTCCTTGTTGTTTAAAGGTGCTCCCTGTTGTGTAATGGTGTTCCCTTTTGTGTAAAGGTGCTCCCTGTTGTGTAAAGGTGTTCCCCGTTGTGTAAAGGTGTTACCTGTTGTGTAAAGGTGCTCCCTGTTGTGTAAAGGTGGTCCCTGTTGTGTAAAGGTGTAACCTGTTGTGTAATTGTGCTCCCTGTTGTGCAAAGGTGTTCCCTGTTGTGTGAAGGCGCTCCTTGTTGTGTAAAGGTGCTCCCTGTTGTATGAAGGTGCTCCCTGCTGTGTAAAGGTGCTCCCTGTTGTGTAAACGTGTTCCCTGATGTGTAAAAGCGCTCCCTGTTGTGCAATGGTGCTCACTGTTGTGTAAAGGTGTTCCCTGTTGTGTAAAGGTGTTCCCTGTAGTGTAAAGTTGCTCCTTGTTGTGTAAAGGTGCTCCCTGTTGTGTAACGGGGATCCCTGTTGTGTAAATGTGCTCCCTGTTGTGTAACGGGGATCCCTGTTGTGTAAAGGTGCTCCCTGTTGTGTAAATGTGTTCCATGTTGTGTAAAGGTGCTCCCTGTTGTTTAAAGGTGTTCCCTGTTGTGTAAAAGCGCTCCCTCTTGTGTCAAGGTGCTCCCTGTTGTGAAAAGTGTTCCCTTTTGTATATAGGTGCTCCCTGTTGCTTAAAGGTGCTCAGTGGTGTGTAAAGGTGCTCCCTGTTGTGCAAAGGTGTTCCCTGTTGTGTAAGTGTGTTCCCTGTTGTGTAAATGTGCTCCCTGTTGCATAAAGGTGTTCCCGTTTGTGAAAAGTTGCTCCCTGTTGTGTACAGGTGTTCCCTGTTGTGTAAAGGTGCTCCCTGTTGTGCAAAGGTGTTCCCTGTTGTGTTAGTGTGTTCCCTGTTGTGTAAATGTGCTCCCTGTTGCATAAAGGTGTTCCCGATTGTGAAAAGTTGCTCCCTGTTGTGTAAAGGTGTTGCCTGTTGTGTAAAGGTGCTCCCTGCTGTGTAAAGGTGTTCCCTGTTGTGTAAAGGTGTTCCCTGTTGTGTAAATGTGTAGCCTGTTGTGTAAAGGTGCTCCCTGTTGTGTAAAGGTGTTCCTGTTGTGTAAAGCTGCTCCCTGTTGTGTAAAGGTGCTCCCTGTTGTGTAAAGGTGTTCCCTGTTGTGTAATGGTGTTCCCCGTTGTGTAAAATGGCTCTCCCTGTTGTGTAAAGATCCTCCCTGTTGTGTAAAGGTGCTCCCTGTTGTCCAAAGGTGTTCCCGGTTGTGTAAAGGTGTTCCCTGTTGTGTAAAGGTGTTCCTTGTTGTGTAAAGGTGCTCCCTGTTGTGTACAGGTGTTCCCTGTGGTGTAAAGGTGCTCCCTGTTGTGTAAAGGTGTTCCCTGTTGTGTAAGTGTGTTCCCTGTTGTGTAAATGTGCTCCCTGTTGCATAAAGGTGTTCCCTTTTGTGAAAAGTTGCTCCCTGTTGTGTAAAGGTGTTGCCTGTTGTGTAAAGGTGCTCCCTGTTGTGTAAAGGTGTTCCCTGTTGTGTAAATGTGTAGCCTGTTGTGTAAAGGTGCTCCCTGTTGTGTAAAGGTGTTCCCTGTTGTGTAAAGGTGTTCCCTGTTGTGTAAAGGTGTTACCTGTTGTGTAAAGGTGTTCCCTGTTGTGTAAAGGTGCTCCCTTTTGTGTAAAGGTGTTCCCTGTTGTGAAAAGGTGCTCCCTGTTGTGTAAAGGTGTTCCCTGTTGTGTAACGCTGCCCCTGTTGTGTAAAGGTGCTCCCTGTTGTGTAAAGGTGCTCCCTGTTGTGTAAAGGTGTTCCCCGTTGTTTAAAGCTGTTCCCTGTTGTGTAAAGTTGTTCCCTGTTGTGTTAAGGTGCTCCCTGTTGTGTAAAGGAGCTCCCTGTAGTGTAAAGGTGCTCCCTGTTGTGTAATGATCCTCCCTGTTGTGTAAAGGTGCTCCCTGTTGTGGAAAGGTGCTCCCTGTTGTGTAACGGTGCTCCCTGTTGTGTAAAGGTGATACCTGTTGTGTAAAGGTGTTCCCTGATGTGTAAAGGTGTTCCCTGTTGTCTAAAGGTGCTCCTTGCTGTTTAAAGGTGCTCCCTGTTGTGTAAAGGTGCTCCCTGTTGTGTAAAGGTGCTCCCTGTTGTGTAAAGGTGTTCCCTGTTGTGTAAAGCTGCTCCCTGTTGTGTAAAGGTGCTCCCTGTTGTGTAAAGGTGCTCCCTGATGTGTAAAGGTGTTTCCCGTTGTTTAAAGCTGTTCCCTGTTGTGTAAAGTTGTTCCCTGTTGTGTTACGGTGCTCCCTGTTGTGTAAAGGAGCTCCCTGTAGTGTAAAGGTGCTCCCTGTTGTGTAATGATGCTCCCTGTTGTGTAAAGATGTTCCCTGTTGTGTAAAGGTGCTCCCTGTTGTGGAAAGGTGCTCCCTGTTGTGTAACGGTGCTCCCTGTTGTGTAAAGGTGCTCCCTGTTGTGTAAAGGTGCTCCCTGTTGTGTAAAGGTGTTCCCCGTTGTTTAAAGCTGTTCCCTGTTGTGTAAAGTTGTTCCCTGTTGTGTTAAGGTGCTCCCTGTTGTGTAAAGGAGCTCCCTGTAGTGTAAAGGTGCTCCCTGTTGTGTAATGATGCTCCCTGTTGTGTAAAGATGTTCCCTGTTGTGTAAATGTGTAGCCTGTTGTGTAAAGGTGCTCCCTGTTGTGTAAAGCTGTTCCTGTTGTGTAAAGCTGCTCCCTGTTGTGTAAAGGTGCTCCTTGTTGTGTAAAGGTGTTCCCTGTTGTGTAATGGTGTTCCCCGTTGTGTAAAATGGCGCTCCCTGTTGTGTAAAGATCCTCCCTGTTGTGTAAAGGTGCTCCCTGTTGTCCAAAGGTGTTCACGGTTGTGTAAAGGTGTTCCCTGTTGTGTAAAGGTGTTCCTTGTTGTGTAAAGGTGCTCTCTGTTGTGTACAGGTGTTCCCTGTGGTGTAAAGGTGCTCCCTGTTGTGTAAAGGTGTTCCCTGTTGTGTAAGTGTGTTCCCTGTTGTGTAAATGTGCTCCCTGTTGCATAAAGGTGTTCCCTTTTGTGAAAAGTTGCTCCCTGTTGTGTAAAGGTGTTGCCTGTTGTGTAAAGGTGCTCCCTGTTGTGTAAAGGTGTTCCCTGTTGTGTAAATGTGTAGCCTGTTGTGTAAAGGTGCTCCCTGTTGTGTAAAGGTGCTCCCTGTTGTGTAAAGGTGTTCCTGTTGTGCAAAGCTGCTCCCTGTTGTGTAAAGGTGCTCCCTGTTGTGTAAAGGTGCTCCCTGTTGTGTAAAGGTGTTCCCTGTTGTGTAAAGGTGTTACCTGTTGTGTAAAGGTGTTCCCTGTTGTGTAAAGGTGCTCCCTGTTGTGTAAAGGTGTTCCCTGTTGTGAAAAGGTGCTCCCTGTTGTGTAAAGGTGTTCCTTGTTGTGTAAGTGTGTTCCCTGTTGTGAAAAGGTGCTCCCTGTTGTGTAAAGGTGTTCCCTATTGTGTAACGCTGCTCCCTGTTGTGTAAAGGTGCTCCCTGTTGTGTAAAGGTGCTCCCTGTTGTGTAAAGGTGTTCCCCGTTGTGTAAAGCTGTTCCCTGTTGTGTAAAGTTGTTCCCTGTTGTGTTAAGGTGCTCCCTGTTGTGTAAAGGAGCTCCCTGTAGTGTAAAGGTGCTCCCTGTTGTGTAATGATCCTCCCTGTTGTGTAAAGGTGCTCCCTGTTGTGGAAAGGTGCTCCCTGTTGTGTAACGGTGCTCCCTGTTGTGTAAAGGTGATACCTGTTGTGTAAAGGTGTTCCCTGATGTGTAAAGGTGTTCCCTGTTGTCTAAAGGTGCTCCTTGTTGTTTAAAGGTGCTCCCTGTTGTGTAAAGGTGTACCCTGTTGTGTAAAGGTGCTCCCTGTTGTGTAAAGGTGTTCCCTGTTGTGTAAAGCTGCTCCCTGTTGTGTAAAGTGCTCCCTGTTGTGTAAAGGTGCTCCCTGATGTGTAAAGGTGTTCCCCGTTGTTTAAAGCTGTTCCCTTTTGTGTAAAGTTGTTCCCTGCTGTGTTAAGGTGCTCCCTGTTGTGTAAAGGAGCTCCCTGTAGTGTAAAGGTGCTCCCTGTTGTGTAATGATGCTCCCTGTTGTGTAAAGATGTTCCCTGTTGTGTAAAGGTGCTCCCTGTTGTGGAAAGGTGCTCCCTGTTGTGTAACGGTGCTCCCTGTTGTGTAAAGCTGCTCCCTGTTGTGTAAAGGTGCTCCCTGTTGTGTAAAGGTGCTCCCTGTTGTGTAAAGGTGTTCCCCGTTGTTTAAAGCTGTTCCCTGTTGTGTAAAGTTGTTCCCTGTTGTGTTAAGGTGCTCCCTGTTGTGTAAAGGAGCTCCCTGTAGTGTAAAGGTGCTCCCTGTTGTGTAATGATGCTCCCTGTTGTGTAAAGATGTTCCCTGTTGTGTAAAGGTGCTCCCTGTTGTGGAAAGGTGCTCCCTGTTGTCTAAAGGTGCTCCTTGTTGTTTAAAGGTGCTCCCTGTTGTGTAAAGGTGTTCCCTTTTGTGTAAAGGTGCTCCCTGTTGTGTAAAGGTGTTCCCTGTTGTGTAAAGGTGTTACCTGTTGTGTAAAGGTGCTCCCTGTTGTGTAAAGGTGGTCCCTGTTGTGTAAAGGTGTAACCTGTTGTGTAATTGTGCTCCCTGTTGTGCAAAGGTGTTCCCTGTTGTGTGAAGGCGCTCCTTGTTGTGTAAAGGTGCTCCCTGTTGTATAAAGGTGCTCCCTGCTGTGTAAAGGTGCTCCCTGTTGTGTAAACGTGTTCCCTGATGTGTAAAAGCGCTCCCTGTTGTGCAATGGTGCTCACTGTTGTGTAAAGGTGTTCCCTGTTGTGTAAAGGTGTTCCCTGTTGTGTAAAGTTGCTCCTTGTTGTGTAAAGGTGCTCCCTGTTGTGTAACGGGGATCCCTGTTGTGTAAATGTGCTCCCTGTTGTGTAACGGGGATCCCTGTTGTGTAAAGGTGCTCCCTGTTGTGTAAATGTGTTCCCTGTTGTGTAAAGGTGCTCCCTGTTGTTTAAAGGTGTTCCCTGTTGTGTAAAAGCGCTCCCTCTTGTGTCAAGGTGCTCCCTGTTGTGAAAAGTGTTCCCTTTTGTATATAGGTGCTCCCTGTTGCTTAAAGGTGCTCAGTGGTGTGTAAAGGTGCTCCCTGTTGTGCAAAGGTGTTCCCTGTTGTGTAAGTGTGTTCCCTGTTGTGTAAATGTGCTCCCTGTTGCATAAAGGTGTTCCCGTTTGTGAAAAGTTGCTCCCTGTTGTGTACAGGTGTTCCCTGTTGTGTAAAGGTGCTCCCTGTTGTGCAAAGGTGTTCCCTGTTGTGTTAGTGTGTTCCCTGTTGTGTAAATGTGCTCCCTGTTGCATAAAGGTGTTCCCGATTGTGAAAAGTTGCTCCCTGTTGTGTAAAGGTGTTGCCTGTTGTGTAAAGGTGCTCCCTGCTGTGTAAAGGTGTTCCCTGTTGTGTAAAGGTGTAGCCTGTTGTGTAAAGGTGCTTCCTGTTGTGTAAAGGTGTTCCTGTTGTGTAAAGCTGCTCCCTGTTGTGTAAAGGTGCTCCCTGTTGTGTAAAGGTGTTCCCTGTTGTGTAATGGTGTTCCCCGTTGTGTAAAAGCGCTCCCTGTTGTGTAAAGATCCTCCCTGTTATGTAAAGGTGCTCCCTGTTGTCCAAAGGTATTCCCGGTTGTGTAAAGGTGTTCCCTGTTCTGTAAAGGTGTTCCTTGTTGTGTAAAGGTGCTCCCTGTTGTGAACAGGTGTTCCCTGTTGTGTAAAGGTGCTCCCTGTTGTGTAAAGGTGTTCCCTGTTGTGTAAGTGTGTTCCCTGTTGTGTAAATGTGCTCCCTGTTGCATAAAGGTGTTCCCTTTTGTGAAAAGTTGCTCCCTGTTGTGTAAAGGTGTTGCCTGTTGTGTAAAGGTGCTCCCTGTTGTGTAAAGGTGTTGCCTGTTGTGTAAAGGTGTTCCCTGTTGTGTAAAGGTGTTCCCTGTTGTGTAAAGGTGCTCCCTGTTGTGTAAAGGTGTTCCCTGTTGTGTAAATGTGTTCCCTGTTGCATAAAGGTGTTCCCTTTTGTGTAAAGTTGCTCCCTGTTGTGTAATAGTGTTGCCTGTTGTGTAAAGGTGCTCCCTGTTGTGTAAAGGTGTTCCCTGTTGTGTAAAGGTGTTCCCTGTTGTGTAAATGTGTTGCCTGTTGTGTAAAGGTGCTCCCTGTTGTGTAATGGTGTTCCCCGTTGTGTAAAAGCGCTCCCTGTTGTGTAAAGATCCTTCCTGTTGTGTAAAGGGTCTCCCTGTTGTGTAAATGTGCTCCCTATTGTGTAAAGGTGTTCCCTTTTGTATAAAGGTGCTCCCTGTTGTGTAAAGGTGCTCACTGGTGTGTAAAGGTGCTCCCAGTTGTCCAAAGGTGTTCCCGGTTGTGTAAAGGTGTTCCCTGTTGTGTAAAGATGTTGCCTGTTGTGTAAAGGTGCTCCCTGTTGTGTAAATGTGTTCCCTGTTGTGTAAAGGTGTTCCCTGTTGTGTAAATGTGTAGCCTGTTGTGTAAAGGTGCTCCCTGTTGTGCAAAGGTGTTCCCTGTTGTGTAAAGCTGCTCCCTTTGTATAAAGGTGCTCCCTGTTGTGTAAAGGTGCTCACTGGTGTGTAAAGGTGCTCCCTGTTGTGTAAAGGTGTTCCCTGTTGTGTAAAGGTGTTCCCTGTTGTGTAAAGGTGCTCGCTGTTGTGTAAAGGTGTTCCCTGTTGTGTAAAGGTGTTCCCTGTTGTGTAAATGTGTAGCCTGTTGTGTAAAGGTGCTCCCTGTTGTGTAAAGGTGCTCCATGTTGTGTAAAGGTGCTCCCTGTTGTGTAAAGGTGTTCCTGTTGTGTAAAGCTGCTCCCTGTTGTGTAAAGGTGCTCCCTGTTGTGTAAAGGTGTTCCCTGTTGTGTAATGGTGTTCCCCATTGTGTAAAAGCGCTCCCTGTTGTGTAAAGATCCTCCCTGTTGGGTAAAGGGTCTCCCTGTTGTGTAAAGGTGCTCCCTGTTGTGTAAAGGTGTTCCCTTTTGTATAAAGGTGCTCCCTGTTGTGTAAAGGTGCTCACTGGTGTGTAAAGGTGCTCCCTGTTGTCCAAAGGTGTTCCCGGTTGTGTAAATGTGTTCCCTATTGTGTAAAGGTGCTCCCTGTTGTGTAAAGGTGCTCCCTGTTGTGTACAGGTGCTCCCTGTTGTGTACAGGTGTTCCGTGTTGTGCAAAGGTGCTCCCTTTTGTGCAAAGGTATTCCCTGTTGTGTAAGTGTGTTACCTGTTGTGTAAATGTGCTCCCTGTTGCACAAAGGTGTTCCCGTTTGTGAAAAGTTGCTCCCTGTTGTGTAAAGGTGTTGCCTGTTGTGTAAAGGTGCTCCCTGCTGTGTAAAGGTGTTCCCTGTTGTGTAAAGGTGTTCCCTGTTGTGTAAATGTGTAGCCTGTTGTGTAAAGGTGCTCCCTGTTGTGTAAAGGTGTTCCTGTTGTGTAAAGCTGCTCCCTGTTGTGTAAAGGTGCTCCCTGTTGTGTAAAGGTGTTCCCTGTTGTGTAATGGTGTTCCCCGTTGTGTAAAATGGCGCTCCCTGTTGTGTAAAGATCCTCCCTGTTGTGTAAAGGTGCTCCCTGTTGTCCAAAGGTGTTCCCGGTTGTGTAAAGGTGTTCCCTGTTGTGTAAAGGTGTTCCTTGTTGTGTAAAGGTGCTCCCTGTTGTGTACAGGTGTTCCCTGTGGTGTAAAGGTGCTCCCTGTTGTGTAAAGGTGTTCCCTGTTGTGTAAGTGTGTTCCCTGTTGTGTAAATGTGCTCCCTGTTGCATAAAGGTGTTCCCTTTTGTGAAAAGTTGCTCCCTGTTATGTAAAGGTGTTGCCTGTTGTGTAAAGGTGCTCCCTGTTGTGTAAAGGTGTTCCCTGTTGTGTAAAGGTGTTCCCTGTTGTGTAAATGTGTAGCCTGTTGTGTAAAGGTGCTCCCTGTTGTGTAAAGGTGTTCCTGTTGTGCAAAGCTGCTCCCTGTTGTGTAAAGGTGCTCCCTGTTGTGTAAAGGTGCTCCCTGTTGTGTAAAGGTGTTCCCTGTTGTGCAAAGGTGTTACCTGTTGTGTAAAGGTGTTCCCTGTTGTGTAAAGGTGCTCCCTGTTGTGTAAAGGTGTTCCCTGTTGTGAAAAGGTGCTCCCTGTTGTGTAAAGGTGTTCCTTGTTGTGTAAGTGTGTTCCCTGTTGTGAAAAGGTGCTCCCTGTTGTGTAAAGGTGTTCCCTGTTGTGTAAAGCTGCTCCCTGTTGTGTAAAGGTGCTCCCTGTTGTGTAAATGTGCTCCCTGTTGTGTAAAGGTGTTCCCCGTTGTGTAAAGCTGTTCCCTGTTGTGTAAAGTTGTTCCCTGTTGTGTTAAGGTGCTCCCTGTTGTGTAAAGGAGCTCCCTGTAGTGTAAAGGTGCTCCCTGTTGTGTAATGATCCTCCCTGTTGTGTAAAGGTGCTCCCTGTTGTGGAAAGGTGCTCCCTGTTGTGGAAAGGTGCTCCCTGTTGTGTAACGGTGCTCCCTTTTGTGTAAAGGTGATACCTGTTGTGCAAAAGGTGTTCCCTGATGTGTTAAAGGTGTTCCCTGATGTGTTAAGGTGTTCCCTGTTGTCTAAAGGTGCTCCTTGTTGTTTAAAGGTGCTCCCTGTTGTGTAAAGGTGTACCCTGTTGTGTAAAGGTGCTCCCTGTTGTGTAAAGGTGTTCCCTGTTGTGTAAAGCTGCTCCCTGTTGTGTAAAGGTGCTCCCTGTTGTGTAAAGGTGCTCCCTGTTGTGTAAAGGTGTTCCCCGTTGTTTAAAGCTGTTCCCTGTTGTGTAAAGTTGTTCCCTGTTGTGTTAAGGTGCTCCCTGTTGTGTAAAGGAGCTCCCTGTAGTGTAAAGGTGCTCCCTGTTGTGTAATGATGCTCCCTGTTGTGTAAAGATGTTCCCTGTTGTGTAAAGGTGCTCCCTGTTGTGGAAAGGTGCTCCCTGTTGTGTAACGGTGCTCCCTGTTGTGTAAAGCTGCTCCCTGTTGTGTAAAGGTGCTCCCTGTTGTGTAAAGGTGTTCCCTGTTGTGAAAAGGTGCTCCCTGTTGTGTAAAGGTGTTCCTTGTTGTGTAAGTGTGTTCTCTGTTGTGAAAGGTGCTCCCTGTTGTGTAAAGGTGTTCCCTGTTGTGTAAAGCTGCTCCCTGTTGTGTAAAGGTGCTCCCTGTTGTGTAAAGGTGCTCCCTGTTGTGTAAAGGTGTTCCCCGTTGTGTAAAGCTGTTCCCTGTTGTGTAAAGTTGTTCCCTGTTGTGTTAAGGTGCTCCCTGTTGTGTTAAGGAGCTCCCTGTAGTGTAAAGGTGCTCCCTGTTGTGTAATGATCCTCCCTGTTGTGTAAAGGTGCTCCCTGTTGTGGAAAGGTGCTCCCTGTTGTGGAAAGGTGCTCCCTGTTGTGTAACGGTGCTCCCTGTTGTGTAAAGGTGATAACTGTTGTGTAAAGGTGTTCCCTGATGTGTAAAGGTGTTCCCTGATGTGTAAAGGTGTTCCCTGTTGTCTAAAGGTGCTCCTTGTTGTTTAAAGGTGCTCCCGGTTGTGTAAAGGTGTACCCTGTTGTGTAAAGGTGCTCCCTGTTGTGTAAAGGTGTTCCCTGTTGTGTAAAGCTGCTCCCTGTTGTGTTAAGGTGCTCCCTGTTGTGTAAAGGAGCTCCCTGTAGTGTAAAGGTGCTCCCTGTTGTGTAATGATGCTCCCTGTTGTGTAAAGATGTTCCCTGTTGTGTAAAGGTGCTCCCTGTTGTGGAAAGGTGCTCCCTGTTGTGTAACGGTGCTCCCTGTTGTGTAACGGTGCTCCCTGTTGTGTAAAGGTGATACCTGTTGTGTAAAGGTGTTCCCTGATGTGTAAAGGTGTTCCCTGATGTGTAAAGGTGTTCCCTGTTGTCTAAAGGTGCTCCTTGTTGTTTAAAGTTGCTCCCTGTTGTGTAAAGGTGCTCCCTGTTGTGTAAAGGTGTTCCCCGTTGTTTAAAGCTGTTCCCTGTTGTGTAAAGTTGTTCCCTGTTGTGTTAAGGTGCTCCCTGTTGTGTAAAGGAGCTCCCTGTAGTGTAAAGGTGCTCCCTGTTGTGTAATGATGCTCCCTGTTGTGTAAAGATGTTCCCTGTTGTGTAAAGGTGCTCCCTGTTGTGGAAAGGTGCTCCCTGTTGTGTAACGGTGCTCCCTGTTGTGTAAAGCTGCTCCCTGTTGTGTAAAGGTGCTCCCTGTTGTGTAAAGGTGCTCCCTGTTGTGTAAAGGTGTTCCCCGTTGTTTAAAGCTGTTCCCTGTTGTGTAAAGTTGTTCCCTGTTGTGTTAAGGTGCTCCCTGTTGTGTAAAGGAGCTCCCTGTAGTGTAAAGGTGCTCCCTGTTGTGTAATGATGCTCCCTGTTGTGTAAAGATGTTCCCTGTTGTGTAAAGGTGTTACCTGTTGTGTAAAGGTGTTCCCTGTTGTGTAAAGGTGTAACCTGTTGTGTAATTGTGCTCCCTGTTGTGCAAAGGTGTTCCCTGTTGTGTGAAGGTGCTCCTTGTTGTGTAAAGGTGCTCCCTGTTGTATAAAGGTGCTCCCTGCTGTGTAAAGGTGCTCCCTGTTGTGTAAACGTGTTCCCTGATGTGTAAAAGCGCTCCCTGTTGTGCAATGGTGCTCACTCTTGTGTAAAGGTGTTCCCTGTTGTGTAAAGGTGTTCCCTGTTGTGTAAAGTTGCTCCTTGTTGTGTAAAGGTGCTCCCTGTTGTGTTACGGGGATCCCTGTTGTGTAAATGTGCTCCCTGTTGTGTAACGGGGATCCCTGTTGTGTAAAGGTGCTCCCTGTTGTATAAATGTGTTCCCTGTTGTGTAAAGGTGCTCCCTGTTGTTTAAAGGTGTTCCCTGTTGTGTAAAAGCGCTCCCTGTTGTGAAAAGTGTTCCCTTTTGTATATAGGTGCTCCCTGTTGCTTAAAGGTGCTCAGTGGTGTGTAAAGGTGCTCCCTGTTGTGCAAAGGTGTTCCCTGTTGTGTAAGTGTGTTCCCTGTTGTGTAAATGTGCTCCCTGTTGCATAAAGGAGTTCCCGTTTGTGAAAAGTTGCTCCCTGTTGTGTACAGGTGTTCCCTGTTGTGTAAAGGTGCTCCCTGTTGTGCAAAGGTGTTCCCTGTTGTGTTAGTGTGTTCCCTGTTGTGTAAATGTGCTCCCTGTTGCATAAAGGTGTTCCCGATTGTGAAAAGTTGCTCCATGTTGTGTAAAGGTGTTGCCTTTTGTGTAAAGGTGCTCCCTGCTGTGTAAAGGTGTTCCCTGTTGTGTAAAGGTGTAGCCTGTTGTGTAAAGGCGCCTCCTGTTGTGTAAAGGTGTTCCTGTTGTGTAAAGCTGCTCCCTGTTGTGTAAAGGTGCTCCCTGTTGTGTAAAGGTGTTCCCTGTTGTGTAATGGTGTTCCCCGTTGTGTAAAAGCGCTCCCTGTTGTGTAAAGATCCTCCCTGTTGTGTAAAGGTGCTCCCTGTTGTCCAAAGGTATTCCCGGTTGTGTAAAGGTGTTCCCTGTTCTGTAAAGGTGTTCCTTGTTGTGTAAAGGTGCTCCCTGTTGTGAACAGGTGTTCCCTGTTGTGTAAAGGTGCTCCCTGTTGTGTAAAGGTGTTCCCTGTTGTGTAAAGGTGTTCCTTGTTGTGTAAAGGTGCTCCCTGTTGTGAACAGGTGTTCCCTGTTGTGTAAAGGTGCTCCCTGTTGTGTAAATGTGCTCTCTGTTGCATAAAGGTGTTCCCTTTTGTGAAAAGTTGCTCCCTGTTGTGTAAAGGTGTTGCCTGTTGTGTAAAGGTGCTCCCTGTTGTGTAAAGGTGTTGCCTGTTGTGTAAAGGTGCTCCCTGTTGTGTAAAGGTGTTCCCTGTTGTGTAAAGGTGTTCCCTGTTGTGTAAATGTGTAGCCTGTTGTGTAAAGGTGCTCCCTGTTGTGTAAAGGTGTTCCTGTTGTGCAAAGCTGCTCCCTGTTGTCTAAAGGTGCTCCCTGTTGTGTAAAGGTGCTCCCTGTTGTGCAAAGGTGTTCCCTGTTGTGTAAAGGTGTTACCTGTTGTGTAAAGGTGTTACCTGTTGTGTAAAGGTGTTCCCTGTTGTTTAAAGATGCTTCCTGTTGTGTAAAGGTGTTCCCTGTTGTGAAAAGGTGCTCCCTGTTGTGTAAAGGTGTTCCTTGTTGTGTAAGTGTGTTCCCTGTTGTGAAAAGGTGCTCCCTGTTGTGTAAAGGTGTTCCCTGTTGTGTAAAGCTGCTCCCTGTTGTGTAAAGGTGCTCCCTGTTGTGTAAAGGTGTTCCCCGTTTTGTAAAGCTGTTCCCTGTTGTGTAAAGTTGTTCCCTGTTGTGTTAAGATGCTCCCTGTTGTGTAAAGGAGCTCCCTGTAGTGTAAAGGTGCTCCCTGTTGTGTAATGATGCTCCCTGTTGTGTAAAGATGTTCCCTGTTGTGTAAAGGTGTTCCCTGTTGTGGAAAGGTGCTCCCTGTTGTGTAATGGTGCTCCCTGTTGTGTAAAGGTAATACCTGTTGTGTAAAGGTGTTCCCTGATGTGTAAAGGTGATCCCTGTTGTCTAAAGGTGCTCCTTGTTGTTTAAAAGTGCTCCCTGTTGTGTAAAGGTGTACCCTGTTGTGTAAAGGTGCTCCCTGTTGTGTAAAGGTGTTCCCTGTTGCATAAAGGTGGTCCCTGTTGTGTAAAGGTGTAACCTATTGTGTAATTGTGCTCCCTGTTGTGCAAAGGTGTTCCCTGTTGTGTGAAGGTGCTCCTTGTTGTGTAAAGGTGCTCCCTGTTGTATAAAGGTGCTCCCTGCTGTGTAAAGGTGCTCCCTGTTGTGTAAACGTGTTCCCTGATGTGTAAAAGCGCTCCCTGTTGTGCAATGGTGCTCACTGTTGTGTAAAGGTGTTCCCTGTTGTGTAAAGGTGTTCCCTGTTGTGTAAAGGTGTTCCCTGTTGTGTAAAGGTGTTCCCTGCTGTGTAAAGGTGCTCCCTGTTGTGTAAAGGTGCTCCCTGTTGTGTAACGGGGATCCCTGTTGTGTAATTGTGCTCCCTGTTGTTTAACGGGGATCCCTGTTGTGTAAAGGTGCTCCCTGTTGCTTAAACGTGCTCACTGGTGTGTAAAGGTGCTCCCTGTTGTCCAAAGGTGTTCCCGGTTGTGTAAAGGTGTTCACTGTTGTGTAAAGGTGTTCCCTGTTGTGTAAAGCTGCTGCTGTTGTGTAAAGGTGCTGCTTGTGTAAAGGTGCTCCCTGTTGTGTAAAGGTGTTCCCTGTTGTGTAAAGTGCTCCTTGTTGTGTAAAGGTGTTCCCTGTTGTGTAAAGGTGCTCCCTGTTGTGTAAAGGTGTTCCCTGTTGTGTAAAAGTGCTCCCTGTTGTGTAAAGGTGTTCCCTGTTGTGTAAAGGTGTTCCCTGTTGTGTGAAGGTGCTCCTTGTTGTGTAAAGGTGCTCCCTGTTGTATAAAGGTGCTCCCTGCTGTGTAAAGGTGCTCCCTGTTGTGTAAACGTGTTCCCTGATGTGTAAAAGCGCTCCCTGTTGTGCAATGGTGCTCACTGTTGTGTAAAGGTGTTCCCTGTTGTGTAAAGGTGCTCCCTGTTGTGTAAAGGTGCTCCCTGTTGTTTAAAGGTGTTCCCTGTTGTGTAAAAGCGCTCCCTCTTGTGTCAAGGTGCTCCCTGTTGTGAAAAGTGTTCCCTTTTGTATATAGGTGCTCCCTGTTGCTTAAAGGTGCTCACTGGTGTGTAAAGGTGCTCCCTGTTGTCCAAAGGTGTTCCCTGTTGTGTAAAGGTGTTCCCTGTTGTGTAAAGGCGCTCCCTGTTGTGTAAAGGTGGTCCCTGTTGTCCAAAGGTGTTCCCGGTTGTGTAAAGGTGTTCACTGTTGTGCAAAGGTGTTCCCTGTTGTGTAAAGGTGGTCCCTGTTGTGTAAAGGTGGTCCGTGTTGTGTAAAGCTGCTCCTGTTGTGTAAAGGTGCTGCTTGTGTAAAGGTGCTCCCTGTTGTGTAAAGGTGTTCCCTGTTGTGTAAAGTGCTCCTTGTTGTGTAAAGGTGTTCCCTGTTGTGTAAAGGTGCTCCCTGTTGTGTAAAGGTGTTCACTGTTGTGTAAAAGTGCTCCCTGTTGCGTAAAGGTGTTCCCTGTTGTATAAAGGTGTTCCCTGTTGTGTGAAGGTGCTCCTTGTTGTGTAAAGGTGTTGCCTGTTGTGTAAAGGTGCTCCCTGTTGTGTAAAGGTGTTCCCTGTTGTGTAAAGGTGTTCCCTGTTGTGTAAATGTGTAGCCTGTTGTGTAAAGGTGCTCCCTGTTGTGTAAAGGTGTTCCTGTTGTGCAAAGCCGCTCCCTGTTGTCTAAAGGTGCTCCCTGTTGTGTAAAGGTGCTCCCTGTTGTGCAAAGGTGTTCCCTGTTGTGTAAAGGTGTTACCTGCTTTGTAAAGGTGTTACCTGTTGTGTAAAGGTGTTCCCTGTTGTTTAAAGATGCTTCCTGTTGTGTAAAGGTGTTCCCTGTTGTGAAAAGGTGCTCCCTGTTGTGTAAAGGTGTTCCCTGATGTGTAAAGGTGTTCCCTGTTGTCTAAAGGTGCTCCTTGTTGTTTAAAGTTGCTCCCTGTTGTGTAAAGGTGCTCCCTGTTGTGTAAAGGTGTTCCCCGTTGTTTAAAGCTGTTCCCTGTTGTGTAAAGTTGTTCCCTGTTGTGTTAAGGTGCTCCCTGTTGTGTAAAGGAGCTCCCTGTAGTGTAAAGGTGCTCCCTGTTGTGTAATGATGCTCCCTGTTGTGTAAAGATGTTCCCTGTTGTGTAAAGGTGCTCCCTGTTGTGGAAAGGTGCTCCCTGTTGTGTAACGGTGCTCCCTGTTGTGTAAAGCTGCTCCCTGTTGTGTAAAGGTGCTCCCTGTTGTGTAAAGGTGCTCCCTGTTGTGTAAAGGTGTTCCCCGTTGTTTAAAGCTGTTCCCTGTTGTGTAAAGTTGTTCCCTGTTGTGTTAAGGTGCTCCCTGTTGTGTAAAGGAGCTCCCTGTAGTGTAAAGGTGCTCCCTGTTGTGTAATGATGCTCCCTGTTGTGTAAAGATGTTCCCTGTTGTGTAAAGGTGTTACCTGTTGTGTAAAGGTGTTCCCTGTTGTGTAAAGGTGGTCCCTGTTGTGTAAAGGTGTAACCTGTTGTGTAATTGTGCTCCCTGTTGTGCAAAGGTGTTCCCTGTTGTGTGAAGGTGCTCCTTGTTGTGTAAAGGTGCTCCCTGTTGTATAAAGGTGCTCACTGCTGTGTAAAGGTGCTCCCTGTTGTGTAAACGTGTTACCTGATGTGTAAAAGCGCTCCCTGTTGTGCAATGGTGCTCACTCTTGTGTAAAGGTGTTCCCTGTTGTGTAAAGGTGTTCCCTGTTGTGTAAAGTTGCTCCTTGTTGTGTAAAGGTGCTCCCTGTTGTGTAACGGGGATCCCTGTTGTGTAAATGTGCTCCCTGTTGTGTAACGGGGATCCCTGTTGTGTAAAGGTGCTCCCTGTTGTATAAATGTGTTCCCTGTTGTGTAAAGGTGCTCCCTGTTGTTTAAAGGTGTTCCCTGTTGTGTAAAAGCGCTCCCTGTTGTGAAAAGTGTTCCCTTTTGTATATAGGTGCTCCCTGTTGCTTAAAGGTGCTCAGTGGTGTGTAAAGGTGCTCCCTGTTGTGCAAAGGTGTTCCCTGTTGTGTAAGTGTGTTCCCTGTTGTGTAAATGTGCTCCCTGTTGCATAAAGGTGTTCCCGTTTGTGAAAAGTTGCTCCCTGTTGTGTACAGGTGTTCCCTGTTGTGTAAAGGTGCTCCCTGTTGTGCAAAGGTGTTCCCTGTTGTGTTAGTGTGTTCCCTGTTGTGTAAATGTGCTCCCTGTTGCATAAAGGTGTTCCCGATTGTGAAAAGTTGCTCCATGTTGTGTAAAGGTGTTGCCTTTTGTGTAAAGGTGCTCCCTGCTGTGTAAAGGTGTTCCCTGTTGTGTAAAGGTGTAGCCTGTTGTGTAAAGGCGCCTCCTGTTGTGTAAAGGTGTTCCTGTTGTGTAAAGCTGCTCCCTGTTGTGTAAAGGTGTTCCCTGTTGTGTAAAGGTGCTCCCTGTTGTGTAAAGGTGTTCCCTGTTGTGTAAAAGTGCTCCCTGTTGTGTAAAGGTGTTCCCTGTTGTGTAAAGGTGTTCCCTGTTGTGTGAAGGTGCTCCTTGTTGTGTAAAGGTGCTCCCTGTTGTATAAAGGTGCTCCCTGCTGTGTAAAGGTGCTCCCTGTTGTGTAAACGTGTTCCCTGATGTGTAAAAGCGCTCCCTGTTGTGCAATGGTGCTCACTGTTGTGTAAAGGTGTTCCCTGTTGTGTAAAGGTGCTCCCTGTTGTGTAAAGGTGCTCCCTGTTGTTTAAAGGTGTTCCCTGTTGTGTAAAAGCGCTCCCTCTTGTGTCAAGGTGCTCCCTGTTGTGAAAAGTGTTCCCTTTTGTATATAGGTGCTCCCTGTTGCTTAAAGGTGCTCACTGGTGTGTAAAGGTGCTCCCTGTTGTCCAAAGGTGTTCCCTGTTGTGTAAAGGTGTTCCCTGTTGTGTAAAGGCGCTCCCTGTTGTGTAAAGGTGGTCCCTGTTGTCCAAAGGTGTTCCCGGTTGTGTAAAGTTGTTCACTGTTGTGCAAAGGTGTTCCCTGTTGTGTAAAGGTGGTCCCTGTTGTGTAAAGGTGGTCCGTGTTGTGTAAAGCTGCTCCTGTTGTGTAAAGGTGCTGCTTGTGTAAAGGTGCTCCCTGTTGTGTAAAGGTGTTCCCTGTTGTGTAAAGTGCTCCTTGTTGTGTAAAGGTGTTCCCTGTTGTGTAAAGGTGCTCCCTGTTGTGTAAAGGTGTTCACTGTTGTGTAAAAGTGCTCCCTGTTGCGTAAAGGTGTTCCCTGTTGTATAAAGGTGTTCCCTGTTGTGTGAAGGTGCTCCTTGTTGTGTAAAGGTGTTGCCTGTTGTGTAAAGGTGCTCCCTGTTGTGTAAAGGTGTTCCCTGTTGTGTAAAGGTGTTCCCTGTTGTGTAAATGTGTAGCCTGTTGTGTAAAGGTGCTCCCTGTTGTGTAAAGGTTATCCTGTTGTGCAAAGCCGCTCCCTGTTGTCTAAAGGTGCTCCCTGTTGTGTAAAGGTGCTCCCTGTTGTGCAAAGGTGTTCCCTGTTGTGTAAAGGTGTTACCTGCTTTGTAAAGGTGTTACCTGTTGTGTAAAGGTGTTCCCTGTTGTTTAAAGATGCTTCCTGTTGTGTAAAGGTGTTCCCTGTTGTGAAAAGGTGCTCCCTGTTGTGTAAAGGTGTTCCCTGATGTGTAAAGGTGTTCCCTGTTGTCTAAAGGTGCTCCTTGTTGTTTAAAGTTGCTCCCTGTTGTGTAAAGGTGCTCCCTGTTGTGTAAAGGTGTTCCCCGTTGTTTAAAGCTGTTCCCTGTTGTGTAAAGTTGTTCCCTGTTGTGTTAAGGTGCTCCCTGTTGTGTAAAGGAGCTCCCTGTAGTGTAAAGGTGCTCCCTGTTGTGTAATGATGCTCCCTGTTGTGTAAAGATGTTCCCTGTTGTGTAAAGGTGCTCCCTGTTGTGGAAAGGTGCTCCCTGTTGTGTAACGGTGCTCCCTGTTGTGTAAAGCTGCTCCCTGTTGTGTAAAGGTGCTCCCTGTTGTGTAAAGGTGCTCCCTGTTGTGTAAAGGTGTTCCCCGTTGTTTAAAGCTGTTCCCTGTTGTGTAAAGATGTTCCCTGTTGTGTTAAGGTGCTCCCTGTTGTGTAAAGGAGCTCCCTGTAGTGTAAAGGTGCTCCCTGTTGTGTAATGATGCTCCCTGTTGTGTAAAGATGTTCCCTGTTGTGTAAAGGTGTTACCTGTTGTGTAAAGGTGTTCCCTGTTGTGTAAAGGTGGTCCCTGTTGTGTAAAGGTGTAACCTGTTGTGTAATTGTGCTCCCTGTTGTGCAAAGGTGTTCCCTGTTGTGTGAAGGTGCTCCTTGTTGTGTAAAGGTGCTCCCTGTTGTATAAAGGTGCTCCCTGCTGTGTAAAGGTGCTCCCTGTTGTGTAAACGTGTTCCCTGATGTGTAAAAGCGCTCCCTGTTGTGCAATGGTGCTCACTCTTGTGTAAAGGTGTTCCCTGTTGTGTAAAGGTGTTCCCTGTTGTGTAAAGTTGCTCCTTGTTGTGTAAAGGTGCTCCCTGTTGTGTAACGGGGATCCCTGTTGTGTAAATGTGCTCCCTGTTGTGTAACGGGGATCCCTGTTGTGTAAAGGTGCTCCCTGTTGTATAAATGTGTTCCCTGTTGTGTAAAGGTGCTCCCTGTTGTTTAAAGGTGTTCCCTGTTGTGTAAAAGCGCTCCCTGTTGTGAAAAGTGTTCCCTTTTGTATATAGGTGCTCCCTGTTGCTTAAAGGTGCTCAGTGGTGTGTAAAGGTGCTCCCTGTTGTGCAAAGGTGTTCCCTGTTGTGTAAGTGTGTTCCCTGTTGTGTAAATGTGCTCCCTGTTGCATAAAGGTGTTCCCGTTTGTGAAAAGTTGCTCCCTGTTGTGTACAGGTGTTCCCTGTTGTGTAAAGGTGCTCCCTGTTGTGCAAAGGTGTTCCCTGTTGTGTTAGTGTGTTCCCTGTTGTGTAAATGTGCTCCCTGTTGCATAAAGGTGTTCCCGATTGTGAAAAGTTGCTCCATGTTGTGTAAAGGTGTTGCCTTTTGTGTAAAGGTGCTCCCTGCTGTGTAAAGGTGTTCCCTGTTGTGTAAAGGTGTAGCCTGTTGTGTAAAGGCGCCTCCTGTTGTGTAAAGGTGTTCCTGTTGTGTAAAGCTGCTCCCTGTTGTGTAAAGGTGCTCCCTGTTGTGTAAAGGTGTTCCCTGTTGTGTAATGGTGTTCCCCGTTGTGTAAAAGCGCTCCCTGTTGTGTAAAGATCCTCCCTGTTGTGTAAAGGTGCTCCCTGTTGTCCAAAGGTCTTCCCGGTTGTGTAAAGGTGTTCCCTGTTCTGTAAAGGTGTTCCTTGTTGTGTAAAGGTGCTCCCTGTTGTGAACAGGTGTTCCCTGTTGTGTAAAGGTGCTCCCTGTTGTGTAAAGGTGTTCCCTGTTGTGTAAAGGTGTTCCTTGTTGTGTAAAGGTGCTCCCTGTTGTGAACAGGTGTTCCCTGTTGTGTAAAGGTGCTCCCTGTTGTGTAAATGTGCTCCCTGTTGCATAAAGGTGTTCCCTTTTGTGAAAAGTTGCTCCCTGTTGTGTAAAGGTGTTGCCTGTTGTGTAAAGGTGCTCCCTGTTGTGTAAAGGTGTTGCCTGTTGTGTAAAGGTGCTCCCTGTTGTGTAAAGGTGTTCCCTGTTGTGTAAAGGTGTTCCCTGTTGTGTAAATGTGTAGCCTGTTGTGTAAAGGTGCTCCCTGTTGTGTAAAGGTGTTCCTGTTGTGCAAAGCTGCTCCCTGTTGTCTAAAGGTGCTCCCTGTTGTGTAAAGGTGCTCCCTGTTGTGCAAAGGTGTTCCCTGTTGTGTAAAGGTGTTACCTGTTGTGTAAAGGTATTACCTGTTGTGTAAAGTTGTTCCCTGTTGTGTTAAGATGCTCCCTGTTGTGTAAAGGAGCTCCCTGTAGTGTAAAGGTGCTCCCTGTTGTGTAATGATGCTCCCTGTTGTGTAAAGATGTTCCCTGTTGTGTAAAGGTGTTCCCTGTTGTGGAAAGGTGCTCCCTGTTGTGTAATGGTGCTCCCTGTTGTGTAAAGGTAATACCTGTTGTGTAAAGGTGTTCCCTGATGTGTAAAGGTGTTCCCTGTTGTCTAAAGGTGCTCCTTGTTGTTTAAAAGTGCTCCCTGTTGTGTAAAGGTGTACCCTGTTGTGTAAAGGTGCTCCCTGTTGTGTAAAGGTGTTCCCTGTTGCATAAAGGTGGTCCCTGTTGTGTAAAGGTGTAACCTATTGTGTAATTGTGCTCCCTGTTGTGCAAAGGTGTTCCCTGTTGTGTGAAGGTGCTCCTTGTTGTGTAAAGGTGCTCCCTGTTGTATAAAGGTGCTCCCTGCTGTGTAAAGGTGCTCCCTGTTGTGTAAACGTGTTCCCTGATGTGTAAAAGCGCTCCCTGTTGTGCAATGGTGCTCACTGTTGTGTAAAGGTGTTCCCTGTTGTGTAAAGGTGTTCCCTGTTGTGTAAAGGTGTTCCCTGTTGTGTAAAGGTGTTCCCTGCTGTGTAAAGGTGCTCCCTGTTGTGTAAAGGTGCTCCCTGTTGTGTAACGGGGATCCCTGTTGTGTAAATGTGCTCCCTGTTGTTTAACGGGGATCCCTGTTGTGTAAAGGTGCTCCCTGTTGCTTAAACGTGCACACTGGTGTGTAAAGGTGCTCCCTGTTGTCCAAAGGTGTTCCCGGTTGTGTAAAGGTGTTCACTGTTGTGTAAAGGTGTTCCCTGTTGTGTAAAGCTGCTGCTGTTGTGTAAAGGTGCTGCTTGTGTAAAGGTGCTCCCTGTTGTGTAAAGGTGTTCCCTGTTGTGTAAAGTGCTCCTTGTTGTGTAAAGGTGTTCCCTGTTGTGTAAAGGTGCTCCCTGTTGTGTAAAGGAGTTCCCTGTTGTGTAAAAGTGCTCCCTGTTGTGTAAAGGTGTTCCCTGTTGTGTAAAGGTGTTCCCTGTTGTGTGAAGGTGCTCCTTGTTGTGTAAAGGTGCTCCCTGTTGTATAAAGGTGCTCCCTGCTGTGTAAAGGTGCTCCCTGTTGTGTAAACGTGTTCCCTGATGTGTAAAAGCGCTCCCTGTTGTGCAATGGTGCTCACTGTTGTGTAAAGGTGTTCCCTGTTGTGTAAAGGTGTTCCCTGTTGTGTAAAGGTGCTCCCTGTTGTTTAAAGGTGTTCCCTGTTGTGTAAAAGCGCTCCCTCTTGTGTCAAGGTGCTCCCTGTTGTGAAAAGTGTTCCCTTTTGTATATAGGTGCTCCCTGTTGCTTAAAGGTGCTCACTGGTGTGTAAAGGTGCTCCCTGTTGTCCAAAGGTGTTCCCTGTTGTGTAAAGGTGTTCCCTGTTGTGTAAAGGCGCTCCCTGTTGTGTAAAGGTGGTCCCTGTTGTGTAAAGGTGTTCACTGTTGTGTAAAGGTGTTCACTGTTGTGTAAAGGTGGTCCCTGTTGTGTAAAGGTGGTCCGTGTTGTGTAAAGCTGCTCCTGTTGTGTAAAGGTGCTGCTTGTGTAAAGGTGCTCCCTGTTGTGTAAAGGTGTTCCCTGTTGTGTAAAGTGCTCCTTGTTGTGTAAAGGTGTTCCCTGTTGTGTAAAGGTGCTCCCTGTTGTGTAAAGGTGTTCCCTGTTGTGTAAAAGTGCTCCCTGTTGCGTAAAGGTGTTCCCTGTTGTATAAAGGTGTTCCCTGTTGTGTGAAGGTGCTCCTTGTTGTGTAAAGGTGTTGCCTGTTGTGTAAAGGTGTTCCCTGTTGTGTAAATGTGTAGCCTGTTGTGTAAAGGTGCTCCCTGTAGTGTAAAGGTGTTCCTGTTGTGCAAAGCCGCTCCCTGTTGTCTAAAGGTGCTCCCTGTTGTGTAAAGGTGCTCCCTGTTGTGCAAAGGTGTTCCCTGTTGTGTAAAGGTGTTACCTGCTTTGTAAAGGTGTTACCTGTTGTGTAAATGTGTTCCCTGTTGTTTAAAGATGCTTCCTGTTGTGTAAAGGTGTTCCCTGTTGTGAAAAGGTGCTCCCTGTTGTGTAAAGGTGTTCCTTGTTGTGTAAGTGTGTTCCCTTTTGTGAAAAGGTGCTCCCTGTTGTGTAAAGGTGTTCCCTGTTGTGTAAAGCTGCTCCCTGTTGTGTAAAGGTGCTCCCTGTTGTGTAAAGGTGTTCCCCGTTTTGTAAAGCTGTTCCCTGTTGTGTAATGTTGTTCCCTGTTGTGTTAAGATGCTCCCTGTTGTGTAAAGGAGCTCCCTGTAGTGTAAAGGTGCTCCCTGTTGTGTAATGATGCTCCCTGTTGTGTAAAGATGTTCCCTGTTGTGTAAAGGTGTTCCCTGTTGTGGAAAGGTGCTCCCTGTTGTGTAATGGTGCTCCCTGTTGTGTAAAGGTGATACCTGTTGTCTAAAGGTGTTCCCTGATGTGTAAAGGTGTTCCCTGTTGTCTAAAGGTGCTCCTTGTTGTTTAAAAGTGCTCCCTGTTGTGTAAAGGTGTACCCTGTTGTGTAAAGGTGCTCCCTGTTGTGTAAAGGTGTTCCCTGTTGCATAAAGGTGGTCCCTGTTGTGTAAAGGTGTAACCTGTTGTGTAATTGTGCTCCCTGTTGTGCAAAGGTGTTCCCTGTTGTGTGAAGGTGCTCCTTGTTGTGTAAAGGTGCTCCCTGTTGTATAAAGGTGCTCCCTGCTGTGTAAAGGTGCTCCCTGTTGTGTAAACGTGTTCCCTGATGTGTAAAAGCGCTCCCTGTTGTGCAATGGTGCTCACTGTTGTGTAAAGGTGTTCCCTGTTGTGTAAAGGTGTTCACTGTTGTGTAAAGGTGTTCCCTGTTGTGTAAAGATGTTCCCTGCTGTGTAAAGGTGCTCCCTGTTGTGTAAAGGTGCTCCCTGTTGTGTAACGGGGATCCCTGTTGTGTAAATGTGCTCCCTGTTGTTTAACGGGGATCCCTGTTGTGTAAAGGTGCTCCCTGTTGCTTAAAGGTGCTCACTGGTGTGTAAAGGTGCTCCCTGTTGTCCAAAGGTGTTCCCGGTTGTGTAAAGGTGTTCACTGTTGTGTAAAGGTGTTCCCTGTTGTGTAAAGGTGGTCCCTGTTGTGTAAAGGTGGTCCCTGTTGTGTAAAGCTGCTGCTGTTGTGTAAAGGTGCTGCTTGTGTAAAGGTGCTCCCTGTTGTGTAAAGGTGTTCCCTGTTGTGTAAAGTGCTCCTTGTTGTGTAAAGGTGTTCCCTGTTGTGTAAAGGAGCTCCCTGTTGTGTAAAGGTGTTCCCTGTTGTGTAAAAGTGCTCCCTGTTGTGTAAAGGTGTTCCCTGTTGTGTAAAGGTGTTCCCAGTTGTGTGAAGGTGCTCCTTGTTGTGTAAAGGTGCTCCCTGTTGTATAAAGGTGCTCCCTGCTGTGTAAAGGTGCTCCCTGTTGTGTAAACGTGTTCCCTGATGTGTAAAAGCGCTCCCTGTTGTGCAATGGTGCTCACTGTTGTGTAAAGGTGTTCCCTGTTGTGTAAATGTGCTCCCTGTTGTGTAAAGGTGCTCCCTGTTGTTTAAAGGTGTTCCCTGTTGTGTAAAAGCGCTCCCTCTTGTGTCAAGGTGCTCCCTGTTGTGAAAAGTGTTCCCTTTTGTATATAGGTGCTCCCTGTTGCTTAAAGGTGCTCACTGGTGTGTAAAGGTGCTCCCTGTTGTCCAAAGGTGTTCCCTGTTGTGTAAAGGTGTTCCCTGTTGTGTAAAGGCGCTCCCTGTTGTGTAAAGGTGGTCCCTGTTGTCCAAAGGTGTTCCCGGTTGTGTAAAGGTGTTCACTGTTGTGTAAAGGTGTTCCCTGTTGTGTAAAGGTGGTCCCTGTTGTGTAAAGGTGGTCCGTGTTGTGTAAAGTTGCTCCTGTTGTGTAAAGGTGCTGCTTGTGTAAAGGTGCTCCCTGTTGTGTAAAGGTGTTCCCTGTTGTGTAAAGTGCTCCTTGTTGTGTAAAGGTGTTCCCTGTTGTGTAAAGGTGCTCCCTGTTGTGTAAAGGTGTTCCCTGTTGTGTAAAAGTGCTCCCTGTTGCGTAAAGGTGTTCCCTGCTTTATAAAGGTGTTCCCTGTTGTGTGAAGGTACTCCTTGTTGTGTAAAGGTGCTCCCTGTTGTATAAAGGTGCTCCCTGCTGTGTAAAGGTGCTCCCTGTTGTGTAAACGTGTTCCCTGATGTGTAAAAGCGCTCCATGTTGTGCAATGGTGCTCACTGTTGTGTAAAGGTGTTCCCTGTTGTGTAAAGGTGTTCCCTGTTGTGTAAAGGTGTTCCCTGTTATGTAATGGTGTTCTCTGTTGTGTAAAGGTGCTCCCTGTTGTGTAAAGGTGTTCCCTGTTGTGTAAAGGTGCTCCCTGTTGTGTAATGGTGTTCCCTGTTGGGTAAAGGTGTTCTCTATTGTTTAAAAGTGCTGCATGTTGTATAAAGGTGTTCCCTGTTGTGTAAAAGTGCTCCCTGTTGTGTAAAGGTGTTCCCTGTGTGTAAAGGTGTTCCCTGTTGGGTAAAGGTGTTCTCTGTTGTTTAAAGGTGCTGCCTGTTGCATAAAGGTGTTCCCTGTTGTGTAAAAGTGCTCCCTGTTGTGTAAAGGAGTTCCCTGTTGTGTAAAAGCGCTCCCTGTTGTGTAAAGATCCTCCCTGCTGTGTAAAGGTGTTCCCTGTTGTGTAAAGTTGTTCCCTGTTGTGTAAAGGTGTTCCCTGTTGTGTGAAGGTGCTCCCTGTTGTGTAAAGGTGCTCCCTGTTGTATAAAGGTGCTCCCTGCTGTGTAAAGGGGTTCCCTGTTGCGTAAAGGGGTTCCCTGTTGTGTAAAGGTGTTCCCTGTTGTGTAAAGGTGCTCACTGGTGTGTAAAGGTGCTCCCTGTTGTCCAAAGGTGTTCCCGGTTGTGTAAAGGTGTTCCCTGTTGTGTAAAGGTGCTCCCTGTTGTGTAAAGGTGCTCCCTGTTTTGTAAAGGTGTTCCCTGTTGTGTAAAGGTGCTCCCTATTGTGTAAACGTGTTCCCTGTTGTGTAAGTGTGTTCCCTGTTGTGTAAAGGTGCTCCCTGTTGCATAAAGGTGTTGCCTTTTGTTTAAAGGTGTTCCCTGTTGTGTAAAGGTGTTCCCTGTTGTGTAAAGGCGCTCCCTGTTGTGTAAAGGTGGTCCCTGTTGTCCAAAGGTGTTCCCGGTTGTGTAAAGGTGTTCACTGTTGTGTAAAGGTGTTCCCTGTTGTGTAAAGGCGCTCCCTGTTGTGTAAAGGTGGTCCCTGTTGTCCAAAGGTGTTCCCGGTTGTGTAAAGGTGTTCACTGTTGTGTAAAGGTGTTCCCTGTTGTGTAAAGGTGGTCCCTGTTGTGTAAAGGTGGTCCGTGTTGTGTAAAGTTGCTCCTGTTGTGTAAAGGTGCTGCTTGTGTAAAGGTGCTCCCTGTTGTGTAAAGGTGTTCCCTGTTGTGTAAAGTGCTCCTTGTTGTGTAAAGGTGTTCCCTGTTGTGTAAAGGTGCTCCCTGTTGTGTAAAGGTGTTCCCTGTTGTGTAAAAGTGCTCCCTGTTGCGTAAAGGTGTTCCCTGCTTTATAAAGGTGTTCCCTGTTGTGTGAAGGTACTCCTTGTTGTGTAAAGGTGCTCCCTGTTGTATAAAGGTGCTCCCTGCTGTGTAAAGGTGCTCCCTGTTGTGTAAACGTGTTCCCTGATGTGTAAAAGCGCTCCATGTTGTGCAATGGTGCTCACTGTTGTGTAAAGGTGTTCCCTGTTGTGTAAAGGTGTTCCCTGTTGTGTAAAGGTGTTCCCTGTTATGTAATGGTGTTCTCTGTTGTGTAAAGGTGCTCCCTGTTGTGTAAAGGTGTTCCCTGTTGTGTAAAGGTGCTCCCTGTTGTGTAATGGTGTTCCCTGTTGGGTAAAGGTGTTCTCTATTGTTTAAAAGTGCTGCATGTTGTATAAAGGTGTTCCCTGTTGTGTAAAAGTGCTCCCTGTTGTGTAAAGGTGTTCCCTGTGTGTAAAGGTGTTCCCTGTTGGGTAAAGGTGTTCTCTGTTGTTTAAAGGTGCTGCCTGTTGCATAAAGGTGTTCCCTGTTGTGTAAAAGTGCTCCCTGTTGTGTAAAGGAGTTCCCTGTTGTGTAAAAGCGCTCCCTGTTGTGTAAAGATCCTCCCTGCTGTGTAAAGGTGTTCCCTGTTGTGTAAAGTTGTTCCCTGTTGTGTAAAGGTGTTCCCTGTTGTGTGAAGGTGCTCCCTGTTGTGTAAAGGTGCTCCCTGTTGTATAAAGGTGCTCCCTGCTGTGTAAAGGGGTTCCCTGTTGCGTAAAGGGGTTCCCTGTTGTGTAAAGGTGTTCCCTGTTGTGTAAAGGTGCTCACTGGTGTGTAAAGGTGCTCCCTGTTGTCCAAAGGTGTTCCCGGTTGTGTAAAGGTGTTCCCTGTTGTGTAAAGGTGCTCCCTGTTGTGTAAAGGTGCTCCCTGTTTTGTAAAGGTGTTCCCTGTTGTGTAAAGGTGCTCCCTATTGTGTAAACGTGTTCCCTGTTGTGTAAGTGTGTTCCCTGTTGTGTAAAGGTGCTCCCTGTTGCATAAAGGTGTTGCCTTTTGTTTAAAGGTGTTCCCTGTTGTGTAAATGTGTTCCCTGTTGTGTAAAGGTGCTCCCTGTTGTGTAATGGTGTTCCCTGTCGTGTAAAGGTTTTCCCTGTTGTGTAAATGTGTTACATGTTGTGTAAAGGTGCTTCCTGTTGTGTAAAGGTGTTCCCTGTTGTGTAAAGCTGCTCCCTGTTGTGTAAAGGTGTTCCCTGTTGTGTAAAGGTGTTCCCTGTTATGTAAAGCTGTTCCCTGTTGTGTAAAGGTGTTACCTGTTGTGTAATGGTGTTCTCTGTAGTGTAAAGGTGCTCCCTGTTGTGTAAAGGTGTTCCCTGTTGTGTAAAGGTGCTCCCTGTTGTGTAAAGGTGTTCCCTGTTGGGTAAAGGTGTTCTCTATTGTTTAAAAGTGCTGCATGTTGTATAAAGTTGTTCCCTGTTGTGTAAAAGTGCTCCCTGTTGTGTAAAGGTGTTCCCTGTTGTGTAAAAGCGCTCCCTGTTGTGTAAAGATCCTCCCTGTTGTGTAAAGGTCCTCCCTGTTGTGTAAAGGTCTTCCCTTTTGTGTAAAGGTGCTCCCTGTTGTGCAAAGGTGATCACTGGTGTGTAAAGGTGCTCCCTGTTGTCCAAAGGTGTTCCCGATTGTGTAAAGGTGTTCCCTGTTGTGTAAAGGTGCTCCCTGTTGTGTAAAGGTGCTCCCTGTTGTGTAAAGGTGTTCCCTGTTGTGTAAAGGTGTAACCTGTAGTGTAAATGTGTTCCCTGTTGTGTAACGGTGCTCCCTGTTGTGTAAAGGTGTTCCCTGTTGTGTAAAGGTGTTCCCTGTTGTGTAAATGTATTGCCTGTTGTGTAAAGGTGCTCCCTGTTGTGTCATGGTGTTCCCCGTTGTGAAAAGCGCTCCCTGTTGTGTAAAGATCCTCCCTGTTGTGTAAAGGGTCTCCCTGTTGTGTAAAGGTGCTCCCTGTTGTGTAAACGTGTTCCCTTTTGTATAAAGATGCTCCCTGTTGTGTAAAGGTGCTCACTGGTGTGTAAACGTGCTCCCTGTTGTCCAAAGGTGTTCCCGGTTGTGTAAAGGTGTTCCCTGTTGTGTAAAGGTGTTGCCTGTTGTGTAAAGGTGCTCCCTGTTGTGTAAAGGTGTTCCCTGTTGTGTAAAGGTGTTCCCTGTTGTGTAAATGTGTAGCCTGTTGTGTAATGGTGCTCCCTGTTGTGCAAAGGTGTTCCCTGTTGTGTAAAGCTGCTCCCTTTTGTATAAAGGTGCTCCCTGTTGTGTAAAGTTGCTCACTGGTGTGTAAAGGTGCTCCCTGTTGTGTAAAGGTGTTCCCTGTTGTGTAAAGGTGCTCCCTGTTGTTTAAATGTGTTACCTGTTGTGTAAAGGTGTAACCTGTTGTGTAAATGTGTTCCCTGTTGTGTAAAGGTGCTCCCTGTTGTGTAAAGGTGTTCCCTGTTGTGTAAAGGTGTTCCCTGTGTGTAAAGGTGTTCCCTGTTGGGTAAAGGTGCTCTCTGTTGTTTAAAGGTGCTGCCTGTTGTATAAAGGTGTTCCCTGTTGTGTAAAAGTGTTCCCTGTTGTGTAAAGGAGTTCCCTGTTGTGTAAAGGTGCTCCCTGTTGTTTAAAGGTGTTCCCTGTTGTGTAAAGGTGCTCACTGGTGTGTCAAGGTGCTCCCTGTTGTGTAAAGGTGTTCCCGGTTGTGTAAATGTGTTCCCTGTTGTGTAAAGGTGCTCCCTGTTGTGTAAAGGTGCTCCCTGTTTTGTAAAGGTGTTCCCTGTTGTGTAAAGGTGCTCCCTGTTGCGTAAAGGTGTTCCCTTTTGTTTAAAGGTGTTCCCTGTTGTGTAAAGGTGTTCCCTGTTGTGTAAAGGTGTTCCCTGTTGTGTAAAGGTGCTCCCTGTCGTGTAATGGTGTTCCCTGTCGTGTAAAGGGTTTCCCTGTTGTGTAAAGGTGTTCCCTGTTGTGTAAAGGTGCTTCCTGTTGTGTAAAGGTGTTCCCTGTTGTGTAAAGCTGCTCCCTGTTGTGTAAAGGTGTTCCCTGTTGTGTAAAGGTGTTACCTGTTGTGTAATGGTGTTCTCTGTTGTGTAAAAGTGCTCCCTGTTGTGTAAAGGTGTTCCCTGTTGTGTAAAGGTGCTCCCTGTTGTGTAAAGGTGTTCCCTGTTGGGTAAAGGTGTTCTCTATTGTTTAAAAGTGCTGCATGTTGTATAAAGGTGTTCCCTGTTGTGTAAATGTGTAGCCTGTTGTGTAATGGTGCTCCCTGTTGTGCAAAGGTGTTCCCTGTTGTGTAAAGCTGCTCCCTTTTGTATAAAGGTGCTCCCTGTTGTGTAAAGTTGCTCACTGGTGTGTAAAGGTGCTCCCTGTTGTGTAAAGGTGTTCCCTGTTGTGTAAAGGTGCTCCCTGTTGTTTAAATGTGTTACCTGTTGTGTAAAGGTGTAACCTGTTGTGTAAATGTGTTCCCTGTTGTGTAAAGGTGCTCCCTGTTGTGTAAAGGTGTTCCCTGTTGTGTAAAGGTGTTCCCTGTGTGTAAAGGTGTTCCCTGTTGGGTAAAGGTGCTCTCTGTTGTTTAAAGGTGCTGCCTGTTGTATAAAGGTGTTCCCTGTTGTGTAAAAGTGTTCCCTGTTGTGTAAAGGAGTTCCCTGTTGTGTAAAGGTGCTCCCTGTTGTTTAAAGGTGTTCCCTGTTGTGTAAAGGTGCTCACTGGTGTGTCAAGGTGCTCCCTGTTGTGTAAAGGTGTTCCCGGTTGTGTAAAGGTGTTCCCTGTTGTGTAAAGGTGCTCCCTGTTGTGTAAAGGTGCTCCCTGTTTTGTAAAGGTGTTCCCTGTTGTGTAAAGGTGCTCCCTGTTGCGTAAAGGTGTTCCCTTTTGTTTAAAGGTGTTCCCTGTTGTGTAAAGGTGTTCCCTGTTGTGTAAAGGTGTTCCCTGTTGTGTAAAGGTGCTCCCTGTCGTGTAATGGTGTTCCCTGTCGTGTAAAGGGTTTCCCTGTTGTGTAAAGGTGTTCCCTGTTGTGTAAAGGTGCTTCCTGTTGTGTAAAGGTGTTCCCTGTTGTGTAAAGCTGCTCCCTGTTGTGTAAAGGTGCTCCCTGTTGTGTAAAGGTGCTCCCTGTTGTGTAAAGGTGTTCCCCGTTGTTTAAAGCTGTTCCCTGTTGTGTAAAGTTGTTCCCTGTTGTGTTAAGGTGCTCCCTGTTGTGTAAAGGAGCTCCCTGTAGTGCAAAGGTGCTCCCTGTTGTGTAATGATGCTCCCTGTTGTGTAAAGATGTTCCCTGTTGTGTAAAGGTGCTCCCTGTTGTGGAAAGGTGCTCCCTGTTGTGTAACGGTGCTCCCTGTTGTGTAAAGCTGCTCCCTGTTGTGTAAAGGTGCTCCCTGTTGTGTAAAGGTGCTCCCTGTTGTGTAAAGCTGTTCCCCATTGTTTAAAGCTGTTCCCTGTTGTGTAAAGTTGTTCCCTGTTGTGTTAAGGTGCTCCCTGTTGTGTAAAGGAGCTCCCTGTAGTGTAAAGGTGCTCCCTGTTGTGTTATGATGCTCCCTGTTGTGTAAAGATGTTCCCTGTTGTGTAAAGGTGCTCCCTGTTGTGGAAAGGTGCTCCCTGTTGTCTAAAGGTGCTCCTTGTTGTTTAAAGGTGCTCCCTGTTGTGTAAAGGTGTTCCCTTTTGTGTAAAGGTGCTCCCTGTTGTGTAAAGGTGTTCCCCGTTGTGTAAAGGTGTTACCTGTTGTGTAAAGGTGCTCCCTGTTGTGTAAAGGTGGTCCCTGTTGTGTAAAGGTGTAACCTGTTGTGTAATTGTGCTCCCTGTTGTGCAAAGGTGTTCCCTGTTGTGTGAAGGCGCTCCTTGTTGTGTAAAGGTGCTCCCTGTTGTATAAAGGTGCTCCCTGCTGTGTAAAGGTGCTCCATGTTGTGTAAACGTGTTCCCTGATGTGTAAAAGCGCTCCCTGTTGTGCAATGGTGCTCACTGTTGTGTAAAGGTGTTCCCTGTTGTGTAAAGGTGTTCCCTGTTGTGTAAAGTTGCTCCTTGTTGTGTAAAGGTGCTCCCTGTTGTGTAACGGGGATCCCTGTTGTGTAAATGTGCTCCCTGTTGTGTAACGGGGATCCCTGTTGTGTAAAGGTGCTCCCTGTTGTGTAAATGTGTTCCCTGTTGTGTAAAGGTGCTCCCTGTTGTTTAAAGGTGTTCCCTGTTGTGTAAAAGCGCTCCCTCTTGTGTCAAGGTGCTCCCTGTTGTGAAAAGTGTTCCCTTTTGTATATAGGTGCTCCCTGTTGCTTAAAGGTGCTCAGTGGTGTGTAAAGGTGCTCCCTGTTGTGCAAAGGTGTTCCCTGTTGTGTAAGTGTGTTCCCTGTTGTGTAAATGTGCTCCCTGTTGCATAAAGGTGTTCCCGTTTGTGAAAAGTTGCTCCCTGTTGTGTACAGGTGTTCCCTGTTGTGTAAAGGTGCTCCCTGTTGTGCAAAGGTGTTCCCTGTTGTGTTAGTGTGTTCCCTGTTGTGTAAATGTGCTCCCTGTTGCATAAAGGTGTTCCCGATTGTGAAAAGTTGCTCCCTGTTGTGTAAAGGTGTTGCCTGTTGTGTAAAGGTGCTCCCTGCTGTGTAAAGGTGTTCCCTGTTGTGTAAAGGTGTTCCCTGTTGTGTAAATGTGTAGCCTGTTGTGTAAAGGTGCTCCCTGTTGTGTAAAGGTGTTCCTGTTGTGTAAAGCTGCTCCCTGTTGTGTAAAGGTGCTCCCTGTTGTGTAAAGGTGTTCCCTGTTGTGTAATGGTGTTCCCCGTTGTGTAAAATGGCTCTCCCTGTTGTGTAAAGATCCTCCCTGTTGTGTAAAGGTGCTCCCTGTTGTCCAAAGGTGTTCCCGGTTGTGTAAAGGTGTTCCCTGTTGTGTAAAGGTGTTCCTTGTTGTGTAAAGGTGCTCCCTGTTGTGTACAGGTGTTCCCTGTGGTGTAAAGGTGCTCCCTGTTGTGTAAAGGTGTTCCCTGTTGTGTAAGTGTGTTCCCTGTTGTGTAAATGTGCTCCCTGTTGCATAAAGGTGTTCCCTTTTGTGAAAAGTTGCTCCCTGTTGTGTAAAGGTGTTGCCTGTTGTGTAAAGGTGCTCCCTGTTGTGTAAAGGTGTTCCCTGTTGTGTAAATGTGTAGCCTGTTGTGTAAAGTTGCTCCCTGTTGTGTAAAGGTGTTCCCTGTTGTGTAAAGGTGTTCCCTGTTGTGTAAAGGTGTTACCTGTTGTGTAAAGGTGTTCCCTGTTGTGTAAAGGTGCTCCCTTTTGTGTAAAGGTGTTCCCTGTTGTGAAAAGGTGCTCCCTGTTGTGTAAAGGTGTTCCTTGTTGTGTAAGTGTGTTCCCTGTTGTGAAAAGGTGCTCCCTGTTGTGTAAAGGTGTTCCCTGTTGTGTAACGCTGCCCCTGTTGTGTAAAGGTGCTCCCTGTTGTGTAAAGGTGCTCCCTGTTGTGTAAAGGTGTTCCCCGTTGTGTAAAGCTGTTCCCTGTTGTGTAAAGTTGTTCCCTGTTGTGTTAAGGTGCTCCCTGTTGTGTAAAGGAGCTCCCTGTAGTGTAAAGGTGCTCCCTGTTGTGTAATGATCCTCCCTGTTGTGTAAAGGTGCTCCCTGTTGTGGAAAGGTGCTCCCTGTTGTGTAACGGTGCTCCCTGTTGTGTAAAGGTGATACCTGTTGTGTAAAGGTGTTCCCTGATGTGTAAAGGTGTTCCCTATTGTCTAAAGGTGCTCCTTGCTGTTTAAAGGTGCTCCCTGTTGTGTAAAGGTGTACCCTGTTGTGTAAAGGTGCTCCCTGTTGTGTAAAGGTGTTCCCTGTTGTGTAAAGCTGCTCCCTGTTGTGTAAAGGTGCTCCCTGTTGTGTAAAGGTGCTCCCTGATGTGTAAAGGTGTTCCCCGTTGTTTAAAGCTGTTCCCTGTTGTGTAAAGTTGTTCCCTGTTGTGTTACGGTGCTCCCTGTTGTGTAAAGGAGCTCCCTGTAGTGTAAAGGTGTTCCCTGTTGTGTAATGATGCTCCCTGTTGTGTAAAGATGTTCCCTGTTGTGTAAAGGTGCTCCCTGTTGTGGAAAGGTGCTCCCTGTTGTGTAACGGTGCTCCCTGTTGTGTAAAGGTGCTCCCTGTTGTGTAAAGGTGCTCCCTGTTGTGTAAAGGTGTTCCCCGTTGTTTAAAGCTGTTCCCTGTTGTGTAAAGTTGTTCCCTGTTGTGTTAAGGTGCTCCCTGTTGTGTAAAGGAGCTCCCTGTAGTGTAAAGGTGCTCCCTGTTGTGTAATGATGCTCCCTGTTGTGTAAAGATGTTCCCTGTTGTGTAAATGTGTAGCCTGTTGTGTAAAGGTGCTCCCTGTTGTGTAAAGCTGTTCCTGTTGTGTAAAGCTGCTCCCTGTTGTGTAAAGGTGCTCCCTGTTGTGTAAAGGTGTTCCCTGTTGTGTAATGGTGTTCCCCGTTGTGTAAAATGGCGCTCCCTGTTGTGTAAAGATCCTCCCTGTTGTGTAAAGGTGCTCCCTGTTGTCCAAAGGTGTTCCCGGTTGTGTAAAGGTGTTCCCTGTTGTGTAAAGGTGTTCCCTGTGGTGTAAAGGTGCTCCCTGTTGTGTAAAGGTGTTCCCTGTTGTGTAAGTGTGTTCCTTGTTGTGTAAATGTGCTCCCTGTTGCATAAAGGTGTTCCCTTTTGTGAAAAGTTGCTCCCTGTTGTGTAAAGGTGTTGCCTGTTGTGTAAAGGTGATCCCTGTTGTGTAAAGGTGTTCCCTGTTGTGTAAAGGTGTTCCCTGTTGTGTAAATGTGTAGCCTGTTGTGTAAAGGTGCTCCCTGTTGTGTAAAGGTGTTCCTGTTGTGCAAAGCTGCTCCCTGTTGTGTAAAGGTGCTCCCTGTTGTGTAAAGGTGCTCCCTGTTGTGTAAAGGTGTTCCCTGTTGTGTAAAGGTGTTACCTGTTGTGTAAAGGTGTTCCCTGTTGTGTAAAGGTGCTCCCTGTTGTGTAAAGGTGTTCCCTGTTGTGAAAAGGTGCTCCCTGTTGTGTAAAGGTGTTCCTTGTTGTGTAAGTGTGTTCCCTGTTGTGAAAAGGTGCTCCCTGTTGTGTAAATGTGTTCCCTGTTGTGTAACGCTGCTCCCTGTTGTGTAAAGGTGCTCCCTGTTGTGTAAAGGTGCTCCCTGTTGTGTAAAGGTGTTCCCCGTTGTGTAAAGCTGTTCCCTGTTGTGTAAATTTGTTCCCTGTTGTGTTAAGGTGCTCCCTGTTGTGTAAAGGAGCTCCCTGTAGTGTAAAGGTGCTCCCTGTTGTGTAATGATCCTCCCTGTTGTGTAAAGGTGCTCCCTGTTGTGGAAAGGTGCTCCCTGTTGTGTAACGGTGCTCCCTGTTTTGTAAAGGTGATACCTGTTGTGTAAAGGTGTTCCCTGATGTGTAAAGGTGTTCCCTGTTGTCTAAAGGTGCTCCTTGTTGTTTAAAGGTGCTCCCTGTTGTGTAAAGGTGTACCCTGTTGTGTAAAGGTGCTCCCTGTTGTGTAAAGGTGTTCCCTGTTGTGTAAAGCTGCTCCCTGTTGTGTAAAGGTGCTCCCTGTTGTGTAAAGGTGCTCCCTGATGTGTAAAGGTGTTCCCCGTTGTTTAAAGCTGTTCCCTGTTGTGTAAAGTTGTTCCCTGTTGTGTTAAGGTGCTCCCTGTTGTGTAAAGGAGCTCCCTGTAGTGTAAAGGTGCTCCCTGTTGTGTAATGATGCTCCCTGTTGTGTAAAGATGTTCCCTGTTGTGTAAAGGTGCTCCCTGTTGTGGAAAGGTGCTCCCTGTTGTGTAACGGTGCTCCCTGTTGTGTAAAGCTGCTCCCTGTTGTGTAAAGGTGCTCCCTGTTGTGTAAAGGTGTTCCCCGTTGTTTAAAGCTGTTCCCTGTTGTGTAAAGTTGTTCCCTGTTGTGTTAAGGTGCTCCCTGTTGTGTAAAGGAGCTCCCTGTAGTGTAAAGGTGCTCCCTGTTGTGTAATGATGCTCCCTGTTGTGTAAAGATGTTCCCTTTTGTGTAAAGGTGCTCCCTGTTGTGGAAAGGTGCTCCCTGTTGTCTAAAGGTGCTCCTTGTTGTTTAAAGGTGCTCCCTGTTGTGTAAAGGTGTTCCCTTTTGTGTAAAGGTGCTCCCTGTTGTGTAAAGGTGTTCCCTGTTGTGTAAAGGTGTTACCTGTTGTGTAAAGGTGCTCCCTGTTGTGTAAAGGTGGTCCCTGTTGTGTAAAGGTGTAACCTGTTGTGTAATTGTGCTCCCTGTTGTGCAAAGGTGTTCCCTGTTGTGTGAAGGCGCTCCTTGTTGTGTAAAGGTGCTCCCTGTTGTATAAAGGTGCTCCCTGCTGTGTAAAGGTGCTCCCTGTTGTGTAAACGTGTTCCCTGATGTGTAAAAGCGCTCCCTGTTGTGCAATGGTGCTCACTGTTGTGTAAAGGTGTTCCCTGTTGTGTAAAGGTGTTCCCTGTTGTGTAAAGTTGCTCCTTGTTGTGTAAAGGTGCTCCCTGTTGTGTAACGGGGATCCCTGTTGTGTAAATGTGCTCCCTGTTGTGTAACGGGGATCCCTGTTGTGTAAAGGTGCTCCCTGTTGTATAAATGTGTTCCCTGTTGTGTAAAGGTGCTCCCTGTTGTTTAAAGGTGTTCCCTGTTGTGTAAAAGCGTTCCCTCTTGTGTCAAGGTGCTCCCTGTTGTGAAAAGTGTTCCCTTTTGTATATAGGTGCTCCCTGTTGCTTAAAGGTGCTCAGTGGTGTGTAAAGGTGCTCCCTGTTGTGCAAAGGTGTTCCCTGTTGTGTAAGTGTGTTCCCTGTTGTGTAAATGTGCTCCCTGTTGCATAAAGGTGTTCCCGATTGTGAAAAGTTGCTCCCTGTTGTGTAAAGGTGTTGCCTGTTGTGTAAAGGAGCTCCCTGCTGTGTAAAGGTGTTCCCTGTTGTGTAAAGGTGTAGCCTGTTGTGTAAAGGTGCTTCCTGTTGTGTAAAGGTGTTCCTGTTGTGTAAAGCTGCTCCCTGTTGTGTAAAGGTGCTCCCTGTTGTGTAAAGGTGTTCCCTGTTGTGTAATGGTGTTCCCCGTTGTGTAAAAGCGCTCCCTGTTGTGTAAAGATCCTCCCTGTTGTGTAAAGGTGCTCCCTGTTGTCCAAAGGTTTTCCCGGTTGTGTAAAGGTGTTCCCTGTTCTGTAAAGGTGTTCCTTGTTGTGTAAAGGTGCTCCCTGTTGTGAACAGGTGTTCCCTGTTGTGTAAAGGTGCTCCCTGTTGTGTAAAGGTGTTCCCTGTTGTGTAAGTGTGTTCCCTGTTGTGTAAATGTGCTCCCTGTTGCATAAAGGTGTTCCCTTTTGTGAAAAGTTGCTCCCTGTTGTGTAAAGGTGTTGCCTGTTGTGTAAAGGTGCTCCCTGTTGTGTAAAGGTGTTGCCTGTTGTGTAAAGGTGCTCCCTGTTGTGTAAAGGTGTTCCCTGTTGTGTAAAGGTGTTCCCTGTTGTGTAAAGGTGCTCCCTGTTGTGTAAAGGTGTTCCCTGTTGTGTAAATGTGTTCCCTGTTGCATAAAGGTGTTCCCTTTTGTGTAAAGTTGCTCCCTGTTGTGTAATAGTGTTGCCTGTTGTGTAAAGGTGCTCCCTGTTGTGTAAAGGTGTTCCCTGTTGTGTAAAGGTGTTCCCTGTTGTGTAAATGTGTTGCCTGTTGTGTAAAGGTGCTCCCTGTTGTGTAATGGTGTTCCCCGTTGTGTAAAAGCGCTCCCTGTTGTGTAAAGATCCTTCCTGTTGTGTAAAGGGTCTCCCTGTTGTGTAAAGGTGCTCCCTGTTGTGTAAAGGTGTTCCCTTTTGTATAAAGGTGCTCCCTGTTGTGTAAAGGTGCTCACTGGTGTGTAAAGGTGCTCCCAGTTGTCCAAAGGTATTCCCGGTTGTGTAAAGGTGTTCCCTGTTGTGTAAAGATGTTGCCTGTTGTGTAAAGGTGCTCCCTGTTGTGTAAATGTGTTCCCTGTTGTGTAAAGGTGTTCCCTGTTGTGTAAATGTGTAGCCTGTTGTGTAAAGGTGCTCCCTGTTGTGCAAAGGTGTTCCCTGTTGTGTAAAGCTGCTCCCTTTGTATAAAGGTGCTCCCTGTTGTGTAAAGGTGCTCACTGGTGTGTAAAGGTGCTCCCTGTTGTGTAAAGGTGTTCCCTGTTGTGTAAAGGTGTTCCCTGTTGTGTAAAGGTGCTCGCTGTTGTGTAAAGGTGTTCCCTGTTGTGTAAAGGTGTTCCCTGTTGTGTAAATGTGTAGCCTGTTGTGTAAAGGTGCTCCCTGTTGTGTAAAGGTTCTCCATGTTGTGTAAAGGTGCTCCCTGTTGTGTAAAGGTGTTCCTGTTGTGTAAAGCTGCTCCCTGTTGTGTAAAGGTGCTCCCTGTTGTGTAAAGGTGTTCCCTGTTGTGTAATGGTGTTCCCCGTTGTGTAAAAGCGCTCCCTGTTGTGTAAAGATCCTCCCTGTTGGGTAAAGGGTCTCCCTGTTGTGTAAAGGTGCTCCCTGTTGTGTAAAGGTGTTCCCTTTTGTATAAAGGTGCTCCCTGTTGTGTAAAGGTGCTCACAGGTGTGTAAAGGTGCTCCCTGTTGTCCAAAGGTGTTCCCGGTTGTGTAAATGTGTTCCCTGTTGTGTAAAGGTGCTCCCTGTTGTGTAAAGGTGCTCCCTGTTGTGTACAGGTGCTCCCTGTTGTGTACAGGTGTTCCGTGTTGTGCAAAGGTGCTCCCTTTTGTGCAAAGGTGTTCCCTGTTGTGTAAGTGTGTTACCTGTTGTGTAAATGTGCTCCCTGTTGCACAAAGGTGTTCCCGTTTGTGTAAAGTTGCTCCCTGTTGTGTAAAGGTGTTGCCTGTTGTGTAAAGGTGCTCCCTGCTGTGTAAAGGTGTTCCCTGTTGTGTAAAGGTGTTCCCTGTTGTGTAAATGTGTAGCCTGTTGTGTAAAGGTGCTCCCTGTTGTGTAAAGGTGTTCCTGTTGTGTAAAGCTACTCCCTGTTGTGTAAAGGTGCTCCCTGTTGTGTAAAGGTGTTCCCTGTTGTGTAATGGTGTTCCCCGTTGTGTAAAATGGCGCTCCCTGTTGTGTAAAGATCCTCCCTGTTGTGTAAAGGTGCTCCCTGTTGTCCAAAGGTGTTCCCGGTTGTGTAAAGGTGTTCCCTGTTGTGTAAAGGTGTTCCTTGTTGTGTAAAGGTGCTCCCTGTTGTGTACAGGTGTTCCCTGTGGTGTAAAGGTGCTCCCTGTTGTGTAAAGGTGTTCCCTGTTGTGTAAGTGTGTTCCCTGTTGTGTAAATGTGCTCCCTGTTGCATAAAGGTGTTCCCTTTTGTGAAAAGTTGCTCCCTGTTGTGTAAAGGTGTTGCCTGTTGTGTAAAGGTGCTCCCTGTTGTGTAAAGGTGTTCCCTGTTGTGTAAAGGTGTTCCCTGTTGTGTAAATGTGTAGCCTGTTGTGTAAAGGTGCTCCCTGTTGTGTAAAGGTGTTCCTGTTGTGCAAAGCTGCTCCCTGTTGTGTAAAGGTGCTCCCTGTTGTGTAAAGGTGCTCCCTGTTGTGTAAAGGTGTTCCCTGTTGTGTAAAGGTGTTACCTGTTGTGTAAAGGTGTTCCCTGTTGTGTAAAGGTGCTCCCTGTTGTGTAAAGGTGTTCCCTGTTGTGAAAAGGTGCTCCCTGTTGTGTAAAGGTGTTCCTTGTTGTGTAAGTGTGTTCCCTGTTGTGAAAAGGTGCTCCCTGTTGTGTAAAGGTGTTCCCTGTTGTGTAAAGCTGCTCCCTGTTGTGTAAAGGTGCTCCCTGTTGTGTAAAGGTGCTCCCTGTTGTGTAAAGGTGTTCCCCGTAGTGTAAAGCTTTTCCCTGTTGTGTAAAGTTGTTCCCTGTTGTGTTAAGGTGCTCCCTGTTGTGTAAAGGAGCTCCCTGTAGTGTAAAGGTGCTCCCTGTTGTGTAATGATCCTCCCTGTTGTGTAAAGGTGCACCCTGTTGTGGAAAGGTGCTCCCTGTTGTGGAAAGGTGCTCCCTGTTTTGTAACGGTGCTCTCTGTTGTGTAAAGGTGATACCTGTTGTGCTAAAGGTGTTCCCTGATGTGTAAAGGTGTTCCCTGATGTGTTAAGGTGTTCCCTGTTGTCTAAAGGTGCTCCTTGTTGTTTAAAGGTGCTCCCTGTTGTGTAAAGGTGTACCCTGTTGTGTAAAGGTGCTCCCTGTTGTTTAAAGGTGTTTCCTTTTGTGTAAAGCTGCTCCCTGTTGTGTAAAGGTGCTCCCTGTTGTGTAAAGGTGCTCCCTGTTGTGTAAAGGTGTTCCCCGTTGTTTAAAGCTGTTCCCTGTTGTGTAAAGTTGTTCCCTGTTGTGTTAAGGTGCTCCCTGTTGTGTAAAGGAGCTCCCTGTAGTGTAAAGGTGCTCCCTGTTGTGTAATAATGCTCCCTGTTGTGTAAAGATGTTCCCTGTTGTGTAAAGGTGCTCCCTGTTGTGGAAAGGTGCTCCCTGTTGTGTAACGGTGCTCCCTGTTGTGTAAAGCTGCTCCCTGTTGTGTAAAGGTGCTCCCTGTTGTGTAAAGGTGTTCCCTGTTGTGAAAAGGTGCTCCCTGTTGTGTAAAGGTGTTCCTTGTTGTGTAAGTGTGTTCTCTGTTGTGAAAAGGTGCTCCCTGTTGTGTAAAGGTGTTCCCTGTTGTGTAAAGCTGCTCCCTGTTGTGTAAAGGTGCTCCCTGTTGTGTAAAGCTGCTCCCTGTTGTGTAAAGGTGCTCCCTGTTGTGTAAAGGTGTTCCCTGTTGTGTAATGGTGTTCCCCGTTGTGTAAAATGGCGCTCCCTGTTGTGTAAAGATCCTCCCTGTTGTGTAAAGGTGCTCCCTGTTGTCCAAAGGTGTTCCCGGTTGTGTAAAGGTGTTCCCTGTTGTGTAAAGGTGTTCCTTGTTGTGTAAAGGTGCTCCCTGTTGTGTACAGGTGTTCCCTGTGGTGTAAAGGTGCTCCCTGTTGTGTAAAGGTGTTCCCTGTTGTGTAAGTGTGTTCCCTGTTGTGTAAATGTGCTCCCTGTTGCATAAAGGTGTTCCCTTTTGTGAAAAGTTGCTCCCTGTTGTGTAAAGGTGTTGCCTGTTGTGTAAAGGTGCTCCCTGTTGTGTAAAGGTGTTCCCTGTTGTGTAAAGGTGTTCCCTGTTGTGTAAATGTGTAGCCTGTTGTGTAAAGGTGCTCCCTGTTGTGTAAAGGTGTTCCTGTTGTGCAAAGCTGCTCCCTGTTGTGTAAAGGTGCTCCCTGTTGTGTAAAGGTGCTCCCTGTTGTGTAAAGGTGTTCCCTGTTGTGTAAAGGTGTTACCTGTTGTGTAAAGGTGTTCCCTGTTGTGTAAAGGTGCTCCCTGTTGTGTAAAGGTGTTCCCTGTTGTGAAAAGGTGCTCCCTGTTGTGTAAAGGTGTTCCTTGTTGTGTAAGTGTGTTCCCTGTTGTGAAAAGGTGCTCCCTGTTGTGTAAAGGTGTTCCCTGTTGTGTAAAGCTGCTCCCTGTTGTGTAAAGGTGCTCCCTGTTGTGTAAAGGTGTTCCCTGTTGTGTAAAGGTGCTCCCTGTTGTGGAAAGGTGCTCCCTGTTGTGTAACGGTGCTCCCTGTTGTGTAAAGCTGCTCCCTGTTGTGTAAAGGTGCTCCCTGTTGTGTAAAGGTGTTCCCTGTTGTGAAAAGGTGCTCCCTGTTGTGTAAAGGTGTTCCTTGTTGTGTAAGTGTGATCTCTGTTGTGAAAAGGTGCTCCCTGTTGTGTAAAGGTGTTCCGTGTTGTGTAAAGCTGCTCCCTGTTGTGTAAAGGTGCTCCCTGTTGTGTAAAGGTGCTCCCTGTTGTGTAAAGGTGCTCCCCGTTGTGTAAAGCTGTTCCCTGTTGTGTAAAGTTGTTCCCTGTTGTGTTAAGGTGCTCCCTGTTGTGTTAAGGAGCTCCCTGTAGTGTAAAGGTGCTCCCTGTTGTGTAATGATCCTCCCTGTTGTGTAAAGGTGCTCCCTGTTGTGGAAAGGTGCTCCCTGTTGTGGAAAGGTGCTCCCTGTTGTGTAACGGTGCTCCCTGTTGTGTAAAGGTGATACCTGTTGTGTAAAGGTGTTCCCTGATGTGTAAAGGTGTTCCCTGATGTGTAAAGGTGTTCCCTGTTGTCTAAAGGTGCTCCTTGTTGTTTAAAGGTGCTCCCGGTTGTGTAAAGGTGTACCCTGTTGTGTAAAGGTGCTCCCTGTTGTGTAAAGGTGTTCCCTGTTGTGTAAAGCTGCTCCCTGTTGTGTTAAGGTGCTGCCTGTTGTGTAAAGGAGCTCCCTGTAGTGTAAAGGTGCTCCCTGTTGTGTAATGATGCTCCCTGTTGTGTAAAGATGTTCCCTGTTGTGTAAAGGTGCTCCCTGTTGTGGAAAGGTGCTCCCTGTTGTGTAACGGTGCTCCCTGTTGTGTAACGGTGCTCCCTGTTGTGTAAAGGTGATACCTGTTGTGTAAAGGTGTTCCCTGATGTGTAAAGGTGTTCCCTGATGTGTAAAGGTGTTCCCTGTTGTCTAAAGGAGCTCCTTGTTGTTTAAAGTTGCTCCCTGTTGTGTAAAGGTGCTCCCTGTTGTGTAAAGGTGTTCCCCGTTGTTTAAAGCTGTTCCCTGTTGTGTAAAGTTGTTCCCTGTTGTGTTAAGGTGCTCCCTGTTGTGTAAAGGAGCTCCCTGTAGTGTAAAGGTGCTCCCTGTTGTGTAATGATGCTCCCTGTTGTGTAAAGATGTTCCCTGTTGTGTAAAGGTGCTCCCTGTTGTGGAAAGGTGCTCCCTGTTGTGTAACGGTGCTCCCTGTTGTGTAAAGCTGCTCCCTGTTGTGTAAAGGTGCTCCCTGTTGTGTAAAGGTGCTCCCTGTTGTGTAAAGGTGTTCCCCGTTGTTTAAAGCTGTTCCCTGTTGTGTAATGTTGTTCCCTGTTGTGTTAAGGTGCTCCCTGTTGTGTAAAGGAGCTCCCTGTAGTGTAAAGGTGCTCCCTGTTGTGTAATGATGCTCCCTGTTGTGTAAAGATGTTCCCTGTTGTGTAAAGGTGCTCCCTGTTGTGGAAAGGTGCTCCCTGTTGTCTAAAGGTGCTCCTTGTTGTTTAAAGGTGCTCCCTGTTGTGTAAAGGTGTTCCCTGTTGTGTAAAGGTGTTACCTGTTGTGTAAAGGTGTTCCCTGTTGTGTAAAGGTGGTCCCTGTTGTGTAAAGGTGTAACCTGTTGTGTAATTGTGCTCCCTGTTGTGCAAAGGTGTTCCCTGTTGTGTGAAGGTGCTCCTTGTTGTGTAAAGGTGCTCCCTGTTGTATAAAGGTGCTCCCTGCTGTGTAAAGGTGCTCCCTGTTGTGTAAACGTGTTCCCTGATGTGTAAAAGCGCTCCCTGTTGTGCAATGGTGCTCACTCTTGTGTAAAGGTGTTCCCTGTTGTGTAAAGGTATTCCCTGTTGTGTAAAGTTGCTCCTTGTTGTGTAAAGGTGCTCCCTGTTGTGTAACGGGGATCCCTGTTGTGTAAATGTGCTCCCTGTTGTGTAACGGGGATCCCTGTTGTGTAAAGGTGCTCCCTGTTGTATAAATGTGTTCCCTGTTGTGTAAAGGTGCTCCCTGTTGTTTAAAGGTGTTCCCTGTTGTGTAAAAGCGCTCCCTCTTGTGTCAAGGTGCTCCCTGTTGTGAAAAGTGTTCCCTTTTGTATATAGGTGCTCCCTGTTGCTTAAAGGTGCTCAGTGGTGTGTAAAGGTGCTCCCTGTTGTGCAAAGGTGTTCCCTGTTGTGTAAGTGTGTTCCCTGTTGTGTAAAGGTGCTCCCTGTTGCATAAAGGTGTTCCCGTTTGTGAAAAGTTGCTCCCTGTTGTGTACAGGTGTTCCCTGTTGTGTAAAGGTGCTCCCTGTTGTGCAAAGGTGTTCCCTGTTGTGTTAGTGTGTTCCCTGTTGTGTAAATGTGCTCCCTGTTGCATAAAGGTGTTCCCGATTGTGAAAAGTTGCTCCATGTTGTGTAAAGGTGTTGCCTTTTGTGTAAAGGTGCTCCCTGCTGTGTAAAGGTGTTCCCTGTTGTGTAAAGGTGTAGCCTGTTGTGTAAAGGCGCTTCCTGTTGTGTAAAGGTGTTCCTGTTTTGTAAAGCTGCTCCCTGTTGTGTAAAGGTGCTCCCTGTTGTGTAAATGTGTTCCCTGTTGTGTAATGGTGTTCCCCGTTGTGTAAAAGCGCTCCCTGTTGTGTAAAGATCCTCCCTGTTGTGTAAAGGTGCTCCCTGTTGTCCAAAGGTATTCCCGGTTGTGTAAAGGTGTTCCCTGTTCTGTAAAGGTGTTCCTTGTTGTGTAAAGGTGCTCCCTGTTGTGAACAGGTGTTCCCTGTTGTGCAAAGGTGCTCCCTGTTGTGTAAAGGTGTTCCCTGTTGTGTAAAGGTGTTCCTTGTTGTGTAAAGGTGCTCCCTGTTGTGAACAGGTGTTCCCTGTTGTGTAAAGGTGCTCCCTGTTGTGTAAATGTGCTCCCTGTTGCATAAAGGTGTTCCCTTTTGTGAAAAGTTGCTCCCTGTTGTGTAAAGGTGTTGCCTGTTGTGTAAAGGTGCTCCCTGTTGTGTAAAGGTGTTGCCTGTTGTGTAAAGGTGCTCCCTGTTGTGTAAAGGTGTTCCCTGTTGTGTAAAGGTGTTCCCTGTTGTGTAAATGTGTAGCCTGTTGTGTAAAGGTGCTCCCTGTTGTGTAAAGGTGTTCCTGTTGTGCAAAGCTGCTCCCTGTTGTCTAAAGGTGCTCCCTGTTGTGTAAAGGTGCTCCCTGTTGTGCAAAGGTGTTCCCTGTTGTGTAAAGGTGTTACCTGTTGTGTAAAGGTGTTACCTGTTGTGTAAAGGTGTTCCCTGTTGTTTAAAGATGCTTCCTGTTGTGTAAAGGTGTTCCCTGTTGTGAAAAGGTGCTCCCTGTTGTGTAAAGGTGTTCCTTGTTGTGTAAGTGTGTTCCCTGTTGTGAAAAGGTGCTCCCTGTTGTGTAAACGTGTTCCCTGTTGTGTAAAGCTGCTCCCTGTTGTGTAAAGGTGCTCCCTGTTGTGTAAAGGTGTTCCCCGTTTTGTAAAGCTGTTCCCTGTTGTGTAAAGTTGTTCCCTGTTGTGTTAAGATGCTCCCTGTTGTGTAAAGGAGCTCCCTGTAGTGTAAAGGTGCTCCCTGTTGTGTAATGATGCTCCCTGTTGTGTAAAGATGTTCCCTGTTGTGTAAAGGTGTTCCCTGTTGTGGAAAGGTGCTCCCTGTTGTGTAATGGTGCTCCCTGTTGTGTAAAGGTAATACCTGTTGTGTAAAGGTGTTCCCTGATGTGTAAAGGTGTTCCCTGTTGTCTAAAGGTGCTCCTTGTTGTTTAAAAGTGCTCCCTGTTGTGTAAAGGTGTACCCTGTTGTGTAAAGGTGCTCCCTGTTGTGTAAAGATGTTCCCTGTTGCATAAAGGTGGTCCCTGTTGTGTAAAGGTGTAACCTATTGTGTAATTGTGCTCCCTGTTGTGCAAAGGTGTTCCCTGTTGTGTGAAGGTGCTCCTTGTTGTGTAAAGGTGCTCCCTGTTGTATAAAGGTGCTCCCTGCTGTGTAAAGGTGCTCCCTGTTGTGTAAACGTGTTCCCTGATGTGTAAAAGCGCTCCCTGTTGTGCAATGGTGCTCACTGTTGTGTAAAGGTGTTCCCTGTTGTGTAAAGGTGTTCCCTGTTGTGTAAAGGTGTTCCCTGTTGTGTAAAGGTGTTCCCTGCTGTGTAAAGGTGCTCCCTGTTGTGTAAAGGTGCTCCCTGTTGTGTAACGGGGATCCCTGTTGTGTAAATGTGCTCCCTGTTGTGTAAAGGTGCTCCCTGTTGCTTAAACGTGCTCACTGGTGTGTAAAGGTGCTCCCTGTTGTCCAAAGGTGTTCCCGGTTGTGTAAAGGTGTTCACTGTTGTGTAAAGGTGTTCCCTGTTGTGTAAAGCTGCTGCTGTTGTGTAAACGTGCTGCTTGTGTAAAGGTGCTCCCTGTTGTGTAAAGGTGTTCCCTGTTGTGTAAAGTGCTCCTTTTTGTGTAAAGGTGTTCCCTGTTGTGTAAAGGTGCTCCCTGTTGTGTAAAGGTGTTCCCTGTTGTGTAAAAGTGCTCCCTGTTGTGTAAAGGTGTTCCCTGTTGTGTAAAGGTGTTCCCTGTTGTGTGAAGGTGCTCCTTGTTGTGTAAAGGTGCTCCCTGTTGTATAAAGGTGCTCCCTGCTGTGTAAAGGTGCTCCCTGTTGTGTAAACGTGTTCCCTGATGTGTAAAAGCGCTCCCTGTTGTGCAATGGTGCTCACTGTTGTGTAAAGGTGTTCCCTGTTGTGTAAAGGTGCTCCCTGTTGTGTAAAGGTGCTCCCTGTTGTTTAAAGGTGTTCCCTGTTGTGTAAAAGCGCTCCCTCTTGTGTCAAGGTGCTCCCTGTTGTGAAAAGTGTTCCCTTTTGTATATAGGTGCTCCCTGTTGCTTAAAGGTGCTCACTGTTGTGTAAAGGTGTTCCCCGTTTTGTAAAGCTGTTCCCTGTTGTGTAAAGTTGTTCCCTGTTGTGTTAAGATGCTCCCTGTTGTGTAAAGGAGCTCCCTGTAGTGTAAAGGTGCTCCCTGTTGTGTAATGATGCTCCCTGTTGTGTAAAGATGTTCCCTGTTGTGTAAAGGTGTTCCCTGTTGTGGAAAGGTGCTCCCTGTTGTGTAATGGTGCTCCCTGTTGTGTAAAGGTAATACCTGTTGTGTAAAGGTGTTCCCTGATGTGTAAAGGTGTTCCCTGTTGTCTAAAGGTGCTCCTTGTTGTTTAAAAGTGCTCCCTGTTGTGTAAAGGTGTACCCTGTTGTGTAAAGGTGCTCCCTGTTGTGTAAAGATGTTCCCTGTTGCATAAAGGTGGTCCCTGTTGTGTAAAGGTGTAACCTATTGTGTAATTGTGCTCCCTGTTGTGCAAAGGTGTTCCCTGTTGTGTGAAGGTGCTCCTTGTTGTGTAAAGGTGCTCCCTGTTGTATAAAGGTGCTCCCTGCTGTGTAAAGGTGCTCCCTGTTGTGTAAACGTGTTCCCTGATGTGTAAAAGCGCTCCCTGTTGTGCAATGGTGCTCACTGTTGTGTAAAGGTGTTCCCTGTTGTGTAAAGGTGTTCCCTGTTGTGTAAAGGTGTTCCCTGTTGTGTAAAGGTGTTCCCTGCTGTGTAAAGGTGCTCCCTGTTGTGTAAAGGTGCTCCCTGTTGTGTAACGGGGATCCCTGTTGTGTAAATGTGCTCCCTGTTGTGTAAAGGTGCTCCCTGTTGCTTAAACGTGCTCACTGGTGTGTAAAGGTGCTCCCTGTTGTCCAAAGGTGTTCCCGGTTGTGTAAAGGTGTTCACTGTTGTGTAAAGGTGTTCCCTGTTGTGTAAAGCTGCTGCTGTTGTGTAAAGGTGCTGCTTGTGTAAAGGTGCTCCCTGTTGTGTAAAGGTGTTCCCTGTTGTGTAAAGTGCTCCTTTTTGTGTAAAGGTGTTCCCTGTTGTGTAAAGGTGCTCCCTGTTGTGTAAAGGTGTTCCCTGTTGTGTAAAAGTGCTCCCTGTTGTGTAAAGGTGTTCCCTGTTGTGTAAAGGTGTTCCCTGTTGTGTGAAGGTGCTCCTTGTTGTGTAAAGGTGCTCCCTGTTGTATAAAGGTGCTCCCTGCTGTGTAAAGGTGCTCCCTGTTGTGTAAACGTGTTCCCTGATGTGTAAAAGCGCTCCCTGTTGTGCAATGGTGCTCACTGTTGTGTAAAGGTGTTCCCTGTTGTGTAAAGGTGCTCCCTGTTGTGTAAAGGTGCTCCCTGTTGTTTAAAGGTGTTCCCTGTTGTGTAAAAGCGCTCCCTCTTGTGTCAAGGTGCTCCCTGTTGTGAAAAGTGTTCCCTTTTGTATATAGGTGCTCCCTGTTGCTTAAAGGTGCTCACTGGTGTGTAAAGGTGCTCCCTGTTGTCCAAAGGTGTTCCCTGTTGTGTAAAGGTGTTCCCTGTTGTGTAAAGGCGCTCCCTGTTGTGTAAAGGTGGTCCCTGTTGTCCAAAGGTGTTCCCGGTTGTGTAAAGGTGTTCACTGTTGTGTAAAGGTGTTCCCTGTTGTGTAAAGGTGGTCCCTGTTGTATAAAGGTGGTCCGTGTTGTGTAAAGCTGCTCCTGTTGTGTAAAGGTGCTGCTTGTGTAAAGGTGCTCCCTGTTGTGTAAAGGTGTTCCCTGTTGTGTAAAGTGCTCCTTGTTGTGTAAAGGTGTTCCCTGTTGTGGAAAGGTGCTCCCTGTTGTGTAAAGGTGTTCCCTGTTGTGTAAAAGTGCTCCCTGTTGCGTAAAGGTGTTCCCTGTTGTATAAAGGTGTTCCCTGTTGTGTGAAGGTGCTCCTTGTTGTGTAAAGGTGTTGCCTGTTGTGTAAAGGTGCTCCCTGTTGTGTAAAGGTGTTCCCTGTTGTGTAAAGGTGTTCCCTGTTGTGTAAATGTGTAGCCTGTTGTGTAAAGGTGCTCCCTGTTGTGTAAAGGTGTTCCTGTTGTGCAAAGCCGCTCCCTGTTGTCTAAAGGTGCTCCCTGTTGTGTAAAGGTGCTCCCTGTTGTGCAAAGGTGTTCCCTGTTGTGTAAAGGTGTTACCTGTTGTGTAAAGGTGTTACCTGTTGTGTAAAGGTGTTCCCTGTTGTTTAAAGATGCTTCCTGTTGTGTAAAGGTGTTCCCTGTTGTGAAAAGGTGCTCCCTGTTGTGTAAAGGTGTTCCTTGTTGTGTAAGTGTGTTCCCTGTTGTGAAAAGGTGCTCCCTGTTGTGTAAAGGTGTTCCCTGTTGTGTAAAGCTGCTCCCTGTTGTGTAAAGGTGCTCCCTGTTGTGTAAAGGTGTTCCCCGTTTTGTAAAGCTGTTCCCTGTTGTGTAATGTTGTTCCCTGTTGTGTTAAGATGCTCCCTGTTGTGTAAAGGAGCTCCCTGTAGTGTAAAGGTGCTCCCTGTTGTGTAATGATGCTCCCTGTTGTGTAAAGATGTTCCCTGTTGTGTAAAGGTGTTCCCTGTTGTGGAAAGGTGCTCCCTGTTGTGTAATGGTGCTCCCTGTTGTGTAAAGGTGATACCTGTTGTCTAAAGGTGCTCCCTGATGTGTAAAGGTGTTCCCTGTTGTCTAAAGGTGCTCCTTGTTGTTTAAAAGTGCTCCCTGTTGTGTAAAGGTGTACCCTGTTGTGTAAAGGTGCTCCCTGTTGTGTAAAGGTGTTCCCTGTTGCATAAAGGTGGTCCCTGTTGCATAAAGCTGGTCCCTGTTGTGTAAAGGTGTAACCTGTTGTGTAATTGTGCTCCCTGTTGTGCAAAGGTGTTCCCTGTTGTGTGAAGGTGCTCCTTGTTGTGTAAAGGTGCTCCCTGTTGTATAAAGGTGCTCCCTGCTGTGTAAAGGTGCTCCCTGTTGTGTAAAGGTGTTCACTGTTGTGTAAAGGTGTTCCCTGTTGTGTAAAGGTGTTCCCTGCTGTGTAAAGGTGCTCCCTGTTGTGTAAAGGTGCTCCCTGTTGTGTAACGGGGATCCCTGTTGTGTAAAAGCGCTCCCTGTTGTGCAATGGTGCTCACTGTTGTGTAAAGGTGTTCCCTGTTGTGTAAAGGTGTTCACTGTTGTGTAAAGGTGTTCCCTGTTGTGTAAAGGTGTTCCCTGCTGTGTAAAGGTGCTCCCTGTTGTGTAAAGGTGCTCCCTGTTGTGTAACGGGGATCCCTGTTGTGTAAATGTGCTCCCTGTTGTTTAAAGGGGATCCCTGTTGTGTAAAGGTGCTCCCTGTTGCTTAAAGGTGCTCACTGGTGTGTAAAGGTGCTCCCTGTTGTCCAAAGGTGTTCCAGGTTGTGTAAAGGTGTTCACTGTTGTGTAAAGGTGTTCCCTGTTGTGTAAAGGTGGTCCCTGTTGTGTAAAGGTGGTCCCTGTTGTGTAAAGCTGCTGCTGTTGTGTAAAGGTGCTGCTTGTGTAAAGGTGCTCCCTGTTGTGTAAAGGTGTTCCCTGTTGTGTAAAGTGCTCCTTGTTGTGTAAAGGTGTTCCCTGTTGTGTAAAGGTGCTCCCTGTTGTGTAAAGGTGTTCCCTGTTGTGTAAAAGTGCTCCCTGTTGTGTAAAGGTGTTCCCTGTTGTGTAAAGGTGTTCCCAGTTGTGTGAAGGTGCTCCTTGTTGTGTAAAGGTGCTCCCTGTTGTATAAAGGTGCTCCCTGCTGTGTAAAGGTGCTCCCTGTTGTGTAAACGTGTTCCCTGATGTGTAAAAGCGCTCCCTGTTGTGCAATGGTGCTCACTGTTGTGTAAAGGTGTTCCCTGTTGTGTAAAGGTGCTCCCTGTTGTGTAAAGGTGCTCCCTGTTGTTTAAAGGTGTTCCCTGTTGTGTAAAAGCGCTCCCTCTTGTGTCAAGGTGCTCCCTGTTGTGAAAAGTGTTCCCTTGTGTATATAGGTGCTCCGTTTGCTTAAAGGTGCTCACTGGTGTGTAAAGGTGCTCCCTGTTGTCCAAAGGTGTTCCCTGTTGTGTAAAGGTGTTCCCTGTTGTGTAAAGGCGCTCCCTGTTGTGTAAAGGTGGTCCCTGTTGTCCAAAGGTGTTCCCGGTTGTGTAAAGGTGTTCACTGTTGTGTAAAGGTGTTCCCTGTTGTGTAAAGGTGGTCCCTGTTGTGTAAAGGTGGTCCGTGTTGTGTAAAGTTGCTCCTGTTGTGTAAAGGTGCTGCTTGTGTAAAGGTGCTCCCTGTTGTGTAAAGGTGTTCCCTGTTGTGTAAAGTTCTCCTTGTTGTGTAAAGGTGTTCCCTGTTGTGTAAAGGTGCTCCCTGTTGTGTAAAGGTGTTCCCTGTTGTGTAAATGTGCTCCCTGTTGCGTAAAGGTGTTCCCTGCTTTATAAAGGTGTTCCCTGTTGTGTGAAGGTGCTCCTTGTTGTGTAAAGGTGCTCCCTGTTGTATAAAGGTGCTCCCTGCTGTGTAAAGGTGCTCCCTGTTGTGTAAACGTGTTCCCTGATGTGTAAAAGCGCTCCCTGTTGTGCAATGGTGCTCACTGTTGTGTAAAGGTGTTCCCTGTTGTGTAAAGGTGTTCCCTGTTGTGTAAAGGTGTTCCCTGTTATGTAATGGTGTTCTCTGTTGTGTAAAGGTGCTCCCTGTTGTGTAAAGGTGTTCCCTGTTGTGTAAAGGTGCTCCCTGTTGTGTAATGGTGTTCCCTGTTGGGTAAAGGTGTTCTCTATTGTTTAAAAGTGCTGCATGTTGTATAAAGGTGTTCCCTGTTGTGTAAAAGTGCTCCCTGTTGTGTAAAGGTGTTCCCTGTGTGTAAAGGTGTTCCCTGTTGGGTAAAGGTGTTCTCTGTTGTTTAAAGGTGCTGCCTGTTGCATAAAGGTGTTCCCTGTTGTGTAAAAGTGCTCCCTGTTGTGTAAAGGAGTTCCCTGTTGTGTAACAGCGCTCCCTGTTGTGTAAAGATCCTCCCTGCTGTGTAAAGGTGTTCCCTGTTGTGTAAAGTTGTTCCCTGTTGTGTAAAGGTGTTCCCTGTTGTGTGAAGGTGCTCCCTGTTGTGTAAAGGTGCTCCCTGTTGTATAAAGGTGCTCCCTGCTGTGTAAAGGGGTTCCCTGTTGCGTAAAGGGGTTCCCTGTTGTGTAAAGGTGTTCCCTGTTGTGTAAAGGTGCTCACTGGTGTGTAAAGGTGCTCCCTGTTGTCCAAAGGTGTTCCCGGTTGTGTAAAGGTGTTCCCTGTTGTGTAAAGGTGCTCCCTGTTGTGTAAAGGTGCTCCCTGTTTTGTAAAGGTGTTCCCTGTTGTGTAAAGGTGCTCCCTATTGTGTAAACGTGTTCCCTGTTGTGTAAGTGTGTTCCCTGTTGTGTAAAGGTGCTCCCTGTTGCATGAAGGTGTTGCCTTTTGTTTAAAGGTGTTCCCTGTTGTGTAAATGTGTTCCCTGTTGTGTAAAGGTGCTCCCTGTTGTGTAATGGTGTTCCCTGTCGTGTAAAGGTTTTCCCTGTTGTGTAAATGTGTTATATGTTGTGTAAAGGTGCTTCCTGTTGTGTAAAGGTGTTCCCTGTTGTGTAAAGCTGCTCCCTGTTGTGTAAAGGTGTTCCCTGTTGTGTAAAGGTGTTCCCTCTTATGTAAAGCTGTTCCCTGTTGTGTAAAGGTGTTACCTGTTGTGTAATGGTGTTCTCTGTTGTGTAAAGGTGCTCCCTGTTGTGTAAAGGTGTTCCCTGTTGTGTAAAGGTGCTCCCTGTTGTGTAAAGGTGTTCCCTATTGGGTAAAGGTGTTCTCTATTGTTTAAAAGTGCTGCATGTTGTATAAAGTTGTTCCCTGTTGTGTAAAAGTGCTCCCTGTTGTGTAAAGGTGTTCCCTGTTGTGTAAAAGCGCTCCCTGTTGTGTAAAGATCCTCCCTGTTGTGTAAAGGTCCTCCCTGTTGTGTAAAGGTCTTCCCTTTTGTGTAAAGGTGCTCCCTGTTGTGCAAAGGTGCTCACTGGTGTGTAAAGGTGCTCCCTGTTGTCCAAAGGTGTTCCCGATTGTGTAAAGGTGTTCCCTGTTGTGTAAAGGTGCTCCCTGTTGTGTAAAGGTGCTCCCTGTTGTGTAAAGGTGTTCCCTGTTGTGTAAAGGTGTAACCTGTAGTGTAAATGTGTTCCCTGTTGTGTAACGGTGCTCCCTGTTGTGTAAAGGTGTTCCCTGTTGTGTAAAGGTGTTCCCTGTTGTGTAAATGTATTGCCTGTTGTGTAAAGGTGCTCCCTGTTGTGTCATGGTGTTCCCCGTTGTGTAAAAGCTGCTCCTGTTGTGTAAATGTGCTGCTTGTGTAAAGGTGCTCCCTGTTGTGAAAAGGTGTTCCCTGTTGTGTAAAGTGCTCCTTGTTGTGTAAAGACGTTCCCTGTTGTGTAAAGGTGCTCCCTGTTGTTTAAATGGGTTACCTCTTGTGTAAAGGTGCTCGCTGTTGTGTAAAGGTGTTCCCTGTTGTGTAAAGGTGTAACCTGTTGTGTAAATGTGTTCCCTGTTGTGTAAAGGTGCTCCCTGTTGTGTAAAGGTGTTCCCTGTTGTGTAAAGGTGTTCCCTGTGTATAAAGGTGTTCCCTGTTGATTAAAGGTGTTCTCTGTTGTTTAAAGGTGCTGCCTGTTGTATAAAGGTGTTCCCTGTTGTGTAAAAGTGCTCCCTGTTGTGTAAAGGAGTTCCCTGTTGTGTAAAAGCGCTCCCTGTTGTGTAAAGATCCTCCCTGCTGTGTAAAGGTGTTCCCTGTTGTGTAAAGTTGTTCCCTGTTGTGTAAAGGCGGTCCCTGTTGTGTGAAGGTGCTCCCTGTTGTGTAAAGGTGCTCCCTGTTGTGTAAAGGTGCTCCCTGTTGTATAAAGGTGCTCCCTGCTGTGTAAAGGTGCTCCCTGTTGCGTAAAGGTGCTCCCTGTTATCCAAAGGTGTTCCCGGTTGTGTAAAGGTGTTCCCTGTTGTGTAAAGGTGCTCCCTGTTGTGTAAAGGTGCTCCCTGTTTTGTAAAGGTGTTCCCTGTTGTGTAAAGGTGCTCCCTATTGTGTAAACGTGTTCCCTGTTGTGTAAGTGTGTTCCCTGTTGTGTAAAGGTGCTCCCTGTTGCGTAAAGGTGTTCCCTTTTGTTTAAAGGTGTTCCCTGTTGTGTAAAGGTGTTCCCTGTTGTGTAAAGGTGTTCCCTGTTGTGTAAAGGTGCTCCCTGTTGTGTAAAGGTGGTCCCTGTTGTGTAATGCTGCTCCTGTTGTGTAAAGGTGCTGCTTGTGTAAAGGTGCTCCCTGTTGTGTAAAGGTGTTCCCTGTTGTGCAAAGTGCTCTTTGTTGTGTAAAGGTGTTCCCTGTTGTGTAAAGGTGCTCCCTGTTGTGTAAAGGTGTTCCCTGTTGTGTAAAAGTGCTCGCTGTTGTGTAAAGGTGTTCCCTGTTGTGTAAAGCTGTTCCCTGTTGTGTGAAGGTGCTCCTTGTTGTATAAAGGTGCTCCCTGTTGTGTAAAGGTGTTCCCTGTTGTGTAAAGTGCTCCTTGTTGTGTAAAGGTGTTCCCTGTTGTGTAAAGGTGCTCCCTGTTGTGTAAAGGTGTTCCCTGTTGTGTAAAAGTGCTCCCTGTTGTGTAAAGGTGTTCCCTGTTGTGTGAAGTTGTTCCCTGTTGTGTGAAGGTGCTCCTTGTTGTGTAAAGGTGCTCACTGTAGTATAAAGGTGCTGCCTGCTGTGTAAAGGTGCTCCCTGTTGTGTAAAGGTGCTCCCTTTTGTGTAACGGGGATCCCTGTTGTGTAAACGTGTTCCCTGATGTGTAAAAGCGCTCCCTGTTGTGCAATGGTGCTCACTGTTGTGTAAAGGTGTTCCCTGTTGTGTAAAGGTGTTCCCTGTTGTGTAAAGGTGCTCCCTGTTGTGTAAAGGTGCTGCCTGTTGTGTAAAGGGGATCCCTGTTGTGTAAATGTGCTCCATGTTGTGTAACGGGGATCCCTGTTGTGTAAAGGTGCTCCCTGTTGTGTAAATGTGTTCCTTGTTGTGTAAAGGTGCTCCCTGTTGTTTGAAGGTGTTCCCTGTTGTGTAAAAGCACTCCCTCTTGTGTCAAGGTGCTCCCTGTTGTGAAAAGTGTTCCCTTTTGTATATAGGTGCTCCCTGTTGCTTAAAGGTGCTCACTGGTGTGTAAATGTGCTCCCTGTTGTCCAAAGGTGTTCCCGGTTGTGTAAAGGTGTTCCCTGTTGTGTAAAGGTGTTCCCTGTTGTGTAAAGGTGCTCCCTGTTGTGTAAAGGTGGTCCCTGTTGTGTAAAGCTGCTCCTGTTGTGTAAAGGTGCTGCTTGTGTAAAGGTGCTCCCTGTTGTGTAAAGGTGTTCCCTGTTGTGTAAAGTGCTCCTTGTTGTGTAAAGATGTTCCCTGTTGTGTAAAGGTGCTCCCTGCTGTTTAAATGGGTTACCTGTTGTGTAAAGGTGCTCGCTGTTGTGTAAAGGTGTTCCCTGTTGTGTAAAGGTGTAACCTGTTGTGTAAATGTGTTCCCTGTTGTGTAAAGGTGCTCCCTGTTGTGTAAAGGTGTTCCCTGTTGTGTAAAGGTGTTCCCTGTGTGTAAAGGTGTTCCCTGTTGGGTAAAGGTGTTCTCTGTTGTTTAAAGGTGCTGCCTGTTGTATAAAGTTGTTCCCTGTTGTGTAAAAGTGCTCCCTGTTGTGCAAAGTAGTTCCCTGTTGTGTAAAAGCGCTCCCTGTTGTGTAAAGATCCTCCCTGCTGTGTAAAGGTGTTCCCTGTTGTGTAAAGTTGTTCCCTGTTGTGTAAAGGCGGTCCCTGTTATGTGAAGGTGCTCCCTGTTGTGTAAAGGTGCTCCCTGTTGCATAAAGGTGTTCCCTGCTGTGTAAAGGTGTTCCCTGTTGCGTAAAGGGGTTCCCTGTTGTGTAAAGGTGCTCCCTGTTGTTTAAAGGTGTTCCCTGTTCTGTAAAGGTGCTCACTGGTGTGTAAAGGTGCTCCCTGTTGTCCAAACGTGTTTCCGGTTGTGTAAAGATGTTCCCTGTTGTGTAAAGGTGCTCCCTGTTGTGTAAAGGTGCTCCCTGTTGTAAAGGTGTTCCCTGTTGTGTAAAGGTGCTCCCTATTGTGTAAACGTGTTCCCTGTTGTGTAAGTGTGTTCCCTGTTGTGTAAAGGTGCTCCCTGTTGTGTAAAGGTGTTCCCTTTTGTTTAAAGGTGTTCCCTTTTGTTTAAAGTTGTTCCCTGTTGTGTAAAGGTGTTCCCTGTTGTGTAAAGGTGCTCCCTGTTGTGTAATGGTGTTCCCTGTCGTGTAAAGGTGTTCCCTGTTGTGTAAATGTGTTACATGTTGTGTAAAGGTGCTTCCTGTTGTGTAAAGGTGTTCCCTGTTGTGTAAACTGCTCCCTGTTGTGGAAAGGTGCTCCCTGTTGTGTCAGGGTGTTCCCTGTTATGTACAGTTGTTCCCTGTTGTGTAAAGGTGTTACCTCTTGTGTAATGGTGTTCTCTGTTGTGTAAAGGTGCTCCCTGTTGTGTAAAGGTGTTCCCTGTTGTGTAAAGGTGCTCCCTGTTGTGTAAAGGTGTTCCCTGTTGGGTAAAGGTGTTCTCTATTGTTTAAAAGTGCTGCATGTTGGAAAAGGTGTTCCCTGTTGTGTAAAAGTGCTCCCTGTCGTGTGAAGGTGTTCCCTGTTGTGTAAAAGCGCTCCCTGTTGTGTAAAGATCCTCCCTGTTGTGTAAATGTCCTCCCTGTTGTGTAAAGGTCTTCCCTTTTGTGTAAAGGTGCTCCCTGTTGTGTAAAGGTGCTCACTGGTGTGTAAAGGTGTTCCTTTTGTGTAAAAGCGCTCCCTGTTGTGTAAAGGTGCTCACTGGTGTGTAAAGGTGCTCCCTGTTGTCCAAAGGTGTTCCCGGTTGTGTAAAGGTGTTCCCTGATGTGTAAAGGTGCTCCCTGTTGTGTAAAGGTGCTCCCTGTTGTGTAAAGGTGTTCCCTGTTGTGTAAAGGTGCTCCCTGTTGTGTAAAGGTGTTCCCTGTTGTGTAAATGTGTTCCCTGTTGCATAAAGGTGTTCCCTTTTGTGTAAAGTTGCTCCCTGTTGTGTAAAGGTGTTGCCTGTTGTGTAAAGGTGCTCCCTGTTGTGTAAAGGTGTTCCCTGTTGTGTAAAGGTGTTCCCTGTTGTGTAAATGTGTTGCCTGTTGTGTAAAGGTGCTCCCTGTTGTGTAATGGTGTTCCCCGTTGTGTAAAAGCGCTCCCTGTTGTGTAAAGATCCTTCCTGTTGTGTAAAGGTGCTCACTGGTGTGTAAAGGTGCTCCCAGTTGTCCAAAGGTGTTCCCGGTTGTGTAAAGGTGTTCCCTGTTGTGTAAAGATGTTGCCTGTTGTGTAAAGGTGCTCCCTGTTGTGTATATGTGTTCCCTGTTGTGTAAAGGTGTTCACTGTTGTGTAAATGTGTAGCCTGTTGTGTAAAGGTGCTCCCTGTTGTGCAAAGGTGTTCCCTGTTGTGTAAAGCTGCTCCCTTTTGTATAAAGGTGCTCCCTGTTGTGTAAAGGTGCTCACTGGTGTGTAAAGGTGCTCCCTGTTGTGTAAAGGTGTTCCCTGTTGTGTAAAGGTGTTCCCTGTTGTGCAAAGGTGCTGCCTGTTGTGTAAAGGTGCTCGCTGTTGTGTAAAGATGTTCCCGGTTGTGTAAAGGTGTTCCCTGTTGTGTAAATGTGTAGCCTGTTGTGTAAAGGTGCTCCCTGTTGTGTAAAGGTGCTCCCTGTTGTGTAAAGATGCTCCCTGTTGTGTAAAGGTGTTCCTGTTGTGTAAAGCTGCTCCCTGTTGTGTAAAGGTGCTCCCTGTTGTGTAAAGGTGTTCCCTGTTGTGTAATGGTGTTCCCCGTTGTGTAAAAGCGCTCCCTGTTGTGTAAAGATCCTCCCTGTTGGGTAAAGGGTCTCCCTGTTGTGTAAAGGTGCTCCCTGTTGTGTAAAGGTGTTCCCTTTTGTATAAAGGTGCTCCCTGTTGTGTAAAGGTGCTCACTGGTGTGTAAAGGTGCTCCCTGTTGTCCAAAGGTGTTCCCGGTTGTGTAAATGTGTTCCCTGTTGTGTAAAGGTGCTCCCTGTTGTGTAAAGGTGCTCCCTGTTGTGTACAGGTGTTCCGTGTTGTGTAAATGTGCTCCCTGTTGCACAAAGGTGTTCCCGTTTGTGTAAAGGTGCTCCCTGCTGTGTAAAGGTGTTCCCTGTTGTGTAAAGGTGTTCCCTGTTGTGTAAATGTGTAGCCTGTTGTGAAAAGGTGCTCCCTGTTGTGTAAAGGTGTTCCTGTTGTGTAAAGCTGCTCCCTGTTGTGTAAAGGTGCTCCCTATTGTGTAAAGGTGTTCCCTGTTGTGTAATGGTGTTCCCCGTTGTGTAAAATGGCGCTCCCTGTTGTGTAAAGATCCTCCCTGTTGTGTAAAGGTGCTCCCTGTTGTCCAAAGGTGTTCCCGGTTGTGTAAAGGTGTTCCCTGTTGTGTAAAGGTGTTCCTTGTTGTGGAAAGGTGCTCCCTGTTGTGTACAGGTGTTCCCTGTGGTGTGAAGCTGCTCCCTGTTGTGTAAAGGTGTTCCCTGTTGTGTAAGTGTGTTCCCTGTTGTGTAAATGTGCTCCCTGTTGCATAAAGGTGTTCCCTTTTGTGAAAAGTTGCTCCCTGTTGTGTAAAGGTGTTGCCTGTTGTGTAAAGGTGCTCCCTGTTGTGTAAAGGTGTTCCCTGTTGTGTAAAGGTGTTCCCTGTTGTGTAAATGTGTAGCCTGTTGTGTAAAGGTGCTCCCTGTTGTGTAAAGGTGTTCCCTGTTGTGTAAAGGTGTTCCCTGTTGAGTAAATGTGTAGCCTGTTGTGTAAAGGTGCTCCCTGTTGTGTAAAGGTGTTCGTGTTGTGCAAAGCTGCTCCCTGTTGTGTACAGGTGCTCCCTGTTGTGTAAAGGTGCTCCCTGTTGTGTAAAGGTGTTCCCTGTTGTGTAAAGGTGTTACCTGTTGTGTAAAGGTGTTCCCTGTTGTGTAAAGGTGCTCCCTGTTGTGTAAAGGTGTTCCCTGTTGTGAAAAGGTGCTCCCTGTTGTGTAAAGTTGTTCCTTGTTGTGTAAGTGTGTTCCCTGTTGTGAAAAGGTGCTCCCTGTTGTGTAAAGGTGTTCCCTGTTGTGTAAAGCTGCTCCCTGTTGTGTAAAGGTGCTCCCTGTTGTGTAAAGGTGCTCCCTGTTGTGTAAAGGTGTTCCCCGTTGTGTAAAGCTGTTCCCTGTTGTGTAAAGTTGTTCCCTGTTGTGTTAAGGTGCTCCCTGTTGTGTAAAGGAGCTCCCTGTAGTGTAAAGGTGCTCCCTGTTGTGTAATGATCCTCCCTGTTGTGTAAAGGTGCTCCCTGTTGTGGAAAGGTGCTCCCTGTTGTGGAAAGGTGCTCCCTGTTGTGTAACGGTGCTCCCTGTTGTGTAAAGGTGATACCTGTTGTGTAAAGGTGTTCCCTGATGTGTAAAGGTGTTCCCTGATGTGTAAAGGTGTTCAATGTTGTCTAAAGTGCTCCTTGTTGTTTAAAGGTGCTCCCTGTTGTGTAAAGGTGTACCCTGTTGTGTAAAGGTGCTCCCTGTTGTGTAAAGGTGTTCCCTGTTGTGTAAAGCTGCTCCCTGTTGTGTAAAGGTGCTCCCTGTTGTGTAAAGGTGCTCCCTGTTGTGTAAAGGTGTTCCCCGTTGTTTAAAGCTGTTCCCTGTTGTGTAAAGTTGTTCCCTGTTGTGTTAAGGTGCTCCCTGTTGTGTAAAGGAGCTCCCTGTAGTGTAAAGGTGCTCCCTGTTGTGTAATGATGCTCCCTGTTGTGTAAAGATGTTCCCTGTTGTGTAAAGGTGCTCCCTGTTGTGGAAAGGTGCTCCCTGTTGTGTAACGGTGCTCCCTGTTGTGTAAAGCTGCTCCCTGTTGTGTAAAGGTGCTCCCTGTTGTGTAAAGGTGCTCCCTGTTGTGTAAAGGTGTTCCCCGTTGTTTAAAGCTGTTCCCTGTTGTGTAAAGTTGTTCCCTGTTGTGTTAAGGTGCTCCCTGTTGTGTAAAGGAGCTCCCTGTAGTGTAAAGGTGCTCCCTGTTGTGTAATGATGCTCCCTGTTGTGTAAAGATGTTCCCTGTTGTGTAAAGGTGCTCCCTGTTGTGGAAAGGTGCTCCCTGTTGTCTAAAGGTGCTCCTTGTTGTTTAAAGGTGCTCCCTGTTGTGTAAAGGTGTTCCCTTTTGTGTAAAGGTGCTCCCTGTTGTGTAAAGGTGTTCCCCGTTGTGTAAAGGTGTTACCTGTTGTGTAAAGGTGCTCCCTGTTGTGTAAAGGTGGTCCCTGTTGTGTAAAGGTGTAACCTGTTGTGTAATTGTGCTCCCTGTTGTGCAAAGGTGTTCCCTGTTGTGTGAAGGCGCTCCCTGTTGTGTAAAGGAGCTCCCTGTAGTGTAAAGGTGCTCCCTGTTGTGTAATGATCCTCCCTGTTGTGTAAAGGTGCTCCCTGTTGTGGAAAGGTGCTCCCTGTTGTGGAAAGGTGCTCCCTGTTGTGTAACGGTGCTCCCTGTTGTGTAAAGGTGATACCTGTTGTGTAAAGGTGTTCCCTGATGTGTAAAGGTGTTCCCTGATGTGTAAAGGTGTTCAATGTTGTCTAAAGTGCTCCTTGTTGTTTAAAGGTGCTCCCTGTTGTGTAAAGGTGTACCCTGTTGTGTAAAGGTGCTCCCTGTTGTGTAAAGGTGTTCCCTGTTGTGTAAAGCTGCTCCCTGTTGTGTAAAGGTGCTCCCTGTTGTGTAAAGGTGCTCCCTGTTGTGTAAAGGTGTTCCCCGTTGTTTAAAGCTGTTCCCTGTTGTGTAAAGTTGTTCCCTGTTGTGTTAAGGTGCTCCCTGTTGTGTAAAGGAGCTCCCTGTAGTGTAAAGGTGCTCCCTGTTGTGTAATGATGCTCCCTGTTGTGTAAAGATGTTCCCTGTTGTGTAAAGGTGCTCCCTGTTGTGGAAAGGTGCTCCCTGTTGTGTAACGGTGCTCCCTGTTGTGTAAAGCTGCTCCCTGTTGTGTAAAGGTGCTCCCTGTTGTGTAAAGGTGCTCCCTGTTGTGTAAAGGTGTTCCCCGTTGTTTAAAGCTGTTCCCTGTTGTGTAAAGTTGTTCCCTGTTGTGTTAAGGTGCTCCCTGTTGTGTAAAGGAGCTCCCTGTAGTGTAAAGGTGCTCCCTGTTGTGTAATGATGCTCCCTGTTGTGTAAAGATGTTCCCTGTTGTGTAAAGGTGCTCCCTGTTGTGGAAAGGTGCTCCCTGTTGTCTAAAGGTGCTCCTTGTTGTTTAAAGGTGCTCCCTGTTGTGTAAAGGTGTTCCCTTTTGTGTAAAGGTGCTCCCTGTTGTGTAAAGGTGTTCCCCGTTGTGTAAAGGTGTTACCTGTTGTGTAAAGGTGCTCCCTGTTGTGTAAAGGTGGTCCCTGTTGTGTAAAGGTGTAACCTGTTGTGTAATTGTGCTCCCTGTTGTGCAAAGGTGTTCCCTGTTGTGTGAAGGCGCTCCTTGTTGTGTAAAGGTGCTCCCTGTTGTATGAAGGTGCTCCCTGCTGTGTAAAGGTGCTCCCTGTTGTGTAAACGTGTTCCCTGATGTGTAAAAGCGCTCCCTGTTGTGCAATGGTGCTCACTGTTGTGTAAAGGTGTTCCCTGTTGTGTAAAGGTGTTCCCTGTTGTGTAAAGTTGCTCCTTGTTGTGTAAAGGTGCTCCCTGTTGTGTAACGGGGATCCCTGTTGTGTAAATGTGCTCCCTGTTGTGTAACGGGGATCCCTGTTGTGTAAAGGTGCTCCCTGTTGTGTAAATGTGTTCCATGTTGTGTAAAGGTGCTCCCTGTTGTTTAAAGGTGTTCCCTGTTGTGTAAAAGCGCTCCCTCTTGTGTCAAGGTGCTCCCTGTTGTGAAAAGTGTTCCCTTTTGTATATAGGTGCTCCCTGTTGCTTAAAGGTGCTCAGTGGTGTGTAAAGGTGCTCCCTGTTGTGCAAAGGTGTTCCCTGTTGTGTAAGTGTGTTCCCTGTTGTGTAAATGTGCTCCCTGTTGCATAAAGGTGTTCCCGTTTGTGAAAAGTTGCTCCCTGTTGTGTACAGGTGTTCCCTGTTGTGTAAAGGTGCTCCCTGTTGTGCAAAGGTGTTCCCTGTTGTGTTAGTGTGTTCCCTGTTGTGTAAATGTGCTCCCTGTTGCATAAAGGTGTTCCCGATTGTGAAAAGTTGCTCCCTGTTGTGTAAAGGTGTTGCCTGTTGTGTAAAGGTGCTCCCTGCTGTGTAAAGGTGTTCCCTGTTGTGTAAAGGTGTTCCCTGTTGTGTAAATGTGTAGCCTGTTGTGTAAAGGTGCTCCCTGTTGTGTAAAGGTGTTCCTGTTGTGTAAAGCTGTTCCCTGTTGTGTAAAGGTGCTCCCTGTTGTGTAAAGGTGTTCCCTGTTGTGTAATGGTGTTCCCCGTTGTGTAAAATGGCTCTCCCTGTTGTGTAAAGATCCTCCCTGTTGTGTAAAGGTGCTCCCTGTTGTCCAAAGGTGTTCCCGGTTGTGTAAAGGTGTTCCCTGTTGTGTAAAGGTGTTCCTTGTTGTGTAAAGGTGCTCCCTGTTGTGTACAGGTGTTCCCTGTGGTGTAAAGGTGCTCCCTGTTGTGTAAAGGTGTTCCCTGTTGTGTAAGTGTGTTCCCTGTTGTGTAAATGTGCTCCCTGTTGCATAAAGGTGTTCCCTTTTGTGAAAAGTTGCTCCCTGTTGTGTAAAGGTGTTGCCTGTTGTGTAAAGGTGCTCCCTGTTGTGTAAAGGTGTTCCCTGTTGTGTAAATGTGTAGCCTGTTGTGTAAAGGTGCTCCCTGTTGTGTAAAGGTGTTCCCTGTTGTGTAAAGGTGTTCCCTGTTGTGTAAAGGTGTTACCTGTTGTGTAAAGGTGTTCCCTGTTGTGTAAAGGAGCTCCCTTTTGTGTAAAGGTGTTCCCTGTTGTGAAAAGGTGCTCCCTGTTGTGTAAAGGTGTTCCCTGTTGTGTAACGCTGCCCCTGTTGTGTAAAGGTGCTCCCTGTTGTGTAAAGGTGCTCCCTGTTGTGTAAAGGTGTTCCCCGTTGTTTAAAGCTGTTCCCTGTTGTGTAAAGTTGTTCCCTGTTGTGTTAAGGTGCTCCCTGTTGTGTAAAGGAGCTCCCTGTAGTGTAAAGGTGCTCCCTGTTGTCCAAAGGTGTTCCCGGTTGTGTAAAGGTGTTCCCTGTTGTGTAAAGGTGTTCCTTGTTGTGTAAAGGTGCTCCCTGTTGTGTACAGGTGTTCCCTGTGGTGTAAAGGTGCTCCCTGTTGTGTAAAGGTGTTCCCTGTTGTGTAAGTGTGTTCCCTGTTGTGTAAATGTGCTCCCTGTTGCATAAAGGTGTTCCCTTTTGTGAAAAGTTGCTCCCTGTTGTGTAAAGGTGTTGCCTGTTGTGTAAAGGTGCTCCCTGTTGTGTAAAGGTGTTCCCTGTTGTGTAAATGTGTAGCCTGTTGTGTAAAGGTGCTCCCTGTTGTGTAAAGGTGTTCCCTGTTGTGTAAAGGTGTTCCCTGTTGTGTAAAGGTGTTACCTGTTGTGTAAAGGTGTTCCCTGTTGTGTAAAGGTGCTCCCTTTTGTGTAAAGGTGTTCCCTGTTGTGAAAAGGTGCTCCCTGTTGTGTAAAGGTGCTCCCTGTTGTGTAAAGGTGCTCCCTGTTGTGTAAAGGTGTTCCCCGTTGTTTAAAGCTGTTCCCTGTTGTGTAAAGTTGTTCCCTGTTGTGTTAAGGTGCTCCCTGTTGTGTAAAGGAGCTCCCTGTAGTGTAAAGGTGCTCCCTGTTGTCCAAAGGTGTTCCCGGTTGTGTAAAGGTGTTCCCTGTTGTGTAAAGGTGTTCCTTGTTGTGTAAAGGTGCTCCCTGTTGTGTACAGGTGTTCCCTGTGGTGTAAAGGTGCTCCCTGTTGTGTAAAGGTGTTCCCTGTTGTGTAAGTGTGTTCCCTGTTGTGTAAATGTGCTCCCTGTTGCATAAAGGTGTTCCCTTTTGTGAAAAGTTGCTCCCTGTTGTGTAAAGGTGTTGCCTGTTGTGTAAAGGTGCTCCCTGTTGTGTAAAGGTGTTCCCTGTTGTGTAAATGTGTAGCCTGTTGTGTAAAGGTGCTCCCTGTTGTGTAAAGGTGTTCCCTGTTGTGTAAAGGTGTTCCCTGTTGTGTAAAGGTGTTACCTGTTGTGTAAAGGTGTTCCCTGTTGTGTAAAGGTGCTCCCTTTTGTGTAAAGGTGTTCCCTGTTGTGAAAAGGTGCTCCCTGTTGTGTAAAGGTGTTCCCTGTTGTGTAACGCTGCCCCTGTTGTGTAAAGGTGCTCCCTGTTGTGTAAAGGTGCTCCCTGTTGTGTAAAGGTGTTCCCCGTTGTTTAAAGCTGTTCCCTGTTGTGTAAAGTTGTTCCCTGTTGTGTTAAGGTGCTCCCTGTTGTGTAAAGGAGCTCCCTGTAGTGTAAAGGTGCTCCCTGTTGTGTAATGATCCTCCCTGTTGTGTAAAGGTGCTCCCTGTTGTGGAAAGGTGCTCCCTGTTGTGTAACGGTGCTCCCTGTTGTGTAAAGGTGATACCTGTTGTGTAAAGGTGTTCCCTGATGTGTAAAGGTGTTCCCTGTTGTCTAAAGGTGCTCCTTGCTGTTTAAAGGTGCTCCCTGTTGTGTAAAGGTGCTCCCTGTTGTGTAAAGGTGCTCCCTGTTGTGTAAAGGTGTTCCCTGTTGTGTAAAGCTGCTCCCTGTTGTGTAAAGGTGCTCCCTGTTGTGTAAAGGTGCTCCCTGATGTGTAAAGGTGTTCCCCGTTGTTTAAAGCTGTTCCCTGTTGTGTAAAGTTGTTCCCTGTTGTGTTACGGTGCTCCCTGTTGTGTAAAGGAGCTCCCTGTAGTGTAAAGGTGCTCCCTGTTGTGTAATGATGCTCCCTGTTGTGTAAAGATGTTCCCTGTTGTGTAAAGGTGCTCCCTGTTGTGGAAAGGTGCTCCCTGTTGTGTAACGGTGCTCCCTGTTGTGTAAAGGTGCTCCCTGTTGTGTAAAGGTGCTCCCTGTTGTGTAAAGGTGTTCCCCGTTGTTTAAAGCTGTTCCCTGTTGTGTAAAGTTGTTCCCGGTTGTGTTAAGGTGCTCCCTGTTGTGTAAAGGAGCTCCCTGTAGTGTAAAGGTGCTCCCTGTTGTGTAATGATGCTCCCTGTTGTGTAAAGATGTTCCCTGTTGTGTAAATGTGTAGCCTGTTGTGTAAAGGTGCTCCCTGTTGTGTAAAGCTGTTCCTGTTGTGTAAAGCTGCTCCCTGTTGTGTAAAGGTGCTCCCTGTTGTGTAAAGGTGTTCCCTGTTGTGTAATGGTGTTCCCCGTTGTGTAAAATGGCGCTCCCTGTTGTGTAAAGATCCTCCCTGTTGTGTAAAGGTGCTCCCTGTTGTCCAAAGGTGTTCACGGTTGTGTAAAGGTGTTCCCTGTTGTGTAAAGGTGTTCCTTGTTGTGTAAAAGTGCTCTCTGTTGTGTACAGGTGTTCCCTGTGGTGTAAAGGTGCTCCCTGTTGTGTAAAGGTGTTCCCTGTTGTGTAAGTGTGTTCCCTGTTGTGTAAATGTGCTCCCTGTTGCATAAAGGTGTTCCCTTTTGTGAAAAGTTGCTCCCTGTTGTGTAAAGGTGTTGCCTGTTGTGTAAAGGTGCTCCCTGTTGTGTAAAGGTGTTCCCTGTTGTGTAAATGTGTAGCCTGTTGTGTAAAGGTGCTCCCTGTTGTGTAAAGGTGCTCCCTGTTGTGTAAAGGTGTTCCTGTTGTGCAAAGCTGCTCCCTGTTGTGTAAAGGTGCTCCCTGTTGTGTAAAGGTGCTCCCTGTTGTGTAAAGGTGTTCCCTGTTGTGTAAAGGTGTTACCTGTTGTGTAAAGGTGTTCCCTGTTGTGTAAAGGTGCTCCCTGTTGTGTAAAGGTGTTCCCTGTTGTGAAAAGGTGCTCCCTGTTGTGTAAAGGTGTTCCTTGTTGTGTAAGTGTGTTCCCTGTTGTGAAAAGGTGCTCCCTGTTGTGTAAAGGTGTTCCCTGTTGTGTAACGCTGCTCCCTGTTGTGTAAAGGTGCTCCCTGTTGTGTAAAGGTGCTCCCTGTTGTGTAAAGGTGTTCCCTGTTGTGTAAAGGTGTTACCTGTTGTGTAAAGGTGTTCCCTGTTGTGTAAAGGTGCTCCCTGTTGTGTAAAGGTGTTCCCTGTTGTGAAAAGGTGCTCCCTGTTGTGTAAAGGTGTTCCTTGTTGTGTAAGTGTGTTCCCTGTTGTGAAAAGGTGCTCCCTGTTGTGTAAAGGTGTTCCCTGTTGTGTAACGCTGCTCCCTGTTGTGTAAAGGTGCTCCCTGTTGTGTAAAGGTGCTCCCTGTTGTGTAAAGGTGTTCCCCGTTGTGTAAAGCTGTTCCCTGTTGTGTAAAGTTGTTCCCTGTTGTGTTAAGGTGCTCCCTGTTGTGTAAAGGAGCTCCCTGTAGTGTAAAGGTGCTCCCTGTTGTGTAATGATCCTCCCTGTTGTGTAAAGGTGCTCCCTGTTGTGGAAAGGTGCTCCCTGTTGTGTAACGGTGCTCCCTGTTGTGTAAAGGTGATACCTGTTGTGTAAAGGTGTTCCCTGATGTGTAAAGGTGTTCCCTGTTGTCTAAAGGTGCTCCTTGTTGTTTAAAGGTGCTCCCTGTTGTGTAAAGGTGTACCCTGTTGTGTAAAGGTGCTCCCTGTTGTGTAAAGGTGTTCCCTGTTGTGTAAAGCTGCTCCCTGTTGTGTAAAGGTGCTCCCTGTTGTGTAAAGGTGCTCCCTGATGTGTAAAGGTGTTCCCCGTTGTTTAAAGCTGTTCCCTTTTGTGTAAAGTTGTTCCCTGCTGTGTTAAGGTGCTCCCTGTTGTGTAAAGGAGCTCCCTGTAGTGTAAAGGTGCTCCCTGTTGTGTAATGATGCTCCCTGTTGTGTAAAGATGTTCCCTGTTGTGTAAAGGTGCTCCCTGTTGTGGAAAGGTGCTCCCTGTTGTGTAACGGTGCTCCCTGTTGTGTAAAGCTGCTCCCTGTTGTGTAAAGGTGCTCCCTGTTGTGTAAAGGTGCTCCCTGTTGTGTAAAGGTGTTCCCCGTTGTTTAAAGCTGTTCCCTGTTGTGTAAAGTTGTTCCCTGTTGTGTTAAGGTGCTCCCTGTTGTGTAAAGGAGCTCCCTGTAGTGTAAAGGTGCTCCCTGTTGTGTAATGATGCTCCCTGTTGTGTAAAGATGTTCCCTGTTGTGTAAAGGTGCTCCCTGTTGTGGAAAGGTGCTCCCTGTTGTCTAAAGGTGCTCCTTGTTGTTTAAAGGTGCTCCCTGTTGTGTAAAGGTGTTCCCTTTTGTGTAAAGGTGCTCCCTGTTGTGTAAAGGTGTTCCCTGTTGTGTAAAGGTGTTACCTCTTGTGTAAAGGTGCTCCCTGTTGTGTAAAGGTGGTCCCTGTTGTGTAAAGGTGTAACCTGTTGTGTAATTGTGCTCCCTGTTGTGCAAAGGTGTTCCCTGTTGTGTGAAGGCGCTCCTTGTTGTGTAAAGGTGCTCCCTGTTGTATAAAGGTGCTCCCTGCTGTGTAAAGGTGCTCCCTGTTGTGTAAACGTGTTCCCTGATGTGTAAAAGCGCTCCCTGTTGTGCAATGGTGCTCACTGTTGTGTAAAGGTGTTCCCTGTTGTGTAAAGGTGTTCCCTGTTGTGTAAAGTTGCTCCTTGTTGTGTGAAGGTGCTCCCTGTTGTGTAACGGGGATCCCTGTTGTGTAAATGTGCTCCCTGTTGTGTAACGGGGATCCCTGTTGTGTAAAGGTGCTCCCTGTTGTGTAAATGTGTTCCCTGTTGTGTAAAGGTGCTCCCTGTTGTTTAAAGGTGTTCCCTGTTGTGTAAAAGCGCTCCCTCTTGTGTCAAGGTGCTCCCTGTTGTGAAAAGTGTTCCCTTTTGTATATAGGTGCTCCCTGTTGCTTAAAGGTGCTCAGTGGTGTGTAAAGGTGCTCCCTGTTGTGCAAAGGTGTTCCCTGTTGTGTAAGTGTGTTCCCTGTTGTGTAAATGTGCTCCCTGTTGCATAAAGGTGTTCCCGTTTGTGAAAAGTTGCTCCCTGTTGTGTACAGGTGTTCCCTGTTGTGTAAAGGTGCTCCCTGTTGTGCAAAGGTGTTCCCTGTTGTGTTAGTGTGTTCCCTGTTGTGTTAATGTGCTCCCTGTTGCATAAAGGTGTTCCCGATTGTGAAAAGTTGCTCCCTGTTGTGTAAAGGTGTTGCCTGTTGTGTAAAGGTGCTCCCTGCTGTGTAAAGGTGTTCCCTGTTGTGTAAAGGTGTAGCCTGTTGTGTAAAGGTGCTTCCTGTTGTGTAAAGGTGTTCCTGTTGTGTAAAGCTGCTCCCTGTTGTGTAATGGTGTTCCCCGTTGTGTAAAAGCGCTCCCTGTTGTGTAAAGATCCTCCCTGTTGTGTAAAGGTGTTCCCTGTTGTGTAATGGTGTTCCCCGTTGTGTAAAAGCGCTCCCTGTTGTGTAAAGATCCTCCCTGTTGTGTAAAGGTGCTCCCTGTTGTCCAAAGGTATTCCCGGTTGTGTAAAGGTGTTCCCTGTTCTGTAAAGGTGTTCCTTGTTGTGTAAAGGTGCTCCCTGTTGTGAACAGGTGTTCCCTGTTGTGTAAAGGTGCTCCCTGTTGTGTAAAGGTGTTCCCTGTTGTGTAAGTGTGTTCCCTGTTGTGTAAATGTGCTCCCTGTTGCATAAAGGTGTTCCCTTTTGTGAAAAGTTGCTCCCTGTTGTGTAAAGGTGTTGCCTGTTGTGTAAAGGTGCTCCCTGTTGTGTAAAGGTGCTCCCTGTTGTGTAAAGGTGTTCCCTGTTGTGTAAAGGTGTTCCCTGTTGTGTAAATGTGTTGCCTGTTGTGTAAAGGTGCTCCCTGTTGTGTAATGGTGTTCCCCGTTGTGTAAAAGCGCTCCCTGTTGTGTAAAGATCCTTCCTGTTGTGTAAAGGGTCTCCCTGTTGTGTAAATGTGCTCCCTGTTGTGTAAAGGTGTTCCCTTTTGTATAAAGGTGCTCCCTGTTGTGTAAAGGTGCTCACTGGTGTGTAAAGGTGCTCCCAGTTGTCCAAAGGTGTTCCCGGTTGTGTAAAGGTGTTCCCTGTTGTGTAAAGATGTTGCCTGTTGTGTAAAGGTGCTCCCTGTTGTGTAAATGTGTTCCCTGTTGTGTAAAGGTGTTCCCTGTTGTGTAAATGTGTAGCCTGTTGTGTAAAGGTGCTCCCTGTTGTGCAAAGGTGTTCCCTGTTGTGTAAAGCTGCTCCCTTTGTATAAAGGTGCTCCCTGTTGTGTAAAGGTGCTCACTGGTGTGTAAAGGTGCTCCCTGTTGTGTAAAGGTGTTCCCTGTTGTGTAAAGGTGTTCCCTGTTGTGTAAAGGTGCTCGCTGTTGTGTAAAGGTGTTCCCTGTTGTGTAAAGGTGTTCCCTGTTGTGTAAATGTGTAGCCTGTTGTGTAAAGGTGCTCCCTGTTGTGTAAAGGTGCTCCATGTTGTGTAAAGGTGCTCCCTGTTGTGTAAAGGTGTTCCTGTTGTGTAAAGCTGCTCCCTGTTGTGTAAAGGTGCTCCCTGTTGTGTAAAGGTGTTCCCTGTTGTGTAATGGTGTTCCCCGTTGTGTAAAAGCGCTCCCTGTTGTGTAAAGATCCTCCCTGTTGGGTAAAGGGTCTCCCTGTTGTGTAAAGGTGCTCCCTGTTGTGTAAAGGTGTTCCCTTTTGTATAAAGGTGCTCCCTGTTGTGTAAAGGTGCTCACTGGTGTGTAAAGGTGCTCCCTGTTGTCCAAAGGTGTTCCCGGTTGTGTAAATGTGTTCCCTATTGTGTAAAGGTGCTCCCTGTTGTGTAAAGGTGCTCCCTGTTGTGTACAGGTGCTCCCTGTTGTGTACAGGTGTTCCGTGTTGTGCAAAGGTGCTCCCTTTTGTGCAAAGGTATTCCCTGTTGTGTAAGTGTGTTACCTGTTGTGTAAATGTGCTCCCTGTTGCACAAAGGTGTTCCCGTTTGTGAAAAGTTGCTCCCTGTTGTGTAAAGGTGTTGCCTGTTGTGTAAAGGTGCTCCCTGCTGTGTAAAGGTGTTCCCTGTTGTGTAAAGGTGTTCCCTGTTGTGTAAATGTGTAGCCTGTTGTGTAAAGGTGCTCCCTGTTGTGTAAAGGTGTTCCTGTTGTGTAAAGCTGCTCCCTGTTGTGTAAAGGTGCTCCCTGTTGTGTAAAGGTGTTCCCTGTTGTGTAATGGTGTTCCCCGTTGTGTAAAATGGCGCTCCCTGTTGTGTAAAGATCCTCCCTGTTGTGTAAAGGTGCTCCCTGTTGTCCAAAGGTGTTCCCGGTTGTGTAAAGGTGTTCCCTGTTGTGTAAAGGTGTTCCTTGTTGTGTAAAGGTGCTCCCTGTTGTGTACAGGTGTTCCCTGTGGTGTAAAGGTGCTCCCTGTTGTGTAAAGGTGTTCCCTGTTGTGTAAGTGTGTTCCCTGTTGTGTAAATGTGCTCCCTGTTGCATAAAGGTGTTCCCTTTTGTGAAAAGTTGCTCCCTGTTGTGTAAAGGTGTTGCCTGTTGTGTAAAGGTGCTCCCTGTTGTGTAAAGGTGTTCCCTGTTGTGTAAAGGTGTTCCCTGTTGTGTAAATGTGTAGCCTCTTGTGTAAAGGTGCTCCCTGTTGTGTAAAGGTGTTCCTGTTGTGCAAAGCTGCTCCCTGTTGTGTAAAGGTGCTCCCTGTTGTGTAAAGGTGCTCCCTGTTGTGTAAAGGTGTTCCCTGTTGTGTAAAGGTGTTACCTGTTGTGTAAAGGTGTTCCCTGTTGTGTAAAGGTGCTCCCTGTTGTGTAAAGGTGTTCCCTGTTGTGAAAAGGTGCTCCCTGTTGTGTAAAGGTGTTCCTTGTTGTGTAAGTGTGTTCCCTGTTGTGAAAAGGTGCTCCCTGTTGTGTAAAGGTGTTCCCTGTTGTGTAAAGCTGCTCCCTGTTGTGTAAAGGTGCTCCCTGTTGTGTAAATGTGCTCCCTGTTGTGTAAAGGTGTTCCCCGTTGTGTAAAGCTGTTCCCTGTTGTGTAAAGTTGTTCCCTGTTGTGTTAAGGTGCTCCCTGTTGTGTAAAGGAGCTCCCTGTAGTGTAAAGGTGCTCCCTGTTGTGTAATGATCCTCCCTGTTGTGTAAAGGTGCTCCCTGTTGTGGAAAGGTGCTCCCTGTTGTGGAAAGGTGCTCCCTGTTGTGTAACGGTGCTCCCTTTTGTGTAAAGGTGATACCTGTTGTGCAAAAGGTGTTCCCTGATGTGTTAAAGGTGTTCCCTGATGTGTTAAGGTGTTCCCTGTTGTCTAAAGGTGCTCCTTGTTGTTTAAAGGTGCTCCCTGTTGTGTAAAGGTGTACCCTGTTGTGTAAAGGTGCTCCCTGTTGTGTAAAGGTGTTCCCTGTTGTGTAAAGCTGCTCCCTGTTGTGTAAAGGTGCTCCCTGTTGTGTAAAGGTGCTCCCTGTTGTGTAAAGGTGTTCCCCGTTGTTTAAAGCTGTTCCCTGTTGTGTAAAGTTGTTCCCTGTTGTGTTAAGGTGCTCCCTGTTGTGTAAAGGAGCACCCTGTAGTGTAAAGGTGCTCCCTGTTGTGTAATGATGCTCCCTGTTGTGTAAAGATGTTCCCTGTTGTGTAAAGGTGCTCCCTGTTGTGGAAAGGTGCTCCCTGTTGTGTAACGGTGCTCCCTGTTGTGTAAAGCTGCTCCCTGTTGTGTAAAGGTGCTCCCTGTTGTGTAAAGGTGTTCCCTGTTGTGAAAAGGTGCTCCCTGTTGTGTAAAGGTGTTCCTTGTTGTGTAAGTGTGTTCTCTGTTGTGAAAAGGTGCTCCCTGTTGTGTAAAGTTGTTCCCTGTTGTGTAAAGCTGCTCCCTGTTGTGTAAAGGTGCTCCCTGTTGTGTAAAGGTGCTCCCTGTTGTGTAAAGGTGTTCCCCGTTGTGTAAAGCTGTTCCCTGTTGTGTAAAGTTGTTCCCTGTTGTGTTAAGGTGCTCCCTGTTGTGTTAAGGAGCTCCCTGTAGTGTAAAGGTGCTCCCTGTTGTGTAATGATCCTCCCTGTTGTGTAAAGGTGCTCCCTGTTGTGGAAAGGTGCTCCCTGTTGTGGAAAGGTGCTCCCTGTTGTGTAACGGTGCTCCCTGTTGTGTAAAGGTGATACCTGTTGTGTAAAGGTGTTCCCTGATGTGTAAAGGTGTTCCCTGATGTGTAAAGGTGTTCCCTGTTGTCTAAAGGTGCTCCTTGTTGTTTAAAGGTGCTCCCGGTTGTGTAAAGGTGTACCCTGTTGTGTAAAGGTGCTCCCTGTTGTGTAAAGGTGTTCCCTGTTGTGTAAAGCTGCTCCCTGTTGTGTTAAGGTGCTCCCTGTTGTGTAAAGGAGCTCCCTGTAGTGTAAAGGTGCTCCCTGTTGTGTAATGATGCTCCCTGTTGTGTAAAGATGTTCCCTGTTGTGTAAAGGTGCTCCCTGTTGTGGAAAGGTGCTCCCTGTTGTGTAACGGTGCTCCCTGTTGTGTAACGGTGCTCCCTGTTGTGTAAAGGTGATACCTGTTGTGTAAAGGTGTTCCCTGATGTGTAAAGGTGTTCCCTGATGTGTAAAGGTGTTCCCTGTTGTCTAAAGGTGCTCCTTGTTGTTTAAAGTTGCTCCCTGTTGTGTAAAGGTGCTCCCTGTTGTGTAAAGGTGTTCCCCGTTGTTTAAAGCTGTTCCCTGTTGTGTAAAGTTGTTCCCTGTTGTGTTAAGGTGCTCCCTGTTGTGTAAAGGAGCTCCCTGTAGTGTAAAGGTGCTCCCTGTTGTGTAATGATGCTCCCTGTTGTGTAAAGATGTTCCCTGTTGTGTAAAGGTGCTCCCTGTTGTGGAAAGGTGCTCCCTGTTGTGTAACGGTGCTCCCTGTTGTGTAAAGCTGCTCCCTGTTGTGTAAAGGTGCTCCCTGTTGTGTAAAGGTGCTCCCTGTTGTGTAAAGGTGTTCCCCGTTGTTTAAAGCTGTTCCCTGTTGTGTAAAGTTGTTCCCTGTTGTGTTAAGGTGCTCCCTGTTGTGTAAAGGAGCTCCCTGTAGTGTAAAGGTGCTCCCTGTTGTGTAATGATGCTCCCTGTTGTGTAAAGATGTTCCCTGTTGTGTAAAGGTGTTACCTGTTGTGTAAAGGTGTTCCCTGTTGTGTAAAGGTGGTCCCTGTTGTGTAAAGGTGTAACCTGTTGTGTAATTGTGCTCCCTGTTGTGCAAAGGTGTTCCCTGTTGTGTGAAGGTGCTCCTTGTTGTGTAAAGGTGCTCCCTGTTGTATAAAGGTGCTCCCTGCTGTGTAAAGGTGCTCCCTGTTGTGTAAACGTGTTCCCTGATGTGTAAAAGCGCTCCCTGTTGTGCAATGGTGCTCACTCTTGTGTAAAGGTGTTCCCTGTTGTGTAAAGGTGTTCCCTGTTGTGTAAAGTTGCTCCTTGTTGTGTAAAGGTGCTCCCTGTTGTGTTACGGGGATCCCTGTTGTGTAAATGTGCTCCCTGTTGTGTAACGGGGATCCCTGTTGTGTAAAGGTGCTCCCTGTTGTATAAATGTGTTCCCTGTTGTGTAAAGGTGCTCCCTGTTGTTTAAAGGTGTTCCCTGTTGTGTAAAAGCGCTCCCTGTTGTGAAAAGTGTTCCCTTTTGTATATAGGTGCTCCCTGTTGCTTAAAGGTGCTCAGTGGTGTGTAAAGGTGCTCCCTGTTGTGCAAAGGTGTTCCCTGTTGTGTAAGTGTGTTCCCTGTTGTGTAAATGTGCTCCCTGTTGCATAAAGGAGTTCCCGTTTGTGAAAAGTTGCTCCCTGTTGTGTACAGGTGTTCCCTGTTGTGTAAAGGTGCTCCCTGTTGTGCAAAGGTGTTCCCTGTTGTGTTAGTGTGTTCCCTGTTGTGTAAATGTGCTCCCTGTTGCATAAAGGTGTTCCCGATTGTGAAAAGTTGCTCCATGTTGTGTAAAGGTGTTGCCTTTTGTGTAAAGGTGCTCCCTGCTGTGTAAAGGTGTTCCCTGTTGTGTAAAGGTGTAGCCTGTTGTGTAAAGGCGCCTCCTGTTGTGTAAAGGTGTTCCTGTTGTGTAAAGCTGCTCCCTGTTGTGTAAAGGTGCTCCCTGTTGTGTAAAGGTGTTCCCTGTTGTGTAATGGTGTTCCCCGTTGTGTAAAAGCGCTCCCTGTTGTGTAAAGATCCTCCCTGTTGTGTAAAGGTGCTCCCTGTTGTCCAAAGGTATTCCCGGTTGTGTAAAGGTGTTCCCTGTTCTGTAAAGGTGTTCCTTGTTGTGTAAAGGTGCTCCCTGTTGTGAACAGGTGTTCCCTGTTGTGTAAAGGTGCTCCCTGTTGTGTAAAGGTGTTCCCTGTTGTGTAAAGGTGTTCCTTGTTGTGTAAAGGTGCTCCCTGTTGTGAACAGGTGTTCCCTGTTGTGTAAAGGTGCTCCCTGTTGTGTAAATGTGCTCTCTGTTGCATAAAGGTGTTCCCTTTTGTGAAAAGTTGCTCCCTGTTGTGTAAAGGTGTTGCCTGTTGTGTAAAGGTGCTCCCTGTTGTGTAAAGGTGTTGCCTGTTGTGTAAAGGTGCTCCCTGTTGTGTAAAGGTGTTCCCTGTTGTGTAAAGGTGTTCCCTGTTGTGGAAATGTGTAGCCTGTTGTGTAAAGGTGCTCCCTGTTGTGTAAAGGTGTTCCTGTTGTGCAAAGCTGCTCCCTGTTGTCTAAAGGTGCTCCCTGTTGTGTAAAGGTGCTCCCTGTTGTGCAAAGGTGTTCCCTGTTGTGTAAAGGTGTTACCTGTTGTGTAAAGGTGTTACCTGTTGTGTAAAGGTGTTCCCTGTTGTTTAAAGATGCTTCCTGTTGTGTAAAGGTGTTCCCTGTTGTGAAAAGGTGCTCCCTGTTGTGTAAAGGTGTTCCTTGTTGTGTAAGTGTGTTCCCTGTTGTGAAAAGGTGCTCCCTGTTGTGTAAAGGTGTTCCCTGTTGTGTAAAGCTGCTCCCTGTTGTGTAAAGGTGCTCCCTGTTGTGTAAAGGTGTTCCCCGTTTTGTAAAGCTGTTCCCTGTTGTGTAAAGTTGTTCCCTGTTGTGTTAAGATGCTCCCTGTTGTGTAAAGGAGCTCCCTGTAGTGTAAAGGTGCTCCCTGTTGTGTAATGATGCTCCCTGTTGTGTAAAGATGTTCCCTGTTGTGTAAAGGTGTTCCCTGTTGTGGAAAGGTGCTCCCTGTTGTGTAATGGTGCTCCCTGTTGTGTAAAGGTAATACCTGTTGTGTAAAGGTGTTCCCTGATGTGTAAAGGTGATCCCTGTTGTCTAAAGGTGCTCCTTGTTGTTTAAAAGTGCTCCCTGTTGTGTAAAGGTGTACCCTGTTGTGTAAAGGTGCTCCCTGTTGTGTAAAGGTGTTCCCTGTTGCATAAAGGTGGTCCCTGTTGTGTAAAGGTGTAACCTATTGTGTAATTGTGCTCCCTGTTGTGCAAAGGTGTTCCCTGTTGTGTGAAGGTGCTCCTTGTTGTGTAAAGGTGCTCCCTGTTGTATAAAGGTGCTCCCTGCTGTGTAAAGGTGCTCCCTGTTGTGTAAACGTGTTCCCTGATGTGTAAAAGCGCTCCCTGTTGTGCAATGGTGCTCACTGTTGTGTAAAGGTGTTCCCTGTTGTGTAAAGGTGTTCCCTGTTGTGTAAAGGTGTTCCCTGTTGTGTAAAGGTGTTCCCTGCTGTGTAAAGGTGCTCCCAGTTGTGTAAAGGTGCTCCCTGTTGTGTAACGGGGATCCCTGTTGTGTAATTGTGCTCCCTGTTGTTTAACGGGGATCCCTGTTGTGTAAAGGTGCTCCCTGTTGCTTAAACGTGCTCACTGGTGTGTAAAGGTGCTCCCTGTTGTCCAAAGGTGTTCCCGGTTGTGTAAAGGTGTTCACTGTTGTGTAAAGGTGTTCCCTGTTGTGTAAAGCTGCTGCTGTTGTGTAAAGGTGCTGCTTGTGTAAAGGTGCTCCCTGTTGTGTAAAGGTGTTCCCTGTTGTGTAAAGTGCTCCTTGTTGTGTAAAGGTGTTCCCTGTTGTGTAAAGGTGCTCCCTGTTGTGTAAAGGTGTTCCCTGTTGTGTAAAAGTGCTCCCTGTTGTGTAAAGGTGTTCCCTGTTGTGTAAAGGTGTTCCCTGTTGTGTGAAGGTGCTCCTTGTTGTGTAAAGGTGCTCCCTGTTGTATAAAGGTGCTCCCTGCTGTGTAAAGGTGCTCCCTGTTGTGTAAACGTGTTCCCTGATGTGTAAAAGCGCTCCCTGTTGTGCAATAGTGCTCACTATTGTGTAAAGGTGTTCCCTGTTGTGTAAAGGTGCTCCCTGTTGTGTAAAGGTGCTCCCTGTTGTTTAAAGGTGTTCCCTGTTGTGTAAAAGCGCTCCCTCTTGTGTCAAGGTGCTCCCTGTTGTGAAAAGTGTTCCCTTTTGTATATAGGTGCTCCCTGTTGCTTAAAGGTGCTCACTGGTGTGTAAAGGTGCTCCCTGTTGTCCAAAGGTGTTCCCTGTTGTGTAAAGGTGTTCCCTGTTGTGTAAAGGCGCTCCCTGTTGTGTAAAGGTGGTCCCTGTTGTCCAAAGGTGTTCCCGGTTGTGTAAAGGTGTTCACTGTTGTGCAAAGGTGTTCCCTGTTGTGTAAAGGTGGTCCCTGTTGTGTAAAGGTGGTCCGTGTTGTGTAAAGCTGCTCCTGTTGTGTAAAGGTGCTGCTTGTGTAAAGGTGCTCCCTGTTGTGTAAAGGTGTTCCCTGTTGTGTAAAGTGCTCCTTGTTGTGTAAAGGTGTTCCCTGTTGTGTAAAGGTGCTCCCTGTTGTGTAAAGGTGTTCACTGTTGTGTAAAAGTGCTCCCTGTTGCGTAAAGGTGTTCCCTGTTGTATAAAGGTGTTCCCTGTTGTGTGAAGGTGCTCCTTGTTGTGTAAAGGTGTTGCCTGTTGTGTAAAGGTGCTCCCTGTTGTGTAAAGGTGTTCCCTGTTGTGTAAAGGTGTTCCCTGTTGTGTAAATGTGTAGCCTGTTGTGTAAAGGTGCTCCCTGTTGTGTAAAGGTGTTCCTGTTGTGCAAAGCCGCTCCCTGTTGTCTAAAGGTGCTCCCTGTTGTGTAAAGGTGCTCCCTGTTGTGCAAAGGTGTTCCCTGTTGTGTAAAGGTGTTACCTGCTTTGTAAAGGTGTTACCTGTTGTGTAAAGGTGTTCCCTGTTGTTTAAAGATGCTTCCTGTTGTGTAAAGGTGTTCCCTGTTGTGAAAAGGAGCTCCCTGTTGTGTAAAGGTGTTCCCTGATGTGTAAAGGTGTTCCCTGTTGTCTAAAGGTGCTCCTTGTTGTTTAAAGTTGCTCCCTGTTGTGTAAAGGTGCTCCCTGTTGTGTAAAGGTGTTCCCCGTTGTTTAAAGCTGTTCCCTGTTGTGTAAAGTTGTTCCCTGTTGTGTTAAGGTGCTCCCTGTTGTGTAAAGGAGCTCCCTGTAGTGTAAAGGTGCTCCCTGTTGTGTAATGATGCTCCCTGTTGTGTAAAGATGTTCCCTGTTGTGTAAAGGTGCTCCCTGTTGTGGAAAGGTGCTCCCTGTTGTGTAAAGCTGCTCCCTGTTGTGTAAAGGTGCTCCCTGTTGTGTAAAGGTGCTCCCTGTTGTGTAAAGGTGTTCCCCGTTGTTTAAAGCTGTTCCCTGTTGTGTAAAGTTGTTCCCTGTTGTGTTAAGGTGCTCCCTGTTGTGTAAAGGAGCTCCCTGTAGTGTAAAGGTGCTCCCTGTTGTGTAATGATGCTCCCTGTTGTGTAAAGATGTTCCCTGTTGTGTAAAGGTGTTACCTGTTGTGTAAAGGTGTTCCCTGTTGTGTAAAGGTGGTCCCTGTTGTGTAAAGGTGTAACCTGTTGTGTAATTGTGCTCCCTGTTGTGCAAAGGTGTTCCCTGTTGTGTGAAGGTGCTCCTTGTTGTGTAAAGGTGCTCCCTGTTGTATAAAGGTGCTCCCTGCTGTGTAAAGGTGCTCCCTGTTGTGTAAACGTGTTCCCTGATGTGTAAAAGCGCTCCCTGTTGTGCAATGGTGCTCACTCTTGTGTAAAGGTGTTCCCTGTTGTGTAAAGGTGTTCCCTGTTGTGTAAAGTTGCTCCTTGTTGTGTAAAGGTGCTCCCTGTTGTGTAACGGGGATCCCTGTTGTGTAAATGTGCTCCCTGTTGTGTAACGGGGATCCCTGTTGTGTAAAGGTGCTCCCTGTTGTATAAATGTGTTCCCTGTTGTGTAAAGGTGCTCCCTGTTGTTTAAAGGTGTTCCCTGTTGTGTAAAAGCGCTCCCTGTTGTGAAAAGTGTTCCCTTTTGTATATAGGTGCTCCCTGTTGCTTAAAGGTGCTCAGTGGTGTGTAAAGGTGCTCCCTGTTGTGCAAAGGTGTTCCCTGTTGTGTAAGTGTGTTCCCTGTTGTGTAAATGTGCTCCCTGTTGCATAAAGGTGTTCCCGTTTGTGAAAAGTTGCTCCCTGTTGTGTACAGGTGTTCCCTGTTGTGTAAAGGTGCTCCCTGTTGTGCAAAGGTGTTCCCTGTTGTGTTAGTGTGTTCCCTGTTGTGTAAATGTGCTCCCTGTTGCATAAAGGTGTTCCCGATTGTGAAAAGTTGCTCCATGTTGTGTAAAGGTGTTGCCTTTTGTGTAAAGGTGCTCCCTGCTGTGTAAAGGTGTTCCCTGCTGTGTAAAGGTGTAGCCTGTTGTGTAAAGGCGCCTCCTGTTGTGTAAAGGTGTTCCTGTTGTGTAAAGGTGTTCCTGTTGTGTAAAGGTGCTCCCTGTTGTGTAAAGGTGTTCCCTGTTGTGTAATGGTGTTCCCCGTTGTGTAAAAGCGCTCCCTGTTGTGTAAAGATCCTCCCTGTTGTGTAAAGGTGCTCCCTGTTGTCCAAAGGTCTTCCCGGTTGTGTAAAGGTGTTCCCTGTTCTGTAAAGGTGTTCCTTGTTGTGTAAAGGTGCTCCCTGTTGTGAACAGGTGTTCCCTGTTGTGTAAAGGTGCTCCCTGTTGTGTAAAGGTGTTCCCTGTTGTGTAAAGGTGTTCCTTGTTGTGTAAAGGTGCTCCCTGTTGTGAACAGGTGTTCCCTGTTGTGTAAAGGTGCTCCCTGTTGTGTAAATGTGCTCCCTGTTGCATAAAGGTGTTCCCTTTTGTGAAAAGTTGCTCCCTGTTGTGTAAAGGTGTTGCCTGTTGTGTAAAGGTGCTCCCTGTTGTGTAAAGGTGTTGCCTGTTGTGTAAAGGTGCTCCCTGTTGTGTAAAGGTGTTCCCTGTTGTGTAAAGGTGTTCCCTGTTGTGTAAATGTGTAGCCTGTTGTGTAAAGGTGCTCCCTGTTGTGTAAAGGTGTTCCTGTTGTGCAAAGCTGCTCCCTGTTGTCTAAAGGTGCTCCCTGTTGTGTAAAGGTGCTCCCTGTTGTGCAAAGGTGTTCCCTGTTGTGTAAAGGTGTTACCTGTTGTGTAAAGGTATTACCTGTTGTGTAAAGTTGTTCCCTGTTGTGTTAAGATGCTCCCTGTTGTGTAAAGGAGCTCCCTGTAGTGTAAAGGTGCTCCCTGTTGTGTAATGATGCTCCCTGTTGTGTAAAGATGTTCCCTGTTGTGTAAAGGTGTTCCCTGTTGTGGAAAGGTGCTCCCTGTTGTGTAATGGTGCTCCCTGTTGTGTAAAGGTAATACCTGTTGTGTAAAGGTGTTCCCTGATGTGTAAAGGTGTTCCCTGTTGTCTAAAGGTGCTCCTTGTTGTTTAAAAGTGCTCCCTGTTGTGTAAAGGTGTACCCTGTTGTGTAAAGGTGCTCCCTGTTGTGTAAAGGTGTTCCCTGTTGCATAAAGGTGGTCCCTGTTGTGTAAAGGTGTAACCTATTGTGTAATTGTGCTCCCTGTTGTGCAAAGGTGTTCCCTGTTGTGTGAAGGTGCTCCTTGTTGTGTAAAGGTGCTCCCTGTTGTATAAAGGTGCTCCCTGCTGTGTAAAGGTGCTCCCTGTTGTGTAAACGTGTTCCCTGATGTGTAAAAGCGCTCCCTGTTGTGCAATGGTGCTCACTGTTGTGTAAAGGTGTTCCCTGTTGTGTAAAGGTGTTCCCTGTTGTGTAAAGGTGTTCCCTGTTGTGTAAAGGTGTTCCCTGCTGTGTAAAGGTGCTCCCTGTTGTGTAAAGGTGCTCCCTGTTGTGTAACGGGGATCCCTGTTGTGTAAATGTGCTCCCTGTTGTTTAACGGGGATCCCTGTTGTGTAAAGGTGCTCCCTGTTGCTTAAACGTGCACACTGGTGTGTAAAGGTGCTCCCTGTTGTCCAAAGGTGTTCCCGGTTGTGTAAAGGTGTTCACTGTTGTGTAAAGGTGTTCCCTGTTGTGTAAAGCTGCTGCTGTTGTGTAAAGGTGCTGCTTGTGTAAAGGTGCTCCCTGTTGTGTAAAGGTGTTCCCTGTTGTGTAAAGTGCTCCTTGTTGTGTAAAGGTGTTCCCTGTTGTGTAAAGGTGCTCCCTGTTGTGTAAAGGAGTTCCCTGTTGTGTAAAAGTGCTCCCTGTTGTGTAAAGGTGTTCCCTGTTGTGTAAAGGTGTTCCCTGTTGTGTGAAGGTGCTCCTTGTTGTGTAAAGGTGCTCCCTGTTGTATAAAGGTGCTCCCTGCTGTGTAAAGGTGCTCCCTGTTGTGTAAACGTGTTCCCTGATGTGTAAAAGCGCTCCCTGTTGTGCAATGGTGCTCACTGTTGTGTAAAGGTGTTCCCTGTTGTGTAAAGGTGTTCCCTGTTGTGTAAAGGTGCTCCCTGTTGTTTAAAGGTGTTCCCTGTTGTGTAAAAGCGCTCCCTCTTGTGTCAAGGTGCTCCCTGTTGTGAAAAGTGTTCCCTTTTGTATATAGGTGCTCCCTGTTGCTTAAAGGTGCTCACTGGTGTGTAAAGGTGCTCCCTGTTGTCCAAAGGTGTTCCCTGTTGTGTAAAGGTGTTCCCTGTTGTGTAAAGGCGCTCCCTGTTGTGTAAAGGTGGTCCCTGTTGTGTAAAGGTGTTCACTGTTGTGTAAAGGTGTTCACTGTTGTGTAAAGGTGTTCCCTGTTGTGTAAAGGTTGTCCCTGTTGTGTAAAGGTGGTCCGTGTTGTGTAAAGCTGCTCCTGTTGTGTAAAGGTGCTGCTTGTGTAAAGGTGCTCCCTGTTGTGTAAAGGTGTTCCCTGTTGTGTAAAGTGCTCCTTGTTGTGTAAAGGTGTTCCCTGTTGTGTAAAGGTGCTCCCTGTTGTGTAAAGGTGTTCCCTGTTGTGTAAAAGTGCTCCCTGTTGCGTAAAGGTGTTCCCTGTTGTATAAAGGTGTTCCCTGTTGTGTGAAGGTGCTCCTTGTTGTGTAAAGGTGTTGCCTGTTGTGTAAAGGTGTTCCCTGTTGTGTAAATGTGTAGCCTGTTGTGTAAAGGTGCTCCCTGTAGTGTAAAGGTGTTCCTGTTGTGCAAAGCCGCTCCCTGTTGTCTAAAGGTGCTCCCTGTTGTGTAAAGGTGCTCCCTGTTGTGCAAAGGTGTTCCCTGTTGTGTAAAGGTGTTACCTGCTTTGTAAAGGTGTTACCTGTTGTGTAAATGTGTTCCCTGTTGTTTAAAGATGCTTCCTGTTGTGTAAAGGTGTTCCCTGTTGTGAAAAGGTGCTCCCTGTTGTGTAAAGGTGTTCCTTGTTGTGTAAGTGTGTTCCCTTTTGTGAAAAGGTGCTCCCTGTTGTGTAAAGGTGTTCCCTGTTGTGTAAAGCTGCTCCCTGTTGTGTAAAGGTGCTCCCTGTTGTGTAAAGGTGTTCCCCGTTTTGTAAAGCTGTTCCCTGTTGTGTAATGTTGTTCCCTGTTGTGTTAAGATGCTCCCTGTTGTGTAAAGGAGCTCCCTGTAGTGTAAAGGTGCTCCCTGTTGTGTAATGATGCTCCCTGTTGTGTAAAGATGTTCCCTGTTGTGTAAAGGTGTTCCCTGTTGTGGAAAGGTGCTCCCTGTTGTGTAATGGTGCTCCCTGTTGTGTAAAGGTGATACCTGTTGTCTAAAGGTGTTCCCTGATGTGTAAAGGTGTTCCCTGTTGTCTAAAGGTGCTCCTTGTTGTTTAAAAGTGCTCCCTGTTGTGTAAAGGTGTACCCTGTTGTGTAAAGGTGCTCCCTGTTGTGTAAAGGTGTTCCCTGTTGCATAAAGGTGGTCCCTGTTGTGTAAAGGTGTAACCTGTTGTGTAATTGTGCTCCCTGTTGTGCAAAGGTGTTCCCTGTTGTGTGAAGGTGCTCCTTGTTGAGTAAAGGTGCTCCCTGTTGTATAAAGGTGCTCCCTGCTGTGTAAAGGTGCTCCCTGTTGTGTAAACGTGTTCCCTGATGTGTAAAAGCGCTCCCTGTTGTGCAATGGTGCTCACTGTTGTGTAAAGGTGTTCCCTGTTGTGTAAAGGTGTTCCCTGTTGTGTAAAGGTGTTCCCTGTTGTGTAAAGGTGTTCCCTGCTGTGTAAAGGTGCTCCCTGTTGTGTAAAGGTGCTCCCTGTTGTGTAACGGGGATCCCTGTTGTGTAAATGTGCTCCCTGTTGTTTAACGGGGATCCCTGTTGTGTAAAGGTGCTCCCTGTTGCTTAAAGGTGCTCACTGGTGTGTAAAGGTGCTCCCTGTTGTCCAAAGGTGTTCCCGGTTGTGTAAAGGTGTTCACTGTTGTGTAAAGGTGTTCCCTGTTGTGTAAAGGTGGTCCCTGTTGTGTAAAGGTGGTCCCTGTTGTGTAAAGCTGCTGCTGTTGTGTAAAGGTGCTGCTTGTGTAAAGGTGCTCCCTGTTGTGTAAAGGTGTTCCCTGTTGTGTAAAGTGCTCCTTGTTGTGTAAAGGTGTTCCCTGTTGTGTAAAGGAGCTCCCTGTTGTGTAAAGGTGTTCCCTGTTGTGTAAAAGTGCTCCCTGTTGTGTAAAGGTGTTCCCTGTTGTGTAAAGGTGTTCCCAGTTGTGTGAAGGTGCTCCTTGTTGTGTAAAGGTGCTCCCTGTTGTATAAAGGTGCTCCCTGCTGTGTAAAGGTGCTCCCTGTTGTGTAAACGTGTTCCCTGATGTGTAAAAGCGCTCCCTGTTGTGCAATGGTGCTCACTGTTGTGTAAAGGTGTTCCCTGTTGTGTAAATGTGCTCCCTGTTGTGTAAAGGTGCTCCCTGTTGTTTAAAGGTGTTCCCTGTTGTGTAAAAGCGCTCCCTCTTGTGTCAAGGTGCTCCCTGTTGTGAAAAGTGTTCCCTTTTGTATATAGGTGCTCCCTGTTGCTTAAAGGTGCTCACTGGTGTGTAAAGGTGCTCCCTGTTGTCCAAAGGTGTTCCCTGTTGTGTAAAGGTGTTCCCTGTTGTGTAAAGGCGCTCCCTGTTGTGTAAAGGTGGTCCCTGTTGTCCAAAGGTGTTCCCGGTTGTGTAAAGGTGTTCACTGTTGTGTAAAGGTGTTCCCTGTTGTGTAAAGGTGGTCCCTGTTGTGTAAAGGTGGTCCGTGTTGTGTAAAGTTGCTCCTGTTGTGTAAAGGTGCTGCTTGTGTAAAGGTGCTCCCTGTTGTGTAAAGGTGTTCCCTGTTGTGTAAAGTGCTCCTTGTTGTGTAAAGGTGTTCCCTGTTGTGTAAAGGTGCTCCCTGTTGTGTAAAGGTGTTCCCTGTTGTGTAAAAGTGCTCCCTGTTGCGTAAAGGTGTTCCCTGCTTTATAAAGGTGTTCCCTGTTGTGTGAAGGTGCTCCTTGTTGTGTAAAGGTGCTCCCTGTTGTATAAAGGTGCTCCCTGCTGTGTAAAGGTGCTCCCTGTTGTGTAAACGTGTTCCCTGATGTGTAAAAGCGCTCCATGTTGTGCAATGGTGCTCACTGTTGTGTAAAGGTGTTCCCTGTTGTGTAAAGGTGTTCCCTGTTGTGTAAAGGTGTTCCCTGTTATGTAATGGTGTTCTCTGTTGTGTAAAGGTGCTCCCTGTTGTGTAAAGGTGTTCCCTGTTGTGTAAAGGTGCTCCCTGTTGTGTAATGGTGTTCCCTGTTGGGTAAAGGTGTTCTCTATTGTTTAAAAGTGCTGCATGTTGTATAAAGGTGTTCCCTGTTGTGTAAAAGTGCTCCCTGTTGTGTAAAGGTGTTCCCTGTGTGTAAAGGTGCTCCCTGTTGTGTAAAGGTGTTCCCTGTTGTGTAAAGGTGTTCCCTGTTGTGTAAATGTGTAGCCTGTTGTGTAAAGGTGCTCCCTGTTGTGTAAAGGTGTTCCTGTTGTGCAAAGCCGCTCCCTGTTGTCTAAAGGTGCTCCCTGTTGTGTAAAGGTGCTCCCTGTTGTGCAAAGGTGTTCCCTGTTGTGTAAAGGTGTTACCTGCTTTGTAAAGGTGTTACCTGTTGTGTAAAGGTGTTCCCTGTTGTTTAAAGATGCTTCCTGTTGTGTAAAGGTGTTCCCTGTTGTGAAAAGGAGCTCCCTGTTGTGTAAAGGTGTTCCCTGATGTGTAAAGGTGTTCCCTGTTGTCTAAAGGTGCTCCTTGTTGTTTAAAGTTGCTCCCTGTTGTGTAAAGGTGCTCCCTGTTGTGTAAAGGTGTTCCCCGTTGTTTAAAGCTGTTCCCTGTTGTGTAAAGTTGTTCCCTGTTGTGTTAAGGTGCTCCCTGTTGTGTAAAGGAGCTCCCTGTAGTGTAAAGGTGCTCCCTGTTGTGTAATGATGCTCCCTGTTGTGTAAAGATGTTCCCTGTTGTGTAAAGGTGCTCCCTGTTGTGGAAAGGTGCTCCCTGTTGTGTAAAGCTGCTCCCTGTTGTGTAAAGGTGCTCCCTGTTGTGTAAAGGTGCTCCCTGTTGTGTAAAGGTGTTCCCCGTTGTTTAAAGCTGTTCCCTGTTGTGTAAAGTTGTTCCCTGTTGTGTTAAGGTGCTCCCTGTTGTGTAAAGGAGCTCCCTGTAGTGTAAAGGTGCTCCCTGTTGTGTAATGATGCTCCCTGTTGTGTAAAGATGTTCCCTGTTGTGTAAAGGTGTTACCTGTTGTGTAAAGGTGTTCCCTGTTGTGTAAAGGTGGTCCCTGTTGTGTAAAGGTGTAACCTGTTGTGTAATTGTGCTCCCTGTTGTGCAAAGGTGTTCCCTGTTGTGTGAAGGTGCTCCTTGTTGTGTAAAGGTGCTCCCTGTTGTATAAAGGTGCTCCCTGCTGTGTAAAGGTGCTCCCTGTTGTGTAAACGTGTTCCCTGATGTGTAAAAGCGCTCCCTGTTGTGCAATGGTGCTCACTCTTGTGTAAAGGTGTTCCCTGTTGTGTAAAGGTGTTCCCTGTTGTGTAAAGTTGCTCCTTGTTGTGTAAAGGTGCTCCCTGTTGTGTAACGGGGATCCCTGTTGTGTAAATGTGCTCCCTGTTGTGTAACGGGGATCCCTGTTGTGTAAAGGTGCTCCCTGTTGTATAAATGTGTTCCCTGTTGTGTAAAGGTGCTCCCTGTTGTTTAAAGGTGTTCCCTGTTGTGTAAAAGCGCTCCCTGTTGTGAAAAGTGTTCCCTTTTGTATATAGGTGCTCCCTGTTGCTTAAAGGTGCTCAGTGGTGTGTAAAGGTGCTCCCTGTTGTGCAAAGGTGTTCCCTGTTGTGTAAGTGTGTTCCCTGTTGTGTAAATGTGCTCCCTGTTGCATAAAGGTGTTCCCGTTTGTGAAAAGTTGCTCCCTGTTGTGTACAGGTGTTCCCTGTTGTGTAAAGGTGCTCCCTGTTGTGCAAAGGTGTTCCCTGTTGTGTTAGTGTGTTCCCTGTTGTGTAAATGTGCTCCCTGTTGCATAAAGGTGTTCCCGATTGTGAAAAGTTGCTCCATGTTGTGTAAAGGTGTTGCCTTTTGTGTAAAGGTGCTCCCTGCTGTGTAAAGGTGTTCCCTGCTGTGTAAAGGTGTAGCCTGTTGTGTAAAGGCGCCTCCTGTTGTGTAAAGGTGTTCCTGTTGTGTAAAGGTGTTCCTGTTGTGTAAAGGTGCTCCCTGTTGTGTAAAGGTGTTCCCTGTTGTGTAATGGTGTTCCCCGTTGTGTAAAAGCGCTCCCTGTTGTGTAAAGATCCTCCCTGTTGTGTAAAGGTGCTCCCTGTTGTCCAAAGGTCTTCCCGGTTGTGTAAAGGTGTTCCCTGTTCTGTAAAGGTGTTCCTTGTTGTGTAAAGGTGCTCCCTGTTGTGAACAGGTGTTCCCTGTTGTGTAAAGGTGCTCCCTGTTGTGTAAAGGTGTTCCCTGTTGTGTAAAGGTGTTCCTTGTTGTGTAAAGGTGCTCCCTGTTGTGAACAGGTGTTCCCTGTTGTGTAAAGGTGCTCCCTGTTGTGTAAATGTGCTCCCTGTTGCATAAAGGTGTTCCCTTTTGTGAAAAGTTGCTCCCTGTTGTGTAAAGGTGTTGCCTGTTGTGTAAAGGTGCTCCCTGTTGTGTAAAGGTGTTGCCTGTTGTGTAAAGGTGCTCCCTGTTGTGTAAAGGTGTTCCCTGTTGTGTAAAGGTGTTCCCTGTTGTGTAAATGTGTAGCCTGTTGTGTAAAGGTGCTCCCTGTTGTGTAAAGGTGTTCCTGTTGTGCAAAGCTGCTCCCTGTTGTCTAAAGGTGCTCCCTGTTGTGTAAAGGTGCTCCCTGTTGTGCAAAGGTGTTCCCTGTTGTGTAAAGGTGTTACCTGTTGTGTAAAGGTATTACCTGTTGTGTAAAGTTGTTCCCTGTTGTGTTAAGATGCTCCCTGTTGTGTAAAGGAGCTCCCTGTAGTGTAAAGGTGCTCCCTGTTGTGTAATGATGCTCCCTGTTGTGTAAAGATGTTCCCTGTTGTGTAAAGGTGTTCCCTGTTGTGGAAAGGTGCTCCCTGTTGTGTAATGGTGCTCCCTGTTGTGTAAAGGTAATACCTGTTGTGTAAAGGTGTTCCCTGATGTGTAAAGGTGTTCCCTGTTGTCTAAAGGTGCTCCTTGTTGTTTAAAAGTGCTCCCTGTTGTGTAAAGGTGTACCCTGTTGTGTAAAGGTGCTCCCTGTTGTGTAAAGGTGTTCCCTGTTGCATAAAGGTGGTCCCTGTTGTGTAAAGGTGTAACCTATTGTGTAATTGTGCTCCCTGTTGTGCAAAGGTGTTCCCTGTTGTGTGAAGGTGCTCCTTGTTGTGTAAAGGTGCTCCCTGTTGTATAAAGGTGCTCCCTGCTGTGTAAAGGTGCTCCCTGTTGTGTAAACGTGTTCCCTGATGTGTAAAAGCGCTCCCTGTTGTGCAATGGTGCTCACTGTTGTGTAAAGGTGTTCCCTGTTGTGTAAAGGTGTTCCCTGTTGTGTAAAGGTGTTCCCTGTTGTGTAAAGGTGTTCCCTGCTGTGTAAAGGTGCTCCCTGTTGTGTAAAGGTGCTCCCTGTTGTGTAACGGGGATCCCTGTTGTGTAAATGTGCTCCCTGTTGTTTAACGGGGATCCCTGTTGTGTAAAGGTGCTCCCTGTTGCTTAAACGTGCACACTGGTGTGTAAAGGTGCTCCCTGTTGTCCAAAGGTGTTCCCGGTTGTGTAAAGGTGTTCACTGTTGTGTAAAGGTGTTCCCTGTTGTGTAAAGCTGCTGCTGTTGTGTAAAGGTGCTGCTTGTGTAAAGGTGCTCCCTGTTGTGTAAAGGTGTTCCCTGTTGTGTAAAGTGCTCCTTGTTGTGTAAAGGTGTTCCCTGTTGTGTAAAGGTGCTCCCTGTTGTGTAAAGGAGTTCCCTGTTGTGTAAAAGTGCTCCCTGTTGTGTAAAGGTGTTCCCTGTTGTGTAAAGGTGTTCCCTGTTGTGTGAAGGTGCTCCTTGTTGTGTAAAGGTGCTCCCTGTTGTATAAAGGTGCTCCCTGCTGTGTAAAGGTGCTCCCTGTTGTGTAAACGTGTTCCCTGATGTGTAAAAGCGCTCCCTGTTGTGCAATGGTGCTCACTGTTGTGTAAAGGTGTTCCCTGTTGTGTAAAGGTGTTCCCTGTTGTGTAAAGGTGCTCCCTGTTGTTTAAAGGTGTTCCCTGTTGTGTAAAAGCGCTCCCTCTTGTGTCAAGGTGCTCCCTGTTGTGAAAAGTGTTCCCTTTTGTATATAGGTGCTCCCTGTTGCTTAAAGGTGCTCACTGGTGTGTAAAGGTGCTCCCTGTTGTCCAAAGGTGTTCCCTGTTGTGTAAAGGTGTTCCCTGTTGTGTAAAGGCGCTCCCTGTTGTGTAAAGGTGGTCCCTGTTGTGTAAAGGTGTTCACTGTTGTGTAAAGGTGTTCACTGTTGTGTAAAGGTGTTCCCTGTTGTGTAAAGGTTGTCCCTGTTGTGTAAAGGTGGTCCGTGTTGTGTAAAGCTGCTCCTGTTGTGTAAAGGTGCTGCTTGTGTAAAGGTGCTCCCTGTTGTGTAAAGGTGTTCCCTGTTGTGTAAAGTGCTCCTTGTTGTGTAAAGGTGTTCCCTGTTGTGTAAAGGTGCTCCCTGTTGTGTAAAGGTGTTCCCTGTTGTGTAAAAGTGCTCCCTGTTGCGTAAAGGTGTTCCCTGTTGTATAAAGGTGTTCCCTGTTGTGTGAAGGTGCTCCTTGTTGTGTAAAGGTGTTGCCTGTTGTGTAAAGGTGTTCCCTGTTGTGTAAATGTGTAGCCTGTTGTGTAAAGGTGCTCCCTGTAGTGTAAAGGTGTTCCTGTTGTGCAAAGCCGCTCCCTGTTGTCTAAAGGTGCTCCCTGTTGTGTAAAGGTGCTCCCTGTTGTGCAAAGGTGTTCCCTGTTGTGTAAAGGTGTTACCTGCTTTGTAAAGGTGTTACCTGTTGTGTAAATGTGTTCCCTGTTGTTTAAAGATGCTTCCTGTTGTGTAAAGGTGTTCCCTGTTGTGAAAAGGTGCTCCCTGTTGTGTAAAGGTGTTCCTTGTTGTGTAAGTGTGTTCCCTTTTGTGAAAAGGTGCTCCCTGTTGTGTAAAGGTGTTCCCTGTTGTGTAAAGCTGCTCCCTGTTGTGTAAAGGTGCTCCCTGTTGTGTAAAGGTGTTCCCCGTTTTGTAAAGCTGTTCCCTGTTGTGTAATGTTGTTCCCTGTTGTGTTAAGATGCTCCCTGTTGTGTAAAGGAGCTCCCTGTAGTGTAAAGGTGCTCCCTGTTGTGTAATGATGCTCCCTGTTGTGTAAAGATGTTCCCTGTTGTGTAAAGGTGTTCCCTGTTGTGGAAAGGTGCTCCCTGTTGTGTAATGGTGCTCCCTGTTGTGTAAAGGTGATACCTGTTGTCTAAAGGTGTTCCCTGATGTGTAAAGGTGTTCCCTGTTGTCTAAAGGTGCTCCTTGTTGTTTAAAAGTGCTCCCTGTTGTGTAAAGGTGTACCCTGTTGTGTAAAGGTGCTCCCTGTTGTGTAAAGGTGTTCCCTGTTGCATAAAGGTGGTCCCTGTTGTGTAAAGGTGTAACCTGTTGTGTAATTGTGCTCCCTGTTGTGCAAAGGTGTTCCCTGTTGTGTGAAGGTGCTCCTTGTTGAGTAAAGGTGCTCCCTGTTGTATAAAGGTGCTCCCTGCTGTGTAAAGGTGCTCCCTGTTGTGTAAACGTGTTCCCTGATGTGTAAAAGCGCTCCCTGTTGTGCAATGGTGCTCACTGTTGTGTAAAGGTGTTCCCTGTTGTGTAAAGGTGTTCCCTGTTGTGTAAAGGTGTTCCCTGTTGTGTAAAGGTGTTCCCTGCTGTGTAAAGGTGCTCCCTGTTGTGTAAAGGTGCTCCCTGTTGTGTAACGGGGATCCCTGTTGTGTAAATGTGCTCCCTGTTGTTTAACGGGGATCCCTGTTGTGTAAAGGTGCTCCCTGTTGCTTAAAGGTGCTCACTGGTGTGTAAAGGTGCTCCCTGTTGTCCAAAGGTGTTCCCGGTTGTGTAAAGGTGTTCACTGTTGTGTAAAGGTGTTCCCTGTTGTGTAAAGGTGGTCCCTGTTGTGTAAAGGTGGTCCCTGTTGTGTAAAGCTGCTGCTGTTGTGTAAAGGTGCTGCTTGTGTAAAGGTGCTCCCTGTTGTGTAAAGGTGTTCCCTGTTGTGTAAAGTGCTCCTTGTTGTGTAAAGGTGTTCCCTGTTGTGTAAAGGAGCTCCCTGTTGTGTAAAGGTGTTCCCTGTTGTGTAAAAGTGCTCCCTGTTGTGTAAAGGTGTTCCCTGTTGTGTAAAGGTGTTCCCAGTTGTGTGAAGGTGCTCCTTGTTGTGTAAAGGTGCTCCCTGTTGTATAAAGGTGCTCCCTGCTGTGTAAAGGTGCTCCCTGTTGTGTAAACGTGTTCCCTGATGTGTAAAAGCGCTCCCTGTTGTGCAATGGTGCTCACTGTTGTGTAAAGGTGTTCCCTGTTGTGTAAATGTGCTCCCTGTTGTGTAAAGGTGCTCCCTGTTGTTTAAAGGTGTTCCCTGTTGTGTAAAAGCGCTCCCTCTTGTGTCAAGGTGCTCCCTGTTGTGAAAAGTGTTCCCTTTTGTATATAGGTGCTCCCTGTTGCTTAAAGGTGCTCACTGGTGTGTAAAGGTGCTCCCTGTTGTCCAAAGGTGTTCCCTGTTGTGTAAAGGTGTTCCCTGTTGTGTAAAGGCGCTCCCTGTTGTGTAAAGGTGGTCCCTGTTGTCCAAAGGTGTTCCCGGTTGTGTAAAGGTGTTCACTGTTGTGTAAAGGTGTTCCCTGTTGTGTAAAGGTGGTCCCTGTTGTGTAAAGGTGGTCCGTGTTGTGTAAAGTTGCTCCTGTTGTGTAAAGGTGCTGCTTGTGTAAAGGTGCTCCCTGTTGTGTAAAGGTGTTCCCTGTTGTGTAAAGTGCTCCTTGTTGTGTAAAGGTGTTCCCTGTTGTGTAAAGGTGCTCCCTGTTGTGTAAAGGTGTTCCCTGTTGTGTAAAAGTGCTCCCTGTTGCGTAAAGGTGTTCCCTGCTTTATAAAGGTGTTCCCTGTTGTGTGAAGGTGCTCCTTGTTGTGTAAAGGTGCTCCCTGTTGTATAAAGGTGCTCCCTGCTGTGTAAAGGTGCTCCCTGTTGTGTAAACGTGTTCCCTGATGTGTAAAAGCGCTCCATGTTGTGCAATGGTGCTCACTGTTGTGTAAAGGTGTTCCCTGTTGTGTAAAGGTGTTCCCTGTTGTGTAAAGGTGTTCCCTGTTATGTAATGGTGTTCTCTGTTGTGTAAAGGTGCTCCCTGTTGTGTAAAGGTGTTCCCTGTTGTGTAAAGGTGCTCCCTGTTGTGTAATGGTGTTCCCTGTTGGGTAAAGGTGTTCTCTATTGTTTAAAAGTGCTGCATGTTGTATAAAGGTGTTCCCTGTTGTGTAAAAGTGCTCCCTGTTGTGTAAAGGTGTTCCCTGTGTGTAAAGGTGTTCCCTGTTGGGTAAAGGTGTTCTCTGTTGTTTAAAGTTGCTGCCTGTTGCATAAAGGTGTTCCCTGTTGTGTAAAAGTGCTCCCTGTTGTGTAAAGGAGTTCCCTGTTGTGTAAAAGCGCTCCCTGTTGTGTAAAGATCCTCCCTGCTGTGTAAAGGTGTTCCCTGTTGTGTAAAGTTGTTCCCTGTTGTGTAAAGGTGTTCCCTGTTGTGTGAAGGTGCTCCCTGTTGTGTAAAGGTGCTCCCTGTTGTATAAAGGTGCTCCCTGCTGTGTAAAGGGGTTCCCTGTTGCGTAAAGGGGTTCCCTGTTGTGTAAAGGTGTTCCCTGTTGTGTAAAGGTGCTCACTGGTGTGTAAAGGTGCTCCCTGTTGTCCAAAGGTGTTCCCGGTTGTGTAAAGGTGTTCCCTGTTGTGTAAAGGTGCTCCCTGTTGTGTAAAGGTGCTCCCTGTTTTGTAAAGGTGTTCCCTGTTGTGTAAAGGTGCTCCCTATTGTGTAAACGTGTTCCCTGTTGTGTAAGTGTGTTCCCTGTTGTGTAAAGGTGCTCCCTGTTGCATAAAGGTGTTGCCTTTTGTTTAAAGGTGTTCCCTGTTGTGTAAATGTGTTCCCTGTTGTGTAAAGGTGCTCCCTGTTGTGTAATGGTGTTCCCTGTCGTGTAAAGGTTTTCCCTGTTGTGTAAATGTGTTACATGTTGTGTAAAGGTGCTTCCTGTTGTGTAAAGGTGTTCCCTGTTGTGTAAAGCTGCTCCCTGTTGTGTAAAGGTGTTCCCTGTTGTGTAAAGGTGTTCCCTGTTATGTAAATCTGTTCCCTGTTGTGTAAAGGTGTTACCTGTTGTGTAATGGTGTTCTCTGTAGTGTAAAGGTGCTCCCTGTTGTGTAAAGGTGTTCCCTGTTGTGTAAAGGTGCTCCCTGTTGTGTAAAGGTGTTCCCTGTTGGGTAAAGGTGTTCTCTATTGTTTAAAAGTGCTGCATGTTGTATAAAGTTGTTCCCTGTTGTGTAAAAGTGCTCCCTGTTGTGTAAAGGTGTTCCCTGTTGTGTAAAAGCGCTCCCTGTTGTGTAAAGATCCTCCCTGTTGTGTAAAGGTCCTCCCTGTTGTGTAAAGGTCTTCCCTTTTGTGTAAAGGTGCTCCCTGTTGTGCAAAGGTGATCACTGGTGTGTAAAGGTGCTCCCTGTTGTCCAAAGGTGTTCCCGATTGTGTAAAGGTGTTCCCTGTTGTGTAAAGGTGCTCCCTGTTGTGTAAAGGTGCTCCCTGTTGTGTAAAGGTGTTCCCTGTTGTGTAAAGGTGTAACCTGTAGTGTAAATGTGTTCCCTGTTGTGTAACGGTGCTCCCTGTTGTGTAAAGGTGTTCCCTGTTGTGTAAAGGTGTTCCCTGTTGTGTAAATGTATTGCCTGTTGTGTAAAGGTGCTCCCTGTTGTGTCATGGTGTTCCCCGTTGTGTAAAAGCGCTCCCTGTTGTGTAAAGATCCTCCCTGTTGTGTAAAGGGTCTCCCTGTTGTGTAAAGGTGCTCCCTGTTGTGTAAACGTGTTCCCTTTTGTATAAAGATGCTCCCTGTTGTGTAAAGGTGCTCACTGGTGTGTAAACGTGCTCCCTGTTGTCCAAAGGTGTTCCCGGTTGTGTAAAGGTGTTCCCTGTTGTGTAAAGGTGTTGCCTGTTGTGTAAAGGTGCTCCCTGTTGTGTAAAGGTGTTCCCTGTTGGGTAAAGGTGTTCCCTGTTGTGTAAATGTGTAGCCTGTTGTGTAATGGTGCTCCCTGTTGTGCAAAGGTGTTCCCTGTTGTGTAAAGCTGCTCCCTTTTGTATAAAGGTGCTCCCTGTTGTGTAAAGTTGCTCACTGGTGTGTAAAGGTGCTCCCTGTTGTGTAAAGGTGTTCCCTGTTGTGTAAAGGTGCTCCCTGTTGTTTAAATGTGTTACCTGTTGTGTAAAGGTGTAACCTGTTGTGTAAATGTGTTCCCTGTTGTGTAAAGGTGCTCCCTGTTGTGTAAAGGTGTTCCCTGTTGTGTAAAGGTGTTCCCTGTGTGTAAAGGTGTTCCCTGTTGGGTAAAGGTGCTCTCTGTTGTTTAAAGGTGCTCCCTGTTGTGTAAAGGTGCTCCCTGTTTTGTAAAGGTGTTCCCTGTTGTGTAAAGGTGCTCCCTGTTGCGTAAAGGTGTTCCCTTTTGTTTAAAGGTGTTCCCTGTTGTGTAAAGGTGTTCCCTGTTGTGTAAAGGTGTTCCCTGTTGTGTAAAGGTGCTCCCTGTCGTGTAATGGTGTTCCCTGTCGTGTAAAGGGTTTCCCTGTTGTGTAAAGGTGTTCCCTGTTGTGTAAAGGTGCTTCCTGTTGTGTAAAGGTGTTCCCTGTTGTGTAAAGCTGCTCCCTGTTGTGTAAAGGTGTTCCCTGTTGTGTAAAGGTGTTACCTGTTGTGTAATGGTGTTCTCTGTTGTGTAAAAGTGCTCCCTGTTGTGTAAAGGTGTTCCCTGTTGTGTAAAGGTGCTCCCTGTTGTGTAAAGGTGTTCCCTGTTGGGTAAAGGTGTTCTCTATTGTTTAAAAGTGCTGCATGTTGTATAAAGGTGTTCCCTGTTGTGTAAAGGTGTACCCTGTTGTGTAATGGTGCTCCCTGTTGTGTAAAGGTGTTCCCTGTTGTGTAAAGCTGCTCCCTGTTGTGTAAAGGTGCTCCCTGTTGTGTAAAGGTGCTCCCTGTTGTGTAAAGGTGTTCCCCGTTGTTTAAAGCTGTTCCCTGTTGTGTAAAGTTGTTCCCTGTTGTGTTAAGGTGCTCCCTGTTGTGTAAAGGAGCTCCCTGTAGTGCAAAGGTGCTCCCTGTTGTGTAATGATGCTCCCTGTTGTGTAAAGATGTTCCCTGTTGTGTAAAGGTGCTCCCTGTTGTGGAAAGGTGCTCCCTGTTGTGTAACGGTGCTCCCTGTTGTGTAAAGCTGCTCCCTGTTGTGTAAAGGTGCTCCCTGTTGTGTAAAGGTGCTCCCTGTTGTGTAAAGCTGTTCCCCATTGTTTAAAGCTGTTCCCTGTTGTGTAAAATTGTTCCCTGTTGTGTTAAGGTGCTCCCTGTTGTGTAAAGGAGCTCCCTGTAGTGTAAAGGTGCTCCCTGTTGTGTTATGATGCTCCCTGTTGTGTAAAGATGTTCCCTGTTGTGTAAAGGTGCTCCCTGTTGTGGAAAGGTGCTCCCTGTTGTCTAAAGGTGCTCCTTGTTGTTTAAAGGTGCTCCCTGTTGTGTAAAGGTGTTCCCTTTTGTGTAAAGGTGCTCCCTGTTGTGTAAAGGTGTTCCCCGTTGTGTAAAGGTGTTACCTGTTGTGTAAAGGTGCTCCCTGTTGTGTAAAGGTGGTCCCTGTTGTGTAAAGGTGTAACCTGTTGTGTAATTGTGCTCCCTGTTGTGCAAAGGTGTTCCCTGTTGTGTGAAGGCGCTCCTTGTTGTGTAAAGGTGCTCCCTGTTGTATAAAGGTGCTCCCTGCTGTGTAAAGGTGCTCCATGTTGTGTAAACGTGTTCCCTGATGTGTAAAAGCGCTCCCTGTTGTGCAATGGTGCTCACTGTTGTGTAAAGGTGTTCCCTGTTGTGTAAAGGTGTTCCCTGTTGTGTAAAGTTGCTCCTTGTTGTGTAAAGGTGCTCCCTGTTGTGTAACGGGGATCCCTGTTGTGTAAATGTGCTCCCTGTTGTGTAACGGGGATCCCTGTTGTGTAAAGGTGCTCCCTGTTGTGTAAATGTGTTCCCTGTTGTGTAAAGGTGCTCCCTGTTGTTTAAAGGTGTTCCCTGTTGTGTAAAAGCGCTCCCTCTTGTGTCAAGGTGCTCCCTGTTGTGAAAAGTGTTCCCTTTTGTATATAGGTGCTCCCTGTTGCTTAAAGGTGCTCAGTGGTGTGTAAAGGTGCTCCCTGTTGTGCAAAGGTGTTCCCTGTTGTGTAAGTGTGTTCCCTGTTGTGTAAATGTGCTCCCTGTTGCATAAAGGTGTTCCCGTTTGTGAAAAGTTGCTCCCTGTTGTGTACAGGTGTTCCCTGTTGTGTAAAGGTGCTCCCTGTTGTGCAAAGGTGTTCCCTGTTGTGTTAGTGTGTTCCCTGTTGTGTAAATGTGCTCCCTGTTGCATAAAGGTGTTCCCGATTGTGAAAAGTTGCTCCCTGTTGTGTAAAGGTGTTGCCTGTTGTGTAAAGGTGCTCCCTGCTGTGTAAAGGTGTTCCCTGTTGTGTAAAGGTGTTCCCTGTTGTGTAAATGTGTAGCCTGTTGTGTAAAGGTGCTCCCTGTTGTGTAAAGGTGTTCCTGTTGTGTAAAGCTGCTCCCTGTTGTGTAAAGGTGCTCCCTGTTGTGTAAAGGTGTTCCCTGTTGTGTAATGGTGTTCCCCGTTGTGTAAAATGGCTCTCCCTGTTGTGTAAAGATCCTCCCTGTTGTGTAAAGGTGCTCCCTGTTGTCCAAAGGTGTTCCCGGTTGTGTAAAGGTGTTCCCTGTTGTGTAAAGGTGTTCCTTGTTGTGTAAAGGTGCTCCCTGTTGTGTACAGGTGTTCCCTGTGGTGTAAAGGTGCTCCCTGTTGTGTAAAGGTGTTCCCTGTTGTGTAAGTGTGTTCCCTGTTGTGTAAATGTGCTCCCTGTTGCATAAAGGTGTTCCCTTTTGTGAAAAGTTGCTCCCTGTTGTGTAAAGGTGTTGCCTGTTGTGTAAAGGTGCTCCCTGTTGTGTAAAGGTGTTCCCTGTTGTGTAAATGTGTAGCCTGTTGTGTAAAGGTGCTCCCTGTTGTGTAAAGGTGTTCCCTGTTGTGTAAAGGTGTTCCCTGTTGTGTAAAGGTGTTACCTGTTGTGTAAAGGTGTTCCCTGTTGTGTAAAGGTGCTCCCTTTTGTGTAAAGGTGTTCCCTGTTGTGAAAAGGTGCTCCCTGTTGTGTAAAGGTGTTCCTTGTTGTGTAAGTGTGTTCCCTGTTGTGAAAAGGTGCTCCCTGTTGTGTAAAGGTGTTCCCTGTTGTGTAACGCTGCCCCTGTTGTGTAAAGGTGCTCCCTGTTGTGTAAAGGTGCTCCCTGTTGTGTAAAGGTGTTCCCCGTTGTGTAAAGCTGTTCCCTGTTGTGTAAAGTTGTTCCCTGTTGTGTTAAGGTGCTCCCTGTTGTGTAAAGGAGCTCCCTGTAGTGTAAAGGTGCTCCCTGTTGTGTAATGATCCTCCCTGTTGTGTAAAGGTGCTCCCTGTTGTGGAAAGGTGCTCCCTGTTGTGTAACGGTGCTCCCTGTTGTGTAAAGGTGATACCTGTTGTGTAAAGGTGTTCCCTGATGTGTAAAGGTGTTCCCTATTGTCTAAAGGTGCTCCTTGCTGTTTAAAGGTGCTCCCTGTTGTGTAAAGGTGTACCCTGTTGTGTAAAGGTGCTCCCTGTTGTGTAAAGGTGTTCCCTGTTGTGTAAAGCTGCTCCCTGTTGTGTAAAGGTGCTCCCTGTTGTGTAAAGGTGCTCCCTGATGTGTAAAGGTGTTCCCCGTTGTTTAAAGCTGTTCCCTGTTGTGTAAAGTTGTTCCCTGTTGTGTTACGGTGCTCCCTGTTGTGTAAAGGAGCTCCCTGTAGTGTAAAGGTGCTCCCTGTTGTGTAATGATGCTCCCTGTTGTGTAAAGATGTTCCCTGTTGTGTAAAGGTGCTCCCTGTTGTGGAAAGGTGCTCCCTGTTGTGTAACGGTGCTCCCTGTTGTGTAAAGGTGCTCCCTGTTGTGTAAAGGTGCTCCCTGTTGTGTAAAGGTGTTCCCCGTTGTTTAAAGCTGTTCCCTGTTGTGTAAAGTTGTTCCCTGTTGTGTTAAGGTGCTCCCTGTTGTGTAAAGGAGCTCCCTGTAGTGTAAAGGTGCTCCCTGTTGTGTAATGATGCTCCCTGTTGTGTAAAGATGTTCCCTGTTGTGTAAATGTGTAGCCTGTTGTGTAAAGGTGCTCCCTGTTGTGTAAAGCTGTTCCTGTTGTGTAAAGCTGCTCCCTGTTGTGTAAAGGTGCTCCCTGTTGTGTAAAGGTGTTCCCTGTTGTGTAATGGTGTTCCCCGTTGTGTAAAATGGCGCTCCCTGTTGTGTAAAGATCCTCCCTGTTGTGTAAAGGTGCTCCCTGTTGTCCAAAGGTGTTCCCGGTTGTGTAAAGGTGTTCCCTGTTGTGTAAAGGTGTTCCCTGTGGTGTAAAGGTGCTCCCTGTTGTGTAAAGGTGTTCCCTGTTGTGTAAGTGTGTTCCTTGTTGTGTAAATGTGCTCCCTGTTGCATAAAGGTGTTCCCTTTTGTGAAAAGTTGCTCCCTGTTGTGTAAAGGTGTTGCCTGTTGTGTAAAGGTGATCCCTGTTGTGTAAAGGTGTTCCCTGTTGTGTAAAGGTGTTCCCTGTTGTGTAAATGTGTAGCCTGTTGTGTAAAGGTGCTCCCTGTTGTGTAAAGGTGTTCCTGTTGTGCAAAGCTGCTCCCTGTTGTGTAAAGGTGCTCCCTGTTGTGTAAAGGTGCTCCCTGTTGTGTAAAGGTGTTCCCTGTTGTGTAAAGGTGTTACCTGTTGTGTAAAGGTGTTCCCTGTTGTGTAAAGGTGCTCCCTGTTGTGTAAAGGTGTTCCCTGTTGTGAAAAGGTGCTCCCTGTTGTGTAAAGGTGTTCCTTGTTGTGTAAGTGTGTTCCCTGTTGTGAAAAGGTGCTCCCTGTTGTGTAAATGTGTTCCCTGTTGTGTAACGCTGCTCCCTGTTGTGTAAAGGTGCTCCCTGTTGTGTAAAGGTGCTCCCTGTTGTGTAAAGGTGTTCCCCGTTGTGTAAAGCTGTTCCCTGTTGTGTAAAGTTGTTCCCTGTTGTGTTAAGGTGCTCCCTGTTGTGTAAAGGAGCTCCCTGTAGTGTAAAGGTGCTCCCTGTTGTGTAATGATCCTCCCTGTTGTGTAAAGGTGCTCCCTGTTGTGGAAAGGTGCTCCCTGTTGTGTAACGGTGCTCCCTGTTTTGTAAAGGTGATACCTGTTGTGTAAAGGTGTTCCCTGATGTGTAAAGGTGTTCCCTGTTGTCTAAAGGTGCTCCTTGTTGTTTAAAGGTGCTCCCTGTTGTGTAAAGGTGTACCCTGTTGTGTAAAGGTGCTCCCTGTTGTGTAAAGGTGTTCCCTGTTGTGTAAAGCTGCTCCCTGTTGTGTAAAGGTGCTCCCTGTTGTGAAAAGGTGCTCCCTGATGTGTAAAGGTGTTCCCCGTTGTTTAAAGCTGTTCCCTGTTGTGTAAAGTTGTTCCCTGTTGTGTTAAGGTGCTCCCTGTTGTGTAAAGGAGCTCCCTGTAGTGTAAAGGTGCTCCCTGTTGTGTAATGATGCTCCCTGTTGTGTAAAGATGTTCCCTGTTGTGTAAAGGTGCTCCCTGTTGTGGAAAGGTGCTCCCTGTTGTGTAACGGTGCTCCCTGTTGTGTAAAGCTGCTCCCTGTTGTGTAAAGGTGCTCCCTGTTGTGTAAAGGTGTTCCCCGTTGTTTAAAGCTGTTCCCTGTTGTGTAAAGTTGTTCCCTGTTGTGTTAAGGTGCTCCCTGTTGTGTAAAGGAGCTCCCTGTAGTGTAAAGGTGCTCCCTGTTGTGTAATGATGCTCCCTGTTGTGTAAAGATGTTCCCTGTTGTGTAAAGGTGCTCCCTGTTGTGGAAAGGTGCTCCCTGTTGTCTAAAGGTGCTCCTTGTTGTTTAAAGGTGCTCCCTGTTGTGTAAAGGTGTTCCCTTTTGTGTAAAGGTGCTCCCTGTTGTGTAAAGGTGTTCCCTGTTGTGTAAAGGTGTTACCTGTTGTGTAAAGGTGCTCCCTGTTGTGTAAAGGTGGTCCCTGTTGTGTAAAGGTGTAACCTGTTGTGTAATTGTGCTCCCTGTTGTGCAAAGGTGTTCCCTGTTGTGTGAAGGCGCTCCTTGTTGTGTAAAGGTGCTCCCTGTTGTATAAAGGTGCTCCCTGCTGTGTAAAGGTGCTCCCTGTTGTGTAAACGTGTTCCCTGATGTGTAAAAGCGCTCCCTGTTGTGCAATGGTGCTCACTGTTGTGTAAAGGTGTTCCCTGTTGTGTAAAGGTGTTCCCTGTTGTGTAAAGTTGCTCCTTGTTGTGTAAAGGTGCTCCCTGTTGTGTAACGGGGATCCCTGTTGTGTAAATGTGCTCCCTGTTGTGTAACGGGGATCCCTGTTGTGTAAAGGTGCTCCCTGTTGTATAAATGTGTTCCCTGTTGTGTAAAGGTGCTCCCTGTTGTTTAAAGGTGTTCCCTGTTGTGTAAAAGCGTTCCCTCTTGTGTCAAGGTGCTCCCTGTTGTGAAAAGTGTTCCCTTTTGTATATAGGTGCTCCCTGTTGCTTAAAGGTGCTCAGTGGTGTGTAAAGGTGCTCCCTGTTGTGCAAAGGTGTTCCCTGTTGTGTAAGTGTGTTCCCTGTTGTGTAAATGTGCTCCCTGTTGCATAAAGGTGTTCCCGATTGTGAAAAGTTGCTCCCTGTTGTGTAAAGGTGTTGCCTGTTGTGTAAAGGTGCTCCCTGCTGTGTAAAGGTGTTCCCTGTTGTGTAAAGGTGTAGCCTGTTGTGTAAAGGTGCTTCCTGTTGTGTAAAGGTGTTCCTGTTGTGTAAAGCTGCTCCCTGTTGTGTAAAGGTGCTCCCTGTTGTGTAAAGGTGTTCCCTGTTGTGTAATGGTGTTCCCCGTTGTGTAAAAGCGCTCCCTGTTGTGTAAAGATCCTCCCTGTTGTGTAAAGGTGCTCCCTGTTGTCCAAAGGTTTTCCCGGTTGTGTAAAGGTGTTCCCTGTTCTGTAAAGGTGTTCCTTGTTGTGTAAAGGTGCTCCCTGTTGTGAACAGGTGTTCCCTGTTGTGTAAAGGTGCTCCCTGTTGTGTAAAGGTGTTCCCTGTTGTGTAAGTGTGTTCCCTGTTGTGTAAATGTGCTCCCTGTTGCATAAAGGTGTTCCCTTTTGTGAAAAGTTGCTCCCTGTTGTGTAAAGGTGTTGCCTGTTGTGTAAAGGTGCTCCCTGTTGTGTAAAGGTGTTGCCTGTTGTGTAAAGGTGCTCCCTGTTGTGTAAAGGTGTTCCCTGTTGTGTAAACGTGTTCCCTGTTGTGTAAAGGTGCTCCCTGTTGTGTAAAGGTGTTCCCTGTTGTGTAAATGTGTTCCCTGTTGCATAAAGGTGTTCCCTTTTGTGTAAAGTTGCTCCCTGTTGTGTAATAGTGTTGCCTGTTGTGTAAAGGTGCTCCCTGTTGTGTAAAGGTGTTCCCTGTTGTGTAAAGGTGTTCCCTGTTGTGTAAATGTGTTGCCTGTTGTGTAAAGGTGCTCCCTGTTGTGTAATGGTGTTCCCCGTTGTGTAAAAGCGCTCCCTGTTGTGTAAAGATCCTTCCTGTTGTGTAAAGGGTCTCCCTGTTGTGTAAAGGTGCTCCCTGTTGTGTAAAGGTGTTCCCTTTTGTATAAAGGTGCTCCCTGTTGTGTAAAGGTGCTCACTGGTGTGTAAAGGTGCTCCCAGTTGTCCAAAGGTGTTCCCGGTTGTGTAAAGGTGTTCCCTGTTGTGTAAAGATGTTGCCTGTTGTGTAAAGGTGCTCCCTGTTGTGTAAATGTGTTCCCTGTTGTGTAAAGGTGTTCCCTGTTGTGTAAATGTGTAGCCTGTTGTGTAAAGGTGCTCCCTGTTGTGCAAAGGTGTTCCCTGTTGTGTAAAGCTGCTCCCTTTGTATAAAGGTGCTCCCTGTTGTGTAAAGGTGCTCACTGGTGTGTAAAGGTGCTCCCTGTTGTGTAAAGGTGTTCCCTGTTGTGTAAAGGTGTTCCCTGTTGTGTAAAGGTGCTCGCTGTTGTGTAAAGGTGTTCCCTGTTGTGTAAAGGTGTTCCCTGTTGTGTAAATGTGTAGCCTGTTGTGTAAAGGTGCTCCCTGTTGTGTAAAGGTTCTCCATGTTGTGTAAAGGTGCTCCCTGTTGTGTAAAGGTGTTCCTGTTGTGTAAAGCTGCTCCCTGTTGTGTAAAGGTGCTCCCTGTTGTGTAAAGGTGTTCCCTGTTGTGTAATGGTGTTCCCCGTTGTGTAAAAGCGCTCCCTGTTGTGTAAAGATCCTCCCTGTTGGGTAAAGGGTCTCCCTGTTGTGTAAAGGTGCTCCCTGTTGTGTAAAGGTGTTCCCTTTTGTATAAAGGTGCTCCCTGTTGTGTAAAGGTGCTCACAGGTGTGTAAAGGTGCTCCCTGTTGTCCAAAGGTGTTCCCGGTTGTGTAAATGTGTTCCCTGTTGTGTAAAGGTGCTCCCTGTTGTGTAAAGGTGCTCCCTGTTGTGTACAGGTGCTCCCTGTTGTGTACAGGTGTTCCGTGTTGTGCAAAGGTGCACCCTTTTGTGCAAAGGTGTTCCCTGTTGTGTAAGTGTGTTACCTGTTGTGTAAATGTGCTCCCTGTTGCACAAAGGTGTTCCCGTTTGTGTAAAGTTGCTCCCTGTTGTGTAAAGGTGTTGCCTGTTGTGTAAAGGTGCTCCCTGCTGTGTAAAGGTGTTCCCTGTTGTGTAAAGGTGTTCCCTGTTGTGTAAATGTGTAGCCTGTTGTGTAAAGGTGCTCCCTGTTGTGTAAAGGTGTTCCTGTTGTGTAAAGCTGCTCCCTGTTGTGTAAAGGTGCTCCCTGTTGTGTAAAGGTGTTCCCTGTTGTGTAATGGTGTTCCCCGTTGTGTAAAATGGCGCTCCCTGTTGTGTAAAGATCCTCCCTGTTGTGTAAAGGTGCTCCCTGTTGTCCAAAGGTGTTCCCGGTTGTGTAAAGGTGTTCCCTGTTGTGTAAAGGTGTTCCTTGTTGTGTAAAGGTGCTCCCTGTTGTGTACAGGTGTTCCCTGTGGTGTAAAGGTGCTCCCTGTTGTGTAAAGGTGTTCCCTGTTGTGTAAGTGTGTTCCCTGTTGTGTAAATGTGCTCCCTGTTGCATAAAGGTGTTCCCTTTTGTGAAAAGTTGCTCCCTGTTGTGTAAAGGTGTTGCCTGTTGTGTAAAGGTGCTCCCTGTTGTGTAAAGGTGTTCCCTGTTGTGTAAAGGTGTTCCCTGTTGTGTAAATGTGTAGCCTGTTGTGTAAAGGTGCTCCCTGTTGTGTAAAGGTGTTCCTGTTGTGCAAAGCTGCTCCCTGTTGTGTAAAGGTGCTCCCTGTTGTGTAAAGGTGCTCCCTGTTGTGTAAAGGTGTTCCCTGTTGTGTAAAGGTGTTACCTGTTGTGTAAAGGTGTTCCCTGTTGTGAAAAGGTGCTCCCTGTTGTGTAAAGGTGTTCCCTGTTGTGTAAAGCTGCTCCCTGTTGTGTAAAGGTGCTCCCTGTTGTGTAAAGCTGCTCCCTGTTGTGTAAAGGTGCTCCCTGTTGTGTAAAGGTGTTCCCTGTTGTGTAATGGTGTTCCCCGTTGTGTAAAATGGCGCTCCCTGTTGTGTAAAGATCCTCCCTGTTGTGTAAAGGTGCTCCCTGTTGTCCAAAGGTGTTCCCGGTTGTGTAAAGGTGTTCCCTGTTGTGTAAAGGTGTTCCTTGTTGTGTAAAGGTGCTCCCTGTTGTGTACAGGTGTTCCCTGTGGTGTAAAGGTGCTCCCTGTTGTGTAAAGGTGTTCCCTGTTGTGTAAGTGTGTTCCCTGTTGTGTAAATGTGCTCCCTGTTGCATAAAGGTGTTCCCTTTTGTGAAAAGTTGCTCCCTGTTGTGTAAAGGTGTTGCCTGTTGTGTAAAGGTGCTCCCTGTTGTGTAAAGGTGTTCCCTGTTGTGTAAAGGTGTTCCCTGTTGTGTAAATGTGTAGCCTGTTGTGTAAAGGTGCTCCCTGTTGTGTAAAGGTGTTCCTGTTGTGCAAAGCTGCTCCCTGTTGTGTAAAGGTGCTCCCTGTTGTGTAAAGGTGCTCCCTGTTGTGTAAAGGTGTTCCCTGTTGTGTAAAGGTGTTACCTGTTGTGTAAAGGTGTTCCCTGTTGTGTAAAGGTGCTCCCTGTTGTGTAAAGGTGTTCCCTGTTGTGAAAAGGTGCTCCCTGTTGTGTAAAGGTGTTCCTTGTTGTGTAAGTGTGTTCCCTGTTGTGAAAAGGTGCTCCCTGTTGTGTAAAGGTGTTCCCTGTTGTGTAAAGCTGCTCCCTGTTGTGTAAAGGTGCTCCCTGTTGTGTAAAGGTGCTCCCTGTTGTGTAAAGGTGTTCCCCGTAGTGTAAAGCTGTTCCCTGTTGTGTAAAGTTGTTCCCTGTTGTGTTAAGGTGCTCCCTGTTGTGTAAAGGAGCTCCCTGTAGTGTAAAGGTGCTCCCTGTTGTGTAATGATCCTCCCTGTTGTGTAAAGGTGCTCCCTGTTGTGGAAAGGTGCTCCCTGTTGTGGAAAGGTGCTCCCTGTTTTGTAACGGTGCTCCCTGTTGTGTAAAGGTGATACCTGTTGTGCTAAAGGTGTTCCCTGATGTGTAAAGGTGTTCCCTGATGTGTTAAGGTGTTCCCTGTTGTCTAAAGGTGCTCCTTGTTGTTTAAAGGTGCTCCCTGTTGTGTAAAGGTGTACCCTGTTGTGTAAAGGTGCTCCCTGTTGTTTAAAGGTGTTTCCTGTTGTGTAAAGCTGCTCCCTGTTGTGTAAAGGTGCTCCCTGTTGTGTAAAGGTGCTCCCTGTTGTGTAAAGGTGTTCCCCGTTGTTTAAAGCTGTTCCCTGTTGTGTAAAGTTTTTCCCTGTTGTGTTAAGGTGCTCCCTGTTGTGTAAAGGAGCTCCCTGTAGTGTAAAGGTGCTCCCTGTTGTGTAATGATGCTCCCTGTTGTGTAAAGATGTTCCCTGTTGTGTAAAGGTGCTCCCTGTTGTGGAAAGGTGCTCCCTGTTGTGTAACGGTGCTCCCTGTTGTGTAAAGCTGCTCCCTGTTGTGTAAAGGTGCTCCCTGTTGTGTAAAGGTGTTCCCTGTTGTGAAAAGGTGCTCCCTGTTGTGTAAAGGTGTTCCTTGTTGTGTAAGTGTGTTCTCTGTTGTGAAAAGGTGCTCCCTGTTGTGTAAAGGTGTTCCCTGTTGTGTAAAGCTGCTCCCTGTTGTGTAAAGGTGCTCCCTGTTGTGTAAAGGTGCTCCCTGTTGTGTAAAGGTGTTCCCCGTTGTGTAAAGCTGTTCCCTGTTGTGTAAAGTTGTTCCCTGTTGTGTTAAGGTGCTCCCTGTTGTGTTAAGGAGCTCCCTGTAGTGTAAAGGTGCTCCCTGTTGTATAATGATCCTCCCTGTTGTGTAAAGGTGCTCCCTGTTGTGGAAAGGTGCTCCCTGTTGTGGAAAGGTGCTCCCTGTTGTGTAACGGTGCTCCCTGTTGTGTAAAGGTGATACCTGTTGTGTAAAGGTGTTCCCTGATGTGTAAAGGTGTTCCCTGATGTGTAAAGGTGTTCCCTGTTGTCTAAAGGTGCTCCTTGTTGTTTAAAGGTGCTCCCGGTTGTGTAAAGGTGTACCCTGTTGTGTAAAGGTGCTCCCTGTTGTGTAAAGGTGTTCCCTGTTGTGTAAAGCTGCTCCCTGTTGTGTTAAGGTGCTGCCTGTTGTGTAAAGGAGCTCCCTGTAGTGTAAAGGTGCTCCCTGTTGTGTAATGATGCTCCCTGTTGTGTAAAGATGTTCCCTGTTGTGTAAAGGTGCTCCCTGTTGTGGAAAGGTGCTCCCTGTTGTGTAACGGTGCTCCCTGTTGTGTAACGGTGCTCCCTGTTGTGTAAAGGTGATACCTGTTGTGTAAAGGTGTTCCCTGATGTGTAAAGGTGTTCCCTGATGTGTAAAGGTGTTCCCTGTTGTCTAAAGGAGCTCCTTGTTGTTTAAAGTTGCTCCCTGTTGTGTAAAGGTGCTCCCTGTTGTGTAAAGGTGTTCCCCGTTGTTTAAAGCTGTTCCCTGTTGTGTAAAGTTGTTCCCTGTTGTGTTAAGGTGCTCCCTGTTGTGTAAAGGAGCTCCCTGTAGTGTAAAGGTGCTCCCTGTTGTGTAATGATGCTCCCTGTTGTGTAAAGATGTTCCCTGTTGTGTAAAGGTGCTCCCTGTTGTGGAAAGGTGCTCCCTGTTGTGTAACGGTGCTCCCTGTTGTGTAAAGCTGCTCCCTGTTGTGTAAAGGTGCTCCCTGTTGTGTAAAGGTGCTCCCTGTTGTGTAAAGGTGTTCCCCGTTGTTTAAAGCTGTTCCCTGTTGTGTAATGTTGTTCCCTGTTGTGTTAAGGTGCTCCCTGTTGTGTAAAGGAGCTCCCTGTAGTGTAAAGGTGCTCCCTGTTGTGTAATGATGCTCCCTGTTGTGTAAAGATGTTCCCTGTTGTGTAAAGGTGCTCCCTGTTGTGGAAAGGTGCTCCCTGTTGTCTAAAGGTGCTCCTTGTTGTTTAAAGGTGCTCCCTGTTGTGTAAAGGTGTTCCCTGTTGTGTAAAGGTGTTACCTGTTGTGTAAAGGTGTTCCCTGTTGTGTAAAGGTGGTCCCTGTTGTGTAAAGGTGTAACCTGTTGTGTAATTGTGCTCCCTGTTGTGCAAAGGTGTTCCCTGTTGTGTGAAGGTGCTCCTTGTTGTGTAAAGGTGCTCCCTGTTGTATAAAGGTGCTCCCTGCTGTGTAAAGGTGCTCCCTGTTGTGTAAACGTGTTCCCTGATGTGTAAAAGCGCTCCCTGTTGTGCAATGGTGCTCACTCTTGTGTAAAGGTGTTCCCTGTTGTGTAAAGGTATTCCCTGTTGTGTAAAGTTGCTCCTTGTTGTGTAAAGGTGCTCCCTGTTGTGTAACGGGGATCCCTGTTGTGTAAATGTGCTCCCTGTTGTGTAACGGGGATCCCTGTTGTGTAAAGGTGCTCCCTGTTGTATAAATGTGTTCCCTGTTGTGTAAAGGTGCTCCCTGTTGTTTAAAGGTGTTCCCTGTTGTGTAAAAGCGCTCCCTCTTGTGTCAAGGTGCTCCCTGTTGTGAAAAGTGTTCCCTTTTGTATATAGGTGCTCCCTGTTGCTTAAAGGTGCTCAGTGGTGTGTAAAGGTGCTCCCTGTTGTGCAAAGGTGTTCCCTGTTGTGTAAGTGTGTTCCCTGTTGTGTAAATGTGCTCCCTGTTGCATAAAGGTGTTCCCGTTTGTGAAAAGTTGCTCCCTGTTGTGTACAGGTGTTCCCTGTTGTGTAAAGGTGCTCCCTGTTGTGCAAAGGTGTTCCCTGTTGTGTTAGTGTGTTCCCTGTTGTGTAAATGTGCTCCCTGTTGCATAAAGGTGTTCCCGATTGTGAAAAGTTGCTCCATGTTGTGTAAAGGTGTTGCCTTTTGTGTAAAGGTGCTCCCTGCTGTGTAAAGGTGTTCCCTGTTGTGTAAAGGTGTAGCCTGTTGTGTAAAGGCGCTTCCTGTTGTGTAAAGGTGTTCCTGTTTTGTAAAGCTGCTCCCTGTTGTGTAAAGGTGCTCCCTGTTGTGTAAAGGTGTTCCCTGTTGTGTAATGGTGTTCCCCGTTGTGTAAAAGCGCTCCCTGTTGTGTAAAGATCCTCCCTGTTGTGTAAAGGTGCTCCCTGTTGTCCAAAGGTATTCCCGGTTGTGTAAAGGTGTTCCCTGTTCTGTAAAGGTGTTCCTTGTTGTGTAAAGGTGCTCCCTGTTGTAAACAGGTGTTCCCTGTTGTGCAAAGGTGCTCCCTGTTGTGTAAAGGTGTTCCCTGTTGTGTAAAGGTGTTCCTTGTTGTGTAAAGGTGCTCCCTGTTGTGAACAGGTGTTCCCTGTTGTGTAAAGGTGCTCCCTGTTGTGTAAATGTGCTCCCTGTTGCATAAAGGTGTTCCCTTTTGTGAAAAGTTGCTCCCTGTTGTGTAAAGGTGTTGCCTGTTGTGTAAAGGTGCTCCCTGTTGTGTAAAGGTGTTGCCTGTTGTGTAAAGGTGCTCCCTGTTGTGTAAAGGTGTTCCCTGTTGTGTAAAGGTGTTCCCTGTTGTGTAAATGTGTAGCCTGTTGTGTAAAGGTGCTCCCTGTTGTGTAAAGGTGTTCCTGTTGTGCAAAGCTGCTCCCTGTTGTCTAAAGGTGCTCCCTGTTGTGTAAAGGTGCTCCCTGTTGTGCAAAGGTGTTCCCTGTTGTGTAAAGGTGTTACCTGTTGTGTAAAGGTGTTACCTGTTGTGTAAAGGTGCTCCCTGTTGTTTAAAGATGCTTCCTGTTGTGTAAAGGTGTTCCCTGTTGTGAAAAGGTGCTCCCTGTTGTGTAAAGGTGTTCCTTGTTGTGTAAGTGTGTTCCCTGTTGTGAAAAGGTGCTCCCTGTTGTGTAAAGGTGTTCCCTGTTGTGTAAAGCTGCTCCCTGTTGTGTAAAGGTGCTCCCTGTTGTGTAAAGGTGCTCCCTGTTGTGTAAAGGTGTTCCCCGTTGTGTAAAGGTGTTCCCTGATGTGTAAAGGTGTTCCCTGATGTGTAAAGGTGTTCCCTGTTGTCTAAAGGAGCTCCTTGTTGTTTAAAGTTGCTCCCTGTTGTGTAAAGGTGCTCCCTGTTGTGTAAAGGTGTTCCCCGTTGTTTAAAGCTGTTCCCTGTTGTGTAAAGTTGTTCCCTGTTGTGTTAAGGTGCTCCCTGTTGTGTAAAGGAGCTCCCTGTAGTGTAAAGGTGCTCCCTGTTGTGTAATGATGCTCCCTGTTGTGTAAAGATGTTCCCTGTTGTGTAAAGGTGCTCCCTGTTGTGGAAAGGTGCTCCCTGTTGTGTAACGGTGCTCCCTGTTGTGTAAAGCTGCTCCCTGTTGTGTAAAGGTGCTCCCTGTTGTGTAAAGGTGCTCCCTGTTGTGTAAAGGTGTTCCCCGTTGTTTAAAGCTGTTCCCTGTTGTGTAATGTTGTTCCCTGTTGTGTTAAGGTGCTCCCTGTTGTGTAAAGGAGCTCCCTGTAGTGTAAAGGTGCTCCCTGTTGTGTAATGATGCTCCCTGTTGTGTAAAGATGTTCCCTGTTGTGTAAAGGTGCTCCCTGTTGTGGAAAGGTGCTCCCTGTTGTCTAAAGGTGCTCCTTGTTGTTTAAAGGTGCTCCCTGTTGTGTAAAGGTGTTCCCTGTTGTGTAAAGGTGTTACCTGTTGTGTAAAGGTGTTCCCTGTTGTGTAAAGGTGGTCCCTGTTGTGTAAAGGTGTAACCTGTTGTGTAATTGTGCTCCCTGTTGTGCAAAGGTGTTCCCTGTTGTGTGAAGGTGCTCCTTGTTGTGTAAAGGTGCTCCCTGTTGTATAAAGGTGCTCCCTGCTGTGTAAAGGTGCTCCCTGTTGTGTAAACGTGTTCCCTGATGTGTAAAAGCGCTCCCTGTTGTGCAATGGTGCTCACTCTTGTGTAAAGGTGTTCCCTGTTGTGTAAAGGTATTCCCTGTTGTGTAAAGTTGCTCCTTGTTGTGTAAAGGTGCTCCCTGTTGTGTAACGGGGATCCCTGTTGTGTAAATGTGCTCCCTGTTGTGTAACGGGGATCCCTGTTGTGTAAAGGTGCTCCCTGTTGTATAAATGTGTTCCCTGTTGTGTAAAGGTGCTCCCTGTTGTTTAAAGGTGTTCCCTGTTGTGTAAAAGCGCTCCCTCTTGTGTCAAGGTGCTCCCTGTTGTGAAAAGTGTTCCCTTTTGTATATAGGTGCTCCCTGTTGCTTAAAGGTGCTCAGTGGTGTGTAAAGGTGCTCCCTGTTGTGCAAAGGTGTTCCCTGTTGTGTAAGTGTGTTCCCTGTTGTGTAAATGTGCTCCCTGTTGCATAAAGGTGTTCCCGTTTGTGAAAAGTTGCTCCCTGTTGTGTACAGGTGTTCCCTGTTGTGTAAAGGTGCTCCCTGTTGTGCAAAGGTGTTCCCTGTTGTGTTAGTGTGTTCCCTGTTGTGTAAATGTGCTCCCTGTTGCATAAAGGTGTTCCCGATTGTGAAAAGTTGCTCCATGTTGTGTAAAGGTGTTGCCTTTTGTGTAAAGGTGCTCCCTGCTGTGTAAAGGTGTTCCCTGTTGTGTAAAGGTGTAGCCTGTTGTGTAAAGGCGCTTCCTGTTGTGTAAAGGTGTTCCTGTTTTGTAAAGCTGCTCCCTGTTGTGTAAAGGTGCTCCCTGTTGTGTAAAGGTGTTCCCTGTTGTGTAATGGTGTTCCCCGTTGTGTAAAAGCGCTCCCTGTTGTGTAAAGATCCTCCCTGTTGTGTAAAGGTGCTCCCTGTTGTCCAAAGGTATTCCCGGTTGTGTAAAGGTGTTCCCTGTTCTGTAAAGGTGTTCCTTGTTGTGTAAAGGTGCTCCCTGTTGTAAACAGGTGTTCCCTGTTGTGCAAAGGTGCTCCCTGTTGTGTAAAGGTGTTCCCTGTTGTGTAAAGGTGTTCCTTGTTGTGTAAAGGTGCTCCCTGTTGTGAACAGGTGTTCCCCGTTGTGTAAAGGTGCTCCCTGTTGTGTAAATGTGCTCCCTGTTGCATAAAGGTGTTCCCTTTTGTGAAAAGTTGCTCCCTGTTGTGTAAAGGTGTTGCCTGTTGTGTAAAGGTGCTCCCTGTTGTGTAAAGGTGTTGCCTGTTGTGTAAAGGTGCTCCCTGTTGTGTAAAGGTGTTCCCTGTTGTGTAAAGGTGTTCCCTGTTGTGTAAATGTGTAGCCTGTTGTGTAAAGGTGCTCCCTGTTGTGTAAAGGTGTTCCTGTTGTGCAAAGCTGCTCCCTGTTGTCTAAAGGTGCTCCCTGTTGTGTAAAGGTGCTCCCTGTTGTGCAAAGGTGTTCCCTGTTGTGTAAAGGTGTTACCTGTTGTGTAAAGGTGTTACCTGTTGTGTAAAGGTGCTCCCTGTTGTTTAAAGATGCTTCCTGTTGTGTAAAGGTGTTCCCTGTTGTGAAAAGGTGCTCCCTGTTGTGTAAAGGTGTTCCTTGTTGTGTAAGTGTGTTCCCTGTTGTGAAAAGGTGCTCCCTGTTGTGTAAAGGTGTTCCCTGTTGTGTAAAGCTGCTCCCTGTTGTGTAAAGGTGCTCCCTGTTGTGTAAAGGTGTTCCCCGTTTTGTAAAGCTGTTCCCTGTTGTGTAAAGTTGTTCCCTGTTGTGTTAAGATGCTCCCTGTTGTGTAAAGGAGCTCCCTGTAGTGTAAAGGTGCTCCCTGTTGTGTAATGATGCTCCCTGTTGTGTAAAGATGTTCCCTGTTGTGTAAAGGTGTTCCCTGTTGTGGAAAGGTGCTCCCTGTTGTGTAATGGTGCTCCCTGTTGTGTAAAGGTAATACCTGTTGTGTAAAGGTGTTCCCTGATGTGTAAAGGTGTTCCCTGTTGTCTAAAGGTGCTCCTTGTTGTTTAAAAGTGCTCCCTGTTGTGTAAAGGTGTACCCTGTTGTGTAAAGGTGCTCCCTGTTGTGTAAAGATGTTCCCTGTTGCATAAAGGTGGTCCCTGTTGTGTAAAGGTGTAACCTATTGTGTAATTGTGCTCCCTGTTGTGCAAAGGTGTTCCCTGTTGTGTGAAGGTGCTCCTTGTTGTGTAAAGGTGCTCCCTGTTGTATAAAGGTGCTCCCTGCTGTGTAAAGGTGCTCCCTGTTGTGTAAACGTGTTCCCTGATGTGTAAAAGCGCTCCCTGTTGTGCAATGGTGCTCACTGTTGTGTAAAGGTGTTCCCTGTTGTGTAAAGGTGTTCCCTGTTGTGTAAAGGTGTTCCCTGTTGTGTAAAGGTGTTCCCTGCTGTGTAAAGGTGCTCCCTGTTGTGTAAAGGTGCTCCCTGTTGTGTAACGGGGATCCCTGTTGTGTAAATGTGCTCCCTGTTGTGTAAAGGTGCTCCCTGTTGCTTAAACGTGCTCACTGGTGTGTAAAGGTGCTCCCTGTTGTCCAAAGGTGTTCCCGGTTGTGTAAAGGTGTTCACTGTTGTGTAAAGGTGTTCCCTGTTGTGTAAAGCTGCTGCTGTTGTGTAAAGGTGCTCCCTGTTGTGTAAAGGTGTTCCCTGTTGTGTAAAGTGCTCCTTTTTGTGTAAAGGTGTTCCCTGTTGTGTAAAGGTGCTCCCTGTTGTGTAAAGGTGTTCCCTGTTGTGTAAAAGTGCTCCCTGTTGTGTAAAGGTGTTCCCTGTTGTGTAAAGGTGTTCCCTGTTGTGTGAAGGTGCTCCTTGTTGTGTAAAGGTGCTCCCTGTTGTATAAAGGTGCTCCCTGCTGTGTAAAGGTGCTCCCTGTTGTGTAAACGTGTTCCCTGATGTGTAAAAGCGCTCCCTGTTGTGCAATGGTGCTCACTGTTGTGTAAAGGTGTTCCCTGTTGTGTAAAGGTGCTCCCTGTTGTGTAAAGGTGCTCCCTGTTGTTTAAAGGTGTTCCCTGTTGTGTAAAAGCGCTCCCTCTTGTGTCAAGGTGCTCCCTGTTGTGAAAAGTGTTCCCTTTTGTATATAGGTGCTCCCTGTTGCTTAAAGGTGCTCACTGGTGTGTAAAGGTGCTCCCTGTTGTCCAAAGGTGTTCCCTGTTGTGTAAAGGTGTTCCCTGTTGTGTAAAGGCGCTCCCTGTTGTGTAAAGGTGGTCCCTGTTGTCCAAAAGGTGTTCCCGGTTGTGTAAAGGTGTTCACTGTTGTGTAAAGGTGTTCCCTGTTGTGTAAAGGTGGTCCCTGTTGTATAAAGGTGGTCCGTGTTGTGTAAAGCTGCTCCTGTTGTGTAAAGGTGCTGCTTGTGTAAAGGTGCTCCCTGTTGTGTAAAGGTGTTCCCTGTTGTGTAAAGTGCTCCTTGTTGTGTAAAGGTGTTCCCTGTTGTGGAAAGGTGCTCCCTGTTGTGTAAAGGTGTTCCCTGTTGTGTAAAAGTGCTCCCTGTTGCGTAAAGGTGTTCCCTGTTGTATAAAGTTGTTCCCTGTTGTGTGAAGGTGCTCCTTGTTGTGTAAAGGTGTTGCCTGTTGTGTAAAGGTGCTCCCTGTTGTGTAAAGGTGTTCCCTGTTGTGTAAAGGTGTTCCCTGTTGTGTAAATGTGTAGCCTGTTGTGTAAAGGTGCTCCCTGTTGTGTAAAGGTGTTCCTGTTGTGCAAAGCCGCTCCCTGTTGTCTAAAGGTGCTCCCTGTTGTGTAAAGGTGCTCCCTGTTGTGCAAAGGTGTTCCCTGTTGTGTAAAGGTGTTACCTGTTGTGTAAAGGTGTTACCTGTTGTGTAAAGGTGTTCCCTGTTGTTTAAAGATGCTTCCTGTTGTGTAAAGGTGTTCCCTGTTGTGAAAAGGTGCTCCCTGTTGTGTAAAGGTGTTCCTTGTTGTGTAAGTGTGTTCCCTGTTGTGAAAAGGTGCTCCCTGTTGTGTAAAGGTGTTCCCTGTTGTGTAAAGCTTCTCCCTGTTGTGTAAAGGTGCTCCCTGTTGTGTAAAGGTGTTCCCCGTTTTGTAAAGCTGTTCCCTGTTGTGTAATGTTGTTCCCTGTTGTGTTAAGATGCTCCCTGTTGTGTAAAGGAGCTCCCTGTAGTGTAAAGGTGCTCCCTGTTGTGTAATGATGCTCCCTGTTGTGTAAAGATGTTCCCTGTTGTGTAAAGGTGTTCCCTGTTGTGGAAAGGTGCTCCCTGTTGTGTAATGGTGCTCCCTGTTGTGTAAAGGTGATACCTGTTGTCTAAAGGTGTTCCCTGATGTGTAAAGGTGTTCCCTGTTGTCTAAAGGTGCTCCTTGTTGTTTAAAAGTGCTCCCTGTTGTGTAAAGGTGTACCCTGTTGTGTAAAGGTGCTCCCTGTTGTGTAAAGGTGTTCCCTGTTGCATAAAGGTGGTCCCTGTTGCATAAAGCTGGTCCCTGTTGTGTAAAGGTGTAACCTGTTGTGTAATTGTGCTCCCTGTTGTGCAAAGGTGTTCCCTGTTGTGTGAAGGTGCTCCTTGTTGTGTAAAGGTGCTCCCTGTTGTATAAAGGTGTTCCCTGCTGTGTAAAGGTGCTCCCTGTTGTGTAAACGTGTTCCCTGATGTGTAAAAGCGCTCCCTGTTGTGCAATGGTGCTCACTGTTGTGTAAAGGTGTTCCCTGTTGTGTAAAGGTGTTCACTGTTGTGTAAAGGTGTTCCCTGTTGTGTAAAGGTGTTCCCTGCTGTGTAAAGGTGCTCCCTGTTGTGTAAAGGTGCTCCCTGTTGTGTAACGGGGATCCCTGTTGTGTAAATGTGCTCCCTGTTGTTTAACGGGGATCCCTGTTGTGTAAAGGTGCTCCCTGTTGCTTAAAGGTGCTCACTGGTGTGTAAAGGTGCTCCCTGTTGTCCAAAGGTGTTCCCGGTTGTGTAAAGGTGTTCACTGTTGTGTAAAGGTGTTCCCTGTTGTGTAAAGGTGGTCCCTGTTGTGTAAAGGTGGTCCCTGTTGTGTAAAGCTGCTGCTGTTGTGTAAAGGTGCTGCTTGTGTAAAGGTGCTCCCTGTTGTGTAAATGTGTTCCCTGTTGTGTAAAGTGCTCCTTGTTGTGTAAAGGTGTTCCCTGTTGTGTAAAGGTGCTCCCTGTTGTGTAAAGGTGTTCCCTGTTGTGTAAAAGTGCTCCCTGTTGTGTAAAGGTGTTCCCTGTTGTGTAAAGGTGTTCCCAGTTGTGTGAAGGTGCTCCTTGTTGTGTAAAGGTGCTCCCTGTTGTATAAAGGTGCTCCCTGCTGTGTAAAGGTGCTCCCTGTTGTGTAAACGTGTTCCCTGATGTGTAAAAGCGCTCCCTGTTGTGCAATGGTGCTCACTGTTGTGTAAAGGTGTTCCCTGTTGTGTAAAGGTGCTCCCTGTTGTGTAAAGGTGCTCCCTGTTGTTTAAAGGTGTTCCCTGTTGTGTAAAAGCGCTCCCTCTTGTGTCAAGGTGCTCCCTGTTGTGAAAAGTGTTCCCTTTTGTATATAGGTGCTCCCTGTTGCTTAAAGGTGCTCACTGGTGTGTAAAGGTGCTCCCTGTTGTCCAAAGGTGTTCCCTGTTGTGTAAAGGTGTTCCCTGTTGTGCAAAGGCGCTCCCTGTTGTGTAAAGGTGGTCCCTGTTGTCCAAAGGTGTTCCCGGTTGTGTAAAGGTGTTCACTGTTGTGTAAAGGTGTTCCCTGTTGTGTAAAGGTGGTCCCTGTTGTGTAAAGGTGGTCCGTGTTGTGTAAAGTTGCTCCTGTTGTGTAAAGGTGCTGCTTGTGTAAAGGTGCTCCCTGTTGTGTAAAGGTGTTCCCTGTTGTGTAAAGTGCTCCTTGTTGTGTAAAGGTGTTCCCTGTTGTGTAAAGGTGCTCCCTGTTGTGTAAAGGTGTTCCCTGTTGTGTAAATGTGCTCCCTGTTGCGTAAAGGTGTTCCCTGCTTTATAAAGGTGTTCCCTGTTGTGTGAAGGTGCTCCTTGTTGTGTAAAGGTGCTCCCTGTTGTATAAAGGTGCTCCCTGCTGTGTAAAGGTGCTCCCTGTTGTGTAAACGTGTTCCCTGATGTGTAAAAGCGCTCCCTGTTGTGCAATGGTGCTCACTGTTGTGTAAAGGTGTTCCCTGTTGTGTAAAGGTGTTCCCTGTTGTGTAAAGGTGTTCCCTGTTATGTAATGGTGTTCTCTGTTGTGTAAAGGTGCTCCCTGTTGTGTAAAGGTGTTCCCTGTTGTGTAAAGGTGCTCCCTGTTGTGTAATGGTGTTCCCTGTTGGGTAAAGGTGTTCTCTATTGTTTAAAAGTGCTGCATGTTGTATAAAGGTGTTCCCTGTTGTGTAAAAGTGCTCCCTGTTGTGTAAAGGTGTTCCCTGTGTGTAAAGGTGTTCCCTGTTGGGTAAAGGTGTTCTCTGTTGTTTAAAGGTGCTGCCTGTTGCATAAAGGTGTTCCCTGTTGTGTAAAAGTGCTCCCTGTTGTGTAAAGGAGTTCCCTGTTGTGTAAAAGCGCTCCCTGTTGTGTAAAGATCCTCCCTGCTGTGTAAAGGTGTTCCCTGTTGTGTAAAGTTGTTCCCTGTTGTGTAAAGGTGTTCCCTGTTGTGTGAAGGTGCTCCCTGTTGTGTAAAGGTGCTCCCTGTTGTATAAAGGTGCTCCCTGCTGTGTAAAGGGGTTCCCTGTTGCGTAAAGGGGTTCCCTGTTGTTTAAAGGTGTTCCCTGTTGTGTAAAGGTGCTCACTGGTGTGTAAAGGTGCTCCCTGTTGTCCAAAGGTGTTCCCGGTTGTGTAAAGGTGTTCCCTGTTGTGTAAAGGTGCTCCCTGTTGTGTAAAGGTGCTCCCTGTTTTGTAAAGGTGTTCCCTGTTGTGTAAAGGTGCTCCCTATTGTGTAAACGTGTTCCCTGTTGTGTAAGTGTGTTCCCTGTTGTGTAAAGGTGCTCCCTGTTGCATAAAGGTGTTGCCTTTTGTTTAAAGGTGTTCCCTGTTGTGTAAATGTGTTCCCTGTTGTGTAAAGGTGCTCCCTGTTGTGTAATGGTGTTCCCTGTCGTGTAAAGGTTTTCCCTGTTGTGTAAATGTGTTATATGTTGTGTAAAGGTGCTTCCTGTTGTGTAAAGGTGTTCCCTGTTGTGTAAAGCTGCTCCCTGTTGTGTAAAGGTGTTCCCTGTTGTGTAAAGGTGTTCCCTCTTATGTAAAGCTGTTCCCTGTTGTGTAAAGGTGTTACCTGTTGTGTAATGGTGTTCTCTGTTGTGTAAAGGTGCTCCCTGTTGTGTAAAGGTGTTCCCTGTTGTGTAAAGGTGCTCCCTGTTGTGTAAAGGTGTTCCCTATTGGGTAAAGGTGTTCTCTATTGTTTAAAAGTGCTGCATGTTGTATAAAGTTGTTCCCTGTTGTGTAAAAGTGCTCCCTGTTGTGTAAAGGTGTTCCCTGTTGTGTAAAAGCGCTCCCTGTTGTGTAAAGATCCTCCCTGTTGTGTAAAGGTCCTCCCTGTTGTGTAAAGGTCTTCCCTTTTGTGTAAAGGTGCTCCCTGTTGTGAAAAGGTGCTCCCTGTTGTGTAAAGGTGTTCCTTGTTGTGTAAGTGTGTTCCCTGTTGTGAAAAGGTGCTCCCTGTTGTGTAAAGGTGTTCCCTGTTGTGTAAAGCTGCTCCCTGTTGTGTAAAGGTGCTCCCTGTTGTGTAAAGGTGTTCCCCGTTTTGTAAAGCTGTTCCCTGTTGTGTAATGTTGTTCCCTGTTGTGTTAAGATGCTCCCTGTTGTGTAAAGGAGCTCCCTGTAGTGTAAAGGTGCTCCCTGTTGTGTAATGATGCTCCCTGTTGTGTAAAGATGTTCCCTGTTGTGTAAAGGTGTTCCCTGTTGTGGAAAGGTGCTCCCTGTTGTGTAATGGTGCTCCCTGTTGTGTAAAGGTGATACCTGTTGTCTAAAGGTGTTCCCTGATGTGTAAAGGTGTTCCCTGTTGTCTAAAGGTGCTCCTTGTTGTTTAAAAGTGCTCCCTGTTGTGTAAAGGTGTACCCTGTTGTGTAATTGTGCTCCCTGTTGTGCAAAGGTGTTCCCTGTTGCATAAAGGTGGTCCCTGTTGCATAAAGCTGGTCCCTGTTGTGTAAAGGTGTAACCTGTTGTGTAATTGTGCTCCCTGTTGTGCAAAGGTGTTCCCTGTTGTGTGAAGGTGCTCCTTGTTGTGTAAAGGTGCTCCCTGTTGTATAAAGGTGCTCCCTGCTGTGTAAAGGTGCTCCCTGTTGTGTAAACGTGTTCCCTGATGTGTAAAAGCGCTCCCTGTTGTGCAATGGTGCTCACTGTTGTGTAAAGGTGTTCCCTGTTGTGTAAAGGTGTTCACTGTTGTGTAAAGGTGTTCCCTGTTGTGTAAAGGTGTTCCCTGCTGTGTAAAGGTGCTCCCTGTTGTGTAAAGGTGCTCCCTGTTGTGTAACGGGGTTCCCTGTTGTGTAAATGTGCTCCCTGTTGTTTAAAGGTATTCCCTGTTGTGTAAAGGTGTTCCCTGTTGTGTGAAGGTGCTCCTTATTGTGTAAAGGGGCTCCCTGTTGCATAAAGATGCTCCCTGTTGTGTAAAAGTGTTCCCTGTTGTGTAAAGGTGTTCCCTGTTGTGTAAAGATGCTCCCTGCTGTGTAAGGGTGTTCCCTGTTGTGCAAAGGTGCTCCCTGTTGTGTAAAGGTGTTCCCTGTTGTGTAAAGGTGTTCGCTGTTGTGTAAAGGTGCTCACTGGTGTGTAAAGGTGCTCCCTGTTGTGTAAAGGTGCTCCCTGTTGTGTAAAGGTGTTCCCTGTTGTGTAAAGGTGCTCCCTGTTGTATAAAGGTGTTCCCTGTTGTGTAAAGGTGTTCCCTGTTGTGTAAAGATGCTCCCTGCTGTGTAAGGGTGTTCCCTGTTGTGCAAAGGTGCTCCCTGTTGTGCAAAGGTGCTCCCTGTTGTGTAAAGGTGTTCGCTGTTGTGTAACGGGGTTCCCTGTTGTGTAAATGTGCTCCCTGTTGTTTAAAGGTATTCCCTGTTGTGTAAAGGTGTTCCCTGTTGTGTGAAGGTGCTCCTTATTGTGTAAAGGGGCTCCCTGTTGCATAAAGATGCTCCCTGTTGTGTAAAAGTGTTCCCTGTTGTGTAAAGGTGTTCCCTGTTGTGTAAAGATGCTCCCTGCTGTGTAAGGGTGTTCCCTGTTGTGCAAAGGTGCTCCCTGTTGTGTAAAGGTGTTCCCTGTTGTGTAAAGGTGTTCGCTGTTGTGTAAAGGTGCTCACTGGTGTGTAAAGGTGCTCCCTGTTGTGTAAAGGTGCTCCCTGTTGTGTAAAGGTGTTCCCTGTTGTGTAAAGGTGCTCCCTGTTGTATAAAGGTGTTCCCTGTTGTGTAAAGGTGTTCCCTGTTGTGTAAAGATGCTCCCTGCTGTGTAAGGGTGTTCCCTGTTGTGCAAAGGTGCTCCCTGTTGTGCAAAGGTGCTCCCTGTTGTGTAAAGGTGTTCGCTGTTGTGTAAAGGTGCTCACTGGTGTGTAAAGGTGCTCCCTGTTGTCCAGAGGTGATCCCGGTTGTGTAAAGGTGTTCCCTGTTGTGTAAAGGTGCTCCCTGTTGTGTAAAGGTGCTCCCTGTTGCATAAAGGTGTTCCCTTTTGTGTAAAGGTGCTCCCTGTTGTGCAAAGGTGTTCCCTGTTGTGTAAAGGTGCTCCCTCCTGTGTAAAGGTGTTCCCTGTTGTGTAAAGGTGTTCCCTGTTGTGTAAAGGTTTTACCTGTTGTGCAAAGGTGCTCACTGTTGTGTAAAGGTGTTCCCTGTTGTGTAAAGGTGTTCCCTGTTGTGTAAAGTTGTTCCATGTTTTGTAAAGGTACTCCCTGTTGTGTAAAGGTGTTCCCTGTTGTGTAAAGGTGTTCCCTGTTGTGTAAAGGTGTTCCCTGTTGTGTAAAGGTACTCCCTGTTGTGTAAAGGTGCTCCCTGTTGTGAAAAGGTGTTCCCTGTTGTGTAAAAGCGCTCCCTGTTGTGTAAAGGTGCTCACTGTTGTGTAAAGGTGTTCTCTGTTGTGTAAATGTGCTCCCTGTTGTGTTAAGGTGTTCCCTGTTGTGTAAAGGTGCTCCCTGTTGTGCAAAGGTGCTCCCTGTTGTGCAAAGGTGCTCCCTGTTGTGTAAAGGTCCTCACTGTTGTGTAAAGGTGTTCCCTGTTGTGTAAAGACCCTACCTGTTGTGTAAAGGTGTTCCCTGTTGTGTAAAGGTGCTCCCTGTTGTGTAAATGTGTTCCCTGTTGTGTAAAAGCGCTCCCTGTTGTGTAAAGGTGCTCCCTGTTGTGTAAAGGTGTTCCCTTTTGTGTTAAGGTGCTCCCTGTTGTGTAAACGTGCTCACTGTTGTGTAAAGGTGCTCCCTGTTGTCCAAAGGTTTTGCCTGTTGTGTAAAGGTGTTCCCTGCTCTGTAAAGGTGCTCCCTGTTGTGTAAAGGTGTTCCCTGTTGAGTAAAGGCGCTCCATGCTGTGTAAAGGTGTTACCTGTTGTGTAAAGGTGTTCCCTCTTGTGTAAAGGTGCTCCCTGTTGTGTAAACGTGTTCCCTGTTGTGTAAAGGTGTTCCCTGTTGTGCAAAGGTGCTCCGTGTTGTGTAAAGGTGTTCCACATTGTGTAAAGGTTTCCCCTGTTGTGTAAAGGTGTTACCTGTTGTGTAAAGATGTTCCCTGTTGTGTAAAGTTGCTCCCTGTTGTGTAATGGTGCTCCCTGTAGTGTAAAAGTGCTCACTGTTGTGTAATGGTGCTCCCTGTTGTGTAAAGGTGTTCCCTGTTGTGTAAAGGTGTTACCTGTTGTGTAAAGGTGTTCCCTGTTGTGTAAAGGTGCTCCCTGTTGTGTAAAGGTGTTCCCTGTTGTGTAAAGGTGCTCCTTGTTGTGTAAAGGTGTTACCTGTTGTGTAAAGGTTTTCCCTGTTGTGTAAAGGTGCTCCCTGTTGTGTAAAGGTGTTCCCTGTTGTGTAAAGATGTTCCCTGTTGTGGAAAGGTGCTGCCTGTTGTATATATGTGTTCCCTGTTGTGTAAAAGTACTCCCTGTTGTGTAAAGGTATTCCCTGTTGTGTAAAGGTGTTCCCTGTTGTGTGAAGGTGCTCCTTATTGTGTAAAGGGGCTCCCTGTTGCATAAAGATGCTCCCTGTTGTGTAAAGGTGTTCCCTGTTGTGTAAAGGTGTTCCCTGTTGTGTAATGGTGCTCCCTGTCATTTAAAGGTGTTCCCTGTTGTGTAAAGGTGCTCCCTGTTGCGTAAAGGTGTTCCCTGTTGTGTGAAGGTGCTCCATGTTGTGTATAGGTGTTCCCTGTTGTGTGAAGGTGCTCCCTGTTGTGTAAAGGTTTACCCTGTTGTGTAAAAGCGCTCCCAGTTGTGCAATGGTACTCACTGTTGTGTAAAGGTGTTCCCTGCTGTGTAAAGATGCTCCCTGTTGTGTAAAGGTGTTCCCTGTTGTGCAAAGGTGCTCCCTGTTGTGCAAAGGTGTTCCCTGTTGTGTAAAGGTACTCACTGGTGTGTAAAGGTGCTCCCTGTTGTCCAGAGGTGATCCCGGTTGTGTAAAGGTGTTCCCTGTTGTGTAAAGGTGCTCCCTGTTGTGTAAAGGTGCTCCCTGTTGCATAAAGGTGTTCCCTTTTGTGTAAAGGTGCTCCCTGTTGTGTAAAGGTGTTCCCTGTTGTGTAAAGGTGCTCCCTCCTGTGTAAAGGTGTTCCCTGTTGTGTAAAGGTGTTCCCTGTTGTGTAAAGGTTTTACCTGTTGTGCAAAGGTGCTCACTGTTGTGTAAAGGTGTTCCCTGTTGTGTAAAGCTGCTCCCTGCTGTGTAAAGGTGTTCCCTGCTGTGTAAAGGAGCTCCCTGTTGTGTAAAGGTGTTCCCTGTTGTGTAAAGGTGTTCCCTGTTGTGTAAAGGTGCTGCCTGTTCTTTAAAGGTTTTCCCTGTTGTGTAAAGGTGCTCCCTGTTGTGTAAAGGTGTTCCCTGTTGTGTAAAGGTGTTCCCTGTTGTGTCAAGTTGTTCCATGTTGTGTAAAGGTACTCCCTGTTGTGTAGAGGTGTTCCCTGTTGTGTAAAGGTGTTCCCTGTTGTTTAAAGGTACTCCCTGTTGTGTAAAGGTGCTCCCTGTTGTGAAAAGGTGTTCCCTGTTGTGTAAAAGCGCTCCCTGTTGTGTAAAGGTGCTCACTGTTGTGTAAAGGTGTTCTCTGTTGTGTAAATGTGCTCCCTGTTGTGTTAAGGTGTTCCCTGTTGTGTAAAGGTGCTCCCTGTTGTGCAAAGGTGCTCCCTGTTGTGCAAAGGTGCTCCCTGTTGTGTAAAGGTCCTCACTGTTGTGTAAAGGTGTTCCCTGTTGTGTAAAAGTGCTCCCTGTTGTGTAAAGACCCTACCTGTTGTGTAAAGGTGTTCCCTGTTGTGTAAAGGTGCTCCCTGTTGTGTAAATGTGTTCCCTGTTGTGTAAAAGCGCTCCCTGTTGTGTAAAGGTGCTCCCTGTTGTGTAAAGGTGTTCCCTTTTGTGTTAAGGTGCTCCCTGTTGTGTAAACGTGCTCACTGTTGTGTAAAGGTGCTCCCTGTTGTCCAAAGGTTTTCCCTGTTGTGTAAAGGTGTTCCCTGCTCTGTAAAGGTGCTCCCTGTTGTGTAAAGGTGTTCCCTGTTGTCTAAAGGCGCTCCATGCTGTGTAAAGGTGTTACCTGTTGTGTAAAGCTGTTCCCTCTTGTGTAAAGGTGCTCCCTGTTGTGTAAACGTGTTCCCTGTTGTGTAAAGGTGTTCCCTGTTGTGCAAAGGTGCTCCGTGTTGTGTAAAGGTGTTCCACATTGTGTAAAGGTTTCCCCTGTTGTGTAAAGGTGTTACCTGTTGTGTAAAGATGTTCCCTGTTGTGTAAAGTTGCTCCCTGTTGTGTAAAGGTGCTCCCTGTCGTGTAAAAGTGCTCACTGTTGTGTAATGGTGCTCCCTGTTGTGTAAAGGTGTTCCCTGTTGTGTAAAGGTGTTACCTGTTGTGTAAAGGTGTTCCCTGTTGTGTAAAGGTGCTCCCTGTTGTGTAAAGGTGTTCCCTGTTGTGTAAAGGTGTTCCATGTTGTGTAAAGGTGCTCCCTATTGTGTAAAGGTGTTCCCTGTTGTGTAAAGGTGCTCCCTGTTGTGTAAAGGTGTTCCCTGTTGGGTAAAGGTGTTCTCTGTTGTTTAAAGGTGCTGCCTGTTGTATAATGGTGTTCCCTTTTGTGTAAAATTGCTCCCTGTTGTGTAAAGGTGTTCCCTGTTGTGTAAAAGCGCTCCCTTTTTTGTAAAGATCCTCCCTGTTGTGTAATGGTTCTCCCTGTTGTGTAAAGTTGTTCCCTGTTGTGTAAAGGTGCTCCCTGTTGTGTAAAGATCCTCCCTTTTGTGTAAAGGTGTTCCCTTTTGTGTAAAGGAGTTCCCTGTTGTGCAAAGGTGCTCCCTGTTGTGCAAAGGTGCTCCCTGTTGTGTAATGGAGCTCCCTGTTGTGTAAAGGCGTTCCCTGTTGTGTAAAGGTGTTCCCTGTTGTGTAAAGGTGCTCCCTGTTGTGTAAAGGTGTTCCCTGTTGTGTAAAGGTGCTCCCTGTTGTGTAAAGGTGTTCCCTGTTGTGTAAAGGTGCTCCCTGTTGTGTAAACGTGTTCCCTGTTGTGTAATGGTGCTCCCTGTTGTGTAAAGGTGTTCCCTGTTGTGTAAAGGTGTTACCTGTTGTGTAAAGGTTTTCCCTGTTGTGTAAAGGTGCTCCTGTTGTGTAAAGGTGCTCCCTGTTGTGTAAAGGTGTTCCCTGTTGTGTAAACGTGTTCCCTGTTGTGTAAAGGTGTTCCCTGTTGTGTAAAGGTGTTCCCTCTTGTGTAAAGGTGCTCCCTTTTGTGTAAACGTGTTCCCTGCTGTGTAAAGGTGTTCCCTGTTGTGCAAAGGTGCTCCGTGTTGTGTAAAGGTGTTCCCTTTTGTGTAAGGGTGCTCCCTGTTGTGTAAACGTGTTCCCTGTTGTGTAAACGTTTTCCCTGTTGTGCAAAGGTGCTCCGTGTTGTGTAAAGGTGTTCCCTGTTGTGCAAAGGTGCTCCATGTTGTGTAAAGGTGTTCCACGTTGTGTAAAGGTTTTCCCTGTTTTGTAAAGGTGTTACCTGTTGTGTAAAGGTGTTCCCTGTTGTGTAATGGTGCTCCCAGTTGTGTAAAGGTGCTCCCTGTAGTGTAAAGGTGCTCACTGTTGTGTAATAGTGCTCCCTGTTGTGTAAATGTTTTCCCTCTTGTAAAAAGGTGCTCCCTGTTGTGTAAAGGTGTTCCCTGTTGTGTAAAGGTGCTCCCTGTTGTGTAAAGGTGATACCTATTGTGTAAAGGTGTTCCCTGATGTGTAAAGGTGTTCTCTGTTGTGTAAAGGTGCTCCTTGTTGTGTAAAGGTGCTCCCTGTTGTGTAAAGGTGCTCCCTGTTGTGTAAAGGTGTTCCCTGTTGTGTAAAGGTTCTCCCTATTGTGTAAATGTGGTCCCTGTTTTGTAAAGCTGCTCCCTTTGTGTAAGGGTGCTGCCTGTTGTGTAAACGTGCTCCCTGTTGTGTAAAGGTGCTCCCTGTTGTGTAAAGGTGTTCCCTGTTATGTAAAGGTGTTCCCTGTTGTGGAAAGGTGCGGCCTGTTGTATAAAGGTGTTCCCTGTTGTGTAAAAGTACTCCCTGTTGTGTAAAGGTGTTCCCTGTTGTGTAAAGGTGTTCCCTGTTGTGTGAAGGTGCTCCTTGTTGTGCAAAGGTGCTCCCTGTTGTATAAAGGTTCTCCCTGTTGTTTAAAGGTGTTCCCTGTTGTGTAAAGGTGTTCCCTGTTGTGTAATGGTGCTCCCTGTTGTTTCAAGGTGTTCCCTGTTGTGTAAAGGTGTTCCCTGTTGTGTAAAAGCGCTCCCTGTTGTGCAATGGTACTCACTGTTGTGTAAAGGTGTTCCCTGCAGTGTGAAGGTGCTCCCTGTTGTGTAAAGGTGTTCCCTGTTGTGTAAAGGTGCTCCCTGTTGTGTAAAGGTGTTCCCTGTTGTGTAAATTTACTCCCTGTTGTGTAAAGTTGCTCCCTGTTGTGTAAAGGTGTTCCCTTTTGTGTAAAGGTGCTCCCTGTTGTGTAAAGGTGCTCACTGGTGTGTAAAGGTGCTCCCTGTTGTCCAAAGGTGTTCCCGGTTGTGTAAAGGTGTTCCCTGTTGTGTAAAGGTGCTCCCTGTTGTGTAAAGGTGCTCCCTGTTGCATAAAGGTGTTCCCTTTTGTGTAAAGGTGCTCCCTGTTGTGTAAAGGTGTTCCCTGTTGTGTAAAGATGCTCCCTGCTGTGTAAAGGTGTTCTCTGTTGTGTAAAGGTGTTCCCTGTTGTGTAAAGGTTTTACCTGTTGTGCAAAGGTGCTCCCTGTTGTGTAAAGGTGTTCCCTGTTGTGTAAAGGTGTTCCCTGCTGTGTAAAGGTGCTCCCTGTTGTGTAAAGGTATTCCCTGTTGTGTAAAGGTGTTCCCTGTTGTGTAAAGGTGCTGCCTGTTGTATAAAGGTTTTCCCTGTTGTGCAAAGGTGCTCCCTGTTGTGCAAAGGTGTTCCCTGTTGTGTAAAGATGTTCCCTGTTGTGTAAAGGTACTCCCTGTAGTGTAAAGGTGTTCCCCGTTGTGTAAAAGCGCTCCCTGTTGTGCAATGGTACTCACTGTTGTGTAAAGGTGTTCCCTGCTGTGTAAAGGTGCTCCCTGTTGTGTAAAGGTCTTCCCTGTTGTGGAAAGGTGCTGCCTGTTGTTTTAAAGTGTTCCCTGTTGTGTAAAAGTACTCCCTGTTGTGTAAAGGTGTTCCCTGTTGTGTAAAGGTGTTCCCTGTTGTGTGAAGGTGCTCCTTGTTGTGTAAAGGTGCTCCCTGTTGTTTAAAGGTTCTCCCTGTTGTGTAAAGGTGTTCCCTGTTGTGTAAAGGTGTTCCCTGTTGTGTAATGGTGCTCCCTGTTGTTTCAAGGTGTTCCCTGTTGTGTAAAGGTGTTCCCTGTTGTGTAAAAGCGCTCCCTGTTGTGCAATGGTACTCACTGTTGTGTAAAGGTGTTCCCTGCTGTGTAAAGGTGCTCCCTGTTGTGTAAAGGTGCTCCCTGTTGTGTAAAGGTGCTCCCTGTTGTGTAAAGGTGTTCCCTGTTGTGTAAATTTACTCCCTGTTGTGTAAAGTTGCTCCCTGTTGTGTAAAGGTGTTCCCTGTTGTGTTAAGGTGTTCCCTGTTGTGTAAAGGTGCTCCCTGATGTGTAAAGGTGTTCCCTTTTGTGTAAAGGTGCTCCCTGTTGTGTAAAGGTGCTCACTGGTGTGTAAAGGTGCTCCCTGTTGTCCAAAGGTGTTCCCGGTTGTGTAAAGGTGTTCCCTGTTGTGTAAAGGTGCTCCCTGTTGTGTAAAGGTGCTCCCTGTTGCATAAAGGTGTTCCCTTTTGTGTAAAGGTGCTCCCTGTTGTGTAAAGGTGTTCCCTGTTGTGTAAAGATGCTCCCTGCTGTGTAAAGGTGTTCCCTGTTGTGTAAAGGTTTTCCCTTTTTTGTAAAGGTGCTCCCTGTTGTGTAAAGGTGTTCCCTGTTGTGTAAAGCTGCTCCCTGTTGTGTAAAGGTGTTCCCTGCTGTGTAAAGGTGCTCCCTGTTGTGTAAAGGTGTTACCTGTTGTGTAAAGATGCTCCCTGCTGTGTAAAGGTGTTCCCTGTTGTGTAAAAGTGCTCCCTTTTGTGTAAAGGTGTTCCCTGTTGTGTAAAGCTGCTCCCTGTTGTGCAAAGGTGTTCCCTGCTGTGTAAAGGTGCTCCCTGTTGTGTAAAGGGATTCCCTGTTGTGTAAAGGTGTTCCCTGTTGTGTAAAGGTGCTGCCTGTTGTATAAAGGTTTTCCCTGTTGTGTGAAGGTGCTCCCTGTTGTGCAAAGGTGTTCCCTGTTGTATACAGTTGTTCCCTGTTGTGTAAAGGTACTCCCTGTTGTGTAAAGGTGTTCCCTGTTGTGTAAAAGCGCTCCCTGTTGCGCAATGGTACTCACTGTTGTGTAAAGGTGTTCCCTGCTGTGTAAAGGTGCTCCCTGTTGTGTAAAGGTGTTCCCTGTTGTGTAAATGTGCTCCCTGTTGTGTAAAGGTGTTCCCTGTTGTGTAAATTTACTCCCTGTTGTGTAAAGTTGCTCCCTTGTGTAAAGGTGTTCCCTGTTGTGTTAAGGTGTTCCCTGTTGTGTAAAGGTGCTCCCTGATGTGTAAAGGTGTTCCCTTTTGTGTAAAGATGTTCCCTGTTGTGTAAAGGTGCTCCCTGTTGTGTAAAGGTGCTCCCTGTTGCATAAAGGTGTTCCCTTTTGTGTAAAGGTGCTCCCTGTTGTGTAAAGGTGTTCCCTGTTGTGTAAAGATGCTCCCTGCTGTGTAAGGGTGTTCCCTGTTGTGCAAAGGTGCTCCCTGTTGTGTAAAGGTGTTCCCTGTTGTGTGAAGCTGCTCCCTGTTGTGTAAAGGTGTTCCATGCTGTGTAAAGGTGCTCCCTGTTGTGTAAAGGTATTCCCTGCTGTGTAAAGGTGCTCCCTGTTGTGTTAAGGTATTCCCTGTTCTGTAAAGGTGTTCCCTGTTGTGTAAAGGTGCTGCCTGTTGTATAAAGGTTTTCCCTTTTGTGTAAAGGTGCTCCCTGTTGTGCAAAGGTGTTCCCTGTTGTGTAAAGTTGTTCCCTGTTGTGTAAAGGTACTCCCTGTTGTGTAAAGGTGTTCCCTGTTGTGTAAAGGTGTTCCCTGCTGTGTAAAGGTGTTCCCTGTTGTGTAAAGTTACTCCCTTTTGTGTAAAGTTGCTCCCTGTTGTGTAAAGGTGTTCCCTGTTGTGTTAAGGTGTTCCCTGTTGTGTAAAGGTGCTCCCTGTTGTGTAAAAGGTGTTCCCTGTTGTGTAAAGGTGCTCCCTGTTGTGTAAAGGTCCTCGCTGTTGTGTAAAGGTGTTCCCTGTTGTGTAAAAGTGCTCCCTGTTGTGTAAATATCCTCCCTGTTGTGTAAAGGTGTTCCCTGTTGTGTAAAGGTGCTCCCTGTTGTGTAAATGTGTTGCCTGTTGTGTAAAAGCGCTCCCTGTTGTGTAAAGGTGCTCCCTGTTGTGTAAAGTTGTTCCCTTTTGTGTTAAGGTGCTCCCTGTTGTGTAAACGTGCTCACTGTTGTTTAAAGGTGCTCCCTGTTGTCCAAAGGTTTTCCCTGTTGTGTAAAGGTGATCCCTGTTGTGTAAAGGTGCTCCCTGTTGTGTAAAGGTGTTCCCTGTTGTGTAAAGATGCTCCCTGCTGTGTAAAGGTGTTCCCTGTTGTGTAAAGGTTTTCCCTTTTTTGTAAAGGTGCTCCCTGTTGTGTAAAGGTGTTCCCTGTTGTGTAAAGCTGCTCCCTGTTGTGTAAAGGTGTTCCCTGCTGTGTAAAGGTGCTCCCTGTTGTGTAAAGGTGTTACCTGTTGTGTAAAGATGCTCCCTGCTGTGTAAAGGTGTTCCCTGTTGTGTAAAAGTGCTCCCTGTTGTGTAAAGGTGTTCCCTGTTGTGTAAAGCTGCTCCCTGTTGTGCAAAGGTGTTCCCTGCTGTGTAAAGGTGCTCCCTGTTGTGTAAAGGGATTCCCTGTTGTGTAAAGGTGTTCCCTGTTGTGTAAAGGTGCTGCCTGTTGTATAAAGGTTTTCCCTGTTGTGTGAAGGTGCTCCCTGTAGTGCAAAGGTGTTCCCTGTTGTATGCAGTTGTTCCCTGTTGTGTAAAGGTACTCCCTGTTGTGTAAAGGTGTTCCCTGTTGTGTAAAAGCGCTCCCTGTTGCGCAATGGTACTCACTGTTGTGTAAAGGTGTTCCCTGCTGTGTAAAGGTGCTCCCTGTTGTGCAAAGGTGCTCCCTGTTGTGTAATGGAGCTCCCTGTTGTGTAAAGGCGTTCCCTGTTGTGTAAAGGTGTTCCCTGTTGTGTAAAGGTGCTCCCTGTTGTGTAAAGGTGTTCCCTGTTGTGTAAAGGTGCTCCCTGTTGTGTAAAGGTGTTCTCTGTTGTGTAAAGGTGCTCCCTGTTGTGTAAACGTGTTCCATGTTGTGTAATGGTGCTCCCTGTTGTGTAAAGGTGTTCCCTGTTGTGTAAAGGTGTTACCTGTTGTGTAAAGGTTTTCCCTGTTGTGTAAAGGTGCTCCTGTTGTGTAAAGGTGCTCCCTTTTGTGTAAAGGTGTTCCCTGTTGTGTAAACGTGTTCCCTGTTGTGTAAAGGTGTTCCCTGTTGTGTAAAGGTGTTCCCTCTTGTGTAAAGGTGCTCCCTTTTGTGTAAACGTGTTCCCTGCTGTGTAAAGGTGTTCCCTGTTGTGCAAAGGTGCTCCGTGTTGTGTACAGGTGTTCCCTGTTGTGTAAGGGTGCTCCCTGTTGTGTAAACGTGTTCCCTGTTGTGTAAACGTTTTCCCTGTTGTGCAAAGGTGCTCCGTGTTGTGTAAAGGTGTTCCCTGTTGTGCAAAGGTGCTCCATGTTGTGTAAAGGTGTTCCACGTTGTGTAAAGGTTTTCCCTGTTTTGTAAAGGTGTTACCTGTTGTGTAAAGGTGTTCCCTGTTGTGTAATGGTGCTCCCAGTTGTGTAAAGGTGCTCCCTGTAGTGTAAAGGTGCTCACTGTTGTGTAATAGTGCTCCCTGTTGTGTAAATGTTTTCCCTCTTGTAAAAAGGTGCTCCCTGTTGTGTAAAGGTGTTCCCTGTTGTGTAAAGGTGCTCCCTGTTGTGTAAAGGTGATACCTATTGTGTAAAGGTGTTCCCTGATGTGTAAAGGTGTTCCCTGTTGTGTAAAGGTGCTCCTTGTTGTGTAAAGGTGTTCCCTGTTGTGTAAAGGTGCTCCCTGTTGTGTAAAGGTGTTCCCTGTTGTGTAAAGGTTCTCCCTATTGTGTAAATGTGGTCCCTGTTTTGTAAAGCTGCTCCCTTTGTGTAAGGGTGCTGCCTGTTGTGTAAACGTGCTCCCTGTTGTGTAAAGGTGCTCCCTGTTGTGTAAAGGTGTTCCCTGTTATGTAAAGGTGTTCCCTGTTGTGGAAAGGTGCGGCCTGTTGTATAAAGGTGTTCCCTGTTGTGTAAAAGTACTCCCTGTTGTGTAAAGGTGTTCCCTGTTGTGTAAAGGAGTTCCCTGTTGTGTGAAGGTGCTCCTTGTTGTGCAAAGGTGCTCCCTGTTGTATAAAGGTTCTCCCTGTTGTGTAAAGGTGTTCCCTGTTGTGTAAAGGTGTTCCCTGTTGTGTAATGGTGCTCCCTGTTGTTTCAAGGTGTTCCCTGTTGTGTAAAGGTGTTCCCTGTTGTGTAAAAGCGCTCCCTTTTGTGCAATGGTACTCACTGTTGTGTAAAGGTGTTCCCTGCAGTGTGAAGGTGCTCCCTTTTGTGTAAAGGTGTTCCCTTTTGTGTAAAGGTGCTCCCTGTTGTGTAAAGGTGTTCCCTGTTGTGTAAATGTACTCCCTGTTGTGTAAAGTTGCTCCCTGTTGTGTAAAGGTGTTCCCTTTTGTGTAAAGGTGCTCCCTGTTGTGTAAAGGTGCTCACTGGTGTGTAAAGGTGCTCCCTGTTGTCCAAAGGTGTTCCCGGTTGTGTAAAGGTGTTCCCTGTTGTGTAAAGGTGCTCCCTGTTGTGTAAACGTGCTCCCTGTTGCATAAAGGTGTTCCCTTTTGTGTAAAGGTGCTCCCTGTTGTGTAAAGGTGTTCCCTGTTGTGTAAAGATGCTCCCTGCTGTGTAAAGGTGTTCTCTGTTGTGTAAAGGTGTTCCCTGTTGTGTAAAGGTTTTACCTGTTGTGCAAAGGTGCTCCCTGTTGTGTAAAGGTGTTCCCTGTTGTGTAAAGGTGTTCCCTCCTGTGTAAAGGTGCTCCCTGTTGTGTAAAGGTATTCCCTGTTGTGTAAAGGTGTTCCCTGTTGTGTAAAGGTGCTGCCTGTTGTATAAAGGTTTTCCCTGTTGTGCAAAGGTGCTCCCTGTTGTGCAAAGGTGTTCCCTGTTGTGTAAAGATGTTCCCTGTTGTGTAAAGGTACTCCCTGTAGTGTAAAGGTGTTCCCCGTTGTGTAAAAGCGCTCCCTGTTGTGCAATGGTACTCACTGTTGTGTAAAGGTGTTCCCTGCTGTGTAAAGGTGCTCCCTGTTGTGTAAAGGTGTTCCCTGTTGTGGAAAGGTGCTGCCTGTTGTTTTAAAGTGTTCCCTGTTGTGTAAAAGTACTCCCTGTTGTGTAAAGGTGTTCCCTGTTGTGTAAAGGTGTTCCCTGTTGTGTGAAGGTGCTCCTTGTTGTGTAAAGGTGCTCCCTGTTGTATAAAGGTTCTCCCTGTTGTGTAAAGGTGTTCCCTGTTGTGTAAAGGTGTTCCCTGTTGTGTAATGGTGCTCCCTGTTGTTTCATGGTGTTCCCTGTTGTGTAAAGGTGTTCCCTGTTGTGTAAAAGCGCTCCCTGTTGTGCAATGGTACTCACTGTTGTGTAAAGGTGTTCCCTGCTGTGTAAAGGTGCTCCCTGTTGTGTAAAGGTGCTCCCTGTTGTGTAAAGGTGCTCCCTGTTGTGTAAAGGTGTTCCCTGTTGTGTAAATTTACTCCCTGTTGTGTAAAGTTGCTCCCTGTTGTGTAAAGGTGTTCCCTGTTGTGTTAAGGTGTTCCCTGTTGTGTAAAGGTGCTCCCTGATGTGTAAAGGTGTTCCCTTTTGTGTAAAGGTGCTCCCTGTTGTGTAAAGGTGCTCACTGGTGTGTAAAGGTGCTCCCTGTTGTCCAAAGGTGTTCCCGGTTGTGTAAAGGTGTTCCCTGTTGTGTAAAGGTGCTCCCTGTTGTGTAAAGGTGCTCCCTGTTGCATAAAGGTGTTCCCTTTTGTGTAAAGGTGCTCCCTGTTGTGTAAAGGTGTTCCCTGTTGTGTAAAGATGCTCCCTGCTGTGTAAAGGTGTTCCCTGTTGTGTAAAGGTTTTCCCTTTTTTGTAAAGGTGCTCCCTGTTGTGTAAAGGTGTTCCCTGTTGTGTAAAGCTGCTCCCTGTTGTGTAAAGGTGTTCCCTGCTGTGTAAAGGTGCTCCCTGTTGTGTAAAGGTGTTACCTGTTGTGTAAAGATGCTCCCTGCTGTGTAAAGGTGTTCCCTGTTGTGTAAAAGTGCTCCCTGTTGTGTAAAGGTGTTCCCTGTTGTGTAAAGCTGCTCCCTGTTGTGCAAAGGTGTTCCCTGCTGTGTAAAGGTGCTCCCTGTTGTGTAAAGGGATTCCCTGTTGTGTAAAGGTGTTCCCTGTTGTGTAAAGGTGCTGCCTGTTGTATAAAGGTTTTCCCTGTTGCGTGAAGGTGCTCCCTGTTGTGCAAAGGTGTTCCCTGTTGTATACAGTTGTTCCCTGTTGTGTAAAGGTACTCCCTGTTGTGTAAAGGTGTTCCCTGTTGTGTAAAAGCGCTCCCTGTTGCGCAATGGTACTCACTGTTGTGTAAAGGTGTTCCCTGCTGTGTAAAGGTGCTCCCTGTTGTGTAAAGGTGTTCCCTGTTGTGTAAATGTGCTCCCTGTTGTGTAAAGGTGTTCCCTGTTGTGTAAATTTACTCCCTGTTGTGTAAAGTTGCTCCCTTGTGTAAAGGTGTTCCCTGTTGTGTTAAGGTGTTCCCTGTTGTGTAAAGGTGCTCCCTGATGTGTAAAGGTGTTCCCTTCTGTGTAAAGATGTTCCCTGTTGTGTAAAGGTGCTCCCTGTTGTGTAAAGGTGCTCCCTGTTGCATAAAGGTGTTCCCTTTTGTGTAAAGGTGCTCCCTGTTGTGTTAAGGTGTTCCCTGTTGTGTAAAGATGCTCCCTGCTGTGTAAAGGTGTTCCCTGTTGTGCAAAGGTGCTCCCTGTTGTGTAAAGGTGTTCCCTGTTGTGTGAAGCTGCTCCCTGTTGTGTAAAGGTGTTCCATGCTGTGTAAAGGTGCTCCCTGTTGTGTAAAGGTATTCCCTGCTGTGTAAAGGTGCTCCCTGTTGTTTTAAGGTATTCCCTGTTCTGTAAAGGTGTTCCCTGTTGTGTAAAGGTGCTGCCTGTTGTATAAAGGTTTTCCTTTTGTGTAAAGGTGCTCCCTGTTGTGCAAAGGTGTTCCCTGTTGTGTAAAGTTGTTCCCTGTTGTGTAAAGGTACTCCCTGTTGTGTAAAGGTGTTCCCTGTTGTGTAAAGGTGTTCCCTGCTGTGTAAAGGTGTTCCCTGTTGTGTAAAGTTACTCCCTGTTGTGTAAAGTTGCTCCCTGTTGTGTAAAGGTGTTCCCTGTTGTGTTAAGGTGTTCCCTGTTGTGTAAAGGTGCTCCCTGTTGTGTAAAGGTGTTCCCTGTTGTGTAAAGGTGCTCCCTGTTGTGTAAAGGTCCTCGCTGTTGTGTAAAGGTGTTCCCTGTTGTGTAAAAGTGCTCCCTGTTGTGTACAGATCCTCCCTGTTGTGTAAAGGTGTTCCCTGTTGTGTAAAGGTGCTCCCTGTTGTGTAAATGTGTTGCCTGTTGTGTAAAAGCGCTCCCTGTTGTGTAAAGGTGCTCCCTGTTGTGTAAAGTTGTTCCCTTTTGTGTTAAGGTGCTCCCTGTTGTGTAAACGTGCTCACTGTTGTTTAAAGGTGCTCCCTGTTGTCCAAAGGTTTTCCCTGTTGTGTAAAGGTGATCCCTGTTGTGTAAAGGTGCTCCCTGTTGTGTAAAGGTGTTCCCTGTTGTGTAAATGTGCTGCCTGTTGTGTAAAGGTGTTCCCTGTTGTGTAAAGGTGCTCCCTATTGTGTTAAGGTATTCCCTGTTGTGTAAAGGTGTTCCCTTTTGTGTTAAGGTGCTCCCTGTTGTGTAAAGGTGCTCACTGTTGTGTAAAGGTGCTCCCTGTTGTGTAAAGATGATCCCTGTTGTGTAAAGGTGTTCCCTGTTGTGTAAAGGTGCTCCCTGTTATGTAAAGGTGCTCCCTGTTGTGTAAAGGTGTTCCCTGTTGTGTAAAGGTGTTCCCTGTTGTGGAAAGGTGCTGCCTGTTGTATAAAGGTGTTCCCTGTTGTGTAAAAGTGACCGGGAAGTGTCAGCGCACTACCTGTTGCCAGCCCGATTTGCTGGACCACCTGGACTGGAAAACCAAGCCTGGCTCTCGACAGTCTCCTCCGCGATTCTCGAATCTCTGCTGGATGATCGGGCTGTTGCCTGTGGTCGACGCCCATTTCTCTGGCCTCAACCTCCAAATCGCTGATGTTCAGGAACGAATCCCCGTGAGGTGATGCAGAGCTGCAGGTAGGTTCGAATCTGCTCGTCGCCACTGTTGTGTCCGTGTATATTTATGACACAAACTGCAGGAGAACGGTGCAACAGGTGTTTACTGAACTTAGGGTACACTGGAATAACTGTACAGATTACTGCTCAGGGTTATATACAGGTGTGGTCAAGCCGCTACTGCAGTATACAGGGGCTGTAAAAGATAGTTCCTCACTTAAAGGTACATACATTACAGACAGGGCTCCTGGTCACCATGCTACTGGAGTTGACCCTCTGGCATGCATCCCTCCAAGCTCGTCGGTAGTCCTTATGATTCGGCCTCCTGCCATTGTCTGGGTAGAGAACATCTCGCCGGCGCTCCACTGCGGCCACCAATTGCTCCAGAGCCTCATTGGTGAAGCGCTCTGCTCTCTGTCTCACCTTCTCCATCTGGTCCAAGTTTTTAGCGCCAGAGAAGGGCCTGCACCGATTCTGAGGCCTGCAAGGCGCAGAGTGTGGATGCTGAAGCTGACAGACCCACCCCTTTAAGAGCTGGCCGGCGCCTGGAAGTCTCGTGGTCATCGGCAATTGAGAGCACCTGCGCTGCACCCATCCGCTCCGATATTGGGCTGCGCTGGAGGTTTAGCACCTTAGGAGTCCCGTGTAATGCCTGAATTCGCGCCTCAATCACCATTAGGGGCGATGCAACCCAATATCGTGCCAGGTGGCGATAAGTTGCGTCTGGCTATAAACTTTGCACTGCGCCAATTCTAACGCCCCAAGCGGGGTATACCCAATTTCTAGGCCATAGAGTTATACAGCACAGAAAGAGGCCCTTCAGCCCATCGCATCCGCGCTGGCCATCAAGCCCTGTCTAATCGAATCCCATTTTCCAGCATTTGGTCCGTAGCCTTGTATGCTATGGCACCTCAAGTGCTCATCCAAAGGCTTCTTGAATGTTGTGAGGGTTCCTGCCTCTACCAGCCTTTTAGGTAGTGAGTTCCAGATTCCAACCACCCTCTGGGTGTAAACGTTCTTCCTCAAAGCCCCTCTAAACCTCCTGCCCCTTACCTTGAATCCATGTTCCCTTGTTATTGACCCCTCTACTGAGGGAAAAAGTTCCTTTCTATCTACCTTATCTATGCCCCTCATAATTTTGTACACATCAATCAGGTCCCCCGTCAGCCTTCCTGCTCCAAGGACAACATCCCCAGCCTATCCAGTCTTTCTTCATAGCTGAAGTGCTCCAGCCCAGGTAACATCCTGGTGAATCACCTCTGCACCCTCTCCAAAGCAATCACATCCTTCCTATAGTGTGGCAACCAGAACTGCACACAGTATTCCAGCTGTGGCCTAACCAGCGTTTTGTACAGCTCCATCATAACCTCCCTGCTCTTATATTCTATGCCTCGGCTAATGAAGGTAAGTATCCCATATGCCTTTGTAACCACCTTATCCACCTGTTGTGCTGCCTTCAGGGATCTATGTACATGAACACCAAGGTCCCTCTGATCCTCTGTCTTTCCTAGGGTCTTACCATTCATTGTGTATTCCCTTGCCTTGTTAGTCCCTCCAAAATGCATCACCTCACACTTTTCAGGGTTAAATTCCATTTGCCACTGTTCTGCCGATCTGACCAACCCATCTATATCGTCCTGCAGCCTGAGGCTACACTATCGCTATTTACCACCCCACCAATTTTCGTGTCATCTGCGAACTTACTGATCATACCTTCTACATTCACATCCAAATAATTAATGTAGATCACAAACAGCAAGGGACCCAACAACGATCCCTGCGGTACCCCACTGGACACAGGCTTCCAGTCACAAAAACATCCTTCGACCATCACCCTCTGCCTTCTGCCACTAAGCCAGTTTTGGAACCATTGTGCCAAGGCACCCTGGATCCCATGGGCTCTTACCTTCTTGACCAGTCTCCTATGCGGGACTTTATCGAAAGCCTTACAGAAATCCATGTATAACACATCCACTGCACTACCCTCATCCACACACCTAGTCACCCCCTCGAAAAGTTCAATCAAATTGGTCAGACATGATCTTCCCTTGACAAAGCCATGCTGATTATCCCTGATTAATCCTTGCCTCTCCAAGTGGAGACTACTTCTGTCCTACAGAATTTTTTCCAATAATGTCCCTACCACTGATGTTCGGCTCACTGGCCTGTAATTCCCTGGATTATCCCTACTGCCCTTCTTGAATAATGGTACTACGTTAGCTGTTCTCCAGTCCTCTGGTACATCCCCTGTGGCCAGAGAAGTTCTGAAAATTTGTGTCAGAGCCCCTGCAATCTCCTCCCTTGCCTCACGCAGCAGCCTGGGATACATCTCATCCGGGCCTGGGGATTTTTCCACTGTTAAGCCTGCTAAAACCGCTCGTACCTCCTCCCTCTCGATGCTAATAAGTTCAAGTATATCACAGTCCCCCTGCCCGATTTCTATGTCTACATCGTCCTTCTCCATAGTGAACACAGATGCAAAAAATTCATTTATAACCCCACCTACATCTTCTGGCTCCACACACAGATTGCCACTTTGATCCCTAATGGGCCCTACTCTTTCCCTAGTTATCCTCTTGCCCTAAATATAATTATAAAACACCTTACGATTTTCCTTTATTTTGCTCACCAGTGTTATTTCATGGCCCCTCCTCGCTCTCCTAATTTCTTTTTAAATATCCCCCTGCACTTTTTATACTCCTCTAGGGCTTCCTCTGTCTTTAGCCCTTTGTATCTGCCAAAAGTCCCCCTTTTTTTCCTAATCCATTCTCGTATATCCCTTGACATCCAAGGTTCCCTGGGCTTGTTGGTCCCACCCTTGTCTTTACGGGAACATGTTGCCATTGTACTCTCTCAAATTCCTTTCTGAAAGACTCCCATTGTTCCGATGTGGATTTTCCTACAAGTAGCTGATCCCAGTCCACTTTGGCCAGATCTTGCCTTATCATATTAAAATCGGCCTTCCCCCAATTTAGAAACTTTATTTCCAGTCCATCTCTGTCCTTTTCCAGGACTACCTTAAATCTCATCGAATTGTGGTCACTGTCACCAAAGTGCTCACCTACTTACACTTCTACCACTTGCCCGGCCACATTCGCTAGAATTAGGTCCAGTACCGCCCCCTCTCTTGTAGGACTTTCTACATGCTGGCTCAAAAAGCTCTCCTGGATGCACTTTAAGAATTCTGCACTCTCTAAGCCTTTCACACTCTGACTATCCAAATTAATATTATTACTATCATTATAGTATGGAAAACGAGAAAAAAAGATTTTATGTTAGATAAGCAAAGGCAACCATTTTTCTATATCACTATTATTACCCTATTATTTGCTAACTTCTCTGGGATTTGCCTACATATCTGTTCCTCTATCTCCCCCTGACTGTTTGGGGGCCTATAGTACACTCCCAGCAAAGTGCTTGCCCCCTTTTTGATTTTATGTTCCACCCATATGGCCTCATTAGAGGAACCTGTTAATATATCATCCCTCCTTATAATAGGAATTGACTCCTTAGTTAATATTGCGACACCCCCTCCTCTTTTACCCACCCACGCCCCCTCTGTCTAGCCTGAAGATTCTATAGCCTGGAATATTGAGCTGCCAGTCTTGCTCCTCCCTCAACCATGTCTCCGTGATAGCAACAATATTATACTCCCATGTGTTCATCAACACCTTCAGTTCATCCACCTTATTCACAAGACTCCTTGCATTAAAATAAATGCCATCCAGCCTTGCCCTACTCCCTTGTGCCGTTACATATTTGCTCTGCCTTCTAAGCTGACTTGTTTTTTCCTCTATATTTGGCTGTACATCACCCCCTATTACAGCTCCACTCTGTATCCCAGCCCTCTGCCAAGTTAGTTTAAACCCCCCCCAAAAAAATGCTAGCAAACCTCCCCGCAAGGATATTTGTCCAGTTCTGGTTCAGGTGCAACCTTTCCGACTTGCACAAGTCCCACCTTCCCCAGAAGCAGACCCAGTGCCCAGTGATCCAGGAAACTAAAACCCTCCCTCCTGCACCAAGTCTTTAGCCACGCATTCATCTGCTCTACCCTCCTATTCCTATACTCACTATAATAATAATAATTTAACTTTATTGTCATTGTACAATGCACAAGTACATGAACAATGAAATGTGATCTTGCAAGCTCCCATGAGTCCAGTACAAATAACATTAACATTAAACGTAAATAGCACCGTCCTGGGAGAAGCAAAGCCACTGCGTCTGTGCGCACCGCCATTCCATTTCCACCATTCCTCCTGTCCGACAATCTTCAGCCCAATGCCCAAGGTCTGCTCACCAGCCGCCCCTCCCGGGGCTCTTTCCGTGACCTTCTCACCAACCGCCCCTCGTTGGGGCTTCTTCCGTGACCTTCTGCACTTGGTCTTACCCTGATGGTCTTACCCTGATGGTCACCCCCCCAGGTACTAACCAGGCCTGGCTCTGCTTAGCTTCCAAGCCTTGCCAGTGACCCTGTCCCTAGTCCCAGGAACAGGACGTGGCACCGGGAGTAATCCAGAGATTACAACCTTTGAGGTCCTGCGCTTTAATCTGCTCCCTAGCTCCCTAAATTCTTGCTGCAGGACCTCATCCCTCTTCCTTAATAGTGTTTTTATATTGTCTTGTTAGCCACGGCTGAACCTTTTTTCCCGTGGGGTTTATATTCCTTAAGGAAATATTGCGAATTAGGAATGATATAGAAAAATGGTTGCCTTTGCTTATCTAACATAAAATCTTTTATTCTCGTTTTCCAATCTACCATAGCCAACTCATACCTACGTATTTTGCTTTGCTCAGATTTAAGACACTAGTTTTAGATTTAACTAAATCATTGTCAAACTCAATATAAATGCCTCTCATATTATTACATTGGATTACGTAGGATATACGGCACAGGAACAGGCCATTCGGCCCATGCCAGCGTTTATGCTCCACTCAAGCATCCTCCTGTCTTTCCTCATCTAACTCTACCAGCATAGCCCTGTATTTTCTTCTCCCTCATATGCTTGTCCAGCCTCCTCTTAAATGCATATATACTATTTGCTTCAACTACTCGCTGTGGTAACCAGTTCCACATTCTCAACAATCTTTGTGTAGTTTCTTCTGAATTCCATATTTGCTTTGTTGGTGAATATCTTATATTGATGGTTATGCTCTACCCTACAAGTGGAGACATTGTCTCTGTATCAACGCTATCAAAACCTTTCACCCCTCAGCCTTCATTTTTCAAGAGAAAAGAGTCCCACCCTGTTCATCCTTTCCTGATATGCATACCCTCGCATTTCTGGTAGCATCCTTGTAAATCTTCTCTGCACACTCTCCATATGCTTTTTATAATATGGCGATCAGAACTGTGCGCAGCACTCTAAGTGTCGTCTAAACAAAGTCCGATACAGGTTTAGCATAACTTCCCTACGTTTCAATTACGTAATTCTAGACATAAACCCTAGTGCTTGGTTTGTTTTTTTATGGACTTGCTAACCTGTGTCGCAACTTTTAGTCATTTGTGTATTTGTACTCCGCGATCCCTTTGTTCCTCTACCCCATCTAGACTCGCGCCGTCCAAGTAATAAGTGACCTCTCTATTCTTCCTACAAAAATATAATTACTCTTCTCCAGAGTCTTATTTATTACAAGGTCATTAATTAACCCTGTCTCATTGCACAATACCATATCTGAAATAGTCTGCTGCCTAGTTGGTTCCACGGTATACTGATCTAGAAAAGTATCTTGAATGCTTTCCATGCAATTCTACAGAATTGGTATTGGAGGCTGAGATTTATTCCATCAGTCCAGAACATAATTGAATTGTGGCATGACCAAATTGGAAAATATCGATGATAGAAAATAATGACACAAAAAGTGACAGGTTTGAAATAGTAAAGGGAAAACATGCAGTTAAAACCCAGAAATATTAATTAAAAGTACTGAACATGGAATGAGTGAGGGAATGGCTGGCTTGCTTTATCACAGCAGTTCACCTCACACTGTTGTTTTTGTAACTCAGTTGTTTCAGAAATAATGCTGACTCAGTTTGCATCTTCCACATGTCTCCTGAATTACCTCCGCTAATTATAATGGTCTCATCTTCAGCACGGCGCTTCAAACTCAACATGATTCTCATCATTGTCATCATGTAACATAATTTTATTCAACGTTAAAACGCACAGTGTAAAACAGAACAAAGGCGTTGATGATAATTGCAGTTACCTGTAATGATCTTACAATGAATGCTGATGATGAAATGTAAGCCTGAAACTTATCACTTCCTCAACTTAACATCAGTGTCTACTTCCAACGTTGAAATAGACCAATCAGGAAATCGCTCCTTTCAAACATACAAAATAATATAATATCTTCTGTTATCATTTACCGCCATGTCAATATGCAAAGTTTTAGTTGACTTAAAAAACACTGCCACCCTTTGTTTGCTACGATAGAATCATTGAAGCAGACAATCCTGAATGAGGCCATTCGCCCCATCGTGCCAATTCTGGCTCTTTGGTAGAGCTGTACAATTAGGACCAGCCTCTGCTCCTTTCCCATATCACTGTAATTGACTATGATCTGGACCACCTGTTATGGTATTCATAGCCTTTCGGATGGGCAACTAAAATCTAGTTTCAATGGAAGTAAACTGAAAACTAGGAAGTTTAAAAATCTTAAGGCAGTTACATGCTCACTAGTACAAGTATATATTAAGGTAAAATTCACAACACAGAATTCATAAACAGCAATTTCTACCCACAATATCATGTCCAGAAAAGTCTATGCTGATAATGGTACCACTGTTTGAACGGGTCTTCTTCCTGTGCTCAGGAAGCTCCCACTGGGTTGTGGGCCGCTCACAGTATTTGATAAGTTGAGGTGCCTGGGGGACGGGCTGCTGGAGGAGGCGGAGCGGGTGAACCCAGCTCTATCCCAGCCTGTCCTGTGCTCAGGATGCTCCCACTGGGTTGTGGGCCGCTCACAGTATTTGATAAGTTGAGGTGCCTGGGGGACGGGCTGCTGGAGGAGGTGGAGCCAGCTCTATCCCAGCCCGTCCTGCTCTCTCCCCCTGATCACCTCGTCCCCATTCCAGTTTGGTAACCTTTCCTGTTATGGGATTAAATGTTATTTTGTAGTTTAACGTGTAATGCGGTTTAGCTGAAATTTGTACATTGATGATTTACTTAGTGAAATGAGGAATGGAATAAATGACGTGAAATTACAGTGGGGAGGACAGAAATAATCTGCAACCTGTGATTGAAGCTGCTCTCACTTCACATCAACACTTTCAGACTGCGGGTCTCACATGTTCTGTTCTTCCCGATAGGTGTTCAAGCAGTATTCTGAGATCTGTACATTTTTTTGGTTCAATGGATTTCATTATATAAGATTATTGGGTTGAAAGTTTTTAATTGGACATGTTTGTTCAATGACCGTGATTAATGTCAGTCTCCACTGACCTGAACCGTCTCACTTGAGGATTATTCTCTGCTATAAATAAAGGGATATTTCCCTGTCCTATCTCAGTGTCAGTTGAAGCATTGACTCCTGCACAAACTGGGATTACTGATTGTCAGTGTCACCGAACTAATGGAAAGATGTCAAGCAGAACAAACGATACTATATGCACTTTATTCAGTGGAAAAAAATTACTATCCCCTCATCGATGCTAATTGTTGGTATTTTTTCCATTGAAAAGTCAAAGTTGAGGAGTCAAAGGAGGAAGGTTGAGCTTCTGCCTCAGCATGCATGATAGGAGGAAATATCAGCAAGGGAGGGGAGGGGCTCTATGTGTCATCGATTTGGAAGGCAGACCAGAAAATGAATATGAAAACATAAATAATCAGAAAATATTCTGGGGTACATTTTGGCAGGAGGAATAAAGAGTCCTCAGGTTCATTTAAAGTAAGTGGGTAAATGGGGTAGAGGTGAAAAGGAAACGAGGGGTGTGGAAACACAATTCATTAACAGCAACAACGCAGGTTACCAAAAACAGAAAAGTGCAGACAAAGCACTGCCTGTCATTTCGAGATGAATAGCATTAAACTTTGGAGAAGTCATTTTAAACTGGCTTAGTAGTTTGATTCGACCACATATAGATTAAGGTGTAAAGTTCTGGGCTCCATATTGTATAAAAAAAGAAAATACAGCACCTGGAGCAGGTACAACATGATTTCCAAGGATAGTACCAGAATGAAGAGGCTCTACATATCAGGAAAGTATGGTCATACTGGAGATCTTATGACCCTACTTAAGGGGAGCCTAATAGAGGTCTTTAAAATTTTGAAGGGGTTTGTCCCATAGCCGTACTGAAAATGTTTGCACTTGTTTGGGTGTCCTAAACTAGTATATAAGTTAGTTACCTGTAAATCCAACAGGGAATTCAGGAGGGCCTTCGTTACCCAGGGAATAGTTAGAATCTCGAACTGGCTACCACATGAAGTAGTTGAGGCGAGTAGCATAGATTAATAAAAGGTTAAAGTAGAAACACAGACTTAGCAAGAAAGGAATAGAAGGGTCTGATGATAGGGTGAGATGAGGAAGATTGGGAGGAGCCTTGTGCGAGTATAAGCCTCGGCAGAACAAACGGGCAGAAAGGCCTGTTAATGTGCAGTACCTTTAATGTAATGCTATGTCATTCTATGTAGTTCTCACCAAACAGGAGTGAGAATGTGAGCCGGTTCATCTTGATGCGAGGAACCATGTAGAATTGTGCAGATACAAAATGTTACGTGAATTTTTAATTGACTTCCCTTTTTAATCTATAGGGTTCAGTCAGAATTTCTTGCAGCGAGAAAACAGAAGTTTGTGATTGGAAAATAACAACATGTTTACTTCAAAGGCTCACCAGAAAAAATACAACTCATGCATGTTACAATGGTAACAACTGAGCTCTAGCACAGTGTGCTACCAGAGGCAGGCATATGGAGATGGAGATACAGATAACAAGAAATGACAACTAAACTTAAGACACTGATGACATTATGTTCCGAACTTCAAATTGGTGTGTTTTCAATTCAGAATTTCCTCTCCTATACGTCCAATTGACCTATTTTCCCTCATCTGCCACAGGAGTGAAGTCAGGTTAAGTTGGTTGCAGATGCTAGTCCCCTTAATCAGTCTTGGGATGGCTGTTATAAATGATTTAGATAAAGGGATAGTTAGCCGCATCTCCAAAGTGGAAGCACATGGAATTAGGAGGTAACCGTTTGACCTGGGAAGGGAATTGATTCGGAGGTACGAGACCGAGACTGATTATCACGGGTAAGTTGTCAGAATAGTAGCGTTACGGTAGCATTTTGGTGATGTTACCGCACAAGTAATCCAGTAGGTCTGAACTAATAATCCAGTGATATGAGTTCATAATCCCACCACGGCAGCTGGGGAATTTTCATTATGTTAATGATATAAATCTGGAAAAAAAAGCTGATTCCAGTAATGGTGAACATGAAACTACCGGATTTTTGTAAAAACCCATCTGTACTTTCGTTAAGGAAATTTACCACCCTAAAATGATCTGTCCAGGCCCACAACAATGTCGTTCAACCTTAAATGGCCTTAGAAATGGTGGCTTAGCACCACCTTCTCAAGTACAATTAGAAATGGGCAATAAATGCCTTGCCAGCATATCCCATGTGCGAATAAAAAAACGGTAGTGTCCTCTGGGCATGTGCACTGGGCAGCAGCTTTTCGTTAAAGTCGTCGATGACTGAAACAAAATAATAGAGCGCCCTATATCCGAGTTTGCTGCTAACATTTTTGTAGTTGCCACAGTAACTAAGGAGAGAAGCTAGGAACTGAGGAGGAGCAGGGAGATTTAATGGTAATGGTACATAAATCATTAAAAGCTAGAGGAAAGGTACAGAGTGACAACGCAATCCCACCATCATCATCACGGTTGGCGAGGGCCTTGCCGGTGAATGAAGCGTGATTCTGAATATAAATTGTTTGGTGATTGATCCATCGAAGAGTCAAAGGGGTGAGATTATGCCTCAGCATGTGCGAACAGGGGAAATATCAGCAGCAGAGGCGAGGTGGTGCTGGCATTGCAGCGATTGACAGAGCACCTGATGAGTCTTTTGGAGAATGCAAAGGCTGAAACAGAGGGTAGCTGTGCAATCATTCACGATTAAATCAAGCCTGGGACAGAAGAACAGTGTCAAGTGAAGCGTTGCTTAATTGAGTTTCTGGAGGGATGACATAGCCAAGAGATCAATAATGAACATAGAGAATCAGTAACGTGACCTGGGCAGATGACAGATCGATCATTCAAATCAACCAGCCGACTTCATGGTCATGCTAATATTTTGGGATTTTTGGTTGCAAACAATACGTATCATAGGTTAAATCAAATGAAGTGATGTGAATATCAGGTGGAGAATTTGTCAGGGAAAGTGCGTGAAATTCAAGGCAACCCATTAACATGGTGAGGTGTTTGGTTAGACGGTAGGAGACAGAGAGCAGGCATAATGGGCAGGCACTCCATTCACAGGATGTGACGAGTCGCGACGCCCAAGGGTCTATACTGGTGCCTCAGCTTTTCACTATATTTATCAATGTCATAGATGAACGAATAGGAGCCGTAAATCCAAATTTGTTGATGACACTATAGTATGTTGCACAGTACAGTGTGTAAATAAGACAAAAAGTTGGAGTGGGACATTGATAGATTAAATGAGAAATCAAAACAGTGGCAGATGGAGTTTCGTGTCAGGGAGTATGGGACAATCCACTATAGACCCAAGAAAGATAGGTCTTGCAGCGAGAAAGCAGAAGTGCATGGTTGGAAAGGAACAACATGTTTACTTCAAAGGCTAACCAGAAAAAAGCAACACATGTCTTGCTTTTGCATGGATTACAGCTGAGCTCTAGCACAGTGTGCATCCGGAGTCAGGCATATGGAGATGGAGATATGGATATCAAGAAATTACAACTGAACTCTAAGACACTGATGACATGCGGTTGTGAAATTGAGGTTGTGAAATTGATATTGACTTGAGCAGAATTAGCAGTTTACACTCCAATCCGTCCAATGGACTATTTTCCCTCAACTGCCTCAAAATGAAGTCAGGTTGTCATAAGCTACTATCCTGGATCAGTTATACATGAACACATCTGTACGTTCATGAAGGAAATCTATCAACCTTAAATGGTCTGTCCAGATCCACAGCAATGTGTTTGACTCTTAACTGGCCTCTGAAATGATGGCTTAGCAACTCCTTCTCAAGGGCAATAAGAGGGGGGAATAAATGCCTTGTCACCACATCCCATGCACGAATAAAAGAATAGTGGTGTCCTCCAGGTATGTGCACTGGGGCCACATCTATTTATTAAAGTCGTCGAAGTCTTAAACGAAAGAATAGAGCGCCCTATCTCCAAGTTTGCTGCTAACATTATATTAGGTGCCACAGTACGTTGTGTTGATTTGAACAGTAGGTTTAAAACAGACATTGACAGATTCACTGAGTGGGCAAAACTGTGGGGAAGTGTGAGATCATCGATCTGGAGCTGAGAAAGGTAGATCATTGTATTTTCTAAAAGGAGAGAAGCTAGGAACTGAGGAGGAGCAGGGGGAATTAGTGGTAATGGTACAGAAATCTCAAAAAGATAGAGGACAGGTACAGACTGTCAACGCAATCCCACCATCATCATCACATTTGGTGAGGGCCTTGCCGGTGAATGAAACGTAATTCTGAATGTAAATTGGTTGGAGATTGATCCATTGAAGAATCCAAGTCGATAGACGTAGATGGGGTGAGATTGTGCCTCAGCAAGTGCAATGGCTAGAAATATTATCAACAGAGGGAAGGGGATGCTGGTATTGCAGCGATTGACAGAGCTCTTGGCGAGTCGCTCGGAGAACGCAAAGAGAGGGTAGCTGAGCAATAATTCACGATAAAGTCAAGCTTGAAACAGCAGGAGAGGGTCAAGTGAACATAGAAACATAGAAGATAGGAGCAGCAGTAGGCCATTCGGTTGCCCGAGCCTGCTCCGCCATTTAATGAGATCATGGCTGATCATTTAAATTCAGTGCCCTGTTCCTGCTATCTCCCCATATCCCTTGATCCCTTTAGCCTCAATAAATATATCCAGCTCCTTCTTCAATATATTTAATGAATTGTCCTCACCTGCCTTCTGTGGTAGAGAATTCTACAAGTTCACCACTCTCTGGGTGAAGAAATTCCTCCTCATCTCAGTCGTAAATGGCTTACGCCTTATCCTTAGACTGTGACCCCTGGTTCTGGACTCCCCGACCATCGGGAAAATCCTTCCTGCATGTAGTCTGTCTAGTCCTGTTAGAATTTGATAATTTTCAATGAGAGCTCCTCTCATTCTTCTAAACTCTAGCGAATATAAGCCTAACAGACCCAACCTCTCCTCATACGTCATTCCTGCCATCCCAGGTATCAGTCTGGTGAATCTTCGCTGCACTCCTTCCATGGCAAGAACATCCTTCCTCAGATAAGGCGACTAAAACTGCACACAATACTCAAGGTGTGGTCTCAGCAAGGCCCTGTACAACTGCAGCAAGACTTCCTTGCACCTGTACTCAAATTCTCGCTATGAAGGCCAACATAGCATTTGCCTTCTTAAAGCCTGCTGCACCTGCGTGCTTACCTTCAGCGACTGGTGCACTAGGACACCCAGGTCTCGTTGCACTTCCCCTTTTCCCAATCTATTGCCATTCAGATAATAATCTGCCTTCCTGTTTTTGCCACCAAAGTGGATAACCTCGCATTTATCCACATTATACTGCATCTACTCCTACCAATGTTTTCTGCCCCTTGTTATTCCTTATCTGCACCCATACTGATTCTACTTCCTGATCTTCTGTGCCAAGATCCTTTCTCGCTACTGTCCTTATTTCATCCTTTATTATCAGGGCTACTCCCCCTCATTTTCCATTCTTCCTGCATTTTCGAAACGTCTAGTACCCTGGAACATTTAATGCCTTGGTCACTAAATGTTCCAGGAACCTTGGCCACCTTGCAACCATGTCTCTGTAATGGCTGTTAGATCAAACGCATTTATCTCTATTTGCGGCATTTGTTTGTCTCTCTTGTTACGAATGCTTCATGCATTCAGATAAAGAGCAAAATACAGTGGATTCTGGAAATCTGAAATAAAAGGAAAAACTGCTGGAAATACTCAGCAGGTGATGCATTATCGGTGGAGAGAGAAACAGAGTTAGCAGCCTGAATCTTAGTGCTTTGGTAGGTTGGGGTGGTGGGACGGTGTGGGGGCGGCTGGAAGCGGTCAGGAAACCCGGGAGAACAGATTTCCCACAGGCCCTACCGAATTTAACGTCCGCTCTCTCCTTTTGCCAATCACCGTAAGTCTGTGTCCTCTGGTTACAGACCCTTCTTTCAGTGGAAACTGTGCCTCCTTATTTACCCCTCAATTACATCTCCTCTTAACCTTCTCTGCTCTAAGGAGCACAAACCCAGCTTCTCCAGTCTATCCTCACCACCAATGTCCCTCACCCCGTTACCATACTAATCACCTCTTCAACCTGCCTAATGCCTTGACATCCTTCCTAAAGTGTGGCGACCAGAATTGGACGCAATTTTCCAGCTGAAGATTAACCAGTTTTTTGATAAAGGTTTAGCACAACTCAACACCAAATACTGCTATTTATGTGATGGGGTTTAGAAGGGCGACGTTAGCCCAGTCAGTTGGGTGTGTGACTGAGGCCTTGAACTGAAAGAAATGCATTTAGAGCAGAGAGCCAGGGACATGCAGTGTAACCAGACACAAGCACTCCTGCACAGCCCAGGCATCACTTGTTTCCTACTTGGCACAAAGTGCATATGTTAATTGCAACAATTCATTAGAATTGATTTGAAATAGTTTAGTTTATACATTGAATCATGTTACTCTAATTGTATTTCCCAACTCAGAATCAAGGCCTCACTTCCTTTCTTCCTCTGAGCCACTGAACCTCATCTGGCAGTGTAATGTTGGCAACTGGTGATTGATTGCCCTGGGAACCAAAAGGTTCAGAGGCCGGAGGGCCAAGGGAGCAGCATGTTCTGCAACATATCGCAGTGCTTGAGTCGACCACTCAGGTGAGTCAGTGTAAACCCCTGTTAAACTATTTATCTTCTAAAAGGTAAATCGAGATTTATTTGTCAAGGCAACAGTTTAACATGTGTCAGTATTGGGTTTTCCTGGAGTTCCGATTATGAGTTTCAGACACTTCAGTGCCAAGTGGACCATATAATCATAGAATGGTAACAGCACAGAAGGAGGCCATTCGGCCCATCGAGTCCGTGCCGGTTCTCTGCTAGAGCACTTCAGATAGTCCCACTCCCCCACCCTTTCCCTAGAACCCTGCATTATTCCCCTTCAGATACTTGTCCAATTCCCTTTTGAAGGCCAGTAATGAATCTGCCTCCACTAACCTTTCAGGCAGTGCATTCCAGATCATAACCAATCGCTGCATAAAAAGGTTTTTTCTCATGTCGCCTATGAACCTTCAGCCAATCATCTTAAATCTGTGTCCTCTGGCTCTCGACACATCAGCCAATGGGAACATTTTCTCTCTATCTACTCTGTCTAGACCCTTCATGATTTTGAATACCTCTATCAAATCAACGCTTAACCTTCTCTGCTCCAAGGAGAACAATCCCAGCTTCTCCGGTCTATCCACGTAACTGAAGTCCCTGATCCCTGGAATCATTCTCTTTTTTCTTTTCTGCACCCTCTCTCAGGCCATTCATATCCTTCCTAAAGTGCAGTGCCCAGAATTGGACACAGTACTCCAGTTGAGGCCGAACCAGTGTGTTATAAAAGTTCATCATAACTCCCGTGTTTCTGTAATCTATGCCGCTATTTATGAAGCCCAGGACCCCTTTTGCTTATTTAACCGCTTTCTCAGCCTGCCGTGCCACATTCAACGATCTGTGCACATATACCCACAGGTCTCCCTCTCCATGCACCCCGTTTAGAATTGTACACTTCAGTTTATATTGCCTCTCCTTGTTCTTGCTACCAAAATGTATTGCATCGCTATTTTCTGCGTTAAATTTCATCTGCAAGGTGTCCACCATTTCACCAGCCTGTCTATGCTCCTTGAAGTCAATCCCTATCCTCCTCACTGTTCACTATAATTCCAAGTTTTGTGTCAGCTAAAATTTTTTAAATTGCACCCTCTTTACCCAAGTCCAAGTCATTAATATCTATCAAGAAAAGCAGTGTTCCTAGTACTAACACCTGGGGAACACCACTGTATACCTTCCTCCTGTCCAAAAAACAACCGTTCATCACTACTCTCTGTTTCCTATCACTTAGCCAATTCCGTATCCATGCTGCCACTGTCCCTTTTATTCCATGGGATTCAACATTGCTGGCAAGTCTATTATGTTGCATAATTATCAAACGCGTTTTGGAAGTCCATATACAACACATCAACCACATTGCCCTCATCAACCCTCTCTGTGACCTCATGAAAAACTCAATCAAGTTAGTTAAATACGATTTGCCTTTAACAAATCCGTGCTGGTTTTCCTTAATAGATCCAAAGTTGTCCAAGTGACTTTTCATTTTGTCTCAGATTATCGAACAGGTGTTTAAAGACCATTCATTTCCCTCTTTTCATGTAGCTGTTAGTTGAAGGTGCAGATTGATTTCCCCTCATTATGCATCTAGTTGTGATATTTAGAGGGACAATGTCTCACCTTTCTGCACCTTTAGGAGCTAAAGTAACATCCTTCCTGTTCATAGTCTCATCGTCTTGTTCAAATCCCTGCATGGCCTGTGAACACTCTAACTCCAGCCCTAAAACCATCTTAATAAGGAGAAACTGTTTCCAGTGTCAGAAGGGTCGGTAACCAGAGCACACAGATTGACGGTCATTGGTGAAAGAACCAGAGGTGACATGAGGGGATCATTTGAACCCATCCTGCTGTTATGTCCTGGAATGCACTTCCTGAAAGGATGTGCTGCTCCCCGTGGTCGAAATACTGGCAGCTCGCTGTATGAGCTCACAGCTCAGAATTACCACTTGGCAAGGCATTGGAGTGAAAAAAGTGACTGGGTCTGAATGCCATCGTCCCACAGTACCTTCAGTATAGGCTCACAGGTCAGAATTACCACTTATCAAGGTACCTAGACAGCAGACGTTTCCATTCCAGATAAGAAGAAAAAAGAACAATTCGTCCCCCGAGCCTGCTCTGCCATTCAATAAGATCATGACTGATCTTCTACCTCAAATCTTCTTTCCTGCACTATCACCATATGCCTTGATACCCTTAATATTCAAAAATCTATCGAGCTCTGTCTTAAATATACTCAAACACTGAGCCTCCACAGCCCTCTGGGGTAGAAAATTCCAAAGATTCACCACCCTCTGAGTGAAGAAATTTCACAGATCACAGAATCACAGAAACCCCACAGTGCAGATAGAGGCCATTTCGGCCCATCGAGCCTGCACCGATACATATCCCACCCAATCCCCGTAACCCCTACACCAACACATATCGCACCCTATCCCTGTAACCCCATGTATTTAATCCCCCTAACACTAAGGGTCAATTTATCATAGCCAATCAACCTAACCCGCACATCTTTGGACTGTGGGAGGAAACCGGAGCACCCAGAGAAAACCCACGCAAACACGGGGAGAATGTGCAAACTCCACACAGACAGTCGCCCGAGGCCGGATTCGAACCCGGGTCTCTGGCGCTGTGAGGCAACAGTGCTAACCACTATGCCACCACGTTCAGCATCCTGGGCGTCACCATTGACCAGAAACTTAACAGGACCGGCCGCTTAAATACTGTGGCAACAAGAGCAGGTCAGAGGCTGGGTATTCTGTGGCGAGTGTCTCACCTCCTGACTCCCCGAAGACTTTCCACCATCTACAAGGCACAAGTAAGGAGTGTGATGGAAAACTCATCACTTGCCTGGATAAGTGCAGCTCCAACAACACTCACGAAGCTCGACTCCATCCAGGACAAAGCAGTCCACTTGTTTGGCAACGCATTCACCACCTTAAACATTCACTCCCTCCACCACTGGTGCACCGTGGCTGCAGTGTGTAGCATCTACAAGAGGAACTGCAGCAACTCACCAAAGCTTCTTTGGCTGCACCTGCCAAACCCACGACATCTTCCACCTAGAAGGACAAGGGCAGCAGGTGCACGGGAACACCACCACCTCCAAGTTCCCCAACAAGTCATGCTCCATCCTCACTTAGAAATATATTACAGAAATATATTACAAATTTCTGCTCATCTCAGTCCTAAATGGCCGAACACTTATTCTGAGATTGTGACCCCTAGTTCCAGATTCCCGAGCCCGGGGATACATCGTCACTGCGTCAACACAGTCAAGCCCTGTACGAATTTGTATGTTTCAATGAGATACGGTGGGAGATGGAGAGAGAGAGAGATCAACAAGGGGCACAGGGAAAGAGAAACCCAGTGGGAGATAGAGATAGAGAGACCAATAGGGGAGCAGAGATAGAGACATATGGTGGGAGACAGAGAGAGAGAGACTGACTGTGGACAGAGAGAGAGAGAGAGAGATATGGTGGGAGGGAGAGAGATAGGCCAACAGGGGGACAGAGAGAGAGACATAATGTGCGAGATGGAGAGAAAGAGACCAACAGGAGGACATAGAGACAGAGAGAGAGACATACGGTGGGAGGAAGAGAGAGATAGACCAACAGGGGGACAGAGAGAGAGAGAGATATCTTGCGAGATGGAGAGAGAGAGACCAACAGGAGGACATAGAGAGAGAGATAGAGAGACATACGGTCCGAGATAGAGAGACAGACCAAAAGGAGAACAGAGAGAGAGAGACATACCATAGCAGACAGAATATTTGAATATTAATGGAATCAAGGGATATGGTGATAGTGCAAGAAATGGAGTTGACGTAGATAATTAGACCATTGCATTCCATGTGGCGTTTGGAGTTCCAGGACGACAACGCATAATCTGTAATATATTTCTAAGTGAGGATGGAGCGTGACTTGTTGGGGAACTTGGAGGTGGTGGTGTTCCCGTGCACCTGCTGCCCTTGTCCTTCTAGGTGGAAGATGTCGTGGGTTTGGCAGGTGCAGCCAAAGAAGCCTTGGTGAGTTGCTGCAGTTCCTCTTGTAGATGCTACACACTGCAGCCACGGTGCGCCAGTGGTGGAGGGAGTGAATGTTTAAGGTGGTGAATGCGTTGCCAAACAAGTGGACTGCTTTGTCCTGGATGGAGTCGAGCTTCGTGAGTGTTGTTGGAGCTGCACTTATCCAGGCAAGTGATGAGTTTTCCATCACACTCCTTACTTGTGCCTTGTAGATGGTGGAAAGTCTTCGGGGAGTCAGGAGGTGAAACACTCGCCACAGAATACCCAGCCTCTGACCTGCTCTTGTTGCCACAGTATTTAAGCGGCCGGTCCTGTTAAGTTTCTGGTCAATGGTGACGCCCAGGATGCTGAACGTGGTGGATTCTGAGACAGTAATGTCAAAGGCATTACATGTAGATTTCGCTTTGGGTCCTTAATGGGTATAGACGTTGATGGTGCGGGATTCGTCGATGGTAATACCCTTGAATGTTAAAGTTCGGTGGTTAGACTCTCGCTTACTGGAGATAGTCATTGCCTGGCACTTGTGTGGCGTGAATGTTACCTGCCACTTAACAGCCCAAGCCTGAACTCTTTCTAATTCTCTAGCCCAGAGGGCTGTGGAGGCACAGTGACAGAGTATATTCCAGACAGAGATCGATAGATTCTGAATATTAAGGGAATCAAGTGATATGGAGACAGTGCAGGAAATTGGAGATGAGGCCGAAGATCAGCCATGATCTCAATGAATGACAGAGCAGGCGCAGAGGGCCAAATGGCCTACTCCTGCTCCTATTTGTTATGTTATTAAACATTTGCAGGACTGAAAATGGGACAGGCTGTTGGCCATCCCATTCAGAGCAGAGAAGCGCTCATGCGGAGCGAGGCTGGTAGGCAGTCAGCAGGGGGCTGGCGTGCCCTTGGCCTGGTGTCGGGCCTCCTCCTCCCTGGGCAGGGCTGCTACCCCTCACCGTCCATTCCCATGGTAATCGGGCTTCTAGCTGCTGCTGCCCTCCAGACTGTCATCTGCCGCCGCCACTCCCCGCCCTAGCTGCTGGGGAAAACAAAACCTTAATGGCGGCAACCCATGCACCGGGGAAAGGCCCCAAGTGATACAGGCCGCCATCTTTCTGTGGGCGTGAGTGCTGCCATATTTGTGCTGGGCGAGGGCGGGACCCGCTGCCTTGGTCATTGAGTGGCGCAGCTATCTTTGTCTAGGTCACAGCGACCGCAATCTTAGTGCAGGCAGGATATAAGCTGCTTCTGGCAGCACCTTCTCGGCAGCCATCTTCCTCTAGGGCATTGGTGCCTTTCCAGAGGGTCCTGGCAGATGGCTGCACCCCTCACATGGTGCCCAGTGTAGACAGTGTGTGAGTGAGCATGTGAATGTCCCGAGATCATCGGCCCTCGGGCGGCCCGGGGGAGAACGGCTCGCCACAATAGCAAGCACACGGAGCTGTCAGGCTGCAACGTCTCCGCTTATTCTCACCCTTTAATTAGTTTTACAATTAGAGTAAAGGGATATTTCCCCACATTCTTCAACTGCTCTCTGAACATAGTCTGGGTCACGGCATAAATCCTAGTGTTTGTGCAGCAACTCAGCAGCTGCAGCATCAATCCAATTTCCATTACATAATTAGGTAGATATACAGATTCATAGCCCATAATGTACATCCGGCTCCATATAAAATACACCATAAACACTGTCCATAACAGGATGAAATTGCCCGCGATAACAAGCAGTAAAATGATGGATTTCCTGCTGCTCTCCATCTCTGGGTCTCTGGGATTGTTCCCACTGCTGGGACCCCGGAGTCTCCTGTGGGCCCTGCTGGACACTAAAATGTGTCTGACGGTGACAGCATTGAGCAGCAGAATCAGAACAAATGGGACACATGGGGTGAGAATATAATGAAGGAACTCGATTGATCCCCAGACCCGTGAAACCACAATATCCGTTGTTACATCACAAAACCAGGGGTCGTTCAAAAGGTAATACTCATTTGTGAACATACAATACCAGAACATGTTCTTTAAAGTACTCAGCATAGTCACTGTTCCCAGAACCACAGCGACCGTTTTCTTGGTGCAATACTTAACTTTCAGCTTCAGCCAACAAATGGCCACAAGTCGATCAAACGTGAAAGTGATGGTGAACCAGACAGAACAGTCTGTGGCTGCATAAAGCAGGACTGCGTGGATATTAAACACAGGGATGGACGCCACAAAATCAAACTGATCCCAGTAAACAATCGGAATGTGCCTCAATATCAGGTTGAGGATTATGACCAGTAGTTCCACCAGTGCCATGGCCACCAGGTAGTGAGTGACACATTTGCAGAGACCGCACTTTCCCCGAGACAGGCTGACAATCGTCACTATGTTCACTGTGAGGAAGCGAAATAAACAGGGAAATTATACATCTGGCTGGGAGCAAGAGCAGCAGTTTGATGAAATTCGGGTTGAAATCTGCAAAGCATTAGCGACATTCAATGACGTAATCTCATTCTATTATCTGTGCAGCTGACTACAGGGTTTATTGTAACAATAATCGATAATACATAGTGGAATTAATAAATGAAACTAACATATGTTTGTTCAACGAGAGATTAAATGATAGATCTATATTTAGCCAGGCAGATGAAAGCACCAGTCGAGGTACCAGGGACACAATGGAACAGAGTCTCTCAGAAAGGCTTCGGTCCGCGGATCAGTCACAGTTTGGAGCGTTGCAATTCGCTTCTCTGACCCTGTGTTAGGGAGGGGGAAATCTCACTTGGATTCCTGCTCCTGGATAGAATATCTATTATATTTATATCTGAAAATGAATGCAATGGCAAAATACAGAAACTGCAACCTTGGTGTGCAATAAGTACAGGCAATGTAAAATGTACGGATATAATAGGACAATGCTTAGGTAATAAATACAAGTTGACTGCAGTTATAAAGATAACTGGGCTGTCAGAAGTGTTTTGAAGATTGAACTTTTACATATTTGTTGCAATACACAAGTTGTTGCTCATTGAAATGAAGATTTTCCAAATAACAGTAATAGGAATGGACACTGAATTAAAATATATAGTTATCATTGAGCAGGTAATGTCCCACTAAATGCATTTATCAGCATCAACTCAGAAGACTTATCCCACAGGGAAAGTGCCGCCACATGATTTTGCAAAATATCTAAACACAACTGGAAGAGGTTTATCTTTGTACTTTTTCAACTGTTGGTTTCAAACATATGTGGAGAATAGTAGACGAGAAAATATCAAAGAATGTTCTTATCCTCAGTACTTCAGTTACAATCAGCTGGGATTGTTTATCCTGAAGTACAGCAGGAGGCAATAGAGAATCACTCTGGGAACTCACTGACAGATCCACTGAAATGGGATCCAATTGTAAATGCAAAACAATGATGGGAAATAATTGTATTGAAATCTGGCTGAATAAACATTTTGTGAGTATATAAATTATCGTTGTAATTATACTTTAACCATCAGAAGCAGTGCCACTAATTCAGAACTGCAGATGATGGGAGACACTGACTGGAACTGAACGATATTTCAGACATTTAATGCTGTGTTTATGATCTGCCAGGATTTGTGCCTGTGACACTGTAAGTAACTATACAGAGCATTAAATGAAAACAAAAGCAAAATACAGCGAATACGGGAAATCTGGAATAAAAACAGAAAATGGTGGAAATACTCAGCGCGTCAGGCAGCATCTGTGGAGAGAGAAACAGAGCTAACGTTTCAGGAAGATGGTCTTTTGTCATTAGGTGAAAAGTCTCCTAGACCAAGAGAGCATTCTTCTAATCTGTTACAAATGTTCAGTATAGATGACAGACTGAAATTCGTTAAATAAAGAGCCATGTCCAATAAATTTGCTTGAGTTGAATACAGGACATTTGAATCTTGGCAACACGATATCACCTTCAGATTCAATTGCCGACAGCAGCGCGGATAGCATCAGGAATGACAAATCGAGAATTACAGTTAAACTTGGTCTACAGAATTAATAGCTGGATACAGAGACGTACCAGGGACACCAACAGCAGCCAGGGTGGGGGTTGGTGGAGTAAATGACAAGAACAGTAATGCAGTTATACATGATGTACAGAATTAACAGCTGGATAGTGAGACTTACCAGGAACACCAACAGTAGTGAGCATGTGCCAGTATGTTTATACAACAACCCATGCGTTAACAAAGATGCAACAACTTGATACACAATACCATTAATAACTGAATATCCCACGGTAAATAGGAAGAATAATATTACAGTGTAACATGGTTTGTAGAATTAATAACGGACATAGATACTTACTGGGAAGACCAACAGCAGCGAGGAGGGGATAGTGTATCTTTTGTATATCATAACATATTCCTAATATCCAAAACACTTCACCCAATCCATGCCTTCCCTTCATGGAGTGTCTGTTGGTATTTGTGTTGTAAGCAGCGTGCTGACAGTGTTAATTGACATAGTGAAGAGTGTTCCTTATTTAGTAGAGCAGAGGGAAATCCCCGAGTGACATCATTGGGCCTCACTGTAACTGACATTAATTACAGTCATTGAACAAACAGACTCATTGAACTATTGCCACCAGAATACTTTACTGCACCACAATCTAGCTCACCTTATTGTAGACAGTTTTGAATTAAAAGTGAGCGAATGCACAATATTTCACCCGCCCATAAGCATAATAATATAATAATTACATGCAAGAGTAGGCCATACGGCCCTTCGAGACGGCTACGCCATTGAATAAGATTATGGCTGATCTTCGACCTCAAATCGACATTTCCCCACCCATCCCCATCCCAATATCCCTTGATTCCTGTTGAGTCCAAAAATACAGAGGACAGAACAGAGAGAACGGAGTGTCACTAGTTGTATTGATCTAACGCTGAGAACAAAAGTCAGGAAAATGACAGAAAAAATGAAGGAATAAAAGATAGAATCATAGAATGGTTACAGCACAGAAGGAGGCCATTCGGTCCGTCGAGCCCGTGCTGGCTCTCTGCAAGAGCACTTCACCTAGTCCCAATCCCCCACCCTTACCTCGTAGACCTGCATTTTTTCCTTCAGTTATTATCCAATTCCCTTTTGAAAGCCACGATTGAATCTGCCTCCACCACCCTTTCAGGCAGTGCATTCCAGATCATAACCACTCGCTGCATAAAAAGGTTTCTCCTCATGTCGCCTTTGGTTCTGGCGCCAGTCACCTTAAATCTGTCTCCTCTGATTCGCGACCTTTCCACCAATGGGAACAGTTTCTCTCTATCTACTCTGTCCTGACCCCTCATGATTTAGAACACCTCTATCAAATCTCTTCTTAACCTGCTCTGCTCAAAGGAGAACAACCCCAGCTTCTCCAGTCTATCCACGTAACTAAAGTCCCTCATGCCAGGACCCATTCTTGTAAACACTTTCTGCACTTTCTCTAAGACTTGCAAATCCTTCCTAAAGTGCAGTGCCCAGAATTGGACATGGTACTCCAGTTGAGGCCGAACCAGTGTTTTATAAAGGTTCATCATAACGTCCTTGCTCTTGTACTCTGTGCCTCTATTTATGAAGCCCAGGAGCCCATAATCTATTTTAGCTGATTCCTCAACCTGCCCTGCCACCTTCAACGATTTCTGCACATATACACACAGGTCTCCCTCTTCATGCACCCACTTTGTACCCTTGACTTTATATTACCTCACCTCATTCTTCTTATCAAAATATATCACATCACACTTTTCTGGGTTAAATTACATCTGTCACGTGTCCGCCCATTGCAAGAGCCTGTAAGTGTCATCTTGAAGTCTATATATAGTATCAATATATTCCTCACTGTTCAGTATACTTCCAAATTTTGTGTCATCTGCAAATTTCGAAATAGTGCCTTGTACGCCCAAGTCCAAGTCATTGGCATTGGCACTTGGCAGCACGGTGGCATAGTGGTTAGCACTGTTGCCTCACAGCGCCAGGGACCCGGGTTCAAATTCGGCCTCGGGTGACTGTCAGTGTGGAGTTTGCACATTCTCCCCGTGTTTGCGTGGGTTTTCTCCGGGTGCTCCGTTTTCCTCCCACAGTCCAAAGATGTGCGGGTTAGGTTGATGGGCCATGAAAAAAAAATTGACCCTTAATGTTAGGGGGGATTAAATACGTGGGGTTACGGGGTTAGGGCTTGGGTGGGATGGCTGTCGGTGTAGGGACCGGGTGCTAGGGTTTGGATTATCAGCCATGATCTCGTTGAATGGCGGAGGAAGCTCGAAGGGCCGAATGGCCTACTCCTGCTCCTATCTTCTATGTTTCTATTAATATGTATCAAGAAAAGCGATATCCTAGTGCCAACACCTGGGAACACCACTCCTCCAATCTGAAAACAACCGTTCACCCCCATTCTGTTTTGTTTAAATTAGCCAATTCTGTACGCTGCCACAGTCCCTTTTATTACATGGGCTTCTACTTTACTGGCAAGCCTATTATGTGGCATTTTATCAATGCCTTTTTGGAAGACCATGTACTTCCGATCAAATGCATTGCGCTCATCAACCTTCTCAGTTAGCTTATCAAAAACTCAACCAAGTGAGTTAAACATGATTTGCCTTGACAAATCCGTGCTGGCTTTCTTTAAGTAATCCACACTTGTCCAAGTGACTGTTAATTTTGTGCCGGATTGTCGTTTCTAAAAGCTTCCCCACCACCAAGGTTAAACCGACTGGCTTATAGTTGCTATATTTATTCTTACGCCCGTTTTTGAACAAGGTGTAATATTTGCAATACTTCCTTCCTCTGACATCACACCGTATATAAGGAGGATGGGAAGATTATGGCCCGTACCACTGAAATTTAAACCCTTACCTCCCTCAGCATCTTAGGATTCATCCCATCTGCTCCTGGTGACGTATAAACTTTAAGTACAGCCAGTATTTCTAGTACCTCGACTTTATCAATTTTAACCCATCCAATTTCTCCACTACCTCATCTTTCACTATGACTTTGGCAGCAGCTTCTTCCTTGTTAAAGACAGATGCAATATATTCATTTAGTACCTCAGCCATGACCTCTGCCTCCATTCGTATTTCTTATTTTTGTTCCTTAATCGGCCCCACCCATTTTCTCACTACCCGTTTTATATGCCTAGAACAGAATTTTGGATTCCATTTTATGTTCGCTACCAATCTATTCTCATATTCTCTCTTTGCCCCTCGTATTTTTCTTTTCACTTCCTCTCTGAACTTTCTATGTTCAGCCTGGTTCTTACTTATATTCTCAACTTGACATCTGTCATACGCCCCTTTTTCTGCTTAATCTCACTCTCTATCTCTTTCGTCATCCAGGGAGCTCTGGTTTTGGTTGCCTTAATGTTCTCCACGACGGGAAAATAATAAAAGAAAATGAATCAATATTTAATGTGCAAGAAACTGTGGAAAGCAGTGCTAACAGCAGCGGGGAAGAAGACAAAGCGTGGGAGGCGCCATTTGGTTAAATTGGGGAAGAAGGCAAAGTGCAGGAGGCGCCATTTTAGATTTGCAAGATGCCAAAGACTGGCTGTATCACTGCTTTTGATAATACATTAGAGGACTGGACCAGGTGTGTGGAAAGAGCCGAGGTATATTTCGAGGCAAACAAAATAGCGGAGGGGAAAATGGCATCGATATTGCTAAACTTAATGGGCGCTAGAACGTACGGCCTATTGTGGGATCTGATTACTCCAGCCAAACCGAAGGCGAAGAGTTTTAACGAAATTGTTGCTGTTCTACAGGAACACTAAAACCCTGCACCGCTGTTGACAGCAGAAAGATTTAAATTCCACAGGAGAACTCAGCACAAAGATGAGAGCAATGCTGAGTATCTTACGGAACTACGCAAGCTATCAAAGCACTGCCAGTTCGGAGCAGGACTGGCAGATACCCTACACGACAAATTTGTCTGTGGACTCCTGAGTGAAGGAACACAGAAGAAGTTATCCTCAGAAAAAGAGCTGACGCTAGATAAGGCTTTCAGCGTGGCAGTACCGTATGAAGCAGCAGCCAGGGGAGCTGCAGAAATTCAACAAAAACCACAGGAATATGGCACCCACGAAATGACACGGGGATTTGCAAAATGTTATCGCTGCGGCAGAACTAACCATGACCAGAAGGACTGCTGGTCCAAAGACAAAATATGCAGACAATGCGGGAAGATTGGACACATTGCACGAGTTTGTAGGTCTGGGAAGAAGACCAGCGACAACAAAAAGGCTACTAAGGAACCGTACAAGAAAGTACAAAAGATGACGGAGATTAGTTCCAAAGACCAGATGAGCGATAGTGAATCCGGAAACAGGAGACTAAGCTGTCTCAAACTTCACAATGTAATCGCAAAAGAGGATCACCGAACCATTTGGGTCACACTCACGATAGCAGGGTCCCAAGTTAAAATGGAATTGGATACAGGATCAGCGCTAACCATCATGAATCGATGAGACTACGAGCGGCTATTTTCACACATACCCTTGAGAGAGACATCCATCGTCTTGACGACGTATATGGGGCAAAAAGTATACCCCAGAGGAAAAATAAGGGTGCCTGTCGAATACAATGGCAAGAAAATATGGAAATTGTATCTCTACATACTGCCAAATGGTGGACCACCGTTATTGGGATGTGAATGGATCAGGAAGATAAACTTCGATTGGCCTTCCATTCATGCAATGACGGTGGACAGTATAAAAGATGAAGACGTCACTCCTGGACGATTGTCAACAATCTTAGCTAACGCCAAAGAGGTATTTCAACAAGAACTGGGCACGCTTAAAGGCGTGAACGCCTCGATAAAAATAGAAGAGAATGCAGTTCCCAAGTTTTTCAAAGCGAGACCGGTACCATATGCAATTCACCCAGCCGTCGAGGCAGAGCTGGAGAATCTGGAGAAGGCGGGCGTGTTGTCTAAGGTCGACTGGAGCGAGTGGGCGACACCCATCGGTCCTGTCATGAAGAAAACGTTAAGCAATAAGGCTGGAGAGCAAGGAAGATTCACATCTGTGGGGATTTCAAGGTGACGGTGAACCCTGTCCTTCGCACATTAAAATATCCTCTTCCAAGGATAGAAGACATCTTCGCCTCGCTGTCTGGAGGAAAGCGTTTTACAAAAATTGACCTAGCACAAGCATATTTGCAGATGGAGGTTGCAAAGTCCTCTAGGAAGTATCTCACGATAAACACTCACAAAGGTCTTTACCGGTATCATCGATTGGTATTCGGAGTAGCATTGGCTCCGGCGATATGGCAAAGAGTGATGGAACAAGTCCTGCAAGGGATTCCGGGGACTCAGTGTTACTTGGACGACATCCTTGTAACAGGTGAAGATGACAGTGAACACCTTAACAACCTAGAACAGGTGCTCACTAGACTACGGGAACATGGGCTGCGAGCCAACTGCCCCAAGTGCGAATTTTTAAAGAAACAGATATCGTATTGTGGCCACGTGATTGATGAAGAGGGGTTACATAAGTCCCCTTACAAAATTGAAGCAGTTGCTAAGGCCGCAGCGCCTGAAAATGTGTCGCAACTGTGGTCATTCCTCGGGTTGGTGAATTACTATCATAACTTTTTGCCGAATTTGTCGACAATTCAGCACCCACTGAACGCCCTGCTACGAATGGGGGTAGCATGGAAATGGAGCGATGATTGTAAGTGTGCTTTTCGGAAGGGTAAGGACTTAATCACTTCAAAGGAAGTATTGGCTCACTACAACCCAGCACTGCCAATCAGGCTGACGTGTGATGCGTCTCCCTACGGCATTGGGGCGGTACTGTCACATAAATTCCTTCATGGTTTGGAGAGGCCGATAGATTTTGCGTCACGCTCGTTAACTTCTGCCGAGCGTAACTATGCCCAGATTGACAGAGAGGCCCTCAGCCTAGTGTGGGGGGTGAACAAGTTCAATCACTATCTGCACGGTCAAAAATTTACTCTACTAACAGACCATCAACCTTTTGTCTCCATTTTCAACCCTCAGAAGGGCGTACCGATAATGACAGCACAACGGCTGCAGAGATGCTCCCTTTTCCTAGGGGCACACCAATATGACATCGAGTACAAAGGAACTAAACAGCATGGAAATGCTGATGGATTGTCACGTCTACCGTTGCCGACGGTGGAAGAAGAAGACCTTGCAGTGGATCCAATGGAGTTATTCCACTCGACCATAGTCGAATGTCTTCCTGTGACGAATTCAAACATAGAAAAGGAAACACGGAATGACCCAACACTATCACGGACTTATGATTTAACGGTGAAGGGATGGCCAGCACATGGCGAACCACTGCTGCCAGCATTCTCGCCGAGAAGAGAACAGCTGTCAGTGTGCAGAGGAACCTTGATGTGTGGATCCAGAGTAGTAATCCCACCTAAGTTGACGAATAGAGTGCTCAATGAACTTCATGAGGGTCATCTGGGTGGGGTAAAAATGAAGAGCTTAGCCAGAGCCTTTGTGTGGTGGCCGGGAATCGATAGAGAAATCGAAGAGATGACCAAGAGCTGTGCAGGATGCCAGAAGGTCCAAAACGCCCCACCACAAGCTCCTCTGCATCCATGGGAGTGGCCCTCATCTCCATGGCAAAGGCTGCACATTGATTTTGCTGGTTCCTTCAAGGACTCGATGTTTTTAATTGCGGTGGATGCACATTCAAAGTGGCCAGAGGTAATAAAAATGTCCTCAACCACCACGGAAAAAACTATCACAGTTTTACAAACCATATTCGCCAGGAATGGGCTGCCTGAACAGATTTGCTCTGACAATGGACCACAGTTTGTGTCTGAAGAGTTCCGGAGGTTCTTAAAGAACAATGGTGTTAAGCATTACACATCTGCCCCATATCATCCAGCCACTAATGGATTGGCCGAGAGGTTTGTCCAAACATTCAAGAAGGCTATCAAGGCAATGTGTAATGAAGATATACCCCTACAACACAAGGTGGACAACTTCTTGTTTGCCTACCATGCGACACATGCGGTTACCAACCAAACTCCAGCAATGATGTTCTTCAATCGAAGACTACGATGCCGCTTGGATTTGGTTAAGCCAAACGTCCGAAGAGATGCGGAGAACAGGCAGTTTCAGAATATGAATGAAAGGCCGACCAGGAGTTTTAAGATAGGTCAACCAGTTTTGGCCCGGGACTACCGCACTGAGAAATGGCAGCCAGGAACGATTTGTACATGACAAGGACCTCTCATGTATACCGTGGACGTTGGGGAGAGCATTGTAAGACGCCATGCTGACCAGATTCTATAGTCACTGGAAAACGTCAACTCCACACCACGATCTGATACACCTGGTAATGAAATCGACGTTCCAATTGCAGCTACTGCAGAACTGGTAATATTGGAAGCAGATGAACCAAACAACGACATTGATTCCGACTCAACATTGCCAGAAGAACCTGTTACCCCAAAGAGGCGTTATCCAGACAGAATCAGGAAGCCTCCTCAAAGACTGAACTTATAATTGCTTAAACTTAACCACTGTATCTAGTAACAGTAATTGTGATTGTAATTCGTTATCATGTAGTTGTTAAATGAATGTTATGTACTGTTTATCTAAAAGGGGAGGAATTGTTGTGTATGTACCTTTAAGAGAATAACTGGTCTCAGACTGCAGTACCGGCAGTGACCACCCCTGTATAAAAGGCGCTAGAGAGCCTCTGTTTAGTTTCGTTATTGGCTTCCACAGTAAAGATCTGTTTGTTTTCACTCCTGCTAGTCCGTGTCTCAATCATTCACGGACTTAACACTATCGGTGTTCCTGGTGAGTCTCTCTATCCAGCTATGAATAGCTGTTATTCTTACTTTGTACTTACTGCTATCCAACAATCATTGGTGTTCACTGCATTCGCCACTTCTCTGATAATGCAGCAGGAACCTGGGCAGGCTTATCTCCTCGCTAACTCAGGTTACTCATCCAAATTGCACCATGGGAGTAGCAATCATCAAATTGTACCAGCGGACCTGTGAACTCAGTACAGGACTGAAGATCATCTCGTCGGTTGTTGTTTCTTGTTAGAACAGGGATTGCTTTACCGCCGTAAGGGGACTCGGTTTTAATTATTGGCTCTAATGGGACTTATAACCAGCCTGTCCTTTCTCATGTTCTTTTCTTCATATATTTCTTTATATATTTCCCGATTGATCCCGGAGTATTTCATTAGGCACTCTGGTTCCAATGGAAGCCCTGGTCTCGGTAAAATGTTTAAAATCTGGCACCAGATGCAGTGAAACAATTTCCAGATTTCTCTTATGAATCAACTAAACTGCTTCATTTGCTCCCAGTCTGAGGCATAATTTCACTGTTTATTTCTCTTTCTTGCAGCGAACTTAGTGACGATTGTGACCCTGTCTCGGGGAAAGTGCAGTCTCTCCAAATGTCTCACTCGCTACCTGGTGGCCATGGCAGCGGCAGATCTACTGGTCGTTATCACCGATCTGATATTGAGGCAGATTCCCATTGTACATTGGCTCCAGTTTCTGTTCCTGTATCATATCCCCGTGTGTAACATTCACGCTGTCCTGCTTTATGCAGCCACAGATTGTTCAGTCTGGTTCACCATCACTTTCACCTTTGATCGATTTGTGGCCATTTATTGCCAGAATCTGAAACCTAAATGCTACACTGAGAAAACGGCGGCTGTGGTTCTTGGAGCAGTAACAGTTTTGTTCTGTTTAAAGAACATTTTCTGGTACTTTCTGTATACGGGTAAATATCTTCTCATTAACTACCCCTGGTTTTGTCTCATACCAAGCAGTAGACTTTTCTCACAGTTATGGATAGTAATTGAATTCCTTCATTATATTGTGAACCGCTTTATCCCATTCGTTCTGATCCTGCTGTTCAATGCTTTAACTGTCAGGCACATTTTAGTGACTAGCAGAGCCCGCAGGAGACTCCGAGCTCACCGCAATGGGGAGAGACTCCATGACCCAGAGATGGAGAGCTGAAGGAAATCAATGATTTTGCTGTTTATTATATCAGGGAATTTCATCTTCTTATGGGCGGTTTTTCTCATTCATTCTGAGTGGAGACGAATGTGGTATTTATGGTATAAGGCTGTACGTATGCATGAATTTATTAGAGAAATGGGATTCATGCTCCCGCTTCTGAGTTGCTGCACCAACACCTTTATTTATGCTGTGACCCAGACTAAATTCAGAGAGCAGTTAAAGAATGGGTTGAAGTGTCCCTTTACTCTAATTATTAAAATATTTAAACGATAAGATGAAATAAAGACTCCCAGCAGCAGAACTCAGCCTGGTTCCCCCCTGGTCACTGATACAAACACAATCTAATCCAGATTACCTGAAACTTGTTATCAATAGTGTTATTTCACTATTAAGTTGATAACATTTGACAAGCCTCATACTTTATCCAATTGCGATGTTGTAAAATAAACAGTTCCATAATTGTACTGAAACTTTAACAATAATCACCCCCATTATCCCTAACCATAGGTGATTATCTAAAAATGTACAAACTGATGGATGTGGTTTTGTGACGACTGAAAGTAGATTACAATCCTCTGCTTAGTAAGAGAAGCTTCACAACAGTCGATTCTCTCAGTCAGCAGATGCTGTACATGATGCAACAGTAGCCTCCCATGAAGTGGAGTATTTTGAAGTTCATTGATTCTCTTGCTGTAACTGATCAGCTCCATGTGCAGTAGAATAAACAAGCTGCAATGACGTGTTCTAGAAGCATGGCTTCCTGTTTTCTCAATGGGCGATCTGGTGGGATTTGGCAGACTCCAATTGTCAGCACTCCACCTGTAGAAGCTTCACTCACAGAAAGAACTGGAATGATTGAGAAGCTAAGGGTAAATATTTAGACGGAGGGACAAATTGAAATCCTCATGGACAGCTCCTCAGTGTTATCTCTTGAATGACAGATCCGCAGAGTGAGGTGGTCAATTCAGCACCTCACGTCTAAATCACAAATGTCCTGAGTTTGTCAGCTTCAGAAAATTGTGCACATTAATAACAGCTCATGTGCTTGGATTAAATAATGGAGAGAATTAATGAGAGTATTGATGTCCATGTTGTGTATCTGGTCTTACAAAAGGCGTTGGATGAAGTATCACATAATAGACGTGTTTGCAGAAGTAAAGCGATGGTTTAACGGGGCAGCATGGTGATGGAATTAGGTAAGGAACGGAAAGCAGTGAGTAACAGTGAAAGATTTTGGTTATCAGACTGGAGGGAAGTATACAGTTGTGTTCATCATTGGTAAGTGTTGGGACCACTTCTCTCTGTTTGATATATGTTAACGAACACGATTTTGGGTATATAACGCATCATTCCAACGTTTGCAGCTGGTGCAAAACTCAGAAACGTAGTAAGCAGTGAAGCGGATAACTTCAGGATGAAAAAAGACTGACGGGTGTAAGGCACAGGCACGTAAAAGATCAAATTAACTAAAAGAAGTGTGAAGTGTTTAATTTTTGTGGGAAGAATGAGGAAGTCAATATAAACTAAATGCTGCCTTTGTAATGGAGGGGAGGGAGCAGAGATTCATGGGGGTGTATGTACACGAGTCTTTCAATGTGGCGGACAATTTGAGAAGGCTGTTAGAAAGGTAGATGGGGACCTTGAGTTGATTAACAAGGCACAGATTACAAAAGCAAGGAGGTTACGCTAAAGATTTTTAAAACGTTGTTTCGGACCAATTGTGTTCAATTCAGGGCACCACATTTTAGGGAGGATGTCAAGGCTTTAGAGAGGATGCATAGGATAATTACTGGCATGGTCCCAGGCACGAAATTATTCAATTATGTGGAGGGGCTGGAGACGCTGGGTTGTTCTCCTTAGAGTGGAGAAGGTAAAGGGCAGGTTTGATAGATGTCTCTAAACTGATGAAAGATTTTGCTAGAATAAAAAAGGAGAAACCTTTCCCCGTGGCAGAAGGTTCGGTAACCAGAAGCTGCAGATTTTAGTTAATGGCCAAAATAACCAGAGGCGACATTAGGGAAAAAATCAATTAGGCCGTGAGTTGTTGTGAACTGGAATGTATTGCCTGAAAAGGTGTTGCAAGCAGATGCAATGCTAATTTCAGAAGGGAATTCGATAAATAGTTGAAATTGGAACATTTTCAGACGATGGGGTAACAGCGGGGGAGTGGGACTAATTCAATAGATCAACCAAAGACATAGCACTGGCACACTGGCCGATTGGCCTCCTTGTCTGCTGTTTCCTTCCATTATTCTATGCTTCGTCGATTCTATGATTATCAAGGCTGACACTTCAGTCAGAGCAGACGTTAAATCGAGATCCCTGTCTGCCTTCAACATGGATGGGTAAGATCCCACTGCACCATTCCAAGAAGAACAGTTGAGATTTCCCGATGTACTGAGCACCAATATCACTGAACCAACAGCCGCAGTCGGATGAACTTATCATTAATGTCATTGCTGTCGGTGGTCCATTGCTGGGCACCATTTGGCTGCGCCTTTACCCGTTACAACAGCAAATTAACTTCATTGGCTGTAAAGCTTGTTGGGGCAGCCTGAGACCTTCACAGGGGGTATATCAATGTAACTTATTTCTTACTTCATTTCCTTCGTTCTTTCCTTGGTTATGTGCTGATGGTATCATAAGATTGCAGGTTCAAGTCCGACCGCAGAACGTTTGCCCACTTGACCGAGAGTTAAGCAACATGGCATTAATCTGTCTGTTTAATTGTCTACGATTTATGTCAATCGAGAGGTTCTGGCGAAGGTTGACCATGACGTTTGTCTATAATCGGGTGGCAGCTGTCAGAATGCAACTTTCGCTGATTGCTTCTACTGGATGTGATGGCAGAGTGGGAAAAAACTGGGAATCCCAGAAATGTAGACGGATAATAGATAGAAATAATGGAGAAGGAGAGAGTTTGGTGTTTATTTATTTAATTCCCTTTTGAAATTCTAGAGGATTGTGCTTCAAGTCCCAGGCGATCCCTGCTGTGCCCCTACTTTCTTTTCTCCACGTGAGTTGCATCGACAAACACTTGTGGTCTGGATATAATGAATCCGCACATTTGCAACACTGCAATGATGTGAGAATCCAACTGATGATAATTGTCTAACAACAGTTACACAGCAAATCTCGTCCCGGATTCAAATCTGGGTCATTTCGCATATCAATAAAATCTAAAACTGAGAGTCGAACACCTCGACCAACGAGCCGCTGATGGCTGAGCCACTACCAAACTGTGCTGGCCCCAACAGCGAAACAAGCATCCTGTCAGACCGCTTCTAGCCATCCAATTCCAGCTTCCAATTTGATGAACGGTAACGTCAAGTTTTCACGAAATACTTCAAGTCAACAATATTAATCTATTTTCACCAAATTAGTTTTGAATGAGTGATTGCAATTTCAAAGTAAGACTTTGCAGAGCTAATTGCGCTGAAGCTGCATTGTGGCAAGTGTCATTATCCTCATATTATACCCTCTAACATAATTGTTCATTACTCAATCATAGAATCAGAGAATGTACAGTAATGACACAGGCATCTGCATCTCTAGCACTCCAATGTAAGGACACAGGCCTGAACAAAACCAAGCCCCACACTGGAAGATCACAGGCCTTTAAAATAGAAACAGGAGGTTCATGAGAAAAGTCAGAAGCAGGATTCAATTTAAAACCAGGAGGATTATGGAAAGTACAGGAGGGAATTTAAAAAAATTATTACGGAAGGTAAAGAAAGGCTGCAATAAAATAGTAACAGTTACCATTAAATTAAACCCTAAAACAATGGATAAAATTTAAGCAGTTAGCTAGGGGAATAAGTTGGCCCTATTGGATACTCAAAGGGAAATCTTCTTGTAGAGGCAGAGGACATGTCCAAAGTAATAAATGAGTACTTAGCACCTGTCTTCACAAAGGAAGCTAATGGTGTGAAAGTTACACTAGAAGAGGAGAGGAAGGCTGTGGACAGGATAGCAATAGAAATAGAAGATGTACTAAAAACATTAGCATTCCTGAATGTTGGTAAGTCACCTGGTCCGGAAGGAGTGCATCCAAGGTAAATTAATGTAGAAAAGGTGGAAATGGCAGCAGCATTGGTCACAATCTTTCAATGCTCATTTGATACAGGAGTAGTGCTGGAGGACTGGAGGGTTTGTAATGTTAACCCACTGTTCAAGATCGGGGAGAGCGATAAAGCATCAAACTTCCAGCCAGTCAGACGAGCATCGGCGGTGGGGAAGTTATTGTAAACCACAATCAGGGACAAAATATATATTAATTTGGTAGGGCCTGGGTTAATTAAGGAGAGTCAGCATAGACTTGTTAAAGGAAAATCAGTTCTGACTAACTTGATAGAATTCTTTGAGGAGGTAACAGAGAAGGCTGATCAAGGTATTGCCGTAGATGTTGTATATATGAAATTTCAGAAGGATTTCGACAAAATACCACACAGGTGGCTTGTTAAGAAGAAGGAAGTCTATGGAATTAAGGGGCAAATGGCGGGATGAAAATGAATTGAGTGGATAAGAGTTGATTGTTGCGATCTTGAACGGTTTATGAAAAGGAGGTAGAAGCTCATTCCAACACTAATTGAAAAAGGGAGTTGGACTGGTCCTTGAGGATGAGGAACTTGTAGTGTTACGGACCAAAATTGGGAATGTGGGAATAAGCACGACTGCTCCTTCAAAAAGCCAGCACAGCCACGACGCGCCGAATGACCTCCTTGTTGGCTGCATGTAAATGTCTGTGATTGTGACGGAGCAGCAGAATTCTCAGGTCCCGATTGGACACTTTCAATGGAGGCGTTCTCACGCTACTGCATCTGATTGGCTGGCTGCTTTCTCGTGATCCACGTGAGAGACAGGGCAAGTAAGCGGATGTCCTCTGGCAATTGGCATCACTGCAAAAGTTCCAGCTTTTATCCATTATGGAGTTAAACTGAGGGGCGAAATAGAAAACAGTGACTAGAATGGATTGATGGTCTGGGCGATTTTCAGGTGGCTTTTCATGGCAGAACACTGCATTTCTAAAATAACAACAGAAAATGCTGGAAAAACTCAGCAAGTCAGGCAACATCCGTGGAGAGAAATTTGAGTTGACGTTTCGGGTTTGACCCTTCTTCAAAACTGGAGAGAAAAGGAACTAGATCGAAGGCAGGGCTGCGATCGGACAAAAGAATAAAAGAACCAAAAGAAGTAAAAGAGATTAGAAGCTAGACGAGATGGTAATAGGCTGTGATTAGGTGTAAAGTGTACTGGCAGGGTAAAAGATAGCTGCCAGGTGTGAGAGAGAAACAAAAGGAAAGGGGGGGGGGAAGGAAAGGAGTGGAAAAATATAAGTGAAAATGAAATAGGGGCCGAGGTTATGATCTGAAATTGTTGAACTCAATATTGATTTCTAACATGCGTAAAAGAGGAGTAGCATATCGAAATAACAACAGAAAATGCTGGAAAAACTCAGCAAGTCAGGCAACATCCGTGGAGAGAAATTTGAGTTGACGTTTCGGGTTTGACCCTTCTTCAAAACTGGAGAGAAAAGGAACTAGATCGAAGGCAGGGCTGCGATCGGACAAAAGAATTAAAGAACCAAAAGAAGTAAAAGAGATTAGAAGCTAGACGAGATGGTAATAGGCTGTGATTAGGTGTAAAGTGTACTGGCAGGGCAAAAGATAGCTGCCAGGTGTGAGAGAGAAACAAAAGGAAAGGGGGGGGGAAAGGAAAGGAGTGGAAAAATATAAGTGAAAATGAAATAGGGGCCGAGGTTATGATCTGAAATTGTTGAACTCGATATTGAGACCGGAAGGCTGCAGACTGCCTAATCGGAAGATGAGGTGCTGTTCCTCGAGTTTACGTTGAGCTTCTGTGGAACAGTACAAGAGGCCAAGGACGGTGAGGTCCGAGTGGGAATGGAGCGGTGAATTGAAATGACAGGCGACCGGAAGCTCGGGGTCACCCTTACGGACTGAACGGAGGTGTTCCGCAAAGCGGTCACCCAATCTGCGTTTGGTCTCCCCAAACGCAGATTGGGTGACCGCTTTGCGGAACACCTCCGTTCAGTCCGTAAGGGTGACCCCGAGCTTCCGGTCGCCTGTCATTTCAATTCACCGCTCCATTCCCACTCGGACCTCACCATCCTTGGCCTCTTGTACTGTTCCACAGAAGCTCAACGTAAACTCGAGGAACAGCACCTCATCTTCCGATTAGGCAGTCTGCAGCCTTCCGGTCTCAATATCGAGTTCAACAATTTCAGATCATAACCTCGGCCCCTATTTCATTTTCACTTATATTTTTCCACTCCTTTCCTTTCCCCCCCCCCTTTCCTTTTGTTTCTCTCTCACACCTGGCAGCTATCTTTTGCCCTGCCAGTACACTTTACACCTAATCACAGCCTATTACCATCTCGTCTAGCTTCTAATCTCTTTTACTTCTTTTGGTTCTTTAATTCTTTTGTCCGATCGCAGCCCTGCCTTCGATCTAGTTCCTTTTCTCTCCAGTTTTGAAGAAGGGTCAAACCCGAAACGTCAACTCAAATTTCTCTCCACGGATGTTGCCTGACTTGCTGAGTTTTTCCAGCATTTTCTGTTGTTATTTCGGATTTCCAACATCTGCAGTATTTTGCTATCGTAGTAGCATATCGAGGCTGCCTGGCATTAACCTGATCGCTGAAACAACTGTTCCTGTTGTGTTTTTTGTGCGCATATTCGAATCGTGCTGACTACAGGAGAGAATCCCTAGTTAATTTCGACAGCTGCATCACGGCTACGTTCAAACCAAGTTCCAAGAGTAATGTAAAACAAGCAATTCACCCCAAAATTAGATCAGGATATCACGAAATGCCTCGAACAAAAGAGAAACCCCAAATTCTTTAAAACTCTGGAAACCGTGAAAACAATTTTAAACGTCAAAAATAGGTATTTTACAACCCAGTGAAGAAAAAAAAAATCGCCCGCGCAGCCATCTTCCAGTTGATGCTGCTTCCTACAGCGATGCTTATTTAATGAACTAAGCCAGATGAGCCACAGTTCTCAACCCCGCCGGCTAAGATCGGTACATGAGAACATAAGAAATAGGAGCAGGATTTAGCCATGTTGCCCTCGAGCCTGTTCCACCATTCAATAAGATCATGGCTGATCCTCTACCATAACTCCGCTTTCCCGCACTAACCCCATATCCCTAGATCCATTATTATCCAAAATCTAATGACTCTATCTTGAGTATACTCAATGATATAACATCCACTGCGCTCCTGGGTAGTGCATTCCAAAGATACACAACCCTTATAGTGCAGAAATGTATCCTCCTCTCAGTCGTAAATGATCAGCCCCTTATTCTGAGGCAGTGAGCTCTAGCTCTGGACTCCACAACCAGGGGAAGCAGCCTCCCGGCATCTGCCCTTTCAAACCCTGCAAGAAGGTATTTGTTCTTCCTTCATCCAGTTGCAAATGTATTTTCCCACATAAAACAAGGGATGCACCCGCAGCAGGAAATACAATGGGGCCACAGATTTATTTTCTACCACTTTCTGTGAATCGCACGCTGCTGCCTAAAGAGGGAAAAAAAGCAGCACACGAGAGAAAAGGCGAGTCGAGTCCCGTTCAAAGTTTCGAATGACCTCAATTTGCAGAAACAACATATGAAGCAGCACTTTGTATCAGACATTACACTTCATTTCATTCTCAAACCGCTAAGCGATCACACACTGAAAACCACACCGAAATACAAAAGCACAAGGCATTGTGCGAGTCATTAAACCACTTTTAAACACAGCAACCAACAGATAATTTTTCAAAAATTGAACGTTGTTCAGTTGTTTCTGACCGCTGGGTGGGCTCAAACCACCAAATTTTGAGTGAATAGCCGGTCGCGCTGACCCATTGTGCCAGAGCGATGAACGAGGTGGGCCTTTTAAGTTAAATTATTCCACAGGATCCCAAGTGACTTATGGGATACGTTCCTTCAGTTATGTGGAGTGCCTATTCGACTCGCCTCACCTATAGACACAGGGTCAAACCAGTCGCTTCACACAGAATATAATTTATTGGAGGAGTGCACCCGCCATGTCATTGGCTTCCAATAAAGAACTGGATTGAGAGCCGAGTTAAAGATTATCCCAGTTCAATGGAATTAGAGGAACACGGAATACGCACTTAGACTTAGCAGCTGTAGAAATAGAGTGGCTGTCGGGTGGTTCAACTTTCCCAGAGAGCAGTGTGCATTTGGGATGCGGTGCCGCCTTGTGTGGTGGCTGCTGGCTTTCAGATAGCCTTCAAGAGGTAGCTGGAGTGGTTCCTGACTCGGGCAGTGAGCCCATCTTATAGAACATAGACTGGAGAAATGGGCAGACACACAACAGATCAAATTTAACACAAAGAAGTGTTAAATGAAATATTTTAGTAGAAAGAATGAGGGTTAGCAATCAGAACTAAATGGAACATTTAAAAAGGGGGTGCAGGAACAGTGTGACCTGGGAGTGTAAGTACACAAACATTTTAAGGTGGCAGGACGAGGTCAGAAGTCTATTAAAACATCCCTGGCTTTATTAATAGAGGAATAGAATACAAAAGCAAGAACTTTATGGAACAAATGTATAAAGTTCTGGTTATGCTTCAGCTGGAGTATTGTGGTGGATTCTGGGCACGAGATTTTAGGAAGGATATCAAGGCATTGTAGAGAGTGCAGCGGAGTTATCCCCAAATGGTACCATAAATAAGGGACGTTGGTTATATGGAGAGATTATGAAAGCTGGGATTGCTCTCCTTCGAGCTGAGAAAGGTCAGAATCGACGAAGAGTCATCGACCTGAAACTTTAACTTTGTTTCTGTCTCCACAAATGCTGCCTGACTCGCAGAATCTTTCCAGCATTTTCAGTTTTTATTTCAGGTTTCCAGCATCCACAGTTATTTGCTTTTGTATTAAGGTTAAGGGGAGGCTTAATAGAGAAATTCAACATTTTCAGGGATTTCAAAACAGAAAGTAGGGAGGAAATATTTCTCCTGGCATGGGTCGTTAGCTAAAGTTCAGAGATTTCAAATACTTTGGCACACAGAGGTTTGTTAAGTGCAGGAACGCTCTACCTTTAAGATGGTGGAATCAGATTCTACAGGAACTTCAAACGGAAACCGGACATGTGTTTGTAGAGGCGTAACTTGCAGGCTCATGGGGGGAAAAACATGGGGTGTGGGATTAATTGTACAGGATTTCCAAAAGAGATGGCACAGACAGGAGAGGCCGAATGGCTGCGGGTGTTTTGTAAGTTTCTATGATTCTAGGCAAGAGGAAATTTACCAGGATGTTGCCGTTAAGCATTGATTTATGAGGATGTTGCCGTACAGAGCAGATTTATGAGGATGTTGCCGTACAGAGCAGATTTATGAGGATGTTGCCGTACAGAGCAGATTTATGAGGATGTTGCCGTACAGAGCAGATTTATGAGGATGTTGCCGTACAGAGCAGATTTATGAGGATGTTGCCGTACAGAGCAGATTTTTGAGGATGTTGCCGTACAGAGCAGATTTATGAGGATGTTGCCGTACAGAGCAGATTTATGAGGATGTTGCCGTACAGAGCAGATTTATGAGGATGTTGCCGTACAGAGCAGATTTATGAGGATGTTGCCGTACAGAGCAGATTTATGAGGATGTTGCCGTACAGAGCAGATTTATGAGGATGTTGCCGTACAGAGCAGATTTATGAGGATGTTGCCGTACAGAGCAGATTTATGAGGATGTTGCCGTACAGAGCAGATTTATGAGGATGTTGCCGTACAGAGCAGATTTATGAGGATGTTGCCGTACAGAGCAGACTTAAGAGGATGTTGCCAGGATTGCAGAATCTTAGCTATGAGCAAAGATTGGATAAGCTGGGTTTTTCATTCTTAGGATTAGAGAAGGCTGAGAGGAGACTTACTTGATGTGTTTAAAATTATGAGGGGCCAAGATAGAGTGGATAGAAAGAACCTAATTCTGTTAGCAGAGATGTCACTAACCAGAGGGCATAGATTAAAAGTAACGAGTAGAAGCATTAGAGGCGGGCTGAGGAGAAGGTTTTTTACCCAGCGGGTGGTGCCATTCTGGAATTCACTGCCTGAAATGGTGGTAGAGGCAGAAATGCTCAGAAGATTTAAAATGTACTTTGATTTGCATTTGATCTGAAAGGCGGACCAAGAACTGGAAAATGTGATTTGGCTGGATTGCTCCTTCTCAGCCTGCACAGACACGATGGATGGAATGGCCTCCTTCTCTGCGGTAAATTTCTATAATTCTATGAGTTTAGATTAACCCATTGATAATGATAAAGGCCTCCATGAGGTCTTCTCTAATCTTCACTTACCCAGAGCGAAAATGCCAAGGAGTAGCCCAAGCTATCATTCTCAACGCCCCTTTCTCAGTTCTTAGACTGACGAGGCCTGGTTTCTTCTCTTCAGCCAGTAATTCTAGAGTCAGATAGTCATAGCAGCAAAGAAGGAGGCCATTCAGCCCATCGAGTCTGTACCGGCTCTCTGTACAGAAATCCAGTCATTCTCGTTCCCCCGACCTATCCCCGTAGCCCTGCAATTTAGTTCCCTCAAATGCCTATTCAGTCTCCCCTTGAAATCATTGAGTGTCTCCGCTTCCTCCACTTCCATCGGTGGCAAATTCCAGGTCCTCACCAGTCGCTGCATAAAAAAGTATTTCCTCACATCCCCGCTTTATCTCTTGCCCAAAACCTTAAATCTATATCCCCTAGTCCTTGTCCCATAAACTAGTGGGAACAGACATTCCCCGTCTAGCCTATCCAAACTCGGCACAATCCTGTACACCTCTATTAAGTCACTTTCTGGTTCAAAGACCGGATTTTAGGCGTGTCACTAAACCATGTTCAATGCCATGATGCGACAGACTTGTTTTTACAATGGTCAAAGTAAACAGGAGTAGAAAGCCGTGAACTGAAGCCAAGGTTGAACTCTGTGAACCCTCGGCATTGGTGAGCAACTGGTTGTCTGGGAGTGAAAGTACAAAAAACACGTTTATTTGCCTCTAAGCTGAAGGAGCTTGGCAGTCGGGAAGTAGCTCAGTGGTAGAGCGCATGATTTGCAAGCATCAGGCGTTTGGTCCAATTCCCGGCATCTCCAAGAAGTTTATATTGCCAATTGTGGGAACAAGTTTTTAAAGAGCCTCTTGGACTCGGCTCACCTTCAAACACAAGGACAGGTTGGACAACCTTCACCTAGAGACAAACCAGATGCTCCTCACAGGATATAATTTATTGGAGGAGCTCAAGCTGCATGGCATTGGCTTCCAATCCGGACTGAATTGAGAGCCGAGTTATAGATTATTGCTGTTCGATGGATTGGGAGGACCACTGAACACGCGTTTAGATGAGGCAGTGGTAGTAATAGATTGGATGTTTCGGTGGTAATTCTTTTCCCAGAGAGCAGTGAGCATCTGGAATGCGGTGCCAGCTGGTGTGATGCGTGATGAGTCTCTGTGATCCCCTGCTGTGCTGAAACATTCAATGATTCAAAACCCTTCATCATGCAAAACGCGCCCTTTAGGTCTAAATTTAATACCCTTTTCCCAGAGGGTAGAGGCCAAGGACTCCCACTAGTCTTGCTTCTCATTTCCCCTTTATCAGTTCAAGGATTGAAGGAGCATGGTTTCTTCTCCACTTACTTGGAGCACCAAAGGAGATCATTTAAATCCTGTTGACTATTGGGTTTTGTAGCCTCACCTTTACACACAGGAACATGCAAGACTTTCTTTACCTCGAGACAGAGCACAGGATATAATGTAGTGGGAGAGCACATGCACCGTTTCAATGTCTCGACCCCAGGTCTGGATTGAGTGCCGAGATATGAAACTGAAGGTCAAGGGGATATTTAATAAATGCATTCAAATTTAATAGTCATCCTGATAGAAGAGATAGGGAGAAACTCTTTCCACTGGCAGGAGCGTCGATAGCAATAGGATCACAGATTCACGCTACATGGCAAAAGACCTGGAGAGGGAGTTGGGGAGAATTTATTTTCATGCAGTGAGTTGTTATGATCTGGAAGTCACTGCCTGAAAGGGCGGTGGCAGCAGATTCAGTAAAAACTTTCAATAGGGAATTTGATAAATACCTGAAAGGAAAACATTTGCAGGGCTTTGGGGAAGATCCTGGGTAGATGGACTAATTGTTGTCCAGTGTCAGGAGTTGTGAGAGTGAAGTTTCAGTGAGTATTTAAACTCACTTTCGTGGGCTTTTTATCCAGAGGTTTACCAATCTCACAGACTGGCGGCGGCGTTCCAGAGCCACGTCACTATGCAAAACGTGACACACACAGGAGCAAGCAGCTGATCGGGTGAGTATTTATACTACTCTATAGTTTGACAGTTAATGTTCATAGTTTATAAAGTTTAGAAGGTCTTACTTTTGTGGTTATATTTTCTATGGCCTCTGTTGTGTAGCGGGGATTGCTAGGAAACAAGGGCCCTTGAGTACATCATTTAATTGTAGTACAATTGGTGTTATTGATTTAATTTAAATTAATTAAGGCTAAGTAATGGCAGCAAAGTTCGGCCCCATGGCATGCTCCTCCTGCACTATGTGAGAAATCAGGGACACTTCCTGTGTCCCTGATGACCATGTGTGCAGGAAGTGTATCCAGCTGCAGCTACTGGCAGACCGCATTGCGGTGCTGGAGCTGCGAATGGATACATACAGAAGCATTCGCGATGCCGAGGAAGTCATGGATATCACGTTTAATCAGTTGGTCACACCGCAGGTCATGGCTGTACAGGCAGGAAGGGAAAGGGTGACCACCAGGCAGAGTAGTAGTCGCAGGCAGGTAGTACAGGGGTACCCTGTGGCCATCCCCCTCTCAAACAGATATGCTGCATTGGATATTGTTGGGGAGGACGGCTTATCGGGGGAAGGCAGCAGTAACCAACTTTCTAGCGCCATGGGTGGTTCTGCTGCACGGGACGGGAGGAAAAAGAGCGGGAGTGCTATAGTGATAGGGGATTCTATTGTAGGGGGAATCGATAGGCGTTTCTGGGGCCGCAAACGAGACTCCAGGATGGTATGTTTCCTCCCTAGATGCAAGGGTCAAGTATGTCTTGGAGCGGCTGCAGGGCATCCTGGAGGGGGAGGGTGAACAGCCGGTTGTTGTGGTGCATATAGGTGCCAACGATATAGGTAATAAACGGGATGAGGTCCTAAAAGTTGAATATAGTGAGTTAGGGGGTATATTAAAAAATAGGACCTCAAATGCAGTAATCTCAGGATTCCTACCAGTGCCAAGTGCTAGTCAGAGTAGAAATATAAGGAAATTTCAGCTGAATACATGGCTAGAAGAATGGTGAAATGGAGAGCGATTCAAATTCCTGGGACATTGAAATCGGTTCTCGGGGAGGTGGGTCCATTACAAACTGGACGGTTTGCATCTGGGCAGGACCAGGACTGGTTTCCTAGGGGAAGTGTTTGCTAGCGCTGTTGGGTAGGGATTAAACTGAGATGGCACGGGGTTGGGAACCTGTGCAGGGAGACAGAGTAAAGGGAAGCCAGGATAGAAGCAAAAGACAGGGATGAGAAAAGCAAAAGTGGAATCAGAGAAATCAAGGGTGTAAATCAAACATGGCTGCAGTAAACAATGATTCTAAAAGCTCTAAGAGTGTAAAAAAACAAGCCTGAAGGCTTTGTGTCTTAATGCGAGGAGCATTCGTAAAAAGGTGGATGAATTAGCTGTGCAAATAGATGTAAATGCATATGATATAATTGGGATTATTGAGGCATGTCTCCAGGGTGACCAAGGCTGGGAGTGCAAGCTCCAGGTGTTTTCAATATTCAGGAAGGACAGGCAAAAAGGAAAAGGTGATGAGGTAGCATTGCTGGGTAAAGAGGTGATTACTACAATAGTAAGGAAGGATATTAGTTCTGATGATGTGGAATCTGTATGGGTAGAGCTGAGAGATACCAGGGGGCAGAAAACGTTAGTGGGATTTCTATACAGGCCCCCAAACAATAATGCCGAGTTTGGGGACGGCATTAAAAGTGAAACTAGAGATGCGTACAATAAGGATACAGCAGTAATCATTGGTGACTTTAATTGGTCTAACCAAATTAGTAACTATACTGTGGAAGAGGAATTCCTAGAGTGTATACGGGATGGTTTCCTGGACCAATATATCAAGGAACCAACTAGAGATCCGGCCATCTTAGACTGGGTATTATGTAATGAGAAATGATCATAGTATGATAGAATTCTTCATTAAGATGGAGAGTGAAGTAGTTGATTTAGAGACTTGGGTACTGAATTTAAATAAAGGAAACTATGATGGTATGAGGCACGAGTTGGCTAGGATGGACTGGGGAATGTCACTCAAAGGGTTGATGGTGAATAGGCAATGTCAAACATTTAAAGATCGCATGGATGATCTACAGAGTTTTTTCATCCCTGTTTGGCATGTAAATGAAACAAAAATGGTGACTCATCATTGGCTAACAAGGGAAATTAGGGATAGCACAAGATCCAAGGAGAGGACATATAAATTGGCCAGAAAAATCAGCAAAGCTGAGGATTGGGAGCAGTTTATGATTCAGCAAATGAGGACAAAGGGATTAATTAGGAGGTGGGAAATAGAGTATGAGAGTAAGCTTGCAAAAACAAAAAAGCGGACTGTAAAAGCTTCTATAGATATGTGAAGATAAAAATATTGGTAAAGTCAATCGTAGCTCCCTTGCAGACAGAATCAGGGGAATTTATATTGGAGAACAAAGACATGGCAGAGCAAGTAAGTACATATTTTGGTTCTGTCTTCTCAAAGGAGGACACAACTAAACTCCCAGAGATGCTGGGGAACATAGGGTCATAGGAGAGTAATGAACTGAATGAAATCAGTATTTGTGGGGAAATGATGTTAGGGTAATTGAAGGACAATAAATCCCCAGGGCCTGATAATCTACATCCTAGGCTAATTAAGGAAGTGGCCCTAGAAATATTAGATGCATTGCTTGTCATCTTCCAAATTTCTATAGGCTCTGGAACAGTTCCCATGGATTGGAGGGTAGCTAATGTAACCCCACTACCTAAAAATGTTGTAGCGGAAAAACGGGGAATTATACACTGGTAAGCCTGACATCGATAGTGGGGAAAATGCTAGAGTCCATCATAAAAGATGTAATAGCAGAGCACTTGGAAAACAGTGACAGGATCGGACAAAGTCAACATGGACTTACAAAAGATAAATCGTGATTGACTAATCTACTGGAATTTTTTGAGAATGTAACTGGTAGAATAGTTAATGGAGAACCAGTGGATGTGCTGTATTTGGACTTTCAGAAGGCTTTCGATAAGGTCCCGCATAAGAGTCTAGTGTGCAAAGTTAAAGCACATGGGATTGGGGGTAAGGCACTGACATGGATAGAGAACTGATTGGCAGACAGGAAGCAAAGAGTTGGAGTAAATGGGTCATTATCCGAGTGGAAGGCAGTGGCTAGTGGGGTACAGTATGGATCGGTGCTAGGGCACCATTTATTCACAATATATATTCATGATCTAGACGAAGGAACTAGATGTAATATCTCCAAGTTTGGAGTTGACACAAAGCTGGGTGGGCGTGTGTGCTGTGAGGAGGATGCAGACAAACTCGACTACGATTTAGACAGGTTGGGCGATTGGGCAGATGCATGGCAGATGCAGTATAATGTGGATAAATGCGATGTTATCCACTTTGGTGACAAAAACAGGAAGGCAGATTATTATCTGAACCGCAACAGATTGGGAAAAGGGGAAGTGCAACGAGAACTGGGTGCCCTTGTGCACCAATCGCTGAAGGTAAGTTTGCAGGTGCAGATGGCGGTTAAGAATGCAAGTGGTATGCTGGCCTTCATAGCGAGAGGATTTGAATACAGGAGCAAGGATGTCTTGCTGCAGTCGTACAGGGTCTTGGTGAGACCACACCTTGAGTATTGTGTGCAGTTTTGGTCGCCTTATCTGAGGAAGGATGTTCTAGCCATGGAGGGAGTGCAGCGAAGATTCAGCAGACTGATACCTGGGATGGCAGGAATGACCTATGAAGACAGATTGGGTCGATTAGGCTAATATTCGCTAGAGTTTAGAAGAATGAGAGGGGGTCTCATTGAAACTTATAAAATTCAAACAGGACTACACAGACTAGATGCAGGAAGGCATTTACCGATGGTGGGGCAGTCCTGAACCAGGGGTCACAGTCTAAGGATAATGGGTAAGACATTTAAAATTGAGATGAGGAGGAATTTCTTCACCCAGGGAGTGGTGAACCTGTGGAATTCTCTACCACATAAGACAGTTGAGGCCAATTCATTAAATATATAAAGACGGAGTTAGATATACTTCTTAAGGCTAAAGGGATCAAGAGATATGGGGCGAAAGCATGGACAGGGTACTGAATTTGGATGATCAGCCATGATTGCATTGAATGGCAGAGCAGGATCGAGGGGCCGAATGGCCTAATCCTCCTCCTTTCTTTCTATATGCCTATGTTTCAGACAGCCGGCACAGGCAGGACAGGCCGAATGACCTCCTTCTGTGCTGTAAGATTTTGTGATTCTCTGACGTATAGCGTTGAGGCTGATGCATAATAGGTTGGAGGTATTTAAATATTACACTTTCAGTAAATGTTAATCCGATTATGAAGAGTTAATCTACTGTAGAAGAAATGTCCTTAAAATGCTGTGTAAAGAAACGATTCGTTTTGTAAATCATATGCCCATTATCTCCACAAAGCTTGTGGTTAGCAGGACCAATGTCAGAATTCATTGGAAAATATAATCTTTGTAATTGTCAGGAAATGTCCACGAACCGCAAAAAGTGGTGGTGCAATACTTGAGGCCTCTGACAGGAGACATCTCAATGTAGTTACCGGTGGAGTTTAAACAGGAGAGGTTGAATTCGGCCCCATAAATCGGGAGCGGGAGGAAGTTGTTTGCTCTTGGGCCTGTGGCTAGCCATTCAGGCTCTGCCGACTGTGGTAACCCACTTCCTGGAGCTATCGTCAGTTCCGGTTTTGTTGAAGTAATAAGTGGACTGAGCAGAAAACACCTGAGTACATAACCAAAGCACTGACACCACTGTGTCAGCCAATGAGCTGGAGGCGGCGCCGGACTTATGGGAGGAATTATATCAGACAATCTATTTTAAGGCAAACAAAGTCCAATTACGCTGCAGGCAGCAAACAGAGTCTATTTACTCAGCAGAACCTTTAAAAAATGAAGTGTCTGTGCACTTAATCAAACAGAATCTCTTTACACAGCGCCTCTACAGCAAGCAGATTCTATTTAAACAAAGTCTCTATGCAGGGCAGCACACAGACACGTGACCAAACCTACAGCTAAGTCTTCTTATAAAAGGAGGGTTATGTTTCCAGCAACATGCGGTGAGTGGAACACAGTTACGTAATGCAAATGATGTGCGTAAAATCAAACCCAGTCAATAACAAATTTGCGGTGCCCAGGAGTGATTGACGGACAGTTACCCAACAACTAGCCAGTCATCTGCATTCAGGCGGGAAACGGTGGCGTCATCAATTGGACTGGACATAAACTGACAATTTTCGTTACAAGTTATGCTGAGTTATTGCGAAATATTTAATAATGTAAAAGTCGGAGTTATCCTGCATTGTACGGGAATGGAAGCCAGGATACATGCGTGGGAAGCGTGAAATCGACCACTGAACCACCAATGCTACACACAGGAACATTGAGCATCTCATATCACAGAATGCACAGAAACCCCACAGTGCAGATAGAGGCCATTTCGGCCCATCGAGCCTGCACCAACACATATCCCTCCCGATCCCCGTAACCCCTACACCAACACATATCCCACCCTATCCCCGTAACCCCACGTATTTAATCCCCCTAATACTAAGGGTCAATTTTTATCATAGCCAATCAACCTAACCCGCACATCTTTGGATTGTGGGAGGAAACCGGAGCACCCGGAGAAAACCCACGCAAACACGGGGAGAATGTGCAAACTCCACACAGACAGTCACCCGAGGCCGGATTCGAACCCGGGTCCCTGGCGCTGTGAGGCAGCAGTGCTAACCACTATGCAGACGAAGCCGTGACAATTTCAACTGGAACAGATGTATTTTGTCAGAATGGGAAAGGATCTTTTATGGTTATTCACAAATGTAGCAGCAAAGGTCTACAGAATAGAGATCCAGGAAAGGAGAAAAGTTAGCGAACAGGGCGCTTCAGGAACGCCCATCACATACACATTGCAAAATATGGGCATTGCTGGGATTATAAAGCAGATAACTGTGAATAAGATAAGTACCTTGGCCCTCTAGCTATGGCATCACTAGGCTCTCCTGCCATCCAAGGCAGCGATAGGCACCAAAAATGTCATAGTCATTTTTGATTATGCCATCCCAGGTATCAGTCTGCTGAATCTTCGCTGCACTCCCTCCATGGCTAGAACATCCTTCCTCAGATACAGCACAGAAAGAGGCCCTTAGGCCCACCGTGCCCGCGCTGGCCATCAAGGCCTGTCCATTCTAATGCCATTCTCCTGCCCTTGGTCCACAGTCTTGTAATGTTTGGCGTTTTAAGTGCTCATCTAAATGTTTCTTGAATGTTGTGCAGGTTCCTGCCTCTACCTGTGAGGGTGCCGGTCAGTTCCTTCAGTCACCTCTAGATCGCACCTTCACTTGTTTGTTTTCCTTTGTTAATTGTTTCTAGTCTCCTGTGTTTATTACTTAACTGCCTTTTATTAGGTTTATTGGTTTCACCTGTTTTGCTTGTATTTAAGTTCTGTGGTTTCTTCCCTCTGTGCTCAGTCCTGACAAGGGAGTTAGTCTTGACTAGGTGCTCTGTCTCGACAAGCCTGTTGCCCTGTGGTAGCTTGCATTGACAAGCCGGTTGCCTTAGTGGTTGCTTATATTGGGCTCCTATGTCTAAAACTATTTATCTGTGTTATGTTTCTGCTTGTATTTAAGTTTTGTGGTTCTTCCCTTTGTTCTTGGTCTTGACAAGGTGCTGAGAAGTTGCTCAGTCTCGATAAGGTGCTTAGTTTGGACAAGCTGGTTGCCCTGTGGTAGCTTGTCTTGAACTCAGTCTTGACAAGCTTGTTGCCTCACGGTAGCTTGTCTTGAGTTCCTATCTCGACAAGCCGGTTGCCCTGGGGTAGCTTGTCTTGAGCTCAGTCTTGAAAAGCTGGTTGCCTCACGGTAGCTTGTCTTGAGTTCCTATCTTGACTAGCCGTTTGCCTATGTGGTAGCTTGTCTTGAGCTCCTTTGTTTGTACTGTTTACCTGTGTGATTCCAGTAAAGTACCTTTACTTGAGACTGCATACCTGCTTCTCGCCTCATCTGTCTGCACTTGGGTCCAGAACCAGCCTCGCCCAGACAGCACGGTCCCGTGTCTACACGGCCCTGTGACCCCAACCCGTGACACTACCAGCCTTTCAGGCCGTGAGTTCCAGATTCCAACCACCCTCTGGGCGAGAGAGATTTTCCTCAAAGCCCCTCTAAACCTCCTGCCCCTTACATTGAAACTATGCCTCCTGCTTATTGACCCCTCTACTAAGGGGAAATGTTCATTGCTATCTACACTACCTATGCCCCTCATAATTTTGTACACCTCAATCAGGTCCCCCTTCAGCCTTCTCTGCTCTAATGCAAACAACCCCAGCCTGTCCAGTAACTCTTCATATCTGAAGCGCTCCAGCCCAGGTAACATCCTGGTGAATCTCCTCTGCACCCTCTCCAATGCAATCACATCCCTCCTATAGTGTGGCGACCAGAAGTGCACACAGTATTTCAGCTGTGGCCTTACCAGCGTTTTGTACAGCTCCATCATAACCTCCCTGCTCTTATATTCTATACCTCGGTTAATGAAGGTAAGTATCCCATATGCCTTTTTACCTACCTGTCCTGCTGCCTCCATGGATCTATGAACATGCACAACATGGTCCCTCTGATCCTGTGATTTTCCTAGGGTCCTACCATTCATTGTGTATACACTAGCCTTGTTAATCCTCCCAAAATGCATCACCTTACACTTTTCAGGGTTAAATTCAATTTGGCACTTTTCTGCCCATCTAACCAACCCTTCTATATCGTCCTGTATCCTGAGGCTTCCCTCCTCGCTATTTGCCACTCCACCAATTTTCGTGTCATCTGCGAAATTACTGATCATACATTCATATCTAAATCATCAATGTACACTACAAGCAGCAAAGGACCCAGCGCCGATCCCTGCGATACACCACGGACAAAAGCTTAAAGTCACAAAAACAACCTTTGACCATCAAAATCTGCCACCTGCCAATAAGCCAATTTTGGATCCAATGTGCCTAATTGCACTGGATCCAATGGCCTCTTATCTTCTAGACCAGCCTCCAATCTGGGACATTGTCAAAAGCCTTACAAAAATCCATGTAGGCTACATCAACTACACTATCCACACACCCAGTCACCCCCTCGAAAAATGCAACCAAATTGGTTAGAGATGATCTCTCCCTGACAAAGCCATGCTTACTATCCTTGATTAATCCTTACCTCTCCAAGTGGAGACTAATTCTGTCCCTCAGAATTTTTTCCAATAATTTCCCTGCCGCTGATGTTATGCTCACTAGCCTGTAATTTCCTTGTTTATCGCTACTGCCCATCTTGAATAATGGTTCTACGTTAGCTGTTCACCAGTCCTCTGGCACATCCCCTGTGGCAAGAGTGGTTCTGAAAATTTGCGTCAGAGCCCCTGCAATCTCCTTTCTTGCCTCACACAGCTGCCGGAATATATCTCGTCTGGGCCTGGGGATTTACCCAGTTTAAGCCCACTAAAACTGCTAGTACTGCCTCCCTCCCATAACGTGAGTGCAAAAGACAAGGCTGAAGCATTTGCAAGTATATTCAGCCAGAAGTGCCGAGTGGATAATCCAAATCGGCCTCCTCCTGTGGTCCGCAGCATCACAGATGCCAGTCTTCAGCCCATTCAATTCACTCCACGTGATGTCAAGAAACGGCAGAAGAATCTGGATACTGCAAAGGCTATGGGCCCTGACAACATTCCGGCAACAGTACTGAAAACTTGTGCTCCAGAACTAGCTGCGCCCCTAGCCAAGCTGTTCCAGTACAGCTACAACACTGGCATCTACCCGGCAATGTGGAAAATTGCCCAAGTATGTCCTGTCTACAAAAAGCAGGACAAATCCGATTCAGCCAATTCCCGTCCCATCATTCTACTCTCAATCATCAGCAAAGTGATGGAAGTTGTCATTGACAGTGCTATCAAGCGGCACTTACTCAGCAATAACCTGCTAACTGACGCCCAGGTTGGGTTCCGCCAGGGCCACTCAGCTCCTGACCTCATTACAGCCTTGGTCCAAACATGGACAAAAGAGCTGAACTCAAGAGGTGAGGTGAGAATGACTGCCCTTGACATCAAGGCAGCATTTGATCGAGTGTGGCATCAAGGAGCCATAGCAAAACTGAAGTCAGTGGGAATCAAGGGGAAAACTTTACATTGGTTGGAATCATACCTAGCACAAAGGAAGTTGGCTGTGGTTGTTAGAGGTCATTCATCTCAATCACATGACATCACTGCAGGAGTTCCTCAGGGCAGTGTCCTAGGCCCAACCATCTTCAGCTGTTTCATCAATGACCTTTCCTCCATCATAAGGTCAGAAGTCGGGATGTTCACTGATGATTGCACACTGTTGAGCACCATTCGAGACTCGTCAGATACTGATGCAGTCCGTGTCCATATGCAGCAAGACCTGGACAACATTCAGACTTGGGCTGACAAGTGGCAAGTAACATTCGCACCACACAAGTGCCAGGCAATGACCATCTCCAACAAGCGAGACTCTAACCATCTCCCCTTGACATTCAATGGCATTACCATCGCTGAATCCCCCACTATCAATATCCTGGGGTGTTACCATTGATCAGAAACTTAACTGGACCAGCCATATAAATATTTTGGCTACAAGAGCAGGCAAGATGCTGGGAATTCTGCGGCGAGTGCCTCACCTCCTGACTCCCCAAAGCCTGTCCACCATCTACAAGGCGCAAGTCAGGAGTGTGATGGAATACTCTCCACTTGCCTGGATGAGTGCAGCTCCAACAACACTCAAGAAGCTCAACACCATTCAGGATAAAGCAGCCCGCTTGATTGGCACTCCATCCATTACCTTCAACATTCACTCCCTCCACCACTGGCGCACTGTGGCTGCAATGTGTACCATCTACAAAATGCACTGCAGCAACTTGCCAAAGCTCCTTCAACAGCACCTTCCAAACCCGCGACCTTTACCACTTAGAAGGACAAGGGCAGCAGATGCATGGGAACATCACCACCTACAAGTTCCCCTCCAAGCCACACACCATCCTGACTTGGACCTGTATAGCCGTTCCTTCACTCTCGCTGGGCCAAAATACTGGAAATCCCTTCCTAACAGCATTGTTCGTGTACCTACACCACATGGACTGCAGCAGCTCAAGAAGGTGGCTCACCACCATCTTCTGAAGGGCAATTAGGGATGGGCACTGAATGCAGGCCTAGCCAGCCAGCGACGCCCACATCCCATCAATGAATTTAGAAAAAACTGATTTGTTCCAGTATATCACAATCCCCCTGCCTGATTTCTATGCTCCATCGTCCTTCGCCATAGTGAACACAGATGCAAAATATTAATTTAAAACCTCACCTACATCTTCCGGCTATACACACAGATTGCCACTTTGGTCCCTCATGCATCCTACTGTTTAGCTGGTTATCCTCTTGCCCTTAATATACTTATAAAGCGCCTTACGATTTTGCTTTATTTTGCCTGCCAGTGTTTTTTCATGCCCACTCTTCCCTCTCCTATTTGCATTTTAAGTACCCCCCTGCACTTTCTATACTTCTCTAGGGCTTCTACTGTTTTAAGTCCTTTGTATATGCCGAAGGCCTGCATTTTTTCCAAATCCATTCTTGTATATTCCTTGACATCCAGGGTTCCCTGGGTTTGTTGGTTCCACCCTTGATCTAGACGGGAACATGTTGGCATTGTACACTTTCTATTTCCTTTCTGAAAGACTCCCACTGCTCTGATGTGGATTTCCCTAAAAGTAGCTGATCCCAGTCCACTTTGGCCAAATCCTGCCTTATCATATTGAAATCGGACTACCCCCAATTTAGAACCTTTATTTGCGTTTCATTTTTGTCGTTTTTCATGACAGCCTAAAGACTCACCGAATTATGGTCACTGTTACCAAAATGCTCTCCTACTGATGCTTCAACCAATTGCCCGGCTACAATCCCTAGAATTAGATGCATACATTCTACATGCTGGCTCAAAAAGCTCTCCTGGACGCACTTTAAGAATTCCGCATCCTCTAAGCTTTTCACACTCTGACTATCCCAGTTAATATTGGGGAACTTGAAATTCCCTTCTATTATTACCATATTATTTCTCCTTTTATCTGAGATTTGGTTACATATCTGTTCGTCTATCTCCCCCTGACTGTTTGGGGGCAAATAGTACACTCCCAGAAAAGTGTTTGGCCCCTTTTTGTGTTCAATTTCTACCCATATGGCCTCATTAGAGGAACCTGCTTAGATATCACCCCTCCTTACCACAGTAATTGACTCCTTGATTATTATTGCGACACCCCGTCCTCTTTTACGCCCTCCTCTGTCTAGCCTGAAGATTCTATACCCCGTAAAATTTAGCTGCCAGTCCTGCCCCCCCTTCAGTCATGTCTCTGTGATAGCAACAATATCATACTCCCTTGTGTTCATCAACACCTTCAATTCATCTCCCTTACTCGCAAGACTACTAGCATTAAAATAAATGCAATCTCGCCTTGCCACACTCCTTTGTGCCGTTACATATTTGCTCTGCCTTCCAGGCTGACATGTTTTTTCCTCTATATTTGAATCTGCTCCTTATCCCATCCCCATGCCAATTGAAACCCCCACCAACAGCACTAGCTAACCTGCCAGCAAGGTTGTTGGTCCCCTTCTGGTTCAGGAGCAACCGGTCCGACTTGTACAGGTCCCACATTCCCCAGATGCAGAACCAGGAAACTAAAGCCCTCCCTCCTGCACCAACTCTTTTGCCACGCATTCATCTGCCCTATCCTCCTATTCCTATACTCACTAGCACGTGGCACCGGGAGTAATCCAGAAATTACAACCATTGAGGTCTTGCTATTTAATCTGCAACCTAGCTCCCTAAAATCTTGTTACAAGACCTCATCCCTACTTCTACCCATGTCGTTGGTACCAATGTGAACCACGACCTATGACTTTTCGCCCTACCCTTCAGAATGCCCTGCAGCCTTTCAGTGATATCCTAGATCCTGGCACCAGGGAGGCAACATACCATCATGGAGTCACGATTGTGGCCACAGAAACATCTATCTGTTCCCCTTACGATAGAATCCCCTTTTCACTTCTGCTCTCCCATTCTTTTCCCTCCCCTCCTGCGCAGCTGCGCCACTCGTACTGCCACGGAGTTGGCTTTTGCTGCATTCCCCTGAGAAACCATCTCCCCCATCAGTATCCAAAACGGAAATTCTGCTGGTGCTGGAGGTGGACCTAGGGAACTCCTGCACTACCTTTCCAGTTCTTTTACGCTGTCTGGCGGTCACCCATTTCCAGTTTGTCTGTGCACTGTTTACCTGCGGTGTGCTGATCTCCTTAAATGTGCTATCCATGAAGATCTCAGCTTCGTGGCTGCTCCACAGTGACTGCAGCTGCAGCTGCAGCTCCGAAACGTTGATTTCGTGCAGCTGCAGCTGGAGACACTTCCTGCACATGTGTTCGCCCTGGACATTGAAAGTGTCCCTGAATTCCCACATAGCACAGGAGGAGCGCTTCACGCTGCCAAGCTGCCCTGCCATGTGCTAAACTTAATTTACTCTCTTTAATTCGTTTAAATTAAAGAATATTAAATACCTTAGGAAAATTACTACTATTTAAACACGCCTTACTCAAAATCAGGGACCTTACTTTAACTTTAGTGACTGGACTGTAGAAATACTCACCAGGTCCTACTTACCAATCAGCTCGTTCCCTGGTTGCAACGTCACTTTAGCGGTTTCACAGTTGTTGTTGTTTGACTGCTCCCGCTCTCGGACTCTTTACCTGGTGTAAAGTAAGAACCAATTCCTACAGGGTGAGTCATTAGGAAAAACAAAGGCGAAGCAAGGGAGCTCGTCCTTTCACTCCTCACCTGACTCGCTGACTCACCCAACTCGCAGCATTCACTTTAAACCGCACTCAGTGCAAAACGGCACTGCAAAGCCTGTTTTTATAGGTGAATTAACTGTAAGTGTATCAACATTTTGTCCTAAATTAACCTCATAGCTAACCAGTCATATGGAATTTTCAAAGGCTCATTATCTCCGTTCGGGAGAGTGCGGCGTTGAATTCTTAAAGCAATCATTTCAAACATAGTCATAAACTCATAAAGGCACAGAAGGATACCATTCGGCCCATCACCTCCTTGCCGGCTGTCTGTAGAGCAATCCAGTCAGTCCCATTCTCCCGCTCTTTCCCCATAGCCCTGCAATGTTATTTCCCTCAAGTCCCTATCCAGTCTCCGTTTGAAAATGTTGAGTGCCTCTGCTTCGTAAAAACGTTTTTCCTCACATCCAACATGTATCTATTGCCCAATAGGCTAATTCTGTGTCCCCTAGCCCTTGAACCATCAACTATTGGGAAGAGCCTTTCCCCGTGTAGCCTATCCAATACTTTCTTAATCTTGTACACCTTTGCAAGTCACCCCTCAACCTCCTTTGCTCTAAGGATAAAAAATCCAGCTTCTCCAACCTGTCCTTGTAGCTAAGCTCCCCCATCCCCGGTAAATCTCCTCTGCTCCCTCTCAAGTGTCCTCACATCCTTCTTAAAATGTGGTGAACACAACTGAACGCTGTACTCCCGTTATGGCCTAACCAGCTCGTTATAAACGGTCTGCATAACTTTAGTACTTTTGTATTCAATACATCTATTTATGAAACCCAATATCCCATATGCTTTGCTACCCACACTCCCAATATGTCCTGCCACCTGCAGGGAGGTATGCATATTAATTCCCAGGCCCCTCTCTCCCTGCACACTCTTCAATAATGTGCCATTAATTGTATATTGCCTCTCCCTGTTCTTCCTGCCAAAATGCATCACCTCACACTTCTCTGTATTACATTCCATCTGTCACTTGTCTGATCATTCTGCTAGCTTTTCTATGTCCTGTTACTGTCGATTGGTATCATGCTCACTGTTTGTCACGCGTCCAAGTTTGGTGTAATCGGCAAATCTAGTAATTCTACGCTGTATTCCAATATCCAGGTCATTTATACATTTCAAAGAAGCAGTGGCCCCAACACAGACCCTTGGGGAACACCACTGTCTACCAGTCTCCAGTCTACAAAACAGCCATTTACCACAACTCGCTGTATTCTGTCCTTACGCCAATTCCTTATCCAACCTGCCTGTACCATTAGGCACAATTTTGTTAACCAGCCTTCTATGTGGGACTTTGTCAAATGCCTTCCTAAAATCCATGTAGACATCATCCATTGCATTCCCTTCATCAATCTGCCCTGTTACTTTATCAAAAAAATCAATTGAATTAGTCAAACACGATCTGCCATTTACAAATTCATGTTGTCTCTACTTCACTAGATTAAAGCTCTCCAAGTGCCTGTTAATTTACCCTTGATTAGAGTGCGCTTGCTCAGCCCCCCGTCCACTTGGTTAAACATCCACTCTTTATGAGGGCAGCGAGTTGTTCCAAAATCTGAGGCTCCACAAGCATTGAATTGGCCCGGAGCTGGTCTTCATCTCACGGACTCCTCAACATCTCAGCTCACAGCAGTCACAGACTGACCAGATTGTGTGACGTCACAACGCATAGCGAGCAGTCACAGCTCTTGTTCCTGTTTGATTCCCTGTCGTTCTTCCATCTCTCTTTTTGATTGGGACATCGGATTTTGGTCTGGTCACTAAACCTTCACAATTGCTTCGTTGCTGCAGTTTTTTTTTAATGTTTACAAGGAAATGAGCAGAATCCTCCAGAAAGGAAGTCGACAGCAGCATCGGGAGCAGAGAGCAGACTTCAGACAAACAGAGGGACACAATCAAAAACGGACGTGGCTAAGTTACAGGTAAGTAGTTAGTTTATTGGATACTGCTTTTGGTAATTAGAGTAAGTAGTTAATTTGTTGGTTAGTGAATTCCGTGTTTAGAATTTGTTTTATGGCGTTAGTTAAGCAGTTAAATAGCTTTAAATCTAAAAAGAACGTACAGATCTATTTACTCCATAAATAAACACAGCCTGAGGTATGGCAGAGCTGGGGTTTTTCTTGTGGTTTTTTTCATTCATTGATGGGATGTGGGCGTCGCTGGCTGGCTAGGCCTGCATTTAGTGCCCATCCCTAATTGCCCTTGAGAAGATGGTGGTGAGCCACCTTCTTGAACCGCTGCAGTCCATATGGTGTAGGTACACCCACAATGCTGTTAGGAAGGGAGTTCCAGGATTTTGGCCCAGCGACAGTGAAGGAATGGCGAAACAGGTCCAAGTCAGGATGGTGTGTGGCTTGGAGGGGTACTTGTATGTGGTGATGTTCCCATGCATCTGCTGCCCTTGTCCTTCTAAGTGGTAGAGGCCGCGTGTGTGGAAGGTGCTGTTGAAGGAGCTTTGGCGAGTTGCTGCAGTGCATCTTGTAGATGGTACACACTGCAGCCACAGTGCACCAGTGGTGGAGGGTGTGAATGTTGAAGTTGGTGGGTCGAGTGCCAATCAAGCGGGTTGCTTTATCCTGAATGGTGTCGAGCTTCTTGAGTGTTGTTGGAGCTGCACTCATCCAGGCAAGTGGAGAGTATTCAATCAAACTCCTGACTTGTGCCTTGTAGATGGTGGAAAGGATTTGGGGAGTCAGGAGGTGAGACACTCGCCGCAGAGTTCCCAGCCTCTGGCCTGCTCTTGTAGCCACAGTATTTATATGGCTGGTCCAGTTAAGTTTCTGATCAATGGTAACCCCCAGGATGTTGATAGTGGGGGATTCAGCGATGGTAATGCCATTGACTGTCAAGGGGAGATGGTTAGAGTCTCGCTTGTTGGAGATGGTCATTGCCTGGCACTTGTGTGTTGCGAATGTTACTTGCCACTTGTCAGCCCAAGTCTGAATGTTGTCCAGGTCTTGCTGCATATGGACACGGACTGCGTCAGCATCTGACGAGTCTCGAATGGTGCTGAACAGTGTGCAATCATCAGCGACCATCCCCACTTCTGACCTTATGATGGACGGAAGGTCATTGATGAAACAGCTGAAGATGGTTGGGCCTAGGACACTGCCCTGAGGAACTCCTGCAGTGATGTCATGTGATTGAGATGAATGACCTCCAACAACCACCTTCCTTTGTGCTAGGTATGATACCAACCAATGGAGAGTTTTCCCCTTGATTCCCATTTACTTCAGTTTTGCTATGGCTCCTTGATGCCACACTCGATCAAATGCTGCCTAAATTTCAAGGGCAGTCACTCTCTCCTCACCTCTTGAGTTCAGCTCTTTTGTCCATGTTTGGACCAAGGCTGTAATGAGGTCAGGAGCTGAGTGGCGCTTAGGAACCCAAACTGGGCGTCAGTTAGCAGGTTATTGCTTAGTAAGTGCCATTTGATAGCACTGTCGATGACACCTTCAATCACTTTGTTGATGATTGAGAGTAGACTGATGGGACGGTAATTGGCCGGGTCGGATTTGTCCTGCTTTTGTAGACAGGACATACTTGGGCAATTTTCCACATTGCCGGGTAGATGCCAAAGTTCTAGCTGTACTGGAACAGCTTGGCTAGGGGCGCAGCTATTTCTGGAGCACAAGTCTTCAGTACTATTGCCGGAATGTTGTCAGGGCCCATAGCCGTTGCAGTATCCAGTGTCTTCAGCCGTTTCTTGACATCACGTGGAGTGAATTGAATGGGCTGAAGACTGGCATCTGTGATGCTGGGGACCTCAGGAGGAGGCCGAGATGGATCATCCACTCGGCACATCTGGCTGAAGATAGTTGCAAATCCTTCAGCCTTGTCCTTTGCACTCACGTGCTGGGCTCCACCATCATTGAGGATGGGAATATTTTTGGAGCCTCCTCCTCCTGTTAACTGTTTAATTGTCCACCACCACTCACGACTGGATGTGGCAGGACTGCAGATCTTTGATTTGGTCTGATGGTTGTGAGATCGCTTAGCTCTGTCTATCGCATGTTGCTTCTGTTGTTTGGCATGCAAGTAGTCCTGTGTTGTAGCCTCACCAGGTTGACACCACATTTTTCGGTATGCCTGGTGTTGTTCCCGGAATGCTCTCCTGCACTCTTCGTTAAACCAGGGTTGATCTTTCGGCTTGATGGTAATGGTAGAGTGAGGGATATGCCGGGCCATGAGGTTACAGATTTTGGTTGAATACAATTCTGCTGCTGCTGATGGCCCACAGTGCCTCATTGATGCCCAGTTTTGAGTTGCCAGATCTGTTCAAAAACTGTCCCATTTAGCATGGTGGTAGTGCCACACAACACGGTGGAGGTTATCCTCAACATGAAGATGGGACTTCGTCTCCACAAGGACTGTCTGGTCTGCAAAATTTTGGAATTTCTGGACAGCGCCACTGTTCTGAGTGGACACGTCTGCTGTATATGTCTCTGTCTCGAACTCTCTGACACAAAATGGAGGGGGAGCAGTATCTAAATAGTTTGCTCCAGACCTCGGTAACACCTGGTAAGGAGCTGCAGAATTAGAACGGGGTTGGTGTGATTGATAGTGGCCTGACTAATGTGAACCGATGTGAGATTAGAGAACGAGATCCTCAGAAACTAATTTTAGCCAACAAGTACAATATACATGCTACATGTGGGGATAAGCATTCAGGCTGTCAGTGTAGACTTTTGTTCTCCTTACCTAAGGGAAAATACGCTTGCCATAGAGGGAGTGCAAAGACAGGTTCACCAGACTGATTGCTGGGATGGTGGGGTTGTTCTATGAATATATATTGAGCATATTAGGCCTATAATCTCAAAAAACATACACAATGCTTACAGGGCTCGACAGGCTATATGCAGGGAGAATGTTTAATTTGGCTCCAGTGTATAGAACCAGCGGTCACAGTTTGAGAATAAGGGGAAAGCCATTTAAGACTGAGAAGAGGAAACATTTCTTCACTCAGAGGGTGGTGTATCTTTGGAATTATCCACGCCATGGACTGTGGATGATCAGTCCTTGAATAAATTCAAGACAGAGATCGATAGAATTTTGGATATTAAGGGAATCAAGGGAAATGGGGATCGTGCAGGAAAGTAGAGTTGAGGTAGAAGATCAGCCATGATCTCATTCAATGGAGGAGCAGGCTCGAGGGTCCAAATGGCCGATTCATGCTCTTATTTCTTAGATGTTCATAGAAGGACAATTATGGGGCAAATAGTGGGCTGGTGGATTAAATGGGATTTTTCTTTCAAAGAGCCGGCACAGTCATAATGGAGCCAAATGCCCCTGTTGTGATGTAAGATTCTACGATTATGTGTTTTTAATCCCTTCATAATGTTAAAGGTCTCCATGAGTTCTCCTCTTAGTCTCCTATTTCCCTGAGCGAAGAGCCCAAGGAGTCCACATGTCTTCCTTCTCAATGCGCTTTTCACACTTCTGTGCTGAGCCCTGGTTTCTTCTCATCACCCACAGTTGTAACAGGTGCACATACTTCAGTAAATACTTGGATCACTAAAGGAGATTATTTTAAGTCCAGCCAATGAATGTTGGCATTAAGAAAGTAAGGAACTCAGTCCTTCTATCCTTGATGTCATTAGCATGGTGTCCCGGACATGTAGTTCAGTGCTATGCGAGCCTAAGTTCAATCCCCAGCATCTCCAAACATTGTTTTTAGCCACAGTTGCTGAATTTTGCTTTATGAGCGCAGCAGGTTGCAACAGCTGGTGCTCCAGAAACATTCAGTGGGCCGAAGCTGTTCTTCACCCCCAGTCGCAGACTGAGCAGATTGTGCGACGTCACAATGCTGAGCGAGCAGCCACAGCTCTAGTTCCTTTTTGACGCTCTGTGGTTCTTCCATCTCACTTTTTGATTCAGAGATCGGATTGCAGCTTGGACGCTGAACCTTGGTCATTGCATTTATGACACAGACCTGTTTTTGAAATGTTCAAAGAGGGGCAGAAACCTTGTGAAAAGAAAATTACTTTAAAAGCTGTGAGCTATCAGCATCGCTGGGCAGGTGGCTCGCAGTCAGAGATATTATTTTCAAAGTTACAGGCATAATGTGTTGGCGAGGCTTAAGATTAGAACACTAGACCTTGATACATTCAAATCATGCGCTCTACCACTTAGCTACATCCCCATTGACAGCTAAGCACGCAAAATTTGGACAGAGAGAGGAGCGCTGCTGTCTGAGGGCTGCTGTTTGCTTCTTTGAGCACCTCTCCCGCAGACTCATCGCCTCCAAACATTTAATTATATCGGAGCAGGAGTCAATCTCAGGCTCCCCGAAACAGTTCAGTTCAACGGGTAGTGCCGAAATATGTGGTGGTGTCCACGGCGAGCGAGCAGCCCCTCGTTTTCCTCCTTGGCTCCCTGTGATTCGTCCACTCACTTTCTGAATCACAGTTCACATTGCAGCCCAGTCTTCAGATCTCGCATTTACAAGGCCGCTGACCGCTGCTCCACACGAAGTTTGTAATTTTAACTTTGGGAGATATGAGTTTACCCGCCAGTTAGTGGAGATTTTTGGACGGGAAAGCGGCCGGAAAGTATGGCTTTGTTAGTGGGCTTTAGTAAGGGCAAGGTGTTGCCACTCTAGTTCAGTCGACAGAAAAAAGTAAGTCTTCCATTTCACGAACTCAGGACACACTTTACTGTCAGTGAAGTACGTTGGAGGTGCAATCACTGTTGCAATGTCAGAAATGCTGCATCCAATTTGTGCACAGCAATGTCCCACAAAGAGCAATGCATCATTGTCGAGATGATGTTTTAGTGATGTTGTATGAGAGATAAACATTGTCCAGAACACCGGGGAGAACTCCCCTGCACTTTATCGAATAGTGACATGGGATACTTTATGTCTACTTGAGAGGGTAGGCAGGAACTCGGTTTAACATCTCAGCCAATTTTTGTCTCCTTATCTGAGCAAGTATATACGTGCCTTAGGAGTGGTGCAACGAATTGATTCATTCCTGGGATGAGAAGGTTGTCCTCTAAGGAGAGATTGTGTTGATTGGGCCTGTACTCTCTGGTGTTTAGATGATTGAGAGGTGATCTCATTGAAACATAGAAGATTCTGAGGGTGATTGACAGGGTAGATGCTAAGAGCTTGTTTCCCCTGGCTGGAGAGTCTAGAGCTAGGGGGCATAGTCTCAGTATAAGTGGTTGCCCATTTAGGACTGAGATCTGGAGGAATATCTTCATTCAGAGGGTTATGAATCTTAGTAATTCTCTAACCCAGAGGGCTGTGGATGCTGAATCGTTGAGCATATTCAAGGAATATATATCGTGTCATATGCCGCGTTCTCAATTTTTATCTCATTATGTACCTTTGAACCGCCTTGGACCGTTTTCTATGTTAAGGAAAGGATCTGAATGCAAGTTGTTGTTATTGAACTTTCCCACCTCATGGGACCTTGTAGTAAATACACAAACACCACTACTGTGTCAATAGACTTCTGTGAAACTGTAATGCATTTATTCAGATATTGAAAGCATGCCATTGCTTTACGATCAAGCGCCTATGATCGTAGAAAGGTATTACATCCTCTTCAATGCCGTTAACAGTAATAATTATTCCCTGCAAGAAAGCATCACCCGGGTGGAGCGCAGAGAGGAAAATGTGGTGGGCAGCAGGGATTCGCACAGTTTTAACACAGTAATCCCCGTTACTCTCAAAGAAAGGAAAGTCAATCCCGTTCCTCAAGTTGCGCGCGATTCTCCACGCCAGATTTACCTTTCGGCGCTCTGCTCAGGTGAAACTTAATGCCCAGGCAGTAAAAGCAAAAACACATATTAAACCAATTTATTTAGAGCAGAATTCACTTCCTGGAGGAAACTCCGGCAGTAAAGTTGGTGGCAAAAATGCACCTGAGGTTTCCTGATCTATTCTAATTGCCCCAAAGTGAGATCCGTTCTATAATGTACAAGCTTAGAAAGAAGATTTATTTTACTAAAATACCGCTTCTACTCTCCTGCTGCATGGTGGGTCCGAAAGTATTCGTGAAATTGACAGCCCCCAATCCCGTGGTTAATGGATTATTCAAATTAATGGACTGGGGGTCAAATTTGCATTTTGCGCCCAGCTACGCAGAAGCAGCGGTTCAGTCACAATTATCTCAAGGAACATGAAAAAAGGATGTAATTTAAACGTGAGTTGTACAAATAATTGGTCAGACCCGGTCTGGAATACTGTGGTCCGTTCTGGGCACCGCACTTCAGGAAGGAGATATTGGCCTTGGAGGGGGTGCAGCGCAGATTCACCAGACTGTTACCGGGGCTCAGAGGGTTAAAGTGTGAGGATAGGTTGGAGATATTGGCCTTGGAGGGGGTGTAGCACAGATTCACCAGACTGTTACCGGGGCTCAGAGGGTTAAAGTGTGAGGATAGGTTGGAGATATTGTCCTTGGAGGGGGCGCAGCGCAGATTCACCAGACTGTTACCAGGGCTCAGAGGGTTAAAGTGTGAGGATAGGTTGGAGATATTGGCCTTGGAGGGGGTGTAGCACAGATTCACCAGACTGTTACCGGGGCTCAGAGGGTTAAAGTGTGAGGATAGGTTGGAGATATTGGCCTTGGAGGGGGTGTAGCGCAGATTCACCAGACTGTTACCGGGGCTCAGAGGGTTAAAGTGTGAGGATAGGTTGGAGATATTGTCCTTGGAGGGGGCGCAGCGCAGATTCACCAGACTGTTACCGGGGCTCAGAGGGTTAAAGTGTGAGGATAGGTTGCATTGACTTGGATTGTTTTCCCTTGTGTACAAGAGAGTACTGCGTAAATTAATCAAGATTCTTAAAATGTTTAAACTCTCTGATAGGTTGGATACAGGTGAATTATTTCTTCTGGTATTGAAATCTATAACAATGTAATCCGAAAATTAGAGGTAGGCCGCTCAGAATCTAATTCAGGAAGCACATTTTCACACGAAGTTTTGTAGAAATTTAGCACTTCACCTGCAAAAAGGCTTTGTGTGCTATGGACAATAGGAAATTTCGAGATTGGGATTGAAAAGTTTTTGTTAGGTCAGGGTATTAAATGATTTGGCGGAATCCGGGTAAATGGAGTTGAGGTTCAGACCAACCAGGGTCTCATTCCATAGAGAAGGTTCGAGGGGCTAAATGGCCTGCTCCTGGTTACCATGTTCCAAAATGGTCATTTAAATTATGTACAAAGTAAACAAAATACCAGGAGTGGGGTCGGACACGTCTCACAGATTATATTACCATAGATGGCTATTTGGAAACACAAAGTCTCTCTGAATAATATTTTAATCGATGAAATGCTGATGACCATCGCATTGTCCGGCACATTTGAGATGGACGTGCCTGGTGCTCTAGATCTTCACCGCTGCGTAGAGGACGGAGTCCTCATCGAGGGTTTGGAAGGTGTCCCGCTGACACTGAAATGAATGGTACAGTTGGTCAGAAATGCAATCGAACATCCTACACTCTGGTAACAGTTCAGCAAAATTCTTTCAGCAGATGCTCTGCGGCAGAAGCCGAAAAATGTCAAAAGCGGCGTTATTCCAGTGAACAGTAGTAAACGGGGATTATTGTTCTGCTCTAAAGGGTATTAACTGTCTGCTAACGGCTACATTTGCAGATGAAGGTAAAGCTGTTTATTTAAAAACAAGAAGGGACTCTCGAGCAGCAGCAGGGTAACAGGACATGATAGAAACAGAGAGCGGGACGAACTTTCTACTTGATCAGAGACACTGAAGGGGCGATAAGTGTTCGGCCACCGATCACATTGACTTCGATGGAAAGGGACATTGGTAAGGTGTAAAATGAGCGGCTGAATCCAATCACTGTTTTACGCCCACTCTAAGCCAAAAGTTCCAGCGCCTATTTCTGACAGCATTGGAAAATGAAGGGACAATTAACTTTCCAGGCGGGATACTAGGATGTGGTGTGTAGGACGTGGAAACCGCACGTTGGTTCACTGGGAGAAGTAGAAAATGATCTTGTCTATATCACAATGCTCTGCATATTCCACACATTAACGAACAATTAAACTGTAACTGCTTTACACTGTCTGAATTCGGTTGTACAGGAGTGTATTTGCAGCTGCATTCATGGTAATTGAAATCTGTCATTTCCCTTCAGTTCCTGTAGCGGGACAAATCTACACTTCCCCCCTCAAAGATTTGTGTTCTATTGGAAATAAGTTTGTTCAATCCGCTTAGACAAACAGAGGTCCGTTCACTATTCTTTCTTGGAGATCTTTCTGTCGGCATTTTAAGACATATTGAAGTGTGATCAAAAACGTTTTTGGCCTCATGGATATTAATTACTGGACAAGGCAATTGTGATATTTCAAAAGAACAAGAACTCTGTGAGAGAATGCAACAAATGATTTGGACACATCTTTCCAGGAGCTGGAATGAGCGACATAACAAACAACATAAATGAAAAACATAAAATCCCAGTGCATTTGTAACTTACAGCGTTTACTCTCGGCAATGTTTGCAGGCTAAGAACAGCATCTAAATAAAACAAAACACAAAAGAAATGGATTGATGTTTAAATACTAAGTACATTTCCCTCTTTTATTAAAGAGTTTTATGCCTATGGAGGTTTTGTTTATCATCATATGGATGGGACACCATCTCCACTCTCAATAGTGGGAACTAGCTGGTCATTGACAACCACCAATGGGTATTTGACTATTAACTAGGAAGTGAATGGACCTCCTATGCTGAGCTTTCCTTCTAAAATCCTCTTGGTCTCCAGGAAGTGGATGGGTTGGCCGAGGTTTTCCTCGACATGAGCAGTAGATTTGCTCTGTATGACTTGATGTTTCTCGGATTATCGCTGATGCAGCGATAGCTTGTCTAGTCTTGAGTTGTCCTGTGATTTCAATGAGTGCTAAACTGAATCGATTGTTGATTATTAATGCATTTGTATCCATGATAATAAGGATAGCAATTTGAATAAGGAAACACTTGATTCCGAAATATTTGCATGGCTTTAATGTATTAGCATCACACAGGCATGTTGCTGCCTCTCTACAAAAGGTTACTTGCTGTTGTAAATATTCTGTTATCCTTTTTGATCAATCTCTCTCATAATATCATATGTGAACCTTAACTCTGGAAAATTTCTGTATAAATGTCGCACACTGTAGTTACACCGTCTCACCACTGGAAGCACTATAGCATATTAACCTGTACTGTAGAGGAAGGTAGATGCTCTACCCAACCCAATGTGTTAGCTTCACAATTTGGCAATGGTTTGGCTATTTATCTGTAAATAACAATAAAATGTGAAGTATTGTCCAAAAGGGAAAGACTGGCAACATTGGAAATTAATTTTACCTGTGTACCCTGGTCCTGTAATCCACGACCCTACAATAGCAAAAAGTGGAAGGAACGCACATCAACCCAAGCACCACACCAAACCACCCCTTCAACCACTGTCTGCCCCACCTGTGACAGAGACTGTAGTCACCTGAGAACTCATTTTTAGTGTGGAAGCAAGTCATATTCGTTTGCGATTGACTGCCTAAGAAGAAGAAGACCCTGCACTTGAAGACTCTACTTAGCCCAGACTCCACATGCCTAATGCACTGTGAATTCGATAAGCAATAACTATAAAAATCTTATTTGTGCTCTTTATAAGAATGCACTTCGCATTGTAATTGGTTGCTTCACATTGTGCATTATAAATTCCTCTGCTCCATTCACGTAGAATCAAAACCTGCCAACAGAAGTTTGCCATGCTGTCATTACAGCTATTCACCAGTGGTGGCGCGGTGCAGCTTCTCAGCATGTTTGCAAAAACCTGTGATGCTATCACCAAGTCTACTTGCTTCAGCAATTGCCAATTATATACTATACTGTAAATATATAAATATTTTGCACAAAGCATGATCAGACTTTCTATGTAAACAAATAAGCACAGCAGGTCGGAATTAAAAAGGGGATTGGTTTACATCTATGTGCCGGGTCCAACGATCTCTTTCCGACTATCCTCTCTGCATCTGTTGACTACACTCGCTCATCACTCCCTGTCTAAAACATCACGTTAATTAAATGATGAAAATATAAATTCAGAGTTTATTTTGATTCTTAGCCAGATTCACTAAATGTTTCAGAATGATTGACATTTTATGTGATTCACAGATGTGTTGCTAAATACAAAAAAGTCTACAAACGGTTAAGAGAATTGTAGCAATAACACTGTGTTCATTCGTTTTCGTTAACTGCAACAAAAGCTAAATGCAAATGAGAATTTTGGATGCACGAATACAAAACTGAACTTACATGTTAGGGTCTCACTGCTTTGGTCACCAGGAGGCGCTGTGTTCCTTAAAACAACACAAATCGTCAATTAATCATTTTATTTTCGATGGCACAGGTCATTAAATTCTTGATACAGGTATTGATTGGATATCAGACATGGATCCCGTGTTATATGTAGAAGTGTCTCTCTGACCACGTCCTGGGACATGTGCTTATCCAACTGTTCCCAGGCAAGGTTATTCCTTGTTACCCTGAAACTAACGATTTGTTTGACGTCTAGGGCGATTAATGAGGACCTGTCTCCTGCTCTGACCATGTGGACCAGCACCGTTAAATAGTTTATGAATATTTCCTCCCATTGGACAATCTTTTTGACGAGCACAGTTTCCATTGGGTTAAAAATAAGAATTTGATGAAATCGTCACAAACGGATTCGCAATATCGCTTCAGTGAGCTGACAGAGGGATTTCTTCTCTCATTGACCTGCCGTTAAGATGAGATCCCCAGATGAGAAAGGCTATAGTTTAACGCGATAATGAACAAAAGCACAGTTAAAGGGATGTAGAGCAGATGCATCATCATTACTGAAGTAAGTGAAACCTGCCTGGATTATTGTTTGAGTGTGTGCGATTGTGTGTGTGTTTGAGTGTGTGTGTGTATGCTTTAAAATGAGTGTGCTTTTGTGTGTGACTATGCTTTAGTACGAATGTGTCTCTGTGTCGTTGACTGAACGTCTGAGAAAATATATGTGTCCGTGTGTGTGAATGTTTGTGATTCTGTATACAAGTCTGTGTGTATATGTATATGTATTTGTGAGTGTGTGTATGTATATACATCTAATTGTGTGTTAGAGTGAGTGCGTGAGTGTGAGTGGGGGAGCTTCTTTCTGATATGTAAAGGAAGTGATGTATTCGGGGTACAATTATTCTTGAACGTCTGCATTTGAGTTTTATCTTGGTCAGGTGTGGCTGAAATTGACAATTCAACAGTTAATGCTCTCACCTCATTTCTCTGCTGCTTCTCCACTTCCCTGAGAAGAAAATTTAAGTGTTAGAAATCTGAGCCAAATACTGGATTACAAAATAGGAATATGAGAAAAGTCAAAGAGCAGAAAAGGTCTTTTGGACACAGAAACCTGTGCCACAGCACCATTACTGTCCCAACCCAAACACCAAATGTTTTATGAAGAAACATGAATCGTGTAATTTTAACCTAGCCCGCCAGTGGGAAACGGGCGAATTCAGGCAGGATTCCTGTTGTACACACCGCCCATTTCTCACTCCACTTACCTATAGTTTTATTCCATGCCGTCTTCCAGATTTTCCCCTTGCATTCTCATGTGCTACCCTAACCAGCTCCACAACTTCACCTCTCAGCCGTCTCCTTCCAGACATAGAATCCTGAGTTTTTCGATTCATTTTTTAAAATGTGACACTGTGGGTTGGAATTCCACATGACTGGTAAAGCAAAATGGACAGTATCGCTCACTCTGCCTGTTGTACAGCCCACAGGACATTCAGTTCCACACATGGGGAATATCATAGGTGGCCAATGTGATGTCATCCATCTTGCACTATCAAGCAAGACAGATTTGTACCCCAGTAATGCAATAGCGCAAAAGTAGCGGTAAGTTTGAGCCGCCCATTCTACGTTAAAATCTATTATCTATTGAAATCATTGGTACTAAATATCTGACAGTGCATATAACAGGTGGCCAATTAAAGTCCTTCCGTTATGTGCTTCCTCCAAAGACGCATTTCTACGAAGCTCCCTTTCAGCTTCGATCCTCGCTATTTCACCTGTCAGTTTACGATTTCCAAATATTTACACTCCGAGCTTATGAGTGGAGTGGAAGATTGTTGGAGGAGCTTGTCAATACTGGGTAAGTAGAGCGGCGGCAGTAAGCTTAATCTGTGTGTCCTTAATGAATGGATAATCCAAATTGTTTAACCCACCTTTCTTCCAGAAGCACACACCCAACAGAGCAAGGATGAGAATTAGACCCACAGCAGAGCCAACACCAGCCTCCAGCGCAAAGGATTTATCTAAGTGAGATAAAGGGACACAGTGGAACCAAGTTAAACAACAGTTTCTACACAAAATAGATACTCTGCAGCTTAATGGAAGCCAGCAATAGGCAATAGATCCGGAGTGAATTCCAAACAGAAATAATACATAAGAAATAATATAAAATCATAGAATTGCACAGGATGGTATGAGGCCATTTGGCCCATCGTGCCTGTGCCGGCTCTTTGAAAGAGCTATACAATTAGTATCACAGCTCTGCTCATTCCCCACAGCCCTACATTTTGTTCTAAATTTCAAGTATTTATCCGATTCCATTTGGTATGTTACTATTGTATCTGCTTCCACCTCACTTTCAGGAAGTGCATTGCAGATAACAACAACTCGCTTGTTTATTTTAGTATTGTTATCTCACCTCTAAGTTTAGCCAGTTATCTTAAATCTGTGCCCTCTGGTTGCCGACCCTCCTGCCAGTCTAATCAGTTTCTCCTTATCTACTCTATCGTAAACCCTCATAATTTTGAACCATTCTATTAAATCTCCCCTTAACATTCTCTGCTCTAAGGGGAATGACCCCAGATTCCCTTGTCTCTCCAGATAAAATGGCATAGCATTTCCAACACTCGCGATTTCTTAATGTTAGTGGTTCCTTGGATTTGCACTGTTTCGATAACGTGCCTCAGATGTTCAAAGTCTGCCTCTCCTCCTCTCTGTCTTTATAATAAATGACCCGCATTAAATCAGTGCTGCAAAATCAGCGAATCAGTACTAAAGTAATTGGCACGCAGGTGACAGCACAATGCACTGGGTGAACATGACGCAGCACGCAGATCATTCTCATTGGTCGATTGATTAGTTGCCTCATTAATTCTTAGATTTTTTTCATTGGATATGAACCATGTTCTGGGACCAAGCGACTGTTCCCAGCTGGAGGCAAAAATATAACACACTGTGTGTAAATTAGTCAGTTTAATTCTGTAAGTTTCATTCTGGCCATTGGGTCAAAACTGTGCATGCGAGGAGAGAACGAGATGAGCTAATGTTTCAGGTGCGGGCCTTGGTTAGAACACCCTGCTCTCTCCATAGACGCTGACTGAAATTTTGTATATTTCAAACAGCAGGTAGTTTATTTTGCTGTTTGCTTACTAGGTTAAAATGACCTTCTGTTAAAGTCGGTAAAGTGGATATCTTTTTCTCAGCTTCCCTAGTGCGTAACCTTGGACTATTAGAGAATCGTTGAGGAACTACAAGAGAAAGCGACTGAATCAAATGCTTAATCGAAGTTGGAACAGTAAAATCATTCAATGTTTAGCACTTTAGTTCTGCCATCAGTCACGCAGTAAGTGGCGAACACTTAATGGAATAAGCATCAAAGGGTATTCGACCACTGGCGCAAAAGCGGGCTTTGTCGCATCACCCACCTGTTCATTCCTATATGATGGGGTGTAAGGCGGGCAGCCTATGAGACACCGTACAAGAAGAATTTTAACACCTGGATGTCACTTCCATGCCAGCTTTAATCTTTAAACAGAACAACTGATGCAGACTAACAATGACGCAAAAACCTCTTGTGCTGGTGTCCAATGTAAACAGCGACTCTGTGAATCACTCTCACCTGCTACAGTTATATGTACAGGGTCACTCAGAGCTGATGTTAGCCGCCTTCCCTTCACATCCGCTTCATACAGGCAGGTGTAATTTCCTCCTTGGGCGTGATCTACATTCCTGATGGTGAAGGTGACAGAATTACACCTTGCAGCAGCAGGCTGGACATCCGAGTAATTCGTTTCTCCGTGTCTGTATAAGTAAAATGTGACGCCAGGAAGCTCCCGGGGGCTTGTACAGTTAAAGGTGACTTCTCCGCCCTTCACAACAACATCGGAATCCATTGATAGATTTGATTTGGGTAGACCTGTAAATCGAAAGGAACAAGTAGTGACATTCGATTCAAAATGCAATACAGACTTATTCTTGAGAACCAAAATATTAATGACCTGAACTTGTGTACACAGGGCATCACTACAAAATTTGGAGAAGACACGACATTCGAAAATATAGTGAGCAGTGAGGAGGATATCAACACACATCAAGAGGACATGATTCTGCTATTCCCATTTACACCTCCAGTAGATGCATCTTTTGTTTCTTTACTGGTCCCATAACAACTCCTTTTGCATTGTGCATTCAGACCTTTTGTCATTTAATCGTTGTCATTCCAACCTAACACAAACCTTCCCCTTTGATATTTTCTCCCCCCCCCCCCGCCGCCCCCTACTTTCACTGCCTCTGCATTTGCTTAAAGTCTTTTATATCTCTAAGTTTTTTCCAGTTCTGAGGAAAGGTCATCGATCTGAAACGTTAACACTGTTTCTCTCTTACAGATGCTGCCTGGCCTGCAGTATTTCCAGCATGTTCTGTTTTTAATTCAGGAGTACATAGTCAGACTGGTGAAATTGAGAGGAACATGGTAGATGATTTTTACACACATAAGTGTGAAGTGACACATTTTGGTAAGAACGAATGAGGAGGGACTGTTTAAACGAAATGGTACAGTTTTAAACGTGGTGGTGGAATGGAGGGACCTGGGGTACACATGCACACGTCTTTGAAGGTGCCGGGATAGGCTGAGGAGACATTTAAAGAAAAGCTTTATCAAACAGAGGCTTAGTCTACAAAGTCAAAGACGATATGCTAAAGCTGTAGAAATCACTGGTTAGACGACATGTAGGAATACTGTGTCCCAAATTAGGGCATTACAATTTAGGAACGATGTCAATGCCTTAGAGATGGTGAAGAGGAGATTTACCAGAATGGTTCCAGGGATGAGGGACTTCAGTTATATTGAGAAACTGGAGAAGCTGTGATTGATCTCCTCAGAGCAGAGAAGGTTGAGTAGAGATTTGATACTGGTGAGCCAAATCATGAAGGGTTTTGATAGAGTAAGTAAGGATAAACCTTTTCCAGTGACAGAAATGTGGGTAACCAGGGGACGCAGGTCTGATTGTACAAATTAAATTTGCTCTCAACCTTCTCCGCTCTAAGGAGAACAAAGTCAGGTTCACTAATCTATCCACGTAACTGAGGTCCGTCATCCTTGGAATCATTGTCATAATTCTTCTCTGTCCCTCTCTAAGGCCTTCACACCCTTCCTAAAATGCAATGCCCAGAATTCGACCCAATGCTCCAGTTGAGGCCGAACAAGTGTTTTATAAATGTTTATTATAACATTCTTGCTTTTGTACTTTATGCTGCTATTTAAGAAGTTCAGGATCCCGTACGCTTTTATAACCATTTTGTCAACCTGCCCTGCCGCCTTCAACAATGTGTGCCCATATAGCTCCAGGATTCTCTGTTTACACACACCCTTTAGGATTGTAACATTTACTTTTTATTGCCTCTCCTCATTCTTGCTACCAAAATATATCACGTTGCACTCTTCTACATTAATATATTTGGTATTGTTACCGCATCTCTTGTAAAATAAATGGAAAGAACAACAAAAATGGATTTCTGCATGTTCTTGTGCCATGAAAGTATGGTAACTCAATAACGATTGTGACGTGTTAAATTTAAATATTCGCATCGGCGATTGAGATTCGACAAAAGCGGAATTGACTGTATCAAACAGAAATGGGACAGAAAATAAGTCCGTTGGGGGTCTTGTTCCAAAACCTGGGCTTATCGCTGAAATGTTCATATTTGATACCAGAAGAAGTGTTTGTTTGAAATTCACATTTCTGTTAATTTTGCCGAACCATAACCTGATTAAAAGGAGTGAACAACTCACAAACACTGTGAGGATGTGCATTTCACATAAAGTAGTTCAGTGTTGCTGGGCTCTAGGATGTGGGCTTTGCTGGCAAGGCAGGCATTTAGTGCCGGACCCCAGTTGCCCTTGAGAAGATGATGGTTCTTGAACCAATTTGTGCTCCCGCAATGCTGTTCGGTTTGGACATCCAAGATTTTGAGCGAGCAATGATGAAGGAACGCCAGATATATTTCCAAGTCAGGATGGCATGTGACTTGGAGGTGGGACTAGGAGATGATGCTGTTCAGATGCAACTACAGCCATCGTCCTTTTTGATGATGGAGGTCGAGGGTTTTCGAGGTGTAGTCGAAATGCAATCCATTGAGGGATATGGAAACCTAAAATGTACTTAAGTTAAAATATTTTGCGTATCAGGATGATTTTGTGAATCTCGTTATGCAGTTTCGGTTAACTGACGGAGAATCTGTAACGTGACAAGGCCAGCCTGTCTGGTGGTGCCTCGTGAGGTGAGCATACACTCAGTGGAATTTAAAATCTGGTAGGATGAAGCCATTTGACTTTAAACAATCCATTGTGGTAGTTCCAGACAATTAGGGAGTAAAATTAGATATCAGGGTCATATATTGTTTGATTATAACAGACAGCCTGTAATTCCCCTGTCAGAATGTCTTGCCTTCACATCGCAAATTATCGCGTCTCTCAGCTCCATCACACAGCATTCCCCAAGTACACAGTCACAGGGGCAATTGTAAACCAGCACGATATTACAATCCAGCCAAGTCAATGGAGGGTAAAATTGGGCGGGGAGTAAAACGGGAGGACGATCCCTATCTGCCTCTTTCCCGCCTGGAGGATGTGGATAAATTTACCCTCCAAGTGCTGCCGCGCACTGTGAGCTCATGTTTTTCATCGGGATTGATTTCACAAAATTCATATGAAATGGGGTATAAATTCGCCTTGCACAATAGCCTACAGCAGGCGATAGCTCACCGTCAGCACGTTTTACACATCACCGGATTTCCGTTCCCATTACCTACAATGGAATCAGAAATTGGGCAGGTGTGAATCGGGCAGCCGATTCGCTTTCGCCCATTTTGCGCTATTCCCGTTACGAATTTCACACCCTTATCTCCAGTAACGCCCTTTGCTGCTAACAGGTGCACAGCGAGTTATTGCAGCACTTGTTACATGAATCCTGTCAAGAGTTGAGCACTCAGGTTAAAACCTAACACCAATATTTAAGAAAGGAGGGAGAAAGAAATCGGGGAACTACAGGCCAGTTAGCCTGACATCAGTAGTAGGGAAAATGTTAGAATCTGTTACTGAGGAATTGGTAATAGGGCACTTAGAAAATAATAATAGGATTGGGCCGAGTCAACACGGATTTATGATTAGGCACTTAACAGCCTTCCGGACTCAATATCAAGTTCAACAATTTCAGATCATAACTTCGGCCCCTGTAACATTTTTACTTATATTTTTTATCCACACCTTTGTTTTGGCCTTTCCCCCACCCTTTCTTTTTTTTCTCTCTCCCACATGGCAGGTGTCTCCCACTCTGCAGCGCCTTTCACACCTAATCTAGAGCCATCTTTTGTCTCCACTAGTCCTATCACCATCTCGTCTCTTTTTAAATACGTCTTAATGCCTCTTCTTCTCTTTTGTTCTCTCCCAGCCTGGCCTCTTAATCTATTTCATGTCCTGTGCTTCTTTAGTCTCGACAAAGGGTTTTCACCCGAAACGTTGACACTATTTTCTCTCCACTGATGTTGCCTGGCCTGCTGAGTTTTTCCAGCATTTTCTGTTGTTATTTATGCAAGGGAAATCGTGTTTGACAAATCTGTTAGAGTTTTTTGAGGTTTTATCTAGCAGATTAGCTAAGGGCGAACCAGTGGATGTGGTGTATTTGGATTTTCGGAACGCATTCGATAATGTGCCACACACGAGGTTACTAAACAAAATTAGGGCTCATGGGATTGGGGATAATATGGATTGACGATTGGTTAACGGACAGAAAATAGAGAGGAGGAATAAACGGGACATTTTCGTGTTGGCAGGCTGTAACTGGTCGGGTAAATTAAGGATCTGTTCTTGGGCCTCAGCTATTCACAATCTACATGAATGATTTGGATGTGGGGACCAATTGTGATACATCCAAGTTTGCTGATGATACATAGCTGGTGCAACATAAGTAGTGAGGAGGATGCAAGAAGGCTTCAAGGTGATATAGACAGGCAAAGTGAGTGGGCAGGAACATTGCAAATGAAATAAAATGTGGAGAAATGTGCGTCTAGAACCAGGGTCCACAGTCTCAGATTATGGGGTCGGCCGTTTAGAAATGAGATGAGGGAAAGTTCCTCCACTGAGTGGATGGTGAATCTTTGGAATTCAGTACCCCAGAGTGCTGTGAAGGCACAGTCGTTGAGTATATTCAAGACAGGGGTAGATAGATTTTTGAATATTAAGGGAATCAAGGGATATGTGGATAGTGCAGTAAAGTGGAGATGCAGTAGATGATTGCGAATGATCTTACTGAATAGCAGAGCAGGCTTGAAGGACCAAATGGCCCACTCCTGCTGCTATCTCATATATTCTTATGTTCTTAAAATCAATCCTGTTGTCTTCCTTTCTCCTAATATTAAACAATTAATTCAGTTACAGTGATTAAAGCATGATTTTATAAACATACCAAGAGTGCTGGAAAAGAATTACGAATCTCTGCTCCCTGTCACTCACCTGCTATAGTGACCATCACAGATTCGCTGCGATGAGATTCTAACTGCCTCCCCGTGACGGAGGTTTTATATTTGCACTGGTACCGCCCTCCTTGGCCTTTCATGGTAACCAGGATTTTTCCAATGTTGTCCTTTCTGACAATTTGATCAGATTTCAGATACTGATTATCTTTGTAAAAGTAGAAGGATTTATCACGATAATCTCCGGTCAAGGTGCAGGAAATGGTGACTATCTCTCCTACTACATACACCCCACTCGGTTGATCAAGAGATATCACTGGTGATGCTATTGGATCTGTGGTAAAATAAATAGAAATTACAATTAGAAAGGTATCTGCGGAATTTCATGCAAAGTGCAAGGTTGGGAACTCACTGATGGTTGTGCGGTGTTGACGCACAGTTTCACATCGGATACAGAGATTCCACAATAGGGGAGTTCGGGATTTGATTATAAAAAAAGAAAGACTTGCATTTCGATAGCGCCTTTCATGCTCTTGGGACGTCCGAAAGCTCTTTACAGCCAATTAAGTCATGTTGAAGTGTATTCGCTGTTGTAATTTGGGAAACCAAATGGCTATGCCAAAGTACTTAAATCAGCTCCAGTTCTCTGTCCAAAGTCTGGTTTCCAGCCAGAGATTTTACTCTGGGATAAGAACGGAACAAGGAAAATGTTGCTTTGAAAAGCCAAGTGCTGCTAATTTAGCCCAGGTGAAGATGCGATCAGAGAGAGTGTAAGTGTCCATTTTTACCATAACAGCGACTGGTACTGGTATGATACCTGCACCAGCCGAAGGCAGTGAGCAACCAAAATCAGCGAGGCTTTGAGATTCACACATTTCAAAAAATTCAGACATTTTTATGAGCACGTAATTATTGTTATCATTACCATTGTGGTGGTTGCTGGCATGGCCGGCAACTACTGTCCATCTCTAGATCCCCTTCAGAAGGTGATGGGTGGCCTTCTAATTGGACCTTAGTGAGTCCGGTGTGGTCAAAGTGCACAATAATGTAGTGAGTTCCAAGATTTGGACCTATCGACGATGAAGGAATAGCAATATATTTCCAAGTCAGGCTGATGTGTGACTTGGAGGGGAAATTGGAGGTGCTGGTATTCCCATGCGCCTCCTTCCCTTATCATTCTAGGTGGAAGAGGTCGCGGGTTTGGGAGGTGCTGCTGAAGAAGCCTTGGTGACTTGCTGCAGTGCATCTTGTAGATGGTACACAGTGCAGACACTGTGCGCTGGTGGTGGACGAGCTGAATATTTAATGTGGTGCATGATGTGCCAATCAAGCGAGCTGCTTTGTCCTGGATGGTGTCAAGCTTCCTGAGTTGGAGCGGCTCTCACCCAGGCATGTGGAGAGTATTCAATCACACACCTGACTTGTGCAAGTAGATGCACAAGTGGAAATGTTTTGTGTAATCAGGAGGTGAGATGCTCGCCGCAGAATTCCCGACCTCTGACCAGCTCTAGTAGCCACAGTGTTTATGTGGAGGGGAATATTGGAGTGGATGTTGGTCCCATGCGCCTGCTGTCCTTGTCCTACTGGTTGGTGGAGCTCCCATGTAAGTGAAATGCTGCCGAAATGCAATGCAGAGAGAGATATGGAAACCCACAAGGTAATTAGATTAAAATATCGCGCATAACAGGATCATTTTGAAAGTCTCGGCACGCAGATTCTCTTCTCTGACAGAGAAACCTGTAATATTTCAAGGCCAGCCAGTCTGGCCAGCTTCTTGAGCTGGCGCTACACTTAGTGGAGTTTAATCCCTGGCGCCATGCTGTCATTGTAGCAATAAACTTTGACATTTCAAAAGTATAGGGGATAATTTTCTCTTAAGCGGAGCCTTGAAACAAGTGGTCACGATTCGATTTTATGCACATAATTCAATGGAAAACTTTATCAGGCGGAGCATAAAACCGGCGGCCGAATCGCTATCGCCCATTTTGTTCTACCGCCCATGATGAACTGCACCGCCTTATCTCCAGTAATGCCCTTTGTCGCTAATGGATTCACTTCGGGTGAATGCAGGGCCAATTTTACATGAATCCGGTCTAGAGTTGAGCAATAGGTTCAAAGCCCATTCGGTTATCTACCTCTCTCCTAATATTAAACCATTCATGTTCTTCCAATGAATAAAGCATGATTTTATAAAAATACCAAGATCCTGAAGAAATACTACAAAAATACTCTGCTCCCTGTCACTCACCTGCTACATTGACCATTACAGACTCACTCCGGTGAGATTCTAACCACCTTCTCTTGATGGAGGTTCCATATTGGCACTGGTACCACCCTCCTTGATCTTTACTGGTAACCGGGAATGTTCCAATGTTGCCCTTTGTGATGATTTCAGCGGAGTACAGCCATTGAGTATCTTTGTAAAAGTAAAAGGTTTTATCGCGATTATCTCCAGTCACGGTGCAGGTAATGGTGACCGTCTCTCCTACTACATACACCCCACTCGGTTGATCAAGAGATATCACTGATGTTGTTAGCGGATCTGTGGTAAAATAAATAGAAAGTACAATGAGAAATGGTTCTGCTGATTTTCCTGTGCAGTGCAAGGTTGTGAATGCTGTTATAATTGTGCGGTGTTGAAGTGCCGCTCCACATCGGATACAGAGATTCCACAAAGGGGAGTTTGGGATTTGATTGCAAAGAAGCAAAGAGACAAAGCGCTTTACAGCCAAGTTAATAATGTTGAAGTGTCGCTGTTTCTGATGTGATCAGATGGCCAAGCCGAGGAACCTTAATCAGCTCGAGTTCTCTGTCCAGAGTCCGGTATTAGGCCGGATATTTAAGTTTAGGATATGAGCAGTATAAGGAAATGGTTTCTTTGAAATCCCGTGGTCGACTAATTTATCCCAGGTGAAGAAGTGATCATAAACCTGCACCGCGATCGGTACCAGTGCAAATATGAAACCTCCACCAAGGGAAGGAAGTTAGAAACTAATCTCAGCGAGGCTGTGACGGTCACACGTTTCAAATATTTGGGCTGATTTGGTGAGGCCGCAATTATTGTAATCAATACCACTGTGATAATCACTGGCATGGCCGGCAACTACTGCCCATCACTAGCTTCCCATTCAAAAGTGGGTGGGTGGCCTTCTAATTGAACCCCAGCGAGTCCTGTTATGTCAAAGTGCACAACAACGTAATGACTTCTAAGTTTTGGACCTAGCAACAATGAAAGAAATAGGATATTTGTCCAATTCAGGTTGGTGTTTGACTTGGAGGGGACCTGGAGGTGATGGTGTTCACATGCACCTGCTGCCCCTCTCCTTCTGATGGTAGAAGTTGCGCGTTTGGGAGGTGCTGCTGAAGAAAATTTGCGAGTTGCTGCAGTTCATCTTGTCGATGGTACACACTGCAGCCACGTGCGCCGGTGGAGGAGGGAGTGAATGTTTAAGGTGGTGGATGGGGTGCCAATGAATCGGGCTGCATTGTCCTGGATGGTGTCAAGCTTCCAGCATTGGAGCTGCTCTCATCCAACCAATTGAACCCCCATGTTAACTCAGCAGATTCGTATTTCAAACAATGGAGTTGTTTCAGTGGGCCCAAAATATTATTGAATCATTCCAGATGTGGGCGTTGCTGGCAAGGCCAGCAGTTATTGCCTATACATAGCTGCCCTTGAGAAGATGGGGGTGGGTCTTCTTCTTGAATCGACGCAATCTGTTTGGTGAAGGTGCTCCCACAATGCTCCAGCAGGGAGTTCCAGGGGTGTAATGCAGTTAAAAATGAAGGAACCGTGATATATTTCCAAGTCGGGATTGTGTGAGACTTGGAGGGCTGCCTGGTGGTGATGGTGTTCCCATGCACCTATTGCACTTGTCTTGTGGGTCGTGGAGGTCACTGGTTTGGGATTGTTTAAATGTCCTCCGGAAATCTGTTACTGTCCTCATTGCTCACTATATTTCTGAGTTTCCTCTCGTCTACCAACTTTGAAACTTATGATCTGTATAACCAAGTCCAGGTCATTACTATATGTCAAAAATGTATTCGCTCTTGAATGTTGCTATTGAATATGTTTCCACCACCGCTCCAGGCATGGCATTCCAGATCCCAACATCTCATCGTGTAAAACAGTTCTCTTTATTTCCTCTCTGGATATGTTGCCAATTATCTTAAATCTGTGTCCTTTGGTTTAGTTTCTTTTTTATTTACTCTGTCGATAACCCTTATAACTTTGAACACCTAATTTGAATCTTGCCTTATTCGTTTCAGCTTTAAGGTTACAAAAGCACCTTATCTAGTCTATCCAGATAACTAAAACACTTCCCAGTTTTAATATTACAAAAGCTGTGCCCCGTCTCACTCACCTGTTACTGTTACTCGCACCGGGTCACTAAGTGAGGACCAAGTCCATTGCTTATTGACATCGTATCCATACTTGCACTGGTAATCTCCTTGCTGATGTCTGCTGGTTGTTGCAATGTAAGACACTCTGCTGGTAGTGGAAAATAGAAGTTCGTCCCCATCTTTATAAAAGGTATAATTGCTACCCGGGGAATTTCTGTCACCATTGCAGGTAATCGTGATGTTCTCTCCCGGTAAATACACGCCAGATACTTCATTCCGGGTAATTTCAGGTTTCAGCAGAAGTTCTACGGTAAAAACAACGACAGTGACCGTCAAGGAGCAGGTACCAGTGAAACACGTTTCAGTCTGAGCGGTAAAGAGGACAGGAAGCTGGGAGCTGCACTCCCAACCAACAGCTCCAGCGCTAGCGACCACTTCAGTAGAACATAGACCAGTTTGTGTTTACCTGTGAGCCTCAAACTACCCTGTGTAAAAAGGCACAGTGCTGTCGTGCAGAGCTAGCTGATAGATAGACGAGAGAGTGAAAGAGAGATCGAGACAGACATGCACAGGGTGAGGGAGAAAGAGAGAGAGATCCAGACAGACAGAGAGTGAGGGGAGAAGGAAAATGACAGGTTCAAAGAGACCAACAAAAGACGTTGGCGAGAGGTTATGAGAGATAGACAGGGCACTGGAGAGGAATGAATAATAGGAGAGGGAGAGAAATAGAGACTGCCGGAGCATCATGGAGAAATGGAACGAGGGGGAATCAGCTGAGACCGGATAAGGAAGATAAAAAGGGAGTGAGGGTGGAAGGGAATGAAATTGTATTGAGACAGAGGGTTGAAAGTTGTCATATGGAAACTCGAGGCAATGGGGAATGAGAGAGTGCATAAAAATGGGACAGGCGACTGCAATCATAAAGAAATGGAAAGGGGGACTGAGAGAAAGAAAGAAAGAGACAGAAGATGGAACTTTCACCCCCTCCCTCAGCTCTCGGCGTTGATGATTGGCTCGCTTAGCTACCAATCTACCTAGCATGAGAAACGTCACCCATGTTGGTTGGGGAGCTACTGCAAGCAGGTTGTCGGGTTAGCTGAGAATTTGCGAGGAATTTCTTCACACAGGGAGTGCTGAGAATGTGGAACTCGCTGCCCCGTGGAGTGATTGAAGCAGGTGACATTGCTGCCTCTTAACTGAGGCTAAATGTATATACGAGGGAGAAAGGAATAGAGGCCCGTCGGTGCAGGGCGGTAGGATGGAAGTGAAATGTGTATTAGGAACGCTGATGTGGACCAGCAGGACCAAATGTTCTCTTTCTGTGCTAATAACTTCCATGTAATTCTACATAATCAGCACCCCACTGAGAGCTTCTGAATAAAAACTATTGAAACATTAAAGCTGTGAATATCTGCTCATAGAATTATACAGCGCAGATGGAGGCCATTCGATCTATCTTGCCTGCGCCGGCTCTTTGAAGTAGCAATCGTATGAATCCCTCTACCCTCTGCTCTTTCCCCAAAAATCTGCAAATCTGCTGCTTTGAAGTATTTATCCAATTTACTTTTGAAAGTTACTATTGACTCTTCTTCCACCAGCCTTTCAGGAAGTGCAGTCCACAACATAGCAACTCACTAATAATAATTCTCCTCATCTCCCATTGCCTGTTGACGTTGTTGGACGAATTCCTATTGTCTGAAACTAATGTGCTCTGTGAGAATGCACATTTCTGAAATGACCGGTACTCCAGCTAATTTTCCCTAAGCAACATTCCAGAGAGCGTCTGCTTGTCTGGGAGTTAAATGTTTCTGAACTAATTCTAACAAATAGGTATTATAATATTATATCTCAATTATTGTGAAGAAGTAAAACCGTCGATGCAATAATTTCATTTCCGAACCAAATATTTCAGGATGCATTATCACTTCTCGTTGTCGAGTGTATGCGATGCGGCCCGCAATACAAATTGCAATGGTGACCGGATGTATTTCAGACTGGAGAGAAGAATGCAGTAGAGTCCGCCTGGGGCAGTATTAGGACCATTGATTTCATGGTCACACATATACCAGATGGACTTTGTTACACGAAGTACAATTTCACATTTTATGGATGATACAAAACTTGTTAACGTAGTAAATACTGAGCAGGATAGTAGCAGTCTACAGGAGGACATAACCAGACTGGTGAAATGTGCAGCACATGGATGATGCAATTTATAGCGGATAAGTGTGAAGGGATGTAATTTGTGAGGATTGTCATTGAGAGGCAGTATAATCAAAGTGGTAATATTTTGAGAGGGGTTTTAGAGCAGAGGCACCTGGGAGTGAATATTCACATGTTTTTGAAGGTGACAGAGTAACTTGATAAGGTGGTTAAAAAAGCGAAGGTGACACCTGGCTTTTTAAATAGAGGCTTTGAATATAAAAACGAGATATTCATGCTAAACATTTATAAAGCACTGGCTTGCTCTCAGCTGGAGTAATGTGTAGTGTTCTGGGCACCAAACTTTAAGAAGGATGTCAAGGACTTGTAGAGGGTAAAGTGGAGGTTTACCAGGATGATACGGGGTCAGGGACTTCAGTTATGTGGAGAGATTGGAGAACCTGCGATTGTGCAGGGAAAGTTAAGGTAGAACCTAATTGGTGTATTCTAAATTAAGAGGGGTATGATAGAGTAAATAGGGAGAATCTTTATCGTCTGGCACCTGGGTCCATAACCAAAGCTCAGTGACTTAAATAATTGGGAAAGGAACAAGAAGGGGCCGGCAGAGAATTTTTTTCACACAGATGATTTTAAGATCGGAACAGCACTATGTGAAACGGTGCAGGAAACAGATTCCATCTGAACACTCAAGATTCAATTGGACATCAACTTGAAGGGTGCTCATGTACAGCTTTAGAGTAAAAAGCTGGGGTGTGGGATTCAATTGTACAGCTCTTTCACACAGCCTTCACAGACACGATATGTGGAGTGGCCTACTTCTGTTTCTGACAGATTGTATCATGGTATGAATTTATGCTCTACCGAAATAGAAAGGGATTCATGTTAGTCACCTTCTTTTGTGATGGTGTTGTTCGCCGACAGAAGGCGCTAATGCACTTTTCAGGGCATCTAAAGTTGCAACAAAATGGAGGGATAGCACATCAAAACGAGTGGAGAAACATGTCAATATTCTCCGTCTTTGTGATATGCAAAGTTCAGTGCAGTAAAGGAAAAGAGAAGAGATTTGCTTTGCTCAGTGTTTATCACTCTCTCGTCTCTGAGTGAAATAATTGTGGGTTCGAGCCCCATTCCAAACACTGGAGCTCATAATCTAGGCAGACACGCCCACTGCAGTACTGAGGGAGTGATGCACTGTGGAGATACCAACCCTTGGAATAGACTTTAAACCGAGGTCCTTACCTTCCTCGCCGGTGAACGGTAAATATTCCCCGGCTTTTTCGGAAGAGCAGGGAGGTCCCTGTGTTCTCCTGTGTCAAGGGAGCAGGAGGTGGTGTTCGTGCTCAGGACGAGTTCAGAGAGGGCATGAGGGGAGATGGGAGATAAATAAAAGGCAATTCAAGTCGAGGGCAGGGTGAGCGGGCTAAGGGGATGGTTTCTGTTGCAGAGCACGGGAAGCAGTAGAAGGAGCAGAGGCAGCTGAGTGGATGACCTTAGGAATAGAGGAGTGTACTGAGATGACAAGTTCTAGCGGAGGTGATGGTGAGTTTGGGTAGTAGAGGTGGGAGAAGTTTAGGAACACAGCCGAGCTCCAAACACATGGGGTGGGGAGAGAAGCTGACATGGGAACTGAAAGCATGGAGGACATGGAGTCGCTCAATGAACAGGCCCTGGGATGAAAGGGTGAAAGCCTATCTTAGTAAGAGACTCGGATGGGACTGGAGTTTGGTAGGCAACTATGTCTTGTGGAGAGACCAGAAGAGTGGATCATGTTGAGGCGGGGAATGTAAGTCTACCTAAGGGAGGAGCAAGGGCAGAGTCTGCGTTGAGATTTGGTGATTAGGGCCACAGTGCTACCACAGGTGCTAGAATGCGGAAGCACCTAGGGAGGCTTCAGCGAGGTTCAAGATGTTGCCATTGTGAGTCAAGTCAAAGGCAAAGCCAATAGACCAAAGCAATTCAACAATCACCCACATGGATGGCAAGTGTATTACATAATACGGCAGCACAGAAACAGATCATTCGACCCAATAATCCATGTCTGCAGTTATGCTCAACACGAACCTCCTCCCACCCTCTTCTTCTAACCCCATTAATATATCATTCTCCTCAACTAGCGAAATCCATATTCTAACTACTCTCTGGGTAAAGAGGTTTGTCCTGAATTCCCTTTTAGATTCATCAATGCCGATCTTATGTTGATGGACCTTAGATCTGGTCTCCCACGGAAGTGGAAACATTTCCTCTACAACTGCCCTATCAAACCCTTTCATAATCCTAAAGAGCGTTTTCCCATCACGCTTCTGATTTTACATACCTAGAGAAAAGAGCCCGAGCCTTTTCAATCTCTTCTGATAGTTACATTAATTCAGGTCTGGTATCATCGTAGTAAATATACATTGCACCTTCTCCAGTGCCTCTATATCCAGTTTATAATATGAAGACCAGAACTGTTGACAGTGCTCCAAGTGTGGTCTGCCTTAAGAAATGAATCCCATGGCATTCTTTGTTTTGTTATGTCTTTATTAAATTGTGTCTCAGATTTTAGTGATTTGTGCCCTGTACCCCCAGATTCCTCTGCTCTTCTACCCCATTTAGGCAATTCGTTTCTAAGTAGTAAGTGGTATCCTGATTTCACTTACTTATGTTGTCCCACATATATCCTTCCACTTCACACTTTGTACATAATAGTGAACAATCAATCCGGATGGAAATTGGTAGCGGCGCTGGTTGATACATTGAAGAATCCAAGGGGATAGTGGAGAATTACTTGACTGGGCCGGTAAAAAGATTGTGAGATTAGGCTTCAGCAAGACCGATGGGTGGGGAGATCAGCAACAGAGAAGGAGCGGGAGTTGGTGTTGCTGCTCGTCTGAAAAGATTGACAGAGCTCTCAATGGACCTTTCAAAGAATGCCAGGAGAGGCACAGAAGGTCGCTGTGATTGTTCACCAATAATTCAACCGTACAAATTAAGGAAAATGGAATGTCAGAGAAGCTGGATAAAAAGGAACTTGGGTTGTTAACCAAAGTATACACAGGTTAGATCAAAATAAGTCATCGTAATATTAAGTAGAGCATTTGTCCGGTAAAGTGCTTGGAATTGAAGACAACTTAGTGACATTGGTAGTGAATTGATCAGCAGTTAGGAAACATAGAGGAGCGATAATGGATCTGTAATCTAACTGGCAGGAAGTGACACGTGGTGTCCCCAGGATTCTGTAATACGGCCTCATGTTTTAACTGCATTGATCTATGAGTTACAGGAACGAATAAAGATCCAGATATCCAAGTTCACTGACGGCACTAAGCTGTATAATTTGGCGATAGCAGCAGAATGTTGTAATGCGTCATTGGTAGATTAACGAGTGGGTAAAACTCTGGGCAATTTAGTTCAGTGTCGGGGACTGTTTGGTCAACCAATTTTGACCTAAGGAAGATATATATTCCACCTGGAATACTGTGAGCACTTCAGCAAACCACACCCAAATTAGGATATAGGAACATAGGAATCGAACTAGGCAATTCAGTCGCTCGAGCCTGTTTCTGCCATTCAATTCGATCATTGCTGATCCTCTATCTCAATACCATATTCCCGCTCTCTCGTCATACCCCTTGGTGCCTTTTGTGTCTAGAAATCTATCTCTCTCCTTCTGATATATATTCAGTGACTTAGCCTCCACAGCCTTCTCTGGTGGAGATTTCCAGAGGTTCACCACCCTCTGAGTGAAGACATTTCTCCTCATCTCAGTTCTTAATGTTCTACCCCGTATCCTCAGGCTGTGACCCCTCGTTAAAGTCCCCCCAGTCAGGGGAAACATCCTCCCTGCACCCAGTCTAACCCTGTCAGTATTTTATACGTTTCAGTGAGATTCCCTCTCATTCTTCTAAACTCTAGTGAATACAGGCCGAGTCGACCCAATCTCTCCTCATACGACAGTTCTACCATCACAGGAATCAGTCTGGTGAACCTTCGCTGCACTCCCGCCAGGGCAAATATATCCTTTCTTAGGTAAGGAGACCAAAACTGCACACAGAACTCCAGGTGAGGTCGCACCAAGGCCCTGTATAACTGTAGTAAGACATCTTTGCTCCTGTACTCAAACCTCTTGCAATGAAGGCCAACATACCATTTGCCTTCCTAACCGCTTGCTGGACCTGCATGTTTTCTTGCAGCGACTGGTGTACAAGGACACCCAGGTCCCTTTGTACATCAACATTTCCCAATCTCTTATCATTTAAGTAAATCTCTGCCTTTCTGCTTTTCCTACCGAAGTTGATAACTTCACATTTATCCACGTTATACTGCATCTGCCATGTATTTGCCCACTCAATCAACTTTTCTAAATCGCCTTGAAGCCTCTTTGCATTCTCCTGACAACTCACAATCCAACCTAGTTTTGTGTCATCAGAAAACTTCGCAAGATTACATTTGGTTCCCTCATCCAAATGATTGATAGGGCCGAAGCACTGATCCCTGCGGCACCCCACCAATCACCGCCTGCCACCCCGAAAAAGACCCATTAAGTCCTACTATATGTTTCCTGTCTGTTACCCAATTATTAATCCATGCCAGTATATTACCCCCAATCCCATATGCTTACTTTTGCACACAAAACTGTTATATGAGACTTTGTCAAAGGCCTCCAGAAAAGCCAAATGCAACACATTCACTGGGTTTCCCTTATCTATTCTACCAATTACATCCTCAAAACCTCCAGTAGGTTTGTCAAACACAATTTCCCTTTAATAAATCCATGTTGAATTTTTCTAATCCCGTTCATATTTCCTAAGTGTCCTGTTATCACATCCTTTATAATATACTCTAGAATTTTCCCTACTACTGATGTTAGGCTAACCGGTCTGTAGTTCCCGGTTTTCTCTCTCCCTCCTTTTTTAAATAGTGGGGTTACAGTTGCCACCCACCAATCTGCAGGAGCTGTTCCATAATCTTTAGAATTTTGGACGATGACAACCAATGCATCCACAATTTCCATGGCTACCTATTTTAGTACTCTGGGATGCAGATTATCAGACCCTAGGGATTTATTGGCTTTCAGTCTCTTTAATTTCTCCAGCACTATTTTTTAACTAATACTAAATTTTTTAATTCCTCCTTCTCCCTAGACCTTAGTTTCCCTACAATTTCTGGGATGTTATTAATGTCCTCTTACGTGAAGACAGTAAAATGTATTGTTAATTGTCCAGCCATTACTTTGTTGCCCATTATTATTTGGCCCGTTTCTGGCTGTAAGGGACCTACATTTTTCTACATTAATCATTTTCCTTTAACATACTTTTAGAAGCTTTTGCAATCCGCTTTTATGTTCCTTCCAAGTTTACTTTCATATTCTATTTTCCACTCTTTATCAAACTCTTGGTCCTTTGTTGCTGAAATCTAAACTGCTCCCAATCCTCAGGCTTGCTACATCTTCTGGCAACTCTATATGGATTCTCTTTGGATCTAATGCTATCCTAAATGTATTTGCTTAGCCATTGTTAGGCCGCTTTTCCTTTTCTGTTTTTGCACCAGAAAGGAATTTATAACTTTTGCAATTCTTGCATTCGTTCCTTAAACGTTAGTCATTGCAATCCACTGTCATGCAATTAAATGAAGCTCACAAATCTATTATAGCCAACTCCCTCTTCATATTTCGTACTTTCCTTTGTTTAGATTAAGGACCCTACTTTCGGATTAGAAACATAGAAACAGAAAAGCTTAGAAGATAGGAGCAGGAGTAGGCCATTCGGCCCCTCGAGCCTGCTCCGCCATCCAATGCGATCATGGCTGATCATACAAATACAGAACCCGGCCCCTGCTTTCTCCCCATACCCTTGATCCCTTTAGCCTTAAGAAATATATCCAAGGTGTTGGGCCTGATCCACCTCAGAGGCCAAATCTAGTCTAGGTGTTGGGCCTGAACCAGTATTGATTCTCCTCAGAGGCCGAATCTAGTCAAGGTGTTGGGCCTGAGCCAATATTGATCCACCTTAGAGGCTGAATCTAGTCAAGGTGTTGGGCCTGAGCCAGCATTGATCCACCTCAGAGGCCGAATCTAGTCAAGGTGTTAGGCCTGAGCCAGCATTGATCCATCTCAGAGGCTGAACCCAGTCAAGGTGTTAGGCCTGAGCCAGCATTGACGAACCTCAAAGGCTGAATCTAGTCAAGGTGTTAGGCCTGAGCCATCATTGATCCAGCTCAGAGGCTGAATCTAGTCAAGGTGTTAGGCCTGAGCCAGCATTGATCCACCTCAGAGGCTGAATCTAGTCAAGGTGTTAGGCCTGAGCCAGCATTGATCCACCTCAGAGGCTGAATCTGGTCAATGTGTTAGGCCTGAGCCAGCATTGATCCATCTCAGAGGCTGAATCCAGTAAAGGTGTTGGGCCTGAGCCAGTATTGATCCACCTCAGAGGCTGAATCTAGTCAAGGTGTTGGGCCTGAACCAGCATTGATCCCCCTCAGAGGCTGAATCTAGTCAAGGTGTTAGGCCTTTGCCAGCATTGATCCACCTCAGAGGCTGAACCTAGTCAAGATATTAGGCCTCAGCCAGCATTGATCTACCTCAGAGGCTGAATCTAGTCAAGGTGTTAGGCCTGAGCCAGCATTGATCCACCTCAGAGACTGAATCTAGTCATAGTGTTGGGCCTCAGCAAGCATTGATCCACCTCAGAGGCTGAATCTAGTCAAGGTGTTGGGCCTGAGGCAGCATTGCTCCACCTCAGAGGCTGAATCTAGTCAAGGTGTTAAGCCTGAGCCAGCATTGATCGACCTCAGAGGCTGAATCAATTCAAGGTGTTAGGCCTGAGCCAGCATTGATCCACCTCAGAGGCTGAATCCAGTCAAGGTGTTGGGCCTGAGCCAGCATTGCTCCACCTCAGAGGCTGAATCTAGTCAAGGTGTTAAGCCTGAGCCAGCATTGATCCACCTCAGAGGCTGAATCAATTCAAGTTGTTAGGCCTGAGCCAGCATTGATCCATCTCAGAGGCTGAATCCAGTCAAGGTGTTAGGCCTGAGCCAGCATTGATCCACCTCAGAGGCTGAATCTAGTCAAGGTGTTAGGCCTGAGCCAGCATTGATCCACCTCAGAGGCTGAATCTAGTCAAGGTGTTGGGCCTGAGCCAGCATTGATCCACCTCAGAGGCTGAATCTAGTCAAGGTGTTAGGCCTGAGCCAGCATTGATCCACCTCAGAGGCTGAATCTAGTCAAAGTGTTGGGCCTCAGCAAGCATTGATCCACCTCAGAGGCTGAATCTAGTCAAGGTGCTAGGCCTGAGCCAGCATTGATCCACCTCAGAGGCTGAATCTAATCAAGGTGTTAGGCCTGAGTCGGCATTGATGCACCTCAGAGGCTGAAACTAGTCAAGGTATTAGGCCTGAGTCAGCATGGATCCACCTCAGAGGCTGAATCTAGTCAAGGTGTTGGGCCTGAGCCAGCATTGATCCACCTCAGATGCTGAATCTAGTCAAGGTGTTGGGCCTGAGCCAGCATTGATGCACCGCAGAGGCTGAAACTAGTCAAGCTGTTGGGCCTGAGCCAGCATTGATCCACCTCAGAGGCTGAATCTCGTCAAGGTGTTAGGCCTGAGCCAGCATTGACCCATCTCAGAGGCTGAATCTAGTCAAGGTGTTAGGCCTGAGCCAGCATTGATCCACCTCAGAGGCTGAATCTAGTCAAGGTGTTAGGCCTGAGCCAGCATTGACCCACATCAGAGGCTGAATCTAGTCAAGGTGTTGGGCCAGATCCAGCACTGATCCACCTCAGAGGCTGACTCTAGTCAAATTGTTGGGACTGAGCAAGCATTGACCCACCTCAGAGGCTGAATCTAGTCAAGGTGTTGGGCCTGAGCCAGCATTGATCTACCTCAGAGGCTGAATCTAGTCAAGGTGTTAGGCCTGAGCCAGCATTGCCGCACCTCCGAGGCTGAATCTAGTCAAGGTGTTGGGCCTGAGCCAGCATTGATCCACATCAGAGGCTGAATCTAGTCAAGGTGTTAGGCCTGAGCCAGCATTGCCGCACCTCCGAGGCTGAATCTAGTCAAGGTGTTGGGCCTGAGCCAGCATTGATCCACATCAGAGGCTGAATCTAGTCAAGGTGTTGGGCCTGAGCCAGCATTGATCCACCTCAGAGGATGAATCTAGTTAAGGTGTTGGGCCTGAGCCAGCATTGATCCACATCAGAGGCTGAATCTAGTCAAGATGTTGGGCCTGAGCCAGCATTGATCCACCCCAGAAGCTGAATCTAGTCAAGGTGTTGGGCCTGAGCCAGCATTGAACCACCTCAGAGGCTGAATCTCGTCAAGGTGTTGGACCTGAGCCAGCATTGAACCACCTCAGAGGCTGAAACTAGTCAAGGTGTTGGGCCTGAGTGAGCATTGATTCACCTCAGAGGCTGAATCTAGTCAAGGTGTTAGGCCTGAGCCAGCATTGATCCACCTCAGAGACTGAATCTAGTCAAGGTGTTGGGCCTGATCCAGCATTGATCCACCTCAGAGTCTGAATCTAGTCAAGGTGTTAGGCCTGAGCCAGCATTGATCCACATCAGAGGGTGAATCTAGTCAAGATGTTAGGCCTGAGCCAGCATTGATCCAAATCAGAGGCTGAATCTCATCAAGGTGTTGGGCTTCAGCCAGCATTGATCCACTTCAGATGCTGAATCTAGTCAAGGTGTTGGGCTTCAGCCAGCATTGATCCACTTCAGATGCTGAATCCAGTCAAGCTGTTGGGCCTGACCCAGCACTGATCCACCTCAGAGGCTGAATCTAGTCAAGCTGTTGGGCCTGAACCAGCATTGATCCACCTCAGAGGCTGAATCTAGTCAAGGTGTTGGGCCTGAGCCAGCATTGATCCCTCTCAGAGGCTGAATCCAGTCAAGCTGTTAGACCTGAGCCAGCATTGACGCACCTCAGAGGCTGAATCTAGTCAAGGTGTTAGGCCGGAGCCAGCATTGATCCAACTCAGAGGCTGAATCTGGTCAGGGTGTTAGGCCTGAGCCAGCATTGATCCATCTCAGGGGCTGAATCAAGTCAAGGTGTTAGGCCTGAGCCAGTATTGACCCACATCAGAGGCTGAATCTAGTCAAGGTGTTGGGCCTGAGCCAGCATTGATCCACCTCAGAGGCTGAATCTAGTCAAAGCGTTGGGCCTGAACCAACATTGATCCACCTCAGAGGCTGAATCTAGTCAAGGTGTTAGGCCTGAGCCAGCATTGATCCACCTCAGAGGCTGAATCTAGTCAAGGTGTTAGGCCTGAGCTAGCATTGATCCACGTCAGAGGCTGAACCTAGTCAAGATGTTAGGCCTGAGCCAGCATTGATCTACCTCAGAGGCTGAATCTACTCAAGGTGTTAGGCCTGAGCCAGCATTGACCCACCTCAGCGGCTGAATCTAGTCAAAGTCTTGGGCCTCAGCCAGCATTGATCTACCTCAGAGGCTGAATCTAGTCAAGGTGTTAGGCCTGAGCCAGCAATGATCCACCTCAGAGGCTGAATCTAGTCAAGGTGTTGGGCCTGAGCCAGCATTGAACCACCTCAGAGGCTGAATCTAGTCAAGGTGTTGGGCCTGAGCCAGCATTGATCCACATCAGAGGCTGAATCTGGTCAAGGTGTTGGGCCTGAGGCAGCATTGATACACGTCAGAGGCTGAATCTAGTCAAGGTGTTGGGCCAGAGCCAGCATTGATACACGTCAGAGGCTGAATCTAGTCAAGGTGATGGGCCTAAGCCAGCATTGAACCACCTCAGAGGCTGACTCGAGTCAAATTGTTGGGCCTGAGCCAGCATTGATCCACATCAGAGGCTGAATCTAGTCAAGGTGTTGGGCCTGAGCCAGCATTGATCCACATCAGAGTCTGAATCTAGTCAAGGTGTTGGGCCTGAACCAGCATTGAACCACTTCAGAGGCTGAATCTGGTCAAGGTGTTAAGCCTGAGCCAGCATTGATCCATCTCAGAGGCTGAATCTAGTCAAGATGTTGGGCCTGAGCCAGCATTGATCCACATCAGAGGCTGAATTTAGTCAAGGTGTTAGGCCTGAGCCAGCCTTCATCCACCTCAGAGGTTGAATCTCGTCAAGGTGTTAGGCCGGAGCCAGCATTGATCCACCTCAGAGGCTGAATCTAGTCAAGGTGTAGGGCCTGAGCCAGCATTGATCCACCTCAGAGGCTGAATCCAGTCAAGGTGTTGGGCCTGAGCCAGCATTGATCCACATCAGAGGCTGAATGTAGTAAAGGTGTTAGGCCTGAGCCAGCATTGATACACCTCAGAGGCTGTATCTAGTCAAGGTGTTAGGCCTGATCCAGCATTGATCCACCTCAGAGGCTGAATCTAGTCAATGTGTTAGGCCTGATCCAGCATTGATCCACCTCAGAGGCTGAATCTAATCAAGGTGTTGGGCGTGAGCCTGCATTGATCCACCTCAGAGGCTGAATCTAGTCAAGGTGTTGGGCCTGAGCCAGCATTGATCCACATCAGAGGCTGAATGTAGTAAAGGTGTTAGGCCTGAGCCAGCATTGCCGCACCTCCGATGCTGAATCTAGTCAAGGTGTTGGGCCTGAGCCAGCATTGATCCACATCAGAGGCTGAATCTAGTCAAGGTGTTGGGCCTGAGCCAGCATTGATCCACATCAGAGGCTGAATCTAGTCAAGGTGTTGGGCCTGAGCCAGCATTGATCCACCTCAGAGGGTGAATCTAGTCAAGGTGTTAGTCCTGAGCCAGCATTGATCCATCTCAGAGGCTGAATCCAGTCAAGGTGTTGGGCTTGAGCCAGCATTGATCCACCTCAGATGGTGAAACTAGTCAAGGTGTTGGGCCTGAGCCAGCATTGATCCACCTCAGAGGCTGAACCTAGTCAAGATGTTAGGCCTGAGCCAGCATTGATCTCCCTCAGAGGCTGAATCTAGTCAAGGTGTTGGGCCTGAGCCAGCATTGAACCACTTCAGAGGCTGAATCTGGTCAAGGTGTTAGGCCTGAGCCAGCATTGAACCACTTCAGATGCTGAATCTGGTCAAGGTGTTAGGCCTGAGCCAGCATTGCCGCACCTCAGAGGCTGAATCTAGTCAAGATGTTGGGCCTGAGCCAGCATTCATCCACCTCAGAGGTTGAATCTCGTCAAGATGTTAGGCCTGAGCCAGCATTGATCCACCTCATAGGCTGAATCTAGTCAAGGTGTTGGGCCTGAGCCAGCATTGATCCACCTCAGAGGCTGAATCTAGTCAAGGTGTTGGGCCTGAGCCAGCATTGATCCACATCAGAGGCTGAATGTAGTAAAGGTTTTAGGCCTGAGCCAGCATTGCCGCACCTCCGATGCTGAATCTAGTCAAGGTGTTGGGCCTGAGCCAGCATTGATCCACATCAGAGGCTGAATCTAGTCAAGGTGTTGGGCCTGAGCCAGCATTGATCCACATCAGAGGCTGAATCTAGACAAGCTGTTCGGCCTGAGCCAGCATTGATCCACATCAGAGGCTGAATCTAGACAAGGTGTTCGGCCTGAGCCAGCATTGATCCACCTCAGAGGGTGAATCTAGTCAAGATGTTAGGCCTGAGCCAGCATTGATCCACCTCAGAGGGTGAATCTAGTCAAGATGTTAGGCCTGAGCCAGCATTGATCCACCTCAGATGCTGAAACTAGTCAAGGTGTTGGGCCTGAGCCAGCATTGATCCACCTCAGAGGCTGAACCTAGTCAAGATGTTAGGCCTGAGCCAGCATTGATCTCCCTCAGAGGCTGAATCAATTCAAGGTGTTAGGCCTGAGCCAACATTGATCCAGCTCAGAGGCTGAATCTAGTCAAGGTGTTAGGCCTGAGCCATCATTGATCCAGGTCAGAGGCTGAATCTAGTCAAGGTGTTAGGCCTGAGCCAGCATTGATCCACATCAGAGGCTGAATCTAGTCAAGGTGTTAGGCCTGAGCCAGCATTGATCCACATCAGAGGCTGAATCTGGTCAAGGTGTTAGGCCTGAGCCAGCATTGAACCATCTCAGAGGCTGAATCTAGTCAAGGTGTTGGGCCTGAGCCAGCATTGATTCCCCTCAGAGGCTGAATCTAGTCAAGGTGTTAGGCCTGAGCCAGCATTGATCCATCTCAGAGGCTGAATCCAGTCAAGGAGTTGGGCCTGAACCAGCATTGATTCTCCTCAGAGGCTGAATCTCGTCAAGGTGTTAGGCCTGAGGCAGCATTGATCCAACGCAGAGGCCGAATCTAGTCAAGGTGTTGGGTCTCAGCCAGCATTGATCCACCGCAGAGGCTGAAACTAGTCAAGATATTAGGCCTGAGCCAGCATTGATCCATCTCAGAGGCTGAATCCAGTCAAGGTGTTGTGCCTGAGCCAGCATTGATCCACTTCAGTGGCTGAATCTAGTCAAGGTGTTAGGCCTGAGCCAGCATTGCCGCACCTCCGAGGCTGAATATTGTCAAGGTGTTGGGCCTGAGCCAGCATTGCCGCACCTCCGAGGCTGAATCCAGTCAAGGTGTTGGGCCTGAGCCAGCATTGATCCACATCAGAGGCTGAATCTAGTCAAGGTGTTAGGCCTCAGCCAGCATTGATCCATCTCAGAGGATGAATCTAGTCAAAGTGTTAGGCCTCAGCCAGCATTGATCCATCTCAGAGGATGAATCTAGTCAAAGTGTTAGGCCTCAACCAGCATTGATCCACCTCAGAGGCTGAATCTAGTCAAAGTGTTGGGCCTGAGCCAGCATTGATCCACCTCAGAGGCTGAATCTAGTCAGTGTGTTGGGCCTGAGCCAGCATTGATCCACCTCAGAGGCTGAATCTAGTCAGGGTGTTGGGCCTGAACCAGCATTGATCCACCTCAGAGGCTGAATCTAGTCAGGGTGTTGGGCCTGAGCCAGCATTGATCCACCTCAGAGGCTGAATCAAGTCAAGGTGTTGGGCCTGAGCCAGCATTGATCCACATCAGTGGCTGAATCTAGTCAAGGTGTTGGGCCTGAGCCAGCATTGATCCACAACAGAGGCTGAATCTAGTCAAGGTGTTGGGCCTGAGCCAGCGTTGATCCACCTCAGAGGCTGAATCTAGTCAAGGTGTTGGGCCTGAGCCATCATTGATCCAGCTCAGAGGCTGAATCTAGTCAAGGTGTTAGGCCTGAGCCAGCATTGATCCACATCAGAGGCTGAATCTAGTCAAGGTGTTAGGCCTGAGCCAGCATTGATCCACATCAGAGGCTGAATCTGGTCAAGGTGTTAGGCCTGAGCCAGCATTGAACTATCTCAGAGGCTGAATCTAGTCAAGGTGTTGGGCCTGAGCCAGCATTGATTCCCCTCAGAGGCTGAATCTAGTCAAGGTGTTAGGCCTGAGCCAGCATTGATCCATCTCAGAGGCTGAATCCAGTCAAGGAGTTGGGCCTGAACCAGCATTGATTCTCCTCAGAGGCTGAATCTCATCAAGGTGTTAGGCCTGAGGCAGCATTGATCCAACGCAGAGGCCGAATCTAGTCAAGGTGTTGGGTCTCAGCCAGCATTGATCCACCTCAGAGGCTGAACCTAGTCAAGATATTAGGCCTGAGCCAGCATTGATCCATCTCAGAGGCTGAATCCAGTCAAGGTGTTGGGCCTGAACCAGCATTGATCCACTTCAGTGGCTGAATCTAGTCAAGGTGTTAGGCCTGAGCCAGCATTGCCGCACCTCCGAGGCTGAATATTGTCAAGGTGTTGGGCCTGAGCCAGCATTGCCGCACCTCCGAGGCTGAATCCAGTCAAGGTGTTGGGCCTGAGCCAGCATTGATCCACATCAGAGGCTGAATCTAGTCAAGGTGTTAGGCCTCAGCCAGCATTGATCCATCTCAGAGGATGAATCTAGTCAAAGTGTTAGGCCTCAGCCAGCATTGATCCATCTCAGAGGATGAACCTTGTCAAAGTGTTAGGCCTCAGCCAGCATTGATCCACCTCAGAGGCTGAATCTAGTCAAAGTGTTGGGCCTGAGCCAGCATTGATCCACCTCAGAGGCTGAATCTAGTCAATGTGTTGGGCCTGAGCCAGCATTGATCCACCTCAGAGGCTGAATCTAGTCAGGGTGTTGGGCCTGAACCAGCATTGATCCACCTCAGAGGCTGAATCTAGTCAGGGTGTTGGGCCTGAGCCAGCATTGATCCACCTCAGAGGCTGAATCCAGTCAAGGTGTTGGGCCTGAGCCAGCATTGATCCACATCAGAGGCTGAATCTAGTCAAGGTGTTGGGCCTGAGCCAGCATTGATCCACAACAGAGGCTGAATCTAGTCAAGGTGTTGGGCCTGAGCCAGCGTTGATCCACCTCAGAGGCTGAATCTAGTCAAGGTGTTGGGCCTGAGCCAGCATTGATCCACCTCAGAGGCTGAATCTAGTCAAGGTGTTGGGCCTGAGCCAGCATTGATCCACCTCAGAGGCTGAATCCAGTCAAGGTGTTGGGCCTGAGCCAGCACTGATCCATCTCAGAGACTGAATCTAGTTAAGGTGTTAGGCCTGAGCCATCATTGATCCAGCTCAGAGGCTGAATCTAATCAAGGTGTTGGGCCTGAGCCAGCATTGATCCACCTCAGAGGCTGAATCCAGTCAAGGTGTTGGGCCTGAGCCATCATTGATCCAGCTCAGAGGCTGAATCTAGTCAAGGTGTTGGGCCTGAGCCAGCATTGATCCACCTCAGAGGCTGAATCTAGTCAAGGTGTTGGGCCTGAGCCAGCATTGATCCACCTCAGAGGCTGAATCCAGTCAAGGTGTTGGGCCTGAGCCAGCTTTGATCCAGCTCAGAGGCTGAATCTAGTCAAGGTGTTAGGCCTGAGCCAGCATTGATCCACCTCAGAGGCTGAATCTAGACAAGGTGTTGGGCCTGAGCAAGCATTGACCCACGTCAGAGGCTGAATCTAGTCAAGGTGTTGGGCCTGAGCAAGCATTGATCTACCTCAGAGGCTGAATCTAGTCAAGGTGTTGGGCCTGAGCCAGCTTTGACCCACCTCAGATGCTGAATCTAATCATGGTGTTGGGCCTGAGCCAGCATTGATCGACCTCAGAGGCTAAATCTAGACAAGGTGTGAGGCCTGAGCCAGCATTGACGCACCTCCGAGGCTAACTCTAGTCAAGGTGTTGGGCCTGAGCCAGCATTGATCCACCTCAGAGGCTCAATCTAGTCAAATTGTTGGGCCTGAGCCAGCATTGACCTACGTCAGAGGCTGAATCTAGTCAAGGTATTGGGCCTGAGCAAGCATTGATCCACCTCAGAGGCTGAATCTAGTCAAGGTGTTAGCCCTCAGCCAGCATTGATCGACCTCAGATGTTGAATCTAGACAAAGTGTTAGGCCTGAGCCAGCATTGACGCCCCTCCGAGGCTGAATCTAGTCAAGGTGTTGGGCCTGAGCCAGCATTGATCCACCTCAGAGGCTGAATCTAGTCAAGTTGTTGGTGTAGTGTCTGTGTGTTGATAAAGACACTGAAGACAGGAGTTGGTTCCTAGGTGTTTACTAAGCAAAGTCTGGGCGGGGGGGGGTTCTAACGGATATACACAATATGCAGGTTTATATAGCCCGAGTGGCAATTACCGGCATTACAGCACACCTGGCGCTCTAAAAGGCACATACATTACAATTCCTCCCCTTTTAGCAACCAGTACATCATATTTTAAATAATTATTAATTACATGTTATAAGCAAAATAATATACATTGCTGTAGTTAATTAATTATAAGTCAGTCTCTCAGGAGGCTTCCTGACTCGGTCCGGATAACACCTCGGGGGTGTAGTAGTTTCTGGCGGTGTAGTAGGTTCTTCTGGCATGGCTGATTCGGCTTGAATGCCAGTGTCGGGTTCATCGGGTTCCAGTATCACCGGATCGGAGGTAGATATGGGTATCTCTACTTCATCGTTAGATGTATAGATTTGTGGTGTAGGTTGTCCCTTTTTGGATGACTTTATGATTTGTCAGCATGGCGCCTTATTATGCTTTCTCCGATGTCCACGGTATACATCAGTGGTCCTAGTCGTGTGCAGATAGTTCCAGGCTGCCATTTCTCGGTACGGTAGTTCCGGGCCAAAACTTGTTGACCTATCTGGAAGGTTCTAGTTGGCCTTTCATTCATGCCTTGAAACCGCCAGTTCTCCACGTCCCTTCTGATGTTGGGCTTGACCAAATCCAGCTGGCATCTTAGGTTTCTATTGAAGAACATAATGGCGGGAGTTTGGTTGGTAATCATATGTGTTGCATTCCTGTATGCGAATAAGAAGTTATCCACCTTGTGCTGAAGTTTTATGTCTTCATTACCCATAGCCTTTATGGCCTTCTTGAAGGTCTGGACAAACCTTTCAGCCAATCCATTGGTGGCGGGATGGTATGGGCCGGATGTGTAGTGCTTAACCCCATTGTTTATTTAAGAACTTTCTGAATTCTTCGGACACAAATTGCGGTCCATTATCAGAACATATCTGTTCCGGCAGCCCATTCCTGGCAAATATGGTCTTAATACTGTGATGGTTTTTTCCATGGTGCTGGAGGACATCTTCATTACCTCCGGCCACTTGGAGTGTGCATCAACTGCGATTAAGAACATTGAGTCCATAAATGGACCAGCAAAGTCGATGTGTACCCTTTGCCAGGGAGATCAGGGCCACTCCCATGGATGTAGAGGGGCTTGTGGTGGAGCGTTTTGGACCTTCTGGCATCCTAGGCAGCTCTTGGTCATTTCTTCGATGTCTCCATCGATACCTGGCCACCATACAAACGCCCTGGCTACGTTCTTCATTTTCACTCCACCCAGATGCCCCTCGTGAAGCTCCTTTAGCACTTTATCCTGGAGTTTGGGTGGAATCAACACTCTGGATCCACACATCAAGGTTCCTCGGCACACTGACAGCTGTTCTCTTCTTTGTGAGAATGCTGGCAACAGTGGTTCACCATGTGCTGGCCATCCCTTCACTGTTAAATCGTAGACCCGTGAGAGAGTCGGGTCATTTCTCGTTTCCCTTTCAATGGCAGAATTTGTTACTGGTAGACATTCCACTATGGTAGAGTGGAACATCTCCATTGGGTCTACTGTAGGTGCCTCTTCTACCGTTGGCAATGATAGGCGCGATAAACCGTCAGCATTCCCATGCTGTTTTGACCCTTTGTATTCTATGTTGTATTGGTGTGCCCCTAGAAAAAGGGACCACCTCTGTAGCCTTTGCGCTGTCATAATGGGAACACCCTTTTTAGGGTTGAATATGGAGATGAGGGGTTGATGGCCAGTCAACAAGGTAAATTTTATCCGTGTAGGTAATGGTTGAATTTCTTTACTCCCCATACCAGGCTGAGTGCTTCCCTGTCGATTTGGGCATAGTTACGCTCAGCTGAGTTCAATGAGCGTGACGCAAAAGCTATCGGCCGTTCCGAGCCATCAGGGAATTTATGCGATAATACTGCTCCTATGCCGTAAGGGGATGCATCGGACACCAGTCTGATTGGCAGTGATGGGTTGTAATGAGCCAAAACTTCTTTGGATGTGATTAAGTCTTTGCATTTATGGAAGGCACGTTTGCAGTCTTCGTTCCATTTCCAAATTACTCCTGTTTGTAGCATTTCATTAAGAGGGTGTAGAAGAGTTGATAAGTTCGGTAAAAATTTATGATAGTAATTTATTAATCCCAGGAACGACCTTAATTGTGAAACATTTTCAGGTGCTGGGGCTTTTATGACCGCTTCAATTTTTTCAGGTGACTTATGCAACCCTTCCTTATTTATTATGTGGCCACAATATGATATTTGATTTTGGAAAAATTCGCACTTGGGGCGATTTGCTCGTAGGCCCCGTTCTCTCAGCCCAGTGAGCACCTGCTCTAAATTGGCAAGGTGCTCGTTGTCGTTTTCTCCTATTACAAGGATGTCGTCTAGGTAGCATTGAGTCCCAGGAATCCCTTGGAGGACTTGCTCCATAGCTCTTGGCCAGATAGCTGGAGCGGATGCTACTCCGAAAACCAGTCGATTGTACTGGTACAGACCTTTGTGTGTATTTATCGTGAGATATTTTTTAGAGGCCTCTTCAACCTCAATCTGCAGATATGCCGGATAGTGAGGTAAAAATATCTTCTATCCTCGGAAGAGGATACTGTACCGTGTGAAGGACCAGGTTTACAGTCACCTTGAATTCTCCACAGATGCGAATTTTTCTCTGTTCTTCAGATTTATCATTCTTCAATGCTTTCTTCATGACTGGGATGATGGGTGTTGCCCACTCGCTCCAATCTATTTTAGATAATACGCCTGCCTTTTCCAAATTCTCCAGCTCTGCCTCGACTGCTGGACGAATTGCGTATGGCACCGGTCTTGCCTTAAAAAACTTGGGAATTGCTACATCTTCCACTTTTATTGAGGCGGTGAGAATGTATAAATACAACTTCTGTATTTCTTTGCCATTGTATACAACAGGCACCCTTATTTTTCCTTTGGGGTATACTTTCTGCCCCGTATATGTTTTCAAGATAATGGATGTGTCTTTTAAAGGTATATGCGGAAATAGCCGCTCGTAATCCCATCGATTTATGACGGTCAGAGCTGATCCTGTATCTAGCTCCATTTTAACTGGGGACCCTGCTATTGTGAGGGTAACCCAAATGGTCTGGTAATCTTCTTTGGCAATTATATTATGTCATTTGAGGGAGCTTAGTCTCTTGTTCCCGGAGTCGCTATCACTCTTCTGGTCTTCGGAGCTACTGTCCATCATCATTTGTATCTTTCTGTGCTTTTCCTTATTGATTCTTTTCCTGTTAGTGGATTTTTTGTTTCCAGATCGGCACACACATGGAATGTGTCCCATGTTTCCGCATTGCCTGCATGCTTTGTCCTTGAACCAGCAGTCCCTCTGGTCATGGGTGGATCTGCCGCAGCGATAACATCTCTCGAAAGCCCGTGTCATTTCATGGGTGCCGAAGTCCTGTGGCCTTTGCTGTATCTCTGCAGCTCCTATTGCACTGAAAGCCTTGTCCAGTGTTAAATCTTTCTCAGACAATAGCCTTTTTTGTGTTTCTACACTTAGGGGATCGAAGACGAATTTGTCTCGCAGAGAATCTGCCAGTCCGGCCTCGAATTGGCAGTGTAGGGTATCAACAATCTCCTTAAAATTCTTGTCCATCGGTTCGGCTGCAGTGATTAAGTTTCGTAACAGCTTGTATGCCTTTGCACCCATTAGGTCCAGCAGTACTGAAGCTTTTTTTTCATCTTCTATTCCATTTGCAGTGCAATATACCTCTACTCTTTCCACGTATGTGGTCCAATCCTCTATTTCGCTATCAAAAGCATCAATATTACCAGACCTAGGCATTTCAGAAAAGATATGGTGCTTCCCGTGCTTTCCAGCCGCTGCTGCCGATGACAATGCTGTTTCCCTCGGTTTCCGTTTTTTTTTTTTTATTTGTTTACAGTTGGAGACTCGTTCCCGCCGCACTTTCTCTGCAGGTCTGAACGCTGACCTGCTTGCCGCGCCGGCCGTCTCCCGAGTGCTCCCTCCCAGTCCATTATTGCTTGCCTCCGATTTCGCTGCCTGTCTCAGCTGTAGAGCCAGCCACTGGAGCCCCAGCCTGACGCCCAGGAATCGATGTCCTGGAGGTGCTGCTGAATTGCAGGTAAGTCCGTTTCCACTTCATCGCCACTGTAGTGTCCGTGTGTTGATAAAGACACTGAAGACAGGAGTTGGTTCATAGGTGTTTACTAAGCAAAGTCTGGGGGGGGGGGGTTCTAACGGATATACACAATATACAGGTTTATATAGCCCGAGTGGCAATTACCGGCATTACAGCACACATGGGGCTCTTAAAGGCTCGTACACTACAATTGGGCCTGATCAAGCATTGATCCACCTCAGAGGCTGAATCTAGTCAAGGTGTTAGTCCTGAGCCAGCATTGATCCAACTCAAAGGCTGAATCTAGTCAAGGTGTTGGGCCTGAGCCAGCATTGATCTCCCTCAGAGGCTGAATCTAGTCAAGGTGTTAGTCCTGAGCCAGCATTGATCCACCTCAGAGGCTGAATCTAGTCAAGGTGTTAGGCCTGAGCGAGCATTGATCCACCTCAGAGGCTGAATCTAGTCAAGGTGTTAGGCCTGAGCCAGCATCGATCCACCTCAGAGGCTTAATCTAGTCAAGGTGTTGGGCCTGAGCCAGCATTGATCCACCTCAGAGGCATAATCTAGTCAAGGTGTTGGGCCTGAGCCAGCATTGATCCACCTCAGAGGCTTAATCTAGTCAAGGTGTTGGACCTGAGCCAGCATTGATCCACCTCAGAGGCTGAATCTAGTCAAGATGTTAGGCCTGATCCAGCATTGATCCACCTTGAAGAAGCCTTCGCCCCTCGCTGTCTGTCTTCTGCTCTCAGCTCACTATATTTATAGTTATTTCGGTGGGCCATGATCTATTTAATGTCACGCTCCTATACTCATCTTTATCGCAAGTGTGATTCAGGACAACACCCCTCGCCTGTTTCCTTGCATTTTACGACCTTCTTATCATTTTGGTGTTTGTTAATTGACCTTGCTGACACTTCCCCCATCTGTTCCTGACTGCAGATTTAATTTATTTTCTAAGAGTCAAACTTCATCTGTGCATCGAATAGCTGTTTCTTACAATTCCCTTCTTTGAGAAGGAAATATCCTTATTGACTTCTCACAATTCTAGCTAATTCTAAATTTTGGGTTGTCTCCCCATCCGTTTGATTCGGTGCTGCAGGTAGCCTACCAGTATTACCAAGATTATCAGTATGGATCCTTGCCCTACTACTGAGCACAGCATTAGCATCCTTAAACAAGGAGTTTGGCTAACATTGTAGACTGATTCATACCACTTCCGTTCCCCTAGCTTTTGGATTTCTGATTCCATCTCCTTATTCCGCTGGGTCATTTTAACTAAGGGAGCTTCCGAGGTGCTAGTTCTTTCTAAGATTGATTTGAGGTTGAGAGACAATGGGGGAATCGGGTGGCCGAACTGGGTTACGGCCTCGAGCGCTTCGTTCTGCATGGATATGTTAACTCTCAGTTCTGTGATGTTGTGAGCTGAGACAGGGAGCAGGACGTGACCCCTACTATGGTTGTTTGGGTTGGCTTAAAGCAGAATGTAGTGCTCTGAATGGGACATCCCTGGTCCCCATGTTTCATCGTCTTGGCGTTAGTCGTGACACAGTAATTTCCCATCTGGAGGTACGTATAGTTTGAGCTGTCTGGCCCCCATCACTGGATGTTTATGTCGCAGTGGGCGACTCTGGATCCAGGGTGAAGCCGCAGGCTGGCTTTCATAGAAATATAGAAGATAGGAGCAGGAGTAGGCCATTTGGCCCCTCGAGCCTGCTCCGCCATTCAATGCGATAATGGCTGATCATCCAAATTCAGTACCCGGTCCCTGCTTTCGCCCCATACCCCTTGATCCCTTTAGCCTTAAGAAATATATCCAACTCCTTCTTGAATATATTTAATGAATTGGCCTCTACTGCCTTCTGCGTTAGAGAATTCCACAGGTTCACCACTCTCTGGGTGAAGAAATTCCTCATTTCTGTCCTAAATGGCTTACCCCTTATCCTTAGACTGTGACCCCTGGTTCTGGACTCCCCGACCATCGGGAACATTCTTCCTGCATCTAGTCTGTCCAGTCCTGACAGAATTTTATAAGTTTCTATGAGATCCCCTCTCATTCTTCTAAACTCCAGCGAGTACAAGCCCAATCGACCCAATCTCTCCTCATACGTCATTCCTGCCATCCGGGGTTCCTTACATCGCAGTGGCACAAACAGGGCCCTCCTTGATTGGAGCAGCATTCTAATCAGGCTGTCACTTATGAAGGATGGAATTGATTGTCTCCTATATCTCTGAGTCCGTCTGCTATCTGGCTGAGCATATAACTCCCATAAACAGACCAGACCATAGCCCTGGATATGTTTTTCTCTGCTTCCCCTTATCTTTGATGATTTCATTAACTGTTTTTTCTATTTGTTGTAACACCTTTACCTCGCCTCTGACTGTCAAGAGATTTTGGGACAGTTCTTGGATCACATCCCACCCTTCTTCGTTTATTCCTGATAGAATCCCCTCTCATTGTCTCATTGTGTTCCCACGTTTTCTACATCGACCTGATTCCAGGCAGCTGTCCCCGCCACTCCCCCAATCCCCTTATTGTTCTGGCTCGTCATGTTTACTTTTGCTGCTACCTCTTCCTCGCCCCATGATCCCCAGTTATCCGGTACCTGGATTTTTGCTAAGAAATCCCTCACTGTCTCTTCCACCAGCTGATTCAAGTAGATGCGGTATCCTGCGGGACACAGCCCCTGTGGGAGAGGGATGTCCCTGAAGTGGAGTAGAACGGGCACTATCTCATATCTCACGTCGCTGTGCAGCTTCTTATTTGGTCCGGGTGACCACTAACCCATTCCTTGGCGCTTTCTCTAGCAGCGGGCATTCCCTTACTCTGGTGCTGCTTGGTTCCTGGCTCTTGCCTTTCTCCTCTTTATATATCACAATCTGTTGGACCCTTCCCCATTGTCTGGAGCCGCTCACAGGCTGTGCAGCTGCTCACACATACCCAGGCAGGCAGCACATGGTGCAGGAAGGAAGGAAGGAAGGAAGGAATGGCGGCTGCAGCTCACCAGCTTGGCTCCTGTGTGTGAGTGAGTGAGTGTGGAGCTCAGGACCACAAGGGGCTGGGGGATTGGAGGGGTGAAAATGAATGTAGGGGGTGATTGACGCCCCAGGAGATGGGCACAGAGGGAGGGTGAATAGGAACAAATACAATCAAGAATAAATAATAATAATAACGTATGGACTTCGCTTCTGTAAATGAAATGTCTGCATTCTGTGATTTGAGTGGAGTGGAATAAAATGAAAGGAAAGATCCCACAGCAGCTTTTGCACTGAAAACACTCCAGAAACGTTCCCCCATAGAGCCCAGTCCAGAAAAACATCAAATGGATTATTCTGAAAATCTATACATATAAACGAGTCGATCTGTCTGTCCTTCCATCTGTCCTCGGGTGTGCGTCTGTCCAGCTATGTGCTCGAAAGTTAGAGCATACCTACGCGTGCATTACGTCGAAAGAAAGCTCACCGTTCCAAAACGATGGTAAGCGTATTTACGTTTCGGCCGGACAAAAATTGCGCCCGCGGTATCCGAAAAACCTTCAACATTCCGCTCATTAGCATCTCATTATCCGCTCATTAGCGACAGAGTGACCTCGAGGTCGACCAATCGTACGCCGGGTTGCTGGCGCGTGCGGCCGGGCCCTCCTACGGTCGCGTGATGGGACGATTGACCAATCCTACGCTTTGAACCGAGGTGAGTCGCCGCCATCTTGATTCCAAACTTTTCCTTTCTTTTTCCCGCTTTCTGCGTCTTTAAAAAAAACGTTGCTTTTAAAACACATATTGTTTTTAAAAAAAATTTTAGAAAGTAATTAACTTATCTAATCTCATTAATTTTCCTACCATTCCCCGTTTTTCCAGGTAAGCCTCGAAGCCTCGGCCTCTCCTCCGCAACCACGCCCGAGCTAGGCACCTCCCGGCCCCAGTCAACAAGCGGCCCCCGATCGCCGCCATCTTTGTGAAGGCTGGAGGGGCGGGCCTCAGCCGAGCGCCGCCATCTTAGTAAAGGCTGGTGCGGCAGTGGTGGCAGAGAGCTCCGCGGAGCAGGTGCGCAGCGGCGTCTAACTCGCGCCCACCCCCCCCACCCCAGTCTGTCTCTCTCTCTCTCTCTTCCCCGCGCCTCCTGAATGCGCGGGGGAAGAGGCCCGGCGCATGCCGCATTCGGAGACTTCAACTCCGTGACAGGAAAGGAGGGTCTTCGTTCACATTGGGCGGGTTCCTCAGGTGCTGATCCCTGGCAGTGTGGGGCCGGAGCCCGGCTCTTACCTTGCCCCGGAGAGCGGGCGGATGGCGGGGACTGGAGTAGCAAATCGGGCACCACGGCAGAAGAAAAACTGAGAGCGACAGAGGGGAACAGACATCAGAGAAATAGGGAGGGAGGAGAGGGAGAGGGGCAGGGAGGGAGAGGGGCAAGGAGGGAGAGGGAAGAGAGGGTGGGGGGAGGAGAGAGAGAGGGTGGGTGGAGGGAGGGGAGAGAGAGAGAGGGTGGGGGGAGGGGAGAGAGGGGTGGGGGGAGGGGAGAGAGAGAGAGAGGGTGGGGGGAGGGGAGAGAGAGAGTGGGGGAGGGGAGAGAGAGAGAGAGAGAGAGAGAGAGAGAGAGAGAGGGTGGGGGGAGGGGAGAGAGAGAGGGTGGGGGAGGGGAGAGAGAGGGGGTGGGCGGAGGGGAGAGAGAGGGGTTGGGGGAGGAGAGAGAGAGGGGTTGGGGGGGAGGGGAGAGAGAGGGGGTGGGGGGAGGGAGAGAGAGTAAAGCAGGGAGAGACAGGAGGAGAGAGAGAGAGAGAGAGAGAGAGGGTGAGGGAGGGAGAGCGTGAGGAGAGGGGGAAGCGTGAGGAGAGGGGGAGGGAGAGTAAAGCAGGGAGAGACGGGGGAGGGAGGGAGAGGGTGAGGGAGGGAAAGAGTGAGGGGGTGGGACAGGGAGGGAAAGAGTGAGGGGGTGGGACAGGGAGGGAAAGAGTGAGGGGGTGGGACAGGGAGGGAGAGCTTACCTTCTTCCTTCCTTCGCAGGGGTCCATCGGGCCAAGTTCCCCCCCAGTCGCTCTCTCTCTTCCCCCCGCCCCCCCCAGTCGCTCTCTCTCTCTCTTCCAACAACAACATGCCCTCGAAAAAGCCTCGGCACCGCCGGGCACTCCAGCTAGTGTTATATATATATACTTTATTTTTACAAAAGTCTTATCTTGTCTTTGTTGGGTTGGGAATTAAAGGGAGAGCAAGGTCCCACAGCAGGATATGCTCTGACACTTCCCACAAACATTCCCCGATAAAGTCCAATCCAGAAGAAAATCAAATGGCTTGTTGTATATATGCAGCTTTGATTTTTACAAGCCTTGAAAGAAAGGCAAAGTAAGATCCCACAGCAGTGCGGTCTGGAATGAAATCAGTATGATCTAATGGTGTACACTTTGTTTTTACAGACATGAGATGCAGTACCAATGCACACGGCCGATAACTTGAACACAGACAAGCCCTGCATACACACCAGCTTTTGCTCTCTGTGTCTCTCTCTCTCACACACACACACACACACACACACACACACACACACAAACACAGGCCAACCTGCAAAATTTCCACACAACACTGTCAGCAATGAAATAAAGTTGATTTCTCTCATTGCTCTGCTGTGTTTGGCAGTTTATAAGTAAAAAAAACACTTTTCAGTATCTTATCTTTTCATTTTGCGGCCTACAGAATTAGGCTTTCTATTCTGCATCAAAAGCAAAATACTGCGGATGCTGGAAATCTGAAATTAAAACTGAAAATGCTGCAAATACTCAGGTCAGGCAGCATCTGTGGAGAGAGAGAGAAACAGAGTTAATTCAGCTCGATGACCTTTCGTAAGATTCTGGCAAGGTTTTGTCGACAGATAATTGAACTGAAACGTTAACTATGCTTCTCCCTCTCTCCACTGACGCTGCCTGACCTGCTGAGTATTTCCTGGCTTTTTCTGTTTTGATTTCTATTCTGCCTGTTGTCTTAATTTCATGTGTCTCTCTCATTGCCTGCCTGCCTTGTCTTGATTTGAGTGGAGTGGAATAAAAAGAATGCAAAGATCGCAGAGCAGCGTTTACTGTCAGACAGTCCACAAAGACATTTTTCAGTATCTCACTGACTGTCTTGAAGTGAAATGAAGTGAAATAAAGTGATACACAACAGCATTACACGGGGACCAGGCCAGAATGAAATCAAAAGGGTTTAATACAACAACAGCAGATAATAAGACAGCAGACCACATCTCACACAAACACCAGCTTTTGCTCTCCCTCTCTCTCTCTCTCTCTCTCTCACACACACACACACAAACACACAGAGCCTGGCCGTCCTGCAGAATGATGACTGCCGTGTTGGAAAATTAAAACCAAAAATACACTTATCTGTATCTTATCTTTTCACTTTCTGGCCTACAGAAAAATGCTTTCTATTCTGCATCTTGCCTTTTGATTTCATATCTCGATCTCTCACTGACTGTCTGTCTGTCTGTCTCACCCACACATTCTCCCCCCCATCCACAGTGAACTAAAACTTACAGTGACATGACACAGACACACAGAATCTGCAATTTGCAGACACCCACGTACATACAGACACTCACAGACTGCAATTTGCAGAAACTCACACACACACATCCATTTTGAAAGGGGTGCAGCCTGGGAGTGTCAATTTTTGATGATGTCCCTTCCTGGCCATGTTTGATGAGGACAATCCAACAGGAAGAAGTGAAGCCGAGGCCTCAGAAATACTGGACCCCGAGAGGTAATGAAAGCCCGGGAGGGTGAAAAGAAGTAAATACAATCAGGAATAAATAATATATATACTTTACTTCTGTTAATGAAATGTCTGACTGTCTGTGGTTTGCCTGGAGTGTAATAAAATGAATGGAAAGATCGCACAGCAGCTTTTGCTCTGAAAACATCCCAAGCACATTCCCCAATAAAGCCCAGTCCAGAAAAAAATCAAATGGATTATTCTGAAAATAATTTAAAAAACTATTATATACTTTTTTTTCTTACAAAAGGTCTGTCCTGTTTGGGTAGGGATGAAGGGGAGAGTAAGATCCCACAGCAGGATGTGCCATAAAACACTCCACAAACATTCCCCTATAAAGTCCAGTCCAGAAAAATATCAAATGGCTTGATGTATATCTGTAGATTTGCTTTTTACAAAATTCTTGAAAGAAAGGCAAAGTAATATTATCTAATGGTGTACACTTTGTTTTTTTCCAGACATGAGATGCAGTACCTATGTACACGGCAGTTAAGTTGAACACAGACAAGCCCTGCATACACACCAGCTTTTGCTGTCTCGCACACACACAGACACACACACAGGCCAGCCTGCAAAATTGCCTCAAATCACTGTCAGCAATGAAAGAAAGTTGATTTCTATCATTGCTCTGCTCTGTTTGGCAGTTTAAAAGCAAACAGACAGTTTTCAGTATTTTATTTTTTCATTTTGCGGCCTACAAAACAGGCTTTATATTCTGCAGCAAAAGTAAATGCTGTGGATGTGGGAAATCTGAAATAAAAACAGAAAATGTTGGAAATACTCAGCAGGTAAGGCAGCATCTGTGAACAGAGAGAGAGAAACAGAGTTAATGTTTCAGCTCGATTACTTTTTGTGAGATGCTGGCAAGGATCTGACGAAAGCTCATTGAGTGGAAACATTTACTCTGTTTCTCTGTGTCTCCACTGATGCTGCCTAACATACTGAGTATTTCCAGCAGTTTGTGTTTTTATTTCTATTCTGCAGGTTGTCTTGATTCCATGTGTCTCTCTCACTGCCTGCCAGCCTGCCTGCCTTGTCTTGATTTGAGTAGGGTGGAATAAAATGAATGTGTAGGAATCAACAGATCCCTAACTGAAGTACTGAGGTCGAGTCAGTCCGATAATAAAACAAAGTTTAATGTAAACTAGAGAACAAACAATGGCATGCAGGAGAAACAATCAACAGGTCTTTTCTTAATGCTGGCTTCACCAGGTCTGAACTGGGAACATCCCAGTCTGACGCCATGGCGTCATCATGTTTCTCGCCGTTCGGGACGTCACGTGACCAACATGATGACGTCATCGTGCTGGTTCTGGGACTTACCCAGAACGGGCTATTTACATACAGTAAACAAACCTAGGTGCTGTAGCACTCTGTTAAAGGCAGTTATACAGGAGCCCCTTGATGGCTTTGCCACATGCGCCCCCCCCAAAAGTGTCTTTAACCTCAAAAGTCAATCGCAGAAGAGGTCGGACAAGCCTGTTCGAACGACTCAGATATTCCCGGAGAGGAATGGGCTGGGTAGACGATGAGCTGGTCTGTGGAACAGTCTGGTCAGGCATGGCGGTCACGGGCGGGCGCCCACGACGCGGTGGCTGCGCTGTCTCAACCGGTCGCTCGAGGTTCAGGTGTGCGGCCTTGAGGCAGTCCACGGAAATGTGGTCAGGCTTGCCCCCGACGTCCACTACAAAACTCTTGGCGCCCGCCTGCAGTACTTGGAAAGGGCCTGTATATGGAGGCGTGAGAGGACTACGGTGGGCGTCATGCCTGACAAAAACGAATTTAGCCCGCATAAGCTCCGGCGGAACGCGTGACGCAGGCAACCCGTGATGTGACGTCGGAATGGGCCGAAAAGATTGAGCTGCGTCCCGGTGAGACTCCAGTTGTTTGGCCGCCGACCAAGGATGCGTTGGTGATGGAAGAAACTTGCCGGGCACTCGGAGCGGTTGGCCATAAACCAGTTCAGCGGCCGATGCCTGCAGGTCCTCTTTAGGCGCTGTGCGTAACCCGAGCATCACCCAAGGCAGCTTGTCCATCCATGTGGTCCCCCGGAGGCTGGCCCGCAGCGACGCCTTCAAGGACTGATGAAAACGCTCACATAATTGGCCTGCGGATGGTAAGCCGTGGTCCGATGGAGCTTGGTGCCCAAACCCAAGGCTACGGCGTTCCACAAAGCAGACGAGAATTGCGGCCCGCGATCCGACGAAATATCAGGCGGAACGCCGAAACGTGCAACCCAGGATGAAAGAAAAGCCCGGGCGACATCCGCGGAGGTGGTGGACGTCAAAGGAATGGCCTCCGGCCACCTGGTGGTATGGTCGACTATTGTCAAAAGATGTGTGAAACCTTGTGACAGCGGTAGTGGGCCAATGAGGTCGACATGGACGTGATCGAAATGCCGCTCCGGTACTTCGAAATCGGCGATGGGAGCTTTGACGTGCCGCTGCACCTTAGCCCGCTGGCACACGATGCAGGTGTTAGCCCAGTCGCGGACATCTTTTTGCATTCCTCTCCAGACAAACTTGGACGCCAGAAATTTTTGTGAAGCCCTCACGCCAGGGTGCGCAAGCCCATGAATGGCATCAAAAACGTTCCTATGCCAGGACAGCAGTACGATCGGGCGGGGGTCCCCCAATGAGACGTCGCAGAGCAGGGAGGTGCCAGCCGAGTGGAAAAGCACATCCGCTGGCTGAAGGCAGGAGGAGTCGGTGCGGAAAGCTTGCGTTTCCGGATCGGCTGCTTGGTCAGCAGCCATGAGTGAATAATCGAATCCCAGCTGGATGGCCTGGACAGTCGCACGCGAGAGGCAATCAGCGACCACGTTGTCCTTGCCGGCCACGTGCCGGATGTCGGTGGTGAACTCGGAAATAAAGGTGAGCTGTCGTTGCTGTCGAGCTGACCACGGCTCAGCCGTCTTGGCCATGACAAACGTCAGGGGCTTGTGATCCACAAACGCGGTGAATTGGCGTCCTTCCAACAGAAAACGAAAATGGCGGATGGCCAGAAACAACGCCAACAACTCCCTGTCGAACGTGCTGCAGCTACGCTCGTTACGACGCAATTGGCAACTAAAAAACGCCAGCGGTTACCATGTCCCATCAACCCATTGCTCCTGCACGGCGCCTATAGCGTAGTCTGAAGCGTCACTCATAAGTGCGATGGTGGCGCCAGGCAGCGAGTGCGCCAACATCGTTGCGTTTGCGAGAGCATCCTTCGTGTCCACAAAAGCGCAATCCATCTCCGGTGTCCAGGCCACAGGTTCCTTCCCCGGCTTCCCTCTGAGTGCCTCGTAGAGCGGCCGCATCAGCCCGGGGAATGAACCGATGGTACCAAGGAACTCCTGGAGCGCTTTAACGGATTGCGGGCGCGGGAAAGCAGCAATGGCCGCCACCTTCGACTGAAGCGGCAGTGCTCCTGCCGCAGTGATGCGGTGGCCCAAAAAGTCGATCTGCCGCAGTCCGAATTGACATTTGTTCGGGTTAATTATGAGGCTATGCTGATGGAGGCGGCGAAAAAGGAGGCGCAGGTGTTTGAGATGTTCCTCTTTCGAAGTACTGGCGACCAGGATGTCATCGAGATACACAAACAGAAACTTAAGATCCCGCAGCACTGAATCCATAAGGCGCTGGAACGCCTGCGCCGCATTTTTGAGTCCGAACGGCATTCAGAGGAATTCGAAAAGTCCGAAAGGGGTAATGACCGCCGTCTTCTGGACATCCTGGGGGTGGACGGGCACTTGATGGTACCCCCGGACGAGGTCGATTTTGGAAAAAAACGAATTGCCAGCCAAATGTGCGGAGAAATCTTGGATTTACGGTGTAGGGTACCGGTCGGGAGTCGTGACCTCATTGAGGTGCCGATAATCACTGCAGAGCGGCCAACCACCACCGGGCTTAGGGACGATATGGACCGGCGAACGATTCCCAGTCGCTCCATGGTGGCGAACTCCGCCTTCGTGGCCTCGAGTTTACTGGGCTCCAGCCGTCGAGCCCGGGCATAAACCGGGGGGCCGGTCGTTGCGATGTGGTGTTCTACACCATGTTTAGCGATCGTCGCCGAGAGGGTGGGTCGAGTGAGCTCCGGAAATTCCCCGAGAAGGCGGGTGAAGTCGTCGGGCGCTGGCACGGTGCAGGAACCCGTGTTAGGCACGCCTGAGCCCCGAAAACATGGGATGGAGGCAAACGTGGCGGCGTGAATCAGACGGCGATTTCATAAATTAACCGATAGGCCATTGGTACAGAAGAAGTCAGTGCCGAGGATTGCCTGTGCGATTTTGGCGGTTATAAACTCCCATTGGAAAAGTTGCCCGCCGAAACACACCTGGATCCGCCGCTTCCCGAATGTACGAATAGCACTGCCGTTGGCGGCCTGGAGTGGAGAACCGCGCCTCCCTGCCCTGACGTCGAGGAGTGAAGCGGGGAGGATGCTGCACTGAGCGCCCGTGTCACAGAAAAACCGCCGGGCCTAAATGGAGTCGGTGATATACAATAAGTTCCCGGAATCTCGGACTGAAACGGGCATGGTAGTAGCAGAGAACAGATGGACGCGGACACACACGCCAGCCTGCAGAGGGATGACTGCTGTGTTGGAAGATTTAAACCAAAAAGACACTTTTCTGTATCTTATCTTTTCACTTTGTGGCCTACAGAAACAGGCTTTCTATTCTGCTACTTGCCTTTTGATTTCATGTCTCTCACACTGACTGTCCATCTGTCTCTCACTCAGTCTCCCGCCCACCCACATTGAACTAAAATTTACAGTAACATGACACACACACTCACACAGACTCTGCAATTTGCAGAAACACAGACACCCACTCACATACAGACACACTCAGACAGACTCTGCAATTTGCAGAAACTCTCACATCCATTTTGAAAGGGGTGCAGCCTGGGAGCGGCTGAGTCAGGTGACCCTGTCGCTGGGCCTCTGACCTCACAATGGGAGATGACGCGATCAGCTCGAGCTGGAAACAATTAAATTAAAATCAAAATCAAATCAACGGCCGGAAATGGTCACACAATGGGAGCAGTGACGTCATCACTTGGAATGGTCACACAATGGGAGCAGTGACGTCATCACTTGGACTGTTCACACTCTCACACTCAGTCGGGGTCTGGTTCCCCGCAGTAACTCCAGTTGTTTCTGTCCGGTTAAACTGAACTGATTCCCCGCCAGCCTGAAACAGATTAAAGATTAAACAGGAAATAAACAGATTGAACAAGTGTAAATAACCGCGAGACTTGGGTTAATATTTCAATAATAATTACAGACAAATATTACCCAGAAAAGTGACTGAATCCCATTGATATTTTATTTATTACATTAAACATTAACACAAACACTCACCAGATCCGCTCCAGACTCCTGCAGGTCAGTATGAGGTGGCGGAGAGTGGGGACAGATCGGTCTGTGAAGGAGTTTGATCCCAGGTCCAGATCCGTCAGTGAGCGGTTTGTACTGAGAGTGGAGGCGAGATCCTCAACACAAGAATCTGTGAGACCGACACAATACAGCCTGGGGATCAGAGAGGGAAATAACAGGAATCAGAGTAAATCCCCAGAGTTTATTAATAACACTATTACTGATACTAACAATAATGTACAGTGTCAGACATCCAGTTATTATAAACACAATCTCACACAGTCTGGTACTTACCACAGTTTCTGTATTTTACAGTCCGGGTTCCTCAGAGCCGCAGACAGTAGTTTCACTCCTGAATCTCCCAGTTTATTATCACTCAGGTTCAGATCAGTCAGTGAGCGGTTTGTACTGAGAGCAGAGGCGAGATCCTCAGCACAAGAATCTGTGAGACCGACACCCCATAGACTGGGGGTCAGAGAGAGAAATAACAGGAATCAGAGTAAATCCCCAGAGTTTATTAATAACACTATTACTGATACTGATAATAATGTTCAGTGTCAGACATCCAGTTATCATAAACACAATCTCACAGTCTGGGACTTACCCCAGTTTCTGTATTTTACAGTCTGGGTTCTTCAGAGCCGCAGACAGTAGTTTCACTCCTGAATCTCCCAGGTTATTATCACCCATTTCACTGCTGCTCTGATCCAGATCCGTCAGTGAGCGGTTTGTACTGGGAGCGGAGGCGAGATCCTCGGTACAAGAATCTGTGAGACCGACACCATCCAGCCTGGGGATCAGAGAGAGAAATAACAGGAATCAGAGTAAATCCCCAGAGTTTATTAATAAAGTGAGGTCCGGGGTCGGTGGAGTGTCGGGTGGGGTCGGTTGGGGTTGGTGGAGGATCGGGTGGGGTCGGTGGAGGGTCGGGTGGGGCCAGGGTCAGTGGAGGGTCGGGGGAAGGTCGGGCGGGGCCGGGATCGGTGGAGGGTCGGGAGGGGCCGAGGTCGGTGGCGGAGATGAGACCCTCGACACAAGAATCTGTGAGACCGACACCATACAGCCTGGGGATCAGAGAGAGAAATAACAGGAATCAGAGTAAATCCCCAGAATTTATTAATAACACTATTACTGATACTAATAATAATGTTCAGTGTCAGACAGCCAGTTATTATAAACACAATCTCACACAGTCTGGTACTTACACCAGTTTCTGCATTTTACAGTCCGGCTTCCTCAGAGCCGCAGACACTAGTTTCACTCCTGAATCTCCCAGTTTATTATCACTCAGGTTCAGATCTGTCAGTGAGCGGTTTGTACTGAGAGCGGAGGCGAGATCCTCGGCACAAGAATCTGTGTGACCGACATTCCATAGCCTGGGGATCAGAGAGAGAAATAACAGGAATCACAGTAAATCCCCAGAGTTTATTAATAACACTATTACTGATACTAATAATAATGTTCAGTGTCAGATATCCAGTTATTATAAACACAATCTCACACAGTCTGGCACTTACTCCAGTGTCTGTATTTTACAGTCCGGGTTCCTCAGAGCCACAGACAGTGGTTTCACTCCTGAATCTCCCAGATTATTGTGATTCAGTCTAAACACAAACAGAGAGAGAGAAACAAACTGAATCAAAGCCCGGATCTGATATAATTTTCTCGCTGGGATATTACAGCAATCACTGAAAGTACTTCAGGACATTAATTACCCAGTTTCCCCCCATGATTTCCCACCTGGGCGGGTCGGTGGCGGCCTGGGTCGGGTGGGGCCCAGAGTCGGGTCAGGTCAGGGTCGGGTGGGTTCGGGGTCAGGTCGGGTGCGGCTGGGGTCAGGTCAGGAGGGGTCGGGTCGGGGTTAGGGCCAGAATCGGGTCGGGTGGGGCCGGGGTTCAGTTCAGAACATAAGAACATAAGAAATAGGAGCAGGAGTAGGCCAATTGGCCCCTCAAGCCTGCTCCGCCATTCAATAAGATCATGGCTGATCTGATCCTAACCACCAATCCACTATCGGGGGTCGCGTCCTCGCTCTGGGGAATTGCAGGAAGCGGGTTTGATGACCTCATTTGATGACACACACATTGACTTTGCCCATTGTGCTCTGTGTTCTACAGTATTGAGGTTCTACAAACACTGACATCAGCACAGAGGAGCTCGGCTGCACCCAGGCTCTCCCAGAACTCCCTCTAGATGATTATGGAGGGAGCCACAGCCCGCAGGGAGGTTCTCTTCACTTCCAAGGGGTGGAAGAGACCCACACAGCCTGGTTGCACATTGCACAGTGGGGCTCAAGCAGGGATGTTGTCGGGAGGACCAGCCTGCAGTGACACAAACCTTTCAATGGTTTGAGTAGATCACAAAACATTACTACAAATCCACACTTAACCTCATCCGGCTGTGCCTCTCATCACATCCCCATCACTCTGCCTTCCCTACTCTACTCCTGAACATTCTTACTCTCACCAACTTACCTACACCTCCACCCATCTCTCTCTATATTATCACATCCCCATCTCACTCGCCACCCCTCACACTCACCCTCATCCTAGTCCAATCATACCAACTAACAACACACAAGGGTAGGCAATTGTGTGTTTTAGCCAATGTTCATGTGAAGCTTCTGTTAATATGGTGTCCAGCATTGAAATCTTTATTTTCAACACTTTCCGTTCTTAGACATAATTGTGTGCACCTTTCGATGTGGCATAGTGAGTTGCAGTGAATGGTGAGACATAACAGAACCCCCCGCAAAGCTGATGTGTGTGACAGGAATGGTTTGGGCATTGTAGGGATGCTTTGTGTTGTTGGTGTGGGCTGGTGTTAACCTGGTGCATTATGGGTCATCCAGGGCATGCAGCGTCAAGTGAAGAAACTCTGCCCATTGTGAGGCCATCTCTGGTGTCCCGCTCAGCAATGTGGTCGGGTGTTCATGCCCTCTGTGCTGTGCAGCATCAGGAGTTACGGAGAAGGTTGGTGTTGTTGCTGGTGTGCCTGGTGCTGCGGGTGTTGGGGCTGATGGTGGTGGGACTCTGAGGCACAAGGTGAGACACTATAAACCATACCCATGCTGATGTAATAGTTGGCAGGTGAACTTGAGATGCCACATGCAATCTGTCAATGGTGAGAGAGGTTGTTCCAATGAGGTGACACTGGATAGAGAGTTTGCTCCAAACACTTGCAACCTGTATAAAGCTCAACCTGTCTTCCAAATGCAGTAAGCAACAGCTTCTGAGCTTGAAAAGTGAACAGCTGTGAGATGGGAGCTTTTATAGCACATTTCCAGCTGTCAAGTAATGAAACGATTCCATGGCCTTTCAACTCCAGCCCTGCTTACCTGACGTGATCCCCGAGCAGCGTGGACCACATGGGCGACCTGGTAAACTCTGAAGGTGAGCTGAAAATAGTTGTTAATCCTTTGTTAACATGGTCATAATGACCTGAATTGCCTCCCCCACCGCTACGTGTCAGGTCTGCTCAACGCTGACAGACCCAACATTTTGGAAAAGCGCGTGGCGGCGGGTTGACAGCTCGCCCACACTGGGAATTACCCTCACAGAATTACCCTCCTGGAGCTCAGTGACCGGCCTCGTCATGTTGGGAGAAACTTGTCACATTTCTGCTGTAAAGTGCCTAATTGAAAGATGAGGTGCTGTTCGTCAATCTTATCTTGTACATTGTTGGAAGAGTGTAAGAGGCCGAGAATGGAGAGATCAGAGTGGGAGTGGAGCAGAGAATTAAAGTGACAGGCGACCAGAAGCTCGGGGTCTCCCTTACGGACTGAGCAGAGGTGTTCTGCCAAGTGGTCACTCAATCTGCGTTTGGTCTCCCCAATGTAGAGGAGACCGCATCGTGAGCAGCGAATACAGTATACTAAATTGCAAGTACAACAAATAATTCGCTGTTTCACCTAGAAGGGGTGTTTGGGGTCCTGGACAATGGGAAGGGAAGAGGTATGAGGGACAGGTGTTGCATTTCCTGCACTTGCACGGGAAGGTGCCGGGCGAAGGGGAAGGGTTGTTGGGGGTGATAGAGGAGTGGTCCAGTGTGTCGCGCAGGGAGCGGTCCCTTCGGAATGCTGAAAGGGGAGGTGAGGGGAAGATGTGTTTGGTGGCAGAAATGGCGGAGGATGATCCGTTGAATGCGAAGGCTAGTGGGTGAAAGGAGAAGACAAGGGGAACCCTATCGTGGTTCTGGGTGGGATGGGAAGGGGTGATAGCGGAAGTGCGTGAAATAGAATGGAGACGGTCAAGAGCCGTGTCAGCCACGGTAGAGGGGAATCCTCGGTTGAGGACCAAGGATGACACATCGGATGCAATAGTATGGAACATGGCATCGTCAGAAAAACTGGGAGAATGGACCAGTGTCCTTACAGGAAGCGAGGTGGGAGGAAGTGTATTCCAGGTAGCTGTGGGAGTCAGAGGGCTTATAGTGAATGTTTGTCAATAGCAGCAATAGAGTTTATTCTGTCCTGTTACAAGTTTTAAATGGCCCTTTACTCCTAGTTGATAGGGGAGGGGAGTCATAGAAACATAGGAGATAGGAGCAGGATTAGGCCATTCAGCCCCTCGAGCCTGCTCCAACATTCAATGAGATCATAGCTGATCATCCAAACTCAGTACCCTGTCCCTGATTTCTCCCCTTATCCCTTGATCCCGTTAGCCTTAAGAAATATATCTAACTCCTTCTTGAATATATTTAATGAATTGGCCTCAACTGCCTTCTGTGGTAGAGAGTTCCACAGGTTCACCACTCTCTGGGTGAAGAATTTCCTCCCCATCTCTGTCCTAAATGGCTTACCCCTTATCCTTAGACTGTGACCCCTGGTTCTGGACTCCCCGACCATCGGAAACATCCTTCCTGCATCTAGTCTGTCTGGTCCTGTTAGAATTTTATAAGTTTCAATGAGATCCCCTCTCATTCTTCTAAACTCTAGCGAGTACAAGCCCAATCGACCCAATTTCTCTTCATACGTCATTCCTGCCATCCCAGGTATCAGCCTGGTGAATCTTCGCTGCACTCCCTCCACGGCAAGAACATCCTTCCTCAGATAAGACGACCAAAATGGCACATAATACTCAAGATGTGGTCTCACCAAGGCCCTGTACAACTGCAGCAAGACATCCTTGTTCCTGTACTCAAACCCTCTCGCTACGAAGGCCAACATACCATTTGCCTCCTTCACCGCCTGCATGCTTACCTTCAGCGACTGGTGCACAAGGACACCCAAGTCTCGTTGCACTTCCCCTTCTCCCAATCTATTGCCATTCAGATATTAATCTGCCTTCCTGTTTTTGCCACCAAAGTGGATAACCTCGCATTTATCCATGTTATATTGCATCTGCCATGCTTCTGCCCAATCACCCAACCTGTCCAAATCATCCTGGAGTTTCTCAGCATCCTCCTCACAGCACACACGCCCACCCAACTTTGTGTCGTCTGCAAATTTGGAGATATTACATCTAGTTCCCTTGTCTACATCATTAATGTATATTGTGAATAGCTGGGGTCCAAGGACTGATCCCTGCGCTACCCCACTAGTCACTGCCTGCCACTCGGAAAAAGAGCCGTTTATTCCAACTCTTTGCTTTCTGTCTGCCAACCAGTTCTCTATCCAAGTCAATACCTTTCCCCCAATCCCATGTGCCTTAACTTTACACACTAATCTCTTATGCGGGACCTTATCAAAAGCCTTCTGAAAGTCCAAATACACAACATCCACTGGTTCTCCCTTATCTATTTCACCAGTTACATCCTCAAAAAATTCCAGTAGATTAGTCAAGCACGATTTACCTTTTGTAAATCCATGTTTACTTTGTCCGATCCTGTCACTGTTTTCCAAGTGCTCTGCTATTACATCTTTTACAATGGACTCTAGCATTTTCCGCACTGCCGATGTCAGGCTTACCGGTCTGTAATTCCCGTTTTCTCTCTACCACATTTTTTGAATAGTGGGACAACATTAGCTACCCTCCAATCCATGGGTACTGTTCCAGATTCCATCGAATGTTGGAAGATGATCAGCAATGCATCTACTATTTCTAGGGCCACTTCCTTAAGTACCCTAGGATGTAGATTATCAGGCCCTGGGGATTTATCGGCCATCAATCCCGTCAATTTCCCAAACACCATTTCCCTACAAATACTGATTTCATTCAGTTCCTCCCTCTCATTAGACCCTATGTTCCCTGACATCTCTGGGAGGTTATCTGTGTCCTCCTTTGTGAAGACAGAACCAAAGTATGTATTTAATTGGTCAACCATTTTTTGTTCCTCAATATAAATTCCCCTGATTCTGATTGCAAGGGACCTGCGCTTGACTTCAATAATCTTTTTTCTCTTCACATATCTATCGAAGCTTTTACAGTCAATTTTTATATTCCTCGCAAGCTTACTCTCATACTCTATTTCCCCCCTCTTAATTAATCATTTTGTCCTGCTTTGCTGAATCCTAAACTGCTCCCAATCCTCAGGTTGCTGATTTTTCTGGCCAATTTATATGTCCTCTCCTTGGATCTTATGCTCTCCCTAATTTCCCTGGTTAGCCACAGTTGTGCCACTTTTTTTGTTTTATTTTTATGCCAGACAGGGATGAACAAATTCTGAAGTTCCTCCATGCGATCTTTAAATGTTTGCCATTGCCTATCCACCATCAACCCTTTAAGTAACGTTCCCCAATCCATCCTAACCAACTCGCGCCTCATACCATTGTAGTTTCCTTTATCGTAGGGCCCTAGTCTCTGAGTCAACTACTTCACTCTCCATCTTAATGAAGAATTCTATCATAAAATGATCGCTCCGACCCAAGGGGCCTCGCACAAGATTGCTAATTAATCCTTTCTCATTACTTAATACCCAGTCTAAGATGGCCTGATCTCTAGTTGGTTTCTCGACATATTGGTCCAGGAAACCACCCCATATACACTCTAGGAATTCCTCCTCCACAGTATTGTTACTAATTTGGTTAGCCCAATCTCTAAGTAGATCAAAGTCACCCATGATAACTGCTGTGCCCTTATTGCACATGTCTCTAATTTCCCGTTTAATGCCATCCCCAACCTCAGCATTACTGTTTGGGGGTCTGTATACAAATCCCACTAATGTTTTCTGCCCCATGGTATTTCCCTGCTCTACCCATACAGATTCCACATCATCAGAGCCGATGTCCTTCCTTACTGTTGTGTTAATCTCCTCTTTAACCAGCAATGCTACCCCACCTCCTTTTCCTTTGTGCCTGTCTTTCCTGAATATTGAATACCCCTGGATGTTGAATTCCCAGCATTGGTCACCCTGCAGCCAAGTCTCTGTAATCCCAATTATATCATATCCGTTTACATCTATTTGTGCAGCTAATTCATCCACCTTATTACGAATGCTCCTCGCATTAAGACGCAAAGCCTTAAGGCTTGTTTTTTTAAACCTCTTAGCCCTTTTAGAATTATTATTTACTGTGGCCCTGTTTGATTTACACTCTTGATTTCGCTGCCTTCCACATTTGCTTTTCTCCTTCCTGTCTTTTGCTTCTATGCTTGCTTCCCTTTCCTCTGTCTCCCTGCACAGGTTCCCATCCCCCTGACATTTTAGTTTAAACCCTCCCCAACAGCACGAGCAAACACTCCCCCTAGAACATCAGTCCCGGTCCTGCCCATGTGCAAACCATCCAGTTTGTACTGGTCCCACCTCTCCCAGAACTGGTTCCAATGTCCCAGGAATTTGAATCCTTCCCCCTTGCATATTCCTCTAGCCACGTATTCATCTGCAATATCCTTCTATTTCTACTCTGACTAGCACGTGGCACTGGTAGCAATCCTGAGATTACTACATTTGATGTTCTATTTTTTTATTTACATCCTAACTCCCTATATTCAGCTTTTAGGACCTCATCCCATTTTTTTTTTACCTATATCGTTGGTCCCTATATTCACCATGACAATTGGCTGTTCACCCTTCCCCTCCAGAATGCCCTGCAGCCGCTCGGAGACATCCTTGACCCTTGCAGCAGGGGAGCAACATACCATCCTGGAGTCTTGTTTGCGGCCGCAGAAACGCCTATCTGTTCCCCTTACAATAGAATCCCCTATCACTATAGCTCTCCCATTCTTTTTCCTCCCGTCCTGTGCAGCAGAACCCCACCCATGGTGCCAGGAAGTTGGCTACTGCTGCTCACATTATTCCTATTAAACTGGCTCTACATTTATTTCAGGGGTAACTGGCCCGACAGTTTTTGGGGAAATTTCGGAAGTTCCCTCCCCGAGCGGGGCCTTACACACAGGGGGTGGATTATGGAGAATTCCCGGGTTCACTGCCCCCAGTTTACCCAGGAGCTGCCCGCTGTGTGCGAGCCCCCACCGCTGGCCGGTGTGTGTCTGTGCTCCGGTTAGATTGGAACCTTTTCACCGGCAGTTTTAAGATCCTGAATATCAATCTTTACTTAATGTTCAGGACTGTGAATAATTGTAAACATTTACAGCTGAAAGGATTCCCGATTCCCCAATATTCCCAATCCAGGAAAATAACCCCTCGACAGGACACACCCTGCACGGTATTGGAGTAAATATCAAAATGTCAGTGATTTAAACTCGGGTTTCTCTCCTGTTTCTAGTTGAAATGGTGGATGTGGAAAACATTTTAAATTAATTTGATCTTTACGGCCGGATTATATTTTATGTTTACATTCCACTGTCCAGCCTTATTAAATATGATTTATTGTAATTAAATTATCAGGCTCTCAGTGACCTGTATCTGCTGATCCGATAAAGACTGTAAAATCCCTACTTGTTCAAAAGGATCCAATTTAGATTCTCCAGTCCTTGGGGAATTACTGACCGATCCTCTTATTATTGGTCATATTTGTGTTGAATCCGCTTCTCTCTGGTTTAACTGAACTGTTTGTTTCCCTACATTACGGAGCAACAACACAATCCCTGACAGTTCTACAACTCACCCAACAGTTAGAGACAAATAAACAGTTACCTCAACACCCGGCATTTGTGCAGTACGGGTCCCAGCCGCTGGAGTCCTTCACACTCAATGAAGCAGTCCTGTAGATCGAGCTCTTTTATTGTATCACAGAGTCCAATGACGTGAGACAGGACCGCACAGTCAATCGGGGTCAATCTCAATCCAGTAAATGTAAGTGTTTCCACAGATCCCACTGTTTTCCGAGCCAGTGCTTTATTCTGAGACTCAAAGAGGCAGTGGAATGTGTTCAGGAGGTTCCTTTTACCAGTTACACTCTCTGTGTCTCCAATCTGTCCTTCAACCTTCTCCTTCACCCAGTCAATCACTCGGCAGGTGGTTTGATGAAGAAATTGACCCAGAAACTCCTCCAGGGGCCGAGCTGCCTGTGGGGAGGAGAGACCAGCAACAAAACGGAGAAATATCTCAAATCGCCCATCTTCCTTTCTGTGGGCTTCTCTGAGGAGTTTCAGAATGTCCCCGGGACCTGGAGTCAGGAATTGTGCGACTGCAGCTACAAACTCTTGGATGGTGAGGTGCGGGAATGTGTACACCACGCTCTGGACAGAATCATCTCTCTCCAGAAGTTCCATCATGAACCCAGACAGGAACTGGGAAGGTTGCAGATTGTACTTGGTCAAATCTCCATTTCTAAACACAATCTTCTTCTCGGAGACTCCCGTGAAGGCCATCTCACCAAGCTTCAGTAACACGTCACGGGGGCTTTCAATCTCTCGGCCATGGTTTTTCAGAATGTTGTAAATATAGTAGGAATATAGTTGGGTGATGGTCTTGGGAACTCGCTGCTGATTCCTGTCTCTTTGTGTAAAGAAGGGACCCAGTGACAGACCGAGGATCCAGCAGTAGGAAGGGTTGTAGCACATGGTGTACAGGATCTCGTTCTCCTCCACATGTTTGAAAACAGCTGCTGCCACCATCTGATCTTCAAAAAACTTTTTGAAATATTCCTTCCGTTCTTCACCAACAAATCCCAGGATTTCAGCCCAGACACTGATCTCAGCCTTTTCCAATAAATGTAATGCAGTGGGGCGGCTGGTCACTAGCACTGAACATCCTGGGAGCAGCTTGTGCTGTATTAAACTGTACACAATGTCAGATACTTCACACCAGTCTTCAGGATCTGTGCACCTGTGCTGAGGTTCTGTATTTCTCCGATTGTCAGCAAAATCAATACTGTCCTTGAATTCATCCAAACCATCGAATATAAACAGCAATCCCTCTGGGTTCTTCCAGAGCTCTCCCAGAATATTCCCAAAGTAAGGATACAGATCCAGTATCAGATTCCTCAGGTTTATTCTACAGTTAATAGCGTTCAAATCCCGGAATTTAAAGCTGAAAACAAATTGAAAGTGTGGGTATATTTTCTCAGTGGCCCAGTCATGAACAATCTTTTGTACCATTGTTGTTTTTCCAATCCCCGGGACACCGCTCACTGCTCCTGAACTCCCAGAATTGGATTTTCTCCGGGAAAAACTGCGGTGGAACAATTGATCAGTTCGGATTTTTTCCAGCTCTCTCCGGAGGTGTTTCTCTCTCCACTCTTCATGGTCTCGGCCTCTTGCCAGCAGTTCATGTTCCAGAAGTGTCCGATCTCGAACAGTAGAAATGACCGTTAGTTCAGCGTATCGGTCAACCAGCTGGAAAATCTTAACCTTCTCCCTTATTAGGATCGTGTTCACTCTCAGTGTTTCAGTTTGTACCCGGAGTGTTTCCTTGTGTTGCTGTTGAAGATCTTCAATTAGAACAGACAGAACGTGGTCTCAATGTTAGTTGTATTGACATAAAGACAACTTCTCAATAACGTTTCATTATTCAGTAAAATATTGCAAGGTTTAATTCACAGCTTCAATAGAGGTGGGTGTTGAAATTAAAACTCAGTTAATAGAAACCTCGTTTGAAAGTGAACAATGGCCGAGAATTGTTTCAAATCCTCAAATGATTCTAATATTCACTGAACATGCAGGTTTCAATGATATGACTTTTCCCTCTGATGGTTAATACTTTCCAGCCTGCCCTTTGCTATTGACATCTCCTCGAGGCTGGAGAAGAACTTGGAGTGGGAGGGGGAGGATCCAGTTGTCGTGGTCTACGTAGGAACCAGGAAAGAGGTTCTGCTGAGGGTGTTTGAGGAGCTAGGATCCAAATTAAATAACAGAACCTCAAAGGTAATGATCTATGGATTGGTACCTGAACCCCGCGCAAATTGACATAGGGCCAAACAGAATAGAGGTTTAACTGTGTGGCTCAATGAGTGGTGTGGGAGGAAGGGCTTTCAATTTATGGGGCACTGGCACCAGTACTGGGGAAAGAGGGAGCTGTTCCTTTGGGACGGGCTCCACGGGGCTGGGACCAGTGCCCTGGGGAACCGAATAACTGGGGCAGTAGACAGGGCATTAAACTAATGAAGGGTTGGGGGTGGGAGGCTTCAGGAAAGAGTAAATTTAAAAGCAGTGAGAGAAATGTCAAGGCTCTAGAACAGAGTAGTGTTTTGGGTAAAAATAAGCAGAGTGCGTCAGGATGGCAGAGAGAGACTAACAAAGGTAATAAGGCATCAGTGACTAAGTTGACATCAGGGAAAAATAGAAATAAGATAAAGCTAATGGCACTATATCTGAATGCGCAAAGCATTCGCAACAAAATAGATGAATTAATACTGCAGACAGAAATTAACAGGTTTGATCTGATAGCTATAATGGAGACCTGGTTGCAAAGTGGCCAAGATTGGGAACTAAATATTTCAGGATACTTAACTTTTAGAAGAGTTAAAAAAAATGGAAAAGGAGGAGGGTTAGCCCTGATAATAAAGGATGGAATAAAGGCAGTTGAGAGAAAGGACCTTACCTCTGAAAATCAAGAAGTAGAGTCAGTTCGGGTGGAGCTAAGAAACAGCAAGGGGCTGAAAACATTGGTGGGAGTTGTGTATAGGCCCCAAACAGTAGTTGTAACGTAGGGCAGAATATAAATCATGAAATTAGAGGCGAATGTAACAAGGGTAATACAATAATCATGGGGGACTTTAATCTACATATAGACTGGGCAATCCAAATTTGCAGTAATACTGTGGAGGACGAATTCACGGAATGTATGCAAGTTAGGTTTGTAGATCAGTATGTTGAGGAACCAACTAGGGAACAGGCTAGTTTAGATCTAGTATTGTGCAATAAGAAAGGATGAATTAATAACCTTGTTGTAAAGGGGCCTTTAGGGAAGAGTGACCATAATATGATAGAATTTTATGTTGAGTTTAAAAGTGATTTAGTTAAATCTGAAACTAGGGTCTTAAAACTAAACAAAGCAAACTACGTAGTTATGAGGACGAGTTGTCTAAGATAGTTTGGGAAACCACATTAAAAGCTATGATGGTAGACAAGCAATGGCGAGCATTTAAAGAATTACTACATAATTTACAACAAATATACATTCGTTTAAGGCACAAAAACCCCACAGGAAAGGTGTTCCTACCGTGGCTAACAAGAGAAGTTAAAGATAGTATTAGATCAAAGGAAGATGCTTATATTGTTGCCAAAAAGAGTAGTAAGCCTGAAGTTTGAGAGTATTTTAGAATTCAGCAAAGGAGGACCAGAAACTGATAACGAAAGGGAAAATAGAATGAGAGTAAACTAGCAAGAGACATAACAACAGACTGTAAAATCTGCTATAGTTATGTAAAAAGAAAAATATTTGTGAAAGTAAATGTGGGTCCTTTACAGGCTGAGACAGGAGAAATTGTAACAGGAAATAAGAAAATGGCAGATAAATTAAACAAATACTTCGTGTCTATCTTCACAGAAGAAAAATGCAAAAAACTTCCCGGAAATAGTGGAGACCGAAGGTCCAGCGAGAATGAGGAACTGAAAGAAATTAGTATTAGTAAAAAAAAGTACTGGAGAAATTAATGGGACTGAAAGCCGATAAATTCCTTGGACCTGATGGCCTTCATCCTAGGGTTTTGAAAGAGTTGGCTATAGAGATAGTGGATGCACTGGATGACATTTTCCAAAATTCCCTTGATTCTGGAACAGTCCCCGCAGATTGGAAGGTAGCAAATGTAACCCCACTATTTAAGAAAGGAGGGAGAGAGAAAATGGGGAACTTCAGACCAGTTATCCTGACATCAGTCGTAGGGAAAATGATAGAATCTATTATTAAGGAAGTGGTAACAGGGCAATTTGAAAATAATAATAGGATTGGGCAGAGTGAACATGGATTTATGAAAGGGAAATCGTGTTTGACGAACCTGTTAGAGATTTATGAGGTTGTAACTAGCAGAATAAATAAGGGGGAACCAGTGGATGTAGTGTATTTGGATTTTCAGAAGGCATTCGATAAGGTGCCACACAAGAGGTTATTAAACCTCAGTCATTAGGACTCATGGGACTGGGGGGTAATGTACTAGCATGGATTGAGGATTGGTTAACGGACAGAAGAGAGTAGGAATAAACGGGACATTTTCTGGTCGGCAGGCTGTAACTAGTGGGGTAACGCAAGGGTCAGTGCTTGGGCCTCAGCTATTCACACTCTACATCAATGATTTGGATGCGGGAACCAAATGTACTTTATCTAAGTTCGCTGATGATTCAATGCTGAGTGGGAATGTAAGTTGTGAGGAGTTGCAAGAAGGCTTCAAGGGGATGTAGACAGGCTAAGTGCGTGGGCAAGAACATGGCACATGGAATATAATGTGGAGAGATCTGAATGTGTCCACTTTGGTAGGAAAAATAGAAAAGCAGAATTTTTTTTAAATGGTGAGAGATTGGGAAATGTTGGTGTTCAGAGGGACCTGGGTGTCCTTGTACACAAATCACAAAGTTAACATGCAGGTACAGCAAGTAATTAGGAAATCAAATGGTATGTTGGCACTTATTACAAGAGGATTGGAGTACAATAGTAAAGATATCTTACTGCAGTTATATAAGGCCCTGGTGAGACCACAGCTGGATTATTTTGTACAGTTTTGGTCTCCTTACCTAAGGAAAGATATACTTGCCACAGAGAGTGCAACAAAGGTTCTCCAGCCTGGTTCCTGGGATGGGGGGACTGTTCTATGAGGAGAGATTGAGTAGACTAGCCCTATATTCTCTAATGTTCAGAAGAGTGAGAGGTGATCTCATTGAAACATACAAAATTCTTACAGGGCTTGAGAGGGTAGATGCAGGGAGGATGGTTCCCCTGGCTGGGGAGTCTAGAACCAGGGGTCACAGTCTCAGAATAAGGGGTCAGCCATTTAGGATTGAGATGAGGAGACACTTGTTCACTCAGAGGGTGGTGAATCTTTGGAATTCTCTACCCCAGAGGGCTGTGGAGGCTCAGTCATTGAGTATATTCAAGACAGAGATTGATAGATTTTTGAATATTAAGAGAATCAAGGAATATGGGGATAATGCAGGAAACCGGAGATGAGGTAGAAGAACAACCATGACCTTATTGAATGGCGGAGCAGGCTCGAAGGATCAAATGGCCTCCTCCTGCTCCTATTTCTTATGTTCAGTACAAATCCACACATGATCCTGGTTATAAGATAGTAGACTTCTAGTGGATCAATCATTCACACAGTCAGTGGTGCTTACAATCTTCAGAAATGGGAAATAGGACATTGGATATCTCTGGGAAGAGGGACAGACTGTGAATGTTCAGAAGCCCACTATTATTTTATCAGGCCTTGGGCACGTTATCTATGATATTGTGTGCATTGGGTGATGGACAGACTGGGAAGGGAAGTAAGTTCCAATCGGCGGACTATTTGATCCTTAACTGAGATCCCAACCCCATATCCTCTCCATCACCAAGACCTACTTCCACCTCCATAATATTAGCCATCTCCGCCCTTGCCTCAGCTCATCTGCTGCTGAAACCCACACCAATGTCTTCATTACCTCCAGATGAACAACTCCACCCCTCTCCTGCTCAGCCTCCTTATTCCAAAGCGCTCTTGGTCAGCCTCCCACCTTGCACACGCCGGAAACTTGAGGTCATTCAAAACTCTGCTGCCCCTAACCTAACTTGCCCCAATTCCCGTTCACCCCTCACCCCATTCCTCGCTGACCTACATCGGCTCCGCGTCCGGCAATGCCTCGTTTTAAAAATAATCATTTTAGCATTCCGATCCCTCCATAACCTCACCCTCCCAATCCCTGTAGCTTCCTCCAGCCCTACAACCCGAGATCTCTGCACTCCTCCAAATCTGGCCTCCTGCGTGTTCCAAATTTTCATCATTCCATCATTGCCAGCCTTTTTTCAGCTTTCTTGGTCCTAAGCTCTGGAATTCTCTATTTAATCCTCGCCGATCCTGAACAGAAATCCACTGTCCTTATATCAGGACTCGGACATGTTATCTGTGGTATTGTGGTCACTGAGCGAGAGACAGGCTGTGAAAGAACAGGAGATCATTTGCTGTTGCTTCAGGACTCTGGTTATCTGGTGTATTAACTCCACTTCCACAGTCACCTGATCACTGGTGAGGGTTACTGTCATTCTGAAGGTACAGAGGGGAACGAGAAAGATTATTCTAGGTATTAGGAGTTTAGGTTGAGGGCAAGAGACTTCTGTATAGAAACATTTTAATGGAATTCATGACATTAGTGCAAGAAACAGGCTCACATTTACAAATTAATTAGTAACCGAGAAAATTGAATGTCAGAAGTAGGAAGGGAAACCAAGGTAACTTTTTACCCAAAGGGTAATAGAGCGGGGGAACAGTTATCAGGGAAGGACACTAAAGGGGCAGTGTTAGTGGAGTACGGAGACAAGTAAATGCGATTCTGTGGACACACTGAGAGGAGGGCTAGTTGGGTTCATCTCGATAATAGAGAAACGCTCATTTGGGACAAATGGCCATTTGCTGTCCCTAATCATTACATAGGATATACGGCACAGAAACAGGCCATTCGACCCAACCAGTCCATGCCGGTGTTTATGCTCCACTCGAGCCTCCTCCCGTCTTTCCTCATCTAAATCTATCAGCGTAACCCTCTATTCCCTTCTCCCTCATATGCTTGTCCAGCCTCCCCTTAAATGCATCGATACTATTCGCTTCAACCATTCCCTGTGGTAGCGAGTTCCACATTCTCACCACTCATTGGGCAAATAAGTTTCTTCCGAATTCCCTGTTGGATTTCTTGGTGACTGTCTTTCTTGATGGGCTCTAGTTATGCTCTTCCCCACAAGTGGAAACATTCTCTCTGTATCCACTCTATCAAAATGTTTCACAATTTTGAAGACATATATTAGGTCACCACTTAGTCTTCTTTTTATCAAGAGAAAATAGACCCAGCCTCTTCATCCTTTCCCGATATGTATACCCTCGCATTTCTGGTATCATCCTTGTAAATCTTCTCTGCACCCTCTCCAGTGCCTTTTTATACTATGGTGACCAGAACTGTACACAGTAATCTAAGTGTGGTCTAACCAAGGTTCGATACAGGTTTAGCATAACTTCCCTACTTTTCAATTCTATCCCTCTAGAAATAACCCCTAGTGCTTGGCCTGTGTCGCAACTTTTAGTGATTTGTGTATTTGTACTCAGGGATCCCTTTGTTGCTCTACCCCACCTAGACTCGCACCCTCCAAGTGATGGGCGACCTCCCTATTCTTCCTACCAAAATGTAATACCTCACATCTTTCTGTGTTGAACTTCATCTGCCAATTATATGCCCATTCTGCAAGTTTATTAATGGCCTCCTGTTACTTGTTGCAGTCCTTCTCAGTATTGACTATCCGCCCCCCACAATTTGGTGCCATCTGCAAATTTAAAAATTGTGTTTTTGATTCCAAAGTCTAAATCGTTAATGTAAATTGTGAACAGCAGTGGTCCTAGCAGTGATCCTTGTGGAACACCACTACCCACCTTCTGCCACTGTGAATAGCTACCCTTTACTCCTACTCTCTGCTTTCTGTCTTGAAGCCAGCTAGCTATCCATTCTGCTACTTGTTCCCTGACTCCACATTCTCTGACCGAGTTCATCAGTCTATTATGGGGCACCTTATCGAAGGCCTTTTGAAATCATATCCTGTTATATAGTGTTTCAGAAATTGTAAACCCAGAATTTGCGGTCGGAATGATGGCGAACTGACAGCATTCGCCATGATTCCTCCTTTGAAGCTGACTGCAACTTCGGGATTTTGGCACATGAGCAGGTGCAGGTGAAAATCCTGAAGTTGTGGTCTTGTCAATGACAGCTCCGGAACTAGCTGCACTGTGCCCGCCCCGCCCCCCCCCCGCCCCCCGACACCTGTCCCAACAGAGCCGGGAATCAGTGTAAATACCAGATCAGGGAAACTGAAGAGAACTTCAGCTCTTCCGCAGTATGTACACTGTCCAATTCCTCACAAAACGTTAGATAGAAAGGAATTGCTGAAACTGGGGAATTAAAGCATTATTACTAGTAAACAACTGTTAAGGGTCTGGAAACTAATTTTACTTTTGCGCGGTGTGAAATTTGTCCATTTAAAAAAAAATATTTGTTTTAAGAAGATTTTCAAAAGAAATATTTTAATGTTTGCCCATCTTTATATCAGGTTTGGGCAAACATTGAAATATTTATTTTGAAAATAACTGGACCAGCCTCATAAATACTGTGGCAACAAGAGATCAGAGGCTGGGTATTCTGCGGCGAGTGTCTCACCTCCAGGCTCCCCAAAGCCTTGCCACCATCTACAAGGCACAAGTAAGGAGTGTGATTGAACTCTCCACTTGCCTGGATGAGTGCAGCTCCAACAACACTCAAGAAGCTCAACACCATCCAGGACAAAGCAGCCTGCTTGATTGTCACCCCATCCACCACCTTAAACATTCACTCCCTCCACCACCGGCGCACCGTGGCTGCAGTGTGTACCATCTACAACATGCACTGCAGCAACTTGCCAAGGCTTCTTCGGCAGCACCTCCCAAACACACAACCTCTTCCACCTAGAAGGACAAGGGCAGCAGGCAAATGGGACCACCACCTCCAAGTTCCCTCCAAGTCACACACCATCCTGACTTAGAAGTGTATCACCGATCTTTCATCATCGCTAGATCAAATTCCTGGAACTCCCTCCCAAACAGCACCATGGGAGTACCTTCACCACATGGACTGCAGTGGTTCAAGAAGGCAGCTCACCATCACCTTCTCAAGGGCAACTAGGGATGGGCAATAAATGCAGGCCTTGCCAGCGGCACCCTGATCCCATAAACGAATTAAAAAAAAATTTTGATTTGAATTAAAGTTTGGAAAACCCAACATTCTCGACACAGTGATCGCAAGAATCTTGTGCGAAAAGAACTTTGGGGCCGGCCTCCCCCTGAGGGCCCCACCATCACAGAAGCCAGTCTTCAGCCTATACAATTCACTCCAGATATCAAGAAAGTGCACTGGATACAGCAAAGGCTATGGGCCCTGACAACAGCCCGGCTTTCGTGCGGAAGACCTGTGCTCCAGAACTAGCCACCCTATCAGTCTACTCTTAATCATCAGCAACGTGATGGAAGCTGTCATCGACAGTGCTATCAACAGCACTTACTCACCATTAACCTGCTCACTGATGGCCGGTTTGGGTTCCGCCAAGACCACTCGGCTTCCAACCTCATTGCAGCCTTGGTCCAACCATGGACAAATAACTGAATTCCAGAGGTGAGGTGAGAGTGACTGCCTTGGCAGCAAGGCAGCATTTGACCGAGTGTGGCATCAAGGAGCCCTAGTAAAGCTGAAGTAAATGCAAAACGGGGGGAATATTCTCCACTAGCTGTTCCGCGTTTCAGATCTGGAGTCACTGTGGAGCATCCACGAGGCTGAGATCTACGTGGATAGCACGTTTAACGAGGTGGTCACACCACAGGTAAAGAGTGTACATGCAGACAGGTTTGAACTCCCCATTTCATCACTTACCTTTCAGGTTACCGGGTATTTTGGATAAACCTTCTGCGATGTTCATGTAATCAAATGGATCAGAACCTGTTTAAAACAATTAACTTTCATCAATTCAGATCTCGGTGATATTATAGTAAAATCTGCAGTGTTAGAATCTGTCATTGAATTCAGTGGGTGATTTTACCGTACCAAGTTCCTGTATTTCTTTCAGCATTTTGTTCAGCTTTGGTAACCTGTGGCGCATTTTCACCAAGGATTCCCACATCACCCTTCGGACCCCAGAGCCTTTCTCCATCACCAGAGTTAGGAGAAGTTTGGAACTGTCCGCCCGGTTTCCCTTCTCCGCGAGCTCAGTGACTGCCTGTAAAGAATAGTCATAAATATATTGAGGAGATGAGTGAAAGACAAACACTGATAATGAGAAGGAAAGGATCTGCTCAGTGATGGGATCTCCCAATTGCTTTGAGCACAGAAAGTCATCACTGGGACGAGTACTTACCCATTCTGAACATGGGCTGAGTATTCTGTAAACATCTTGATTCACTCATTAACGGGAAATAAATGAGATAAAAGGAAAATAGAAATCAGGAATATTGTTCTCGGAGAGTGAGGAGTCACTGAGAATCTGCAATAGGTTTAATGGGATTAGTATTCTCTGTGCTTCAGTGTCCAACATGACATCAGAGTCCTGATTGACAAGATGATGCACTCGTTTCTCACACTTACTTCCTGCTTTCACACTTTGTTATTTACTGAGAACTAAAACCACTGTTGATTTATCGGTCACATAAATCTACCAAAAAAAAATGAAAAATCCAATTACATGTCCGTCGGTGATAGACATGTTTGACAACCATTATTTTGCACGCCCGCTGCTAGTATGAAACCGCAGTAACCCAGGCACACTTGCAGCATGTAATCAGGATGTTTATCATCAACAACTTTTATTTATATAACGGCTTTAACGTAGAAGAATGTCCCAAGGCCCTTCACAGAGACGGAATCAGACAATGGACCCGAGACAAAGCAGGATATACTATTAGAGATGACCAAAAACTAGAGGAAAGGTCAATTTGAAGGAGGAGAGAGAGGTGGCGAGGCAGAGGTGTTCAGAGAGTGAATTACAGAGTGTGGAGCCTTAGTCAACTGAACGCTTGGCCATCAGTGGTGTTGTAAAGGAAGGGGTGCACAAGAGGCCAGAGTCAGAACAACAGGGCACAGGCAGCATAGTTTGGAGTAGCTGAAGTTTATGGAGGGGCAGGGTGGGAGGCCGGCCAGGGAAGCATTGGAATAGTCGAGTCTGGAGTTGACAAAGGCATGGGTGAGGGTTCAGCAGCAGATGGAATGAGGTAGGGCTGAAGATGGACAATATTAGAGACAGAAGTAGGTGGTCTTTGAAAAGGAATGTATATGGGGTGGGGAGTTCAGATTGAGGTTGGATGAAGAGATATTGGACAGTTTGCTTCAGCCTCAGTGGTCTAGTAGGAGGATGAAATGAAGTGGTGAGGAGGCGGAGTTTGTAGAATACGATGGCTTCAGTTTTCACACTGTTTAATTGGATGAAAGTTCAAACTCAAAAAACGGCTCGATCTAATAAAAATACTGAATCTAAAACGTGGAAGAACATTAAACTATGCAACTATTAATATTTCATCCATCAGTCATCCTCTCTGTAACCAGAGTGGAGCGGAAATTCATCCACATAAATTTAATTGACATTTGCAGACTGAATGAGCTCATTTTCCTAATGTTCCTCTGGGGAGTGATGCTCCAGACCCAGAGCACAGGAGGTCATTTACCCAGTAGTGTAAACTCCATTTTGGACACTCCATTTATGGGAAGGACATTTTAACAAATGGGAAACAGTCTTGCGGATTCACTGGGATGTTATCAGAAATGAGGAGTGATGTGTTAATTCATTCATGGGATGTGGCGTTGCTGGCAAAGTGAGCATGTATTGCCCATCCCTAGTTGCATTGAGAAGGTGGTGGTGAGCTGCCTTCTTGAACCGCTGCAGTCCGTGAGGTGAAGGTACTCCCACAGTGCTGTTAGGGAGGGACTTCCAGGATTTTGACCCAGCGACAAAGAAGAAACAGCGAGTTATTTCCAAGTCAGGATGGTTTGTGTGACTTGCAGGGGAACTTGGAGATGGTGGCGTTCCCATGCGCCTGCTGACCTTGTGCTTCTAGGTTGTGGGTTTGGGAGCTGATGCTGAAGAGACCTTGGCGAGTTGCTGCAGTGCATCTTGTAGATGGTACACACTGCAGCCACAGTAGGCCGTGTGTTTTGGAGGGGATTTGATAATCTGGGCTCATGCCACGAGAGTCGAGAAGATTAAGTGAAGTGTTGATGGAAGTCTTCAAGATTCTGAACGCACATGATGAAATAAATAGCCCTGAAATTACAGTCTCTGTAATCCATTTGAAAGGCCTTGCAACTTTTGGAGCCGGAACTTGCAATCCGTCAATTTACGCCTTGACAGATCATCCAAACCGCCCATAAAATGAGCATTGCTGAAGCTGAGTTCGGCTCTTTACCCAACAACTGCCCAGTTATTGCCCACACAACTCTTATGGCTGCTAAAAGTAGGCACAGGGCCTGCTTGCATCCGCATAATGGTTTATATAAGGCTTAAATAAAACGTTTAAAAATCCAAAATTATGCACATACACATCAAATGAGTTTATGCAAATATTGACCCGGATTCAGATGGCTAAAATTATTTATCAAAAAATTACATTTTTACTGAGGTTGGTGCAAGGAAGGATCTTTTGCATAAAATTGCAGTTTAGTACATTTATCATTATTATTATTCTGTACATTTATAATTATTTGGGGATTACATTGCTTATCATTAGGGGATTCCCTTTATAGATGATTGAAACACAATCCTCCTTGGTCATTGGAGAACTGGGTGTACGAGATTCCAGGGACGGTTCTGAACCACCTGGGTCACTGGGATGTGTTGGCCATTACGCTGCCTCCGCCTGGAGGCCCAAGACCGGAATTCTTCATGGACCCAAGCGGACACTTTCGGAATCATTTTGCAGGTCGGATTGTACTCCCGAGGTAGGCCTCCGACCGCAGAGTGTTTCCACTGTTTGTACAGAGGGGGCAAATGTCGGCCAATTCGAAGTATTACGGGTTAGGTTAGATTCATATATTTATGTACATTGTGGTCAGAATGCATAATTTACTCCCACAACCTGAAGCACTCGATAGATTACAATAGATAATTCTATTATTTATGACAAATTGAGTTGTTAGTATTTGTGGAGTGAACAGGAAACTGGGAAGTTGGGAATAGCTAAGGTTGGATATTAATAGTAATGGGTAGTGAGCAGGAGGTTGGATTAGACTAGGTGGGATATTAACAGTAATGGGTAGTGAGCAGGAGGTTGGGATTAGACTAGGTGCGATATTAACGGTAATGGTTAGTGAGCAGGAGGTTGGGATGAGACGAGGTGAGATATTAACAGTAATGGGTAGTGAGCAGGAGGTTGGGATTAGAGTAGGTGGGATATTAGCAGTAATGGGTAGTGAGCAGGAGGTTGGGATTAGACTAGGTGGTATATTAACAGTAATGGGTAGTGAGCAGGAGGTTGGGATTAGACTAGGTGGGATATTAACAGTAATGGGTAGTGAGCAGGAGGTTGGGATTAGACTAGGTGGGATATTAACAGTAATGGGTATTGAGCAGGAGGTTGGGATTAGACTAGGTGCGATATTAACGGTAATGGTTAGTGAGCAGGAGGTTGGGATTAGACTAGGTGGGATATTAACGGTAATGGGCAGTGAGCAGAAGGTTGGATTAGACGAGGTGGGATATTAACAGTAATGGGCAGTGAGCAGAAGGTTGGATTAGACTAGGTGGGATATTAACAGTAATGGGCAGGGAGCAGGAGGTTGGGATTAGACTAGGTGGGATATTAACAGTAATGGGCAGGGAGCAGGAGGTTGGGATTAGACTAGGTGCGATATTAACAGTAATGGGCAGTGAGCAGAAGGTTGGATTAGACCAGGTGGGATATTAACGGTAATGGGCAGCGAGCAGAAGTTTGGATTAGACTAGGTGGGATATTAACAGTAATGGGCAGGGAGCAGGAGGTTGGGATTAGACTAGGTGCGATATTAACAGTAATGGGCAGTGAGCAGGAGGTTGGGATTAGACAAGGTGGGATATTAATGGTAATGGGTCGTAAGCAGGAGGTTGGGATTAGACTAGGTGCGATATTAACAGTAATGGGCAGTGAGCAGGAGGTTGGATTAGACTAGGTGGGATATTTACAGTAATGGGTTGTGAGCAGGAGGTTGGGATTAGACTTGGTGCGATATTAACAGTAATGGGTAGTGAGCAGGAGGTTGGGATTAGACTAGGTGAGATATTAACGGTAATGGGTAGTGAGGAGGAGTTTGGGATTAGACTAGGAGGGATATTAACGGTAATGGGGAGTGAGCAGGAGGTTGGGATTAGACCAGGTGGGATATTAATGGTAATGGGCAGTGAGCAGGAGGTTGGGATTAGACTAGGTGGGATATTAACAGTAATGGGTAGTGAGCAGGAGGTTGGGATTAGACTAGGTGGGATATTAATGGTAATGGCTAGAGAGCAGGAGGTTGGGATTAGACTAGGTGGGATATTACCGGTAATTGGCAGTGAGCAGGAGGTTGGGATTAGACTAGGTGGGATATTAACGGTAATGGGCAGTGAGCAGAAGGTTGGGATTAGACTGGTGGGATATTAACAGTAATGGGCAGTGAGCAGGAGGTTGGGATTAGACAACGTGGGATATTAATGGTAATGGGTAGTGAGCAGGAGGTTGGGATTAGACTGGGTGGGATATTAATGGTAATGGGTAGTGAGCAGGAGGCTGGGATTAGACTGGGTGGGATATTAACGGTAATGGGCAGTGAGCAGGAGGTTGGGATTAGACTGGGTGGGATATTAACGGTAATGGGCAGAGAGCAGGAGTTTGGGATTAGACTACGTGGGATATTAACGGTAATGGGGATTGAGCAGGAGGTTGGGATTAGATTAGGTGGGATATTAACGGTAATGGGGAGTGAGCAGGAGGTTGGGATTAGACTAGGTGGGATATTAACAGTAATGGGTAGTGAGCAGGAGGTTGGGATTAGACTAGGTGGGATATTAATGGTAATGGCTAGAGAGCAGGAGGTTGGGATTAGACTAGGTGGGATATTAACGGTAATGGGCAGTGAGCAGGAGGTTGGGATTAGACTAGGTGGGATATTAACGGTAATGGGCAGTGAGCAGGAGGTTGGGATTAGACTGGGTGGGATATTAACGGTAATGGGCAGTGAGCAGGAGGTTGGGATTAGACTAGGTGGGATATTAACGGTTATGGGTAGTGAGCAGGAGGTTGGGATTAGACTGGGTGGGATATTAACGGTAATGGGTAGTGAGCAGGAGGTTGGGATTAGACTAGGTGGGATATTAACCTTAATGGGCAGTGAGGAGGCGTTTGGGATTAGACTAGGTGGGATATTAACGGTAATGGGTAGTGAGCAGGAGGTTGGGATTAGACTGGGTGGGACATTAACGGTAATGGGCAGTGAGCAGGAGGTTGGGATTAGACTAGGTGTGATATTAACGGTAATGGGTAGTGAGCAGGAGGTTGGGATTAGACTAGGTGGGATATTAACAGTAATGGGTATTGAGCAGGAGATTGGGAACAGACTAGTTGGGATATTAACATTAATGGGTATTGAGCAGAAGGTTGGGATTAGACTAGTTGGGATATTATCGGTAATGGGCAGCGAGCAGGAGGTTGGGATTAGACTGGGTGGGATATTAACAGTAATGGGCAGAGAGCAGGAGGTTGGGATAAGACTCGGTGGGATATTAACGGTGATGGGTATTGAGCAGGAGGTTGGGATTAGACTAGGTGGTATATTAACGGTAATGGGCAGTGAGCAGGAGGTTGGGATTAGACTAGGTAGGATATTAATGGTAATGGGTAGTGAGCAGGAGGTTGAGATTAGACTCGGTGGGATATTAACAGTAATGGGCAGTGAGCAGGAGGTTGGGATTAGATTGGGTGGGATATTATCGGTAATGGGTAGTGAGCAGAAGGTTAGGATTAGACTAGGTGGGATATTAACGGTAATGGGCAGCGAGCAGGAGGTTGGGATTAGACTAGGTGGGATATTAACAGTAATGGGAAGTGAGCAGAAGGTTGGATTATACTAGGTGGGATATTAACGGTAATGGGTTGTGAGCAGGAGGTTGGGATTAGACTAGGTGGGATATTAACAGTAATGGGCAGTGAGCAGGAGGTTGGGATTAGACTAGGTGGGATATTAACGGTAATGGGTAGTGAGCAGGAGCTTGGGATTAGACTCGGTGGGATATTAACAGTAATGGGCAGTGAGCAGAAGGTTGGATTAGACTAGGTGGGATATTAACGGTAATGGGTTGTGAGCAGGAGGTTGGGATTAGACAAGGTGCGATATTAACAGTAATGGGTAGTGAGCAGGAGGTTGGGATTAGACTAGGTGGGATATTAATGGTAATGGGTTGTGAGCAGGGGGTTGGGATTAGACTAGGTGGGATATTAACTGTAATGGGGATTGAGCAGGAGGTTGGGATTAGACTAGGTGGGATATTAACGGTAATGGGCAGTGAGCAGGAGGTTGGGATTAGACTAGGTGGGATATTAACAGTAATGGGGAGTGAGCAGGAGGTTGGGATTAGACTAGGTGGGATATTAACAGTAATGGGTAGTGAGCAGGAGGTTGGGATTAGACTAGGTGGGATATTAACGGTTATGGGTAGTGAGCAGGAGGTTGGGATTAGACTAGGTGGGATATTAACGGTTATGGGTAGTGAGCAGCAGGTTGGGGTTAGACTAGGTGGGATATTAACAGTAATGGGCAGTGAGCAGGAGGTTGGGATTAGACTAGGTGGGATATTAACGGTTATGGGTAGTGAGCAGCAGGTTGGGATTAGACTAGGTGGGATATTAACGGTTATGGGCAGTGAGCAGGAGGTTGGGATTAGACTAGGTGGGATATTAACCTTAATGGGCAGTGAGCAGGAGGTTGGGATTGGACTCGGTGGGATATTAACGGTTATGGGCAGTGAGCAGGAGGTTGGGATTAGACTAGGTGGGATATTAAGCTTAATGGGCAGTGAGCAGGAGTTTGGGATTAGACTGGGTGGGATATTAACGGTAATGGGCAGTGAGCAGGAGGTTGGGATTAGACTAGGTGTGATATTAACGGTAATGGGTAGTGAGCAGGAGGTTGGGATTAGACTTGGTGGGATATTAACAGTAATGGGTATTGAGCAGGAGGTTGGGAACAGACTAGTTGGGATATTAACAGTGATGGGTATTGAGCAGGAGGTTGGGATTAGACTAGTTGGGATATTAACAGTAATGGGCAGTGAGCAGGAGGTTGGGATTAGACTAGGTGGGATATTGACGGTAATGGGCAGCGAGCAGGAGGTTGGGATTAGACTGGGTGGGATATTAACAGTAATGGGCAGTGAGCAGGAGGTTGGGATGAGACTAGTTGGGATATTAACAGTAATGGGCAGTGAGGAGGAGGTTGGGATTAGACTCGGTGGGATATTAACAGTAATGGGTATTGAGCAGGAGGTTGGGATTAGACTAGGTGGGATATTAACGGTAATGGGCAGTGAGCAGGAGGTTGGGATTAGACTAGGTAGGATATTAACGGTAATGGGTAGTGAGCAGGAGGTTGGGATTAGACTAGTTGGGATATTAACAGTAATGGGCAGTGAGCAGGAGTTTGGGATTAGACTAGGTGGGATATTAACAGTAATGGGTAGTGAGCAGGAGGTTGGGATTAGACAACGTGGGATATTAAGGGTAATGGGCAGTGAGCAGGAGGTTGGGATTAGACTAGGTGGGATATTAGCAGTAATGGGTAGTGAGCAGGGGGTTGGGATTAGACTAGGTGGGATATTAGCAGTAATGGGCAGTGAGCAGGAGGTTGGAATTAGACTAGGTGGGATATTAACAGTAATGGGCAGTGGGCAGGAGGTTGGGATTAGACTAGGCGTGATATTAACGGTAATGGGTAGTGAGCAGGAGGTTGAGATTAGACTAGGTGGGATATTAACGGTAATGGGCAGTGAGCAGGAGGTTGAGATTAGACTAGGTGGGATATTAACAGTAATGGGCAGTGAGCAGGAGGTTGGGATTAGACTGGGTGGGATATTATCGGTAATGGGTAGTGAGCAGGAGGTTGAGATTGGACTAGTTGGGATATTAACGGTAATGGGCAGTGAGCAGGAGGTTGAGATTAGACTACGTGGGATATTAACAGTAATGGGCAGTGAGCAGGAGGTTGGGATTAGACTGGGTGGGATATTATCGGTAATGGGTAGTGAGCAGGAGGTAAGGATTAGACTAGGTGGGATATTAACGGTAATGGGCAGTGAGCAGGAGGTTGGGATTAGACTAGGTGGGATATTAACGGTAATGGGTAGTGAGCAGGAGGTTGGGATTAGACTAGGTGGGATATTAACTGTAATGGGTAGTGAGCAGGAGATTGGCATTAGACTAGGTGGGGTATTAACGGTAATGGGTAGCGAGCAGGAGGTTGGGATTAGACTAGGTGGGATATTAACGGTAATGGGTAGTGAGCAGGAGATTGGGATTAGACTAGGTGGGGTATTAACGGTAATGGGTAGCGAGCAGGAGGTTGGGATTAGACTCGGTGGGATATTAACGGTCATGGGTAGTGAGCAGGAGGTTGGGATTAGACTAGGTGGGATATTAATGGTAATGGGTAGTGAGCAGGAGGTTGGGATTAGATTAGGTAGGATATTAACAGTAATGGGCAGTGAGCAGGAGGTTGGGATTAGACTAGGTGGGATATTAACGTTAATGGGCAGTGAGCAGGAGGTTGGGATTAGACTAGGTGGGATATTAACGGTAATGGGTAGTGAGCAGGAGGTTGGGATTAGACTAAGTGGGATATTAACGGTAATGGGCAGTGAGCAGGAGGTTGGGATTAGACTCGGTGGGATATTAACGGTAATGGGCAGTGAGCAGGAGTTTGGGATTAGACTAGGTGGGATATTAACAGTAATGGGCAGTGAGCAGGAGGTTGGGATTAGACTAGGTGGGATATTAACAGTAATGGGTTGTGAGCAGGAGGTTGGGATTAGACTAGGTGAGATATTAACGGTAATGGGTAGTGAGCAGGCAGTTGTGATTAGACTCCGTGACTAAGGGATGAGAAAGCAGTGTCTAGGAGGGAACGGTCTGACTTTTCCATCCAGTTATTTCTGGGTTGTTTTCCCTGTTTGTGTCTTCCGCAGTTTCATCATTTGAGCTCCTGTTTTTTTTTTAATACAATTTGTTTAACCCACAAGGGATGTTTTTTGTCATCTAAACTTTCCCCGATTTACTATGAAGTAGTTTCCTGGTCACTCAACTCATTGCCTTCCCTCTAACTCCTGTCTGTTGTCTCCGGTCTCTCCTTTTCCCAGTCCCAATAAAACCGTTTCCCTTTTGCTTTCCATCCACTCAAGAGTTATACCGACCCGTGCCCCTGCCCTTTGTACAGATACTGACGGATCCGCTGGGTATTTTCACCTCTTCGGATCATTGTTTCAGATTCACAATATTTGCTGTTTTATTAATTCCGTCCCTATTTTTCAGGTTCATGTTCTGTAACATTATATGATTCTAAGATTTGTTGTTTCAACTATTCTCGGTGGCAGTGAATAAAGTAAATGCGATGTTGGCGTTTATTAACATTTTTGAGCCAAAATAGTGAGATAATCCTGCTATTTATAAATCATTGGTGTGACCGCACTGAGAATACTGTGTACAGTTCTGCTTGCCTCTGTACAAAGATTATCACAGCTATTGAAGACAGCAACTAGAATGATTGAGAGGGTGGAGGGGTTGGATTAGGAGGAGCTAGTGTGTAAATTGGACATGTTCTCACTGGATTAGTGAAGTTTGTACGGTGGTATGTTCTCTGTCTGTTTCGACTTTATTGGACAAAGTCAGAGGACACAAACTTGGAGGGTAAATTGAAAACTAGTCTGTGGAAACAATATTTCAGTGAGCGAGTGGTCAATCTGGGGAACAGGCTCCCTCGGGAGATGGCAGAAACAGTTTGTATTGATTCTTTAAAAGGCAAATTTATTTCTGAAAATCACATTTGGGGATGCAGTATATGAGTAATTTGAGATCTGATGTGGTAAGTGTAGCATGCTTGAGAGGAACAGGTGACCTATGAACTCTGGTTCCCAGAGCTCTCCACCGCTGGGGTTTCCTCACCTCATGTCTGGGTCTGCTGTAGATTAATTGATAGATTGATTCGTCAACAGCTCCATTATCATTGTAGCATTCGATTATCAGGGTGTTAGGAGGGGAATTACATAGACCGTGATCTTTTTTCAATCGAGTAATTCCTTTGTTCCTATGTTAGGATATTCTGTCAGTTCTGTGATATTAGAATAATCTAAACTCATTCTGTGTCCCTCCCACTCACGTGATACTCTTGTCCACTGAAATGTTCCTCACCTGTTAACCAGAGACCGAGTCCCTCCACACCCTCTTCAACCGCCTGTTCCAGTCTGTCCCGGTACAATTTCGTCAACTGGAACAGCTGGTAATCGTCGCACTTTGTGAAGAACTTATTGATTGTCCAGTTCGGATCTGTGAACACAAAGAACCACGTTAACAAACACCTTCTGAAAACCCACATACATTGCATGTGTTTCATTCCATCGATCTATGTAGACAATTCTTAAAAACAGTGAAAATTTGTCAAACACGACTTGCCTACAGATTATCAGTTCCAGCCACAGCGATCATCCCCTCTATCAATAAATTTTCATGAATTTGACATTCAAATAGTTCCCAGGAGTTTACTCAACGCAGTCCTCCCTCGATCTCATCTCCACTGCTCGATAGCCTGCAAAAGCCCAGCGCAAAATGTGCTATTCCCCTTCCTATTCCTTAGCTGTATACATATAGATTCCATCTTAACATAACTCCAGGAACATCCTAGTGTTCCAGCGCGGACATAGAACCCTTTAGTAATACTGGCATCCACAAATATATTTGCACTCTCCTTAAAATGTTATAATCAGGATCGTTTCGATCCGAGTCCCGTTCAAACCCAAGTCCTGTCTCATAGTTAATCGATCACAGCACCCAGGAGGACAACGGCAGAATGTGCATGGGAACACCATCGGCTCCCATTTACACTCCAAGTCAGACACTCACCTGACTTGGACATATATCGCCGTTCGTCATCATCGCTGGGTCAACATCATGGAAACCCCGACCCAAGTGTTCCTGTTTCAACAGTTTTAGTCATTCTGCATTCTTGCCTCAAATCCGGGTATTTCTCACCTTCCAGTCATATCAGCTGATATCCTCCCACTGCTCCCCACACCCATTCCCAGAGTGTCAGCTGTGTCTCAGTGGACAGCACACTCGCCCCTGAGTCACCCTCCCACTGCTCCCCACACCCATTCCCAGAGTGTCAGCTGTGTCTCAGTGGACAGCACACTCGCCCCTGAGTCACCATCCCACTGCTCCACTCACCCATTCCCAGAGTGTCAGCTGTGTCTCAGTCGACAGCACACTCGCCCCCGAGTCACCCTCCCACTGCTCCACTCACCCATTCCCAGAGTGTCAGCTGTGTCTCAGTGGACAGCACACTCGCCCCCTGAGTCACCCTCCCACTGCTCCACTCACCCATTCCCAGAGTGTCAGCTGTATCTCAGTCGACAGCACACTCGCCCCTGAGTCACCCTCCCACTGCTCCACTCACCCATTCCCAGAGTGTCAGCTGTGTCTCAATGGACAGCACACTCGCCCTGAGTCACCCTCCCACTGCTCCACTCACCCATTCCCAGAGTGTCAGCTGTGTCTCAGTGGACAGCACACTCGCCCTGAGTCACCCTCCCACTGCTCCACTCACCCATTCCCAGAGTGTCAGCTGTGTCTCAGTGGACAGCACACTCGCCCGAGTCACCCTCCCACTGCTCCACTCACCCATTCCCAGAGTGTCAGCTGTGTCTCAGTGGACAGCACACTCGCCCCTGAGTCACCCTCCCACTGCTCCCCACACCCATTCCCAGAGTGTCAGCTGTGTTTCAGTGGACAGCACACTCGCCCCCGAGTCACCCTCCCACTGCTCCCCACACCCATTCCCAGAGTGTCAGCTGTGTCTCAGTGGACAGCACACTCGCCCGAGTCACCCTCCCACTGCTCCCCACACCCATTCCCAGAGTGTCAGCTGTGTCTCAGTGGACAGCACACTCGCCCTGAGTCATCCTCCCACTGCTCCACTCACCCATTCCCAGAGTATCAGCTATGTCTCAGTGGACAGCACACTCGCCCCTGAGTCACCCTCCCACTGCTCCACTCACCCATTCCCAGAGTGTCAGCTGTGTCTCAGTGGACAGAACACTCGCCCCTGAGTCACCCTCCCACTGCTCCCCTCTCCCATTCCCAGAGTGTCAGCTGTGTCTCAGTGGACAGCACACTCGCCCTGAGTCACCCTCCCACTGCTCCACTCACCCATTCCCAGAGTATCAGCTATGTCTCAGTGGACAGCACACTCGCCCCTGAGTCACCCTCCCACTGCTCCACTCACCCATTCCCAGAGTGTCAGCTGTGTCTCAGTGGACAGCACACTCGCCCCCTGATTCACCCTCCCACTGCTCCACTCACCCATTCCCAGAGTGTCAGCTGTGTCTCAGTGGACAGCACACTCGCCCCTGAGTCACCCTCCCACTGCTCCACTCACCCATTCCCAGAGTGTCAGCTGTGTCTCAGTGGACAACACACTCGCCCCTGAGTCACCCTCCCACTGCTCCACTCACCCATTCCCAGAGTGTCAGCTGTGTCTCAGTGGACAGCACACTCGCCCTGAGTCACTCTCCCTCTGCTCCACTCACCCATTCCCAGAGTGTCAGCTGTGTCTCAGTGGACAGCACACTCGCCCCTGAGTCACCCTCCCACTGCTCCACTCACCCATTCCCAGAGTGTCAGCTGTGTCTCAGTGGACAGCACACTCGCCCTGAGTCACCCTCACACTGCCCCACTCACCCATTCCCAGAGTGTCAGCTGTGTCTCAGTGGACAGCACACTCGCCCTGAGTGACCCTCCCACTGCTCCACTCACCCATTCCCAGAGTGTCAGCTGTGTCTCAGTGGACAGCACACTCGCCCTGAGTGACCCTCCCACTGCTCCACTCACCCATTCCCAGAGTGTCAGCTGTGTCTCAGTGGACAGCACACTCGCCCCTGTGTCACCCTCCCACTGCTCCACTCACCCATTCCCAGAATGTCAGCTGTGTCTCAGTGGACAGCACACTCGCCCTGAGTCACCCTCCCACTGCTCCACTCACCCATTCCCAGAGTGTCAGCTGTGTCTCAGTGGACAGCACACTCGCCCTGAGTCACCCTCACACTGCCCCACTCACCCATTCCCAGAGTGTCAGCTGTGTCTCAGTGGACAGCACACTCGCCCTGAGTGACCCTCCCACTGCTCCACTCACCCATTCCCAGAGTGTCAGCTGTGTCTCAGTGGACAGCACACTCGCCCTGAGTGACCCTCCCACTGCTCCACTCACCCATTCCCAGAGTGTCAGCTGTGTCTCAGTGGACAGCACACTCGCCCCTGAGTCACCCTCCCACTGCTCCACTCACCCATTCCCAGAATGTCAGCTGTGTCTCAGTGGACAGCACACTCGCCCTGAGTCACCCTCCCACTGCTCCACTCACCCATTCCCAGAGTGTCAGCTGTGTCTCAGTGGACAGCACACTCGCCCTTGAGTCACCCTCCCACTGCTCCACTCACCCATTCCCAGAGTGTCAGCTGTGTCTCAGTGGACAGCACACTCGCCCTGAGTCACCCTCCCACTGCCCCACTCACCCATTCCCAGAGTGTCAGCTGTGTCTCAGTGGACAGCACACTCGCCCCTGAGTCACCCTTTCACTGCTCCACTCACCCATTCCCAGAGTGTCAGCTGTGTCTCAGTGGACAGCACACTCGCCCTGAGTCACCCTCCCACTGCTCCACTCACCCATTCCCAGAATGTCAGCTGTGTCTCAGTGGACAGCACACTCGCCCTGAGTCACCCTCCCACTGCTCCACTCACCCATTCCCAGAGTGTCAGCTGTGTCTCAGTGGACAGCACACTCGCCCCTGAGTCACCCTCCCACTGCTCCACTCACCCATTCCCAGAGTGTCAGCTGTGTCTCAGTGGACAGCACACTCGCCCTGAGTCACCCTCCCACTGCCCCACTCACCCATTCCCAGAGTGTCAGCTGTGTCTCAGTGGACAGCACACTCGCCCCTGAGTCACCCTCCCACTGCTCCACTCACCCATTCCCAGAGTGTCAGCTGTGTCTCAGTGGACAGCACACTCGCCCTGAGTGACCCTCCCACTGCTCCACTCACCCATTCCCAGAGTGTCAGCTGTGTCTCAGTGGACAGCACACTCGCCCCTCAGTCACCCTCCCACTGCCCCACTCACCCATTCCCAGAGTGTCAGCTGTGTCTCAGTGGACAGCACACTCGCCCTGAGTCACCCTCCCACTGCTCCACTCACCCATTCCCAGAGTGTCAGCTGTGTCTCAGTGGACAGCACACTCGCCCTGAGTCACCCTCCCACTGCTCCACTCACCCATTCCCAGAGTGTCAGCTGTGTCTCAGTGGACAGCACACTCGCCCCTGAGTCACCCTCCCACTGCTCCACTCACCCATTCCCAGAGTGTCAGCTGTGTCTCAGTGGAAAGCACACTCGCACTGAGTCACCCTCCCACTGCTCCACACACCCATTCCCAGAGTGTCAGCTGTGTCTCAGTGGACAGCACACTCGCCCCTGAGTCACCCTCCCACTGCTCCACTCACCCATTCCCAGAGTGTCAGCTGTGTCTCAGTGGACAGCACACTCGCCCCTGAGTCACCCTCCCACTGCTCCACTCACCCATTCCCAGAGTGTCAGCTGTGTCTCAGTGGAAAGCACACTCGCCCCTGAGTCACCCTCCCACTGCTCCACTCACCCATTCCCAGAGTGCCAGCTGTGTCTCAGTGGACAGCACACTCGCCCCCGAGTCACCCTCCCACTGCTCCACACACCCATTCCCAGAGTGTCAGCTGTGTCTCAGTGGACAGCACACTCGCCCTGAGTCACCCTCCCACTGCTCCACTCACCCATTCCCAGAGTGTCAGCTGTGTCTCAGTGGACAGCACACTCGCCCCTGAGTGACCCTCCCACTGCTCCACTCACCCATTCCCAGAGTGTCAGCTGTGTCTCAGTGGACAGCACACTCGCCCCCGAGTCACCCTCCCACTGCTCCACTCACCCATTCCCAGAGTGTCAGCTGTGTCTCAGTGGACAGCACACTCGCCCCCGAGTCACCCTCCCACTGCTCCACTCACCCATTCCCAGAGTGTCAGCTGTGTCTCAGTGCACAGCACACTCGCCCCCGAGTCACCCTCCCACTGCTCCACTCACCCATTCCCAGAGTGTCAGCTGTGTCTCAGTGGACAGCACACTCGCCCCTGAGTCACCCTCCCACTGCTCCCCACACCCATTCCCAGAGTGTCAGCTGTGTCTCAGTGGACAGCACACTCGCCCCTGAGTCACCCTCCCACTGCTCCACTCACCCATTCCCAGAGTGTCAGCTGTGTCTCAGTGGAAAGCACACTCGCCCCTGAGTCACCCTCCCACTGCTCCACTCACCCATTCCCAGAGTGTCAGCTGTGTCTCAGTGGACAGCACACTCGCCCCCGAGTCACCCTCCCACTGCTCCACTCACCCATTCCCAGAGTGTCAGCTGTGTCTCAGTGGACAGCACACTCGCCCCTGATTCACCCTCCCACTGCCCCATTCACCCATTCCCAGAGTGTCAGCTGTGTCTCAGTGGACAGCACACTCGCCCTGAGTCACCCTCCCACTGCTCCACTCACCCATTCCCAGAGTGTCAGCTGTGTCTCAGTGGACAGCACACTCGCCCTGAGTCACCCTCCCACTGCTCCACTCACCCATTCCCAGAGTGTCAGCTGTGTCTCAGTGGACAGCACACTCGCCCCTGAGTGACCCTCCCACTGCTCCACTCACCCATTCCCAGAGTGTCAGCTGTGTCTCAGTGGACAGCACACTCGCCCCCGAGTCACCCTCCCACTGCTCCACTCACCCATTCCCAGAGTGTCAGCTGTGTCTCAGTGGACAGCACACTCGCCCCCGAGTCACCCTCCCACTGCTCCACTCACCCATTCCCAGAGTGTCAGCTGTGTCTCAGTGCACAGCACACTCGCCCCCGAGTCACCCTCCCACTGCTCCACTCACCCATTCCCAGAGTGTCAGCTGTGTCTCAGTGGACAGCACACTCGCCCCTGAGTCACCCTCCCACTGCTCCCCACACCCATTCCCAGAGTGTCAGCTGTGTCTCAGTGGACAGCACACTCGCCCCTGAGTCACCCTCCCACTGCTCCACTCACCCATTCCCAGAGTGTCAGCTGTGTCTCAGTGGAAAGCACACTCGCCCCTGAGTCACCCTCCCACTGCTCCACTCACCCATTCCCAGAGTGTCAGCTGTGTCTCAGTGGACAGCACACTCGCCCCCGAGTCACCCTCCCACTGCTCCACTCACCCATTCCCAGAGTGTCAGCTGTGTCTCAGTGGACAGCACACTCGCCCCTGATTCACCCTCCCACTGCCCCATTCACCCATTCCCAGAGTGTCAGCTGTGTCTCAGTGGACAGCACACTCGCCCCTGAGTCACCCTCCCACTGCTCCACTCACCCATTCCCAGAGTGTCAGCTGTGCCTCAGTGGACAGCACACTCGCCCCCGAGTCACCCTCCCACTGCTCCACTCACCCATTCCCAGAGTATCAGCTGTGTCTCAGTGGACAGCACACTCGCCCCTGAGTCACCCTCCCACTGCTCCACTCATCCATTCCCAGAGTGTCAGCTGTGTCTCAGTGGACAGCACACTCGCTCCCTGAGTCACCCTCCCACTGCTCCACTCACCCATTCCCAGAGTGTCAGCTGTGTCTCAGTGGACAGCACACTCGCTCCTGAGTGACCCTCCCACTGCTCCACTCACCCATTCCCAGGGTGTCAGCTGTGTCTCAGTGGACAGCACAGTCGCCCCGAGTCACCCTCCCACTGCTCCACTCACCCATTCCCAGAGTATCAGCTGTGTCTCAGTGGACAGCACACTCGCCCCTGAGTCACCCTCCCACTGCTCCACTCATCCATTCCCAGAGTGTCAGCTGTGCCTCAGTGGACAGCACACTCGCCCCCGAGTCACCCTCCCACTGCTCCACTCACCCATTCCCAGAGTATCAGCTGTGTCTCAGTGGACAGCACACTCGCCCCTGAGTCACCCTCCCACTGCTCCACTCATCCATTCCCAGAGTGTCAGCTGTGTCTCAGTGGACAGCACACTCGCTCCCTGAGTCACCCTCCCACTGCTCCACTCACCCATTCCCAGAGTGTCAGCTGTGTCTCAGTGGACAGCACACTCGCCCCTGAGTCACCCTCCCACTGCTCCACACACCCATTCCCAGAGTGTCTGCTGTGTCTCAGTGGACAGCACATTCGCCCTGAGTCACCCTCCCACTGCTCCACTCACCCATTCCCAGAGTGTCAGCTGTGTCTCAGTGGACAGCACACTCGCCCCTGAGTCACCCTCCCACTGCTCCACACACCCATTCCCAGAGTGTCAGCTGTGTCTCAGTGGACAGCACACTCGCCCCCTGAGTCACCCTCCCACTGCTCCACTCACCCATTCCCAGAGTGTCAGCTGTGTCTCAGTGGACAGCACACTCGCCCGAGTCACCCTCCCACTGCTCCACTCACCCATTCCCAGAGTGTCAGCTGTGTCTCAGTGGACAGCACACTCGCCCTGAGTCACCCTCCCACTGCTCCACTCACCCATTCCCAGAGTGTCAGCTGTGTCTCAGTGGACAGCACACTCGCCCTGAGTCACCCTCCCACTGCTCCACTCACCCATTCCCAGAGTGTCAGCTGTGTCTCAGTGGACAGCACACTCGCCCCCGAGTCACCCTCCCACTGCTCCACTCATCCATTCCCAGAGTGTCAGCTGTGTCTCAGTGGACAGCACACTCGCCCTGAGTCACCCTCCCACTGCCCCACTCACCCATTCCCAGAGTGTCAGCTGTGTCTCAGTGGACAGCACACTCGCCCTGAGGCACCCTCCCACTGCTCCACTCACCCATTCCCAGAGTGTCAGCTGTGTCTCAGTGGACAGCACACTCGCCCCCGAGTCACCCTCCCACTGCTCCACTCACCCATTCCCAGAGTGTCAGCTGTGTCTCAGTGGACAGCACACTCGCACCTGAGTCACCCTCCCACTGCTCCCCTCACCCATTCCCAGAGTGTCAGCTGTGTCTCAGTGGACAGCACACTCGCCCCTGAGTCACCCTCCCACTGCCGCACTCACCCATTCCCAGAGTGTCAGCTGTGTCTCAGTGGACAGCACACTCGCCCCTGAGCTACCCTCCCACTGCTCCACTCACCCATTCCCAGAGTGTCAGCTGTGTCTCAGTGGACAGCACACTCGCCCCTGAGTCACCCTCCCACTGCTCTACTCACCCATTCCCAGAGTGTCAGCTGTGTCTCAGTGCACAGCACACTCGCCCCCGAGTCACCCTCCCACTGCTCCACTCACCCATTCCCAGAGTGCCAGCTGTGTCTCAGTGCACAGCACACTCGCCCCCGAGTCACCCTCCCACTGCTCCACTCACCCATTCCCAGAGTGTCAGCTGTGTCTCAGTGGACAGCACACTCGCCCCCGAGTCACCCTCCCACTGCTCCACTCACCCATTCCCAGAGTGCCAGCTGTGTCTCAGTGGACAGCACACCCGCCCCTGAGTCACCCTCCCACTGCTCCACTCACCCATTCCCAGAGTGTCAGCTGTGTCTCAGTGGACAGCACACTCGCCCCTGAGTCACCCTCCCACTGCTCCACTCACCCATTCCCAGACTGTCAGCTGTGTCTCAGTGGACAGCACACTCGCCCCCTGAGTCACCCTCCCACTGCTCCACTCACCCATTCCCAGAGTGCCAGCTTTGTCTCAGTGGACAGCACACTCGCCCCTGAGTCACCCTCCCACTGCTCCACACACCCATTCCCAGAGTGTCAGCTGTGTCTCAGTGGACAGCACACTCGCCCCTGAGTCACCCTCCCACTGCTCCACTCACCCATTCCCAGAGTGTCAGCTGTGTCTCAGTGGACAGCACACTCGCCCCTGAGTCACCCTCCCACTGCTCCACTCACCCATTCCCAGAGTGTCAGCTGTGTCTCAGTGGACAGCACACTCGCCCCCTGTGTCACCCTCCCACTGCCCCACTCACCCATTCCCAGAGTGTCAGCTGTGTCTCAGTGGACAGCACACTCGCCCTGAGTCACCCTCCCACTGCTCCACTCACCCATTCCCAGAGTGTCAGCTGTGTCTCAGTGGACAGCACACTCGCCTCTGAGTCACCCTCCCACTGCTCCACTCACCCATTCCCAGAGTGTCAGCTGTGTCTCAGTGGACAGCACACTCGCCCTGAGTCACCCTCCCACTGCTCCACTCACCCATTCCCAGAGTGTCAGCTGTGTCTCAGTGGACAGCACACTCGCCCCTGAGTCACCCTCCCACTGCTCCACTCACCCATTCCCAGAGTGTCAGCTGTGTCTCAGTGGACAGCACACTTGCCCCCTGAGTCACCCTCCCACTGCTCCACTCACCCATTCCCAGAGTGTCAGCTGTGTCTCAGTGGACAGCACACTCGCCCCGGAGTCACCCTCCCACTGCTCCACTCACCCATTCCCAGAGTGTCAGCTGTGTCTCAGTGGACAGCACACTCGCCCCTGAGTCACCCTCCCACTGCTCCACACACCCATTCCCAGAGTGTCAGCTGTGTCTCAGTGGACAGGACACTCGCCCCCGAGTCACCCTCCCACTGCTCCACTCACCCATTCCCAGAGTGTCAGCTGTGTCTCAGTGGACAGCACACTCGCCCCTGAGTCACCCTCCCACTGCTCCACTCACCCATTCCCAGAGTGTCAGCTGTGTCTCAGTGGACAGCACACTCGCCCCCGAGTCACCCTCCCACTGCTCCACTCACCCATTCCCAGACTGTCAGCTGTGTCTCAGTGGACAGCACACTCGCCCCTGAGTCACCCTCCCACTGCTCCACTCACCCATTCCCAGAGTGTCAGCTGTGTCTCAGTGGACAGCACACTCGCCCCCTGAGTCACCCTCCCACTGCTCCACTCACCCATTCCCAGAGTGTCAGCTGTGTCTCAGTGGACAGCACACCCGCCCCTGAGTCACCCTCCCACTGCTCCACTCACCCATTCCCAGAGTGTCAGCTGTGTCTCAGTGGACAGCACACTCGCCCCCGAGTCACCCTCCCACTGCTCCACTCACCCATTCCCAGAGTGTCAGCTGTGTCTCAGTGGACAGCACACCCGCCCCTGAGTCACCCTCCCACTGCTCCACTCACCCATTCCCAGACTGTCAGCTGTGTCTCAGTGGACAGCACACTCGCCCCTGGGCCACCCTCCCACTGCTCCCCACACCCATTCCCAGAGTGCCAGCTGTGTCTCAGTGGACAGCACACTCGCCCCTGAGTCACCCTCCCACTGCTCCATTCACCCATTCCCAGAGTGTCAGCTGTGTCTCAGTGGACAGCACACTCGCCCCTGAATCACCCTCCCACTGCTCCACTCACCCATTCCCAGAGTGTCAGCTGTGTCTCAGTGGACAGCACACTCGCCCCTGAGTCACCCTCCCACTGCTCCACTCACCCATTCCCAGAGTGTCAGCTGTGTCTCAGTGGACAGCACACTCGCCCTGAGTCACCCTCCCACTGCTCCACTCACCCATTCCCAGAATGTCAGCTGTGTCTCAGTGGACAGCACACTCGCCCCCTGAGTCACCCTCCCACTGCCCCACTCATCCATTCCCAGAGTGTCAGCTGTGTCTCAGTGGACAGCACACTCGCCCTGAGTCACCCTCCCACTGCTCCACTCACCCATTCCCAGAGTGTCAGCTGTGTCTCAGTGGACAGCACACTCGCCTCTGAGTCACCCTCCCACTGCTCCACTCACCCATTCCCAGAGTGTCAGCTGTGTCTCAGTGGACAGCACACTCGCCCTGAGTCACCCTCCCACTGCTCCACTCACCCATTCCCAGAGTGTCAGCTGTGTCTCAGTGGACAGCACACTCGCCCCTGAGTCACCCTCCCACTGCTCCACTCACCCATTCCCAGAGTGTCAGCTGTGTCTCAGTGGACAGCACACTTGCCCCCTGAGTCACCCTCCCACTGCTCCACTCACCCATTCCCAGAGTGTCAGCTGTGTCTCAGTGGACAGCACACTCGCCCCGGAGTCACCCTCCCACTGCTCCACTCACCCATTCCCAGAGTGTCAGCTGTGTCTCAGTGGACAGCACACTCGCCCCTGAGTCACCCTCCCAGTGCTCCACTCACCCATTCCCAGAGTGTCAGCTGTGTCTCAGTGGACAGGACACTCGCCCCCGAGTCACCCTCCCACTGCTCCACTCACCCATTCCCAGAGTGTCAGCTGTGTCTCAGTGGACAGCACACTCGTCCCCGAGTCACCCTCCCACTGCTCCACTCACCCATTCCCAGAGTGTCAGCTGTGTCTCAGTGGACAGCACACTCGCCCCTGAGTCACCCTCCCACTGCTCCACTCACCCATTCCCAGAGTGTCAGCTGTGTCTCAGTGGACAGCACACTCGCCCCTGAGTCACCCTCCCACTGCTCCACTCACCCATTCCCAGAGTGTCAGCTGTGTCTCAGTGGACAGCACACCCGCCCCTGAGTCACCCTCCCACTGCTCCACTCACCCATTCCCAGAGTGTCAGCTGTGTCTCAGTGGACAGCACACACGCCCCTGAGTCACCCTCCCACTGCCCCACTCACCCATTCCCAGAGTGTCAGCTGTGTCTCAGTGGACAGCACACCCGCCCCTGAGTCACCCTCCCACTGCCCCACTCACCCATTCCCAGAGTGTCAGCTGTGTCTCAGTGTACAGCACACTCGCCCCCTGAGTCACCCTCCCACTGCTCCACTCACCCATTCCCAGAGTGTCAGCTGTGTCTCAGTGGACAGCACACCCGCCCCTGAGTCACCCTCCCACTGCTCCACTCACCCATTCCCAGAGTGTCAGCTGTGTCTCAGTGGACAGCACACTCGCCCCCGAGTCACCCTCCCACTGCTCCACTCACCCATTCCCAGACTGTCAGCTGTGTCTCAGTGGACAGCACACTCGCCCCTGAGTCACCCTCCCACTGCTCCATTCACCCATTCCCAGAGTGTCAGCTGTGTCTCAGTGGACAGCACACTCGCCCCTGAATCACCCTCCCACTGCTCCACTCACCCATTCCCAGAGTGTCAGCTGTGTCTCAGTGGACAGCACACTCGCCCCCGAGTCACCCTCCCAGTGCTCCACTCACCCATTCCCAGAGTGTCAGCTGTGTCTCAGTGGACAGCACACTCGCCCTGAGTCACCCTCCCACTGCTCCACTCACCCATTCCCAGAGTGTCAGCTGTGTCTCAGTGGACAGCACACTCGCCCCTGAGTCACCCTCCCACTGCTCTACTCACCCATTCCCAGAGTGTCAGCTGTGTCTCAGTGGACAGCACACTCGCCCGAGTCACCCTCCCACTGCTCCAATCACCCATTCCCAGAGTGTCAGTTGTGTCTCAGTGGACAGCACACTCGCCCCTGAGTCACCCTCCCACTGCTCCACTCACCCATTCCCAGAGTGTCAGATTTGTCTAAGTGGACAGCACACTCGCCCCTGAGTCACCCTCCCACTGCTCCACTCACCCATTCCCAGAGTGTCAGCTGTGTCTCAGTGGACAGCACACTCGCCCCCTGAGTCACCCTCCCACTGCCCCACTCACCCATTCCCAGAGTGTCAGCTGTGTCTCAGTGGACAGCACACTCGCCCCTGAGTCACCCTCCCACTGCTCCACTCACCCATTCCCAGAGGGTCAGCTGTGTATCAGTGGACAGCACACTCGCCCCCTGAGTCACCCTCCCACTGCTCCACTCACCCATTCCCAGAGTGTCAGCTGTGTCTCAGTGGACAGCACACCCGCCCCTGAGTCACCCTCCCACTGCTCCACTCACCCATTCCCAGAGTGTCAGCTGTGTCTCAGTGGACAGCACACTCGCCCCCGAGTCACCATCCCACTGCTCCACTCACCCATTCCCAGAGTGTCAGCTGTGTCTCAGTGGACAGCACACTCGCCCCTGAGTCACCCTCCCACTGCTCCACTCACCCATTCCCAGAGTGTCAGCTGTGTCTCAGTGGACAGCACACTCGCCCTGAGTCACCCTCCCACTGCTCCACTCACCCATTCCCAGACTGTCAGCTGTGTCTCAGTGGACAGCACACTCGCCCTGAGTCACCCTCCCACTGCTCCATTCACCCATTCCCAGAGTGTCAGCTGTGTCTCAGTGGACAGCACACTCGCCCCCGAGTCACCCTCCCACTGCACCACTCACCCATTCCCAGAGTGTCAGCTGTGTCTCAGTGGACAGCACACTCGCCCCTGAGTCACCCTCCCACTGCTCCATTCACCCATTCCCAGAGTGTCAGCTGTGTCTCAGTGGGCAGCACACTCGCCCCTGAGTCACCCTCCCACTGCTCCACTCACCCATTCCCAGAGTGTCAGCTGTGTCTCAGTGGACAGCACACTCGCCCCTGGGTCACCCTCCCACTGCTCCCCACGCCCATTCCCAGAGTGCCAGCTGTGTCTCAGTGGACAGCACACTCGCCCTGAGTCACCCTCCCACTGCTCCATTCTCCCATTCCCAGAGTGTCAGCTGTGTCTCAGTGGACAGCACACTCGCCCCTGAGTCACCCTCCCACTGCTCCACTCACCCATTCCCAGAGTGTCAGCTGTCTCTCAGTGGACAGCACACTCGCCCCCGAGTCACCCTCCCACTGCTCCACTCACCCATTCCCAGAGTGTCAGCTGTGTCTCAGTGGACAGCACACTCGCCCCTGAGTCACCCTCCCACTGCTCTACTCACCCATTCCCAGAGTGTCAGCTGTGTCTCAGTGGACAGCACACTCGCCCTGAGTCACCCTCCCACTGCTCCACTCACCCATTCCCAGAGTGTCAGCTGTGTCTCAGTGGACAGCACACTCGCCCCCTGAGTCACCCTCCCACTGCTCCACTCACCCATTCCCAGAGTGCCAGCTGTGTCTCAGTGGACAGCACACTCGCCCCTGAATCACCCTCCCACTGCTCCACTCACCCATTCCCAGAGTGTCAGCTGTGTCTCAGTGGACAGCACACTCGCCCCTGAGTCACCCTCCCACTGCTCCACTCACCCATTCCCAGAGTGTCAGCTGTGTCTCAGTGGACAGCACACTCGCCCCTGAGTCACCCTCCCACTGCTCCACTCACCCATTCCCAGAGTGTCAGCTGTGTCTCAGTGGACAGCACACTCGCCCCTGAGTCACCCTCCCACTGCTCCACTCACCCATTCCCAGACTGTCAGCTGTGTCTCAGTGGACAGCACACTCGCCCACTGAGTCACCCTCCCACTGCTCCACTCACCCATTCCCAGAGTGCCAGCTGTGTCTCAGTGGACAGCACACTCGCCCCTGAGTCACCCTCCCACTGCTCCACACACCCATTCCCAGAGTGTCAGCTGTGTCTCAGTGGACAGCACACTCGCCCCTGAGTCACCCTCCCACTGCTCCACTCACCCATTCCCAGAGTGTCAGCTGTGTCTCAGTGGACAGCACACTCGCCCCTGAGTCACCCTCCCACTGCTCCACTCACCCATTCCCAGAGTGTCAGCTGTGTCTCAGTGGACAGCACACTCGCCCCCTGAGTCACCCTCCCACTGCCCCACTCAACCATTCCCAGAGTGTCAGCTGTGTCTCAGTGGACAGCACACTCGCCCTGAGTCACCCTCCCACTGCTCCACTCACCCATTCCCAGAGTGTCAGCTGTGTCTCAGTGGACAGCACACTCGCCCCTGAGTCACCCTCCCACTGCTCCACTCACCCATTCCCAGAGTGTCAGCTGTGTCTCAGTGGACAGCACACTCGCCTCTGAGTCACCCTCCCACTGCTCCACTCACCCATTCCCAGAGTGTCAGCTGTGTCTCAGTGGACAGCACACTCGCCCCCTGAGTCACCCTCCCACTGCTCCACTCACCCATTCCCAGAGTGTCAGCTGTGTCTCAGTGGACAGCACACTCGCCCCTGAGTCACCCTCCCACTGCTCCACTCACCCATTCCCAGAGTGTCAGCTGTGTCTCAGTGGACAGCACACTCGCCTCTGAGTCACCCTCCCACTGCTCCACTCACCCATTCCCAGAGTGTCAGCTGTGTCTCAGTGGACAGCACACTCGCCCTGAGTCACCCTCCCACTGCTCCACTCACCCATTCCCAGAGTGTCAGCTGTGTCTCAGTGGACAGCACACTCGCCCCTGAGTCACCCTCCCACTGCTCCACTCACCCATTCCCAGAGTGTCAGCTGTGTCTCAGTGGACAGCACACTCGCCCCCTGAGTCACCCTCCCACTGCTCCACTCACCCATTCCCAGAGTGTCAGCTGTGTCTCAGTGGACAGCACACCCGCCCCTGAGTCACCCTCCCACTGCTCCACTCACCCATTCCCAGAGTGTCAGCTGTGTCTCAGTGGACAGCACACTCGCCCCCGAGTCACCCTCCCACTGCTCCACTCACCCATTCCCAGACTGTCAGCTGTGTCTCAGTGGACAGCACACTCGCCCCTGAGTCACCCTCCCACTGCTCCATTCACCCATTCCCAGAGTGTCAGCTGTGTCTCAGTGGACAGCACACTCGCCCCCGAGTCACCCTCCCACTGCTCCACTCACCCATTCCCAGAGTGTCAGCTGTGTCTCAGTGGACAGCACACTCGCCCTGAGTCACCCTCCCACTGCTCCACTCACCCATTCCCAGAGTGTCAGCTGTGTCTCAGTGGACAGCACACTCGCCCCTGAGTCACCCTCCCACTGCTCTACTCACCCATTCCCAGAGTGTCAGCTGTGTCTCAGTGGACAGCACACTCGCCCGAGTCACCCTCCCACTGCTCCAATCACCCATTCCCAGAGTGTCAGTTGTGTCTCAGTGGACAGCACACTCGCCCCTGAGTCACCCTCCCACTGCTCCACTCACCCATTCCCAGAGTGTCAGATTTGTCTAAGTGGACAGCACACTCGCCCCTGAGTCACCCTCCCACTGCTCCACTCACCCATTCCCAGAGTGTCAGCTGTGTCTCAGTGGACAGCACACTCGCCCCCTGAGTCACCCTCCCACTGCCCCACTCACCCATTCCCAGAGTGTCAGCTGTGTCTCAGTGGAAAGCACACTCGCCCCTGAGTCACCCTCCCACTGCTCCACTCACCCATTCCCAGAGGGTCAGCTGTGTATCAGTGGACAGCACACTCGCCCCCTGAGTCACCCTCCCACTGCTCCACTCACCCATTCCCAGAGTGTCAGCTGTGTCTCAGTGGACAGCACACCCGCCCCTGAGTCACCCTCCCACTGCTCCACTCACCCATTCCCAGAGTGTCAGCTGTGTCTCAGTGGACAGCACACTCGCCCCCGAGTCACCCTCCCACTGCTCCACTCACCCATTCCCAGAGTGTCAGCTGTGTCTCAGTGGACAGCACACTCGCCCCTGAGTCACCCTCCCACTGCTCCACTCACCCATTCCCAGAGTGTCAGCTGTGTCTCAGTGGACAGCACACTCGCCCTGAGTCACCCTCCCACTGCTCCACTCACCCATTCCCAGACTGTCAGCTGTGTCTCAGTGGACAGCACACTCGCCCTGAGTCACCCTCCCACTGCTCCATTCACCCATTCCCAGAGTGTCAGCTGTGTCTCAGTGGACAGCACACTCGCCCCCGAGTCACCCTCCCACTGCACCACTCACCCATTCCCAGAGTGTCAGCTGTGTCTCAGTGGACAGCACACTCGCCCCTGAGTCACCCTCCCACTGCTCCATTCACCCATTCCCAGAGTGTCAGCTGTGTCTCAGTGGACAGCACACTCGCCCCTGAGTCACCCTCCCACTGCTCCACTCACCCATTCCCAGTGTGTCAGCTGTGTCTCAGTGGACAGCACACTCGCCCCTGGGTCACCCTCCCACTGCTCCCCACGCCCATTCCCAGAGTGCCAGCTGTGTCTCAGTGGACAGCACACTCGCCCTGAGTCACCCTCCCACTGCTCCACTCACCCATTCCCAGAGTGTCAGCTGTCTCTCAGTGGACAGCACACTCGCCCCCGAGTCACCCTCCCACTGCTCCACTCACCCATTCCCAGAGTGTCAGCTGTCTCTCAGTGGACAGCACACTCGCCCCTGAGTCACCCTCCCACTGCTCCACTCACCCATTCCCAGAGTGTCAGCTGTCTCTCAGTGGACAGCACACTCGCCCCCGAGTCACCCTCCCACTGCTCCACTCACCCATTCCCAGAGTGTCAGCTGTGTCTCAGTGGACAGCACACTCGCCCCTGAGTGACCCTCCCACTGCTCCACTCACCCATTCCCAGAGTGTCAGCTGTGTCTCAGTGGACAGCACACTCGCCCCCTGAGTCACCCTCCCACTGCTCCACTCACCCATTCCCAGAGTGCCAGCTGTGTCTCAGTGGACAGCACACTCGCCCCTGAATCACCCTCCCACTGCTCCACTCACCCATTCCCAGAGTGTCAGCTGTGTCTCAGTGGACAGCACACTCGCCCCTGAGTCACCCTCCCACTGCTCCACTCACCCATTCCCAGAGTGTCAGCTGTGTCTCAGTGGACAGCACACTCGCCCCTGAGTCACCCTCCCACTGCTCCACTCACCCATTCCCAGAGTGTCAGCTGTGTCTCAGTGGACAGCACACTCGCCCCTGAGTCACCCTCCCACTGCTCCACTCACCCATTCCCAGACTGTCAGCTGTGTCTCAGTGGACAGCACACTCGCCCACTGAGTCACCCTCCCACTGCTCCACTCACCCATTCCCAGAGTGCCAGCTGTGTCTCAGTGGACAGCACACTCGCCCCTGAGTCACCCTCCCACTGCTCCACACACCCATTCCCAGAGTGTCAGCTGTGTCTCAGTGGACAGCACACTCGCCCCTGAGTCACCCTCCCACTGCTCCACTCACCCATTCCCAGAGTGTCAGCTGTGTCTCAGTGGACAGCACACTCGCCCCTGAGTCACCCTCCCACTGCTCCACTCACCCATTCCCAGAGTGTCAGCTGTGTCTCAGTGGACAGCACACTCGCCCCCTGAGTCACCCTCCCACTGCCCCACTCAACCATTCCCAGAGTGTCAGCTGTGTCTCAGTGGACAGCACACTCGCCCTGAGTCACCCTCCCACTGCTCCACTCACCCATTCCCAGAGTGTCAGCTGTGTCTCAGTGGACAGCACACTCGCCTCTGAGTCACCCTCCCACTGCTCCACTCACCCATTCCCAGAGTGTCAGCTGTGTCTCAGTGGACAGCACACTCGCCCTGAGTCACCCTCCCACTGCTCCACTCACCCATTCCCAGAGTGTCAGCTGTGTCTCAGTGGACAGCACACTCGCCCCTGAGTCACCCTCCCACTGCTCCACTCACCCATTCCCAGAGTGTCAGCTGTGTCTCAGTGGACAGCACACTTGCCCCCTGAGTCACCCTCCCACTGCTCCACTCACCCATTCCCAGAGTGTCAGCTGTGTCTCAGTGGACAGCACTCTCGCCCCGGAGTCACCCTCCCACTGCTCCACTCACCCATTCCCAGAGTGTCAGCTGTGTCTCAGTGGACAGCACACTCGCCCCTGAGTCACCCTCCCACTGCTCCACACACCCATTCCCAGAGTGTCAGCTGTGTCTCAGTGGACAGGACACTCGCCCCCGAGTCACCCTCCCACTGCTCCACTCACCCATTCCCAGAGTGTCAGCTGTGTCTCAGTGGACAGCACACTCGCCCCTGAGTCACCCTCCCACTGCTCCACTCACCCATTCCCAGAGTGTCAGCTGTGTCTCAGTGGACAGCACACTCGCCCCTGAGTCACCCTCCCACTGCTCCACTCACCCATTCCCAGAGTGTCAGCTGTGTCTCAGTGGACAGCACACTCGCCCCCTGAGTCACCCTCCCACTGCTCCACTCACCCATTCCCAGAGTGTCAGCTGTGTCTCAGTGGACAGCACACCCGCCCCTGAGTCACCCTCCCACTGCTCCACTCACCCATTCCCAGAGTGTCAGCTGTGTCTCAGTGGACAGCACACTCGCCCCCGAGTCACCCTCCCACTGTTCACTCACCCATTCCCAGACTGTCAGCTGTGTCTCAGTGGACAGCACACTCGCCCCTGGGCCACCCTCCCACTGCTCCCCACACCCATTCCCAGAGTGCCAGCTGTGTCTCAGTGGACAGCACACTCGCCCTGAGTCACCCTCCCACTGCTCCATTCACCCATTCCCAGAGTGTCAGCTGTGTCTCAGTGGACAGCACACTCGCCCCTGAATCACCCTCCCACTGCTCCACTCACCCATTCCCAGAGTGTCAGCTGTGTCTCAGTGGACAGCACACTCGCCCCCGAGTCACCCTCCCACTGCTCCACTCACACATTCCCAGAGTGTCAGCTGTGTCTCAGTGGACAGCACACTCGCCCCTGAGTCACCCTCCCACTGCTCCACTCACCCATTCCCAGAGTGTCAGCTGTGTCTCAGTGGACAGCACACTCGCCCCCTGAGTCACCCTCCCACTGCTCCACTCACCCATTCCCAGAGTGTCAGCTGTGTCTCAGTGGACAGCACACTCGCCTCTGAGTCACCCTCCCACTGCTCCACTCACCCATTCCCAGAGTGTCAGCTGTGTCTCAGTGGACAGCACACTCGCCCTGAGTCACCCTCCCACTGCTCCACTCACCCATTCCCAGAGTGTCAGCTGTGTCTCAGTGGACAGCACACTCGCCCCTGAGTCACCCTCCCACTGCTCCACTCACCCATTCCCAGAGTGTCAGCTGTGTCTCAGTGGACAGCACACTTGCCCCCTGAGTCACCCTCCCACTGCTCCACTCACCCATTCCCAGAGTGTCAGCTGTGTCTCAGTGGACAGCACACTCGCCCCGGAGTCACCCTCCCACTGCTCCACTCACCCATTCCCAGAGTGTCAGCTGTGTCTCAGTGGACAGCACACTCGCCCCTGAGTCACCCTCCCAGTGCTCCACTCACCCATTCCCAGAGTGTCAGCTGTGTCTCAGTGGACAGGACACTCGCCCCCGAGTCACCCTCCCACTGCTCCACTCACCCATTCCCAGAGTGTCAGCTGTGTCTCAGTGGACAGCACACTCGCCCCTGAGTCACCCTCCCACTGCTCCACTCACCCATTCCCAGAGTGTCAGCTGTGTCTCAGTGGACAGCACACTCGCCCCTGAGTCACCCTCCCACTGCTCCACTCACCCATTCCCAGAGTGTCAGCTGTGTCTCAGTGGACAGCACACTCGCCCCCGAGTCACCCTCCCACTGCTCCACTCACCCATTCCCAGACTGTCAGCTGTGTCTCAGTGGACAGCACACTCGCCCCTGAGTCACCCTCCCACTGCTCCATTCACCCATTCCCAGAGTGTCAGCTGTGTCTCAGTGGACAGCACACTCGCCCCTGAATCACCCTCCCACTGCTCCACTCACCCATTCCCAGAGTGTCAGCTGTGTCTCAGTGGACAGCACACTCGCCCCCGAATCACCCTCCCACTGCTCCACTCACCCATTCCCAGAGTGTCAGCTGTGTCTCAGTGGACAGCACACTCGCCCTGAGTCACCCTCCCACTGCTCCACTCACCCATTCCCAGAGTGTCAGCTGTGTCTCAGTGGACAGCACACTCGCCCCTGAGTCACCCTCCCACTGCTCTACTCACCCATTCCCAGAGTGTCAGCTGTGTCTCAGTGGACAGCACACTCGCCCGAGTCACCCTCCCACTGCTCCAATCACCCATTCCCAGAGTGTCAGTTGTGTCTCAGTGGACAGCACACTCGCCCCTGAGTCACCCTCCCACTGCTCCACTCACCCATTCCCAGAGTGTCAGATTTGTCTAAGTGGACAGCACACTCGCCCCTGAGTCACCCTCCCACTGCTCCACTCACCCATTCCCAGAGTGTCAGCTGTGTCTCAGTGGACAGCACACCCGCCCCTGAGTCACCCTCCCACTGCTCCACTCACCCATTCCCAGAGTGTCAGCTGTGTCTCAGTGGACAGCACACTCGCCCCCGAGTCACCCTCCCACTGCTCCACTCACCCATTCCCAGAGTGTCAGCTGTGTCTCAGTGGACAGCACACTCGCCCCTGAGTCACCCTCCCACTGCTCCACTCACCCATTCCCAGAGTGTCAGCTGTGTCTCAGTGGACAGCACACTCGCCCCTGAGTCACCCTCCCACTGCTCCACTCACCCATTCCCAGAGTGCCAGCTGTGTCTCAGTGGACAGCACACTCGCCCCCGAGTCACCCTCCCACTGCTCCACTCACCCATTCCCAGAGTGTCAGCTGTGTCTCAGTGGACAGCACACTCGCCCCTGAGTCACCCTCCCACTGCTCCACTCACCCATTCCCAGAGTGTCAGCTGTGTCTCAGTGGACAGCACACTCGCCCTGAGTCACCCTCCCACTGCTCCACTCACCCATTCCCAGACTGTCAGCTGTGTCTCAGTGGACAGCACACTCGCCCCCGAGTCACCCTCCCACTGCACCACTCACCCATTCCCAGAGTGTCAGCTGTGTCTCAGTGGACAGCACACTCGCCCCTGAGTCACCCTCCCACTGCTCCATTCACCCATTCCCAGAGTGTCAGCTGTGTCTCAGTGGACAGCACACTCGCCCCTGAGTCACCCTCCCACTGCTCCACTCACCCATTCTCAGAGTGTCAGCTGTGTCTCAGTGGACAGCACACTCGCCCCTGGGTCACCCTCCCACTGCTCCCCACGCCCATTCCCAGAGTGCCAGCTGTGTCTCAGTGGACAGCACACTCGCCCTGAGTCACCCTCCCACTGCTCCATTCTCCCATTCCCAGAGTGTCAGCTGTGTCTCAGTGGACAGCACACTCGCCCCTGAGTCACCCTCCCACTGCTCCACTCACCCATTCCCAGAGTGTCAGCTGTCTCTCAGTGGACAGCACACTCGCCCCCGAGTCACCCTCCCACTGCTCCACTCACCCATTCCCAGAGTGTCAGCTGTGTCTCAGTGGACAGCACACTCGCCCCTGAGTGACCCTCCCACTGCTCCACTCACCCATTCCCAGAGTGTCAGCTGTGTCTCAGTGGACAGCACACTCGCCCCCTGAGTCACCCTCCCACTGCTCCACTCACCCATTCCCAGAGTGCCAGCTGTGTCTCAGTGGACAGCACACTCGCCCCTGAATCACCCTCCCACTGCTCCACTCACCCATTCCCAGAGTGTCAGCTGTGTCTCAGTGGACAGCACACTCGCCCCTGAGTCACCCTCCCACTGCTCCACTCACCCATTCCCAGAGTGTCAGCTGTGTCTCAGTGGACAGCACACTCGCCCCTGAGTTACCCTCCCACTGCTCCACTCACCCATTCCCAGAGTGTCAGCTGTGTCTCAGTGGACAGCACACTCGCCTCTGAGTCACCCTCCCACTGCTCCACTCACCCATTCCCAGAGTGTCAGCTGTGTCTCAGTGGACAGCACACTCGCCCCTGAGTTACCCTCCCACTGCTCCACTCACCCATTCCCAGAGTGTCAGCTGTGTCTCAGTGGACAGCACACTCGCCCTGAGTCACCCTCCCACTGCTCCACTCACCCATTCCCAGAGTGTCAGCTGTGTCTCAGTGGACAGCACACTCGCCCCAGAGTCACCCTCCCACTGCTCCACTCACCCATTCCCAGAGTGTCAACTGTGTCTCAGTGGACAGCACACTCGCCCCTGAGTCACCCTCCCACTGCTCCACTCACCCATTCCCAGAGTGTCAGCTGTGTCTCAGTGGACAGCACACTCGCCCCGGAGTCACCCTCCCACTGCTCCACTCACCCATTCCCAGAGTGTCAGCTGTGTCTCAGTGGACAGCACACTCGCCCCTGAGTCACCCTCCCAGTGCTCCACTCACCCATTCCCAGAGTGTCAGCTGTGTCTCAGTGGACAGGACACTCGCCCCCGAGTCACCCTCCTACTGCTCCACTCATCCATTCCCAGAGTGTCAGCTGTGTCTCAGTGGACAGCACACTCGCCCCTGAGTCACCCTCCCACTGCTCCACTCACCCATTCCCAGAGTGTCAGCTGTGTCTCAGTGGACAGCACACTCGCCCCCGAGTCACCCTCCCACTGCTCCACTCACGCATTCCCAGAGTGTCAGCTGTGTCTCAGTGGACAGAACACTCGCCCTGAGTCACCCTCCCACTGCTCCACTCACCCATTCCCAGAGTGTCAGCTGTGTCTCAGTGGACAGCACACTCGCCCTGAGTCACCCTCCCACTGCTCCACTCACCCATTCCCAGAGTGTCAGCTGTGTCTCAGTGGACAGCACACTCGCCCCCGAGTCACCCTCCCACTGCTCCCCTCACCCATTCCCAGAGTGTCAGCTGTGTCTCAGTGGACAGCACACTCGCCCTGAGTCACCCTCCCACTGCTCCACTCACCCATTCCCAGAGTGTCAGCTGTGTCTCAGTGGACAGCACACTCGCCCCTGAGTCACCCTCCCACTGCTCCACTCACCCATTCCCAGAGAGTCAGCTGTGTCTCAGTGGACAGCACACTCGCCCTGAGTCACCCTCCCACTGCCCCACTCACCCATTCCCAGAGTGTCAGCTGTGTCTCAGTGGACAGCACACTCGCCCCTGAGTCACCCTCCCACTGCTCCACTCACCCATTCCCAGAGTGTCAGCTGTGTCTCAGTGGACAGCACACTCGCCGCTGAGTCACCCTCCCACTGCTCCACTCACCCATTCCCAGAGTGTCAGCTGTGTCTCAGTGGACAGCACACTCGCCCCTGAGTCACCCTCCCAGTGCTCCACTCACCCATTCCCAGAGTGTCAGCTGTGTCTCAGTGGACAGGACACTCGCCCCTGAGTCACCCTCCCACTGCTCCACTCACCCATTCCCAGAGTGTCAGCTGTGTCTCAGTGGACAGCACACTCGCCCCTGAGTCACCCTCCCACTGCTCCACTCACCCATTCCCAGAGTGTCAGCTGTGTCTAAGTGGACAGCACACTCGCCCCCGAGTCACCCTCCCACTGCTCCCCTCACCCATTCCCAGAGTGTCAGCTGTGTCTCAGTGGACAGCACACTCGCCCGAGTCACCCTCCCACTGCTCCACTCACCCATTCCCAGAGTGTCAGCTGTGTCTCAGTGGACAGCACACTCGCCCCTGAGTCACACTCCCACTGCTCCACTCACCCATTCCCAGAGTGTCAGCTGTGTCTCAGTGGACAGCACACTCGCCCCTGAGTCACCCTCCCACTGCTCCACTCACCCATTCCCAGAGTGGCAGCTGTGTCTCAGTGGACAGCACACTCGCCCCTGAGTCACCCTCCCACTGCTCCACACATCCATTCCCAGAGTGTCAGCTGTGTCTCAGTGGACAGCACACTCGCCCCTGAGTCACCCTCCCACTGCCCCACTCACCCATTCCCAGAGTGTCAGCTGTGTCTCAGTGGACAGCACACTCGCCCCGAGTCACCCTCCCACTGCTCCACTCACCCATTCCCAGAGTGTCAGCTGTGTCTCAGGGGACAGCACACTCGCCCCTGAGTCACCCTCCCACTGCTCCACTCACCCATTCCCAGAGTGTCAGCTGTGTCTCAGTGTACAGCACACTCGCCCCTGAGTCACCCTCCCACTGCTCCACTCACCCATTCCCAGAGTGTCAGCTGTGTCTCAGTGGACAGCACACTCGCCCCTGAGTCACCCTCCCACTGCTCCACTCACCCATTCCCAGAGTGTCAGCTGTGTCTCAGTGGACAGCACACTCGCCCCCGAGTCACCCTCCCACTGCTCCACTCACCCATTCCCAGAGTGTCAGCTGTGTCTCAGTGGACAGCACACACGCCCCTGAGTCACCCTCCCACTGCTCCACTCACCCATTCCCAGAGTGTCAGCTGTGTCTCAGTGGACAGCACACTCGCCCCTGAGTCACCCTCCCACTGCTCCACTCACCCATTCCCAGAGTGTCAGCTGTGTCTCAGTGGACAGCACACTCGCCCCTGAGTCACCCTCCCACTGCTCCACTCACCCATTCCCAGAGTGTCAGCTGTGTCTCAGTGGACAGCACACTCGCCCCTGAGTCACCCTCCCACTGCTCCACACACCCATTCCCAGAGTGTCAGCTGTGTCTCAGTGGACAGCACACTCGCCCCTGAGTCACCCTCCCACTGCCCCACTCACCCATTCCCAGAGTGTCAGCTGTGTCTCAGTGGACAGCACACTCGCCCCGAGTCACCCTCCCACTGCTCCACTCACCCATTCCCAGAGTGTCAGCTGTGTCTCAGGGGACAGCACACTCGCCCCTGAGTCACCCTCCCACTGCTCCACTCACCCATTCCCAGAGTGTCAGCTGTGTCTCAGTGTACAGCACACTCGCCCCTGAGTCACCCTCCCACTGCTCCACTCACCCATTCCCAGAGTGTCAGCTGTGTCTCAGTGGACAGCACACTCGCCCCTGAGTCACCCTCCCACTGCTCCACTTACCCATTCCCAGAGTGTCAGCTGTGTCTCAGTGGACAGCGCACTCGCCCGAATCATCCTCCCACTGCTCCACTCACCCATTCCCAGAGTGTCAGCTGTGTCTCAGTGGACAGCACACTCGCCCCCGAGTCACCCTCCCACTGCTCCACTCACCCATTCCCAGAGTGTCAGCTGTGTCTCAGCGCGTAGCACACTCGCCTCTGAGTCAGAAGGTTGTGGGTTCATAACTGGGACTTGAGCACATAAATCTAGGTTGACACTCCAGTGGCGTACTGAGGGAGTGCTGCACTGTCGGAGGTGCCGTCTTTCGGATGAGACGTTAAACCGAGGCTACAAATTCTCTCTATAAATGCATTTCTATCCGAGTTACTGGCTCCAACCATGGCTATTTTCTGGTCATTTTCCTTCCCAGAGATGGCCCCACATGTTCCAGGTTCTTCTTCCCTCTGGCACCAGGGAGGCAGCTTACCATTCGGGACCTGCTCAGGGCTGCATAAGAGTCTGTCCATTCCGCTGACGATAGAATCTCCCACCATTATCACTTTCCTATTCCTGTGCCCCATCTGCCTCTCACCCCCGCCACACTCGGGGTGACCTCCTGCTCTCTGGTGCCACTGATACTCAGGATGACCCTCCTCTGAGTCACTGTCTCGATCCACCTTACAGTCCCCAATACCAGGTATCTATTGGACAGTTCCAGTACTCAGGGGCTCCCTCCACCTGTGACTGCGATGCCCCTCTAGATGGTCACTCACTTCCCTTTTTCTACTCAGCCCCTGTCCTGTTCCCTCTTCCTCTGTGAGCTGCAGTATCTTACATGAGATTTGGACCCTTTGTCTGGACAGAATATAAATTTAAAGTATTATCTGAACCTACTTGTGTCAATTCTCATTCTTGAAGATGTTGGATCTTCTCCAGTGTCTGGACCTTCAGCCATGGCGGTGCCAGGTGCTCCCGGATTCTGATGCTCTGTAACAAATATAATATTAATGGAGGGTTAGATGGAAATACTGAAATGAGGAGGAGAACTTTGCCTTGGGAAAGATGATATCAAGTCCCTCCTCCCCATCATACAACAGCTGTTAGCTCCAGGATCGAGCATTTCCTGAGTGTTACGATTAGCCCTCCACATCAGGTGTGACACAGACAGCTGCTTAGTGAAATCCAGTGAGTCCCGCTGATCTCCACAACCCAGTTCCAGACCAGCTCCCGTCGGCCGAGACTCCGCACTGGGATTTACTCACACAGTACAGGCCGAGACTCTGCACTGGGAGCAGCCATTGGTGAGATTTACTCACGCAGTGCAGACCGAGACTCTGCACTGGGAGCACCCATTGGTGAGATTTACTCACAGTACAGGCCGAGACTCCGCAGTGGGAGCGCCCATTGGTGAGATTTACTCAAAGTACAGGCTGAGACTCTGCATTGGGAGCACCTATTGGTGAGATTTACTCACACAGTGCAGGCCAAAACCAGCCTTATTCCAGAGGTAGAGAATATTCTGCAGGGAAATATGGAGCGGGTGATCACTGATGAATTCAATGATCCACCACTCGGTTTTACGCAGTCTGGTGGTATTGGATTAAGTTTATTCACAGATTTGTGTTTAATGTTGTTGATTTGCAGTGTTTTGATACTAAATTCTGGTACTTTATGAATATATACCTACCCACATACACAATATAGAGCTGGGTGTGATCCCTCTGGTCTCTATGGGCAGTGACATTGTCCGTGTGTTCATGGAGATGTGTCCTGGTTGGTTCTTTCTATTTGAATATATTGACCATATCTCTCATGGTGCCAGCACCTGACCAATGAGCACTGTAGGAGGCGAGGACATTTACTGCTGTTCCACTAATATTAACACTAATGTATTATGTTGTGAATCATGTCACTTTAAACAGTGAGGTGAGGCACAGAACTGATTAGTGGGATATTTCCACAGGTCTTTTCAATCTCAGAAATGGCCATAAATATACAAATGGGAGATTTGCCTGCTGTTTTACAGTGAATATTCTCCACTTGTGCGCGTGTCCCGCTGTGTGTGTGTCCACACATGTCCGTCCAATCAAACTCTCAGTCAGCGTCCTTCCCTTTCCCAACTGGGGAAATATAAAAGCGATTCAGTCTCGGATCAATAATTTCTCCAAACATTATTTGAAGTTATTCTCCGGCATTAACTTATAAGGAAGCTTCAGACCTTGTAAGATTGAGTTATCTGCTGCGTCACTCACACTGACACTGGTACAATAAACACACAGAAGCACCAAATGACATTTCCATCGAAACACATCGCAAGGTGCTTCACAGACGCCAAATACGACAAAAGATGGGCTGAGACTAAAGGGGGTAGAAGGAGGCGTGGTCAGAATGTTGGTCACAGCAGTGAGGTTCGGAGGGTTCTAAAGGAGGAGGGAGCTGGAGAGGTTTAGGTGGGGAATTGATGAACGTTGAGCCGGAACAGCCGAAGGCACAGTCGCCATAGACAGGGGGAGGAGAGGGTGAAATGCCACAAGAGGCCTGAGCTGCAGGAACAGAGAGATCTTGGTGGTGGGGATTGTAGAGCTGGAGGAGGTTACAGAGACAGGAAGGGACAGGACCATGCAGGGATTTAAAGGGTGATGGGAGTTTTAATGTGGATGTGCTGGGGGACAGGGAGCCATTGTAGGTTCTCAAGCTCAGGGATGATCGGTGGGCAGAATATTGATGCTATACATTGCCCCCCCTGACCCAGACCCGCCCCCATGCCCCGCTCCCAGCGCCGCACCCCGCTGACCCAGCCCCGCTACCCCAGTAACAAGTTGCGAGATGTTATATTCCAAAGTTAATGTCTGCATTGTGAATTTTGATGTGTAACAGGAAGTGAATGTGACAAGGGAAGCAATATGTGTGACGATTACAGAAAGTGTGCGTTATAAATAAGAAGTTTAATTGGTTACTGGTGAATCTCCATTGTTTCGATCATGCTTAGACAGATGAACTGGAAAGTGTTCTCACTGCATTGTTTGAAACAGGCGAGAATGGCAGGCGGACATGTGTTAATGTTCACTACAGCGCCCTCCAGTGCTGGGAGTTCTGAACAAGTGAACAATATTCTCTATTGTAAAAGGAATTGAAACAGGCGTTATCAAGTTTTAAAAAGTTTTATTAAACCATGGCAACGGGAAACCTTATGAACTATATGTATCTATGCAACCTGCTGTGTAATTATAATGTTATTTTTCTGGTTTAGCAGAAACTGTATTAAAAAGTATTGCCCGTATCCAGAAGATGTTGCTGCTACTGGGCTGCCGAATGCACAGATAGGAATTTGCAGTGAATCAAGGAGAGTTCTGGTAATTGGGGAGGGAAGGGTTGCGAGTGTCAGGGGAACAGGTAAAGTAAGGCTAACGGGAGAGTAATTATATAAATGAGTTAGTAGAGTTATCTTGGGTTTCTGTGCGAGGAGGTTGAACTTCTTCCTGCATTGCAGCTGTTATAGGGCTATATTTCTGCCACCACTCCCCACTCACAGATTGCCTGGATATCTTCCTGTCGCCTGGTGGATAGAAGAATTCCCTATTCCTGGAGCCCTCCTGCAATACCTCAAAAGCAGTGTCCGAATATTGGGCGGCACTTGTGGGGTGCGCTGTGCCGGCCATTGTCCACAATCTTCACTGATATTTGCCGACAGCCAAAGAGCTCCTCCACTTTCAAAGGTGCAGGTTGTCATTATTTTGCGTCAGCAATGGTGAAATTGACACCTATCTTTCTGCGTGCAGCCAAACCGCAGCCCAAGTGGCGCTGACAGCCCACTTATTTTACTTCAATTAAAGGGATGGGCAAGTTTAAGTCCTTCTCTGCGGCCGCGTGATTATGTGCACGTTCAAAGGGCGGTGTCTATTCTGTGCCCTAAAAGCAATTTCTGCCCCCTCAGCACTTTTGTCTAAAAACATCCTGAAATAATAAAGTATACGGGTAGAGAACAGAAACCAGAATATGCCACAAGTGTAGCCGTTCCAATTGTTTCATCATTGTAACTATATTATATATTTTTTTGCAGGTCAGTGAGTGAAAGGGCAGAGTTTTGCTGTAGTGGTTGAAATGTTTAGAACTGTTTTACTTGAAGTGAGTTTCATTCTACTAACCTGTTTTTTGGTCAAAGCTTGGAGTATTCACTTTTAATAAATCTCCGGGAGAAGGAGTCGCTTCACTTGTACCGGTCCCTGCGGCCTGATCATCTTCCCCAGGAGCACGGCCTTGACCCTGACTTTGTTCACTTGTACCAGTTCCAGGGGCCTGATCACCTTCCCCAGGAGCACGGCCTTGACCCTGACTTTGTTCACGTGTACTGGTTCCAGGGGCCTGATCATCTTCCCCAGGGGCACGGCGTTGACCCTGACTTTGTTCACTTGTACTGGTTCCAGGGGCCTGATCACCTTCCCCAGGAACGGGGCCTTGACCCTGACTTTGTTCACGTGTACTGGTTCCAGGGGCCTGATCATCTTCCCCAGGAGCACGGCCTTGACCCTGACTTTGTTCACTTGTACTGGTTCCAGGGGCCTGATCACCTTCCCCAGGAACGGGGCCTTGACCCTGACTTTGTTCACGTGTACTGGTTCCAGGGGCCTGAACATCTTCCCCAGGAGCACGGCCTTGACCCTGACTTTGTTCACATGTACCGGTTCCAGGGGCCTGATCATCTTCCCCAGGAGCACGGCCTTGACCCTGACTTTGTTCACGTGTACTGGTTCCAGGGGCCTGAACATCTTCCCCAGGAGCACGGCCTTGACCCTGACTTTGTTCACTTGTACTGGTTCCAGGGGCCTGATCACCTTCCCCAGGGGCACGGCCTTGACCCTGACTTTGTTCACTTGTACTGGTTCCAGGGGCCTGATCACCTTCCCCAGGAACGGGGCCTTGACCCTGACTTTGTTCACGTGTACTGGTTCCAGGGGCCTGAACATCTTCCCCAGGAGCACGGCCTTGACCCTGACTTTGTTCACATGTACCGGTTCCAGGGGCCTGATCATCTTCCCCAGGAGCACGGCCTTGACCCTGACTTTGTTCACGTGTACTGGTTCCAGGGGCCTGAACATCTTCCCCAGGAGCACGGCCTTGACCCTGACTTTGTTCACTTGTACTGGTTCCAGGGGCCTGATCACCTTCCCCAGGGGCACGGCCTTGACCCTGACTTTGTTCACTTGTACTGGTTCCAGGGGCCTGATCACCTTCCCCAGGAACGGGGCCTTGACCCTGACTTTGTTCACGTGTACTGGTTCCAGGGGCCTGAACATCTTCCCCAGGAGCACGGCCTTGACCCTGACTTTGTTCATTTGTACTGGTTCCAGGGGCCTGATCAACTTCCCCAGGGGCACGGCCTTGACCCTGACTTTGTTCACTTGTACTGGTTCCAGGGGCCTGATCACCTTCCCCAGGAACGGGGCCTTGACCCTGACTTTGTTCATGTGTACTGGTTCCTGCAGCCTGATCATCTTCCCCAGGAGCACGGCCTTGACCCTGACTTTGTTCATGTGTACCAGTTCCTGCGGCCTGATCATCTTCCCCAGGAGCACGGCCTTGACCCTGACTTTGTTCACGTGTACTGGTTCCAGGGGCCTGATCATCTTCCCCAGGGGCACGGCCTTGACCCTGACTTTGTTCACTTGTACTGGTTCCAGGGGCCTGATCACCTTCCCCAGGAACGGGGCCTTGACCCTGAATTTGTTCACGTGTACTGGTTCCAGGGGCCTGATCATCTTCCCCAGGAGCACGGCCTTGACCCTGACTTTGTTCACTTGTACTGGTTCCAGGGGCCTGATCACCTTCCCCAGGGGCACGGCCTTGACCCTGACTTTGTTCACTTGTACTGGTTCCAGGGGCCTGATCACCTTCCCCAGGAGCACGGCCTTGACCCTGACATTGTTCACGTGTACTGGTTCCTGCGGCCTGATCATCTTCCCCATGAGCACGGCCTTGACCCTGACTTTGTTCATGTGTACCGGTTCCAGGGGCCTGATCATCTTCCCCAGGAGCACGGCCTTGACCCTGACTTTGTTCACTTGTACTGGTTCCAGGGGCCTGATCATCTTCCCCAGGAGCACGGCCTTGACCCTGACTTTGTTCATGTGTACTGGTTCCAGGGGCCTAATCATCTTCCCCAGGAGCACGGCCTTGACCCTGACTTTGTTCACTTGTACTGGTTCCAGGGGCCTGATCATCTTCCCCAGGAGCACGGCCTTGACGCTGACTTTGTTCACTTGTACTGGTTCCAGGGGCCTGATCACCTTCCCCAGGGGCACGGCCTTGACCCTGACTTTGTTCACGTGTACCGGTTCCAGGGGCCTGATCATTTTCCCCAGGAGCACGGCCTTGACCCTGACTTTGTTCATGTGTACTGGTTCCAGGGGCCTGATCACCTTCCCCAGGAACGGGGCCTTGACCCTGACTTTGTTCACATGTACTGGTTCCAGGGGCCTGAACATCTTCCCCAGGAGCACGGCCTTGACCCTGACTTTGTTCACTTGTACTGGTTCCAGGGGCCTGATCACCTTCCCCAGGGGCACGGCCTTGACCCTGACTTTGTTCACGTGTACCGGTTCCAGGGGCCTGATCACCTTCCCCAGGAGCACGGCCTTGACCCTGACTTTGTTCACGTGTACCGGTTCCAGGGGCCTGATCATCTTCCCCAGGAGCACGGCCTTGATGCTGACTTTGTTCACTTGTACTGGTTCCAGGGGCACGGCCTTGACCCTGACTTTGTTTACTTGTACTGCTTCCAGGGGCCTGATCATCTTCCCCAGGAGCACGGCCTTGACCCTGACTTTGTTCATGTGTACTGGTTCCTGCAGCCTGATCACCTTCCCCAGGAGCACGGCCTTGACCCTGACTTTGTTCACTTGTACCGGTTCCTGGGGCCTGATCATCTTCCCCAGGAGCACGGCCTTGACCCTGACTTTGTTCATGTGTACTGGTTCCTGCAGCCTGATCACCTTCCCCAGGAGCGGGGCCTTGACCCTGACTTTGTTCACTTGTACTGGTTCCTGCGGCCTGATCACCTTCCCCAGGAGCAGGGCATTGATTCTGGGGGTGATTTATTGCATCGCTTGGTTTACTTGAGAAGTGCCCCATCTCAGGCAACGTCTTATCTGCAAAAGATTTAATTCCAGGATTTAGCAGGGTATATTAGAATAGAACAGAAACACGCAGATTCAAAAAATTCCATTGCACCGTTGATACAAAATTGAGAGACGAGGACATCGATTTGTAAATTCTAAAATAGTGAAAAATATTGCCACTCAATGTTCATCAGGTGGTGAGTGCAGGACGTGCGGGTGGGTCAGGCGGTGAGTGCGGGACGTGCGGGTGGGTCAGGCGGCGAGTGCGGGACGTGTGGGTGGGTCAGGGGGCGGGTGCGGGACGTGCGGGTGGGTCAGGGGGCGGGTGCGGGACGTGCGGGTGGATCAGGGGCAGGTGCGGGAGGGTCAAGGGGCGGGTGCGGGAGGGTCAGGGGGCGGGGGCGGGTGCGGGAGGGTCAGGGGGCGGGTGCGGGACGTGCGGCTGGGTCAGGGGCGGGTGCGGGAGGGTCAAGGGGCGGGTGCGGGAGGGTCAGGGGGCGGGTGCGGGAGGGTCAGGGAGCGGGTGCGGGAGGGTCAGGGGGCGAGTGCGGGACGTGCAGGTGGGTCGGGGGCGAGTGCGGGACGGTCAAGTTGAGTCCGGGACGTGCGGGTGGGTCAGGGGGAGTGCGGGACGTGCGGGTGGATCAGAGGGCGGCTGCGAGACGTGCGGGTGGGTCAGGGGGTGAGTGTGCGACATGCGGGTTGGTCAGGGGGTGAGTGCGGGACATGTGGGTGGGTCAGGGTGACTGCGGGATGTGCGGGTGGGTCAGGGGGTCAGTGCGGGACGTGCGGGTGGGTCAGGGGGTCAGTGCGGGACATGCGGTTTGGTCAGGGCTGAGTGCGGCACGTGCGGGTGGGTCAGGGTGAGTGAGGCACGTGCGGGTGGCTCGGGGTGAGTGCGGGACGTGCGTGTGGAATTCTGCACATCTCTCGTGATCAATAAATCACATTCTAGATATTTGTAATTAGCGATATATTTCGTTATAACTACAATTGTTAGTGAATGAATAACTGATTCTGTCGGTGATAGGCCATGCTAATCTTTGAGATTGGTCTGTGAATCGTGATCACTAAATTGACTGTGATGTTTCCGGTTCCACCTTTCCAATTGAATAGTCACCAGATCTAAGCTCATTTATAATTGAGATCTGATGGTGTCGGTGTGAGTTCAGCCCCACCTGATAAACAGGCACGTGTCTGTCTGCTGGGCTCTGTTTCAGACCGGAGTTACTATTTAGATCAAACCCCTTTACTAGAAAACACACACAAGATTCACTGTGACTTGTGTGTTCAGAGACAGAAACTGATCTGACTTCACATCCCATTGCACGGCCTCATGCTGGATAATTGTGCTCGGTGGTCAGACTCTCCCAGTCTCATTCTAAACATTTCCTGACTGAATGTGTAGCCTTTTTGTCCTGTCAACAGGACTAGTATTTATCTGAGTCAATGGGACTCTCTCTGACCTTTCTCCCCAGTCCATCTCCAGGACTAGTATTTATCTGAGTCAATGGGATTCTCTCTGATCTTTCTCCGCAGTCCATCTCCAGGACCAGTGTATCTGAGTCAATGGGACTCTCTCTGACCTTTCTCCCCAGTCCATCTCCAGGACCAGTGTGTATCTGAGCCAATGGGACTCTCTCTGACCTTTCTCCCCAGTCCATCTCCAGGACCAGTGTGTATCTGAGTCAATGGGACTCTCTCTGACCTTTCTCCCCAGTCCATCTCCAGGACCAGTGTGTATCTGAGTCAATGGGTCTCTCTGACCTTTCTCCCCACCAGCCTCCACATTCAATGGATCATCCTCCGCCATTTCCGCCACATCCAGCCTGATCCCACTACCAAACACATCTTTCCCTCACCTCCCCTTTCAGCATTCCGAAGGGACCGCTCCCTGCGCGACACCCTGGACCACTCCTCAATCACCCCCCAACAACCCTTCCCCTTCGCCCGGCACCTTCCCGTGCAAGTGCAGGAAATGCAACACCTGTCCCTCATACCTCTTCCCTTCCCATTGTCCAGGACCCCAAACACACCTTCCAGGTGAAACAGCAAGTTATTTGTTGTACTTGCAATTTAGTATACAGTATTCGCTGCTCACGATGCGGTCTCCTCTACATTGGGGAGACCAAACGCAGATTGGGTGACCACTTGACGGAACACCTCTGCTCAGACTGTAAGGGAGACCCCGAGCTTCTGGTCGCCTGTCACTTTAATTCTCAGCTCCACTCCCACTCTGATCTCTCCATTCTCGGCCTCTTACACTCTTCCAACAATGTACAAGATAAGATTGACGAACAGCACCTCATCTTTCAATTAGGCACTTTACAGCAGAAATGAGACAAGTTTCTCCCAACATGACGAGGCCGGTCACTGAGCTCCAGGAGGGTAATTCTGTGAGGGTAATTCCCAGTGTGGGCGAGCTGTCAACCCGCCGCCACACACTTTTCCAAAATGTCGGGTCTGTCAGCGCTGAGCAGACCTGACACGTAGCGGCGGGGGAGGCAATTCAGGTCATTATAACCTTGTAAGCAAAGGATTAACGACTATTTTGAGCTCACCTTCAGAGTTTTCCAGTTCACCCGTGTGGTCCACACTGCTCGGGGATCACGTCAGGTAACCAGGGCGGGAGTTGAAAGGCCATGGAATCGTTTCATTACTTGACAGCTGGAAATGTGCAAGAAAAGCTCCCATCTCACAGCTGTTCACTTTTCAAGCACAGAAGCTGTTGCTCACTGCATTTGGAAGACAGATTGAGCTTTATGCAGGTTGCATGTGCTTGGAGCAAACTTTCTATCCAGTGTCACCTCATTGGAACAACCTCTCTCACCATTGACAGATTGCTTCTGACATTTCAAGTTCACCTGCCATCTATTACAAAATTCAAGATTCAAGATCATTTTATTGCCATATGTAACTAGTACAATGGAATGCTTACTCCCCACTCACTCCCACAATACAAGCATATAAATATAAAAGCAAAAAGTAAAAACAAGTATAAATAAAAACAATAAGCAAAAAGTATAACAATAAGCAAATAAGCAGAAAGTATACCAATAACAGTCCAACTTGCAGGATATGATGAATAGTGCCAAAAAGCCTCAATTACTACTGGAAATAATAGTAATGTAATATGATAAATATATGGTAATAAGTATATAATATATATATTTACATAAACATATAACTTTAATATGTGGGGCAGTGCAGTTAGCAGTTCAGTAGGCGCACTGCCTGTGGATAGAAACTGTTCTTAAACCTGCTGGTCCTGGTTCGGATGCTGCGGTACCGACGTCCAGACCACAGGAGGGAGAACAGTTTGTGCCCAGGGTGATTGGGGGCCTTGTTCCGGCACCTGTTCTGGAAGATCTCCTCGATGGACGGAAGTGCACACCCGATGATCTTTTCTGCCGTATTCACAACTCTCTGGATGGCTTTCTTGTTCTGTGCAGTGGTGTTACCATACCACACATTGACACCACTCGTCAGGACACTCGCTATGGTGCCGCGGTAAAAGTTCACAAGCCACTGTGTGCTAATGCCGCATTTCCTCAGGCACCGTAGAGGGTAGAGGCGCTGGTGTGCCTTCTTCAGCATAGCCTCCGTATTATGGTTCCAGGCCAGGTCATCAGAGATCTGCAGTCCCAGGAATCGGAAGCAACTGACGACTTCCACTGGTGTCCCATCTATGCTGATGGGGCGATGGTTCCCTCGGTGGCTTCTGAAGTCCACGATGAGCTCCTTAGTCTTGCCAACGTTCAGGGCAAGGTTGTTTTCATTGCACCATCTCATCAGCTGGACTATCTCATCTCTGTACTCCGTCTCGTCATCGTTGCTTATCAGGCCAATTAATGTGGTGTCGTCGGCAAACTTGATAATCCGGTTGTTGCTGTGTATGGCTGTACAGTCATGTGTAAACAGAGAGTACAGCCAAGGACTGAGGCAGCAGCCTTGTGGCACTCCGGTGTTGAGGACCAGAGTGGATGAGGTGTTGTTCCCTATTTTCACCGCTTGAGGCCTACCAGTTGAATCCAATTGCAGATGGGGGTGCCGAGGCCTAGGTCCCTCAGTTTCAGGACCAGCTTGGAGGGAATAATAGTATTAAATGCAGAGCTGTAGTCAATGAACAACAGTCTGACGTAAGTGTCCCTCCTGTCTAGGTGTTCCAGGGCAGTGTGTAGTGTTAAGGAGATGGCATCGTCTACAGACCTGTTCGCCCTATATGCGAACTGGAATGGGTCCAAGGAATCGGATATGATGCTGCTTATGTGTGTCATGACCAGCTTTTCCAGGCACTTCATGGGTATAGATGTTAGAGCCACGGGACGATAGTCATTGAGGCCTGTTACCTTGGTCTTCATAGGTAACGTCACAATGGTTGTCTCCTTGAAGCACACTGGTACAACAGACTGCTGCAATGAGATGTTAAAAATGTCTGTGAACACAGGAGCCAGCTGGTCTGCGCAGGTCTTGAAGACAAGGGGTGAAACCCCGTCCGGGCCGGCTGCCTTCCGTGCTTTTACCCTCCTGAAGGTTCTCCGGACCTCGGATTTAGTCAGCTGTAATGTGTAATCCTCTGGGTGGCTGGGGGTTTTGATGGCCGGCTCAGTGTCCTCCCTCTCAAAGCGAGCATAAAAAGTATTCAGTTCGTCTGGTAGGGAGGGATCGGTGTTGGTGACTCCCGCTGAGCTCCCCTTGTAGTTGGTGATGGCCCTTAGTCCCTGCCACATGCGTCTGGCATCAGAGCCCCTGCCGTACTGAGACACTAGTTTGTTCTTATAGTCTCTTTTTGCTGGGTATGGTTTATACTGTCTCACCTTGTGCCTCAGAGCCTCGCCACCATCAGCCCCAACACCCGCAGCACCAGGCACACCAGCAGCACCAGCCTTCTCCACAACTCCTGATGCTGCACAGCAAAGAGGGCATCAACACCCGGCCACGTTGCTGACTGGGTCGCCAGAGATGGCCTCACAGTGGGCAGAGTTTCTTCACTTGACGCTGCATGCCCTGGATGACACATGATGCACCAGGTTAACACCAGCCCACACCAACAACACAAAGCATCCCTACAATGCCCAAACCATTCCTGTCACACACATCAGCATTGCGGGGGGGGGTTCTGTTATGTCTCGCCATGCACTGCAACTCACTATGCCACATCGAAAGGTGCGCACAATTATGTCTAAGAACGGAAAGTGTTGAAAATAAAGATTTCAATGCTGGACACCATATTAATAGAAACTTCGCATGAACATTGGCTAAAACACACAATTGCCTACCCTTGTGTGTTGTTAGTTGGTATGATTGGACTAGGGTGAGGGTGAGTGTAAGGGGTGGCTCGTGAGATGGGGATGTGATAATATAGAGAGAGAGAGATGGGTGGAGGTGCAAGGTAAGTTGGTGAGAGTAAGGATGTGCAGGAGTAGGGTAGGGAAGGCAGAGTGATGGGGATGTGATGAGAGGCACAGCCGGATGAGGTTAAGTGTGGGTTTGCAGTAACGTTTTGTGATCTACTCAAACCATTGAAAGGTTTCTGTCACTGCAGGCTGGTCCTCCCGACGACATCACTGCTTGAGCCCCACTGTGCAATGTGCAGCCAGGCTGTGTGGGTCTCTCTCACCCCTTGGAAGTGACGAGAACCTCCCTGCGGGCTGTGGCTCCCTCCATAATCATCTAGAGGGAGTTCTGGGAGAGCTTGGGTGCAGCCGAACTCCTCTGTGCTGATGTTGTCAGTGTTTGTAGAACCTCAATACTGTAGAACACTGAGAGCACAATGGTCAAAGTCAATGTGTGTCATCAAATGAGGTCATCAAACCCACTTCCTGCAATTCCCCAGAGCGAGACCCCGACCTGAACCGAACCCCACCCGACCCGATCCTGGCCCCAACCCCGACCCGACCCCAGCCGCACCCGACCCGACCCCGGACCCACCCGACCCTGACCTGACCCGACTCCCGGCCCCAGCCGACCCTCCACCGACCCCGACCCTACTCGACCCGCCACTGACCCCGGCTCACCCGAACCGCGAACGACCCCAGCCCCACCCAACCCTGGCCCCACCCGACCCAGGCTGTCACCGACGCGCCCAGGTGGGAAATCAGGGGGGAAACTGGGTAATTAATGTCCTGAAGTACTTTCAGTGATTGCTGTAATATCCCAGAGAGAAAAATATATCAGATCCGGGCTTTGATTCAGTTTGTTTCTCTCTCTCTGTTTGTATTTAGACTGAGTTATAATGAGCTGGAAGATTCAGGAGTGAAACCACTGTCTGCGGCTCTGAGGAACCCGGACTGTAAAATACAGACACTGGAGTAAGTACCAGACTGTGTGAGCTTGTGTTTATAATAACTGGATGTCTGACACTGAACATTATTATTAGTATCAGTAATAGTGTTATTAATAAACTGTGGGGATTTACTCTGATTCCTGTTATTTCTCTCTCTGATCCCCAGGCTGGATGCGAACGGTCTCACAGATTCTTGTGCCGAGGATCTCGCCTCCGCTCTCGGTACAAACCGCTCACTGGCGGATCTGGACCTGAGTGATAATAAACTGGGAGATTCAGGAGTGAAACTAGTGTCTGCGGCTCTGAGGAACCCGGACTGTAAAATACAGAAACTGGGGTAAGTACCAGACTGTGTGAGATTGTGTTTATAATAACTGGATGTCTGACACTGAACATTATTATTAGTATCAGTAATAGTGTTATTAATAAACTCTGGGGATTTACTCTGATTCCTGTTATTTCTCTCTCTGATCCCCAGGCTGGGTGGTGTCGGTCTCACAGATTCTTGTGCCGAGGATCTCGCCTCTGCTCTCAGTACAAACCGCTCACTGACGGATCTGGACCTGAGTGATAATAAACTGGGAGATTCAGGAGTGAAACTAGTGTCTGCGGCTCTGAGGAACCCGGACTGTAAAATACAGACACTGGAGTAAGTACCAGACTGTGTGAGATTGTGTTTATATTAACTGGATGTCTGACACTGAACATTATTATTAGTATCAGTAATAGTGTTATTAATAAACTCTGGGGATTTACTCTGATTCCTGTTATTTCTCTCTCTGACCCCCAGTCTATGGGATGTCGGTCTCACAGATTCTTGTGCCGAGGATCTCGCCTCCGCTCTCAGTACAAACCGCTCACTGACGGATCTGGACCTGAGTTATACTAAACTGGGAGATTCAGGAGTGAAACTACTGTCTGCGGCTCTGAGGAACCCGGACTGTAAAATACAGGAACTGGGGTAAGTTCCAGACTGTGTGAGATTGTGTTTATAATAACTGGATGTCTGACACTGAACATTATTATTAGTATCAGTAATAGTGTTATTAATAAACTCTGGGGATTGACTCTGATTCCTGTTATTTCTCTCTCTGATCCCCAGGTTGGGTGCTAACGGTCTCACAGATTCTTGTGCCAAGGATCTCGCCTCCGCTCTCAGTACAAACCGCTCACTGACGGATCTGGACCTGAGATTTAACTCCTTCACAGACCGATCAGTCCCTGCTCTCCGCCGCCTCATACTGACCTGCAGGAGTCTGGAGCGGATCCGGTGAGTGTTTGTGTTAATGTTTAATGTAATAAATAAAATATCAATGGGATTCAGTCACTTTTCTGGGTAATATTTGTCTGTAATTATTATTGAAATATTAACCCCAGTCTCGCGGTTATTTACGCTGTTGTTCAATCTGTTTATTTCCTGTTTAATCTTTAATCTGTTTCAGGCTGGGGGTGAATCAGTTCAGTTTAACCGGAAAAAAACAGCTGGAGTTACTGCGGGTAACAAGACCAGGATTGAGTGTGGAAGTGTGAAAGTTCCAAGTGATGACGTCACTGCTCCCCTTGTGTGAACATTCCAAGTGATGACGTCACTGCTCCCATTGTGTGACCATTCCAAGTGATGATGTCACTGCTCCCATTGTGTGACCATTCCAAGTGATGATGTCACTGCTCGCATTGTGTGACCATTCCAAGTGATGATGTCACTGCTCCCATTGTGTGACCATTCCAAGTGATGACGTCACTGCTCCCATTGTGTGACCATTCCTAGTGATGATGTCACTGCTCCCATTGTGTGACCATTCCAAGTGATGACGTCACTGCTCCCATTGTGTGACCATTCCAAGTGATGACGTCGCTGTTCCCATTGTGTGACCATTCCAAGTGATGATGTCACTGCTCCCATTGTGTGACCATTCCAAGTGATGATGTCGCTGCTCCCATTGTGTGACCATTCCAAGTGATGACGTCACTGCTCCCATTGTGTGACCATTCCAAGTGATGACGTCACTGCTCCCATTGTGTGACCATTCCAAGTGATGACGTCACTGCTCCCATTGTGTGAACATTCCAAGTGATGACGTCACTGCTCCCATTGTGTGAACATTCCAAGTGATGACGTCACTGCTCCCATTGTGTGAACAGTCCAAGTGATGATGTCACTGCTCCCATTGTGTGAACATTCCAAGTGATGACGTCACTGCTCCCATTGTGTGACCATTCCAAGTGATGACATCACTGCTCCCATTGTGTGAACATTCCAAGTGATGACGTCACTGCTCCCATTGTGTGACCATTCCAAGTGATGACATCACTGCTCCCATTGTGTGACCATTCCAAGTGATGACGTCACTGCTCCCATTGTGTGAACATTCCAAGTGATGACGTCACCCATTGTGTGAACATTCCAAGTGATGACGTCACTGCTCCCATTGTGTGACCATTCCAAGTGATGACGTCACTGCTCCCATTGTGTGACCATTACAAGTGATGATGTCGCTGCTCCCATTGTGTGACCATTCCAAGTGACGACGTCACTGCTCCCATTGTGTGACCATTCCAAGTGATGCCGTCAATGCTCCCATTGTGTGACCATTCCAAGTGATGACGTCACTGCTCCCATTGTGTGACCATTCCAAGTGATGATGTTACTGCTCCCATTGTGTGACCATTCCAAGTGATGACGTCACTGCTCCTATTGTGTGACCATTCCAAGTGATGACATCACTGCTCCCATTGTGTGACCATTCCAAGTGATGACATCACTGCTCCCATTGTGTGACCATTGCAAGTGATGATGTCATTGCTCCCATTGTGTGACCATTCCAAGTGATGACTTCACTGCTCCCATTGTGTGACCATTCCAAGTGATGATGTCACTGCTCCCATTGTGTGACCATTCCAATTGATGACATCACTGCTCCCAATTGATGACATCACTGCTCCCATTGTGTGACCATTCCAAGTGATGACGTCACTGCTCCCGTTGTGTGACCATTCCAAGTGATGACATCACTGCTCCCATTGTGTGACCATTCCAAGTGATGACGTCACTGCTCCCATTATGTGAACATTCCAAGTGATGACGTCACTGCTTCCATTGTGTGACCATTCCAAGTGATGACGTCACTGCTCCCATTGTGTGACCATTCCAAGTGATGATGTCACTGCTCCCATTGTGTGACCATTCCAAGTGATGACGTCACTGCTCCCATTGTGTGACCATTCCAAGTGATGACGTCACTGCTCCCATTGTGTGAACATTCCAAGTGATGACGTCACTGCTCCCATTGTGTGAACATTCCAAGTGATGATGTCACGGCTCCCATTGTGTGACCATTCCAAGTGATGACGTCACTGCTCCCATTGTGTGAACATTCCAAGTGATGACATCACTGCTCCCATGGTGTGCCCGTTCCAAGTGATGACATCATTGCTCCCATTGTGTGACCATTCCAAGTGATGACATCACTGCTCCCATTGTGTGACCATTCCAAGTGATGATGTCATTGCTCCCATTGTGTGACCATTCCAAGTGATGACATCACTGCTCCCATTATGTGAACGTTCCAAGTGATGACGTCACTGCTCCCATTGTGTGAACATTCCAAGTGATGACGTCACTGCTCCCATTGTGTGACCATTCCAAGTGATGACATCACTGCTCCCATTGTGTGACCATTCCAAGTGATGACCTCACTGCTCCCATTGTGTGACCATTCCAAGTGATGATGTCACTGCTCCCGTTGTGTGACAATTCCAAGTGATGACGTCACTGCTCCGATTGTTTGAACATTCCAAGTGATGATGTCACTGCTCCCATTGTGTGACCATTCCAAGTGATGATGTCACTGCTCCCATTGTGTGACCATTCCAAGTGATGACATCACTGCTCCCATTGTGTGACCATTCCAAGTGATGATATCACAGCTCCCATTGTGTGACCATTCCAAGTGATGATGTCACTGCTCCCATTGTGTGACCATTCCAAGTGATGACATCACTGCTCCCATTGTGTGAACATTCCAAGTGATGATGTCACTGCCCCCATTGTGTGAACATTCCAAGTGATGATGTCACTGCTCCCATTGTGTGACCATTCCAAGTGATGACGTCACTGCTCCCATTGTGTGACCATTCCAAGTGATGATGTCACTGCTCCCATTGTGTGAACATTCCAAGTGATGACGTCACTGCTCCCATTGTGTGAACATTCCAAGTGATGACGTCACTTCTCCCATTGTGTGACCATTCCAAGTGATGATATCACTGCTCCCATTGTGTGAACATTCCAAGTGATGACATCACTGCTCCCATTGTGTGAACATTCCAAGTGATGACGTCACTGCTCCCATTGTGTGACCATTCCAAGTGATGACATCACTGCTCCCATTGTGTGAACATTCCAAGTGATGACATCACTGCTCCCATTGTATGAACATTCCAAGTGATGATGTCACTGCTCCCATTGTGTGACCATTCCAAGTGATGATGTCACTGCTCCCATTGTGTGACCATTCCAAGTGATGATGTCACTGCTCCCATTGTGTGACCATTCCAAGTGATGACGTCACTGCTCCCATTGTGTGACCATTTCCGGCCGTTGATTTGATTTTAATTTAATTTAATGGTTTCCAGCTCGAGCTGATCGCGTCACCTCCCATTGTGAGGTCAGAGGACCAGTCAGAGAGTCCCGAGACTCAGCGGCTCCCAGGCTGCACCCCTTTCAAAATGGATGAGAGTTTCTGCGAATTGCAGTCTGTGTGAGTGAGTCTGTATGTGTGTGGGTGTCTGTGTTTCTGCTAATTGTAGAGTCTGTGTGTCATGTTACTGTAAATTTTAGTTCAATGTGGGTGGGAGGGAGACTGTGTGAGTGAGAGACAGACAGACAGTCACTGAGAGCGAGAGAGACATGAAATCAATAGGCAAGTAGCAGAATAGAAAGCCTGTTTCTGTCGGCCACAAAGTGAAAAGATAAGATACTGAAAAGTGTCTTTTTGGTTTAAATCTTCCAACACAGCAGTCATCCCTCTGCAGGCTGGCCAGGCTGTGAGTGTGTGTGTGTGAAAGAGAGAGAGAGGGCAAAAGCTGGTGTTTGTGTGAGATGAGTTCTGCTGTCTTATTACCTGTTGTTGTATTAAACCCTAGTGATTTCATTCTGGCCTGGTCCACATGTAATGCTGTTGTGTATCACTTTATTGCACTTTTTTTCATTTCACTTCACTTCAAGACAGACAGTCAGTCAGTGAGATTCTGAAAAATATCTTTTTGTACTTTCTGACAATAAAAGCTGCTCTGGCATCTTTGCAATCTTTTTATCCCACCCTACTCAAATCAAGACCTGGCAGGCAGTGAGAGAGACACATGAACTCAAGACAACAGGTAGAATAAAAACAGAAAATGCTGGAATACTCAGTATGTTAGTCAGCATCAGTGGAGATACAGAGAAACAGAGTAAATGTTTCAGCTCGATGACCTTTCATCAGAACCTTGCCAGAATCTGACAAAAGGTCATCGAGCTGAAACATTAACTCTGTTTCTCTCTCTCTCCACAGATGCTGCCTTACCTGCTGATTATTTCCAGCATTTTCTGTTTTTATTTCAGATTTCCCACATCCACAGCATTTGCTTTTGATGCAGAATAGAAAGCCTGTTTCTGTAGGCCGCAAAATGAAAAGATACAATAATGAAAACTGACTGATTGCTTTTAAACTGCCAAACAGAGCAGAGCAATGAGAGAAATCAAATTTCTTTCAGTGCTGACAGTGATTTGTGGAAATATTGCAGGCTGGCCTGTGTTTGTGTGTGTGTGAGAGAGAGAGACAGAGAGCAAAAGCTGATGTGTATGCAGGGCTTGTCTGTGTTCAAGTTACCTGCTGTGTGCCTTGGTACTGCATCTCATGTCTGAGAAATACAGAATGTATACACCATTAGATCACACTGATTTCATTCCAGACTGCACTGTTGTGGGCTCTTACATTGCCTTTCAAGAATTTTGTAAAAAGCAAATCTACATATTTACATCAAGCCATTTGATATTTTTCTGGACTGGACTTTATAGGGGAATGTTTGTGGAGTGTTTCATGGCATATCCTGCTGTGGGGTCTTACTATCCCCTTCAGCCCAACCCAAACAAGACAAGACTTTTGTAAAAAAAAAAGTATATTAATTTTTTTAATTATTTTCAGAATAATCCATTTGATTTTTTTCTGGACTGGGCTTTATTGGGGAATGTGCTTGGGATGTTTTCAGAGCAAAAGCTGCTGTGCGATCTTTCCATTCATTTTATTACACTCCAGGCAAACCACAGACAGGCAGCCATTTAATTAACAGAAGTAAAGTATATATATTATTATTTATTCCTGATTGTATTTACTTCTTTTCACCCTCCCGGGCTTTCATTTCCTCTCGGGGACCGGGATTTCTGGGGCCTCGGCTTCTCATCTTCCTGTTGGATTGTCCTCATCAAACATGGCCGCACAGCCAGGAAGGGACATCATCAAAAATTAACACACCCAGGCTGCACCCCTTTCAAAATGGATGTGTGAGTGTGAGTTTCTGCAAATTGCAGAGTCTGTATGAGTGAGTCTGTATGTGAGTGGGTGTGTGTCTGTAAATTGCAGAGTCTGAGTGTGTCTGTATGTGAGTGGGTGTCGGTGTTTCTGCAAATTGCAGAGTCTGTGTGCGTGTCTGTATGTGCGTGGGTGTCTGTGTGTCATGTCACTAAGTCTTAGTTCACTGGATGGGAGGGAGCGTGTGTGAGTGAGAGACAGATAGCCAGTGAGAGAGTGAGACGTATTGATTTGTATGTGGGTTCAATGACGACACATTCATGAAAGAGAATGACTTTTTATCTAAAGTGAGTTCAACTCAGTTAACAGCATTACAGGAGACACCATCTTAGAGATCCATCTAAAACAAAACCAAAACCAAACTGCTTGTCTCTCACATGCCCTCTGCTGGTCAGGCATAAGTAATCAAACAGGCAAATATGCTGGTACGGCATAAATAATCAAACCGGCAAATACCATCACTATTTGCTGATATCATTACATCTCCCTTTCTTAAAACAAAAGTATTTTACTTTTATCTAACATGTTTTCTTTGTATTAATCTGCATTTTAACTGTAACACTTAATGAACTTACATTATCATCAAAGTTAGTTAACCTTGTTTTGTGTGTTCACATGAAATATGTAAATACACTATAACTTGAAGAGAGAATAAGATAACATTACTTCCTTCTGTAACAATAGTCCTTAAATTTGCTCAATGAGTCTCTCAGGAGGCTTCACGCGTCTTGAGGATTTTCTGATTGACTGTCCTTGAATCTGAGTTGTTGCCTCAGATGATGGTTTCTCAGCAGTGTGATCAGGTTGTTCAACAGTATCAGTCTTTTGACCTGCTGTGGCTGGTCCCATGAGAAGATCTCGACGATTTCTTCGCAGAACAGCACCCTCATCTGTCTGAATGGTGTGTGATCTTGGTTGGACTTCACTCAGGACAGTTCCCTTCTGAGTCCATATGTTTGTTTTGTCTTTGAAGCTTACTTGGTCACCAGTGTGGAGTTCAGGTAGGTTTTGTGTTCCAGATTAATACAAAGAAAACATGTTGTTAGATAAAAGTAAAATACTTTTGTTTTAAGAAAGGGAGATGTAATGATATCAGCAAATAGTGATGGTATTTGCCTGTTTGATTATTTATGCCTTACCAGCATATTTGCCTGTTTGATTACTTATGCCTGACCAGCAGAGGGCATGTGAGGGACAAGCAGTTTGGTTTTGTTTTTGTTTTAGATGGATCTCTAAGATGGTGTCTCCTGTAATGCTGTTAACTGAGTTGAACTTACTTTAGATAAAAAGTAATTCTCTCAGAAAACAAATGTATTTTACTTTTATCTAACAACATGTTTTCTTTGTATTAATCTGCATTTTAACTGTAACACTTAATGAACTTACATTATCTGTATCGATTTGTATGTGGGTTCAATGACGACACATTCATGAAAGAGAATGACTTTTTATCTAAAGTAAGTTCAACTCAGTTAATAGCATTACAGGAGACACCATCTTAGAGATCCATCTAAAACGAAACAAAAACCAAACTGCTTGTCTCTCACATGCCCTCTGCTGGTAAGGCATAAATAATCAAACAGGCAAATACCATCACTATTTGCTGATATCCTCTGCTGGTAAGGCATAAATAATCAAACAGGCAAATACCATCACTATTTGCTGATATCATTACAGACATGAAATCAAAAGGCAAGATGCAGAATAGAAAGCATTTTTCTGTAGGCTACAAAGTGAAAAGATACAGAAAAGTGTATTTTTGGGTTTAATTTTCCAACACGGCAGACATCATTCTGCAGGCTGGCCAGTGTGTGTGTGTGAGAGGGAGAGAGCAAAAGCTGGTGTTTGTGTGAGATGTGTTCTGCTGTCTTATTATCTGCTGTTGTATTAAACCCTATTGATTTCATTCTTGCCTGGTCCACGTGTAATGCTGCTGTGTATCACTTTATTTCACTTCACTTCAAGACAGTCAGTGAGATACTGAAAAATGTCTTTGTGGACTGTCTGACAGTAAAAGCTGCTCTGCGATCTTTGAATTCTTTTTATTCCACTCCACTCAAATCAAGACAAGGCAGGCAGGCAATGAGAGAGACACTTGAAATTAAGACAACAGGCAGAATAGAAATCAAAACAGAAAAAGCCAGGAAATACTCAGCAGGTTAGGCAGCGCCTGTGGTGAGAGGGAGAAACATAGTTAATGTCTCTGTTCAATTACTTTTTTATTATTTTATTGGATCAGGGCGTCGCTGGCAAGGCCAGCATTTATTGCCCATCCCTAGTTGCCCTTGAGAATGTGGTGGTGAGCCGCCGCCTTGAACCACTGCAGTCCGTGTGGTGAAGGTACTCCCACAGTGCTGTTAGGGAGGGAGTTCCAGGATTTTGATTCAGCGACGATAAAGGATCGGCGATATATTTCCAAGTCCGGATGGTGTGAGACTTGGAGGGGAACTTGGAGGTGGTGGTGTTCCCATGCACCTGCTGCCCCTTGTCCTTCTAGGTGGAAGAGGACACACGTTTGGGAGGTGCTGCCGAAGAAGCCTTGGTGAGTTGCTGCAATGCATCTTGTAGATGGGCCACACTGCAGTCACGGTACGCCGGTGGTGGACGGAGACAATCAAGCGGGCTGCTTTGTCCTGGATGGTGTTGAGCTTCTTGAGTGTTGGGGATCCAGAATCTGACGAAATGTCATCGAGCTGAATTAACTCTGTTTCTCTCTCTCTCCACAGAAGCTGCCTGACCTGCTGAGTATTTGCAGCATTTTCTGTTTGAATTTCAGATTTCCAGCATCCACAGTCTTTTGCTTTTGATGCAGAATGGAAAGCCTAATTTTGTAGGCTGCAAAATGAAAAGATAAGAAACTGAAAATTGTTTTTTTTACTTTTAAACTGCCAAACACAGCAGAGCAATGAGAGAAATCAACTTTCTTTCATTGCTGACAGTGTTGTGTGGAAATTTTGCAGGCTGGCCTGTGTTTGTGTGTGAGAGAAACATAGACAGTGCAAAAGCTGGTGTGTATGCAGGGCTTGTCTGTGTTCAAGTTATCTGCCGTGATCATTGGTACTGCATCTCATGTCTGTAAAAACAGAAAGTGTACACCATTAGATCATACTGATTTCATTCCAGACCGCACTGCTGTGGGATCTTACTTTGCCTTTCTCTCAAGACTTGTAAAATTCAAAGCTACATATATACAACAAGCCATTTGATTTTCTTTCTGAACTGGATTTTATCGAGTATGCTTATGGGAAGTGACAGAGCATATCCTGCTGTGGGACCTTACTCTCCCTTGAATTCCCAACCCAAAAAAGACAAGACAAGACTTTTGAAAAAACAAAGTATATATATATTATATTTTATTATTATTATTATTTTCAGAATAATCCATTTGATGTTTTTCTGGACTGGGCTCTATTGGGGGAAAGTTTCTGGAGTGTTTTCAGAGCAAAATCTACTGTGGGATCTTTCCATTCATTTTATTCCACTCCACTCAAATCACAGAATGCAGACACTTCATTAACAGAAGTAAAGTCCATATGTTGTTATTATTTATTCTTGATTGTATTTGATTCTTTTCACACTCCCTCCGTGCCCATCTCCTGGGGCGTCAATCACCCCCTACATTCATTTTCACCCCCGCCAATCCCCCAGCCCCTTGTGGTCCTGAGCTCCACACTCACTCACACACAGGAGCCAAGCTGGTGAGCTGCAGCTGCCATTCCTTCCTTCCCTCCTTCCTGCACCATGTGCTCCTGCCTGGGTATGTGTGAGCAGCTGCACAGCCTGTGAGCGGCTCCAGGCAATGGCACAAAGCAGCGGCGCAGGACCCCATCCTGAAACACATGTGGCACCCATTTAAATTCACAGTGCACCGCAAAGCGCAATTATTCTGCAAAGGACTATTCCATTGCAAAGTGCTACTTCATTGCAAAGTACTATTTTATTGAAAAGATTATTCCATTGTAAAGTGCTATTCCATTGCAAAGGACAATAATAAAATTATATAAATTTACGGCAAAGAAGGAGGCCATTCGGCCTGTCGGGCCCCTGTCAGCTCTCTGCAAGAGAACTTCAACTGGACCCACTCCCCTTCCCTGTCCCTGTAGCCCTGATAATTTTTCCTTCATGTACTTATGTCCCTTTTGAAAGCAACGATTGAATCTGCCTCCACCATCTTTTCAGGCAGGGCATTTCAGACCATAACCACTCGTTGCATAATTCTTTTTCCCTCATATCATCTTTGGTTCTTCTGCCAATCACCTTAAAGCTGTGTCCTCTGGTTCTCGACCCTTCCGGCAATGGGAACAGTTTCCCTCTATCTACTCTGACTATACACCTCATGATTTTGAACACCTCTATCAAATCTCCTCTCAAACTTCACTGCTCTAATGTGAACAACCCCAGCTTCTCCAGCCTATCCATGTGGCTGAAGTCCCTCATACCTGGAACCATTCTTGTAAATCTTTTCTGCATCCTCACTGAGGCCTTCACATCCTCCCTAAAGTGCGGTGCCATGAATTGGGCACAATGCTGCAGTTGAGACCGAAACAGTGTTTTGTAAATGTTCACAGAACTTCCGTGTTTTCTACTCTCTGCCTCTATTTATGAAGCCCAGGATCCTGCTTTCTCAACCTACTCTGCCACCTTCAACGATTTGTCCACATGTACCCCCAGGTTGCTCTGTTCATGCACCCCCTTTAGAATTGTACCCTTTAGTTTATATTGCCTCTTTTCATTCTTCCTGCCGAAATGTATCATTCGCACGTTTCTACTTTAAATTTCATCTGCCAGGTGTCCACCGATTCACTCAGCCTGTCTCTGTCTTCTTGAAGTCTATCACTATCCCCCTCACTGTTCACTATACTTCCAAGTTTTGTGTACTCTGCAAATTTTGAAATTGTGCCCTGTATACCCAAGTCCAAGTCATTAAAATATATCCAGTAAAGCAGTGGTCCTGGTACCGGCCCCTGGGGAACACCACTGCATACTTTCCTCCAGTCTGAAAAACAACCGTTCACCAATACTCTCTGTGTACTGTCACTTAGCCAATTTCGTACCATGCTGCCACTGTCCCTTTTATTCCATGGGCTTCAACTTTCCTCGCAATCCTATTATGTGGCATTTTATCGAACGCCTTTTGGAAGTCCATGTACACCACATCAACCGCATTGCCCTCATCAACCCTCAATGAAGAGAGAAAATAAATATGTGAATAAAAGAGAGTGAGAGATACAAGAGACAAAAGAAAAGGCTAAAAGCTAATGAATTATATATTTTTTTAATCTTCACCAAAGACTCTATTTTTCATTCTTGTGATGTGGGCGTCGCTGGCAAGGTCAGCATTAAAGTCCTATTCCTAACTGTTCCTTGAGAAGGTGGTGGTGAGCCACCTTCTTTAACCGCTGCAGTCCGTGTGGTGAAGGTACTCCACATTGCTGTTCGGAAGGGAGTTCAAGGATTTTGTCGCAGCAACAATGAAGGAAGGGTGATATATTTCCAAGACAGGATCATATGGAACTGGGAGATGGTGGTGTTCCCCTGCGCCTGCTGCCCTTGTCTTTCTAGGTGGTAGAGGTCGCAGGTTTGGGAGGTGCTTTCGAAAAAGCCTTGGCGAGCTGCCATCTTGTAGATGGTACACACTGCAGGAGTGCCGGTGTTACAGGGAGTGGATGCTTAAGGTGGTGGATGGGGTGCCAATCGAGCGGGCTGCTTTATCCTGGATGGTGTGGAGCTTCTTGAATGTTATGGGAGCGGCACCCGTCCCGCCAAGTGGAAATTATTCCACAACACTCCTGACTTGCGCCTTGTAGATGGTGGAAAGGCTTTGGGGAGTCAGGAGGTGAGACACATGCCACAGAATACCCAGCCTCTGACCTGCTCTTGTAGCCACAGTATTTACGTGGCTGGTCCAGTTTAGTTTCTGGTCAATGGTGACCCCCAGGATGTAGATGGTCAGGGATTTGGCGACAGTAATCACATTGAATTTCATGATACGGTGGTTCAACTCTTGCTTGTTGGAGGTAGTCATTGTCTGGCACTTGTGTGGTGCGAATATTACTTCCCACTTATCAGCCCAACCCTGAATGTCATCCAGGCCTTGCTGCATGCGGGCATGGACTGCTTCATTATCTGAAGATTTGTGAATGAAACTGAACACTGTGCAGTCATCAACGGACATTCCCACTTGTGACGTAATGATGGAGGGAAGGTCATTGATGAAGCAGCTGAAGATGGTTGATCCTAGGGCATTGCCCTGAGGATCTCCTGCAGTGCTGTCCTGGGCTGAAATGTTTGGCCTTCAGCAGCCACAACCATCTTCCTTTGTGCTCAGTATGACTCCAGCAAGTGGAGAGCTTTACCCCTGATTACAATTGACTTCAATTTTACTAGTGTCCCTTGCTGCCACACTCGGTCAAATGCTGCCTTGGTGTCAAGGACAGTCACTCTCACCTCACCTCTGGAAAAACTGCCATTTGTCAAAGGAATTTCCAACTTTCTACCATCCTTTGCACGTTGAATTGTTTCCTAACTTCACTCCTGGCTCTAATTTTTGAGGCTTTTTCCCCTAGTCCTAGACTTCACAACCATCAGGTATTGTTTCTTTATATTTCCCCTATTAGTCCACCTTAATATCTCCAAAGCTAATACAACCTTCCTCAATACTTAAATCCAGTTGCCACAATGTTGCCCATTCCCTTAATCTATTAATATCTCTATGTAGTTTTATGCTTCCATCTACACTGCTTACAATGCCGCCTATCTGTGTCATCATCCAAATTCGATATGTGGCTCTCAATGTCATCATCTAAATCGTTAATAAATATGGTGAATAGGTGAGCCCCCAACACAGAACCCTCGGGACACCACTAGTTATATCCTGCCAACTGAAGTGCCTGCCCATTATCCGTGCACTCTGAATCCTGTCACTCAACCAATTTCCTAACCAGGACAATCATTTGCCTTCAATTCCACGAGCATCGCGTTTAGCTAACTTTCTCTTATGCCAGACATTATCAAACACATTTTTGTACATGTATACTAGTTTTTAATGATTTGTGAACTGGGACTCACAAACCTCTTTGCTCCTCAAATTAATAGCTTCCCATCATTTAGAAAATACACCGAGTTATCTTACTTGGTTCCAAGGTGGTTGACCTTTTGTAAAATGAGTCATTAATAAATGTGGTGAAAAGTTGAAGACACAAGATGACGCTTGATGAACACCATGGACAGCTATCTCCCCCACTAACCTTGCCCCAGTCTGAAAAAACATCCATTCACTTCCACCATTGGCTCCCTGTCACTGAGCCATTTATAGCACACTGTCTTTCCATTTTAGTCCTCCCAAAGTGCATCACTTCACACTTCTCCGCACTTCTCTGCCATGCTTCTTCCCATTGCAACATCCTTGCTATGTCATCCTGGCGACTATAACTATCCTCATCACTTTCATCTACATTTCCAAATGTATCATCTGAAAACGTTGTTCTGTATCAGAAGTGGTTAGATACAGAGTGAAGCTCCATCTACAATCTCCACTCAAACACTCCGAGGGCAGGTACAGCACAGGTTAGATACAGAGTAAAGCTCCCTCTGCACTGTCCCCATCAAACACTCCCAGGGCAGGTACAGCACGGGTTAGATACGGAGTAAAGCACCCTCTACACTCTCCCATCAAACACTCCCAGGGCAGGTACAGCACAGGTTAGATAAAGAGTAAAGTTCCATCTACAGTGTCCCATCAAACATTCCCGGGGCAGGTACAGCACGGGTTAGATACAGAGTAAAACTCCCTCTACACTTCCCCATCAAACATACCCAGTTCATGTACAGCACGGGTTAGATACAGAGTAAAGCTCTCTCTACACTGTTGCCATCAAACACTCCCAGGGCAAGGACAGGTAAAGCACAGGTTAGATACAGAGCAAAGCTCCCTCTACACTGTCCCATCAAGCACTCCAAGGGCAGGTACAGCACAGGTTAGATACAGAGAAAAGCTCCCTCTAAACTGTCCCATCAAACACTCCTGGGACAGGTACAGCACAGGTTAGATACACAGTAAAGCTCCTTCTACACTGTCCCCATCAAACACTCCCAGGGCAGGTGCAGCATGGGTTAGATTCAGAGTAAAGCCCCCTCTACACTGTCCCATCAAACACTCCCAGGGCAGGTACAGCAGGGGTTAGATATAGAGTAAAGCTCCCTCTACACTGTTGCCAGCAAACACTCCCGCGACAGGTAGAGCATGGGTTAGATACAGAGTAAAACTCCCTCTACACTGTCCCATCAAACACTCCCAGGGCAGGTACAGCACGGGGTAGAAACAGAGTAAAGCTCCCTCTACACTGTCCCATCAAACACTCCCAGGGCAGGTACAGCACAGGTTAGATACAGAGTAAAGCTCCCTCTACACTGTCCCATCAAACACTCCCAGGGCAGGTACAGCACAGGTTAGATACAGAGTAAAGCTCCCTCTACACTGTCCCATCAAACACTCCCAGGGCAGGTACAGCATGGGGTAGAAACAGAGTAAAGCTCCCTCTACACTGTCCCATCAAACACTCCCGGGACAGGTACAGCACAGGTTAGATACAGAGTAAAGCTCCCTCTACACTGGCCCATCAAACACTCCCAGGGCAGGTACAGCACGGGGTTAGATATAGAGTAAAGCTCCCTCTACACTGTCCCATCAAACACTCCCAGGGCAGGTACAGCACGGGTTAGATACAGAGTAAAGCTCCCTCTACACTGTCCCATCAAACAGTCCCAGGGCAGGTACAGCACGGGTTAGATAAAAAGTAAAGCTCCCTGGACACTGTCCCATCAACACTCCTATGCAGGTACAGTTTGAGTTGGTTACGGAGAATAGCTCCCTCTACACTGCCCATTAAAAAGTGGAATTGCAAGTAAACAGGGTTAGATACAGTGTAAATCTCACTGTATAGTGGTTCGCAAGTACAGACATCTCAGGTACATGTGGCCATTGCAACTTACAGCTCACCTGACACGACCAATGAAGCAGACCATCTCACGTGCAGCATAGACGGTGAGTTCAAAGACTCCCAGGTCAGGTATAGCACGAGTTAGGTACAGACTAAAGTTGAATCAGCACTGTCCCATCAAACACACCTACGTTAGCTACATTCTGGGTTAAATACAGAGTAAAAGTCACTCAAAAAAGTCACATCATAGACTCCCATGGCAGTTGCAGCACAGGCTAGAGCAGCACAATGCTCCCTCGACACTGTCCCAGAGTAGAAAATCAAGGAGGTTGCGCTTACATTTATATATCATTGGTTAAGCCGCAGCTTGAGTATTGTGTCTGGTTCTGTGCAACTCACGTTAGGACGGCTATCAAGGCCTAGGAGAGGGTTCACAGGGGAATTACTAGAATGTTACCAGGGATTGGGTGTAATCAATGTTTTATAAATGTTTAGCATATATTCCTTGCTTTGCTCTCTATGCCACCATTTATAGAGCTAATTATCCCGTATGACTTTTCAACAGCTTCTCAACTTGTCCTGCCACCTGCAAATATTTGTGTAGATACACCGCAACGTTCTCCTGTTACCACAACACCTTCAAATTGTATAATTTTGTTCATATTGCCTCTCCTAATTTTTCCTATCAAATTGAAGCACTTCACACTTCTGTGCATTAAATTTCATCTGCCAAGTGTCTGCCCATTTCACGGGTCTGTCTATGCCCTCCACTGCACACTTGCCTCCAGTCTGAAGAACAATCGTTCACAACTGCTCTTTGCTTTCTGTCCTTTAGCCAATTTTGTGTCCATGCAGCCAGTTCCCATGTTAATCCCAATGGTGCATTTCTTGTAACAATTCCATTATCTGCTTTTTTATCCACACTTTATGAAGGTCCATATGCACAACATCAACCGCACGACCCTCATCTACATTTGCCGTGTCTTCATCAAATAACTCAATCAACTAAATCAAACATGATTTGCCTTTAACAAATCCCTGCTGGCTTTCATTTATTAATCCATATTTTCCCAAGTGCCAATTAATTTTGTCCCACATTAATGTCTCTAAAACTTACCCACAACTAACGTTAGGCTGATGGGCCTGTAATTGCCGTGTTTATCCATCTCCCCTTTTTGAAACATGCGTATAACAATTGCAATCCTCCAGTCCTCCGGCACCACTCCCATATCAAAGGAGGATTGGAAGATTGTGGCCAGAGCCGCCACAATGTCCACCTTTACTTCCCTTAGAAACATATGATGCCTCCTTTCTGGACCGAGTGATTTTTCTACTTTGAGCGCTGCCAACCTTGTAACTATTTCCTCTTTATCGATTTTATTTTATCCAATTTCTCTGCTAACCCCTCCCTCTGTGTGACTATGGCAGCATCCTCTTCTTTCATGAAAACAGATGCATGCGCTCCTTTCTGCTTCCTAATCGGCCCCACCCTTCCTTTCACTGCCATTTTACTATCTATATTTTCATAAAAGATTTTTGGGTCTGCTTTTATGTTAGCCGCTAATTTATTCTGATACACTCGCTTTGCCTCTCTTATTTATTTTTCTGTACTCCTCTGTGCTTTTAGTATGCAGCTTGTATTATGAGGCTGACGTTTTTCATGAGCTTCCTTTTCTCTCTTTCGTTTAAATCTCTTTAGTCACCCAGAGAGATCTAGCTTTCCATTTATTTTTCCATTGTTCTGCATGGGATCATTGACTGAATTAATCTGTACAGCGCCTACTCATGGATCCTCCCTAGGTTTGTAATTTTTGCATGTCAATACACAAACACAAACACACACATGCACTATGTACATATACGGATTAGTAGGTCTGTCTGTGTTTCTATGTTTCACTTAGCAGCACGATTGTCCACACCTGAAACAATAACCTTTATTCTTTCTGAGCTGTTGTGTTTTCCAGCTTTTCCTGGGTTTTATTACACATTGACAGGGTTCTGCTTGTTGTTATAGTACTATGGGACCATGTACAGTTTATTAACACAGCGGATGGGTAAGCGCACATTATGTTTATTACAGAATACATCAGGTCACTGGGAAAGTTACACATTATAGAGATCAGCTGGGGAATCTCCTCCATTAAGCGATGGGCATAGTCAGTAAAACAGACTGTGTGCTTTCATTGAGCAGCCTCCAGGCATCGCCATTGGAACTGTCAAAACTTAACCCGAAGGTGTGTGACCCCAGAACACACAACAACTGGCCCGACTGCTTCTTTTTCTGCTGTCCTAGTTGTCTGCATTGCCAGAATCCAGGCTGATTGCAATGAGAGTTTGGAATGTTTTATCTAATGCTCTATGTGTGTTAATCCCGTTCCTGTCTCTACCACGCAGAAAAGAGGCAGCGAGGATCAAACGAAACAGAGCGAGAGTGAGAGAAATGGAAAGAGGAGAAAAGGGAGGGAGAGACAGAGCGGAGACAATTAAAATAATTGACAAACGAAGCGGAGGTGAAATGAGATTTTCTTGACACAGCCTGTCATTGAGATTTAGAATAAACTGGCTGAAAGGGAGGTGGAAGCAGATTCAATAGTAACTTTCAAAAAGAAATTGGATAAAATCTTGAAGGGGATAAATTTTCAGAGTGAGAGTGAGAGAAATGGAAAGAGGAGACAAGGGAGGGAGAGACACAGAGGAGCCTTTGTATTTGTATCTATCTGCCTTTCATTGTCCCTGTCTCTCTGTGTATATCCTTCAATCTCAGTCTTTTTCTGTGTTTTTCTGCCTCATTACTTGAAGTCTCTTTTAATTCGCGACTACCGCTGTTGCATCTCCCTTTCTATTACACCCATTGCTTTCTGTCTCCGTTGATGCAAGTATTCATAATATCTTACAGCACCAAATAAGACCATTACATCCATCGTGCCTGTGCCGACTCTCTGAATGAGCTATCCAAATATTTCCACTCCCCTTCTTTTTCCCCATAGCCAGGACATTTTCTTCCCTTCAAGATTTTATTCAATTTCTTTTTGAAAGTTACTATTGAATCTGCTTCCACCTCCCTTTCAGGCAGTGCATTCTAGATCTCAATGACAGTCTACCTTTCCCTCTCCTTCTTATCTCCACCTCTCTCTGTACTGTCTCTCCATTTCTCCCTTTGGGCCGCTCTCTCTCTCTCTTCTGTCTCTCATTTTCTCCATCTCTCTCTCTCTTTGTCTCTCTGTTCTGTCTCTGCATTTCCCAATTTCTGCCTCCCTCTCTCCCTCTCTCTCTCAATCTCTCTCTCTTCTGTTTGTCCTTTTGTTTATATCTCTCATTCTTCCTGTTTGTCGCTCTCTCTCTCTCTCTGTTGTCTCCCCATTTTCTCCTTTGTGGCTCTCTCTGTCTCTGCAGTTCTCACTTTGAGCCTTTCTTTCTCTCTGCTGTCTGTTCTTTTCTTGCTCTGTTCTGTCCCAATTTCTCCTTTCATAATATTCACCTTTTTCTTTATTTGAATTTACAGTGAACTTTAATTATTTGTTCACGGACTATATAAATGCATTAGTAATTATGGTATATTTGTGGTACATTATCTTCCATACAAATAAGAAAGACAAAGTTAACAGTATAATTAGAAATTTGTAATTCAATATAAAGACACGATATCCATCTGTTCAAACACAGATAAAGTAGTTATATTCATTAAGGCATTTGCCTACATAGCCGTCTCCTCACTTCACAAGTAATTCATTGTCTGAAGGGCTTCAGATGTGTTAATATTAAAGGTTCCTTACAAATTCCTTCTTAATTAATGATATTGTACTTTTATAGACCAGAAGATATCCGACACTTTCATTCATTGTTTCAGTTTGCTGGCTGTCATTCTCCTGCACAGATTATTTCAGTGTTTCTAGTTCTCTTTGATTGATTTTTTCTGTCCACATCTCTCTGTTTCGCTCTCTCTTTGTAACTTTCCCTGTGTCTCTCTCACTTTCTCCCTAACATTCCCTCCGCCCCTCTCAGTTTCTTTCTCAATTTGTGTATCTGTTTCTCTCAACTGTCTCTCTCTCATGAACTCCCTTTTAATCTGTGTTACTCACTTTCTGTCTCTGTCTTTTAACGAATACATGCTCCTTTCTGTTTCTGGTTTTATTCTCCGTGGGTTTCTTTCTCATTATATTTTCTCTTTCTATTTTTCTCCATCTCTATTTTTTCTATTTTTCATCCTGCCTTCTCTCTGTTTCTGCCCTTCTTCCTTTCTCTTCTTATTTCTGTGTATTATGTTTTCTTTCTCATTGCCTGTACCCGTGTCTTCATCTAGATTTCTTACTCTCTGCCTCTTTATCACTTTCTAACGATACCGTGTTAACTGTCCCTTTTTGTCTGCCCCTTTCTGCTCTTCAGTCACTTTCCCTTTCCCTTTCTCTCCATATTCATTTCTATTGCTCTCTTCCCTACTTCTTTCTGAGTGGGTTGTTTTTCTCTCTGTTCATGACACTCACTGTCTCATTTCCCCTTGAGATCTGCCTCTGTGAGTTTGATTGCCTCTGTGTAACCCGCTCTATCTAGTTTCTATCTAAAACCTATCGATCTATCATCTATCAAATATCTATCAACTATCTACCTATCTAGATATATATCTATTTATCTATCTATCTCTCTACATTTCTATCATCTACCATCTCTCTCTCTCTACCACTCTTTACCATCTACCTATCTTTATATCCATCAATCTCTCTCCCCATTTCTGTGAAGTGCACCAATTCTGAACAGGCCCACAGCAGCGACTGTGATTGACGGGATTGATCATGTCCCTGTCGGTGCCGGGAGGCCATTTACTGGAAGTCCAGCTGAGCGCTTTACTGCCGACATTTTGAGAAACAATTCATGTGTCATCTGCAGAGCGAGTCCCGCCTCAATAGCACAGATCAGCAATACAATATATCAGAATCACATTTAAGGTAATTTCAGGGCTCTGTGCTGCTAATATAAAATGTGCATTCGGCCCAGTGGGGTGTGTAGGGAATGGAGTATGAAATGAGATTCATTTCTAGTGCTTGAAACCCTTCAGCTCTTTCTATATTTTAACAATTAGTTTGAATGGATATTTCACCGCGTTCTTCAGCTCCTCTCTGAATTTAGACTGAGTCACAGCGTAAATACACGTGTTTGTGCAGGAACTGAGAACTTGAAGCATTGTTGCTGTGGATTCTGTGATATAAAGCGGGTCGGCGGTGGAGGAAGAAAAAGTATTAGTAATCCGTTGATAGATGTAAAATACAGCCAGAGTTATCCATAACAATATAAAGCTGCCGGTTATACTGAAGAGTAAAACGATGGATTTCCTCCGGTTCTCCAACTCTGGATCCTTGTGATTCTCTCCATCGCTGCGGCCCCGGAGTCCCCTGCGGACTCTACTGGCCACAAAAATACGTCTTACCGTCAGAGTATTGAGCAACAAAATCAGAAAGAACGGGACACAAGGGGTTATAATAAGGTAAAACATGTCAAATGCTCCCCATGCGCGGGAAGTAAAGAAGTTCGGATTAAACATGCAATCCCAGGGAACAATATCAATAATATACTTAGGTTTATAGACAAAGTACCAGGGGACAGGCCCTAAACAGCCCAGCGCACTCAGTGTTCCGATAACCACAGCCGCCGTTACCTCAGTGCAATATTTTATTTTCAGCTTCTCACAACAAATGGCAACAAATCGATCAAAGGTGAAAGCGACTGTCAGCCAGACAGAAACATCTGTGGCTGCAAAACCCAAGAAGGCAATAAAACTACACACTGGAGTGATTCTCAGGAAAGAATATGGGAAATAAATCAGCCCAATCCAGTTCAATATGGGATCAGTGATGACGACCAGGAGATCGGACGCTGCCATTCCCACCAGGTAGCGTGTGATACATTTGGAGAGACCGCATTTTCCCCGGGACAGGATCACAATCGCCAACAGGTTAACTGTAAGAGAGAGAAAAGGAAGCAGAGAAATTACAGATCAGACCTGGAGTCAAAGCAGCAGTTTGACAGGATCTGAGTTGGAATTTCCAGCTTTGTTGCTGCATCGAACGGTGGAAACTGACTCTCTGACCTGGATTGGGCTCTCGACAGAGGGGTGGAGCGAAATGTCCGCGAATTTTGGGGACGGGGAAGGTGCAGTTGGTTTGTTTACTCTGGGTTGAGAGAACCGACAGGGGCTGATATTAAACGGGAAAAGCCGAGAGCCAAGTGTGAGGCTTCGGATCGGATTGGAAACGGCAACTGGAGGCCGAGCTAGTGAGTGGGAATGGGAGGGAGACAAGGATAAGGACATGTAGGAGCTGGAGGGGAGTCAGGTGCTGAATTTTGTGAAGGTGGACAAAAAGAAGCAACGAATGAGGAGATAGAGTATTCAATGCATTGCGAGGAGAGGCTGAGATTCACAGCGAGACTGCAGCAGACTGTTAGAGGAAATCTAATTCATAGATCCCAGTAACACAACTGAATTAATGCATTCAACATTAATATCTGTGGTTGTTGGTGTCAGCGAACAGATCGCTGGGGACACAATATGTTCTGTAAATTTAAGTTGCACATTCAACTAAAATTACAATAAATATATTAATTAAATCAGCCTCGTTTATTACTGAATTATATTGACAATGAGTTTTTAAAATACAGCATCCTAATAATTCATTGCAATCAAGAAATTCCTGTTTCTATTCTTTATATACCTTTCAATTATCTTTATATATTAAGTCAGTGAACAGGTAAGAAGAACACTCAGCAAAACAGATTGAGACTTGATAGCGATACAGTAAAACACTCACAATCTGACAATATCGTAATATCACCTTCAAGACACATTTCTTCATCATAGCTTTTGTGGAGGTTTCAGCTGTTCATTCCAATAAATTTACACACAGAGTCTTCAACCTGAAACGTTAACTCCGTATCTCTCTCCACGGATGTTGCCCTGGCCTGCTGAGTTTTTCCAGCTTTTTCTGTTGTTATTTCTGATCACCAGCCCCGTGTGCAAGGATCGCATTTGCAGAGTCAGTTTTTACAGTGGTGAAGCCTCTGTGAATCATTAAATATTTCTACAGGTCATCCAAGTCATCTCCTGTTCCGCTTCACTCTTCCCCTCCTCTGCAATGCAGTCAATAATTAGAATCGAATGTCTCTTCCAGACATGGCTCACAGTAATTGAATTCTCTTCTCTTGTAATTATAAAGTACAGCATTAGATGGTGGGATTGTTTAATTAACAAAACTCCAACATCACCGCTGCTCCTTTTAATCTCCTGATAAATAGAAGCACTCCTGGTTCCAACAGATACAGTGCAAACAGATACAACATAACCTCAGAACATCTCAATTGACATTGAAGCCCAGTGAAAGTCAATTAATCCATCCACACTGCAGCAGAGACGGAGGTGTGAAAGAGTCAGTTGCAAACTCAGTTCAGTCGCCAGAAATCTGAAGTAGCGTCAGATACACACTCAGTGAAATAATATTTTACTACAGTGATAACCAATCACACATGTAAATCCACTTAAACTGAACCGACTTATTGGAGAGGGAGGACATTGCGCTCTCTCAATGAGTCATAGAGTCATAGATTTATACAGCACAGAAAGAGGCCCTTTGGCCCATCGAGTCCACGCCGGCCATCAAGCACTGTCTATTCCATTCCCATTTTCCAGCACTTATTCCATAGCTTTGTATGCTATGGCATTTCAAGTGCTTATCTAAATGCTTCTTGAATGTTGCGAGAGTTCCTGCCTCTACCACCCTTTCAGGCAGTGAGTTCCAGATTCCAACCACCCTCTGGTGAAAAAGGATTTCCTCAAATCCCCTCTAAACCTTCTGTGCCTTAACTTGAATCTATGCTCCCTGGTTACTGACCCCGCTACTAAGGGGAAAAGTTCCTTTCTATCTACCCTATATATGCCCCTTCTAATTTTGTACACCTCAATCAGGTCCCTCCTCAGCCTTCTCTGCTCTAAGGAAAACAAACCCAGCCTGTCCAGTCTCTCTTCATAGCTGAAGCGCTCCAGCCCAGGTAACATCCTGGAGAATCTCCTCTGCGCCCTGTCCAATGTAATCGCATCCTTCCTATAGTGTGGCGACCAGAACTGCACACAGTATTCCAGCTGTGGCCTAACTAACGTTTTGTACAGCTCCATCATAACCTCCTTGCTCTTATATTCTAAGCCTCAGCTAAGGAAGACAAGTATCCATATGCATTTTAACCACCGTATCTACCTGTCCTGCTGCCTAAACGGATCTATGTACATGCACAGCAAGGTCCCTCTGACCTCTGTCCTTCCTAGGATCCTAGCGTTCATTGTGTATTCCCTTGCCTTTTTTGTCCTCCCAAAATGCATCACCTCACATTTTGAGGGTTAAATTCCATTTGCCACTGTTCCGCCCATCTAACCATCCCGTCTATATCGTCCTATAGCCTCAGGCTTCCTTCCTCACTATTTACCACTCCACCAATTTTCGTGTCATCATACCTCCTACATTCATATCTAATTAATTACTGTACACTACAAACAGCAATGGACCCGGCACCAATCCCTGCGGTACACCACTGGACACAGGCTTCAAGTCACATAAACTACCTTCGACCATCACCCTGTCTCCTGCCACTAAGCCAATTTTGGAGCCTGTGTGCCAAATTGCCCTGGATCCCATGGGCTCTTACCTTCCTGACCAGTCTCCCACGTGGCACTTTGTCAAAAGCCTTACTGAAGTCCATGTAGACCACATCCACTGCATTACCCTCATCCACACACCTTGTCATACCCTCGAAAAATTCAATCAAATTGGTCAGACATGATCTCCCCCTGATAATGCCATGCTGACTATCCCTGATTAATCCCTGCCTCTCCAAGTGGAGACTAATACTGGCCCTCAGTGGTTTTTCAAATAATTTCCCTACCACAGATGTTAGGCTCACTAGCCTGTAATTCCCTGATTTATCCCTAATACCCTTCTTGAACAATAGTACTACGTTAGCTGTTCTCCAGTCCTCTGGCACGTCCCCTGTGACCAGAGAGGTTCTGAAAATTTGTGTCAGGGCGAATGCAATCTCCTCCTTTGCCTCACACAGCAGCATGGGATACATCCCGTGAGGGCCTGTGGACTTATCCACATTTAAACGCGCTGAACCCGCTGGTACATCCTCCCTCTCAATAATAATTTTTTCAAGTATGTCACAATCCCACTGCCTGATTTCTATGCCTACATCACCCGTCTCCATCGTGAACACAGATGCAAAATATTGATTTAAAACTCATCTACATCTTCTGGCTCTACACACAGATTGCCACTTTGGTCCCTAATGGGCCCTACTCATTCCCTGGTTAGCCACTTGCCCTTAGTATACTTATAAAACACCTTGGAATTTTCCTTTATTTTGCCTGGCAGTGTTCCTTCATGACGCCTCTTCGCTCTCCTAAATTCTTTTTAAATACCCCCTGCACTTTCTATACTCCTCCAGGGCTTCCACTGTTTTTAGTCCTTTGTATCTGCCAAAAGCCTCCCTTTTTTCCTTATTCATTCTTGTATATCCCCTGACATCCAGGATTCCCTCGGCTTGTTGGTCCAACCTTTTACCTTTCTGGGAACATGTTGGCGTTGTACTCTCTCTATTTCCTTTCAGAAAGACTCCCATTGCTCTGATCTGGATTTTCCTAGGAGTCGCTGATCCCAGTCCATTTTGGCCAGATCCTGCCTTATATTATTAAAATCGGACTTCCCCCAATTTAGAACCTTTATTTCCGGTCCATCTTTGTGCTTCTCCATGACTACCTATAATCTCACCGAATTATGGTCACTGTCAGCAAAATGCTCTCCTACTGACACATCTACCACTTGCCCAGCTACATTCCCTAGAATTAGGTCCAGTACCACCTCCTCTCTCGTAGGACTTTCTACATGCCGGTCCAAAGAGCTCTCCTGAATGCACTTTAAGAATTCTGCACCCTCTAAGCCTTTCACCCTCGGACTATCCCAGTTAATATTGTAACACTGAGATCGTGAGCTTTGTCATATTCAATCAATTAGGACAGGTTCGTTCCACAATATGAAACTATTAACAGCTCCTGATTGTCTGAATCCAGCTCTTAGCCCAGGCACCTGATTCCAGTATATTCAGTGCAGAGAATAATCCAGTAACACTGTCCGGGTTGGATAATTAAAGATCATTAGAGATATAATGCAGCTGCTACAAGACCGAAAGACCAGAGACTGAGGGCATACCATAATTCCACTGATTAAACAGAAAAGGCGGCTATGTAAAGCAAACTGCGAGTATAACATTACCAAGTACAGCAGCACATTTACAATTGCTTTACCCCAATAACGGCTTACCAGTAACTGCAACGGCTGCAATAACAGGATAGTAAATGTCTTCTATCAGACGGATTACAGGATATCCCATTTCTGTGAGAAGCAGCGACTTCTGTTGGGGTGGAACCCATAGCTCCGGCAGGCAATCTGAGCTGATCTACTCCAATAGACCCTGATTTATACAGTGTATAATTCTCCACAGACAAGATTATACCCCTGATCATTGCTATTAGTTACAGTCACTTGAACAAACACATTACATCAGCAGGTTTGACTAAATAATGTGGTGGATTAAACAAAAAAATCTCATTGTCCAGGACATTATCATACTTTGACCTCTCTCAGGAATAAGGCTACTACTTCTGCACATACCCGACAGATCCAACAATAATGAGCAGTTTCAGTATAATGTTCACTCCTGCAGATTCATTCCTAAATGTTACCGATTGCTCCACAATTTACCTGAATCCAGAGATACTCTCCTCCAACCCTGCAGCAAACTTATCCATGATCTCTCCATACCTCTGACACGGACCTCTTTTGGTGGGACTGCCCTCACTTGGTTCCAGTTTTACTGATCTGATCATAACCAGAGTATCACCAGCAATGGCTTCTCTTCCCACTCCATCACCATTTACTCTCGAGTCTCTGAACTTTCCATTCTTGTCCCTCCTCTACCTCATCTATAAGCTGCCCTTTGTGACATCATCTGCAGACATGGGGTCAGATTCCCCATGTCTGCTGACAACACCCAGCTCCAGCTCTCCACCATCACTCTCCACCCTCCACTCCCTCTGTGTTATCAGACTGCAACAGTCTGTTCTGTCTGAGCTGCGATTTGCTGGTGAAGACCGATCCCCCACGTTTGGCTCCACCACAAACTCCATACCCTTGTTAGTGATCCCACCCTCCTCCCTGGTTGTTGTCTCAGGCTGAATATGACGATGTGTAACCTTTGATTCTTAAACACACGTTTAGACTATGCAGAGGTGCGAATAGACTGGCTGTCAGTCGTTTATTCTTTCCCCGTGGGTAGTGAGCTCTGGAATACGTTGCCGGCTGCTGTGATGGTTGCTGTAAGGTTCTATGATTCAAAATCCTTCATAATGTGATACGCCTCCATAAGATCTCCACTTACACTTCCTTTCCCCAGAGAGAAGAGTCCAAGGACTCCACCAATCCTTCCATCTCAATGCCCCTTTATCATTTCACTGAGTGACGAGGCCTGGTTTCTTCTGTTCACCCACAGTTGTGTCAGGTGCACTTACTTCAGTACATACTTGAAGCACAAAAGGATATCTTTTAAGTCCAGTGTAACATTGCGTTTCATTAGGAAGATAAGGCACTCAGTCAGTCTGAGCTTCGTTAGATGGCTTGCTCCTTTCTGTTTGTAGCTCAGCGGCAGGGCACATACTTAGCATGTATGATGGTCCTGACTTCAATACCCAGCATCTACACAAAGTATTTTCACACTAGTTACCCACAGAAAGTTGCTTGACAAAAGCGAGTTCCAATGTCTGAGGTTCCCCGAAGATTGAATTGCCCCAAAGCTGGTCTTCATCTCACCATCCCCGATGCCGCTCAGCTCACACCAGCCACCGACTGACCGGATTGTGTGAAGTCACAATGCAGAGAGAGCCGTCACAGCTCCTGTTCCTGTTTGAGACCATGTCATTCCATCATCTCACTTTCTGATTAGAAGCTGCTCACTGAACGTTAGCGATTGCTTCCTTGCTGCAGACTTTATTTCTCAAATGCTCAAAGTAGAGGGGAAGATACCTTGTGACATGGAAATGTGTAAAGATCGTGTTGGTCGTGCACACCTTTACACACAGGGATTTGAGAAACTTTCGAGAAAACAACACAGCTTAGGATGTAAATCAGTGGAGGAGCGCCCACACCCATTCAATGGCTCCCAACACAGGACTGGATTGAGTGCCGAGATATAAAAGTGAATGTTAATGGAATATTTCATAGAGGCGTTCAATATTATGAGAGTTTCTGATAGAGTAGAGAGGGAGAAACTATTTCCACTGGCAGGAGGCTTGGGAGCAAAAGGATCACAGATTGTCAAAAGAAGGCGAGAGGATGTTGAGGGGATTTACTTTTTATGCAGCGAGTTATGATGATCTGGAAGGCACTTCCTGAAAGGTTGGTGGAAGCACATTCAATAATAACTTTCAAAAGGGAATTGGATAACTACTTGAAAAGGGAAACATTTACAGGGCTATGGGGAAAGATCCTGGTTACAGGGACAAATTGCACGCTCTTTCAGAGAACCGGCACAGACAGGACAGGCCGGCACAGGACAGTATTCTGTGCTTTAAGATTCTATGATTCTGTGAACTATGGCAGTGAGGCTGATGCACAATAGATTGGAGGTATTTAAATGTTACACTTTCAGTCAATGTGAATCCGATTACTAAGAGATAAATTACTGTTGAAGAAATGCCTTTCGTCAATGTAATGTAAGGATGTGAGTCGCTTTGAAAATCCTATCTCACCCATGATTTCCACCCAGCCTGTGGTTAGCAGGATTGAAGTGAGCATTCAGTGGAAAGTGTAACCATTGTAATTGTCAGGAAACTTTCACGAATCACAGAAAGTGGCGGTGCAAATCTTGAGGCCTCTGACAGGACACGGCTCAGTGCATTTACCCCTGGGTTTTAAACAGGAGGGTCTGGATTCGGCCCGTATATGGGTAGCTGGAGCGAATTGTTTGCTCCTGGGTTTGGGGTTCGCCATTCAGTCTCCGCCCACTGAGGTAACACACTTCCAAGAGGAAGCATCAGTTCCGGTTTTGTTGAGGCAATTAGTGGACTGAGCAGAAGGCAACTGTGTAAATAACAGAAGCACCGACACCGCTGTGTCGGCCAGTGAGTTAGAGGCGGTGTGGGACTTATGGGATGACTGACAGCAAACAGTCTATTTTAAGACAAACAAAATCTATTTACGCAGCAAGCAGCAAACAGCAAACAGAGTCTATTTAAACACTGTAACTATGTACTTAATCAAACAGAATCTATTTACACAGAGCCTCTACAACAAACAGAGTCTATTTACACACTGTACCTATACACTTAATCAAACAGAATCTATTTACACAGAGCCTCTACAACAAACAGAGTCTATTTACACACTGTACCTATATACTTAATCAAACAGAATCTATTTACACAGAGCCTCTACAGCAAGCAGATTCTTTTTAAACAAAGAGTTTACACACGACAGTACACAGTTTCATGACCAAACCTACTGCAGAGTATTCCTACCATAGCAGGGTTATGTGTCCAGCAACATGCGGTGAGTGGAGCACAGTTACACAATACAAATGTTGTGAGTAAAATCAATGCCAGTCACTCACAGCAGTGCAGTGTCCAGGCCTGACTGATGGGCAATTACCCAGAAATCTCCATTCTGGCGGGGAATGGTGGTGTCATTATCTGGCCCGTATATAAACTGCCAATTTTCGTTACAAGCACTGTTGAGTCATTGTGGGCTAATTAACTAATGTAAAATTAGGAAACATCTTGCATTGGGCGGCAATCAAACCCACGTCACATGCATGGGAAGCATGAATTCTACTATTGAACCAACAATGCTCCACACAATGTCAGTTGAACTTCTTCTATCTTCAATTAGCACTACCATGTGTAGAACGGAGAAAACTCGCCACCGAGGCATAGTATAGACATTGCTTCACATAGAAATTGCTTCAAGTCTCACACAGGTCCTCCAGCATGTAGCATGAAGCATCAAGCGCTCATCTCCATCTATTTGCCACAAAATCCAGGTCGTTCAACCATAGAACTAATGGAAATGTCTGTGATAGTTTGGAGAACATTAGTGGTTAAATGACAAAAGGGTTGGCTGTACAATCGAAATGTGCATGATATTGGGGGGGGGGAAATGGAAGTGATGTGTCTAGGGGAGCTGTTACTGACTTAGATGATGCGTTTGAGAGCCAAGTGTGCCGATTACACAAAGATGGGAGGGATTGTTGGCAGTTTAGATAGTAGCATGAAATTTTGAAGCGATATAAATAGATTAAATGAATGGTGAAAAATTTTGCAGATGGATTTCAATGCAGGCAAGTGTGAGGTCATCAACTTTGGACCTAAGAAGAATGAATCAGCATACTTTCTAAATGGTGAATATCTATAAACGCTGAACGTCCAAAGAGACTTAGGAGATCCACGTACATAGGGGAATAAGATGGTAGTAGTTGTGTTACAGCTATAAATAAACCTAATTAAACTATTCAGTTCTGGGCACCACACCATAGAAAATATATACTAGCCTTCGAGGGAGTGCAGTGAAGATTTACCAGAATGATATTTGGAATGCAAGGGTCAAATTACGAGAAAAAATTGCACAAACTCAGGTTCCATTCCCTGGAATTTAGATTAAGGGATGATTTGATTGAAGTTGTTCAAGTATTAAGGGGAACTGAGAGGGGGAGATAGAGAGAAACTGTTTCCGCCGGCTGGTGAGGCTAGGAATAGAGGAGATATACTAAAATTAGAGCCAAGCCTTTCATGACTGAAATTAGGAAAGATTGCTTCACGCAAAGGGGGGTAGATGTTTGGGACACTCTTCCAAAAACGGCAGTTGTTGCAAGGTCAATTGTTAATTTTATATCATATTGATAGATTATTGTTAAATAATATACTGAGGGGTCTGGGCAAAAGCAGGGACATGGCAGATCAGCCATGATCCCATTGATTGACGGAACGGCCTCGAGGGGCTCAATGTTACTCTGTTCCTGTGCTGCCAATAGTTGGTGTTAGGTTACAGATCAGCCATGATCTCATTGATTGCGGGAACAGCCTCGAGGGGCTCAATGCCCTCCTCCTGTTCCTCTGTTCCTGTGCTGCCAATAGTTCTGCTGTAAACAGTTATAATTCTTCCTCACCAATCTTTTCTTTCTTTACTTGCAGCATTAGCTCACGCTTTTGACTTTCTTCATCATGTCCCTAACATAGCAGTACATTATCAGTGAGGATGCAGAGTTCCGGCCGAGCGCTTTACTTGCATGGATGTGGCTCTGGACTCAATCCCCACCATCAGCGGTTTAATTTCAGATACATTTGAAAAAGATTCTCTTGGGCGCATCTCACCTTCACACACAAGGACAAGCAACGCTTCCTTTACCTGGAGAAAATCACAGTTGCACCGCACGGGATATAATTTAATGGAAGAGGCCATGCACCATTTCATTGGCTGCCAACTACAGCTCATCGAGGTCTGTTTAGTGAAGCGATCTCCAAGCACAAACACACAGCTGTGGCTTGACATATGTTCATGTACAGTGAAAATAATGACAATTATGAAGGACTGATCTGATAGGTATGTGAAAGGGCTGGCACAGAAACGGTGGACTGAACGGCCTCCTTCCTTGCTGCATGAGTCCATAAGTCAGATTCACAACTCTCCACAACTCGCGCTGAGAAACCTTTAAAGTTTAAGGAATCGAAATATTCTAACTGGCTTCTGATACAATTTGCTTGAGAATTTCTGGTCCCAGCCAACCGTCAGCAACGTGACTGATAATGGGAGTGTTCTTAGAACGGCACCTTGATAAAGGAAGTTTGGTTCTAGACAATCCCAAGGAATCTCTACACCTTTCCTAGCCTTTCCTGTCAATGCTACTTTGCTCATTACTCTGAGTGCCGAGGCCAGGATTCTTCTGATCATCCACAGTTGTAGTAGCTCTGCATAATTCAGGTATATTTGTCGGCTTGGAGCAAGCAAGGAGATGAATTATACCCTGAAAATCATTGAGTGATAGTGGTAAGATAAGGCACTCAGTCGGTCTACCCTTAGTTAGATGGCAGCACTCTCTTTAGATGTAGCTCAGATGGTTGAGAATGAGATCCTGTGTTCAATTACCGGAGTTGTTCACAGAAAGCAACTTTATGAGTGTAACAACTTCCAAGACCTGATACTCCACAAACATTGAATGGGCCCGGAGCTGGTCTTCATCTCACGGACTCCTCAGCAGCTCAGCTCATAGCAACTGCCCACTGATCAGATCGTGTGCTGTCACAATGCAGCGCGAGCAGTCACAGCTCTTGTTCCAGTTTGACTCCGTTTCGTTCTTCCATCTCACTTTATGATTCAGAGATCAGATTTTAGTCTGATCATCTAACCAACACATCTGCTTCTTTGACTCAGATTTTTGTTTTAATTTTCAAAAGAAAGTTGAGCAGAAACCTTGTGAAATGAAGTCGACAGCAGCAGAGGCCATCTGGAGCAGGAAGCAGACACTAGACAATCAGAGGGACACACTCAAAAAATGAGGTAGGTAATTTACAGGTAGTAGTTAGATTTTGGTTATTGTTCATGGTGATTAGTGTAAGTTGTTATTTCGATGGTTAATGTTTTTAATGGTTAGAATTTTGGTGTTAGGTATACAGTTAAATAGTTTGAAATCGAAAAAGGATCTACAGATCCTGAGACTGAGATATGGTAGAGCAGTTTTTATGTCTAGACTGCAATATGTGGGAATATCTGGGAAGCGATATTGACCCAAACGGACTTGTCTGCAGTAGATGTCTCTGTCTCGAACTCTCCAGCTCAGATTCATTGAGTGTGAGTGGGAGTTGGAGACACTCCGGCACATAACGGACGGGGAGAAGTATGTGAACAGTTTGCTCCAGACCACGGTAACACCTCGTAGAGAACTACACGGTCAGAACGGGGTTCATGTGGCCGATAGTGGACTGAGTAAACGGAACCGAGACTGTATAGAGAATGAGGATTGGCAGAATCTGATCCTATCCAACAAGTACAATGCACTTGCTACACGTGAACATAAGCATTCAGACTGTCAGAAGGACAATTATGGGACAGATACTGGTCTGTGGGATTAATTTGAGGAACTAGCTCAGTGGTAAAGCGCATGCTTTGTATATGATGTGGGTTCAATCCCCAGCATCTCTAAACAGTTGGTTTTCACCATAGTTGTCAACAGAAAGATGTTTTATGAGGGCAGCAGGTTTCAACATCTGAGGTCCCTGCAACATTCAATGGGCCCGAGGCTGGTCTTCCGCCACCCAGCTCACAGCAGTCGCAGGAGCGACCGGATTGTTCATTGTTGCAATGCACATCAGAGCAAACACCTGCCTCCAGCACAAAGGATTGATCTAAATTAGAAAAAGGCTCACAACTAAAACATTAATAAACGAGAATTTCTAAACAATACTGATACTCTGCTGCTTAAAGAAAGACAGCAACAGACAATGGGATACCATAGAATCCAGAGTGAATTCCGGCAACAGAAATACATAACGAAATTAAAATGTTGATAAACAATCATAGAATTGCTCAGAACAGAATCAGCCCATTTGGTCCATCGTGCCTGTGCCGGCTCTTCTAAAGCGCTGAACAGTTAGTATCACACCTCTGCTCACTCCCCAGAGCCCTGCATTCTGTTTACAGTTTCAAGTGTTTAACACATCCCTTTTGAAAGTTACTATAGAATCTGCTTCCACCACCCTTCCAGCAGTGGGTTCCAGATCTTAAAAACTCGCTGTGAATTTCCCATTGAGAACTTACCTCTGGTGCTTAGCCAGTAAACTTAAATCTGTCTCCTCTGGTTACCCACCCTCCTGCCAGTGGAAATAATGTATCTCTCTCTACTCGATCAAGACCCTGCATATTTGTGAGCAGTTCTCTCAAACCTCCCCTTAACCTTCTTTGCTCTAAGGAGAACAATCCCAGCCTCTCTTGTCTCTTCATAGAAAATGACGTGCAGGTCGGAGTGTAGATCGGTACTGGGTGTTAAGCTGCGAGTTTGGTGAGTGAGGGAGTGAATCTTAAAGGATAATCTCATTTTTTATCTAAAATCTAGTCTTGTGTGTTTGCAATGAGCATTTAACTTAAATTTAAATTTATTGATTCAAGTTTAAATTTCTTCCAGGCTTGGTAGGGCTAAGCAAGCTCTGTGCTGGAGAGCAGGTGAGAGTAATTAATTAATTAACTCGTCTAATCTGGTTATGTAACTGCCAGAGAGCTCACGTATTTAAATCTCAGCAGAGTAATTAAGGGAGGCTAGAGTGCAGTTTGTCACTGAGTGCAGATCGGAACAGTGTTATAAACTGTGAGTTTGGTGAGTGCGTGAGGGAGTTCAGGGAGGGAGATGTTCCTTTCTTTTTCTATCTTTGTCAGTTTACAGGAGAGCAGGAGCTAAAAAGTTGCACAAGAGAGGGCAGAGAACCAGCGGGAGTTCAGCTCTGTGACAGCCCCTAACTACATCTGGAGAAAAATAAAAGTGTGGTTTAAACAGAATGCTGTGAGTTGGGAATTGATTCTTACTTTAAACCAAGGGAAGAGACCGAGAGCGGATGCAGTCAAACAAAATCATCTGCAAAACCACTAAAGTGACATCATAACCAGCGAAAGAGCTGATTGGTAAGTAGGAACTGGTGAGTATATCTACAGTCCATCGTTAAAGTAAAAGTAAGCTCTCTAGTGTAGAGTAAGTAGTGCTTAAACGGAAATAAGGTCCCTAGTATATTTAATATTCTTTAATTTAAAGGAAGTAAAGGGAGTACATTAAGGGTAGGACATGGCAGGGCAGCGTGGAGTGCTCCTCCTGTGCTATGTGGGAAGTCAGGGACACTTTCGGTGTCCAGGGCGAACACATGTGCAGGAAGTGTCTCCAGCTGCAGCGACTCGAAATCCGTGTTTCGGAGCTGGAGCTGTGGCTGGAGTCACTGTGGAGCATCCGTGAGGCTGAGATCTTCGTAGATAGCACGTTTAACAAGGTGGTCACACCGCAGGTAAAGAGTGAACAGGCAGACAGGAAATGGCTGACCGGCAGAGAGAGGTAAAGAACTAGGAAGGTAGTGCAGGAGACCCCTATGTCCATCTCCCTCTCCAACAGGTTTTCTGTTTTGGATACTGATGGGGGAGATAGTTTCTCAGGGGAATGGAGCAAGAGGCAAGTCCGTGGCACTAGGAGTGACTCAGCTGCACAGGAGGGGAGGAAAACATGTGGGAGAGCAATAGTGATCAGGGATACTAACGCAAGGGGAACAGATAGACGTTTCTCTGACCACAGACGTGACACCAAGGATGGTATGTTGCCTCCCTGGTGCCAGGGTCAAGAATGTCACTGAATAGCTGCAGGGCACGCTGAAGGGGGAGGGCAAACAGTCAGAAGACTTGATTCACATTGGTACTAACGACATGGGTAGAAAGAGGAATGAGGTTCTGCAACAAGAATTTAGCGAGCTAGGTAGCAGATTAAAAAGCAGGACCTCAAAGGTTGTTATCTCTAGATTACTCCCAGTGCCTCATGCTAGTGAGTGTACGAATAGGAGGATAGAGGAGATGAATGCGTGGCTAAAGTGTTGGTGCAGGAGGGAGGGCTTTAGTTTCCTGCATCACTGTGCCTGCTCTGGGGAAGGTGGGACCTGTAGAAATCGGACGGGTTGCACCTGAACCAAAACGGGACCAACATCCTTGCGGGGAGGTTTGTTGGTTCTGTTGGTGGTGGGTTTAAACTAACTTGGCAGGGGGATGGGATACAGAGTGGAGCTATAGGCAGGGGTGAAGCACAGCCAAATATAGAGGACAAAACAAGTCAGCCTGCAAGGCAGAGGAAATATCTAATGGCACGAGGGAGTATGGCAAGGCTGGATGGCAATTATTTTAATTCAATGAGTCTTGCGAGTAAGGCAGATGAATTGAAGATGTTGATGAACAAATGGTAGTATGATATTGTTGCTATGACAGAGACATGATTGAGGGAGGGGCAGGAAAGGCAGCTCAATAGTCCGGGTTATAGAATCTTCGGGCGAGACAGAGGCAGGTGAAAAAAGAGGAGGGGATGTCGCAATATTAATCAAGGAGTCAATAACTGGTGTAAGGAGGGATTATATCTTAGCAGGTTCCTCTAATGCGGCCATATGAGTAGAACTTAAAAACAAATAGGGGGCAAGCACTTTGCTGGAAGTGTACTTTAGGCCCCCAAACAGTCAGGTGGAGATAGAGGAACAGATATGTTGGCAAATCTCAGAGAAGTGTAGAGATAATAGGGTAATAACAGTAGGGGATTTCAATTTCCCCAATATTAACTGGGATAGCCAAAGTGTGAAAGCCTTAGATGGTGTGGAATTCTTAAAGTGCAAACAGGAGAGCTTTTTGAGCCAGCACGTAGAAAGTCATACAAGAGAGTGGGCGGGAAATGGACCTACTTTTAGGGAATGTAGCCGGGCCATTAATAGAAGTGTCAGTAGGAGAGCATTTTGCTGACAGTGACCATAATTCGGTGAGATTTAAGGTAGTCATGGAGAAGGACAAAGATGGACCAGAAATAAAGGTTCTAAATTGAAGAAAGGCCAATTTTAATATGATTTGGAAGGATCTGGCCAAAGTGGACTGGGATCAGCTACTTGTAGGAAAATCCATATCAGAACAGTAGGAGTTTCAGAAAGGACATACAGAGAGCACAACGCTAACATGTTCCCTTAAAGGTCAAGGGTGGGACGATCAAGCCCAGGGAACCCTGGATGTCAAGGGATATTCAAGAATGGATTAGGAAAAAAAGGAAGGTTTTCGGCAGATTCACAGGACTAAAAACAATGGAAGCCCTAGAGGAGTATAGAAAGTGCAGGTGGGTACTTAAAAATGAAATTTGTAGTGCAAAGAGGGGGCATGGAATAACACTGGTGGGCAAAATAAAGGAAAATCCCATGGTGTTTTATAAGTATATTAATGGCAAGATGATAACCAGGGAAAGAGTAGGATGCAATAGGGACCAAAGTGGCAATCTGTGTGTAGAGCCAGAAGATTTAGGTGGGGTCTTTAAATAATATTTTGCATCTGTGCTCACTGTGGAGAAGGACGATGTAGGCATAGAAAACAGGCAGGGGGATTGTGATATACCTGAATAAAGTAATATTGAGAGGGAGGAAGTATTGGCGGTTTTAGCGGGTGTAAAAGTGGATAAATCCCCAGGCCCAGATGAGATGTATCTCAGGCTGCTGTGTGAGGCAAGGGAGGAGATTGCAGGGGCTCTGACAGAAATTTTCAGAACCTCTCTAGCCACAGCGGAGGTGCCAGGGGACTGGAGAACAGCTAACGTAGTACCATTGTTCAAGAAGGGTAGTAGGGATAAAGCACGGAATTACAGGCCCGTGAGCCTAAATTCAGTGGTCGGGAAAATATTGGAAAAAATTCTGAGGGACAGAATTATTCTCCACTTGGAGAGACAAGGATTAATCAAGGTAGTCAGCATGGCTTTGTCAGGGGGAGATCATGTCTGACCAAATTGATTGAATTTTTCGAGCGGGTGACTAGATGTGTGGATGAGGGTAGTGCAGTTGATGTGTTCTACATGGACTTCAGTAAGGCTTTTGAGAAAGTCCCACATGGGCGACTGGTCAAGAAGGTAAGAACCCATGGGATCCAGGTCAACTTGGCACATTGGCTCGAACATTGGCTTAGTGGCAGGAGGCAGAGTGTGATGGTCGAAGGTTGTTTTGGTGCTAGAAGCCTGTGTCCAGTGGTGTACCGCAGTTATCGTTGTTGGGTCCTTTGCTGTTTGTAGTGTACATTAATGATTTAGATATGAATGTAAGAGGTATGATCAGTAAGTTCGCAGGTGACACAAAAATATCTGGGGTGGTAAATAGTGAGGAGGGAAGCCTCAGTCTACAGGACGGTATAGACGGGTTAATCAGATGGGCAGAGCAGTGGCAAATGGAATTTAACCCTGAAAAGTGTGAGTTGATGCATTTTGGGAGGACTAACTAGGCAAGGACATACACAATGATTGGTAGGACTCTAGGAACGACAGAGGATCAGAGGGAGCTTGGTATGCATGTACATAGATCCCTGAAGGCAGCTGGACAGTTAGATAAGGTGATTAAAAAGGCATATGGTATAATTGCCTACATTAGCTGAGGCATAGAATATAAGAGCAGGGAGTTTCTGATGGAGCTGCACAAAACGCTAGTTAGGCCACAGCTGGAACACTGTTTGCAGTTCTGATCGCCACACTATAGGAAGGATGTGATGGCATTGGAGAGGGTGCAGAGGAGATTCACCAGGATGTTACCTGGGCTGGAGCGCTTCAGCTATGAAGAGAGACTGGACAGGCTGGGGTTGTATTCCTTAGAGCATTGAAGGCTGAGGGGGGGGCCTGATTGAGATGTACAAAATTATGAGGGGCATAGTTAGGGTAGATAGAAAGGAACTTTTCACCTTAGTAGAGGGGTCAGTAACCAGGGGGCACAGTTTCAAGGTAAGGTGCAGGAGTTTTTGAGGGGATTTGAGGCAAAAACTTTTCACCCAGAGGGTGGTTGGAATCTGGAACTCACTGCCTGAAAGGGTGGTAGAGGCAGGAACCCTCACAACATTCAAGAAGCCTTCAGATGAGCACTTGAAACGCCATAGCATACAAGGCTACGGAGCAAGTGCTGGAAAAAGAGATTAGAATAGACAGGGCTTGATGGCCAGCATGGACACGATGGGCCGAAGGGCCTCGTTCTCTGCTCTATAACTCTATGACTCTATAACTCTATGACTTAAAAAGAGGTTTTCAAATAATGAGAGATTTTGATACAGTAAATAAGGGAGTGGGAAATTCCCTCTGACTAGTGGGTCAATAACCAAAGGTCATGGTTTCTAAACCATTGGAAAAGGGTCTAGAGGGGACCTGAGGAAAAGCAATCAGTCAGAGAGTTATCGGGATCCTGAACGCTCTGACTAAAAAGGTGTTGGAAGCTGATTCCATCAACAATGTGAAAAGGGAGTTGTACAGGTAATTGAGGATGAGCAACCTCCAGGGTTAGGGACAGAAGAGCGGGTGGTGTGGGACTGAGCACAACTGCTCCTTCAAAGAGCCAGCACCAGGACGACGGGCCGAGTGGCCTCCTTCTGTGCTGTAAGTTTCTGTCACAAATATAAACTGAGTGCAAGGTTGAAAGTTTCACAGGAAACCAACAAAAGGGAAACGGAGGAATACAGAAAGAATAAAATAAAATCAAGCGCTGGAGAGGACTGCCCAGTTGGAGATTGAGCCTTTCACTGTGTGGTGGAGCCACTGTGCACAGCTGTCATGTGGCTCCTTAGACTGCAACTCCCTCTCTCTCTCTGTCTCCTCCTGGGGCTGCTCCTGCCTCCCGACATCTGATGCGCGGCGGCGTCGCTCGGTCTGTGCACGCTGACTTCACGGAGGCGGAGGTGGGACCTCTGCTGGGAGGATGCGGTGCATGCGCGGGGCAGGGAGCGGGCCACATTGCCCTTGGCGACGTGCAGATGATTGGCTGGGCAGGGTTATGGGCCCATGACCCCAGTTAATGGGCCGTGAGCCAAGTTAATTGGACCGTGGACCACGGTTAATGGGACCGTGTCCCCATCTAATTGGGACATAATGCCGGTTAATATAAGAATCTCGAGGGGCTGAATGACCTACTTTTCCTGTGTAACAGGATAGAGCGGCTGATTGACCTCCTCCCGTTGATGTGTAACAGATTCTTCGTGCAACATGGCCACATTCTGTTGCTGTGTAATGGACTCGAGGGGCAGAACGTCCTTCTATTCCTGTATCTCAGACTCCAGGGCCTGAACACCCCTCCAGTTCCTAATTTAACACGCTGGATATGCTTAATGCCCTCCTCCTAATATTGCTAATGTAACAGGCTCACGGGGCTGAATGACTTTCTCCTGTTCCTCTGTAACAGGATTCAGGGGTTGATTGGCACTCTCCTTTTGCTGTATAACTGAGTCGTCTGTCAGGAAGTCCTCATTCTGTTCCTGTGTAATAAGCTCCAGGGACTGAATGATCTGCTCTTGCGCTTATATCAAATGATGGAAGTGATGAATAGCCTACTCCTGTTCCTATATAACAGGTGCGTGGAACTGAATGGTCTCCTGTGGTACATAACAGGTTGGAGCGGCTGAATTACCTCATCCTGGTACTGTGGAACAGGCTTGAGGTTCTGAAGGGCTTTCTACTGTTTCAGTTTTACATGGTTGAGTGGCTGAAAGGCCTCCTCCTGTTCCTGTGTAACAGTTGCGAGGGATTGAATGGTCTTCTCCTGTTCGTATGTGCCAAGCTTAAGCATCTGAATGGCCTCATCCTGTACATGTATAACAGGTTAGAGGGATTGAAAAGCCTTCTCCTATTCCTATTCAACAAGCTCAAGCATCTGAATGGCCTCCTCCTGTTCATGTATAAGAGGTTGGAGGGATTGAAAAGCCTTCTCCTATTCCTATTTAACAAGCTCAAGCACCTGAATGGCCTCCACCTTTTCATGTATAACAGGCTCAAGGCTTTGAATGGCCTTCTCCTGTTCCTATATACTAAGCTCAAGCTTCTGAATGACCTTGTTCTGTGCTGTGTAACAGGCTCGATGGGTTGAAAGGCTTCTCCTGTTCCTATGTAACAGGTTGCAGGGGCTTACTGAACTCCTCCTATTCCTTTTATAATTATTATTCGTTTTTATGGGATGTGTGCGTCGCTGGTAAGTACAGCCTTTATTGCCCATCCCTAATTGCACTTAAGAAGGTGGTGCTGACCCGCCTTCTTGAACTGCTGCAGTCTGTGTGGTGAAGGTAATCCCACAGCGCTGTTAGGGAGGGAGTTCCAGGATTTTGATCCAGCGACGATGAAGGATCGGAGATTTTTTCTAAGTCAGGATGCTGTGTTACTTGGAAGGGAACTTGGTGGTGGTGGTGTTCCCATGCTCCTGCTGCCCTTGTCATTCTAGTTGGCAGAGGTCGCCGGTTTGGGAGGTGCTGGCGAGTTGTTGCAGTTTATCTTGTAGATGGTACACACTGCAGCCACGGTACGCCAGTGGTGGAGGGAGTGGATGTTTAATGTGGTAGAGGGGGTGCCAATCAATCCTGCTGCTTTGTCCTGGATGGTGTCGAGCTTCTTGAGTGTTGTTCGAGCTGCACTCATCCAGCAAGTGGAGAGTATTCCATCACACTCCTGACTTGTGTCTTGTAGATGGTAGAAAGGTTTTAGGGAGTCAGGATGTGAGACACCCGCTGCGGAATGCCCAGACTCTGATCTGCTCTTGGTGCCACAATATTTATTTGGCTATTCCAGTTAATTTTCTGGTCAATGGGGATCACTAGGATGTAGACGGTGGGGGATTCGGTTATGGTAATGCAGTTGAATGTCAAGGGGCGGTGTTTAGACTCTCGCATGTTGGTGATAATCATTGCCTGGCACTTACATAGAAACATAGAAGATAGGAGCAGGAGTAGGCCATTCGGCCTTTCGAGCCTGCTCCGCCATTCAACGAGATCATGGCTGATTATCCAAACCCTAGCACCCGGTCCCTACACCAACAGCCATCCCACCCAAGCCCTATCCCCGTAACCCCATAACCCCACATATTTAATCCCCCCTAACACTAAGGGCCAATTTTTATCATGGCCAATCAACCTAACCCGCACACTTCTGTGGCGCGGTTTTCACCTGCCACTTATCAGCCCAAGCTTGAATGTCGTCCAGTCTTCTTGCATGCGAGCACAGACTACTTCATCACCTGAGGAGTTGTGAATGTCACTGATCACTGTGCAGTCATCAGCGAAGATCCCCATTTCTGAACTTATGTTGGAGGGAAGGTCTTTGAAGAAGCAACTGAAGATGGTTGGGCCTAGGATACTGCCCTGAGGAACTCCTGCCTCGATATCCTGGGGCTGTGTTGATTGACATTCAATCAACACATCCTTCTTCCTTTGTGCTAGGTATGACTTCAGCCAGTGGAGAGAATTCCCCCCGATGCACATTGACATCAGTTTTACGAGGGCTCCTTCATGCCACACTGGGTCAAATGCTGCCTTAATGTACATGGCAGACACTCTCACCTCACCTCTGGAATTCAGCTCCTTTGTCCATGTTTGGTCTAAGGCTGTAATGTGGTCGGGAGCTGAGAGGTATTGGCGGAACCCAAACTGAGCATCAGTGAGCAGGTTATTATTGAGTGAGTTCCATTTGTTAGCACTGTCGATGAGTCCTTCCAACAGTTTGCTGATTATGGAGAATAGACTGATGGGGCGGTAATTGGTCAGATTGGATTTGTCCTGCTTTTTTGGACAGGACACACCTTGGCAGTTTTCCGCATTGTCGGATAGATTTCAGTGTTGTAGTTGTACTGGAACAGCTTGGCTAGAGGTGCGGCTAGTTCTCGAGCACAAGTCTTCAGCACGGTGGCCGGGATGTTGTCGGGTCCCATAGCCTTGGCAGCATCCAGTGCGCTCACAGCAGGAGGAGGCCAATATGGATCATCTACTCGGCACTTCTGGCTGAAGATAATTCCTGTGTAAAAGACCCGTATTGGCTGAGTTGCCTCCTCCTGCTCCTAATGTAAAAGCCCCGAAGAGGCAAAATGGCCAACTACTGTTCATAATAGAACAAGATCAAGGGGCTGAATCGCCTCCTCCTGTACCTAATGTAACAAGCTCCAGGGGCTGAATGGCCTCTTCCTGTTGCTAATGTAACAGGTTTTCTCTCTCTCTCTTAGCCAGTCCCGCGGAACCGAGGATGACTTGCTTCCACATTAAAAATGAGTTCTCAGGTGACTGATGAGTCCAATGCGGGACCTACATTCTCTGTCACAGGTGGGGCAGACTGTGGCTGAAGGGGTGGGTGGGTGGGGTGCTTGGTATGACGTGTGCTCCTTGCGCTGCCTGCACTTGGCTTCCGCTCGCTCCCGGCGAAGAGACTTGAAGTGTTCGGCGCCTTCCCGGATGCTTCTCCTCCGCTTTGTGCGGTCTTGGGCTAGGGATTCCCAGGTGTCGGTGGGGGTGTTACACTTTTTCAAGGAGGCTTTGAGGGTGTCCTTGAAGCGTTTCCTCTTCCCACCTGGGGCTCTCTTGCCGTGCCGGAGCTCCGAATAGAGCTCTTGTTTCGGGAGTTTCGTATCGGGCATGCAGACAATGTGACCCGTCCATCGGAGCTGATTGAGCGTGGTCAGTGCTTCGATGCTGGAGATGTTGGCCTGAGCAAGAACACTGATGTTGGTGCGCCTATCCTGCCAATGGATTGGCAGGATCTTGTGGAGGCAGCATTGGTGGTACCTCTCCATTGCTTTGAGGTGCCTGCTGTACATGGTCCATGTCTCTGAGGCATACAGCAGGGCAGGAATCACTGCTGCCCTGTGGACCATGAGCTTAATGCCGGGTTTGAGGTCCTGGTCTTCAAACACTCTCTTCCTCAGGCGACCAAAGGCTGCACTGGCACACTGAAGGCGGTGTTGGACTTCGTCATCGACGTCTGCCCTTGTTGACAGTAGGCTCCCGAGGTATGGAAAGTGGTCCACGTTGTCCAAGGCCTTGTCGAGGATTTTGGTAATCGGGGGGCAGCACTGTGTGGCGGAGGCAGGTTGGTAGATGACCTTTGTCTTACAGATGTTTAGTATAAGGCCCATGCTCTCGTATGCTTCAGAGAAGGTGTTTATGATGGTTTGGAGTTCGACCTCCGAGTGAGTGCAGACGCAAGCATGTTCTGCATACTGTAATTTGATGATAGAGGATGGGACGACCTTGGATCTGGACTGGAGGCGATGGAGGTTGAACAGTTTCCCGTTTGTTCTGTAAATTAGCTCCACTCCAGTGGGGAGCTTAGTGAGCGTGAGATGGAGCATTGCAGCAAGGAAGATTGAGAAGAGCGTTGGTGCTATGACACAGCCTTGCTTGACCCCGGTTCATACATGAATTGGGTCTGTGGTGGAACCGTTGGTCAGGATCATGGCTTGTATGTCGTGAAGCAGGCGGAGGATAGTGACAAACTTTTGAGGGCAGACGAATTTGAGGAGGACACTCCATAATCCCTCATGGTTGACAGTGTTGAAGGCCATTGTGAGATCAAAGAAGGCCATGTACAGTGGTTGGTGCTGTTCCCTGCATTTCTCTTGTAATTTATGTGCGGTGAAGATCATGTCCATTGTACCCCTTAGTGTGCAGAATCCACATTGTGACTCTGGGAGGAGCTCTTCGGCCACTGGGAGAAGGCAATTGAGGAGGATTATTGCGATGACATTCCCTGTGGCAGATAGCAGTGAAACTCCTCTGTAATTACCGCAATCGGACTTGTCACCTTTCTTGAACAGGTTTTAGTGGCTGAATGGCCTCCTCCTATTCTTATGTAACGTGCTCCGGGGCTGAATGGCCTCCTATATTACTGTGTAACAGGCTCCAGATGATGAACGGCCTCATCTATTACTGTATAACAGGCTCCAGATGATGAATGGCCTCATCTATTCTTATGTAACAGGCTTCAGGGACTGAATTACTTCTTCCAATTCCTGTGTAACAGGCTTGAGTGTCTGTATGGCCTCCTCCTTTTCCTGCATAACAGGCACGAGGGGTTGAATGGGCCGACTTCTGTTCCTATGTTACAGGCCCTTGGAACTGAATGCGCTTCTCTTGTTCCTATGTAAGAAGTTTGAGTGACTGAATGACCTCCTCCTGTTCCACTGTAGCAAGTTTGAGAGGCTGATTGGCCTCCTTCTGTTGTTGTGTAACAGATTCTTCCAGCAGAATGGCCTCATCCTGTTCCTCTGTAACCAGCTCAAGGGGCTGAATGATCTCCTGCTCTCCCTATATAACAGGTTTGAGGGGCAGAAGGGCCTGTTCTTGTTCCTGTGTAACAAGCTTGAAGCCTTAATAGTCTCCTCCTGTGGCTCAGTGTCAAATATTTTCTTATCTTATAATACTCCTGTGAAGCGCCTTGGGACGTTTTGCTTGGTTAAAGACACTATGTAAATACACATTGTTGTTGTTGTTTCTGTGTAACAGGCTGGATGGGCTGAATGGTCTCGTCCTGTTGCTGTTTAACAGCCACGAGGGGCTGAATGGCCTTCTCCTGTTCCTATGTAAAAATCTAGAGGGCAGAAAGGCCTCCTCTTGTTCCTGTGCAACAGGCTCGAGGGGCTGAATAGCCTTCTCCCGATCCTATGTAACAAGCTAGAGGGGCTGAAAGGCCTCCTCTTGTTCCTGTGCAACAGGCTCGAGGAGCTGAATAGCCTTCTCCTGTTCCTATGTAACAAGCTAGAGGGGCTGAAAGGCCTCCTCTTGTTCCTGTGCAACAGGCTCGAGGGGCTGAATAGCCTTCTCCTGTTCCTATGTAACAAGCTCGAGGGGCTGAAAGGCCTCCTCTTGTTCCTGTGCAACAGGCTCGAGGAGCTGAATAGCCTTCTCCTGTTCCTATGTAACAAGCTCGAGGGGCTGAAAGGCCTCCTCTTGTTCCTGTGTAACAGGCTCGAGGGGCTTAATAGCCTTCTCCTGTCGCTGTGTAACAGGCTCGGGGGTCTGAATAGCCTTCTCCCATTCCTATGTAACAAGCTCGAGGGGCTGAAAGGCCTCCTCTTGTTCCTGTGTAACAGGCTCGAGGGGCTGAAAGGCCTCCTCTTATTCCTGTGTAACAGGATCGATGAGCTGAATGGCCTCCTCCTGTTGCTGTGTAACAGGCTCAGGGGGCTGAATAGCCTTCTCCCGTTCCTATGTAACAGGCCCGAGGTGTTGAATGGGCCTCCTCCTGTTCCTGTGTAACAAGATTGAGGGGCTGAAAGGCCTCCTCCTGTTCCTGTTTAACAGAAACATAGGTTTGAATGGCCTCCTCCTATTCCTAATATAATAAATGCAAGGAACATAATGACTTCCTCCTGTAACTACGTAACAACCTTGAGGGGTTAAATGGCCTCCTCCTTTTCCTATCGAACAGCTTTGAGGGGCTCAATTGCCTCCTTTTGTTCCTTTGTCACAAGCACGAGGGGCTGAATGGCCTTCTCTTTTCCCACGTAACTGTTTCGAGGGGTTGAATGGCCTCATCCTCTTCCTGTGTAACAAACTCGAAAGGCTGAATGGCCTACTTCTGCTGCTGTATAACAGGCTCGAGGGGCTGAATTGCCTACTCCTGTTCCTATGTAATAGGCCTGAATGACTTAATTGCTTCCTCCTGCTCCTTTGTTGCAAGGTCGAGGGGCTGAATGGCCTCCTGCTGTTGCCATGTCACCGGATCAAAAGGCTAAATGGCCTGCACGTGTTTCTAATTTAACATGCTTGAAGGTCTAAATGGTCTCCTCCTACTCCTTTGTAAAATCCCGAGGGGGCTGAATGGCCTCCTCCTATTCCTAATGTTAAAAGCTCAATGGGCTGAATGGCCTCCTTCTTTTCCCACGTAACAGAAGCGAGGGACTGAATGGCCTCCCCCCGTTCCGTTACCGCATTCTGGAAGGGATGAATGGCCTCCTCAAGTTGCTTTATAACATTTGCGACTGGCTGAATGGACCCCTCCAGTTCCTATATGACATTGGAGAGGAGGCTGAATGGCTTCCTCCTGTTCCTAATGTTAAATGATCGAGCAGCTGAATGGCATTCCCTTGTTCTTAATAACAGGCTCGAGGGGCTGTATGGCCTTTTCCTGTTCCTAATGATAATGGCTCGATGGGCTGAATGGCCTACTCCTGTTCCTAATGTTAAAGGCTCGATGGGCTAAATGGCATTCTCCTGTTCCTAATAACAGGCTCGAGGGGCTGTATGGCCTTGTCCTGTTCCTAATGTTTATGGCTCGATGGGCTAAATGGCATTCTCCTTTTCTGAATGTTAAAGGCTCGATGGGCTGAATGGTCTACTCCTGTTCCTAATGTTAAAGTCTTGAGGGGCAGAATGGCCTTCTCCTGTTCCTAATATTAAAGGCTCGAGGGGCAGAATGGTCTACTCCAGTTCCTAATGTTAAAGGCTCGATGGGCAGAACGGCCTCCTCCAGTTCCAACCTAACATGCTAGAGGGGCTGAAAGGCCTCTTCCTCTGTAACAAGATTGCGAGGCTGATTGGCCTCCTCCTGTTGATGTGTAACAGATTCTTCTGGCAATATGGCCTCATCCTGTTGCTGTGTAAAAGGATTGAGGTGCTGAATGTCCTCCTCCTGTTCCTGTATAACACACTCCTGGGGCTGACTGGCCCACACAAATTCAATATGTTAAAGGCTTGAGCTGCTGAATGTCCTCCTCCTGTTCCTGTACAACAGACACCAGGGACTGACTGGCCCACTCCAGTTCCAAATCTAACAGGCTCGTGGAGATGAATGACTTCATCCTGTTCCTATGTAACAGGCTCGAGGGGCCAAATGGTCTACTCTTGCACCTAATGTTAAAGGATCGAAGGCTAATTGGCATCCTCCTTTTCCCAAGTAAGGGTCTCGAGTGGCAGATTGGCATTATCCTGTTATTGTTTATAATCACAGGTTCGAGATGCTGAATGAAATCCTCCTGTTCATAAGCAAGTGGCTCGAGTGGCTGAATGGCCTGATCCTGGTCTGATTTTAACAAACTCGGTGGACTGAATGGCCTCCACCTGTTCCTGTGTAATAGGCTCGAAGTGATGAATTGCCTCCTGTTCCTGTGTAACAGGCTCGAAGGGATGAATTGCCTCTTGTACCTGTGTAACAGGCTCGAAGGGATGAATTGACTCCTGTTGCTGTGTAACAGGCTCAAAGGGATGAATTGTCGCCTGTTCCTGTGTAACAGGCTCGAAGGGATGAACTGTCTCTTGTTCCTGTGTAACAGGCTTGAAGGGATGAATTGACTACTGTTGCTTTGAAACAGGCTCGAATGCATGAATTGTCTCCTGTTCCTGTGTAACAGACTGAAAGGGATGAATTGTCTGATGTTCCTGTGTAACAGAGTCGAAGGGATGAATTGTCTGATGTTCCTGTGTAACAGGCTGAAAGGGATGAATTGTCTGATGTTCCTGTGTAAAAGACTCGAAGGGATGAATTGTCTCCTGTTCCTGTGTAATAGGCTCGAAGGGAAGAATTGTGTCCTGTTCCTGTTTAACGGGCTCGAAGGGATGAATTGTATCCTTTTCCTGTGTAACAGGCTCGAAGGGATGAATTGTCTCCTGTTCCTGTGTAATAGGCTCGAAGGGTTGAATTGCCTCCTGTTCCTGTTTAACAGGCTCGAAGTGTTGACTTGTCTCCTGTTCCTGTGTAACAGGCTCGAAGGGATGAATTGCCTCCTTTTCCTGTATAGTAGGCTCGAAGGGATGAATTGCCTCCTGTTCCTGCGTAATAGCCTCGAAGGGATGAATTGTCTCCTGATACTGTGCAACAGGCTCGAAGGGATGAATTGTCTCCTCTTCCTGTGTAACAGGCTCGAAGGGATTATTTGCCTCCTGTTCCTTTGTAACATGCTAAAAGGGATGAATTGCCTCCTGTTCCTGTGTAACAGGCTCGAAGTAATGAATTGCCTCCAGTTCCTGTATAAGAGGCTCGAAGGGATGAATTGCCTCCTGTTCCTGTGTAAAGGCTCGAAGGGATGAATTGACATATGTTCCTGTATTACAGGCTCGAATGGAGGAATAGCCTCCTGTTCGTGTGCAACAGACTCGAAGGGATTAACTACCTTCTGTTCCTGTGTAACAGGCTCGAAGGGATGAATTTCCTCCTGTTCCTGTGTAACCAGCTCGAAGGGATGAATTGTCTCCTCTTCCTGTGTAGAGGCTCGAAGTGATGACTTGTCTCCTGTTCCTGTGTAACAAGCTCGAAGAGATGAATTGCCTCCTGTTCCTGTGTAATAGGCTCGAAGGGATGAATTGTCTCCTTTTCCTGTGTAACAGGCTCAAAGGGATGAGTTGCCTCCTGTTCCTCTGTAACAGGCTCGAAGGGATGAATTGTCTCTGTACTTGTGTAACAGGCTCAAAGGCATGAATTGCCTCCTGTTCCTGGGTAACAGACGTGAAGGGATGAATTGCCTTCTGTTCCTGTGTAACATGCTCGATGCGATGAATTACCTCCTGTTCCGGTGTAACAGTCTCGAAGGAATGAATTGACTCCTTTTCCAGTGTAACAGGTTCTAATGGATGAATTGACGACTGTTTCTGTGTAACAGACTCGAAGGGATGAATTGCCTCCTGTTCCTGTGTAATAGGCTCGAAGTAATGAATTGCCTCCTGTTGCTGTGTAACAGGCTCGAAGGGATGAATTGTCTCCTGTTCCTTTGTAACAGGCTCGAAGTAATGAATTGCCTCCAGTTCCTGTATAAGAGGCTCGAAGGGATGAATTGCCTCCTGTTCCTGTGTAAAGGCTAGAAGGGATGAATTGACATATGTTCCTGTATTACAGGCTCGAATGGAGGAATAGCCTCCTGTTCGTGTGCAACAGACTCGAAGGGATTAACAACCTTCTGTTCCTGTGTAACAGGCTCGAAGGGATGAATTGCCTCCTGTTCCTGTGTAATAGGCTCGAAGTGATGAATTGCCTCCTGTTCCTGTGTAACAGGCTCGCAGAGATGAATTGCCTCCTGTTCCTGTGTAACAGAGTCGAAGGGATGAATTGTCTGATGTTCCTGTGTAACAGAGTCGAAGGGATGAATTGTCTCCTGTTCCTGTGTAACTGGCTCGAAGGGATGAATTGTCTCCTGTTCCTGTGTTACAGGCTCGAAGGGATGAATTGTCTCCTGTTCCTGTGTAACAGGCTCGAAGGGATGAATTGCCTCCTGTTCCTGTGTAACAGGCTCGAAGGGATGAATGGTCTCCTGTTCCTGTGTAACAGGCTCGAAGGGATGAATTGCCTCCTGTTCTTGTGTAACTGGCTCGAAGGGATGAATTGCCTCCTGTTCTTGTGTAACTGGCTCGAAGGGATGAATTGCCTCCTATTGCTGTGTAATAGGCTCGAAGGAATGAATTGCCTCCTGTTCCAGTGTAACAGGCTCGAAGGGATGAATGGTCTCCTGTTCCTGTGTAACAGGCTCGAAGGGATGAATTGCCTCCTGTTCTTGTGTAACTGGCTCGAAGGGATGAATTGCCTCCTGTTCTTGTGTAACTGGCTCGAAGGGATGAATTGCCTCCTATTGCTGTGTAATAGGCTCGAAGGAATGAATTGTCTCCTGTTCCTGTGTAACAGGCTCGAAGTGATGAAATGTCTCCAGGTCCTGCGTAACAGGCTCGAAGTGATGAATTGTCTCCTGATCGTGTGTAACAAGCTCGAAGAGATGAATTGCCTCCTGTTCCTGTGTAATAGGCTCAAAGGGATGAATTGTCTCCTGTTCCTGTGTAAAATGCTCGAAGAGATTAACTGTCTCTTGTTCCTGTGTAACAGACACGAAGTGATGCATTACCTCCTGTTCCTGGAACAGGCTGGAAGGGATGAATTGTCTCCTGTACTTGTGTAACAGGCTCGAAGGGATGAATTGCCTCCTGTTCTTGGGTAACAGACGTGAAGGGATGAATTGCCTCCTGTTCCTGTGCAACAGGCTCGAAGGGATGAATTGCCTCCTGTTCCTGTGTAACAGGCTCGAAGGGATGAATTGCCTCCTGTTCCTGTGCAACAGGCTCGAAGGGATGAATTGCCTCCTGTTCCTGTGTAACAGGCTCGAAGGGATGAATTGCCTCCTGTTCCTGTGCAACAGGCTCGAAGGGATGAATTGCCTCCTGTTCCTGTGTAACAGGCTCGAAGGGATGAATTGCCTCCTGTTCCTGTGCAACAGGCTCGAAGGGATGAATTGTCTCTGTACTTGTGTAACAGGCTCGAAGGGATGAATTGCCTCCTGTTCCAGTGTAACAAGCTCGAAGGGATGAATTGTCTCCTGTTCCTATGTAACAGTCTCGAAGGGATGAATTGCCTCCAGTTCCTGTGTAACAGGCTCGAAAGGATGAATTGCCTCCTGTTCCTGTGTAACAACCTTGGAGGGATGAATTACCTCCTTTTCTTGATAACTGCCTCGACAGGATTAATTACCTCCAGTTCCTGTGTAACAGGCTCGAAGGGATGATTTGCCTCATTTTCTTGAGTAACAGCCTCGACTGGATGAATTACCTCCAGTTGCTGTGTAACAGTCTCGAAGGAATGAATTGCCTCCTGTTCCTGTGTAACCAGCTCAAAGGGATGAATTACCTCCTGTACCTGTGTAACAGTCTCGAAGGGATGAATTGCCTCCTGTTCCTGTGGAAAGGGCTCGAAGGGATGAATTGCCTCCTGTTCCTGTGTAACAGGCTCGAAGGGATGAATTGCCTCCTGTTGCTGTGTAATTAGCTCGAAGGGATGAATTGCCTCCTGTTCCTGTGTAACAGACTCGAAGGGATGAATTGCCTCCTGTTCCTGTGTAACAGACTCGAAGGGATGAATTGCCTCCTGTTCCTGTGTAACCGGCTCGAAGGGATGAATTGCCTCCTGTTGCTGTGTAACATGCTCGCAGTGAGTAATTGCCTCCTGTACCTGTGTAACAGTCTCGAAGGGATGAATTGCCTCCTGTTCCTGTGTAAATGGCTCGAAGGGATCAATTGCCTCCTGTTCCTGTGTAAATGGCTCGAAGGGATGAATTGCCTCCTTTTCTTGATAACTGCCTCGACGGGATTAATTACCTCCAGTTCCTGTGTAACAGGCTCGAAGGGATGAATTGTCTCCTGTTCCTGTTTAATAGGCTCAAAGGGATGAATTGCCTTCTGTTCCTGTGTTACAGGCTCGAAGGGATGAATTGCGTCCTGTTCCTGTGTAACAGCCTTGGAGGGATGAATTACCTCCTTTTCTTGATAACTGCCTCGACTGGATGAATTACCTCCAGTTGCTGTGTAACAGTCTCGAAGGGATGAATTGCCTTCTGTTCCTCTGTAACAGGCTCGAATGGATGAATTGACTCCAGTACCTGAGTAATAGCCTCGAAAGGATGAATTGCCTCCTGTTCCTGTGTAACAGGCTCGAAGGGATGAATTGCCTCCTGTTCCTGTGTACAGGCTCGAAGGGATGAATTGCCTCCTGTAGTTGTGTAACAGGGTCGAAAGGATGAATTGCCTCCTGTTTTGGGTAACAGATGTGAATGGATGTATTGCGTCCTGTCCGTGTGTGAAAGGCTCGAAGGGATGAAGTGCCTCCTGTTCCTGTGTAACCGGCTCAAAGGGATGAATTACCTCCTGTTCCTGTGTAACAGGCTCGAAGGGATGAATTGCCTCCTGTTCCTGTGTAACCGGCTCGAAGGGATTAATTGCCTTCTGTCCTGTGTAACAGGCTCATAGGGATTAATTGCCTTCTGTCCTGTGTAGCAGGCTCGAAGGAAGGAATTGCCTTCTGTCCTGTGTAACAGGCTCGAAGGTATTAATTGCCTTCAGTCCTGTGTAACAGGCTCGAAGTGATGAATTGCCTCCTGTTCCTGTGTAACAGGCTCGAAGGGATCAATTGCCTCCTGTTCCTGTGTAACCAGCTCGAAGGGATGAATTACCTTCTGTTCCTTTGTAACAGGCTCGAAGGAATGAATTGCCTCCTTTACCTATTTAACAGGCTCGAGGGGATGAATTGCCCTCTGTCCCGTGTAACAGGTTCGAAGTGATCAATTGCCTCCTGTTCTTGTGTAACAGGCTCGAAGGGATGAATTGCCTCCTGTTATGAGATTGGCACTGCACCATAAACGTTACCTCAGTGCTTCTTAACAGCCAGTTGTCTGATCGACGTTCTTGGTTCTAGATCTGTTTCTTCATCTCGCACAATGGAGTAGACGGGGCACCGAATATTCAAGTGTACAAGTTGTTCAGAAAAAATGGGGAAAGAAATAATGGAGGTGGGATGGCAGTGCTGATAAAGCAAGACATTGTCGTGTTGACAAGGGAGGATGTTCTTGAGGGTAAAGGACAGAATCCAGTTGTTTAGTGTTGAGGAGCAAAAAGGGTATGAACACGCTGTTGTGGATATTCTATCGGCCTTCAAAGAGTGAGAGGGAGGCTCTGGAGTAAATCTGCAGGAAAATCGCAAAAATATGCTAGCGCTATAGAGTGGTGATTTTGGGCGACATTAATTACACAAATATCAATTGGGATAATGCTAGGTGAAAGGGTAACAACGGTGAGGAATTTCTAAAATGTATTCAGAAGAATTCCCTTGACCAATATGCTCTTGGCCCAACTAGGAAGGAGGCATTGCTGGATCTGGTGCTGGGGAATGAGATAGGTCAGGTTGAATAAGTGTCTTTGGGAGAACCCTTGGGTAGGAGTTTTCATCGTATCAAAAGATTAGTTCAGCAATGGAGAGGAGCAAGGAAAAGCTAGAGAGGAACTTCTACATTAGAATAGGGCTAACTTCAATGGGATGCAAAAGGATCTAGCCAGGGTAAAATGGAACCAAAGACTGACAGGAAAAACTGTAATCGAACAATGGGTGATCTTTAAGGATGGCGCTGTTCCAAGTACAGGCTAGGTACATTCCAACAAGATGGATAGGTAAGGGAACCAAAGCAAGGGCTCCTTGGATGACAAGGGCGATAGACAAGATGATGGGCCAGAAATTCGAGTCCCCACGGGTGAGTACGCGTTGGGTCCTCACGCGTAGTGCCAATGAAAGTGCCAGTTTCATGCATGCACTGCGCATGTGTGGGAAACCGGAAATTCTGTTCCATTGAAAGAAGGGGTTCACTGGTCGAATGCATGCGCCGGAGAGGCAGCGCGTACGTCTGGAACTTCTGGTATTTTTTGCAGGTTTCTCCAGGAGGCTAAGTCTCCAGCAGTTACGCTTTTAAACAGCTGTCACAAGACTTGGTTTTAATAAGGTAAGCGGTGAATTAAGTAAAATTAAAACATTTTTTACACAGGTTTATTATTTTTAAATACTTTAAAGAATGATAAGTTTATTTTTAGCCCCGTTAAAAACTGTAATTAATCTTTTCACAAATTTTAATTACTGTTTATAATTGTTATTTTATGGCATTTATAGTTATTTTAAAAATGTGATGTTTTTAAAAAAATTATTTGAAGTTTTCGTTAGGTCTTGTGGCCGATTTCAATTCATAGATTTGACCAGTCTTCGGGATCACAGGGGACACTTTGAACTAACTGCACCCCTGGGATATGCAAGCACTGTGCGCTGGCAGCTCGAGGAGGCCCAGGATTGGAATCCCACGCGAGCCCACAGCACAACAGCCGGCGCACTAATTAAGTGCAGGTCGGTGGTTTGCATCTGCGGGAATCCTCAGATCCGAATTTCCGGCCCGATGAAACAAAAAAAGCGGGTTTTTGGAGCATGTCATGTGACTTATTCAAGGGAGAACCAGGCCAAATACAATAAGTTGAGAGGGGATGTGAAGATGAAAATGAAGATTGGCAAAGAGAGAATATGAGATTGAAATGGCGGTTTACATAAAAGTGAAAACAAAATGTTCTACAGGCACGTAAACAGAAAGTGGGTAGTAAGAGGTGGGGTGGGACCTATTAGAGACAAAGGAAGTGATATTTGCTTAGAGGCGCAGGGCAAGGCTAGAATACTCAATGGGTACTTTATATCTGCCTTTACTAAGGACGTGGATGCAGAAAATTACCTGTCGTATTGGAAAAGGTAGGGGTAACAATTGATAGACAGGATGTACTAGAAAGGCTAGGTATGCTTAGAGTGGACAAGTCGCCTGGTCCAGATGGCTTGCATCACAAATTGCTAAGGGAATTGGGGGAGGATATAGCGGAAGGGCTTGCCATAATTTTCCAATCTTCTATAGATACGGGGGAGATGCCTGAGGATTGGAAAGTGGCAAATGTGAAACCATTGTTCAAGAAAGCGTGTAAGGATAATTCTAGTAACTACAGGCCGGTCAGTTTAACATCAGTGGTGGGTACAGTTTTAGAAACAATAATCAAGGAAAAAATTAACGGGCACTTGGAGAGGTTTAAGCTAATTAAGGAGAGCCAATGTGGATTTATAAAAGAAAGATCGTGTTTGAGTAATCTAATTGAATATTTTGATGAAGTAACAGAAATGATTGATGAAGGAAATGCAAAGGATGTTGTCTACATGAATTTTCGGAAGGCTTTTGGCAAAGTGCCACATAGAAGGCTGGTTCGCAAAATTGAGGCTCATGGAATTGATGGATCAGTGGCAACTTGGATACGGAATTGGCTTAAGGACAGAGAACAGCGAGTTGTGGTAAATGACTCTTTTTCAGAATGGAGGACAGTGGCTTTTTTGATATATATAAATGACCTGGATATTAGAATACAGAGTAATATTATTAAATTTGCCAATGACACCAAACTTGGGGACGTGGCAAACAGTGAGGATGATACCAGTCGATTGCAACAGTACATAGAAAGGCTAGCAGAATTGGCAGACAAGTGGCAGATGGACTTTAATACAGAAAAGGGTGAGGTGATGCATTTTGGCAGGAGAGACAGCGAGAGGCAATATACACTTAATGGCACAGTTTTAAAGAGTGTGCAGGGACAGAGGGACCTGGGAGTTAATGTACATCGGCCCCTGAACGTGGCAGGACGTATTGAGAGAGTAGCTAACAACGCATATGGGATCTTGGGCTTCATAAATAGAATTTATGATGAACATTTATAAAGCGCTGGTTAGGCCACAACTGGAGTATTCAGTCCAGTTCTGGTCACCACACTTTAGGAAGGATGTGGAGGCGATTGCGAGGGTGCAGTTGAGATTTACGTGTTGGGAGGCTCGTCTTGGCTACACAATGTCATAAGGACACTCAGTATTACACCACCCACAATGGGGCAGACACAGAATGACACACAGAAACCCAGCAAGAGTCTTTCAGGACACACAAAGGGAGGGACAGAGAAATACACTGAGGAAACCAGAGAGAGAGACAAACAGACTGAATAACACAAGGGATAGACAGAGAAATACACTGAGGAAACCAGAGAGAGAGACAAACAGACTGAATAACACAAGGGATAAACAGAGAAATACACTGAGGAAACCAGAGAGAGAGACAAACAGACTGAATAACACAAGGGAGAGACAGAGAAATACACTGAGGAAACCAGAGAGAGAGAGACAAACAGATTGAATAAAACAAGGGATAGACAGAGAAATACACTGAGGAAACCAGAGAGAGAGACAAACAGACTGAATAACACAAGGGATAGACAGAGAAATACACTGAGGAAACCAGAGAGAGAGATAAACAGACTGAATAACATGAGGGCGAGACAGAGAAATACACTGAGGAAACCAGAGAGAGAGACAAACAGACTGAATAACACAAGGGATAGACAGAGAAATACACTGAGGAAACCAGAGAGAGAGACAAACAGATTGAATAACACAAGGGAGAGACAGGGAAATACACTGAGGAAACCAGAGAGAGAGAGACAAACAGACTGAATAACACGAGGGAGAGACAGAGAAATACACTGAGGAAACCAGAGAGTGAGACAAACAGACTGAATAACACAAGGGAGAGACAGGGAAATACCCTGAGGAAACCAGAGAGAGAGAGACAAACAGACTGAATAACACAAGGGATAGACAGAGAAATACACCGAGGAAACCAGAGAGAGAGATAAACAGACTGAATAACACAAGGGCGAGACAGAGAAATACACTGAGGAAATCAGAGAGAGAGACAAACAGACTGAATAACACGAGGGAGAGACAGAGAAATGCACTGAGGAAACCAGAGAGAGAGACAAACAGACTGAATAACACAAGGGAGAGATAGGGAAATACACTAAGGAAACCAGAGAGAGAGATAAACAGACTGAATAACACGAGGGAGAGACAGAGAAATACACTGAGGAAACCAGAGAGAGAGACAAACAGACTGAATAACACAAGGGATAGACAGAGAAATACACTGAGGAAACCAGAGAGAGAGACAAACAGACTGAATAACACATGGGATAGACAGAGAAATACACTGAGGAAACCAGAGAGAGAGAGACAAACAGACTGAATAACACAAGGGATAGACAGAGAAATGCACTGAGGAAACCAGAGAGAGAGACAAACAGACTGAATAACACAAGGGATAGACAGAGAAATACACTGAGGAAACCAGGGAGAGAGACGAACAGACTGAATAACACAAGGGAGAGACAGAGAAATACACTGAGGAAACCAGAGAGAGAGACAAACAGACTGAATAACTCAAGGGATAGACAGAGAAATACACTGAGGAAACCAGAGAGAGAGAGACAAACAGACTGAATAACACAAGGGATAGACAGAGAAATACACTGAGGAAACCAGAGAGAGAGAGACAAACAGACTGAATAACACAAGGGATAGACAGAGAAATACACTGAGGAAACCAGAGAGAGAGACAAACAGACTGAATAACACAAGGGATAGACAGAGAAATACACTGAGGAAACCAGAGAGAGAGACAAACAGATTGAATAACACGAGGGATAGACAGAGAAATACACTGAGGAAACCAGAGAGAGAGACAAACAGACTGAATAACACAAGGGAGAGACAGAGAAATACACTGAGGAAACCAGAGAGAGAGACAAACAGACTGAATAACACAAGGGAGAGACAGAGAAATACACTGAGGAAACCAGAGAGAGAGAGACAAACAGACTGAATAACACAAGGGAGAGACAGAGAAATACACTGAGCAAACCAGAGAGAGAGAGACAAACAGACTGAATAACACAAGGGATAGACAGAGAAATACACTGAGGAAACCAGAGAGAGAGATAAACAGACTGAATAACACAAGGGAGAGACAGAGAAATACACTGAGGAAACCAGAGAGAGAGAGACAAACAGATTGAATAACACGAGGGCGAGACAGAGAAATACACTGAGGAAACCAGAGAGAGAGAGACAAACAGACTGAATAACACAAGGGAGAGACAGAGAAATACACTGAGGAAACCAGAGAGAGAGACAAACAGACTGAATAACACGAGGGCGAGACAGAGAAATACACTGAGGAAGCCAGAGAGAGAGACAAACAGGTTGAATAACACAAGGGAGAGACAGGGAAATACACTGAGGAAACCAGAGAGAGAGATAAACAGACTGAATAACACAAGGGAGAGACAGAGAAATACACTGAGGAAACCAGAGAGAGAGAGACAAACAGAATGAATAACACGAGGGATAGACAGAGAAATATACTGAGGAAACCAGAGAGAGAGAGACAAACAGACTGAATAACACGAGGGATAGACAGAGAAATACACTGAGGAAACCAGAGAGAGAGATAAACAGACTGAATAACACAAGGGTTAGACAGAGAAATACACTGAGGAAACCAGAGAGAAAGATAAACAGACTGAATAACACAAGGGATAGACAGAGAAATACACTGAGGAAACCAGAGAGAGAGATAAACAGACTGAATAACACAAGGGATAGACAGAGAAATACACTGAGGAAACCAGAGAGAGAGACAAACAGACTGAATTACACAAGGGATAGACAGAGAAATACACTGAGGAAACCAGAGAGAGAGATAAACAGACTGAATAACACAAGGGAGAGACAGAGAAATACACTGAGGAAACCAGAGAGAGAGACAAACAGACTGAATAACACAAGGGATAGACAGGGAAATACACTGAGGAAACCAGAGAGTGAGACAAACAGACTGAATAACACAAGGGATAGACAGAGAAATACACTGAGGAAACCAGAGAGAGAGACAAACAGACTGAATAAAACAAGGGATAGATAGAGAAATACACTGAGGAAACCAGAGAGAGAGATAAACAGACTGAATAACACAAGGGAGAGACAGAGAAATACACTGAGGAAACCAGAGAGAGAGACAAACAGACTGAATAACACAAGGGATAGACAGGGAAATACACTGAGGAAACCAGAGAGTGAGACAAACAGACTGAATAACACAAGGGATAGACAGAGAAATACACTGAGGAAACCAGAGAGAGAGACAAACAGACTGAATAACACAAGGGATAGACAGAGAAATACACTGAGGAAACCAGAGAGAGAGATAAACAGACTGAATAACACAAGGGAGAGACAGAGAAATACACTGAGGAAACCAGAGAGAGAGAGACAAACAGATTGAATAACACAAGGGATAGACAGGGAAATACACTGAGGAAACCAGAGAGAGAGACAAACAGACTGAATAACACAAGGGATAGACAGAGAAATACACTGAGGAAACCAGAGAGAGAGATAAACAGACTGAATAACACAAGGGAGGGACAGAGAAATACACTGAGGAAACCAGAGAGAGAGACAAACAGACTGAATAACACAAGGGATAGACAGGGAAATACACTGAGGAAACCAGAGAGTGAGACAAACAGACTGAATAACACAAGGGATAGACAGAGAAATACACTGAGGAAACCAGAGAGAGAGATAAACAGACTGAATAACACAAGGGATAGACAGAGAAATACACTGAGGAAACCAGAGAGAGAGATAAACAGACTGAATAACACAAGGGATAGACAGAGAAATACACTGAGGAAACCAGAGAGTGAGACAAACAGACTGAATAACACAAGGGAGAGACAGAGAAATACACTGAGGAAACCAGAGAGAGAGATAAACAGACTGAATAACACAAGGGATAGACAGAGAAATACACTGAGGAAACCAGAGAGAGAGATAAACAGACTGAATAACACAAGGGATAGACAGAGAAATACACTGAGGAAACCAGAGAGAGAGACAAACAGACTGAATAACACAAGGGATAGACAGAGAAATACACTGAGGAAACCAGAGAGAGAGATAAACAGACTGAATAACACAAGGGAGAGACAGAGAAATACACTGAGGAAACCAGAGAGAGAGACAAACAGACTGAAAAACACAAGGGATAGACAGGGAAATACACTGAGGAAACCAGAGAGTGAGACAAACAGACTGAATAACACAAGGGATAGACAGGGAAATACACTGAGGAAACCAGAGAGAGAGAGACAAACAGACTGAATAACACAAGGGATAGACAGGGAAATACACTGAGGAAACCAGAGAGTGAGACAAACAGACTGAATAACACAAGGGAAAGACAGAGAAATACACTGAGGAAACCAGAGAGAGAGACAAACAGACTGAATAACACAAGGGATAGACAGAGAAATACACTGAGGAAACCAGAGAGAGAGACAAACAGACTGAATAACACAAGGGATAGACAGAGAAATACACTGAGGAAACCAGAGAGAGAGACAAACAGACTGAATAACACAAGGGATAGACACAGAAATACACTGAGGAAACCAGAGAGAGAGAGACAAACAGACTGAATAACACAAGGGATAGACAGGGAAATACACTCAGGAAACCAGAGAGTGAGACAAACAGACTGAATAACACAAGGGATAGACAGGGAAATACACTGAGGAAACCAGAGAGAGAGACAAACAGACTGAATAACACAAGGGATAGACAGAGAAATACACTGAGGAAACCAGAGAGAGAGACAAACAGACTGAATAACACAAGGGATAGACAGAGAAATACACTGAGGAAACCAGAGAGAGAGACAAACAGACTGAATAACACAAGGGATAGACAGGGAAATACACTGAGGAAACCAGAGAGTGAGACAAACAGACTGAATAACACAAGGGATAGACAGAGAAATACACTGAGGAAACCAGAGAGAGAGATAAACAGACTGAATAACACAAGGGATAGACAGAGAAATACACTGAGGAAACCAGAGAGAGAGATAAACAGACTGAATAACACAAGGGATAGACAGAGAAATACACTGATGAAACCAGAGAGTGAGACAAACAGACTGAATAACACAAGGGAGAGACAGAGAAATACACTGAGGAAACCAGAGAGAGAGATAAACAGACTGAATAACACAAGGGATAGACAGAGAAATACACTGAGGAAACCAGAGAGAGAGATAAACAGACTGAATAACACAAGGGATAGACAGAGAAATACACTGAGGAAACCAGAGAGAGAGACAAACAGACTGAATAACACAAGGGATAGACAGAGAAATACACTGAGGAAACCAGAGAGAGAGATAAACAGACTGAATAACACAAGGGAGAGACAGAGAAATACACTGAGGAAACCAGAGAGAGAGACAAACAGACTGAATAACACAAGGGATAGACAGGGAAATACACTGAGGAAACCAGAGAGTGAGACAAACAGACTGAATAACACAAGGGATAGACAGAGAAATACACTGAGGAAACCAGAGAGAGAGACAAACAGACTGAATAACACAAGGGATAGACCGAGAAATACACTGAGGAAACGAGAGAGAGAGAGACAAACAGACTGAATAACACAAGGGAGAGACAGAGAAATACACTGAGGAAACCAGAGAGAGAGACAAACAGATTGAATAATACAAGGGAGAGACAGAGAAATACACTGAGGAAACCAGAGAGAGAGAGACAAACAGACTGAATAACACAAGGGATAGACAGGGAAATACACTGAGGAAACCAGAGAGAGAGAGACAAACAGACTGAATAACACAAGGGATAGACAGGGAAATACACTGAGGAAACCAGAGAGTGAGACAAACAGACTGAATAACACAAGGGATAGACAGAGAAATACACTGAGGAAACCAGAGAGAGAGACAAACAGACTGAATAACACAAGGGATAGACAGAGAAATACACTGAGGAAACCAGAGAGAGAGACAAACAGACTGAATAACACAAGGGATAGACAGAGAAATACACTGAGGAAACCAGAGAGAGAGACAAACAGACTGAATAACACAAGGGATAGACACAGAAATACACTGAGGAAACCAGAGAGAGAGACAAACAGACTGAATAACACAAGGGATAGACAGAGAAATACACTGAGGAAACCAGAGAGAGAGACAAACAGACTGAATAACACAAGGGATAGACACAGAAATACACTGAGGAAACCAGAGAGAGAGACAAACAGACTGAATAACACAAGGGATAGACAGAGAAATACACTGAGGAAACCAGAGAGTCAGTCAAACAGACTGAATAACACAAGGGATAGACAGAGAAATACACTGAGGAAAACAGAGAGAGAGACAAACAGACTGAATAACACAAGGGATAGACAGGGAAATACACTGAGGAAACCAGAGAGTGAGACAAACAGACTGAATAACACAAGGGATAGACAGAGAAATACACTGAGGAAACCAGAGAGAGAGACAAACAGACTGAATAACACAAGGGATAGACAGAGAAATACACTGAGGAAACCAGAGAGAGAGACAAACAGACTGAATAACACAAGGGATAGACAGGGAAATACACTGAGGAAACCAGAGAGTGAGACAAACAGACTGAATAACACAAGGGATAGACAAGGAAATACACTGAGGAAACCAGAGAGAGAGATAAACAGACTGAATAACACAAGGGAGAGACAGAGAAATACACTGAGGAAACCAGAGAGAGAGAGACAAACAGACTGAATAACACAAGGGATAGACAGAGAAATACACTGAGGAAACCAGAGAGAGAGACAAACAGACTGAATAACACAAGGGAGAGACAGAGAAATACACTGAGGAAACCAGAGAGAGAGACAAACAGACTGAATAACACAAGGGATAGACAGAGAAATACACTGAGGAAACCAGAGAGAGAGATAAACAGACTGAATAACACAAGGGAGAGACAGAGAAATACACTGAGGAAACCAGAGAGAGAGAGACAAACAGATTGAATAACACAAGGGATAGACAGGGAAATACACTGAGGAAACCAGAGAGAGAGACAAACAGACTGAATAACACAAGGGATAGACAGAGAAATACACTGAGGAAACCAGAGAGAGAGATAAACAGACTGAATAACACAAGGGAGAGACAGAGAAATACACTGAGGAAACCAGAGAGAGAGACAAACAGACTGAATAACACAAGGGATAGACAGGGAAATACACTGAGGAAACCAGATAGTGAGACAAACAGACTGAATAACACAAGGGATAGACAGAGAAATACACTGAGGAAACCAGAGAGAGAGATAAACAGACTGAATAACACAAGGGATAGACAGAGAAATACACTGAGGAAACCAGAGAGAGAGATAAACAGACTGAATAACACAAGGGATAGACAGAGAAATACACTGAGGAAACCAGAGAGTGAGACAAACAGACTGAATAACACAAGGGAGAGACAGAGAAATACACTGAGGAAACCAGAGAGAGAGATAAACAGACTGAATAACACAAGGGATAGACAGAGAAATACACTGAGGAAACCAGAGAGAGAGATAAACAGACTGAATAACACAAGGGATAGACAGAGAAATACACTGAGGAAACCAGAGAGAGAGACAAACAGACTGAATAACACAAGGGATAGACAGAGAAATACACTGAGGAAACCAGAGAGAGAGATAAACAGACTGAATAACACAAGGGAGAGACAGAGAAATACACTGAGGAAACCAGAGAGAGAGCCAAACAGACTGAAAAACACAAGGGATAGACAGGGAAATACACTGAGGAAACCAGAGAGTGAGACAAACAGACTGAATAACACAAGGGATAGACAGAGAAATACACTGAGGAAACCAGAGAGAGAGACAAACAGACTGAATAACACAAGGGATAGACAGAGAAATACACTGAGGAAACCAGAGAGAGAGAGACAAACAGACTGAATAACACAAGGGATAGACAGGGAAATACACTGAGGAAACCAGAGAGAGAGAGACAAACAGACTGAATAACACAAGGGATAGACAGGGAAATACACTGAGGAAACCAGAGAGTGAGACAAACAGACTGAATAACACAAGGGAAAGACAGAGAAATACACTGAGGAAACCAGAGAGAGAGACAAACAGACTGAATAACACAAGGGATAGACAGAGAAATACACTGAGGAAACCAGAGAGAGAGACAAACAGACTGAATAACACAAGGGATAGACAGAGAAATACACTGAGGAAACCAGAGAGAGAGACAAACAGACTGAATAACACAAGGGATAGACACAGAAATACACTGAGGAAACCAGAGAGAGAGACAAACAGACTGAATAACACAAGGGATAGACAGAGAAATACACTGAGGAAACCAGAGAGAGAGACAAACAGACTGAATAACACAAGGGATAGACACAGAAATACACTGAGGAAACCAGAGAGAGAGACAAACAGACTGAATAACACAAGGGATAGACAGAGAAATACACTGAGGAAACCAGAGAGTCAGTCAAACAGACTGAATAACACAAGGGATAGACAGAGAAATACACTGAGGAAACCAGAGAGAGAGACAAACAGACTGAATAACACAAGGGATAGACAGGGAAATACACTGAGGAAACCAGAGAGTGAGACAAACAGACTGAATAACACAAGGGATAGACAGAGAAATACACTGAGGAAACCAGAGAGAGAGATAAACAGACTGAATAACACAAGGGAGAGACAGAGAAATACACTGAGGAAACCAGAGAGAGAGAGAGTTTCCACACTCATCCCACAAAATAGGTCCATTTTATTTCGTTTTATTGAACTATATAAATGCGTTCTTTCCACATAAGCTGCTGGAATATCCAGGGCCTCCGCTCCTCAACTTTTGGGATGAAGAGTACAGACCCTGAATTCCTAAAAGCTATAAAAGACATTGATATAATTGTGTTAACAGAAACATGGTGCCAAAAGGACATGCCGACCCACTGTCCCCCAATGTACCATGAAATTATTGTGCCTTCAGTAAAGAACATTAAGACACGCAAGGGCAGAACCTCCGGGGGAATCCTGGTGTGGTATAAAGGAGAACTGAACAAACACATCTCACCGATAAAACAGGGAAAATCACACGTATGTCTAAAATTAGATAAAAATATAGGAATAGAAAAAAACGATGTTTACTTATGTGCGATCTACATACCTCCAATAGAATCGCCATATTTTGAAGAGGAGATATTTGACACTCTCCACATGGAAATCAGCCATTTCCAGGCCCAAGGAAAGGTGCTACTATGTGGGGACCTAAATGCAAGGACAGGATGTGAACCTGACTTCATAGACCCACAGGGCAACAACCATGTGTTTGGCCAGACCCCTCTATATGTCACACCAGCCATCGCAAACCGAAACAACCTCGATTGTGAAATAAATAAAAGCGGTAGGGAGGTAGTGCAACTCTGCCGAGCCTTAGGCCTGTACATAGTTAACGGTAGGTTCAGAGGGGACTCCTTAGGGAGACTCACATATTCCTCAACTCTTGGGTCTAGTGTGGTGGATTATACAATCACTGACCTGGACCCCTGCGATATCAACGCATTCACTGTCAGGCAGCAATCCCCCCTCTCAGACCATAACCAAATAAATGTGTACCTTAAACTTTCTGCCCAAACTACAGACACAAAAAAGGAACCCAGTAAGCTACATAAAATAAACCAGACATACAGATGGGCCCCAGACAGTGGAGATAAATTCATCACAGCACTAAATTCACCTGATCTCACAAGTAAAATTTCAAAATTTAAAGAAAATCTATATGAGATCACCAGAGATGGGGTAAACATGGCCATAGAGGATATAAATATGATCTTTCATGAGGCAGCTGTAAAAGCCGACCTCGTGAAACAGAAGAGGAAGAGTCACAAAAGACAAAATAAAAATAAGAAATGGTTTGACCACGAATGCAAAAATGCCAGAAAAGACCTGAGAAAAATATCAAACCAAAAGCATCGCCAACCAAACAATCCGGACCTACGTACTAGATACAATGAAACCCTCAAAAGATATAAACACACCATTAGGAACAAAACACAAAACTATACCCACAAAATACTAGAAGAAATTGAAAACTCCACCAACCCAAAACAATTCTGGGAAATGTGGAATAACCTGAGTACAACACAATTGCAAGCATTACCAATCCAAGATGGCGACATCTGGAGAACACATTTTGAAAACCTCTACAAAGACATCCCAATAAACGAAACAAACCCAAGTCAACATCAGGTCACAGAAAAACTCCACACATTAGAAGCAACAATCAAAGACAACCAAAACCTTCTAGACTCCCCAATCACATGGAAAGAAATGGCCACAAAAACAAAATCTCTCCACCTAAAGAAAGCCTGTGGCCCAGACAACATCAAAAATGAAATGCTCAAGTTCAGCAATATGGAGATGCAGGGTGCGGTACTCAAATTATTCAACATCATATTACGTTCAGGCTGTTTTCCCGATATCTGGTGCCAAGGACTAATCTCCCCCATATATAAAAGCGGAAACAAATCAGACCCAAATAACTACCGCGGCATCTGTGTCAACAGTTGTCTAGGGAAGTTATTCTGCAGTATTCTAAATAGTAGATTACTTGATTTTCTTAACAAACATAATATCCTCAGAAAAAACCAAATAGGCTTTCTTCCAAAGCACCGCACCGCCGACCATATCTATACCCTTCACACCCTCATTGAAAAACATATACACCAAACAAAAAATGGGAAAATATTCGCCTGTTTCATCGACTTCAAGAAAGCCTTTGACTCTATATGGCACGAAGGGCTCTATTATAAACTTCTTCAATGTGGAATAGGGGGCAAAGTCTATGACCTTATTACATCAATGTATCTGAAAAACAAATGCGGGGTCAAAATTGGAGACAAACGCACCGATTTCTTCACCCAGAGAAGAGGCGTCCGGCAGGGCTGCAATTTGAGCCCGACCCTGTTCAACATATACATAAATGAATTAGCAGACATGCTGGAGCAAAGCGAGTCACCAGGTCTCCGTCTCCTAGATGGAGAAGTGAAATCCCTGTTCTATGCGGACGACCTGGTTCTGCTGTCTCCCACAGAACAGGGATTACAGCAACAACTAGACCTACTCGACAAATACTGCCAAAATTGGGCTCTAACAGTAAATCTAAAGAAAACCAACATCATGATTTTTCAAAAAAGGCCCAGATGTCAGGAAAACAAATACCAGTTTACCCTCAGTGATATCACTATAGGACACACTATGAGCTACACCTACCTTGGTCTAACTATTACAGCATCAGGGAGCTTCAGCATAGCAGTGAATGCACTAAAAGAAAAAGCCCGAAGAGCCCTATATGCAATAAAAAGAAAATTCTACAACATCCAAATCCCAATCAAAATCTGGCTCAAAATATTTGACAGCATAATCCTGCCCATTGCACTGTACGGTAGTGAAGTATGGGGCCCGCTAAATCACCAAAGCTACACTAAATGGGAAAAACATACAATAGAAGCCCTACATGCAGAATTCTGCCGAAGCATCCTTCGCACCCAAAGGAAAACGCCAACAAATGCATGCAGAGCCGAACTAGGCAGATACCCACTGATAATAAACATCCAAAAACGAGCACTAAACTTCCTAAATCACCTCAAATCTAGCTCCCCAGACACCCTTCATTTCAAAGCCTTTCAGACCCAAGAGCTAAACCCAGAAAAGAGTCCCCTGAGTCAGCTGCTACGGAAACTAAGTACTCAGCCGGACCCTGACCAGCCCCAGACCAACACAGCCGCCCAAACACCAATCCGAGTGAACCAAATCATTAAAAAATGCAAAGAAACCTACCTGGAACATTGGAACAAAATAACCGAAAGCCAAAGCAGATTAGAATGTTACCGGGCCCTAAAAAGAGAATATAAACTGGCAGACTACCTCACGACCATCAGAGACACAAAACAGAGACAGACCCTCACCAGGTACAGACTAAGCGACCACCAACTGGAAATTGAAAAAGGCAGATACAAGAAATCCTGGCAGCCTAGAGAGAATAGAATATGCGATCAATGTCTGGCTGGCGAGGTTGAAACAGAAATGCATTTCCTCCTAAAATGCGAAAAATTCAACACATCAAGAAACATATTATTCAACAAGCTAAGCCAAACAACCCCAGATTTCAAGGAATTGGATGATCTGTCAAAATTGAGATTAGTCCTAGGAGAAGGAGACAGACCATACCTTGGGGCCAAATATGTAACAACATGTCACAACCTGAGGACTGTTTAAAATTAAGACTGTTTAAAATTAATATTGAACGTACCAAATTAAGTACAAAGACTGTTTAAAATTAATATTGTTTAAAAGTAATATTGTATATACCCAACAAATGTCAAATCGATTGACACCTACAGAATGTTGGAAAACTGTACCTTTTTGCTATGTAAGCTTTGGCAATATGGTTCTCTGTAAACTTTCATGCCAATAAAGCATTTTAATTGGAATTGGAATTGGAATTGGACAAACAGACTGAATAACACAAGGGATAGACAGAGAAATACACTGAGGAAACCAGAGAGATAGACAAACAGACTGAATAACACAAGGGAGAGACAGAGAAATACACTGAGGAAACCAGAGAGAGAGACAAACAGACTGAATAACACAAGGGATAGACAGAGAAATACACTGAGGAAACCAGAGAGAGAGATAAACAGACTGAATAACACAAGGGAGAGACACAGAAATACACTGAGGAAACCAGAGAGAGAGACAAACAGACTGAATAACACAAGGGATAGACAGAGAAATACACTGAGGAAACCAGAGATAGAGAAAAACAGACTGAATAACACAAGGGATAGACACAGAAATACACTGAGGAAACCAGAGAGAGAGACAAACAGACTGAATAACACAAGGGATAGACAGAGAAATACACAGAGGAAACCAGAGAGTCAGTCAAACAGACTGAATAACACAAGGGATAGACAGAGAAATACACTGAGGAAACCAGAGAGAGAGAAAAACAGATTGAATAACACAAGGGATAGACAGGGAAATACACTGAGGAAACCAGAGAGTGAGACAAACAGACTGAATAACACAAGGGATAGACAGAGAAATACACTGAGGAAACCAGAGAGAGAGATAAACAGACTGAATAACACAAGGGAGAGACAGAGAAATACACTGAGGAAACCAGAGAGAGAGAGACAAACAGACTGAATAACACAAGGGATAGACAGAGAAATACACTGAGGAAACCAGAGAGAGAGACAAACAGACTGAATAACACAAGGGAGAGACAGAGAAATACACTGAGGAAACCAGAGAGAGAGACAAACAGACTGAATAACACAAGGGATAGACAGAGAAATACACTGAGGAAACCAGAGAGAGAGATAAACAGACTGAATAACACAAGGGAGAGACAGAGAAATGCACTGAGGAAACCAGAGAGAGAGAGACAAACAGATTGAATAACACAAGGGATAGACAGGGAAATACACTGAGGAAACCAGAGAGAGAGACAAACAGACTGAATAACACAAGGGATAGACAGAGAAATACACTGAGGAAACCAGAGAGAGAGAAAAACAGACTGAATAACACAAGGGAGAGACAGAGAAATACACTGAGGAAAACAGAGAGAGAGACAAACAGACTGAATAACACAAGGGATAGACAGGGAAATACACTGAGGAAACCAGAGAGTGAGACAAACAGACTGAATAACACAAGGGATAGACAGAGAAATACTCTGAGGAAACCAGAGAGAGAGATAAACAGACTGAATAACACAAGGGATAGACAGAGAAATACACTGAGGAAACCAGAGAGAGAGATAAACAGACTGAATAACACAAGGGATAGACAGAGAAATACACTGAGGAAACCAGAGAGTGAGACAAACAGACTGAATAACACAAGGGAGAGACAGAGAAATACACTGAGGAAACCAGAGAGAGAGATAAACAGACTGAATAACACAAGGGATAGACAGAGAAATACACTGAGGAAACCAGAGAGAGAGATAAACAGACTGAATAACACAAGGGATAGACAGAGAAATACACTGAGGAAACCAGAGAGAGAGACAAACAGACTGAATAACACAAGGGATAGACAGAGAAATACACTGAGGAAACCAGAGAGAGAGATAAACAGACTGAATAACACAAGGGAGAGACAGAGAAATACACTGAGGAAACCAGAGAGAGAGACAAACAGACTGAATAACACAAGGGATAGACAGGGAAATACACTGAGGAAACCAGAGAGTGAGACAAACAGACTGAATAACACAAGGGATAGACAGAGAAATACACTGAGGAAACCAGAGAGAGAGTCAAACAGACTGAATAACACAAGGGATAGACAGAGAAATACACTGAGGAAACCAGAGAGAGAGAGACAAACAGACTGAATAACACAAGGGAGAGACAGAAAAATACACTGAGGAAACCAGAGAGAGAGACAAACAGATTGAATAACACAAGGGAGAGACAGAGAAATACACTGAGGAAACCAGAGAGAGAGAGACAAACAGACTGAATAACACAAGGGATAGACAGGGAAATACACTGAGGAAACCAGAGAGAGAGAGACAAACAGACTGAATAACACAAGGGATAGACAGGGAAATACACTGAGGAAACCAGAGAGTGAGACAAACAGACTGAATAACACAAGGGATAGACAGAGAAATACACTGAGGAAACCAGAGAGAGAGACAAACAGCCTGAATAACACAAGGGATAGACAGAGAAATACACTGAGGAAACCAGAGAGAGAGACAAACAGACTGAATAACACAAGGGATAGACAGAGAAATACACTGAGGAAACCAGAGAGAGAGACAAACAGACTGAATAACACAAGGGATAGACACAGAAATACACAGAGGAAACCAGAGAGAGAGACAAACAGACTGAATAACACAAGGGATAGACAGAGAAATACACTGAGGAAACCAGAGAGAGAGACAAACAGACTGAATAACACAAGGGATAGACACAGAAATACACTGAGGAAACCAGAGAGAGAGACAAACAGACTGAATAACACAAGGGATAGACAGAGAAATACACTGAGGAAACCAGAGAGAGAGAGACAAACAGACTGAATAACACAAGGGAGAGACAGAGAAATACACTGAGGAAACCAGAGAGAGAGACAAACAGATTGAATAACACAAGTGAGAGACAGAGAAATACACTGAGGAAACCAGAGAGAGAGAGACAAACAGACTGAATAACACAAGGGATAGACAGGGAAATACACTGAGGAAACCAGAGAGAGAGAGACAAACAGACTGAATAACACAAGGGATAGACAGGGAAATACACTGAGGAAAACAGAGAGTGAGACAAACAGACTGAATAACACAAGGGATAGACAGAGAAATACACTGAGGAAACCAGAGAGAGAGACAAACAGACTGAATAACACAAGGGATAGACAGAGAAATACACTGAGGAAACCAGAGAGAGAGACAAACAGACTGAATAACACAATGGATAGACAGAGAAATACACTGAGGAAACCAGAGAGAGAGACAAACAGACTGAATAACACAAGGGATAGACACAGAAATACACTGAGGAAACCAGAGAGAGAGACAAACAGACTGAATAACACAAGGGATAGACAGAGAAATACACTGAGGAAACCAGAGAGAGAGACAAACAGACTGAATAACACAAGGGATAGACACAGAAATACACTGAGGAAACCAGAGAGAGAGACAAACAGACTGAATAACACAAGGGATAGACAGAGAAATACACTGAGGAAACCAGAGAGTCAGTCAAACTGACTGAATAACACAAGGGATAGACAGAGAAATACACTGAGGAAACCAGAGAGAGAGAGAAACAGACTGAATAACACAAGGGATAGACAGGGAAATATACTGAGGAAACCAGAGAGTGAGACAAACAGACTGAATAACACAAGGGATAGACAGAGAAATACACTGAGGAAACCAGAGAGAGAGATAAACAGACTGTATAACACAAGGGATAGACAGAGAAATACACTGAGGAAACCAGAGAGAGAGACAAACAGACTGAATAACACAATGGAGAGACAGAGAAATACACTGAGGAAACCAGAGAGAGAGATAAACAGACTGAATAACACAAGGGAGAGACAGAGAAATACACTGAGGAAACCAGAGAGAGAGAGACAAACAGATTGAATAACACAAGGGATAGACAGGGAAATACACTGAGGAAACCAGAGAGAGAGACAAACAGACTGAATAACACAAGGGATAGACAGAGAAATACACTGAGGAAACCAGAGAGAGAGATAAACAGACTGAATAACACAAGGGAGAGACAGAGAAATACACTGAGGAAACCAGAGAGAGAGACAAACAGACTGAATAACACAAGGGATAGACAGGGAAATACACTGAGGAAACCAGAGAGTGAGACAAACAGACTGAATAACACAAGGGATAGACAGAGAAATACACTGAGGAAACAAGAGAGAGAGATAAACAGACTGAATAACACAAGGGATAGACAGAGAAATACACTGAGGAAACCAGAGAGAGAGATAAACAGACTGAATAACACAAGGGATAGACAGAGAAATACACTGATGAAACCAGAGAGTGAGACAAACAGACTGAATAACACAAGGGAGAGACAGAGAAATACACTGAGGAAACCAGAGAGAGAGATAAACAGACTGAATAACACAAGGGATAGACAGAGAAATACACTGAGGAAACCAGAGAGAGAGATAAACAGACTGAATAACACAAGGGATAGACAGAGAAATACACTGAGGAAACCAGAGAGAGAGACAAACAGACTGAATAACACAAGGGATAGACCGAGAAATACACTGAGGAAACGAGAGAGAGAGAGACAAACAGACTGAATAACACAAGGGATAGACAGGGAAATACACTGAGGAAACCAGAGAGTGAGACAAACAGACTGAATAACACAAGGGATAGACAGAGAAATACACTGAGGAAACCAGAGAGAGAGACAAACAGACTGAATAACACAAGGGATAGACCGAGAAATACACTGAGGAAACGAGAGAGAGAGAGACAAACAGACTGAATAACACAAGGGAGAGACAGAGAAATACACTGCGGAAACCAGAGAGAGAGACAAACAGACTGAATAACACAAGGGATAGACAGGGAAATACACTGAGGAAACCAGAGAGAGAGAGACAAACAGACTGAATAACACAAGGGATAGACAGGGAAATACACTGAGGAAACCAGAGAGTGAGACAAACAGACTGAATAACACAAGGGATAGACAGAGAAATACACTGAGGAAACCAGAGAGAGAGACAAACAGACTGAATAACACAAGGGATAGACAGAGAAATACACTGAGGAAACCAGAGAGAGAGACAAACAGACTGAATAACACAAGGGATAGACAGAGAAATACAATGAGGAAACCAGAGAGAGAGACAAACAGACTGAATAACACAAGGGATAGACACAGAAATACACTGAGGAAACCAGAGAGAGAGACAAACAGACTGAATAACACAAGGGATAAACAGAGAAATACACTGAGGAAACCAGAGAGAGAGACAAACAGACTGAATAACACAAGGGATAGACACAGAAATACACTGAGGAAACCAGAGAGAGAGACAAACAGACTGAATAACACAAGGGAGAGACAGAGAAATACACTGAGGAAACCAGAGAGAGAGAGACAAACAGATTGAATAACACAAAGGGAGGGACAGAGAAATACACTGAGGAAACCAGAGAGAGAGACAAACAGACTGAATAACACGAGGGATAGACAGAGAAATACACTGAGGAAACCAGAGAGGGAGACAAATAGACTGAATAACACAAGGGATAGACAGAGAAATACACTGAGGAAACCGGAGAGAGAGACAAACAGACTGAATAACACAAGGGATAGACAGAGAAATACACTGAGGAAACCAGAGAGAGAGACAAACAGACTGAATAACACAAGGGAGAGACAGAGAAATACACTGAGGAAACCAGAGAGAGAGACAAACAGACTGAATAACACAATGGATAGACAGAGAAATACACTGAGGAAACCAGAGAGAGAGACAAACAGACTGAATAACACAAGGGATAGACACAGAAATACACTGAGGAAACCAGAGAGAGAGACAAACAGACTGAATAACACAAGGGATAGACAGAGAAATACACTGAGGAAACCAGAGAGAGAGACAAACAGACTGAATAACACAAGGGATAGACACAGAAATACACTGAGGAAACCAGAGAGAGAGACAAACAGACTGAATAACACAAGGGATAGACAGAGAAATACACTGAGGAAACCAGAGAGTCAGTCAAACTGACTGAATAACACAAGGGATAGACAGAGAAATACACTGAGGAAACCAGAGAGAGAGAGAAACAGACTGAATAACACAAGGGATAGACAGGGAAATATACTGAGGAAACCAGAGAGTGAGACAAACAGACTGAATAACACAAGGGATAGACAGAGAAATACACTGAGGAAACCAGAGAGAGAGATAAACAGACTGTATAACACAAGGGATAGACAGAGAAATACACTGAGGAAACCAGAGAGAGAGACAAACAGACTGAATAACACAATGGAGAGACAGAGAAATACACTGAGGAAACTAGAGAGAGAGATAAACAGACTGAATAACACAAGGGAGAGACAGAGAAATACACTGAGGAAACCAGAGAGAGAGAGACAAACAGATTGAATAACACAAGGGATAGACAGGGAAATACACTGAGGAAACCAGAGAGAGAGACAAACAGACTGAATAACACAAGGGATAGACAGAGAAATACACTGAGGAAACCAGAGAGAGAGATAAACAGACTGAATAACACAAGGGAGAGACAGAGAAATACACTGAGGAAACCAGAGAGAGAGACAAACAGACTGAATAACACAAGGGATAGACAGGGAAATACACTGAGGAAACCAGAGAGTGAGACAAACAGACTGAATAACACAAGGGATAGACAGAGAAATACACTGAGGAAACAAGAGAGAGAGATAAACAGACTGAATAACACAAGGGATAGACAGAGAAATACACTGAGGAAACCAGAGAGAGAGATAAACAGACTGAATAACACAAGGGATAGACAGAGAAATACACTGATGAAACCAGAGAGTGAGACAAACAGACTGAATAACACAAGGGAGAGACAGAGAAATACACTGAGGAAACCAGAGAGAGAGATAAACAGACTGAATAACACAAGGGATAGACAGAGAAATACACTGAGGAAACCAGAGAGAGAGATAAACAGACTGAATAACACAAGGGATAGACAGAGAAATACACTGAGGAAACCAGAGAGAGAGACAAACAGACTGAATAACACAAGGGATAGACAGAGAAATACACTGAGGAAACCAGAGAGAGAGATAAACAGACTGAATAACACAAGGGAGAGACAGAGAAATACACTGAGGAAACCAGAGAGAGAGACAAACAGACTGAATAACACAAGGGATAGACAGGGAAATACACTGAGGAAACCAGAGAGTGAGACAAACAGACTGAATAACACAAGGGATAGACAGAGAAATACACTGAGGAAACCAGAGAGAGAGACAAACAGACTGAATAACACAAGGGATAGACCGAGAAATACACTGAGGAAACGAGAGAGAGAGAGACAAACAGACTGAATAACACAAGGGAGAGACAGAGAAATACACTGCGGAAACCAGAGAGAGAGACAAACAGACTGAATAACACAAGGGATAGACAGGGAAATACACTGAGGAAACCAGAGAGAGAGAGACAAACAGACTGAATAACACAAGGGATAGACAGGGAAATACACTGAGGAAACCAGAGAGTGAGACAAACAGACTGAATAACACAAGGGATAGACAGAGAAATACACTGAGGAAACCAGAGAGAGAGACAAACAGACTGAATAACACAAGGGATAGACAGAGAAATACACTGAGGAAACCAGAGAGAGAGACAAACAGACTGAATAACACAAGGGATAGACAGAGAAATACAATGAGGAAACCAGAGAGAGAGACAAACAGACTGAATAACACAAGGGATAGACACAGAAATACACTGAGGAAACCAGAGAGAGAGACAAACAGACTGAATAACACAAGGGATAAACAGAGAAATACACTGAGGAAACCAGAGAGAGAGACAAACAGACTGAATAACACAAGGGATAGACACAGAAATACACTGAGGAAACCAGAGAGAGAGACAAACAGACTGAATAACACAAGGGAGAGACAGAGAAATACACTGAGGAAACCAGAGAGAGAGAGACAAACAGATTGAATAACACAAAGGGAGGGACAGAGAAATACACTGAGGAAACCAGAGAGAGAGACAAACAGACTGAATAACACGAGGGATAGACAGAGAAATACACTGAGGAAACCAGAGAGGGAGACAAATAGACTGAATAACACAAGGGATAGACAGAGAAATACACTGAGGAAACCGGAGAGAGAGACAAACAGACTGAATAACACAAGGGATAGACAGAGAAATACACTGAGGAAACCAGAGAGAGAGACAAACAGACTGAATAACACAAGGGAGAGACAGAGAAATACACTGAGGAAACCAGAGAGAGAGACAAACAGACTGAATAACGCAAGGGAGAGACAGAGAAATGCACTGAGGAAACCAGAGAGAGACAAACAGACTGAATAACACAAGGGAGAGACAGGGAAATACACTGAGGAAACCAGAGATGGAGACAAACAGACTGAATAACACAAGGGATAGACACAGAAATACACTGAGGATACCAGAGAGAGAGACAAACAGACTGAATAACACAAGGGATAGACAGAGAAATACACTGAGGAAACCAGAGAGTCAGTCAAACAGACTGAATAACACAAGGGATAGACACAGAAATACACTGAGGAAACCAGAGAGAGAGACAAACAGACTGAATAACACAAGGGATAGACAGAGACATACACTGAGGAAAACAGAGAGAGAGACAAACAGACTGAATAACACAAGGGAGAGACAGAGAAATACACTGAGGAAACCAGAGAGAGAGACAAACAGACTGAATAACACAAGGGATAGACAGAGAAATACACTGAGGAAACCAGAGAGAGAGATAAACAGACTGAATAACACAAGGGAGAGACAGAGAAATACACTGAGGAAACCAGAGAGAGAGAGACAAACAGATTGAATAACACAAAGGGAGGGACAGAGAAATACACTGAGGAAACCAGAGAGAGAGACAAACAGACTGAATAACACAAGGGATAGACAGAGAAATACACTGAGGAAACCAGAGAGAGAGACAAACAGACTGAATAACACAAGGGATCGACAGAGAAATACACTGAGGAAACCAGAGAGAGAGACAAACAGACTGAATAACACAAGGGAGAGACAGGGAAATACACTGAGGAAACCAGAGAGGGAGACAAACAGACTGAATAACACAAGGGAGAGACAGAGAAATACACTGAGGAAACCAGAGAGAGAGACAAACAGACTGAATAACACAAGGGAGAGACAGAGAAATACACTGAGGAAACCAGAGAGAGAGACAAACAGACTGAATAACACAAGGGAGAGACAGAGAAATACACTGAGGAAACCAGAGAGAGAGACAAACAGATTGAATAACACAAGCGAGAGACCGGGAAATACACTGAGAAAACCAGAGAGGGAGACAAACAGACTGAATAACACAAGGGAGAGACAGAGAAATACACTGAGGAAACCAGAGAGAGAGATAAACAGACTGAATAACACAAGGGAGAGACAGAGAAATACACTGAGGAAACCAGAGAGAGAGATAAACAGACTGAATAACACAAGGGAGGGACAGAGAAATACACTGAGGAAACCAGAGAGAGAGACAAACAGACTGAATAACACAAGGGAGAGACAGGGAAATACACTGAGGAAACCAGAGAGAGAGATAAACAGACTGAATAACACAAGGGAGAGACAGGGAAATACACTGAGGAAACCAGAGAGAGAGACAAACAGACTGAATAACACAAGGGAGAGACAGAGAAATACACTGAGGAAACCAGAGAGAGAGATAAACAGACTGAATAACACAAGGGGGGGCAGAGAAATACACTGAGGAAACCAGAGAGAGAGACAAACAGAGTGAATAACACAAGGGAGAGACAGGGAAATACACTGAGGAAACCAGAGAGAGAGAGACAAACAGACTGAATAACACAAGGGATAGACAGAGAAATACACTGAGGAAACCAGAGAGAGAGACAAACAGACTGAATAACACAAGGGATAGACAGAGAAATACACTGAGGAAACCAGAGAGAGAGACAAACAGACTGAATAACACAAGGGAGAGACAGGGAAATACACTGAGGAAACCAGAGAGAGAGACAAACAGACTGAATAACACAAGGGAGAGACAGAGAAATACACTGAGGAAACCAGAGAGAGAGACAAACAGACTGAATAACACAAGGGAGAGACAGGGAAATACACTGAGGAAACCAGAGAGAGAGACAAACAGACTGAATAACACAAGGGATAGACACAGAAATACACTGAGGAAACCAGAGAGAGAGACAAACAGACTGAATAACACAAGGGATAGACAGAGAAATACACTGAGGAAACCAGAGAGAGACAAACAGACTGAATAACACAAGGGAGAGACAGGGAAATACACTGAGGAAACCAGAGAGAGTCAGTCAAACAGATTGTATATCACAAGGGATAGACAGAGAAATACACTGAGGAAACCAGAGAGAGTCAGTCAAATAGATTGAATAACACGAGGTAGTGTCAGAGACTGAGCGAAAGACAGAAACTGCGAGAGAAAAAGAGGGAGAGTTAGACAGTCGGGGAAACAGAGACAGAGATAAAGAGAGAGAATTGCATGAAGGCACTTTCTGCTGTGTATTATTTTCCTTACTCTGTAATGATGTTCCCTGTTACATAAAGTTTTTCCGTGTTGGGTAAAGTTGTTCCCTGTTGCGAAAAGACATTCCCTGTTGTGGAAAAGTTTTCCATGTTGGGCAGAGAAGTTTTCTGCTTTCTAAAGATGTTGGCGGTGGTGTAATGTGTTCTCTGGTGTGTAAAGGTTTTCCCTGATGTGGAAATGTATTTAGCTCCCGATGCCTCTCAGTGCTGTGTTTTAGTGAGGTGCTTGGGTGACGGTGTTTGGTTTGGGTTCAGGCCTATTACGGACAATAGCAAATTCTGCAAATAATACTGAACAAAACCACGCTGCCTGCACGGTTTACTGCTGTTGTTAAAGGGCCGAAATTTGTTGGTGAAAATAAGAATGCAAATAGCTAAGAATGGTTTCAATCCACCGACATATGGGTTATGGGCCCAACACTCCTCCGCTGCGCCGCTCTGCTGTCGGCTGGTGCAGAACCCCGGCTGGTGTTTAGGTTCCAATGCCCCACAGTGCTGTGTGTGAGCGAGATAAATTTCAGCATCCAGGCTGTGTTGAAAGCTGCAGCATGGCCGTCAAAAAGCCCCGAGACCCGGACCCCGCAGCACTCGTGTTTGCAGGCTCACATGGCTGCACAATGTCACAAGGACACTCAGTATTACAACACGCACAATGACACAGGCACAGAATGACATGCAGAACATCAGCAACTGTCTCTCAGGCCACACAAAGGCAGGGACAGAGAAAGACAATGAGGATACCAGAGAGAGAGCGATAAGCAGACTGAATAACACAAGGGAGAGACAGAGACTGAGGGAAAGACCGAGACTGCGAGAGAAACAGAGAGGGAGATAGACAGACAGGGAAACGGAAACTGAGATGAAGAGAGAGACTTACATGATGGAGCTTTCTGCTGTGTAAAGATATTACCTGTTGTGTAAAGATATTCCCTGTTTTATAAAGTTGTTCCCTGTTGTGTAAAGATGTTCTCTGTTGTATAATGTTTTTCCCTGTGGTTGTGAGATGTTGTCTGCATTGTAAAGATGTCCGCTATTTTGTAATGTGTTTCCTGTTGTGTAAATATTCTCCGTGTTGTATAATGGTGATACCCTCTTCTGTAAAGGTATTCCCTGTTGTGGAAAGGTATTCCCTGTTGTATAAAGGTGTTCCTTGTTGAACGAATGTGTTTGCTGTTGTGTAAATGTGTTGCCTGTTGTGTAAATATGTCCTGTATTACTGTCCATCACTGTGACAATGTGCTAGGGTTTTACGCTGGCCTAGACCACCATCTGGTGGCGAAGAGGCGGTGCTGCAGGAATGGGCTGACTGAAAGATGAAGGACAAGGCTTTTGCAAGTTTGCAGCATTTGCAGGTTATGTGGTGCGAATATAATGATTTGAAAGTTGTGTTGCAGGTTTTGTGTCTATTGGAAGAGGAAAGTTGCTGCAAGTAAAGCGTAAAGTGTGATAAAAATACCTCCTGCATTGAGGCTGAAATTTACCATAATTATAAGAGAGAATAATAGGGGATATTTGCCCTGCTAATCCCAAATTCCTCACACTAATGGTATGAAAAACACATCTGACTCTCATCCTGAACAAAGAGCCCAGATCACCATCTTTTTAACAGAATGGAACTTCTCTTAACATTGTCTCAATATAACTTTCACTGTCTGCATAGGTAAGATTGAAGAAACATATTCATGTTATATTAATCGGATTGGAGCACAGGAGCAGATTGGAGGTGCTGTTCAACCGGGAAGTTTGGACGGGCGAACGGGGAAACGACGGAGAGATGGAGGCTGCGAGGGTGACAGCAATGCGGGGGGGGGGGGGTGCGTGGTCGATAGATTGCAAGAAATGGAAGGAACAAAAATGTAAAAGTGGTGCATATCTGAATAAATGAGAGGCAGCAGGTGTGGAGACGAGTGAGTGAACGAGCTGAATTCAGTTGGTTGGGTGACGGTGTTTGTAGTGTTCGGTGCGGGGTTCAGGCCAATTATGGAGCAGAGGAAATTCTGAAAGGCATATCTGCCTGTCAATAGAAACTGAAAGAACAGTTGAAGACGTGATGTAGTACTGGTTAAAACCGCCATGTCTGCACTGTCTACTGCAGTGATGAAATGTATGAGTGCTGCAGCATCCGGCAGCAGTGGCATTTGACCCCTTGCCCCCGAAGAGACTACAGTCTAAATCCAGTACCTGGGACCGCTCGGCCACGCCAATCCTGTTGGAGTCATGGACTATCAACTGGTGATTGTAGTGTGGCTTGGTCTTGTAAATAAAAATGGAAACAAAAGGACATTAGATTCGTGATCGGCAAACTCTCTTCTGCTACAACCCACTAGATCGTGGGCAGCACGGTGGCATAGTGGTTAGCACTGTTGCCTCACAGCTCCAGGGACCCGGGTTCGAATCTGGTCCTCGGGTGACTGTCTGTGTGGAGTTTGCACATTCTCCCCGTGTTTGCGTGGGTTTCCTCCGGGTGCTCCGGTTTCCTCCCACAGTCCAAAGATGTGCAGGTTAGGTTGATTGGCTATGATAAAATTGACCTTTAGTGTTAGGGGGATTAAATACGTGGGGTTACGGGGATAGGGTGGGATATGTGTTGGTGTAGGGTTTACGGGGATCGGGGGTGGGATATGTGTCGGTGCAGGCTCGATGGGCCGAAATGGCCTCTATCTGCACTGTGAGGTTTCTGTGATTTCTGTGATCAGAAGAAGCTACCTGTTCACAGGGCAACACTAATAAATAAATGTTCTTTGGAACACACCCAGTTTAAATTCAATTCATAATTTATCCCTGTTGTGTATTGCAAGCAGGAAGTTGGTGTAAGTGTGATAATAAAATCAGTGCAATCTGATTGTGGATAGCAATAGATGTTTTATTGTTGGTTAAAGCAAGAATGCAAACAGCAAAAGATGCTTTTGACCCATCGACATCTGAGTTGTGGGCCCAGCACGCTTTCGCTGCGCCACTCCACTGCCTGTTGGTGTTTGGTTCCCGGCTGGTGTTTAGGTTCCGATGCCCCACAGTGCTTTGTGTGTGCGAGACAAATTTCAGCATCCAGGCTGTGCTGAAAGCTATAGCATGGCCCTCAAACAGCCCAGAGACCGGGACCCCACAGCACCCGTGTTGGCGAGCTCACATGGCTACACAATGTCACAAGGACACTCAGTATTACACCACGCACAATCGGACAGACACAAAATGACACACAGAAAACCAGCAAGAGTCTTTCTGGCCACACAAAGGGAGGGATGGAGAAAGACACTGAAGAAACCAAAGAGAGAGAGAGAGAGGCAGACCGAATAACAGGAGGGAGAGACAGAGACTGAGGGAAAACCGAGACTGCGAGAGAAACAGAGAGGAAGATAGACAGACATCGGAAACGGAGACTGAGATGAAGAGAGAGACTTACGTGAAGGTGCTTTCTTCGGTGTAAAAATATTCCCTGTTGTATAAAGGTGTTCCCTGTTGTATGAATGTGTTCCCTGTTGTGTAAAGGTGTTGCCTGTTGTTGACAGATGTTGTCTACTTTGTAAAGCAGTTGGCTATTGCTAATGTGTTTCCTGTTATGTAAAGGTTCTCCGTTTTGGGTAATGGTATTCCCTGTTGTTTAAAGTTATTCCCTGTTGTATAAAGGTGTTCCCTGTTGTATGAATGTGTTCCCTGTTGTGTAATGATGTTCTCTGTTGTATAGCAAGCCCACGGACAACCTCACGATGCTTCACTTCTCCAGCTTCCACCCTAACCACGTTAAAGAAGCCATCCCCTATGGACAAGCCCTGCGAATACACAGGATCTGCTCAGACGAGGAGAAACGCGATGGACACCTACAGACACTGAAAGACGCCCTTGTAAGAACGGGATATGACGCTCGACTCGTCGATCGACAGTTCCGACGGGCCACAGCGAAAAATCGCATAGACCTCCTCAGAAAACAAACACGGGACACAACCAACAGAGTACCCTTCGTCTTCCAGTACTTCCCCGGAGCGGAGAAACTACGCCATGTTCTTTGCAGCCTTCAACATGTCATCGATGACGACGAAAACCTCGCTAAGGCCATCCCCACGCCTCCACTACTCGCTTTCAAACAGCCGCCTAACCTCAAACAGACCATCGTTTGCAGCAAATTACCCAGCTTCCAGGAGAACAGCGACCATGACACCACACAACCCTGCCACAGCAACCTCTGCAAGACATGCCAGATCATCAACACAGATACCATCATCACACGTGAGGACACCACCCACCAGGTACATGGTACGTACTCATGTGACTCGGCCAACGTTGTCTACCTCATACGTTGCAGGAAAGGATGCCCCGGAGCATGGTACATCGGCGAGACCATGCAGACGCTGCGACAACGGATGAACGGACACCGCGCAACAATCACCAGGCAGGAATGTTCCCTCCCAGTCAGGGAACACTTCAGCAGTCAAGGACATTCAGCCTCCGATCTTCGGGTAAGCATTCTCCAAGGTGGCCTTTGAGACACACGACAACGCAAAATCGTCGAGCAGAAACTAATAGCCAAGTTCCGCACCCATGAGGACGGCCTTAACCGAGATCTTGGGTTCATGTCACGCTACATGTAACCCCACCTGATGCAGGGTCATCCAGACTCGAGTCGACATTGGCTGTTCTCTCTACACAGATGCGGCCGGACCTGCTGTGATTTCCAGCCAAAAAAAATGTTTTTTGTCTGTTTTTTTGTTTTTCATACAGACCCCAGCATCTGCAATATTTGACCCCTTGTGACCCCACCTCATTGTTCTTTGATGTAATGTTTCCCTGATTGACTGTTTGGACACCATTCACACCTTTGACTGCTGTGATTATCTCCCTGCCGAGGTGCGATAAATGGCAGTTGGAAAGGTTACCTGTAAACATCTGACATGATTCTCTGACTATATAACCTGTGTCTTTATGCATTTCTCCACTTCACCTGAAGAAGGAGCAGCGCTCCGAAAGCTTGTGATTTCAAATAAAGCTGTTGGACTATAACCTGGTGTTGTGTGATTTCTTACATTTGTCCACCCCAGTCCAACTCCGGCATCTCCACACCTTGTATAAAGGTGTTCCCTGTTGTATGAATGTGTTCCCTGTTGTGTAAAGGTGTTGCCTGTTCCGTAAATGTTTCCCTGCTCTGTAAATGCGTTCCCTGTTGTGTAAATGTGTCCTGTGTTACTGTCCGTCTCCTCACTGTGACAATGTTCTAGGGCTTCACACTGGCCTAGACCACCATCTGGTGGTGGAGAGGCGGCGCTGCAGGAATGGGTTGAGAGAAAGGGGAAGGCCAAGGCTGCTGCAAGTTTGCAAAATTTGCAGCTTATGTTGGTGCGAATAAAGTGACTTGAAAGTTGTTTTACACGTTTCTTGTTTTTTGCAAGAAGGAAGTTGCTGTAAGTAAAGCGTACAGTGTGATTAAAAAGACCTGCCGCATTGAGCCTGAAATTTACCATAATTGTAAGTGGAGGGAACAATAGGGACTATTTGCCCTCCGAATCACAGCTTCCTCACACTAATGGTATAAAAAGCACATCTGACTCTCATCCTGAACACAGAGTGCAGATCACCACCTTTTCATACAGAACAGATCTTCTCTTAACCTTGTCTTAATGTAAGATTCACTGTCTGGATATGTTAGATTGAAGAAACATACTCGTGTTATATTAATCGGATTGGAGCACAGGAGCAAATGGGAGGGGCTGTTGAACCGGCAAGTTTGGAAGGGCGAACGGGGAAACGACGGAGAGATGGTGGCTGCGAGAGTGACAGCAATGGGGGGCGCGGTCGATAGATTGCAAGAAATGGAAGAAACAAAAATGTAAAAGTGGTGCATATCTGAATAAGTGAGAGGCAGCAGGTGTGGAGACGAGTGAGTGAACGAGCTGAATTCAGTTGGTTGGGTGGCGGTGTTTGTCGTGTTCGGTGTGGGGTTGAGCCCAATTATGGACCTGCGGAAATTCTGCAAGTCGGATCTGCTTGTCAATAACAACTGAAGGGAAAGGTGAAGATGTGACATAATTCTGAAAGAAAGCACCACGCCTGCACGGTTTACTGCTGTTGGTAAAGCAACGAAATTTATGAATGAGTGATACTCGAACCAACGAGCGCCGAAAATACTGGATTATAAATCCAGCGCATTAGACCGATAGGACACGTTACCACATCAATCCACTTCGGCTTCTGCAACTAGAAACTGGTGATTGAAATGTGTCTTGGTCTTGTAAATAAAAGTGGAAAAGAAAGGAAATTAGATTCATGGACGGCAATCTCTCTTCTGATGCAACCCACCAGATCAGAAGAAGCTACCTGTTCACAGGGCAACACTAACAAATAGATGTTTGTTGAAACACACCCATTGTAAATGTTAGTCATAATTTATTCCTGTTGTGTATTGCAAGCAGGAAGTTGGTGTAAGTGAGATTAAAAAATAAGAATGGTTCCCACCCATCGACCACTGGGTTACGGGCCCAATACTTTTCCGCTGCGCCACTCTGCTGACAGCTGGTGCTTAGTTCCCGGCTGTTATTTGGGTTCCGATGTCCAACAGTGCTGTTGTTGCAAGACAGATTTCCGCATCCAGGCTGTGTTGCAAGCTATAGCATGGCCCTCAAACAGCCCAGAGACCCTGACACCGCAACACCCTTGTTGGCAGGCTCACATGGCTACACAATGTCAGAAGGACACTCAGTATTACTCCACTGGCAATGGGACAGACACAGAATGACACACAGAAAACCAGCAATGGACTTTCAGGCCACACATGGGGCCACTGAGGAAACCAAAGAGAGACAGACAAACATGCATTGTATGAAAATGTTGTCTTTGATTCCATGAAATGAACAGTGGTGAGCATACTGCTGCTGCCTTCCTGCTTCCAATGGGAACAATCGCTTCATCGATCAGTCTTCTGCCAGGCAGCATGGATATTCTACTTCCCTTATACCAATATTCCAAGTGCAGCGTTCTTGCCATGAAAATCCAGCTGGAAAATAGGCCACAGTAGATAATCCATTCTGAAAACCCTTTTCTACACTTTCCTCAGTTTTACACATACATGGATTAGAATGGAAAGCTTAAACAATAACAATTGCCAGAGAACTTCAGCTTCCTTGTATTGCTCTGCACCCTGATCACGTGACAACAACCAACCAATCACATAGAGCGGCGTGAGAACGCCCCCATTGAATGTGTCCAATCAGGGCCTGAGGATTGAGCTACTCCGTCACAATCAGCTGCAGTACGTTGGAGGACTCAGCTGTGAGCGGATGACTTGTTGCTGTCGCTGGCGCCACGGCCGAGAAGCGAGCAGCCCCTGCAATCTCTTGTTTTCAGCCAAATGCTAGAGGTATGAATTTCTAATCACAGAATCTTTGACGTGAACTGATTTGGTTGCTGTGTTTGAATGCGGTTTAGTGCTTCGCACGGGCATTGTGCCTTTCTTTTTGAGTGCGGTTGTCAGTGTGTGATCGGTTAACGTTTTAAGACTGAAACGAAGTGCAATGTCTGATTCAAACTGCTGCCGCATATGGGGCTCTGCCAAATTGAGGCCATTCGACACTACGAACGGGATTCAAATTGCCTTTTCTCTCGTGTGTTGCTTATACGGCCGCGTAGTACGAACTGAAGAGGCAACCCTGGCCGACGGTTCACCGAGCAATATGCTCCTAACCGCGTACCTTTCTGAGTCCCCTGAGAATATACAGTTTTGGGTGTGTGAGGGAGCATAAAAAGACCCTAGTGGGTTTTGGCATCACGAGACCCAGTATGTGGTTCCTATGTCGAGTCGACGTGCCCTGATACAATCTTACCACGTGCCCGCGCATTTGGGAGGGTATAATTTATATTACATTATAGCTGACACCTGCTAGTGGCCCAGCATGGCCAGAGAGATCCACGAGTATTGGCGCCTATGTCTACCTTGCCTCCAAACGGGAATCGGGGGTCACATACATTTACGTATGGGGCACGCCCGGCGGCCCAGGGGACCCTGGACGCACTTACAAATGGATTTCACAGGACCCCTACCCCCCAGCAGCGGGTATAACCATGTCTTTGTAGTCATCGACCTTTTTACCCGTTGGGTCGAGGCCTTCCCCACTAGGAGGAATACAGCCGACGCAGCTGCGAAAATCCTAGCGATGGAAGTCATTCCCCGATGGGGGTTGCATTACCAGATAGATTCCGACCAGGGAACCCACTTCACCGGCAAGGCCATGAAACAGGCTTTAGCCCTCCTGGGGGTTCGAGAACATTTCCACATCCCTTACCATCCGCAATCCTCAGGAATGGTGGAAGGGATGAACCGTACTTTAAAACAGTCTGTGACTAAGGCCATTTTACAGACCAGAAAGTGCTGGCATGCAGTCCTCCCCGCCATTCTTTGGGGCACACGTGCCACGCCAGCCAAAGACACTGGCTTAAAACCGTTCGAACTAATGACTGGACGAGCTATGGTGTTACCACAAGACGCAACCCCTCAGGGTACGGGGGACACTTCCCATTTCCAGACAACACTCCTGACCTACCTACGCCTGATCAGTGAGGCCAATCAGGCCAAACACTTTCGGGTTCAACACTTACAAGAGGCACATGATGTCAAAAGACAAAGGGGAATTTGGGAAGCGCCCCTTTGTGTAGGACAGTGGGTGAGGGTTCAGCGACCGGTTCGCGTTACCTTTGAGCCACGGTGGGATGGGCCCTTCCAGCTCCTCCTAAGTACAGGAACCACCGTTTGCCAACAGGAAAAATTAGATGTAAGATGGAGACACTGGAGCCAGACCAATTCAGTGATGGAGCCTGGGGGAGAGATTTCTCCATCGCTCGGGGACCCTATGATTAAAAGGAAATAATAACGAATATTGACCTCTCTTTTCTCCCCTATATTTGATCAGGACCGGATTTAGAACGACTAAGTCGATTCTTCGGGTCGCTATTCTACCTGTCTCTTTCTTACAGATGTGTGGGCCCGACCTCTTTGCTGCGACCACTTCCGGGGATGTCGACCTTTCGATGGCCCAGTTTTTCGACTTAACCAGAGATCCTGCGAACTCTCACTACTATACGACTCTAACCTTCCTCGGAACTCATCCCTTGACTCTAGAGTTCCGATTATCTCCCTTTTGTGGTAGGACTACCGGACCCCTCGTTCCAGATCCCAACAAAACTCAGAATCTTTTATTTACCCTACCCCATGCAGAGGAGATAGACCGGTTCCGAGACACAGCTTCTCTTTGGGAACCGCTGATGTCGGGACTGGAGAACCTTCCCTAGGGGATATCCACCCCCTTTTATAGGCCCCTCCTGCCTCCGAAGGAGGACAGTGCAACCTCTCTTCACATATTCCCGTCCGGCGGCTGCTAGCCATCACCGAATTACGATAAGTCAGGTAAGTTACACTGAGCCACTGTCACAAGGCCACCGCCTCTGCCTCAACGCCACATATGAAGTAGCCTTAACCCCGCTCCGAGTCTTGCGCACACAGCTAAGAATAGGACAGACGGAAAGGGGGCCGGAGACGGACAGAGGGTCAGAGGGAGAGAGAGAGAGAGCCTGCTGGTTAACATAAGCTAGTGCCGAGACTGCTAAACGAACTGGACTCCTTATGACTGGCGGTGGTATAGGATAACGATGGGGCGGCTTATCTTGGGAATGATAGAGTTACTGTTCGGTGAACAAACAAAACCCACCATGGCAGTGGAGTGCTGCGTCGACCGGCCGGGAGCCCCCTTTTTCTGTGAGATGACCACTGGTCCACACAAAACACACAAGGGGGTCTGTACCAGTAAATCACAGGAAGGAAGGACAGGATATGCTGCCACAATAATGCGGGGCGCTGGCACCCCTACTGTACGCCCACCCTAGAGAGATGTCAAACTTTCGGGATTTCAGAACAATACGAGGAGCCCGGGCTACCACCTGTGATTGACTGCTACTGGGGAGCCCCACACACACACCCGCCCCCAGTGTTTTCCATGACACCATCCTCCCCGGAGTGCGAGCCACTGACCTGCACCCCCACACCCATGACAGAGGGGCCTGCTAGTGTGCTGGTGTTCACCCGTACTGGGGATATATTGTATGATAAGGTGCGTCATGAATTAGTGTCAGTGGTGCTGAACCTGGCCAACACCGCCCTGCCTGCTTGGTGTTCGCCACAAACTCAACAGTTACACCAATGCTTTCTAACACAGGTATTGAAACAATGCGTGGATCGTAGCGGAGGCAGATACAGACATAAAAGCCGGCGGGTATGGTGACGTAAGAGACATTTAGTTAATGATGCAGAGGCGGTCTTTAACACCGGCACATCGGTTGTTAACACCATTGATCTGCCTACCAAAGATCAGAAGGTCTGTGATCAGGGTTCCCACATTAAAGCCATCTTATAAAAGCAGAATAAGAATGAGGGCCAAGCGTTAAAGGAGGACCAGATATTAATTGTATACCTCCAGGATATAGCTACTGTATTAGAAACACACGCGCAGATTATAAATAACATAATTAAAGAGGAATATAGTGCCTCACAGCAGGCAGCAGCAATCGACGTTTGCAGCACATTTGGGAATTGGATAGTGGAGCAAACCTGAGGAAACTTGGAACAGATACAGGCAGGGGAGGTACCCCTTTGGATTACCAACCAACAGTTAAATGCAACCCTGACCCACGGACATGCTGGGGCGGGTACGCCCAAACTTCACTTAAGTAGCCTCAATATGACAGTTTGTGAATTCCGAGCCATGGTACCAGTATACCCCACGAAGGTCGAATGCAAACCAGACGCGGGGGTCTCCTGGATTTAGATTTGGTCGTCCCTGTGATGACACCGGAGACACAAGGGCGGGAGGTATATCAGGTACAAAATATTGGTATACTAAATATGGCATACATACATCTTACCACAATATGTTAACTTACGCAGTGATGGTGAAAGAAAACCGGATGGGTATCAAGCTGGAAGGATGTGCCACCAGACATGCCATCATCATGTGCCCGCATGCAATCAGCCAAAGCCCGCAAGCCCAATGTGGTTTCAATAACACAGGCATGGAGATTAACTGCACCATGGAGGCACTGGACGCAGCCTCAAAGCCCACCCAGGTGGCATACGCTGGTAAAGGCAAATACTGTGTAACCACCAACTTGGAGACGTTTGAGTATGCAAATCTAACTTGCAACATCCCCAGTCCAGAGTTTTGCTTCACACCAGCAGTTCTGGTACGGACTGGATACGAGGAGTTGGTGGACATATTGCAGTTTAATATTACCTCTCTTCACGTGTCTGAAGACATCAAGTGTTGATTGTGGAACTACATCAGCACCTTTCAGTATCCTATACCCCGACTGCCCGAACACCTGAGAAAGTTACGGAAGGAGATACGGCTCTCCCAAAAGGTGTACTACACTCTGCAACAACGGAAAACGGATTTGAAGAAAGACATCGACGCGATGAAGGTGACCACATGGGTGGATGACATTTGGGACTAAATATAGAGATCCATTCATGGATCCGACTGATTTCACATGTATTAGTCGTGGTGCAGTTAGTAATTGCCCTGACCTTGTTCTGTATGACGTGCAGGAAATGTCAAGGGACTCGGGTGAAACAAATGGGAAAACAAGTTGTTAAAACTGCTAATGCTTGTATTGCTCTTACTCCAAGCGTTTCAGATGATGACTTTAACAACTTGTTGGAAAAATCAAGTGTATGAATAATGAAGCAATCGTAGAATGAATCAGGTAATGCCTAAATATTAACTTCACTCATCTGACACATGTCTGGTGCCTCGATGGGTGTCCACCCCAACAGGATTCATACCAGACCATATGCAGCAAATGTGCGGCCTACCTGGAATAGCCAAAGGCCTGGGGCCAGGAGATGGGGGGAAGTGTAGAACAATTTTGTGGGGGGGGGCTGCGGTTTACAGGGAAATCTTCATCATTCGTGCTATTTGACCTGGGAAAAGCTATATGCATTTCTGACATACTATCAACCCACCAGCTTATCACAATATCGTAGCGTAGAGAGCACACCCTCCAACGCGGCTTTAATGGTCCTTTCCGGGGGTTGGAAGGGGGAACTGAAGGGTCCAGCTTGTTATGTCATATTGCATTGCAAATGACTATTATTTTGCAAAGTGATATTCCATTGCAGCGTGCTATTGCATTGCAAATGCCGATTATATTACTCAGCGATATTCCACTGCAACTTTCTATTGCATTGCAAAGGACGTTCATATTACAAAGTGATCTCCACTGCAATGTTGCATTGCATTGCAAATTACTATTATGTTGCAATGTGATGTTCCATTGCAAAGTCCTATTGCATTGCAAATGTGCTATCGCATTGAAAATGAATAGTATATAGCAAACCGATATTCCATTGCAATGTTCTACTGCATTGCAAATGCCGAGCGTATTGCAAAGAGGTATTCCATTGCAATGTGCTATTGCATTGCAAAGGAATATAATATTGCACGTTAATATTCCATTGCAATGTTTTATTGCATTGCAAATGACTATTATATTGCAAAGTGATATTCCATTGCAATGTTCTATTGCATTGCAAATTACTAATATATTGCAAAGTGACTTTCTGTTGCAATGTGCTATTGCATTGCAAATGACGATCACATTGCAAGGCAATATTCTATTGCATTGCAACTGACTATTATATTGCAAGGTTATATTTCATTGCATTGTTCTTTTGCTTTGCAAATATCGAATATGTTGCAGTGATATTCCGTTGCAATGTGCAATTGCATTGCAAATGACTACTATATTGCAAAGTCATGTTCGATTGCAATGATCTATTGCATTGCAAATGACGTTTATGTTGCAGCGATATTCTATTGCAATGTGCCATTGTATTGCAAATGAAAATAATATTGCCACTTGATATTACATTGCAGTGCGGTATTGCATTGCAATTACTGATTATATTACTGAGCGATATTCCACTGCAATATTCTATTGCATTGCAAATGACGATCATATTGCAAAGCGATATTCCATTGCAATGTTCTATGGCATTGCAAATGACTACTGTATTGCAAACTGATATTCCATTGCAATGTTCTATTGCATTGGTATAACTATTATATTGCAAAAGTTATATTCCATTGCAATATTATATTGCATTGCAAATGACGATTATATTGCAAACTGATATTCTATTGCAATGTTTCATTGCATTGCAATGACTATAATAATGCAAATTGATATGCCATTGCCATGTTCTATTGCACTGCAACTGACGATAATATTGCAGTATTATTCCCTTGCAATGTGCAATTTCGTTGCAACTGACTATTAAATTACAACGTTATATTTCATTGCAATGTTCTATTGTATTGCAAATGACATTCTTTTTGCAAAATGATATTCCATTGCAATGTTCCATTGCACGGCAATGACTTTTCTGTTGCAACAAAATATTCTATATCAATGTTCTTTTGCATTGCAAATGATGAATCTTTTGCAGTGATATTCCATTGCACTGTTCTGTTGCAGTGCAAATGACTTTCATATTGCAAAGCGATATTCCATTGCAGTGTCCTGTTGCAATGCAAATGAATATAATATTGCAAGTTAAAATTCCATTGCAATGTTCTATTGCATTGCAAATGAACATTATATTGCAAAGTGATATTCCATTTCAATGTTCTATTGCATTGCCAAGTAAATTTATACTGGAAAGTGATATTCCACTGCAATGTGCTATTCCATTGCAAATGCCTATTATATTGCAAAGCGATAGTCCATTGCAATGTCCTGTTGCATTTCAAATGAAAATAATATTGCAAGTTAAAATTCCATTGCTATGTTCTATTGCATTGCAAATTAATATTATATTGCAAACTGGTATTCCATTGCAATGTTCCATTACACTGCAATAACTATTCTGTTGCAAAGAAGTATTCTATATCAATGTTCTATTGCATTGCAAATGACGATTGTTTTGTGATATTCCATTGCAATGTTCTATTGCATTGCAAATGAATATCGTATTGTAAAGAGATATTACATTGCAATGTTCTATTACATTGCAAAATTATATTATATGGGAAAGTGATATTCCATTGCAATTTCCTATTGCATTGCAAATGGTGATCACGTTGTAAGGCAATATTCCAATGCAATGTGGTATTGATTTGCAAATGACTATGATATTGACAAGGGATTTTTCTTTGCAATATTGTATTGCATTGCAAATAACTTTCATATTGCAAAGAGATATTCCATTGCAATGTTCTATTGCATTGCAAATGACTACTATATTGCAAACTGATGTTTCATCGCAATGTTCTATTGCATTGCAAATGACGAATAAACTGCAGTGACATTCTATTGCAATATTCTATTGCATTGCAAATGATGATTATACTGCAGTGAGGCTCCATTAAAATGTGCAATATCATTGCAAATTACTATTATATTGCAAGGTGATATTGCATTGCCATGTTCTATTGCATTGCAAATGAATATAATATTGCAAGTTAATAATGCATTGCAATGTTCTATTGCATTGCAAATGACTATTATATTGCCAAATGATATTCCATTGCTATGGTCTATTGCATTGCAAATTACTAATATATTGCAAATTTATATTCAATTGCAATGTTCCATTGCATTGCAACTGACGATCGCATTGCAAGGCAATGTTCCACTTCAATTTGCTATTGCATTGCAAATGTCAACATATAGCAAAGTGTTATTCCATTGTAATGTTCTACTGCAATGCAAATGACGATCATATTGGAAAGATATATTCCATTGCAATTTACTATTGTATTGCAAATGACTTTTATATTGCAAGGCATTAGTCCTTTGCAATGTCATATAGCATTGCAAATGACTATTATATTGCAAAATGATATTCAGTTGCAATGTTATAGTGCATTGCAAACGACTATTATATTGCAGTGTGATCTTAGATTGCAACATGCTATTGATTTGCAAATGACTATTATATTGCAAAGTGATACTCCATTACAATGTGCTATTGCATTTCAAATGGCTATTATATTGCAAAGAGATACTCCATTGCAATAGTCTACTGCATTGTAAATCACGATTATATTGCAAATTTGTATTCCATTGCAATGTGCTATTGCATTGCAAATGACAATTATATTGCAAAGCGATATTCCGTTACAATGTGGGATTGCATTGCAAATGACTAGTATATTGCAAATTGATATTCCATTGCAATGTTTTATTGCATTGCAAATGACTATTATATTGCAAATTCATATTTCATTGCACTGTACAATTCCATTGCAAATGACTATTATATTGTGAACTGATATTCCATTGCAATGTTCTATTGCATTGCTAATGGTGATTATATTGCAAAGTGATATTTCATTGAATGTGCTGTTGTATTGCAAAAGACGATTATATTGCAAAGTGATATTCCATTTCTTTCCTCTATTGCATTGCATATTGACTATTATATTGCAACGTGATATTAGATTGCAATCTGCTATTGCATTGGAAATGACTATTATATTGCAAAGGGAGATTCCACTCCAAAGCACTAATATATTACAAAGTCATATTCCATTTTAATTTAATTTTATGCAATGCAAATGACTATTATATTGCAAACAGATATTCCATTGCAATATTCTATTGCAATGTAAAAGACGATATAGCAAGGTGATTTTCCATTGCAATGTGCTATTGCATTGCAAATGACGATTATATTGCAAAGCGATATTCCATTACAATGTGCTATCGCATTGCAAAAAACTATTATATTGCAAAGAGATATTCCATTGCAGTGTTCTATTGCAGTGCAAATGATGATTATATTTCAAACTGATATTACATTGCAATATTCTATTGCATTGCAAATGATGATTATATCATAGAGTGATTTTCCATTACAGTATGCTATTGCATTGGAAATTACTATTATATTGCAAACTGATATGCCATTGCAATTTCCTATTGCATTGCATGTGATGATTATATTGCAATGTGATATTGCAATGTGCTAATGCATTGCAAATGACAATTATATTGCAAAGTGATATTCCATTGCAATCTTCTGTTGCATTGCAAATTATGGTTATATTTCAAAGCGATATTCCATTGCAATGATCTATTGCATTGCAAATGACTACGATATTTTAAAGTGAAATTCAATTGCAATGTTCTATTGCATTGCAAATGATGATTGTATTTCAAAGCAATAGTCCATTGCTATGTGCTAATGTATTGTAAATGACTATTATATTGCAAAGTGATATCCCATTGAAATGTGCTGTTGCATTTCCATTGACGAGTATATTGCAAAGCGATATTCCATTGCAATGTGCTATTTCACTGTAATTGACGATTATATTGCAAAGTGATTTTCTAGTGCAATGTGCTATTTCATTGCAAATGACGATTATATTGCAAACCGATATTCCATTGCAATGTGCTATTGAATTGTAAATTAATATTGTATTGCAAAGTGATATTCCATTTCAATATTCTATTGCATTGCAAATGACGGTAATATTGCAATGTCATATTCCAATGCAATGTTCACTTGCATTGCAAATGACTGTTATATTGCTAAGCGATATTCCATTGCAATGTTCTGTTGTATTACAAATGACTACGATATTGTTAAGTGATTTTCCATTGCAATGTTCTATCACATATCAAATGACGATTACATTGCAAAGCGATATTCCATTGCTATGTGCTATTGCATTACAAATGACCATTATATTTCAGTGATATTCCATTGCAATGTTCTATTGTGTTACAAATGGCTACGCTATTATTTAGTGCTATTCCATTGCAATGGCTATTGCATTGCAAATGACTGATATATTGCAAGGTCAGATTCCATTGCAAGTGCAGATTCCACTCCAAATCACTATTATATTGCAAATGGGATATTCAATTGCAATCTTCTATTGAATTGCAAATTACTATTATATTGCAAAGTGATATTCCATTGCAATGTCCTATTGCATTGCATGACTATTATCTGGCAAAGTGATACTGCTTTGCAATTTTCTACTACATTGAAAGTGACTGTTATATTAAAAAGTGATGTTCCCTTTTAATGTCCAGTTGTTCTATTGCATTGCAAATGACGATTATGTTTCAAAGCAATATTCCAGTGCAATGATCTAATGCATTGCAAATGACTATGATACTGCTAAGTGATATTCCATTGAATTGTTCTATTGCATTTCTAATGACTGTTATATTGCAAAATGATATTCCAGTGCAGTGTTCTATTGCACTGCAAATGACTACGATATTTTAAAGTGATATTCAATTGCAATGTTCTATTGCATTGCAAATGACGTTTATATTTCAAAGCAATAGTCCATTGCTATGTGCTAATGTATTGCAAATGACTATTATATTGCAAAACGATATCCCATTGCAATGTGCTGTTGCATTTCCATTGACGAGTATATTGCAAAGCGATATTCCATTGCAATGTGCTATTTCACTGTAAATGACGATTATATTGCAAAGTGATTTTCCATTGCAATGTGCAATTGAATTGTAAATTAATATTGTATTGCAAAGTGATATTCCATTTCAACATTCTATTGCATTGCAAATGACAGTAATATTGCAATGCGATATTCCAATGCAATGTTCCCTTGCATTGCAAATGACTGTTATATTGCTAAGTGATATTCCATTGAATTGTTCTATTGCATTTCTAATGACTGTTATATTGCAAAATGATATTCCAGTGCAGTGTTCTATTGCACTGCAAATGACTACGATATTTTAAAGTGATATTCCATTGCAATGTTCTATTGCATTGCAAATGACGATTATATTTCAAAGCAATAGTCCATTGCTATGTGCTAATGTATTGCAAATGACTATTATATTGCAAAACGATATCCCATTGCAATGTGCTGTTGCATTTCCATTGACGAGTATATTGCAAAGCGATATTCCATTGCAATGTGCTATTTCACTGTAAATGACGATTATATTGCAAACTGATTTTCCATTGCAATGTGCAATTGAATTGTAAATTAATATTGTATTGCAAAGTGATATTCCATTTCAACATTCTATTGCATTGCAAATGACAGTAATATTGCAATGCGATATTCCAATGCAATGTTCCCTTGCATTGCAAATGACTGTTATATTGCTAAGCAATATTCCATTGCAATGTTCTATTTTATTACAAATGACTACGATATTGTTAAGTGATATTCCATTGCAATGCTCTATCACATTGCAAATGACGATTAAATTGCAAAGCGATATTCCATTGTTATGTGCTGTTGCATTAAAAATAACTATTATATTTCAGTGATATTCCATTGCAATGTTCTATTGCGTTACAAATGGCTACGCTATTGTTTAGTGATATTCCATTGCAATGGCTATTGCATTGCAAATGACTATTATATTGCAAAGTCAGATTCCACTGCAAGTGCAGATTCCACTCCAAAGCGCTATTACATTGCAAATGGATATTCAATTGCAATCTTCTATTGAATTGCAATTGACTATTATATGGCAAAGAGATATCCCCTTGCAATGTCCTATTGCATTGCATGACTATTATCTTGCAAAATGATGTTGCATTGCAATTTTCTATTACATTGAAAGTGACTGTTATATTAAAATGTGATGTTCCCTTTTAATGTCCAATTGTTCTATTGCATTGCAAATGACGATTATGTTTCAAAGCAATATTCCATTGCATTGTTCTAACGCATTGCAAATGACTATGATATTGCTAAGTGATATTCCATTGAATTGTTCTATTGCATTTCTAAAGACTGTTATGTTGCAAAATGATATTCCACTGCAGTGTTCTATTGCACTGCAAATGACTACTGTATTGCAAAGTGATATTCAATTGCAATGTGCTATTGCATTGCAAATTAATATTATAATTTAAAGTGAGTTTCCATTGCAATGTTCTATTGCATTGCAAATGATGATTACATTGCAAAGTGATATTCCATTGTAATGTGCTACTGCATTGCAAATTACTATTTTATTGCTAAATGATATTCCATTGAATTGTTCTATTGCATTTCTAATGACTGTTATATTTCAAAATGATATTCCATTGCAATGTGCGTTTGCATTGCAAATGACGATTATATTCCAAAAATATATTCCATTGCAATGTGCTATTGTAGTTCAAATGACTATTCTATATCTGATGCGCTATCAACAATACCAAAAGCTACGAGATGGACTTATATGAAGTAGGCTTTTATTGACTAAGAACTAGAGCATGCCTCTGCTAGTGAATCCATCCAAAGAGCTCCCGGGGGAAGGGTGGTGAGTCACCTTTATACCCGGGCTTAGGGGTGGAGTCAAGGGCTGAGACATGCCTGGACTTGTGCAGGGTTAACAGTGGTTTACCACACAGGCATGTACAGGTTAACAGTGGCTTACCACATTCACCCCTCGTTTAAAAAAGAGTCCGGCGGGGTGAAGTGTTTCAAAAGTTCGTATACGAAAGTCTCTCCGGGGGTCTTGTCTGCCGTAATGATCTTCGTGGTGCCGGTTGCGGCGGTTCTTTGCCCGCGGCCGCTTCTCGCGTGGGACGGAGCACTGGCGTGTCCTCCTCTCGGGGTAGGGATGGCACAGGCATGTCATCAGCTCGTGGTAGACACCCCGGTGGTGCGTCATGGGTAGTTGTGGTGGGTGGAGGTAGTGGATGGTGATCGATGGTGTTTCGGGTGGTACCTGAGGGTGCGAGGTCTCGAATTGAGACTGTGTCCTCCCGCCCGTCAGGATACGCCACGTAGGCGTACTGTGGGTTGGCGTGGAGGAGGTGAACTCTTTCAACCAGGGGGTCCGTCTTATGGCTCCTCACGTGTTTCCTGAGCAGGACGGGTCCCGGAGGCGTCAGCCATGGCGGTAGTGATGTCCCTGAGGTGGATTTCCTGGGGAAGATGAACATCTTCTCGTGAGGGGTGGCGTTTGTGGCAATACAGAGCAGTGATCGTATGGAGTGGAGTGCATCGGGGAGGACATCTTGCCAGCGGGAGATTGGGAGGCCCTTGGATTTTAGGGCGAGCATGGCGGTCTTCCACAAAATTGCATTCTCCCTCTCTACCTGTCCGTTACCCCGGGGGTTGTAGCTGGTAGTCCTGCTCGTGGCTATGCCCTTCTCGAGCAGGTACTGGTGCAGCTCGTCGCTCATGAACGACGAGCCCCTGTCGCTGTGGATCTAATTGGGGAAGCCAAATATTGCGAACAGGTCGTGGAGGCACCTGAAGACTGTGGCGCTGGTCATGTCCGGGCAGGGGATGGCGAAGGGGAAACGGGAGTAGTCGTCAATAATATTGAGGAAGTACGTGTTGCGGTCAGAGGAGAGAAGGGGCCCTTTGAAATCGACGCTGAGAAGTTCGAAGGGGCGGGTGGCTTTAATCAGGTGTGCCCTGTCTGGCCTATAAAAATGCGGTTATCATTCAGTGCAGACTTGGCAGTTCCTGGTCATGGTCCTGACCTCCTCGATGGAGTAAGGCAGGTTGCGAGCTTTAATAAAGTGGAAGAACCTGGTGACCCCCGGGTGGCAGAGATCATTGTGGAGGGCCCGTAGCCTATCGACTTGTGCGTTGGCACATGTTCCAAGGGATAGGGCGTCTGGGGGCTCATTAAGTTTCCCGGGCCGGTATAAGATATCGTAGTTGTAGGTGGATAACTCGATCCTCCACCGCAATATCTTATCATTTTTGATTTTCCGCCTTTATCTGTTGTTAAACATAAATGCTACTGACCATTGGTCAGTGAGCAGGGTGAAACGTTTACCGGCCAGGTAATGCCTCCAGTGCTGTACAGCCTCCTCTATCGCCTGGGCCTCCTTCTCGACTGAGGAGTGTCGAATTTCGGTGCTCTGGAGGGTCCGTGAAAAGTAGGCCACGGGTCTCCCCGCCTGGTTAAGGGTTGCGGCTAGGGCGAAGTCGGATGCATCGCTCTCCACTTGGAAAGGGATGGACTCATCCTCTGCGTGCATTGTGGCCTTCGCAATGTCCTCTTTTATGAGGGTGAAGGCCGCACGGGCCTGTGCCATCAGGGGGAAAGAGGTTGACTTGATGAGGGGCCGGTCTTTGTCCGCATAGTTGGGCACCCACTGGGCGTAGTAACAGAAGAACCCTCGGCATCTCTTCAGGGCTTTTAGGCAGTGGGGAGGGGTAGTTCCAGGGGGGGGTGCATTTGGTCGGGGTCAGGGCCAATGACTCCGTTTTCCACCACGCAGCCAAGAATAGCGAGGCGTGCCGTGCGGAACATACATTTTTCTCTGTTGTATGTCAGATTCAGCCGTTGGGCCGTACGGAGGAATTTTTCTAGGTTGGGGTCGTGGTCCTGCCGGTCATGGCCGCAGATGGTGACGTTGTCTAGATAGGGGAAGGTGGCCTGCAGCGCGTTCTGGTCAACCATCCGGTCCATCTCCCTTTGGAAGACCGAGACCCCGTTGTTGACGCCGAAGGAGACTCGGAGGAAGTGGTAGAGGTGACCGTCAGCCTCGAAGGCTGTGTACTGGCGGTCCTCAGGCCTGATGGGGAGCTGGTGGTATGCCGACTTCAGATCAATCGTCGAGAATACCCGGTATTGTGCTATCTGGTTGACCATGTCAGATATGCGGGGAAGTGGGTATGCGTCTAATTGCGTGTATCGATTGATCATCTGGCTGTAATCAATAATCAGGCGCTGTTTTTCGCCGGTCTTTACTACCACCACTTGGGCTCGCCATGGGCTGGTGCTGCCCTTGATAATCCCTTCCCTCAGGAGTCTTTGTACTTCTGATTTAATAAAGCTCCTATCCCCGGCACTGTACCGCCTGCTTTTAGTAGCAATTGGCTTGCAGTCTTTGGCAAGATTAGCGAAAAATGGGGGGTGGTTTGACCTTCAGGTTGGACAGGCTGCATACTTTGCGCGGTGCCGTGTTTAAATTCTGCTGGCTGCAGACTGTAAGTGGGGGCAGGGGCCCGCCATATGCCATTGTGACGCTCTCCAGATGGCACTGGATGTCTAATCCTAGCAGTACGGGAGCGCAGAGCTGTGGCAGGATGAGGAATTTAAATTCTCTGTACTCCACGCCATTCACTGTCAGAGTCGCTAAACAGTAGCCGCCGACGTCCGCCATATGGGACTTTGAGGACATAAAGACCTGGTGGCGAGTGCGCATAACCGATAGGGAGTAGCGTCGCACCGTGTCAGGGTGGATGAAGCTCTCCGTGCTTCCGCAGTCGAAAAGGCAATTTGTGGCATGGCCATTTACCTTTACGTTCATCATGGACCTGGCTAGTTGATGGGGCCTAGATTGGTCCAGGGTGATGGAGGCCATCGTCGAGGTCGGTGGGTCGCTGTAGTATTCGCCCGCGCCGAGGGCCTGGTCCCGAGATGGTGTCCAAGATGGCGGCTCCCCCTGGGCTGGTGGTGTCCAAAATGGCGGCCCGCACAGCTCACACGTGGTTGGTGGGGTCCAAAATGGCGGCCTGTACGGTTCACACATTGCGCTGCTGGAATTGGGGGTCGATTTCACCTTGCACACTCTCGCGTAGTGGCCTTGCTTGCCGCATTTGGAGCAGGTCGCGTCCTTTGCTGGGCATTGCTGTCTGGGGTGCTTGGCCTGGCCGCAGAAGTAGCATTTCTGGCCTCTGGTCATTGCAGCTGTAGTTGGGCTGCTGGCGGCTAGTGGCCTTACCAGGTCCCAAGAAGGCTGCTCCCGTGGCATCCACGTGGCCATCCGGTCAGGGGGGTAGGCGTCCATGTTCTGGAGGGCCACGTCTAAGGAGTTAGCGAGGGCCACCGTCTTCTGCAGGTCGAGCCTCTTCTGTTCTAACAGCCTCTGCCGAGTATAGTTGGACCTGATGCCGGCTACGTAGGTGTCTTGGATCAGGTCTTCCGTGCATTCCTTGGCCGTCACCGCTTTGCAATTACAGTCCCGGCCGAGGACTCTCAGTGCCAGTAAATATTCAGCGCCTGATTCCCCGGGGCGCTGTTTTCGGGTAGCCAGGAGGTGTCTGGCATAGACCTTGTTAACAGGCCTCATGTATTGTTCCTTTAGCGTCGCGATGGCGGCCGCATAAGTAGTGGCGTCTCGGAAGATCGAGTAGACTTGGTGGCTCACCCGTGAGTTCAAAACAAGCTGTTTCGCGTCATCTGTAGTGACAGTAGTGCTGGAGGCCTCCAGGAAGGCTTCGAAACAGCTCAGCCAGTGTTCAAAGTTATTGGCTGCATCTGCTGCTTGAGGATCCAGGTCTAAACGTTCCGGCTTCAAGATTTGCTCCATGTTGAAAATTAGTCAATAAAATTGATGCGCTATCAACAATACCAAAAGCTACGAGATGGACATATATGAAGTAGGCTTTTATTGACTAAGAACTAGAGCATGCCTCTGCTAGTGAATCCATCCTAAGAGCTCCCGGGGGAAGGGTGGTGAGTGACCTTTATACCTGGGCTTAGGGGCGGAGCCAGGGGCTGAGACATGCATGGACTTGTACAGGGTTAACAGTGGTTTACCACAATATCTAAGTGATATTCCATTGCAATGTTCCATTGCATTGCAAATGACTGCGATATTCTTAAGTGATATTCCATTGCAACGTTTTATTGCATTGCAAATGATGATTATATTTCAAAGTGATATTCCATTGCAATGTTCCATTGCATTGCAAATGACGATTATATTGCAAAATGATATTCCATTGCGATGTTCCATTGCATTGAAAATGACTATTACATTGCAAAATGATATTAGATTGCAATCTGCTATTGCACCTCAAATGACTATTATATTACAAAGTGATATTCCATTGCAACGAGCAATTGCATTGGAAATGGCTATTATATTGCAAAGTCTGATTCCATTGCAAGGGATGATTCCATTACAAAGCACTATTGTATTGCAATGTGATATTCCATTTCAATGAGCTATTGTATTGCAAATGACGATTACATTGCAAAGTGATATTCCATTTCAATGATCTATTGCATTGCAAATCACTATTATATTGAAAGTAAATTTGAAGAGTACATCCTGATTGAGGAGGATTCTTGCGATGATTTTTCTGTTTTTGTAATTCTCTGTATGTCTCTGCCTCTGTCTAGCTGCCTGTGTCTCTTGCTTTGTCTGTCTCTCTGATTCTCTGGGTTTTTACATCCCTGTCTGATTGTCTGTCACAGGCTGCCTCAATCTCATTCTGCCTCATTCTCTGTCAGTTTCTGTCAGACTCTTTTTGCCACTGACTCAGTCTTTCTTTGTCTGTCCTCTCTGTCTGTCGCTTTCTGTTTGGCTGTCTCTGTCTGCCTGCCTGGCACAACCTGTCTCTTTCTCTCTCTCTGTCTCTTGCTGCGTGGCTGTCTCTTTTTGACTGCCTGTCTCAGTCAGTCTGTCTCTGATTGTCTCTATTTTTGTCTGTCTCTGTCTCCCTCTCTCCAGCTCTGTTCTTTTTGTCTCTCTCTCTCTCTGTCCGTTTCTGTTGCTGTCTGGGTCTCTGTCGGTCTGAGTCCCTCTGTCTGGCTGTTTGTCTGTCTGCCTGTCTCTTTCTATGTGTCTACCTATGGTTTTGTCATAACCAACACCGTGTTCCATCAGAGGGACAAGTACAAGACATCATGGCAACACCCTCGCTGCAAACACTGTTATCTGGTGGACTACATCATTGTCCAAGCGAGGGACCACAAGGACATCCACATCATTCATGCCACGACAGGAGCTGAGGGCTGCTGAACAGACCACCGCTGTCATCTCCATCAAAAGAGCTGTGGCAACAGAAAAAATGCTGCAGGACAATCAACGCTGGAGCACTCAAAGACCCTGCTAATAAAGCCCTAGTCAGGCTCAGCATCACATCCAACCTGGCGACTCCCAATGATTCAGAGACACAGTGTGTCCACAGTGCACTCAAGGCCCCCACAATCAGCACCTCGGTCACTCGACTAGGAAACATCAAGACTGGTTCGAAGAGAATGAGCTGGAGATCCAGGCATTAATAAGCTGCAAGCTCGAGGCCTTCATGATCTGGAAACAGCAACACAACTCGAGAGCAAGAAAGCAGCTCTACAGATGCTTGATTGCGATCTATAGAACAGATGGTGTGTGGAGAAAGCACAGGAGATCCATCAGCTAGCCGACACCGACGACATACATGGATTCTTTAGCACAGTCAAGACCACCAACAGCCCAAGCACGCAAGGTTCTACCCCACTGCGGGCCAAGAACGGAGATGTACTCATCAAGGACAGAGAGGCAGTCAGTGCCCACTGGAAGGAGCACTTCAAAGATCTTCTTAACCGAGACTCTGTTTTCGAAACCAGTGTCCTCAACTCCATCCCTTAGCATGCTGCCCGCCACCATCTCGGCACAACCCCAGCATGGCATAAGGTTGAAAAGGCCATCCGACAACTGAAGAACAACAAGGTCTCAGGAGCAGATGGAATCCCCGCTGAGGCACTAAATCATGGTGGAATAGCATTGCTGGCACGAATTCATGAACTAATTTATCTTATCTGGAAGGAGCAGAGCCTGCCAGGGGTTCTCAGAGGTGCCATAATCATGTCCATCTTCAATAAAGGTGACAAGTCCGATTGCGATAATTACAGAGGAGTCTCCCTGCTGTCTGCCACAAGGAAAGTAATCGCACAAATCCTCCTCAATCGCCATCTCCCAGTGGCTGAAGAGCTCCTCCTAGAATCACAATGCAGATTCCGCCCACTGAGGGGCTCAATGGACCTGATCTTCACTGCACGTCAACTACATCAGAAGTGCAGGGAACAGCACCAACGTCTTTACATGGCCTTCTTTGATCTCGCAAAGGCCTGCAAAACTGTCATCCGTGAGGGATTATTGAGTGTCCTCCTCAAATTCTGCTGCCCTCAACCATTTTTCACCATCCTCTGCCTGCTTCACGATGACATGCAAGCCGTGATCCTGAGCAACGGTTCCACTACAGACCCAATTCAACTGCGGACCGGGGTTAAACAAGACTGTGTCATCACACCAACGCTCTACTCGATCTTCCTTGCTGCAATGCTCAATCTCACCCTCAGTAAGCTCCCCACTGGAGTGCAGCTAATCTACAGAACAAATGGGAAACTATTCAAACTCCATCGCCTCCAGTCCAGATCCAAGGTCCTCCCATCCACTGTCGTCGAATTACAGTATGCAGACGATGCTTGTGTCTGCACACACTCTGAGGTCCAACTCCAATCCATCATCAACACCTTCACTGAAATGTACGAGAGATTGGGCCTTACACTAAAGATCGGTAAGACAAAGGACCTCTACCAACCTACCCAATCCACACAGTAATTTCCCCCAATTATCAAAATCCACGGCGTGGCCTTGGACAACGTGGACCACTTTCCATACCTCGGGAGCCTACTGTCAACAAGGGCAGACGTCGACGACGAAGTCCAACACCTCCTTCAGTGTACCAGTGCAGACTGCGGTCATGGGAGGAAGAGAGTGTTTGAAGACCAGGACCTCAAACCCGGCACTAAACTTATGGTCTACAGAGCAGCAGTGATACCCGCCCTGCATGGACCATGTACAGCAGGCAGCTCAAAGCACTGGAGAGGTAGCACCAATGGTGCCTCCGCAAGATCCTGCAAACCCACTGCCAGGATAGGCGCAGCAACATCAGTGTTCTCACTCAAGCCAACATCCCCAGCATCAAAGCTTTGACCACGCTCAATCAGCTCTGATCGATGGATCACATTGTCCGCATGCCCAGTACGAGACTCCCAAAACAAGCGCTCTATTCAGAACTCGGACACAGCAGGAGAGCCCCAGGTGGTCAGAGGAGACCCTTCAAGGACACATGCAAAGACACGTTGAAAAAGTGCAACATCCCATTCGACACCTGGGAATCCCTTGCCCAAGACCGTTCCAAGTGGAGGAGAATCCAAACACCTTGAGTCTCTTTGCCAGGAGCAAGCAGAAGCCAAGCACAAACAGCGGAAGGAGTGCACGTCAACCCAAGCACCCCACCCACCCGGCCCTTCAACCACCGTCTGCCCCACCTGTGATGGAGAATGTAGGTCCCGCATGGGACTCATCAGTCACCTGAGAACTCAGCTTTAGTGTGGAAGCAAGTCATCCTCGGTTCCGAGGGACTGCCTAAGAAGAGAAGAGTCTACCTCTGTCTGGCTCTGTCAGTATGAGTCTGTTTATTTTTCTGCCTCTCTATCTCTGTCTGTCTCTGTCTTTCTGTGTATCTGTCTCTCTGTCCATGTCTGTCTGACTATCTCAGTCTGTCTGTCACTGCCTGACTGTTTCTGTCCCTTTTTTGTCTCTGTCACTATGTTTTTCTCTGCCTGTGTCTATCTATCTGCTTGTCTGTCTCACACAGTCTCGCTGTCTGTGTCTGTCTGCCTGTGCCTCTACATCTGTCTCTGTATATCTCTGTCTGTCTGCCTCTGACTGTCTTTGTCTGTTTTCCTGTCTGCCAGTGTGTCTGCCTCTCTCTCTGTCTTGACCTATCTCTCTTTACCACTATAACTATTAATCTCTCTGCCTCTCTCTGTCTGTATCACTGCCTGTGTCTCCGGCGTTTTATGTCTCTCTGTCTCCGCCTGTTTATCTGCCTGTCTGATTGTTTGTCTCATTCTGCCTCAGTCTCCATCAGTCTCAGTCAGTCACTTCAACATTCTTCCACTCTGTCTCTTCTGTCTGTATCAGTTTGCCTCTGTCTGGCACAGTCAGTCTGTTTCTCTTTGTCGGTCTCTTTCTGCATGTGTGTCTCTATCTGTCTTTCTGTCTGGCACAGTCTGTCTGTTTAAATATTTATCTCTGTCTGCCAGCCTCTGTCTGTCTTGCTCTGTCTGTCTGTCTCTCAGTCTGCTTCTGTGTTTCTGTGTGTGTGTGTGTGTGTGTGTGTGTGTGTGTGTGTGAGAGACAGACAGAGGCAGGCAGATGGAGAAATAAATAGAAACATACTGACTGCAAAGAGAGAGACAGAGGGGGACACGCAGAAAGAGACCGATGGAGAGAAACAGACAGGCGTTGCCTGACAGTGGCAGACTGAGAGAGGAAGTATTAAAGGGCTTAGCAGCTTTGAAAGTGGATAAATCCCTAGGCTCGGATAAAAAGTATCACAGACTATTAAGAGAAACAAAAGAGGAAAAAGCAGAGGCTCTGACCATCATTTTCTAATCCTCTCTGGCTATAGGTGTGGTGCCGGAGAACTGGAGGACTGCTAATGTTGTACCTTTGTTTAAAAAGGGAGAAACGGATAGACCGAGTAATTACAGGCCATTCAGCCTAACCTCGGTGGTGGGAAAATCATTGGAAAACGTTCTGAACGACAGGATAAATCATCATTTAGAAAGACACGGATTAATTAAGGCTAGTCAACAGGGACTTGTTAAGGGAAGTTCGTGTCTGACAAACTTGATTGAAATTTTTGAGGAGGTAACAAGGAGAGTCGATGAGTTTAGTGCGTTTAATGTAGTGTATATGGATTTTAGCAAGGCTTTTGATAAGGTCCCACATGGCAGACTGGTCACGAAATTAAAAGCCCCTGGGATCTAGGGCAAAGTGTCTAGTTGAATCCGAAATTGGCTGAGAGGCATGAAGCAAATTGTAATGGTTTTTGGGCGTTTTGTGACTGGAAGGCTGCTTCCAGTGGGGTTCCACAGGGTTCCAATTTGTGGTTGATACTGAAAAAGGAAGCTGTAGTCTGCAAGGAGATATCAATAAATTGCTCAGGTGGGCAGAACAGTGGGAAATGGCATTAAATCCGGAGAAGTGTGAGGTAATGCATTTGGGGAGGGCTAACAAGGAAAGGGAATACACATTAAATGGTAGGACGCTGAGTAGTGTAGAGGAATACAGGGACCTTGAAGTGCATGTCCAGAGATCCCTGAAGGTAGCAGGCCAGGTAGATAAGGTTGTTAAGAAGGCATACGTAATTCCTGCCTTCATTAGCCGAAACCTAGAATACAAGAGCAGGGTGGTTATGCTTCAACTGTATAAAACACTAGTTAGGCCACAGCTAGAGTACTGCATGCAGCTCTGGTCACCACATTACAGGAAAAATGTGATACCAATAGAGGGGGTACAGAGGAGATTTACGAGGATGTTGCTGGGAGTAGAGAACCTTAGCTATGAGGTGAGACTGGATAGGCTGTGTTTGTTTTAATATTCAAAATTCAGAAAAGATATGCAAAATGGAAAGGGAGGTGGGATCGCTTTGCTGGTTAAAGAAGGGATTAACACAATTGTAAGGAAGGATATTAGTTCTGATGATGTGGAATCTGTATGGGTCGAACTGAGAAATACCAATGGGCAGTAAACGTTAGTGAGAGTGGTATATAGACCTCCAAACAGTAATGCGGAGGTTGGGGGTGGCATTAAAAGGGAATCATGGGTGACTTTAATCTGCATATAGATTGGGCTAACCAAATTAGTAACAACACTGTGGAGGAGGAATTCCTGGAGTGTTTACGGGATGGTTTCCTGGACCAATATTTCGAGGAACCAACCAGAGATCAGGCCATCTTAGACTGGGTATTATGTAACGAGAAAGGATTAATTAGCAATCTTGTAGTCCGAGGCCCCTTGGGTCAGAGCGATCATAATATGATCGAATTCTTCATTAAGATGGAGAATGAATTAGTTGACTCAGAGACTAGGGTCCTGAATTTAAGTAAAGGAAACAACGATGGTCTGAGGCACGAGTTGGTTAGGATTGATTGGGGAATGTCAGTCAAAGGGTTAACGGTGGATAGGCAATGGCAAACATTCAAAGACCACATGGATGAACTACAGAATTTGCTCATCCCAGTTTGGCATAAAAATAAAACAAAAAAGGTGACTCAACAGTGCTTAACGAAGGAAATTAGGGATAGCATAAGATCGAGGGAGAGGCAATATAAATTGGCCAGAAAAGGCAGTAATCCAGAGGAATGGGGGCAGTTTAGGATTCAACAAAGGAGGAGAAAGGGATTAATTAAGAAAGGGAAACTAGAATATGAGAGTAAGCTTCGGGGAACATAAAAACTGACTGTAAAACCTTTTATAGATATGTGAAGAGAAAAAGATTGGTGAAGTCAAGCGTAGGTCCCTTGCAGTCAGAATCACGGGAATTTATATTGTGGAGCAAAGAAATGGCAGACTAATTAAATACATATTTTGGACCTGTCTTCACAAAGGCGGACACAATTAACCTCTCAGAGATGTCGGGGTACATGGGGTCTGATGAAAGGGAGGAACTGAAAGTAATCAATATTTGTAGGGAAATGGTGTTAGGGAAATTGATGGGATTGAAGGCAGATAAATCCCCAAGGCCTGATAATCTGCATCCCAGGGTACTTAAGGAAGTGGCCCTAGAAACAGTAGATGCATTGCTGATCATCTTCCAACTTTCGATGGAATCTGGAACGGTACCCATGGATTGGAGCATAGCTAATGTTACCCCACTATTCAAAAATGGTGGTAGAGAGAAAACGGGGAATTACATCGGTAGTGGTGAAAATGCTAGAGTCCATTATAAAAAATGTAATAGCAGAGCACTTGGAAAACAGTGACAGGATCAGACAAAGTCAACATGGATTCACAACAGTTAAATCGTGCTTGACTAAACTACTGGAAGTTTTTGAGGATGTAACTTGTAAAATAGATAAGGGAGAGCCAGTGGATATTGTGAATTTGGACTTACAGAAGGCTTTCGATAAGGACCCACATAAGAGATTACCATGTAAAGTTAAGGCACATGGGATTAGGGGCAAGGTATTGAGAAGCTGCGTAGGTCCAAACAACCGTCAGGGTAGTCGTGGCCGAGTGGTTAATGCGATTGATTACTAAATCTTTGGGGTTTCCCCTCGGTGGTTCGAAATGCCTACGGACTACGGCACTGAGGACATCGTTCCAAATGATCCGTTTTTACTTAATTTGGACTGCTGCCTTTCGGATCCTCTGCCGAGATTTAAAGCTACAATCAAACAACCTTTCAAGCAGAAAGTATAACAAGCACTTCATCCCATTAGGACATTACGAGAGGCCTAAGCCAGTGGAGAATGCTACGTTATTTAATGCTCTTGAAACCGTGAAAGCAATTTTAACCGTCGAAAATATTTTATTTTGCAACTCGTTGAAGAAAATGCACGTCTTCCGCGCAGCCATCTTCCAGTTGATGCTGCTTCCTACTGCGATGCTTATTTAATGAACTAAGCCAGACGAGCCACAGTTCTCAACACCACCGGCCTAAATCGGTAAATTAGATCATAAGAAATAGGAGCAGGATTTGGCCATGCGGCCCCTGATCCTGCTCCGCCATTCAATAAGATCATGGCTGATCCTCTAGCTCAACTGAAATTTACCGACCAAATCTCATATGCCTTGATTTCCGTAATGTACATATCCATCTCCATTAGGAATATACTCACCGACTGAACCGCCACAGTCCTCTGCGTTAGAAAACTCCAAAGATACACAACCCTTACAATGAAGCAATTTCTCCTCATCTCAATCTTAAATGGCCGGCCCCTTATTCTGAAACTTTGACCCCTAGTTCGGGCTCCACAGCCAGGGTAAACAACCTCTCAGAATCCGCCCAGTCAAGCCCTGAAAGTATTTACATGTTCTTCCTTCGTAGAGTCTGCTGAATTCATTTCACCACAGAAAACTGTGTTTAGTTGGATGGACAACCAGCAGGAAAAACAATGCAGCCAAATATTTATTCTCCAACCACACGGGGGAATATATAATGGGAAATAAGGAAATGGCAGATCAACTAAATGCATACTTTGGGTCAGTCTTTACGAAGGAAGACACAAAAAACCTCCCTGGGATATCGGGAAAAATAGGGACATTGGCAAAGGAGGAACTGACGCAAATCAATATCTCTAAGAATATGGTGTTAAGGAAGCTAAAGGGATTGAAGGTGGACAAATCCCCAGGGCCTGATAACATGCATCCTAGGGTACTGAAGGAGGTGGCCCTAGAGATAGCGGATGCACTAAGGATGATTTTTCAGAATTCATTAGACTCGGGAACAGTGCCGATGGATTGGAGGGTAGCTAACGTTACCCCACTATTCAAAAAGGGGGGTAGGGAAAAAGCAGGTAATTACAGACCTGTAAGCCTTACATCAGTTGTGGGCAAAATGCTGGAGTCCATCATTAAGGATGAAATAGCGGAGCACTTAGCAAATGGGGACAGGATAGGACAGAGTCAACATGGATTTACAAAGGGTAAATCGTGCTTGACTAATCTATTGGAATTTTTTGAGGGAGTAACTGGTAGAATAGATGGGGGAGAGCCAGTAGATGTGGTGTACCTGGACTTCCAAAAGGCCTTCGATAAGGTCCCACATAAAAGATTAGCATGGAAAATTGAGGCTCATGGGATAAAGGGGAAAGTTTTGGCGTGGATAGGGAACTGGCTGTCAGATAGAAAACAGAGAGTTGGAATAAACGGCTCATTTTCTGAATGGCAGGCAGTAACAAGTGGGGTACCACAGGGATCTGTCCTGGGCCCCCAGCTGTTCACAATTTACATTAATGACCTGGATCAGGGAGTCGGATGCAGCATTTCCAAATTTGCAGACGACACTAAACTAGGAGGTGGGGTGGGCTCAGAGGAAGAGACCAGGAAGCTCCAGAGCGATTTGGACAGACTGGGCGATTGGGCGGATAAATGGCAGATGCACTATAATGTGGACAAGTGCGAAGTTATCCACCTTGGGTGCAGGAACGGGAGGGCAAATTATTATTTAAATGGCAATAGATTGGGAGAGGGGGAAGTACAGAGAGACCTGGGTGTTCTTGTACACCAGTCACTGAAGGCGAGCATGCAGGTGCAACAGGCGGTCAAGAAGGCAAACGGTATGCTGGCCTTCATAGCAAAAGGGTTAGAATACAGGAACAGGGATACCTTGCTGCAGCTGTACAGGGCACTGGTGAGACCACACCTCGAGTACTGTGTACAGTTTTGGTCGCCTCATCTGAGGAAGGATGTTCTTGCCATGGAGGGGGTGCAGCGGCGATTCACCAGGCTGATACCAGGAATGGCGGGAATGACCTATGAGGAGAGACTATGTAGTTTAGGGATGTACACACTGGAGTTTAGAAGATTGAGAGGGGACCTCATAGAAGTGTATAAAATTCTGACAGGTCTAGACAGACTGGATGCAGAAGGAATGTTTCCCTTGGCGGGTGAAAACAGAACTAGAGGACATAATTTAAGGATAAGGGCTAAACCATTTAGGGCAGAGATGAGGGGGAATTTCTTCACTCAGAGAGTGGTGAACCTGTGGAACTCATTGCCACAGAGGGCAGTGTACGCCAGCTCATTAAATATATTTAAGAGGGAATTAGATATATTTCTACGGGCAAAAGGGGTTAAGGGTTACGGAGAGAAGGCGGGGACGGGATACTGAATTAAAGGATCAGCCATGATCTCATTAAATGGCGGAGCAGGCACGAAGGGCCGAATGGCCTACTCCTGCTCCTATCTTCTATGTATCTATGTATCTATGTATTCCCTGATGCACGCGGCCGGACAAAGGGACAAAATCAGCACACCAGAGAAAAGGCGATTTGAATTTGGTTCGTAGTGTCGAATATCCTCAATTTGGCCGAACGCCATATGAAGCAACAATTTGAATCAGATATTGCATTTAATTTCAGTCTCAAAATGTTAAGCGATCACACACTGCAAACCGTACGGAAAAAGAAAATCACATGGCCCGTGCAAGGCACCAAACCGCATTCAAATACAGCAACCAATTCAGTTAGCGTCAAAGGGTTTGTCATTAGAAATTCATATCTCTAGCATTTGGCTGAAAACAAGAGATTGCAGGGGCTGCTCGCTTCTCGGCCGCGGCGCCAGCGACAGCAACAAGTCATCCGCTCACATCTGAGTCCTCCACCGTACTGGAACTGCATGTGACAGAGCAGTTCAATCATCAGACCCTGATTGGACACATTCAATGGGGGTGTTCTCGCGCCGCTCTATGTGATTGGTTGGTTGTTGTCATGTGATCAGGGTGCGGAGCGATGCAAGGAAGCTGAAGTTCTCTGGCAATTGTAATAGTTTCAAGCTTTCCATTCTAATCCATGTATGTGTAAACCTGAGGAAAGTGTAGAAAAGGGTTTTCAGAATGGATTATCCACTGTGGCCGATTTTCCTGCTGGATTTTAATGCAAGAACGCTGCACTTGGAAGATTGGTATAAGGGAAGTAGAATATCCATGCTGCCTGGCAGAAGACTGATCGATGAAGCGATTGTTCCCATTGGAAGCAGGAAGGCAGCAGCAGTATGCTCACCACCGTTTATTTCACGGAATCAAAGGCTCCATTTTTAAACAATAGATGAGTTTGCAAAAATTAAAAGTTACTCACGTCTTTGGGTGGGCTCGAACCACCAGCCTTTATAATTACCAGTCGAACGCGCTGGCCCATTGTGCCACAGAAACAGACAACCAAATGTTTGCAATTGGAATTATTCCACAGTAACCCAAGTGATTAAGTGACAGAGCGTTCACAGCAGAGGCACCGATTTTACAGCAAATGAGAAGCTGCGTGGATCCAATCATCCGTCGGTGTAGTCGTGGCCGGGTGGTTACAGGCGATGGGCTAAAAATCTATTGGGGTTCTCGCCGCGCAGGTTTGTAATCCTGCCGACTAACGGCAACCAAGACGTCATCCCAAGCACCCCGTTTTTACTTCATTTTAACTGCTGCCTTTCAATCCTGTGCCGAGATTCAAAGCTACAACAACGATTCAAGCAGAAAGTAAACCAAGCACTTCACCCCATTATTACATCACGGCATCACGAGAGGCCTAGGCCACAGGTGAATACTATGTTGTTTAATGCTCTTGAAAACGTGAAAGCAATTTTATCCGTCGAAAATATTTATTTTGCAACCCATTGAAGAAAATGCACATCATTTGTGCAGCCATTTTGCAGTTTATGCTGCTTCCTACTGCGATGCTTATTTAATGAACTAAGACAGATGACCCACATTTCTTAACACAACCAACCAAGATCGGTACATTAGAACAGAAGAAATAGGAGCAGGATTTGGCCATGCGGCCCTCGAGCCTGCTGCGCCATATATTAAGATCATGGCTAATCAGATGTTCGACTCAACGCCACTTTCCTGCCAGCTCCTCATAAAACTTGACTCCCCTGTCGCTCAAATATATGTCTATCTCCGCCTTGAATATAATCAATGACTCCGCCTCCACAGCTCTCTGGGATTCCAAAGATTCACGACACTCTGAGAGAAGAAATTCCTCCTCATCTCCGTTTTAAATGGGCGACCCATTATCCTGAAACTTTGCCTCCTTGGTCTAGATTCCCCCAGGAGGGGAAACATCCTCCCTGCATCTACACTGTCAAGCCCCCTTAGAATCATATACAGAGACAAAGAGGGAGACAGAGACAAAGATAGGCATACAGAGCGAGAGCCTCAGTTTGACGTCTTACAGAGTGGTCCCTGGGATAAGGGACTTCAGATATGTTGAGAGTGGGGAGAAGCTGGGATTGTTTTCCGCAGACGCTTAAGAGGATATTTAATAGAGGCTTTCAAAACTAAAGGGGTTTTGACAGAGGAAATAAGGAGAAACGCTTGCCAGTGGCAGGAGAGACGGTAACCAGAGGACACCGATTGAAGATACCCGGCAAAAGAACCAGTATGGGGAGAATTGTCTTACGCAGGAAGGGCTCAGGCCTAATGAATATCTTAATGCTCAGGATAAGTTATCACGGCCCAGGCTGTCTCTCATTCCAGTATTGCACACGTTGATAACTTTCAAATGTTGCATTTTTCACACTGGCAATGAGTTGATTGATAGCCGTGCTGTGATAAGCTATGTTTGTTAGGGAGATGCAGTCGGCAAGAAAATACATGGAAGATTGATAATTACCGTGACTGTTCTGACACTTTGAGCTGCAGTTAAATGTGGGCATGTAAACATTTAAATTGTCTCGTTCCAAATCTCATTTGCTGCTGACTTTGAAACAGCAGGCATTTTACAGAAGCCAAGGAAGTGCATTTTGCACCTGTTGAGGCAGCAGCAGTGGTGTTGCAAGTTGAAAGGTTGATCAGGAGTAAGCATTGCTTCACGCGGGTGCTTTGATTGGTGGCATTTCAAGCAGCCCCAAAAAGCACTGTTGCCCAGACCTGGAATCGAACCCCCGCCTCGGACAAAAAGCATCTAATCCTAACCACTGGACCATCAAGGAAGCTGGAGGGAGTTGGCTGCCAGCAAGCACAGCAATGCAGTATTTCCTCCTTGCTGCTTTGAAATTCAGAATATATTCACACCAGGCAAGCTTTTCGTACAAGATGACATGTTTTAGGTGAGAACACAAAGGACATGTTCACGAAACCACAGCACCAATTACGGGTAGGCGTCCATTTGACATCTATTTCCATCTGTACCTTTCTCAGAGACAGAGACACACAGTCAGGGTGAAGCCGTCGGGGAATTGAATACTCACCATTATAATATCCAGGATATTGTAGAGGAAATGGTTATGCAGTGCTAGAGACAAAGCTTCAAACACACACAAAATACCCGTGTGTGCTCTGTTTTTCTGGGTATGTCTCAGATATCCATCTTAGTGTCATGGATTCATGGAGCCTGGCAGCACAGTGGGAGGCCATTCGACCAATCGTGCCTGTGCTCTCTCTTCGAAAGAGTAGTGGTGATAACTCCCGCTGTCATCTCATTTTCTCTGTGCTCTCTCCCTCCTCAGTGCCCCCCACAAAAGGCAAACAGAAGGAGAACACTTTACTAACGAGGAACTTGTGCAGGGAGTTGTTATAAAGTTCTTCATATGCCAGTATATATTTTAAAATTATTTTGGTTCATTTTGTTCTGTTCAACTTTTCCTAGGGGCATTTTAAGGAGCTGCCCAAAGGTTTAAAATTGGGGATGTTAAAAATCCTCCCCATCGGGGAATTGAACCCCGTCTCCCACGTGACAGGCGGGGATACTCACCACTACAACTAACGAGGAACTGAAAGGTGCAGAATCTGTCAGAGCAAAAATCGACCTGCGGACAGAGGGACAAAGAGGCAGAAGGGACAGAAATAAAATAGTAACACAAGAAATAGGCGCAGGAGTGGGCCATTCGGCCCTCGAGCCTGCCCCGCCATTCAATAAGATCATGGCTGATCAGATCTTCGACTCTACGCCAATTTCCTGCCCGCTCCTCATAACCCTTGAATCCCCTGTAGCTCAAAAATATGCCTATCTCCGCCTTGAATATATTCAATGACTCCGCCTCCACAGCTCTCTGGGGTAGAGGATTCAAAATATTCACGACACTCTGAGAGAAGAAATTTCTCCTCAACTCCGTTTTAAATGGTCGACTCCTTATCCTGAAACTTTGCCCCTAGTTCTCGATTCCCCCAGGAGTGGAAACATCCTCTCTGCATCTATCCTGTCAAGCAGCCTCAGACTCCTGTACAGAGAGAGACAGGGACAAAGAGGGAGACAAAGATAGACATACAGAGTGAGACACTCAATTTGACGTCTTGCAGAGTGGTCCGAGCTATATGGGACTTCAGTTATGTTGACAGTCGGGGATTGTTTTCCTCAGAAGGTTAAGAGGAAATTTAATTAGAGATTTTCAATATTACAAGGGGATTTGATAGAGGTAATAAGGTGAAATCAAGGGCTTAGGCCTGATGTATATCTTACTGCTCAGGATAAGATATCAAGGCCCAGGCACTCTCTCATTCCAGTCTTGCACACGTTGCTAACATTCAAATGTTGCATTTTTCACACTGGCAATGAGTTGATTTATAGCCGTTATGTGATGAGCTAGGTTTGTTACGGAGATGCCGTCAGCAAGAAAATACATGGAAGACTGATAATAACCGTGACTGTTCTGACACTTTGAGCTGCAGTTCAATGTGGGCATGTAAACATTTAAATTGTCTCGTTCCAAGTGTCATTTCCTGCTGACTTTGAAACAGCAGGCATTTTCCAGATGGCAAGGAAGTGCATTTTGTACCTGTTCAGGCAGCAGCAGCGGTGTTGCAAGTTGAAATGTTGATCAGGAAAAATAATTGCTTCACGTGTCTGCTTTAATTCATGGCATTTCAAACAGCACCAAAAAGCACAGTTCCCTGACCGGGATGGAACTCTGGCCGCCACGGCGACAGTGCCGAATCCTAACCACAAGACCATTAGGGAAGCGGCAGGAAGCTGCCTGCCAGCAAGCAGAGCAACGCAGACTTTCCTCCTTGTTGCTTAAAAATTCAGATCACATTCATGCCAGGCAAACATTTCGTACAAGATGACATGTTTTAGGCGAAAACACAAAGGACATGTTTGCAAAACCACAGCACCAAGTGTGGGTAGGCGTCCATTTGACATCTATTTCCTGCTGTGCTTTTCTCAGAGACAGTGAAGCAGAGTCAGAGAGAAGCCGTCGGTTAATTGAATATTCACCATTATAATATCCAGGACATTGTAGAGGAAATGATTATGCAGTTCTTGAGACAAAGCATCAAACAGACACAAAATACCCTTGTGTGCCCTTTTTGTCTGGGTATGTCTCAGATATGCATCTCAGTGTCATGGATTCTTGGAGACTGGCAGCACAGTTGACACTTATAAAACTCTAACAGGACCAGACAGACTAGATGCAGGAAGGATGTTCCAGATGGCCAGGGAGTCCAGAACCAGGGGTCACATTCTAAGGATAAGGGGTAAGCCAGCGTGTGGTGAACCTGTGGAATTCTGTACACCAGAAGGCAGTGGAGGCAAATTCATTAAATATATTCAAGAAGGAGTTGGATATATTTCTTCAGGCTAAAGGGATCAAGGGATATGGGGAGAAGGCAGGGACAGGGTACTGAATTTGGATGATCAGCCATGATTTCAGTGAATGGCAGAGCAGTCTCAAGGGGCTGAATGGCTTACTTTTGCTCCAATCTTCTATGTTTCTATGTTTAGGATTCAGCAAAGGAGGACAAAGGTAATAATTAAGAGGGGGAATATAGAGTATGAGAGTAAGCTAGCATGGAACATACAAATTGACTGTAAAAGCTTCTATAGATATGTGAAGAGAAAAAGATTGGTAAAGTCAAGCGCAGGTCCCTTGCATTCAGAATCAGGGGAATTTATAATGGGGAACAAAGACATCGCAGACCAATTAAGTACATGCTTTAGTTATGTCTTCACAAAGGAGAACACAAATAAACTCCCAGAGATGTCAGGGAACATAGGGTTTAATGAAAGGGAGGAACTGAATGAAATCAGTATTTGTAGGGAAATGGTGTTAGGGAAATTGACGGGATTGAGGGCCGATAAATCCCCAGGGCCTGACAATCTGCATCCTAGGGTAATTAAGGAAGTGGCCCTAGAAATAGCTGATGCAATGCTGGTTATCTTTCTAAATTCTATAACTTCTGGAACAATTCTCATCCATTGGAGGGTAGCTAATGTAACCCCACTATTTAAAAAAGGTGGTAGAGAAAAAACGGGGAATTATAGACCGGTAAGCATGACATCGGTAGTGGGGAAATGCTAGAGTCCATTATAAAAGATGTAATAGCAGAGCACTTGGAAAACAGTGACAGGATCGGACAAAGTCAAAAGCAAAATACTGCCGATGCTGGAAATCCGAAATAACAACAGGAAATGCTGGAAAAACTCAGCAGGCTAGGTAACATCTGTGGAGAGAAAATAGTCAACGTTTCGGGTCTATTTTCAACGTTGGCTCTATTTTCTCTCCACAGATGTTGCCTGGCCTGCTGAGTTTTTCCAGCATTTTCTGTTGTTATTTCGGACAAAGTCAGCATGGATTTACAAAAGGTAAATCGTGCTTGACTAATCCACTGAAATTTTTTGAAGATGTAACTGGTAGAATAGAAAAGGGAAAACCAGTGGATGTGGTGTATTTGGACTTTCAGAAGGCTTTCAATAAGGTCCCGGATAAGAGACTAGCGTGAAAAGTTAAAGCACATGGGATTGGGGGTAAGGTACCGACTTGGATAGAAAGCTGGTTGGCAGACAGGAAGCAAAGAGTTGGAATAAACGGGTCTTTTTCTGAGTGGAAGGCAGTGACTCGTGGGGTACCACAGGGATTGGTGCTAGGACCCCAGTTATTCACAATATATAAGTAATGATCTAGACGAGGGAACTGGATGTCAAATCACCAAGTTTGCAGATGACACAAAGCTGGGTGGGCGTGTACGATTTGGCTAGTTTGGGCGATTGAGCAGATGCATGTCAGATGCAGTATAATGTAGATGAATGCGAGGTTATCCACTTTGGTGGCAAAAACATGAAGGCAAATTATTAACTGAACGGCAATGGATTGGGAAAAGGGGACGTGCAACGGGACGTGGGTGTCCTTGTGCACCAGTCGCTGAAGGTAAGCAAGCAGGTGCAGTGAGCGCTTAAGAAGCCAAATGGTATGTTGGCCATCATAGCGAGAGGATTCGATTACAGGAGCAAGGATGTGTTGATGCAGTTCTACAGGGCCTTGGTGACAGCACACCTTGAGTATTGTGTGCAGTTTTGTTCGCCTTATCTGACGAAGGATGTTGTTGCCATAGAGGGAGTGCAGCGAAGATTCACCAGACTGGTACCTGGAATGGCAGGAATGACGTATGAAAAGAGATTGGGTCGATTAGGTTTATATTCTCCAGTGTTTATAAGAATGAGAGGGGATCTCATTGAAACTTATAAAATTCTAACAGGACTAGACAGACTAGATGCAGGAAGGCTGTTCCCGATGGTGGGGGAGTCCAGAACCAGGGGTCACTGTCTAAGGATAATCGATATTAACGATTTGGAGGAAGGGACCGAGTGCAACATATCCAAGTGTGCCAATGATACAAAGATGGGAGGGAAAGCAGTAACTGAGGAGGACATAAAAAACCTGCAAAAGGACATAGACAGGCTAAGTGAGTGGGCAAAGATTTGGCAGATGCAATATAATGTTGGAAAGTGTGAGGTTATGCACTTTGGCAGAAAAAATCAAAGAGCAAGTTATTTTCTAAATGGAGAGAAACTTCAAAGTGCTACAGTACAAAGGGATGTGGGGGTCCTGGTGCATGAAACACAAAACGTTAGTATGCAGGTGCAGCAGGTGATCAGGAAGGCCAATGGAATCTTGGCGTTTATTGCAAGGGGGATGGAGTATAAAAACAGGGAAATCTTGCTGCAGTTATACAAGGCATTGGCAAGGCCACACCTTGAATACTGCGTGAGGTTTTGGTTTCCATATTTAAGAAAAGATATACTTGCTCTCGAGGCGGTTCAGAGAAGGTTCACACAGTTGATTCCGGAGATGAGGGGTTGACGTATGAGGAAATGTTGAGTAGATTGGGACTCTGCTCATTGAAGTTCAGAAGAATGAGAGGCGATCTTATTGAAACATTTAAGATTATGAGGGGGCTTGATTGGGTGGATGCGGTGAGGAAGTTTCCACTGATGGGTGAGCCTGGAACTAGGGGGCATAATCTTAGAATAAGGGGCTGCCCTTTCAAAACTGAGATGAGGAGAAACTTCTTCACTCAGAGGGTAGTGAATCTATGGAATTTGCTACCCCAGAGAGCTGTGGAAGCTGCAACATTAAATACATTTAAAATGGAGATAGACAGTTTCCTAGCAGATAAGGGAATTAGCGGTTACGGGGGGAGGGCAGGGAAGTGGGCGTGAGTCTAGATTCGGTTCAGCCATGATCCTATTGAATGGCGGAGCAGGCCCGAGGGGCCATATGGCCTACTCCTGCTCCTACTCCTACTTCTTATGTAAGCCATTTAGGACTGAGATGAGGAGACATTTCTTCACCCAGAGTGGTGAATCTGTGGAATTCTCTACCACAGAAGACAGTTGAGGCCAATTCATTAAATACATTCAAGAAGGCGTTAGAAATATTTCTTAAGGATAAGGGCATCAAGGGATATGGGGAGAAGCAGGGACAGGATACTGAATCTGGATGATCAGCCATGACGGCATTGAATGGTGGAGCAGGCTCGAAGGGCCGAATGGACTACTACGGCTCCTATCTTCTATGTTTCTATGTTTCTGTGCAGCTCAAATATTTGTCAATCTCCGCCTTGAATATTTCCAATGACTCCGCCTCCACAGCTCTCTGGGGTAGAGAATTCCAAAGATTCACGACCCTCTGAGAGAAGAACTTCCTCCGTTTTAAATGGGCGACCCCTTATCCTGAATCTTTGCCCCCAATTCTAGATTCACCCAAGAGGGGAAACATCCTCCCTGCATCTTCCCTGTCAACCCCCCTCAGAATCTTATACAGAAACAAAGAGGAAGACAGAGACAAAGATAGAGAGAGAGACACACAGAGCGAGAGCCTCTGTTTCACGTCTCAGAGAGTGGTCCGAGGGATGAAGGACTTCAGTTATGTTGAGAGACTGGAGAAGCAGAGATTGCTTTCCTCAGAAGTTAAAGAGGAAATTTAATAGAGTTTTTCAAAATTACAAGGGGCATTGAAAGAGTAAATGAGGAGAAACCGTTTGCAGTGGCAGGAGGGTCGGAAACCAAAGGAAATAACCGGCAAAAGGCTCAGAGGGGAGATGAGAAGAATTTTCTTACGCAGCAAGGGCTCAGACCTAATGAATATCTTAATGCGCAGGATAAGTTATCCCTATCCACGGCCCAGGCACTCTCTCATTTCAGTCTTGCACACGTTGCTAAGTTTCAAGCGTTGCATTTTTCACACTGGCAATGAATTGATTGGTAGCCGTGCTGTGATCAGCTAAGATTGTTAGGGAGATGCAGTTCAAGAAGATGCCTCGAAGACTAATGATATGCTGACTGTTCTGACACTGTGAGCTGCAGTTAAATGTGGGCATGTAAACATTTAAAGTGTCTAGTTCCAAATGTAATTTCCTGCTGACTGCAGGCCTTTTACAGAAGTGTATATTGTACCTCTGTACCGAATGATGTGCTGCTGATTGTTGAGGCAGTCGCAGCGATGTGGAAAGTTGAAAGTTTGATCAGGAGAAAGCATTGCTTCGCGCGGGTGTGCAGAACGCGACCGTTCAGCATAGCGTTCCCTTATTGTGGTGGTCAGCACGTTCGCTCAACATGTGAACGTTTCCCGGTTCGAGACTGAGCGGAAACATTTTGAAGTCATGTTCAATTGAATAGTAGCAAAATGGAAAAATTCTCATTCGTGTTTCAATGTATAAAGGCCTTTTACATTTGCTGTTTCTCTGTGCAGTTTTCTACACACTCAGCCTCTACAGTGTCTCTCGCTCCCTCCCCTTTCCAGCCCTGACTGTGCAGAAAGCCCCTCTCAAAGCTACACATTCCGCGTGCTTTCAGTTGAGTTGTGAGAGATTATTAAAGGATCATGCAACATTCACAACGGCTGATCTAGGCCGCGTTTCTGCAAACTACGAGCCATCTTCTCCAGAATTTCAAGGTGTATAAGGAAATCAAGCAACTAAATCCCTTTCATTAACCACAGGTGTTCAGGCAATATCTGATCGCAAAGCGCCTTAGTCCTTGTCAATATTTCTTGTCGATCTCCTGGTGTTTCCCAATTCTGTCTCCCTCTCTGGTTCTGTTTATTTTGTGCGTGGCCACCTGTGGGTTGATTTTGTATGAATACTGTGTTTTTGTCTGCTTATTACTTTAAACAAATGAGGGCATCAGGCGCTTCCTACATAAGCACAGTATGTTCCTTCAATACATTCCTCCCACCCACCCACCCGCTCCCCGTTCCTGCACCTGCTTAATATGTGTTACATCTCCAGCTTTCTCCAGTTCTGATGAAGGGTCCCAGACCTGAAACGTTAACTCTGTTTCGCTCTCCACGGATGCTGCCTGGCCTGCTGAGTATTTCCAGCTTTTTTTGTTGTGATGTAAGATGTCCAATATCCGCAGTATTTTGCTATTATATTCAATATAAGCCTACTGATTCCGACAGCTATCTGGACTATACATCCTCCAACCCCGCTTCCTGTAAGAATTTTATTCCATTCTCCCAGTTTCTCCATCTCCGCCGCATCTGCTCAAACGATGCCACATTCCATACCATTGCTTCCAACATGTCTTCCTCTTTCCTCAACCTAGGATTCCCCTCTACCGTGGTTGACACGGCTCTTGACCGTGTCCATTCTATTTCCTGCACTTCTGCTCTCACCTTTTCCCCTCCATCCCAGAACCACGATAGGGTTCCCCTTGTCCTCACCTTTCACCCCACCAGCCTCCACATTCAAAGGATCACCTTCCACCATTTCCGCCACCTCCAGTCCACCACCAAATGCATCTTCCCCTCACCTCCCATATCAGCATTCTGAAGGGGCCGCTCCCTCCACAACACCCTGGTCCACTCTGCTATCACCCCAACATTCCTTCGCGTTCACCCGACACATTCCCGTGCAAGTGCAGGAGAAGCAACACATGCCCTTTTACTTCCTCCCTTCCCACTGTCCAGTGCCTCAAGCACCCCCTCCAGGTGAAACATCGATTTACTTGTAATTCTATCAATTTAGTATACTGTATTCGCTGCTCATTATGCGGTCTCCTCTCCATTAGGGAGACCAAACGCAGATTGGGGGACCACTTTGTGGAACACCTCCATTGAGTCTGTAATGGTGACCTCGAGCTTCCAGTCGTCTGTCACTTGAATTATCCACTCCAGTCCAACTCAGACCACTCTGTCCTCGGCCTCTTCCACTGTTCCAAATCAAGCTCAATGCAAGCTCGAGGAGTAGCACCTCATCTTTCGATTATGCACGTAACAGCCTTCTGGACACAAAACTGAGTTCAAAAATTTCAGACTATTACCCCTGTCCCTAATTTTTCAGGTGGCAGCTGTTGATGATTCTGCCATCCCCATTTGCAACATTTCATCTCTCCTGCCTTCAATCCTAGCACAGACTGTCTCTATAGTTCCTTCCTCCCCTCCCCCACTTTCCCTGCCTTTACACCTGCTTAAAGCCTGTTGCATCTCCAACATTTTCCAACTCTGCTGATGGTTCACAGACCTGAAACCTCTATTGCTCTCTCCAGGGATGGTGCCTGACCAGCTGAGTGTTTCCAGCATTTTCTGTTGTTATTTCAGATTTCCAGCATGCACAGTATTTTACTATTGTACTGGGGAGAGGTACCCTCACCTCTTAGGAAGTTTAACCACTTTCTTCACTTTCTTTCTACAGCTCCGTTTGGAATTAGAGTTTACTTTATTTTATTGTTGCATTTTTAACGACAGCCTTCAAGAGGGAAAGAGAAACTTGTTGCAACTTCTTTTGTAATAGCTGCAATGAGACGAGGAAGAATTTAAAGATTTTTAATGAACTTTTATTATTTTAAGAAGGCTCTGAATTGCTTAAAACGTTCTAAAATGGAAATTTCTCAATATGTGATTTTCAATGATCGAATGGATTGAGCAGCGTCACACAAACATGCAACCATGCAGTTGAAGTCGAAGGGCAGGGAAAGATTTAGAGGAGTTACTTATTACAGTTGATTGATTTTATAAAAATATCATTAAGACGTTTAGGAAGAAAACCAAAAGCGGGGAAAACGCAAACAGTATTATTTTACATAATATAAAAAGAGGAAATGCTGGAAATACTCACCAGGCCAGGCACCATCTGCGGAGAGAGAGAGAAACAGATTTAATGTTTCAGGTCTGTGACCTTTCTTCAGAACTGGAAAATGTTACAGTTGTTCCAGATTTTACCAGGTGCAGAGGCAACGAAAGGCGGGAGGGGAGGAAGGTACAACGGGGGTGGTCTTTGATAGGGTGGAAGGCAGCAGTGGTTAAATCCGGCCTCTGCACCGGGATAAATCTCTAACTTTATCCAAGGGATGGTCTGTGATAGGGCGGAAGGCAGCAGTGGTTAAATCCTCCCTCTGAACCTGGTTAAAATCTGTCACACCTCTAACATTTTCCAGTTCTGACAAAAGGTCACAGACCTGAAACGGTAACTTTGTTCCTCTCCCTCTCTCCACAGATACTGCCTGGCCTGCTGAGATTTCCCAGCATTTTCTGTTTATGTTTCAGAATCCAGCATCGGCTGTATTTTGCTATTGTGAACGATTTTATTTTCTCTGTCGTTCTATAGTCTGAACAAGTCCCAGGAATAACGTAATTATAGATTTTTGCTTAAATGTTTAGTGGAGTGTTAATAGAATCAGGAACTCTGTGTTGATGAATGAAAAATGCACCAAGTTACTTTAGAAGAAACCATTATTTGTTTATTGAGAAAGACACACAAAATACATTGATTAAACTGATAATCTTTCATTTGTATTCGGTTTAAATGTTTGAATTAGGAGATTGAAAATTGAGAGCACAATGACATTTGTTTCCTGCTGTTTAATTGGGAAGTACCTAAAATAATTCAACACTTTTCGTGATAAAAGCAGGGATTAATATTGTGGAGAATGTTTGAGAGAAATAACATTGGAAGCAAAAGTTGTTAATTAACATCTTTACATCAACATATTAGCAAATAGATCCAAGTCAGTCTGATTGGTTCTCTTGTCCAGGAAGAATTATGAATATTTATTTGTGATAAATCATAGCTTTTCCTGCTTTTGGTTTTAAATTCAGTGACGCAAATTGTGTATGTGTTTTTTCTGTACTTGTGAATAAGTGCTGCATTTCTGACAGGTTACATGGGGGGGGGGGTTGCTGATTCAACAAGACCACGTTTATTAATGGAAGTGATTGAAGTTGGAAATATGGATACCCGTTGCTGTTCAGTTCTTTTTAATTCTTTGAACTAAAGAATTACAGCACTTTATATTTCTTGCTTGTCTGGGTGCATTGTGATTAATATTCTGATTACATATCTGGACGTACAGCACGTCAGCACCATAGGAAAGCCTCTGCACCTGCTGCTTTGCAACCATTGCTATAGTGACACGAGGGAAGTGGTAATAAGTTGAAAACCTTAAAATTAATACAAATTGCACGAATAGATATGCCTCATTCAGCTCACCTTGAGCTTTTGGATTGTTTGTCGATGTGCAACTGAGTGACGTTTCTGAAGTGTTAATTTATTATTCTGCTGTTCATTTATATCCCAGTCATTTCTGACAAGTATTTATTTAAATATAGTTTGTACATAACGAACTAAAAGCTTTTAATTAATTATACCGTAAAAAAAACTTGCAGAATGGGCATTTAAATGAAAAAGGAATTTCAATATAGTTAAGTGTGAGCTGGTGAATTTTGGCAGCAAGAATAAGTACCCGAGCTATTCCTTGGAAAATGAGAGTCTAAAAGGGGTAGAGGTGCAAAGGGATCTCGGGGTATAGATTCACAATTCATCAGAAGTAGCAACGCAGGTTAAAAAGCCATAAAAGTGCAAATAAGGCATGGGTTCATTTCTAGAGCAACAGATTTCAAAAGCAGGGAAGTTATGTTAAACTGGCACAACCTTGTCTGATTGTCTCATGATTGGAGATGGTGGGGTGGCAATATCTCATTAATGTATATATGAGTTTAACTGTTTGTAGTGGATGTCGTTGTTGTAAAATTTGCTTTCCTAAAAGTTGCTCTAAAATCTGTTGTTGCAAAACTTGCCCACAGACAAAAAGGTCGCGTTCAAAGGAGTTTGTGGACATGCAGTACAAAAAGATTCGATGGAATATTGGTGGGGAAGAGCTGAGGATATTAGGTGGGTGGGGAGGAGCTGAGGATATTAGGTGGGGTGGGGTGGAGCTGAGAATGTTAGATGGGCGGGGAGGAGCTGAGGATATTAGGTGGGGTGGGGAGGAGCGGAGGATATTAGGTGGGGTGGGGAGGAGCTGCGGATAGTAGGTGGGGTGGAGAGGAGCTGAGGATATTAGGTGGGGCGGGGAGAAGCTGAGGACAGTAGGTGGGATGGGGAGGAGCTGGGGATATTAGGTGCTGTGGGGAGGAGCTGATGATATTAGTTGGGGTGGGGAGGAGCTGAGGATATTAGTTGGGGTGGGGAGGAGCTGAGGTTATGAGGTGGGGTGGGGAGGAGCTGAGGATATTAGGTGGGGTGGGGAGGAGCTGAGGATATTAGGTGGGGTGGGGAGGAGCTGAAGATATTAGGTGGGGTGGGGAGGAGCTGCGGATAGTAGGTGGGGTGGAGAGGAGCTGAGGATATTAGATGGGGCGGGGAGGAGCTGAGGACAGTAGGTGGGATGGGGAGGAGCTGAGAATATTAGGTGCTGTGGGGAGGAGCTGATGATATTAGTTGGGGTGGGGAGGAGCTGAGGATATTAGTTGGGGTGGGGAGGAGCTGAGGTTATTAGGTGGGGTGGGGAGGAGCTGAGGATATTAGGTGGGGTGGGGAGGAGCTGAGTATATTAGGTGGGTTGGGGAGAAGCTGAGGATATTAGGTGGGGTGCGGAGGAGCTGAGGATATTTGGTGGGGCGGGAAGGAGCTGAGGATATTAGGTGGGGTGCGTAGGAGCTGAGGATATTAGGTGGGGCGGGGAGGAGCTGAGGATATTAGGTGGGGTGGGGAGGAGCTGAGGATATTAGGTGGGGTGGATTGGAGCTGAGGCTATTAGGAGGGGTGGGGAGCAGCTGAGGATATTAGGTGGGGTGGGGAGGGGCTGAGTATATTAGGTGGGGTGGAGAGGAGCTGAGGATATTAGGTGTGGTGGGGAGGAGCTGAGGATATTAGGTGGGGTGGGAAGGAGCTGAGGATATTAGGTAGGGTGCGGAGGAGCTGAGTATATTAGAAGGGGTGGGGAGCAGCTGAGTATATTAGGTGGGGTGAGGAGGAGCTGAGGATATTAGGTGGGGTGGGGAGGAGCTGAGGATATTCAGTGGGGTGGGGAGGCGCTGAGGATATTAGGTGGGGTGGGGAGCAGCTGAGGATATTAGGAGGGTTGGGAAGGAGCTGAGGATATTAGGTGGGGTGGGGAGGAGCTGAGGATATTAGGTGGGGTGGGGAGGAGATGAGGATATTAGGTGGGATGGGGAGGATCTGAGGATATTAGGTGGAGTGGGGAGGATCTGAGGATATTTGGTGCTGTGGGGAGGAGCTGAGGATATTATGTGGGGTGAGAAGGAGTTTAGGATGTTCGATGCATCTTTATATCAAAAGTCAAAAAGAGAGGCTGAAGCAAACAGGTCAGAAGTTCTGTTATTTGAAATAAATTATATCTTGACCGAATTCTCCAAACAGCAGTGGTACAAATGATAAGCCAGGAGTTTACTCTGCAATAAATCCTCAGATGGTAAAATTCGAAAGCCACACACAGTTGTAGATGGCTGCCTTTATTAATTATTATTTCTTTTTATTCAATACACTGATGCTTTGCTTCAAATATTGAATAGACATTTCTCACAGTGACATTGCACAACAGACATTAGAAAACATACAGACTGCGCAGTTAAGTGACAAGTTAAATGTAACATCGATGAATGCGAGGTGATTCACTTTGGTAGCAAAATAGAAGCTTCATGAGCGTCGTGCGGTTGAAGTTGTGTATATGGACTTTCAAAAGGCATTTGACAAAAATCTCGTTACATAAATTGTCATAAAGTTGTAGCCCATGGGATTAGTCTGACAGGGCAGCATGGATACCAAATTGGCTAAGGGTCAGAAAGCAGAGAGCAGTGGTGATGTGTTGTTTTTCAGACTGGAGGGAAGTATACAGTGGTGTTCCCCAGGGGTCACTATTAGGACCAGTTTTCTCTCTGATATATTTTAATCACCTAGAGTTGGGTATACAGGGCACCGAAACTCGGAAATGTAGCACACAATGAGCAGGATAGTAACAGACTTCAGGAGGACGTAGCCTGACTGGTCAACAAGAGAACATAAGAAATGGGAACAGAATTAGGCCATTCGGCCCTTCGAGCCTGCTCCACCATTCAGTACGATCATGACTGACCTTCTGTTAAAAAGTCATTCGTGCAGCACCTTCTCATTGACCCTCATTCCTGCATTTAAAGTTATCTCCTTAATCAGTTTACTGGCATATTTTGCATTAACGAAATAAAGTATCACTGGAGCCGAAAGCAAGACCCAAAATGACAACAAAATTTGCCTGGGTCTTTACCCTTATAAACTGTTCCTCAGGCTGGAGGGTTTGAGAGCTTCAGGTACGTCCCTGACATGATCCTACACTTCTCTGATGGTGTTTCTTTCCGAATCCAATCCCTTTGCTTGCAGCATAACCCGAACTCTGATTCAATTAGGCAGACACTTGACAGATTCTATTTAACACAGAGAATTGTGAAGTGAAGAATGAGGAGAGGCAATGTGATATGAAAGGTACAATTTTAAAGGGAGTGGGGGAACAGAGGGAGCTAGGCACGTATGTACACTAAACTTTGAAGGCGGCCGACAATTTGAGCAGTCTGTTAATAAAGCCTATGGGATCCTTCACTTTATTTATAAGCAGTAGAGCACAAAAGCAGGGAAGTTATGCAAAAACTTTATAAAGCACTGATTAGGCTTCAGGTGGAGTATTGTGTCCAATTCTGGGCACCACACTTTAGGAAAATGGCAAGGCCTTGGAGCGTGTGCAGAAGAGATTTACAAAAATGCATTAGGAAAAAAAGGGGGGCTTTTGGCAGTTACAAAAGACAAAAGACGGTGGAAGCCCTAGAGGAGTATAAGAGGTGCAGGGGCATACATAAAAAGGAAATTAGTAGGGCGAGGAGGGGCCATGAAATAACACTGGCGAGCAAAATAAAGGAAAATCCTAAGATGTTTTATAAGTATATTAAGGGCAAGAGGATAACCAGGGAAAGGGTAGGGCCCATTAGGGACCAAAGTGGCAAGCTGTGTGTAGAGCCAGATGAAGTAGGTGGGGTTTTAAATGAATTTTTTGCCTCAGTGTTCACTATGGAGAAAGACGATGTAGATATAGAAGTCGGGCAAGGGGACTGTGACATACTTGAACATATTAGCATCGAGAGGGAGGAGATACTAGCGGTTTTAGCAGGCCAAAAAGTGGATAAATCCCCAGGCCCGGACGAGATGTATCCCAGGCTGTTGTGTGAGGAAAAGGAGGAGATTGCAGGGTCTCTGACACAAATTTTCAGAACCTCTCTGGCCACAGGTGATGTACCAGAGGACTGGAGAACAGCTAATGTAGTACCATTATTCAAGAAGGGTAGCAGGGATAAACCAGGGAATTACAGGCCAGTGAGCCTAACATCTGTGGTAGGGAAATTATTGGAAAAAATTCTGAGGGACAAAATTAGTCTCCACTTGGAGAGGCAAGGATTAATCGGGGATAGTCAGCATGGCTTTGTCAAGGGTAAATCATGTCTGACCAATCTGATTGAATCTTTCGAGGGGGTGACTAGGTGTGTGGATGAGGGAAATGCTGTGGATGTGGTTTACATGGACTTCAGTAAAGCTTTTGACAAGGTCCCGCATAGGAGACTGGTCAAGAAGGTAAGAGCCCATGGGATCCAGGGGGCCTTGGCGCATTGGATCCTAAACTGGCTGAGTGGCAGGAGGCAGAGGGTGATGGTCGAAGGTTGCTTTTGTGACTGGAAGCCTGTGTCCAGTGGGGTACCTCAGGGATCGGTGCTGGGTCCCTTGCTGTTTGTGATCTACATTAATGATTTGGATGAGAATGTAAAGGGTATGATCAGTAAGTTCGCGGATGACACGAAAATTGGTGGGGTGGTAAATTGCGAGGAGGAAAGCCTCAGGCTACAGGACAATATTAACGGGTTGGTCAGATGGGCGGAAAAGTGGCAAATGGAATTTAACCCGGAAAAGTGCGAGGTGATGCATTTTGGACGGACAAATAAGGCAAGGGAATACACAATGAGTGGAAGGACCCTAGGAAGTACAGAGGGTCAGAGGGACCTTGGTGTACATGTACATAGATCCCTGAAGGCAGCGGAACAGGTAGATAAGGTGGTTAAAAAGGCTTATGGGATACTTGCCTTCATTAGCCGAGGCATAGAATATAAGAGCAGGGAGGTTATGATGGAGCTGTACAAAACGCTGGTGAGGCCACAGCTGGAGTACTGTGTGCAGTTCTGGTCGCCTCACTATAGGAAGGATGTGATTGCTTTGGAGAGGGTGCAGAGAAGATTCACCAGGATGTTACCTGGGATGGAGCGCCTCAGCTATGAAGAGAGACTGGACAGGCTGGGGTTGTTTTCCTTGGAGCAAAGAAGGCTGAGGGGGGACCTGATTGAGGTGTACAAAATGATGAGGGGCATAGATAGGGTAGATAAAGAGGAACTTTTCCCCTTAGTAGGGGGGTCAATAACAAGGGGGCACAGATTCAGGGTAAGGGGCAGGAGATTTAGGGGGGATTTGAGGAGGAACTTTTTCACCCAGAGGGTGGTTGGAATCTGGAACTCACTGCCTGAAAGGGTGGTAGAGGCAGGAACCCTCACAACATTCAAGAAGCATTTGGATGAGCACTTGAAATGCCATTGCATACAAGGCTATGGACCAAATGCTGGAAAATGGGATTAGACTGGACAGGGATTGATGGACGGCGCAGACACGATGGGCCGAAGGGCCTCTTTCTGTGCTGTAAAACTCTATGACTCTATGACTCTATGACTAGAATGGTACCAGGGATGAGGGACTTCAGTTATGTGGCGAGACTGGAGAGGCTGGGGTTGTTCTGATTAGAGCAGAGAAGGTTAAGAGGAGATTTGATAGAGGTGCTTAAAAGCCTAAATACATTTAATAGATTAATAAAGGAGCAAATGTTTCCAGTGGCAGTGGGGTCGGTAACCAGAGGACACAGATTTAACGTGATTGGCAAAAGAACCTGAGGCAACATGAGGAAGATTTTGTTTTACACAGCGAGTTGTTGTGATCTGGAATGCATTGCCTGAAAGGGCGGTTGAAGCAGATTCAATAGTAACTTTCAAAGGGGATTTGGGAAAAAACACTTCAGATAAAATAAAATACTGGGGAAAGAGCAGAGGAGTGGGATTTATCGGATAGCTCTACCAGAAACCGGCACAGGCACGGTGGGCCGAATGGCCTCCTTCTGTGTTGTATCATTCCATGATTCTATAATCACCGATACCTCAGAAAATAAGAAACTGAACGTGGCAGAAGAGCAAAGGGCAGCAGGGCTACAGGGGAACAAATAATCAAAAGCAGTGTCACTGGACAGCAAAGCAGATAAAATGCTGACAATGAATTGGGGTTTATTTTTAAGGCGATAGAATTAAAAGAAGTGAAGTTGGCCAATGGTGGGAAGTAGTGTTTCACAAAGATCGGTGCTGGGAACACTTTTGTTCACCATTTACTTAAACAATTAGGACTCAGGAATCGGAATTGCAATTTCAAACATTGTGGATGCCACCTAAATGGGGGTTTATATTTAATATACAGAGGCGGACTACAACAAAATCCAGGAAGACGTTATTAAACTGGCAAAATGGGTGTGTAACTGGCAAATGAACCTCAATATAGAGAAATGTGTGGTAGTGCATTTTAATAGGAAGAATACAGAGGTCACATACACCTTGGAATATAAGTTCTAAACGGGGTTGAGGGACAGAGGGATGTGAGGGTACAGTTACATAAATCAGTAAAAGTTGCAATGCAGGTTGACCAGGCCATAAACACAAAGAAAGCACTGGGGTTCATTTCTAGAGGGATAGAAATGTAACAAATACAAGTTATGTTAAACTTGTATGGAACCTTGGTCAGACCACACTTGGTGTACTGTGAACATGGTCTCTGTCTTATAAAAAGGACCCAGAGGGACTGGTGAAGGTACAAACAGTATTTACTAGAATGATCCCAGAACTGAGAGGTTATACCTGTCAGGAAAGACTGAACAGGCTCGGGCACGTTTCTTTAGGACAGTGACTGAGGGATAATCAGAGAGTGTTCCTTGAGATTATGAAATTGTTTCATAGGGTAGATTAGAGAAGGCGTTTCCACTTGCAGGAGCGACTAGAACTCGGGGCCATAGATATAAGATAGTCATTAATATATCTAATAGGGAATTTAGGAGAAATCTTTTTACCAAATGAGTGGTCAGAATGTGGAACTCGCTACCACGAGGAGCAGTGGATGCGAATAGCACAGACACATTTAGGGGGAGCGAGACAAGCACATGAGGGGGAAAGGAATAGAACGATATTTTTACTGTGTTAGATGAAGGAGGGTGGGTGGAGGCTCGTGTGGAGCATGGACACCAACATGGACATTGTGAGTCGAATGGCCTGTCTCTGTGCTGTAAATACTTTGTAAATTGTATTAAACATGTATAGGACCCGGGTCAGGTCACACTTAGAGAACGGTGCATAGTTATGGTCTCCATAACAGAAAGAGGACATAGAAAAACTGGAGAAAGTGAACAAAATACTTACAACAACAACAACTTGAATTGATATAGCGCCTTTAACATAGTAAAATGGCCCAGGCGATTCACGGGATTGTTACTGAACAAAACCTGACCGTGAGCCACATAAGGAGATATTAGTAAAGATGACCAAAATCTTAGTCAAAGAGGTAAGTTTTATGCAACATCTTAAAGGAGGAGGGAGATTGAGAGAAGCAGAGAGATTCAGGGAGGGGATTCCTGAGATTCGGGCCCAGGCAGCTGAAAGCACATCCATCAATGGTGGAGCGGTTAAAATCGGAGATGTGCAAGAGGCCAGAATTAGAGCAGCACAGACATCTCGGGAGTGTTGTGGGGCTGGTCGAGCTGGCAGAGGTAGGGAGGGCGAGACCATGTAGGGATTTCAAGCAAGGATGATAATTTTAAATTGGAGGCATTGCTGCAACGGGAGTCACTGTAGGTCAGCGAGCACAGGGGTGGTGGTTTAGGGGATTGGTGTGGTTTAGGTTATGGGCAGCAGAGCTTTGGATGAGCTCAAGTTATGGAGGGTGGGAGATGTGAAGCCGGTCTCACAGATACTCACAGAAACCCCACAGTGCAGATAGAGGCCATTTCGGCCCATCGAGCCTGCACCGACACATATCCCACCCGATCCCCGTAACCCCTACACCAACACATATCCCACCCTATCCCCGTAACCCCACGTATTTAATCCCCCTAACACTAAGGGTCAATTTATCATAGCCAATCAACCTAACCTGCGCATCTTTGGACGGTCAGGAGAGATGTGGTGTAATCAAGTCTAAAGCTACAAAAGGCATGGATGATGGTTTGAGCAGCAGATGAGCTGAGGCAGCGGCGAAGTTCAGCGATGTTTCTGAGGTGGAAGTAAGCCGTCCTGGTGATGGAGTTAATATCTGGTCGGAAGATCATCCTGTGATGAAATACGACACCAAGGTTGCAAACAGGCAAACTGGTGCTAAGGAGAGGGATGGAGTCGGTGGCTAGGCAACGGATTTTGTGAAGGGGGCCAATAGATTCGGTCCTACAAATATTTAGTTGGATCGCACCAGAACTGAAAGATTGCAGCTATCAGGAAAGATTAATCAGGTTGGGCCTTTCTGCTATAGAAGAGAGATGACTTTGATGAGGCCTGATAGAGATCTTTAAAATTATGAATGGGTTGGACAGGGTAGATGTGGAGAGAATGCTTACACTTGTGGGAGAATGCAACACCTGGGGTCATAAATACAAGATAGTTACTGATAAATTCAATAGGGAAATAAGGAGCAATTACTTTACTCAGAGAGTGGATAGAATGTGGAACTCTCTACCACAGGATGTGGTTGAGGAAAGTAGTTTAGATTCTTTCAGAATGAAACTAGACGAGTAAAGGCTGGAAAGGGTAATAGAAAGATATTCTGAGAGGCTGAGATGAGGTAGATGCAATGAGAGGAGACTGGTGTGGAGCATAAATACCAGCACAGTCTGATTGGGCCGAATGGCCTGTTTGTGTGCTGTAGATTCCATGTAATGTAATCCCCTGAACTGCAGCTAAGCTCTGTCTGCCTAACTACTGACCAGGCTCTTACTCTGGAAGCTGCGAATGAATTGCTGCCCTCAATCGTTAGAGGGACTCTTTACGGAAGAGCTCAGGTTGAAAGCAGCAAACTAGTGGTCCTGTCCCGAAAGGCAATGTGAGAAATGTCAATCAGAAACAGCGCTGAATCCTAAACACAGTGCTCGCCCCGCCACTGGCTATATCTTCAGATCTCCAGCGATTTCTGGTGTAATTCAGTGGATGGCAGTCTGGGGCTGAATATTACATTCCTGGACTGGAAACACTGGGAGCCGCCTCTGGGCTGAGCTCAGTTGTTCATGATTATTAATTAATTGAATAGTTGAGGTAACTGGATATTTCGCCGCTCTCTTCACCTGCTCTCTGAACTTGGACTGTGTCACCCCATAAATAAATGTGTTTGTGCAGCAACTTAGATTCACCAGCATATATCCGACTCGTCCAAATATATATAAAGAACCAGTGTAATGATCGGGATTTGTTGCTGTAATGTTATAATATAAGAAATTAATAACATAGGCCAACCAAAGCAATATGAAGCTGGCGGATATGGTGAAGAGTAAAATCACAGACTTCCTTCTGCTTTCCATCTCTGGGTCTCTGCCATTCTCTCCCTTGCTCTCACCCCTCAGTCCCTTACGGACCCGACTGGTCACTAAAATGTGTCTGACTGTCAGAGCGTTGAGCAACAGAATTAAAGCGAATGGGAGGAATGGGGTTAAGACCGTAACAAACCAATCAAATCCCACCCACCCGGGCTCAGTATAATAGCTCGGGATTGTGACACAGAACCACGGCACATTGGCGATTATCTCCCAGTGTTGATATGTAAAGTAGAAGGGAACGTTTTTTAAACAGAGCAGAATACTGGTTGTTGCCAGAACTACAGCAGCAGTTTTCTCGTTGCAATATTTAGTTTTCAGCTTCTGACAACAAATGGCCACAAATCGATCGAAGGTGAAAGTGACGGTGAACCAGACAGAACAGTCTGTGGCTGCACTGACCAGGACAGTGATAACACTACACACAGGAGTGATGTCCAGGAAACACACTGGGAAATAAGACACATAGATCCGCCTCAGTATGACCTCAGTGACAATGACCAGGAGGTCTGCCGCTGCCATGCACACGAGGTAGCGGGTGGTGCAGGTGGAGAGCCCGCACTTTCCCCGGGACAGGATCACAATCGCCAGCAAATTCACTGTAAAACAGAGAAGGGAAAAGAGACTGGAAATTACTGATCACACATTCTCCGTGCCTGAGATCACAGAATCACAGAAACCCCACAGTGCAGATAGAGGCCATTTCGGCCCATCGAGCCTGCACTGACACATATCCCACCCGATCCCTGTAACCCCTACACCAACACATAACCCACCCTATCCCCGTAACCCCACGTATTTAATCCCCCTAACACTAAGGGTCAATTTATCATAGCCAATCAACCTAACCCACACATCTTTGGACTGTGGGAGGAAACCGGAGCACCCGGAGGAAACCCACGCAAACACAGGGAGAATGTGCAAACTCCACACAGACAGTCACCCGAGGCCGGATTTGAACCCGGGTCCCTGGCGCTGTGAGGCAACAGTGCTAACCACTATGCCACCGTGCTGCAATCTGACAGAATCGGGCGGGATTTTAACACCGCAAAAACCGGCGGGTTGGTGTCGGGTCAGAGGTGAAAATGGAAGAATATCCTCCTGACCCCAATGCGCCTCCAACCCGCCCGCTACCGAGTTTAACGGAGATGCAACAGGGGCGGTCAGCGAACCGCTACCAGGAGGCGGGCTGGCAATTTAAATATTTTATTGAGGCCGGAAGCCTCTGATTTGACATGGTTTACAGGTTTAACTACGGCTGGCTGAGCTTCCTGGGCCTCGGGAATGATTTCACCCCCACCCCCAAGCTCTACCCTGCCGACCACTCCCCCTATGAATAGAACTGCAGAGTCGGGGTCGGGCATTCCCAAGACTGGGGATTGGACACACCCCATGGAACCAGTCAATCCCATGGGAACGGTTACAACCCCGGGACCAGTCAAAGCCCCAGGACCGGTCAAACCTCCAGTGCCAGTCACACCACCAGGACCGGTCAAACCCCCGGAAACAGTCAAACCCCGGAGTCCGTGATTGGACACACTGCAGGATCAGGCCCTCCATTCAAACCAGTCAACCCCACTCCGTCCAAATGGAAGCCCGACTGTCAATTAGGCTGACATCCGGGGCGGGGAACTAGTCAATGACAAAGGACGTAAGCTGTGGTGTTAAGACACCCCAACGTCCGGGAATACCTGGACTTCCAGGTATCCTGTCTGATATTCCGCATCCACCACATACCCTCCGGCCATCCTACATAACCTGCCTCTGTTAATATTTGTTAGTATGCAGGTGCAGCAAGTGATTAAGAAGGCCAATGGAATGTTGGCTTTCATTGCTAGGGGGATAGAATATAAAAATAGGGAGGTATTGCTTCAGCTGTACAAGGTATTGGTGAGACCGCACCTGGAATACTGCCTACAGTTTTGGTGACCATACTTAAGAAAGGACATACTTGCTCTCGAGTCAGTAAAAAGAAGGTTCACTCGGTTAATCCTGGGTATGAGGGGATGGACATATGAGGAGAGGTTGAGTAGATTGGGACTCTACTCATTGGAGTTCAGAAGAATGAGAGGTGATCTTATTGAAACATATAAGATTGTGAAGGGGTTGGATTGGGCGGATGCGGGGAAGATGTTCCCGATGATGGGTGAAACTAGAACTAGGGGGCATAGTCTTAGAATAAGGGGCTGCTCTTTCAAAGCTGAGATGAGGAGGAACTACTTCACTCAGAGGGTGGTAGGTCCATGGAATATGCTGCCCCAAATAGCTGTCGAAGCTACATCATTACATAAATTTAAAACAGAAATAGACAGTTTCCTAGAAGTAAAGGGAATTAAGGGTTACGGGGAGCGGGCAGGAATTTGGACATGAGTCTAGGTTCGGATCGGTCATGGCCCTGTGGGTAGCGGAGTGGGCCCAGGGGCCGTGCAGCCTGATCCTGCTCCTATTTCGTGTGTCTAATTCTGTTAGATTCAGGAGATGGTTCTGTGATAGTAGATTGGCGGTTAGGATCAGATCAGCCATGATCTTATTGAATGGCGGAGCAGGCTCGAGGGGCTGATTGGCCTACTCCTGCTCGTTTTTCTATGTTCTTATGTTCTTATATACAGGTGGAACTGTGTGAGCAAATGCAAAATACTGAGACTGCTGTAAATCTGATAAGAACATAAGAAATAGGAGCAGGAGTAGGCCATTTGTCCCTTCGTGCCTGCTCCGCCATTCAATGAGATCATGGCTGATCTTCTGCCTCAATTCCATTCACTGGCCTTATCGCCATATCCCTTGATGTCCTTATTAGTCAGAAATCTATCGACTTCTGTTTTAAATATACCCAGTGACTGAACTTCCACTGCCCTGTGGTGTAGAGAATTCCAAAGATTCACCACCCTCTGCGTGAACAAATTTATTCTCACCCGGGTCCTGAATGGCCTACCCTTTATCCTGATGCTGTGGTCCCTGGTTCTAGACTCCCCAGCTAAGGGAAACATTCTCCCAGCATCCACCCTATCAAGCACTGTAATAATTATGCATGCTTCAATGAGATCCCCTCTCATTCTTCGGAAACAGGCCTCGTTTATTCAATCTCTTCTCATATGACAGTCCCGCCACCCCAATAATCAATCTTGTGAACCTTCGTTGCACTCCCTCTATGGCAAGTATGTCCTTCCTTATATAAGGAGACCAAAATTGTACACAGTACTCCAGGTGTTGTCTCACCAAGGCCCTATATATTTGGATATAATTGGAGTAAGATTTATTTACTCCTGTACTCAAAACCTCTTGTAATAAAGGCCAGCATACCATTTGCCTTCCTAATGGCTTGCTGCACCTGTACATTCACTTTCAGTGACTCATATACAAGGACACCAATGTCCCTTTGAGCATGTGCATTCCCCAACTTTTCACCATTTAGGAAATACTCTGCCTTTCTGTTTGTTTCTGCAAAAGTGGATAGCTTCACATTTATCCACATTATATCCATCTGCCATGTTCTCGTCCACTCGCTGAGCCTGTCGAGATCCCCTTGAAGTCTCTTCACATCTATTTTGCAACGGACACTGCCACCTAACTTTGTGTCATCAGCAAATTTGGAAATGTTACATTTAGTCCCCATATCCAAATCATTGATATAGATTGTGAATAGCTGGGGCCCAAGCACCAATCCTTGCGGTACCCCACTAGTCACTGCCTGCCATCCTGAAAAAGACACGTTTATCCCTACTCTTTGTTTTATGTCTTTTAACCAATTCTCAATCCATGCTAGTTTATTACCCTCAATTCTATGGTCCCTAATTTTGTTCACCAACCTTTTTCTCTGCGACATGTGCCATACTTCCACTCCCACTTGTTCTTCTGCTGTAACCATTTACACCTCCTCTAGACCCATCATCTGTTTCTTTAATTCTCCCATTCCCCTTGCACCATCATCCGTTTTGTCATTGAATCACTCCTGCCCTCCAGCCAATCATATACATTGTTCTTTCCTTATGCAACCACAATTTTCTCTGACTCTATCATTGCTTTAATACTGTTAATCTCTGATATCTTCCAGTTCTGAAATCCCTCATCCCTGGAACCATTCTTGTAAATCTTTCCTCAACCCTCTCTAAAGCCTTCATGCCTTTCCTAAAGTGCGGTGCCCAGAATTGGGCATAATACTCCAGTTTTATAAATGTTTATCATAACTTCCTTGCTTTTGTACTCTATGCCTCTATTTATAACGGTTAATTCCCATCAGCATTTTTAACCGCTTTCTCAACCTGCCCTGCCACCTTCACCGATTTTTGTACATGTACCCCCAGGTCCCTCTGTTCCTGCACCCCCGATGGAATGTCTTGCTTGAGTAACCTTAGTGAATTCTTTGAAAAAGTACCAGAAAGAGTAGATAAGGGTAATGTAGTAGATGTAGTATACTTTGATTTTTTTAAACCATTCGATAAGGTACCAGATAGCAGACTGAATCACAGAGCAAGTGGAGTTAGGAGACAAGCAGCAGAATGGATAACAAGATGGCTACAAGAACAGAAATAGGGAGAAGTGGATAATGCTGTTTACTCAGATTGGTGGATGGTAAGAAGTGATGTTCCACAAGGATTGGCGTTGCGATCCCTGTTGTTCAACATTTACATAAATGATATTGATTCGTGAAGCAAAAGCACAAATTCAAAATTTGCAGACGAATCCAAATTGGGAATACGGTTAATACAGAGGAGGAATGCAACACAATACCTGAAGACATTAATAAACTTGCAGAAAGGGCGTTTAAATGGCAAATTAATTTCAATATAGCTAAGTGAGAGGTACTGCATTTTGGTAGGAAGAATAAGGTACCCAAATGCTCCTTGGAAAATCAGAGTGGGAATGGGGTAGAGTGGTACCGATTCACAAATCATTTAAAGTAGCAATGCATGTTAACAAGGCCATAAACATGCAAACAGAGCACTGGGGTTCATTTCTAGAGGAGTAATGTCGTAAAGCAAAGAGTTTAGCTTCAAGTTATATAGAACGTTGGTTATACCACACTGAGCGTACTGTGTGCAGTTCTGATCTCCATATTACATAAAGGATATTAAGGCTCAGGAGAAAGTGCAATTTTTTTACAAGGATAACACCAGAACTGAGACATTATAACCATCAGGAAAGATTGAACAGGCTGGGGCTCCTCTCTTTACAAAAGAGAAGGCTGAGGGGTCGCCTAATAGAAATCTTTACATTTTGAGGGGTGTAGCATAGGGCAGATGTTTAGACTTGTGACATGAGTGCAAAATTGGAGGTTATCAATAAAAGATAGTCACTAATAAATCCAATATGGAATTGAGGAGAAACTTCTTTACTCAGAGATTGGTTAGAATGTGGAACTCACTACAACTTGGAGTACTTGAGGTGAACTGCAGGGATGTATTTAAGGGGAAGCGAGAGAAGAACATGAGGAAGAAAGCAGTAGAAGGTTATGCTGATAGGGTTAGAGGAAGAGGGGTGGGAGGAGGCTCCTGTGGAGCATAAACACTGGCATAACCTAGTAGTGCCGAATGGCCTGTTTTGTGCTGTAAATTCTAAGGAGTTCTCCGTAACTTGAGTACAAATTAATCACATTTATCAGTTCATTTAATCATTGTGGATATTGTAGTGGTATATTTATTGAAGAAGTGCCCTATATATTACGTTATTATCAATTTGTTAATGCTATTATTTACTGCCCCCGGGACTGACCTGTGTATTATGAAAACCTGATATGCATGTTCATCAGTTATACGTCTCCCTCCTCGCAGGGACTCACCTCACTGAGCTAAGGCCAGAGATCGTTGCAGGTTAGCAGTGTAGAGACACTGAATCCGACATAACAACTGGTTCATCAAACCTCAATAAATTACAGAATCAATAACCAACAGCCCTATATTCATCCCGTCTAACAGTAACATAATGCATTTCAGCAAACATGACCACAGATTCTCAGGACTGTGTTGGGGAAGGGGGACTATTCAGCACCAAAACAATTAAAGTGTTTACAATAATTATACATAGAGTAATAATAATTCAATATACCGAGGTTTTGAATACTGTAACACTGCTCTCCCGCTGTTCACCTGTCAGTAATTAGGTAACATCTGTTTCTTTTGGTGCAGTTCAATAGGAAACAAATCATTATCAATATATTTCACCTTATATGTGACCATAAGAACATGTGAAATAGGAGCAGGAGTAGGCCATACGGCCCCTCGACCCTGCTCAGCCATTCAGTAAGACCATAGCTGATCATCGACCTCAAAAGCCCTTTCCTGCCCGATCTCCATATCCCTTGATTCCCCATGAGTCCAATCTGGGTCTATCACAGTGTTGAATATATTCAAAGACTCAGCATTCACAAGCCTCTGGGGCACAGAATACCAAAGGTTCACCACCCTCTGAGTGAAGAATATCATTCTCAGCTCAGTCTCAAATGACCTACCCCTTATGCTGAGACTATGTCCACTAGTTCTAGGCACTCCAGCCAGGGGAAACAACCTCTCAGCATCTAACCCTGGCAATAGATTCATACAGTCATAGAGTTATACAGCACAGAAAGATGCTCTTCGGCCCATCATGTCCGCGCAGGCAATCAAGCCCTGTCTATTCCAAATCCATGTTCCAGTACTTGGTCCGTAGCCTTGTAGGCTATGGTGTTCCAAGTGCTCGTCTAAATGCTTCTGGAATGCTGTGAGGGTTCCTGCCACTAGCAGCCTTTCAGACCACTACCAGATTCCAAACACCGTCTGCATGAAATAGTTTTTCCTAAAATCCCATGTAAACCTCCTGCCCCTTACCATGAAACAATACCCCCTGGTTACTGACCCCTCTAGTAAGGAGAAAAGTTACTTTCTATCTACCCTATCTATGCCCCTCATAATTGTGTATACCTCAATCAGGTCCCCACTCAGCCTTCTCCGCTCTAAATAAAACAAGCTCAGCCTGTCCATTCTGTCTTCATAGCTGAAAAGCTCCAGACCAGGTAATATCCTGGTGAATCTCCTCTGCACCAACTCCAATGCAATCACATTCTTCCTATAGTGTGGCGACCAGAACTGCACACAGTATTCCAGCTGTGGGCTAACTAGCATTGTGAACAGCTCCATCATAACCACCCGGCTCTTATATTCTATGCCTCAGCTAATGAAGGCAAGTATCCCAATCCCCTTCAGAATCTTGTATGTTTCAATGAGATCACCTCTACTTCTAAATTGCAGAGGGTACAGGCACATTCTACACAATCTCTCATCATACGTCTGCCCTCTCATCCCAGGAATCAATCTTGTGTACCTTCGTTGGAGCGCCGCATATGCTTATAACCAAGCATCTTCAACCAACAGCAAAATCTTCCCCTTTGCCACTGATTACATTCGGAAAATACGAATGCAGCAACATGAAGGGGAGAGATCAGTCATCTAAAACAATAATTTCAATTTGGAACTGACTTGTTCCACTCCGGTTAGTGACCCACACTCAGGACAGCTCCACATTGACAGATATTTCCAATAACACATGGCCACTGGGGTCATGTGTTCCACTCCGGTTAGTGACCCACACTCAGGACAGTTCCACATTGATAGATATTCCCAATAACACATGGCCAGTGGGGTCATGTGTTCCACTCCGGTTAGTGACCCACACTCAGGACAGTTCCACATTGACAGATACTCCCAATAACACATGGCCACTGGGGTCAGGTGTTCCACTCCTGTTAGTGACCCACACTCAGGACAGTTCCACATTGACAGATGTTCCCAATAACACATGGCCACTGGGGTCAGGTGTTTCACTCCAGTTAGTAACCCACACTCAGTACAGTTCTACATTGACAGATATTCCCAATAACACATGGCAACTGGGGTCAGTTGTTCCACTCCAGTTAGTAACCCACACTCAGTACAGTTCCACATTGAAAGATATTCCAATAACACATGGCCACTGGGGACAAGTGTTCCACTCCAGTTAATAATCCACACTTAATACAGTTCTACAGTGATAGACACTCACAGTAATACATGGCCACTGGGGTCAGGTGTTCCACTCCAGTTAGTGATCCACACTCAGTACAATTCTACAGTGAAAGATACTCCCAGTAATACATGGCCACTGGGGTCAGGTGTGCCACTCCAGTTAGTGACCCACACTCAGTAGCGTTCTACAGTGAAAGATACTCCCATTAATACATGGCCACTGGGGTCAGGTATTCCACTCCAGTTAGTGACGCACACTCAGTAGAGTTCTACAGTGAGAGATACTCCCAGTAATACATGGCCATTGGAGTCAGGTGTTCCACTCCAGTTAGTGACCCACACTCAGTACAATTCTACAAATACATATACTTCCAGTAATACATGGCCACTGGGATGAGGTGTTCCACTCCAGTTGGTGACCCACACTCAGTAGGTCTACAGTGACAGATACTTCCAGTATTACATGGCCACTGGGATGAGGTGTTCCACTCCAGTTAGTGACCCACACCCAGTACAGTTCTACAGTGACAGATACACCCAGTAATAAATGGAGACTGGGGTCTGGTCTTCCACTCCAGTTACTGATCCACACTCAGTACATTTCTACAGTGACAATCCCTTCCACTAATACCTTCTCTCAGAGAGTTGCTTACACTGATGTCTGATCCAACAATACACAATATTACACTAAAGGCAATGACTTCATAAAACAGCGAGCCCGTGTGTTACAAACAGAATTTTACTTTCAGTTGAGGCATTAGAATTAAACCTGAGAGGTAATTCAGGACATTTGATTAAACGAAATGGTATGACTGATCGGGTGTCTGTATAACAGTAATGATTGGATCAGGATGCAACAGTATCAGTCAGAGAGCAAAACCAGAGACCAGCTCACACACAGATTTACACAACTTAAATGGTTATAATCACTTACCAGGAACTCCAATGACGGCAATGATCAGGTAAGATATTTTCTCCACACTGTAATATGTGCCATACATTTTCTGTGTGAAGCGATGTGCCCCTTCGTGCTGCAGTCAATCTCTCTGAATTAAACTCTGAATTGGTACATTCCCAGTGCTTTCATTTATACCCTGTGGGATCTCCACGGGGACATTGAGTTTGCAACTTCGCTGAAAATACTATTTTTAAAAAACATTTGATCGAACAGATGACGACAGTGGTGTTAATTCCCTGTTGTGATGGAATATATTTAGTGCTGAGATTGTAATTGAAAACCCCAAGGACCGGACAATTCTGATCACATGAATTAACTAATGGAAATTGCCAGCTGTATTCTCCCAGCAATGGGGTTGTTGTTTCAAGCTCCACCAGGCCCGTCTCTAGATCTCATATTGTTTCGGAGATATCCTTCACTCTGCTGTGGCCATCCAGTAATTAATTTCCAAATATTAGAGTGTCCTCTCAGGGCTGCTCTACTGCACTCTGGGATGAGGCTGACCACCTTAAGTTTGGCCATTTAGTTAACAATTAAAGTGGGGTATTTGTGTCGATGGATTCTCAAACTGACACAGCGACTCAAACTAATACAGTACCTCAAATTAATACAGTACCTCAAATTAATAGAATACCTCAAACTATTGCAGTACATCAAACTGATACAGTATCTGAAAATAATGCTGCCTCTCAAACTAATAGAGTACCTCAAATTTATGCAGTACCTCAAACTAATACAGTACATCAAATTAATAAACACCCTCAAAGTAATACAGTACTTCAAACTAATACAGCCCCTGAATCTAATACCGTACCTCAAACTAATACAGCCCCTCAAACTAATAAAGCTCCTCAAAATAATACAGCCCCTCAAACTAATACAGCACATCAAACTGTTACACCCCCTCAAACTAATACAGCCCCTCAAACTAATACAGCTCTCAAACTAGTAGCCAGACGCACCCACAAACTCTCTGGTCCAAAGTCCAGTAATCTCGTGTTCCCACAAACTCACAGTGCATGGGATCTCACTTGCCAGACACCATCAGGTCGTTACCCAGCTAATAACAACTGAGTGTACAGAGTATTTGAACAGTTTAACAATGCGAATTCTAATATATATTTAGCAGTTTTAAGTTTATTTCTGTTAAGTTAGTAATGGTCTATTAAATAAAGGCATGGCAGGGCACTTCATTCCCGTGGAATGCACATCTTGTGCTTTGTGGGAACTCCAGTACACTTCCCGTGTCCTGGACAACCAAATGTGCAGGACGTGTCGTCAGCTGGAGGACCTGGAACTCTGGGTTCAGCAGCTTGAGCAGCAACTGGCGTCACTGCGGTGCATCCATTAGGCTGAGAGTTACTTGGATAGCACGTTTCAGGAGGTGGTCACCCCGCAGTTTAAGAGTGTGCAGGCAGAGAAAGAATCGGTGACAGACAGATAGACAAGGACGATCAGAGAGGTAGTGCAGGAGTCCCCTGAGTGCATCTCACTCTCTAACCGGTATTCTGTTCTAAATTCTTGAGAGGGCGATGAGTCATCTGGCGAGTACAGCCAGCGCCACGCCCAGAGCACCACGGGTGGCTCAGGTGTACAGTGGGGCGGGGGTGGGGAGGAGAAAGATCAGGAAAGCAATAGTGATAGGGGATTCAATAGTTAGGGGAATAAACAAGCTTTTCTGCGGCCGCCGACATGAATCCAGGATGGTATGTTGCCTCCCTGGTGCCAGGGGCAAGGATGTCACTGAACGGCTGAAGAACGTTCTGAGGGGTAGGGTGAACAGCCAGAGGTCGTGGTCCATATTGGTACCAATGACATATGTAGGAAGAAGAATGCGAACCTGCAGGCAGGTTTTAGGGAGCTAGGAAAGAGATTAAAATCAGGACCTCAAAGGTAGCAATCTTCGGATTACTCCCAGTGCCTGTGCTGTTGAGGACTGAAATAGGAGGGTAGAGCAGATGAATGCGTGGCTGGAGAGATGGTGCAGGAGTGAAGGCTTTAGATTCCTGGGACATTGAGACTTGTTCTCGGGGAGGTGGAGCCTGTACAGGCCGGACAGGTTGCACCTCAACAGGGCCACAACCAATGGCCTCGACGTGGAGGGGGTGGGTTGCTCGTAGTGTTGGGGTGGTTGCAAACTAATTTGGCAATAGGTGGGCACCAGGCTGTAGAATTACAAAGGAGAAACAAGGAGCACAAAGGATTGGGAGAGACGGACAGCACAGGGTAATAATAACAAGGTCCTTTATGGGGTCAGACTAAGAATACAAGGCAGGTTTACAGTGCACGTGGGTAAATGCACGAAGTGTGGTTAATAATGTTGCTGAGCTGCAGGTGCAAATAGCTACATGGAAATATGATGCCGTCGTGATAAGTGAGACCTGGCTCAAAAAAGGGCAGGATTGGGTACTAAATATTCCTGGGGAGAAGTTGTTCAAGAAAGAAAGGGAAGGAAAAAATGGAGGTAGTGTTGCAGTATTGATTCAGGAGCATGTTACAGTGCTGGAGAGAGAGGATGTCCTGGAGGCGTCAAGGACAGAATCTACTTGGTTCGATTTAAGAAATAATAGAGGTGCCATTACATGACTAGGTCTATTTTATAGGCCACCAACTAGTGGGAAAGATATAGAGGCGCAAACATGCTAAACTGCGGAAGCAGCATGCTTTAGACAGGGCTAAGACATCCCACAATCAACGGATCAGAAAAAAGCTCTGCAGTCCTGCCACATCCAGTCGTGAATGGTGCTGGTCCATTAAATAACTAACGGGAGGAGGAGGCTCCAGGAATATCCCCATCCTCAATGCATGTAAATGACAAGGCTGAAGCGTTTTCAACCATCTTCAGCCAGAAGTGCCACGTGGAAGATCCATATCAGCCTCCTTCTGAGGTCCCACCATCACGGAAGCCAGTCTTCAGCCAATTCGATTCACTCCACGTGATAACAAGAAACGGCTGAGCGCACTGGATACAGCAAAGGCCATGGGCCCTGACAACATCGCGGCTGTCGTGCTGAAGACTTGTGCTCCAGAACTAGCCGTGACTCTAGCCTAGCTGCACTAGTACAGCTGCAACACTTGCATCTACCCGACAATGTGGAAACCTGCCCAGATATAACATGTCCACAAAAAGCAGGCCAAATCCAGTCTGACAAATTGCCACCCCATCAGTCTGCTCGCAGCAAAGTGATGGAAGGTGTCATCGACAGTGCTATCAAGCAGCACTGCCTCAGCAATAAGTTGCTCACCAATGATCAGTTCAGGTTCCGCCAGGACCACTCGGCTCCAGACCTCATTGCAGCCTTGGTCCAAACATAGACGAAAGAGCTGAATTCCAGAGGTGAGGTGAAAGTGACAGAATTTGACCGAGTGTGGCATTAAGGAGCCCTAGCAAAACTGATGTTAATGGGAATCAGGGGAAAACACGCCATTGGCTGGAGCCATAACTAGCACAAAGGAAGATGGTTTTGGTTAATGGAGGTCAATCATCTCAGGCACAGGACATCGCTGCAGGATTTCCTCAGGGAAGTGCCCTAGGCCCAACCATCTTGAGCGGCTTCATCAATGACCTTCACTCCATCATAAGGTCAGAAATGGGGATGTTCGCTGAAGATTTCACCGTGTTCAGTTCCATTCTCAACTCATCAGATAATGAGGCAGTCCATGCCCGCATGCAACAAGACCTGGATGAGTTTCAAGCTGGGCTGATAAGTGGCACGTAACATTTGCTCCACAGAAGTGCCAGGCAGTGATTATCTCCAACAAGCGAGAGTCTAACCATCACCCCTTGACATTCGATGGAATTACCATTGACGAATCCACCACCATCAACATCCTGGGGGGTCACCATGAATCAGAAACTTATCTGGGCCAGCCACATAAATACTGTCGCAACAAGAGCACGTCAGTGGCTAGGTATTCTGCGGTGAGTGCCTCACTTCCTGTCTACCCAAAGCCTTTCTACCATCTACAAGGTACAAATAAGGAATGAGATGTAATACTCTCCACTTGCCTGGATGGGTGCAGCTCCAAAAACACTAAAGAAGCTCGACACCATCCGGGGCAAAGCAGCCCGCTTGATTGGCACCACATCCAGCACTTCAAACATTCACACTCTACACCAATGGCGCACTGCGGCTGCATTCAGTACGATCTGCAAGATGCACTGCAGCAACTCGCCAAGGCATCTTCAGCAGCACCTCCCAAACCCGCGAACTCTTTTACCTAGAAGGAAAAGGGCAGTAGGCTCATGGGAACACCACCATCTTCAAGTTCCCTTCCAAGTCACACACCATCCTAACTTAGAAGAATATCGTCGATCCTTCACTGTCGCTGGGTCAAAATCCTTGAACTCCCTCCCTTTCAGCACTGTGGGGGTACTTTCATCACACGGACTGCAGCGGTTCAAGAAGGTGGCTCACCGCCACATTCCCAAGGGGCAATTAGGGATGGGCAATAAATGCTGGCCTTGCCAGCGACGATCACATCCCGAATTAAAATAGGACAGGCAGAGAGTCAGAGACAGACAGAGCCAAATAAAGAGACAGAGTTAGACAGGCAATGACAGACAGACTAAGAAAATCAGATGGAAATAGAGAGACAGATACATACAGAGAGACCGGCAGATAGAGACACAGAAAGACAGAGAGAGAAGCAAAAAGAAAAATAGACTCAGACTGACAGAGCAAATAGAGGTAGACACAAAGAAACAGACAGTCAGACAAACAGAGAGAGGGACACAGACGGACAGCGACACATTCAGCAACAGAAATTGACAGAAGAGAGAGAGACAAAGATAGACAGAACTGGAGAGAGGGAGACAGAGACAGACAGAAAAAGAGACAGTCAGAGACAGGCAGACGGAGACAGGCAGACAACAGACAAAGACAGCAGCAAAACTGACAGAGTGAAAGACAAAGACAGGTAGAACCAGAGAGAGTGACAGAGAGACAGACCGACATAGAGACAGAGACAGACAAACACACACAAGGAAACACACACAGAATATCCCAACACTGGACAAACAGGGGGCTATGGGGGGGAGGAGCTAAACACGATCAAAATCACTAAGGAAGTGGTACTCGGTAAAATAATGGGACTCAAGGCGGATAAATCACCTGGACCGGATGGCTTACATCCTAGGGTCCTGATGGAAGTGGCGGTAAGGATTGTGGATGCATTGGTAATAATTTTCCAAAACTCCCTGGACTCGGCAAAGGTCCCGGCAGACTGGAAAACTGCTAATGTAACACCCTTATTTAAAAAGGGCAGTAGACAGAAGGCTGGAAACTATAGACTGGTTAGCCTAACATCTGTGGTAGGTAAAATTTTGGAGTCCATTATTAAGGAGACAGTAACAGGACATTTGAATAATCATAATTTAATAGGACAAAGTCAGCATGGTTTTATGAAGGGGAAGTCATGTTTGACAATTTTGCTGGAGTTCTTTGAGGAAGTAACATATAGGGTGGATAAAGGGGAACCAGTGGATGTAGTGTATTTAGACTTCCAAAAGGCATTTGACAAGGTGCCACACAAAATATTATTGCTTAAGATAAAAAATCATGGGATTGGGGGTAATATTCTGGCATGGATAGAGGATTGCCTATCTAACAGAAGGCAGAGTGTTGGGATAAATGGTTCATTCTCAGACTGGCAATCAGTAACTAATGGTGTTCCGCAGGGATCAGTGCTCGGTCACCAACTCTTTACAATCTATGTTAATGATTTGGAGGAGGGGACCGAGTGTAACATATCAAAGTTTGAAGATGATACTAAGATGGGGGGGAAAGTAGTGAGTGAGGAGGACATATAAAACCTGCAAGGGGACATAGACAGGCTAAGTAAGTGGGCAGAGATTTGGCAGATGGATTACAATACTGGAAAGTGTAAGGTTATGCACTTTGGCAGGAAAAATCGTAGAGCAAGTTATTATTTTAATGGCAAGAAACTTGAAAGTACTGAAGTACAAAGGGATCTGGGGGTCCTGGTGCACGAAACTCAAATGGTTAGTATACAGGTGCAGCAAATGATTAAGAAGGCCAATGGAATGTTGGCTTTCATTGCTAGTGGGATAGAATATAAAAATAGGGAGGTATTGCTTCAGTTGTACAAGGTATTGGTGAGACCGCACCTGGAATATTGCATACAGTTTTGGTGTCCATACTTAAGAAAATACATACTTGCTCTCGAGTCAGTACAAAGAAGGTTCACTCGGTTAATCCCGGGGATGAGGGGATGGACATATGAGGAGAGGTTGAGTAGATTGGGACTGTACTCATTGGAGTTCAGAAGAATGAGAGGCGATCTTATTGAAACATAAAAATTGTGAAGGGGTTGGATCGGGTGGATGCGGGGAGGATGTTCCCAATGATGGGTGAAACTAGAACTAGGGGGCATAGTCTTAGAATAAGGGGCTGCTCTTTCAAAGCTGAGATGAGGAGGAACTACTTCACTTAGAGGGTGGTAGCTCCATGGAATATGCTGCCCCAAGAAGCTGTCGAAGCTACATCATTACATAAATTTAAAACAGAAATAGACAGTTTCCCAGAAGTAAAGGGAATTAAGGGTTACGGGGAGCGGGCAGGAATTTGGACATGAGTCTAGGTTCGGATCGGTCATGGCCCTGTGGGTAGCGGAGCGGGCCCAGGGGCCGTGCAGCCTGATCCTGCTCCTATTTTGTGTGTCTAATTCTGTTAGATTCAGGAGATGGTTCTGTGATAGTAGATTGGCGGTTAGGATCAGATCAGCCATGATCTTATTGAATGGCAGAGCAGGCTCGAGGGGCTGATTGGCCTACTCCTGCTCCTATTTCTTATGTTCTTATGTTCTTAAGACACAGATTCAGATGGACAAACTGACAGACTGATACAGACAGGCGACACAGACACATTCGTATGGGGACATAGACAGACAGACAGCTTCAGAGACAATCAGATAGAGACAGAAAGACAGACAGGCCAGAGCGAGTGACAGTGAGAGACAGACAGGGGGAGATAGGTATACAGAGAGACAGACACACAGTGACAAACTAACAGAAGCCGAGAAATAGACATGGGCAGACAGCCAGGGACAGAGAGAATCCGACAGATAGAAATATATGGTCAGACAAGCAGACAGACAGGGACACAGACAGAGAGGGACACAGCCAGACTGAGACAGAAAGACAGCAACAAAGACAGACAGAGGAAGACAGAAAGACAAACAGAGCCAGTCAAAGAGAAAGAGACAGAGACAGACCGAGGCAGACAGATGGAAATAGACATACAGAGAGAGACAGATCAACTGAGACAGACAGACTCAGACAGGCAGAGCACAGGCGGAGAGTAAAAGCCGGACAGAGACAGGCAGAGACTGAACAACAAATTCAGACAGAGAGAGACACACCCAGGGACACACATACATGGATTCATAGAAATAGAATCATAGAAATTTACAGCATGGAAGGAGGCCATTTCGGTCCATCGTTTCCGTGTCGGCCAACAAAGAGCTATCCAGCCTAATCCCACTGCCCAGCTCTTGGTCCATAGCCCTGTCGATTGCGGCACTTCAAGTACACGTCCAAGCACTTTTTAATGATATTAGAGTTCCTGCCTCTACCACCCTTTCAGGCAGTGAGCTCCAGACCCCCAGCACTCGTTGGGTGAAGACAGTTCCCTTCAAATCTTCTCTTAAACCTTCCAGCAATTACTTTAAATCTGTGCCCCTTGGCTTTTGACCCCTCTGCTAAGGGAAATAGGTTCTTCCTATCCACTCTATCCAGGGCCCTCATAATTTTAAACACCTCAACAAGGTCTCCCCTCAGACTCCTCTGTTCCAAAGAAAACATAGACACATAGAAGATAAGAGCAGGAGTAGGCCACTCGGCCCCTCGAGCCAGCTCCGCCATTCAATGCGATCATGGCTGATCATCCAAGTTCAGTACCAGGTCCCTGCTTTCTCCACATACCCCTTGATCCCTTTAGCCTTAAGAAATATATCCAACTTCTTTTTGAATATATTTAATGAATTGGCCTCTACTGTCTTCTGTCGTAGAAAATTCCACAGGTCACCACTCTCTGGGTGAAGAACTTCCTCCTCATTTCTGTCCTAAAAGGCTTACTCCTTATCCTTAGACTGTGGCCCCTGGTTCTCGACTCCCCGACCATTGGGAACATCCGCCCTGCATATCAAATCAATCAAATCAAATCAACTTTTATTGTCATTGTTAGTGCACAAGTGCAGTACAACGAAATGTAGGCTTGCGGCTCCCGAGAGTGTAAAATTTGGATTAGGACACTTAAACATTTCAACATACATTTGTACATATATATTAGCATAAATATGACCATAATAAAGTGCATCGGCAGATGTGCAGGCTTTAGTGTTTATTTGTGGAGTTCAGTAGGATGACAGCCCTGGGAAAGAGGCTGTTCCTAAATCTGGTCGTACAGGTGCGAATGCATTTGTAGCGTCTTCCAAATGGTAGGAGGGCGAACAGACTGTGGCTGGGGCGGGTAGGGTCTTTGATGATGGACCGTGCCCTCCGTAGGCAGCGTTTCTGATATATATGTTCTATGGTCGGTAGCCGGGTGCCGGTAATGCATTGGGCAGTTTTGACTACCCGCTGCAGGGCTTTCCGGTCATGGGAGCTACAGCTGCTGCACCATACCAGTCCTGCCAGAGTATAATAAGTTTCAATGAGATCCCCTCCCATTCTTCTAAACTCCAGCGAGTGCAAGCCCAATCGTCCCAATCTCTCCTCATACGTCATTCCTGCCATCCCAGGTATCAGCCTGGTGAATCTTCGCTGCACTCCTTCCATGGCAAGTACATCCTTCCTCAGATAAGGCGACCAAAACTGCACAAAATACTCAAGATGTGGTCTCACCAAGGCCCTGTATAACTGCAGCAAGACATCCTTGTTCCTGTTCTCAAAACCTCTCGCTATGAAGGCCAACATACCATTTACCTTCTGAACAGCCTGCTGCACCTGCATGCTTACCTTCAGCGACCGGTGCACAAGGACACCCAGGTCTCGTTGCACTTCACATTCTCCCAATCTATTGCCATTCAGATAATAATCTGCCTTCCTTTTCTTGCCACCAAAGTGGATAACCTCACATTTATCCACGTTAAACTGCATCTGCCATGCTTCTGCCCAATCACCCAACCTATACATAACATCCTGTAATTTCTCAGCATTCTCTTCACAGCACACACGACCACCCAGTTTTGTGTCATCTGCAAATTTGGAGATATTACATCTGGTTCCCTTGTCTAGATCATTAATGCATATTGTGAATATCTGGGGTCCAAGGACCGATCCCTGTGGTACCCCACTAGTCACTGCCTGCCACTCGGAAAAAGACCCATTTATTCCAACTCTTTGCTTTCTATCTGCCAACCAGTTCTCTATCCAAGTCAATACCTTGCCCCTAATCCCATGTGCCTTAACTTTACACGCTAATCTCTTATGTGGGACCTTATCGAAAGCCTTCTGTAAGTCCAAATACACCATATCCACTGGTTCTCCCTTATCTATTTTACTGGTTACATCATCAAAAAATTCCAGTAGATTAGTCAAGCACGATTTAACTGTTGTAAATCCATGCTAACTTCGTCCGATCCTGTCACTGTTTTCCAAGTGCTCTGCTATTACATTTTTTATAATGGACTCTAGCATTATCACCACTACCGATGTCAGGCTTACCAGTCTGTAATTCCCCGTTTTCTCTCTACCACCTTTTTTGAAAAGTGGGGTAACATTATCTACTCTCCAGTCCATGGGTACCTTTCCAGATTCCATCGAAAGTTGGAAGATGATCAGCAATGCATCGAGTGTTTCTTGGGCCACTTCCTTAAGTACCCTAGGATGCAGATTATCAGGCCTTGGGGATTTATCAGCCTTCAATCCCATCAATTTCTCTTACACCATTTCCCTACAAATATTGATTACTTTCAATTCCTCCCTTTCATCAGACCGTATGTACCCCGACATCACTTGGAGGTTATTTGTGTCGTCCTTTGTGAAGACAGAACCAAAATATGTATTTAATTGATGTGCCATTTCTTTGCTCCCCAATATAAATTCCCCTGATTCTGACTGCAAGGGATCTACGCTTGACTTCACCAATCTTTTTCTCTTCACATATCTATAAAAGCTTTTACAGTCAGTTTTTATGTTCTCTGCAAGCTTACTCTCATATTCTATTTTCCCTTTCTAAATTAATCCCCTTGTCCTCGTTTGTTGAATCCTAAACTGCTCCCATTCCTCTGGATTACTGCCTTTTCTGGTCAATTTATATGACCTCTCCTTGGATCTTACGCTATCCCTATTTTCCCTTGTTTGCCACGGTTGAGTCACCTTTTTTGTTTTATTTTTATGCCAAAATGGGATGAGCAAATTCTGTAGTTCATCAATGCGGTCATTGAATGTTTGCCATTGCCTATCCACCGTTAACCCTTTGAGTGACATCCCCCAATCAATCCTACCCAACTCGCACCTCAGCCCATCGTTGTTTCATTTATTTTAATTCAGGACCCTAGTCTCTGAGTCAACTACTTCATTCTCCATCTTAATGAAGAATTCGATCATGTTATGATTGCTCCGACCCCAGGGGCCTCGTACAACAAGATTGCTAATTAATCCTTTCTCGTTACATAATACCCAGTCTAAGATGACCTGATTGCTGGTTGGTTCCTTGACATCTTGGTCCAGGAAACCATCCCGTAAACACTCCAGCAATTCCTGCTCCACAATGTTGTTACTAATTTGGTTAGCCCAATCTATATGCAGATTAAAGTCACCCATGATGACTGCTGTGCCTTACTACACACTTCTCTAATTTCCCTTTTAATGCCACCCCCAACCTCCATATTACTGTTTGGAGGTCTATATGCCACTCCCACTAACGTTTTCTGCCCCTTGGTATTTCTCAGTTCTACCCATATATATTCCACATCATCAGAACTAATATCCTTACTTACAATTGTGTTAATACCTTCTTTAACCAGCAATGCTATCCCACCTCCCTTTCCATTTTGCCTATCTTTCCTGAATATTGAATATTAAAACAAACTCAGTCTATCCAGTCTTACCTCATAGCTAAGGTTCTCTACTCCCAGCAACATCCTCGTACATATCCTCTGTACCCCCTCTATTGCAATCACATTTTTCCTGTTATGTGGTGACCAGAGCTGCATGCAGTACTCCAGCTGTGGCCTAACTAGTGTTTTATACAGTTGAAGCATAACCACCCTGCTCTTGTATTCTAGGTTTCGGCTAATGAAGGCAGGTATTCCGTAGGCCTTCTTAACAAACTTATCTACCTGGCCTGCTACCTTCAGGGATCTGTGGACATGCATTCCAAGGTCCCTGTATTCCTCTACACTACTCAGCATCCTACCATTTAATGTGTATTCCCTTTCCTTGTTTGCCCTCCCCAAATGCATTATCTCACACTTCTCCAGATTGAATACCATTTGCCACTGTTCTGCCCACCTGAGCAATTTATTGATATCTTCTTGCAGACTACAGCTTCCTTTTTCAGTATCAACCACACATTGGGACCCTGTCGAACCCCACTGGAAGCAGACTTCCAGTCACAAAACACCCAAAAACCATTACAATTTGCTTCATGCCACTCAGCCAATTTTGGATTCAACTTGACACTTTGCCCTAGATCCCAGGGACTTTTAATTTCGTGACCAGTCTGCCATGTGGGACCTTATCAACAGCCTTGCTAAAATCCATATACACTACATTAAACGCACTAACCTCATCGACTCTCCTTGTTACCTCCTCAAAAAATTCAATCAAGTTTGACAGACACGAACTTCCCTTAACAAGTCCATGTTGACTATCCTTTATTAATCCGTGTCTTTCTAAATGATGATTTATCCTGTTGTTCAGAACGCTTTCCAATAATTTTCCCACCACCGAGGTTAGGTTGAATGGCCTGTAATTACTCGGTCTATCCGCTTCTCCCTTTTTAAACAAAGGTACAACATTAGCAGTCCTCCAGTTCTCCGGCACCACACCTGTAGCCAGAGAGGATTAGAAAATGATGGTCGGAGCCTCTGCTTTTTCCTGTTTTGTTTCTCTTAATAGCCTGCGATACTTTTTATCCGAGCCTAGGGATTTATCCACTTTCAAAGCTGCTAAGCCCTTTAATACTTCCTCTCTCAGTCTGCCACTGTCAGGCAACGCCTGTCTGTTTCTCTCCATCGGTCTCTTTCTGCGTGTCTCCCTCTGTCTCTCTCTCTTCGCAGTCAGTCTGTTTCTATTTATTTCTCCATCTGCCTGCCTCTGTCTGTCTCACACACACACACACACACACACAGAAACACAGAAGTAGACTGAGAGACAGACAGACAGAGCAAGACAGACAGATGCTGTTAGACAGAGATAAATATTTAAACAGACAGACTGTGCCAGACTGAAAGACAGATACAGACACACATGCAGAAATAGACCGACAAAGAGAAACAGACAGACTGTGCCAGACAGAGGCAAACTGATACAGACAGAAGAGACAGAGTGGAAGAATGTTGAAGTGACCGACTGAGACTGATGGAGACTGAGGCAGAGTGAGACAGACAATCAGACAGAGGCAGATAAACAGACGGAGACAGAGAGACATCAGAAGCCGGAACACAGGGAGTGATACAGACAGAGAGAAGCAGAGAGATACATAGATATAGTGGGAAAGAGAGAGAGGTCAAGATAGAGACACAGACAGACCCACAGGCAGATAGGAAACAGGCAAAGACAGTCAGAGGCAGACAGACAGAGACAGACAGAGATATACAGAGACAGATGTGCAGGCACAGGCTGAAAGACACTGACAGCGAGACTGTGTGAGACAGACAAGCAGATAGATAGACACAGACAGAGAAAAACAAAGTGACAGAGACAAAAAAGGGACAGAAACAGGCAGGCATTGACATACAGATTGAGATAGTCAGACAGACATGTACAGAGAGACAGATACACAGAAAGACAAAGACAGACAGAGATAGAGAGGCAGAAAAATAAACAGACACATACTGACAGAGCCAGACAGAGGTAGACTCTTCTCTTCTTAGGCAGTCCCTCAGAAGCGAGGATGACATGCTTCCACACTAAAGCTGAGTTCTCAGGTGACTGATGAGTCCCATGCGGGACCTACATTCTCTGTCACAGGTGGGGCAGACGATGGTTGAAGGGGCGGGTGGGTGGGGTGCTTGAGTTGAAGTGCGCTCCTTCTGCTGTTTGTGCTTGGCTTCTGCTTGCTCCTGGCAAAGAGACTCAAGTTGTTTGGTTTCTCCTCCACTTTGAACGGTCTTGGGCAAGGGATTCCCAGGTGTCGAATGGGATGTTGCACTTTTTCAAGGTGCCTTTGCGTGTGTCCTTGAAGTGTCTCCTCTGACCACCTGGGGCTCTGCTGCTGTGTCCGAGCTCCGAGTAAGCACTTGTTTAGGGAGTCTCGTACTGGGTATGTGGACAATGTGATCCATCGATCAGAGCTGATTGAGCGTGGTCAAAGCTTTGATGCTGGGGATGATGGCTTGAGTGAGAACACTGACGTTGGTGCGCCTATCCTACCAGTGGGTTTTCAGGACCTTGCGGAGGCAGCATTGGTGGTACATCTCCAGTGCTTCGAGCTGCCTGCTGTACATGGTCCATGCAGGGCTGTTATCACTGCGTCTCTGTAGACCATGAGCTTAGTGCCGGGTTTGAGGTCCTGGTCTTCAAACACTCTCTTCCTCCCATGACCGAAGTCTGCACTGGTACACTGAAGGAGATGTTGGACTTCATCATCGACGTCTGCCCTTGTTGACAGTAGACTCCTGATGTATGGAAAGTGATCACGTTGTCCAAGGCCACGTCGTGGATTTTGATAATTGGGGGAAATTGCTGTGTGGCAGGGGCAGGTTGGTAGAGGACCTTTGTGTTATGGATCTTTAGTGTAAGGCCCAATCTCTCGTACATTTCAGTGAAGGTGTTGATGATGGATTGGAGTTGGACCTCAGAGTGTGTGCAGACACAAGCATCGTCTGCATACTGTAATTCGACGACAGTGGATGGGACGACCTTGGATCTGGACTGGAGGTGATGGAGTTTGAACAGTTTCCCATTTGTTCTGTAAATTACCTGCACTCCAGTGGGGAGCTTACTGAGGGTGAGATTGAGCATTGCATCAAGGAAGATCGAGAAGAGCGTTGGTGCGATGACACAGCCTTGTTTGACCCCGGTCCACAGTTGAATTGGGTCTGTAGTGGAACCGTTGCTCAGGATCACGGCTTGCATGTCATCGTGAAGCAGGCAGAGGATGGTGAAAAATGGTTGAGGGCAGCAGAATTTGAGGAGGACTCTCAATAATCCCTCATGGATGACAGTGTCGAAGGCATTTGCGAGATCAAAGAAGGCCATGTAAAGAGGTTGGTGCTGTTCCCTGCATTTCTATTGTAGTTGACGTGCAGTGAAGATCAGGTCCATTGAGCCCGTCAGTGGGCGGAATCTGCATTGTGATTCTAGGAGGAGCTCTTCAGCTACAGGGAGAAGGCGATTGAGGAGGATTCGTGCGATTACTTTCTTTGTGGCAGACAGCAGGGAGACTCCTCTGTAATTACCGCAATCGAACTTGTCACCTTAATTGAAGATGGAGACGATTATGGCGTCTCTGAGATCCCCTGGCAGGTTCTGCTCCTTCCAGGTAAGAGAAATTAGTTCATGAATTCGTGCCAGCAGTGCTACTCCACCATGATTTAGTGCCTCAGCGGGGATTCCATCTGCTCCTCAGACCTTGTTGTTCTTCAGTTGTCGGATGGCCTTTTCAACCTCATGCCGGGCTGGGGTTGTGCCGAGGTGGTGGCGGGCAGCATGCTAAGGGATGGAGTTGAGGACACTGGCTTCTAAAACAGAGTCTCAGTTAAGGAGATCTTTGAAGTGCTCCTTCCAGTGGGCACTGATTGCCGCTCTGTCCTTGATGAGTACATCTCCGTTCTTGGCCCACTGTGGGGTAGAACCTTGCGTGCTTGGGCTGTTGGTGGTCTTGACTGTGCTAAAGAATCCACGTATGTCGTAGGTGTCGGCTAGCTGCTGGATCTCCTGCGCTTTCTCCACCCACCATCTGTTCTATAGATCGCATTCAGGCATCTGTAGAGCTGCTTTCTTGCACTCGAGTTGTGTTGCTGTTTCCAGATCATGAAGGGCTTGTGCTTGCAGTGTATTAATGCCTGGATCTCCAGCTCGTTCTCGCTGAACCAGTCTTGATGTTTCCTAGTCGAGTGACCGAGGTGCTGATTGTGGAGGCCTTGAGTGCACTGTGGACACACTGTATCTCTGAATCATTGGGAGTCGCCAGGTTGGATGTGATGCTGAGCCTGACTAGGGCTTTATTAGCAGGGTCTTTGAGTGTTCCAGCATTGATTGTCCTGCAGCATTTTTTCTGTTGCCACCGCTCTTTTGATGGAGATGACAGAGCGGATTAAGCGGTGGTCTGTTCAGCAGCCCTCTGCTCCTGTTGTGGCATGAGTGATGTGGATGTCCTTGTGGTCCCTCGCTTGGACGATGATGTAGTCCACCAGATGCCAGTGTTTGGAGCGAGGGTGTTGCCATGAAGTCTTGTCCCTCTGATGGAACACGGTGTTGGTTATGACAAGACCAAAGGTAGACACATAGAAAGAGACAGGCAGACAGACAAACAGACAGACAGAGGGACTCAGACCAACAGAGACCCAGACAGCAACAGAAACGGACACAGAGAGAGAGAGACAAAAAGAACAGAGCTGGAGAGAGGGAGACAGAGACAGACAAAAATAGAGACAGTCAGAGACAGACTGACTGAGACAGGCAGTCAAACAGAGACAGCCACACAGCAAGAGACAGAGATAGACAAAAAGACAGGTTGTGCCAGACAGGCAGACAGAGACAGCCAAACAGAAAGCAACAGACAGAGAGGACAGAAAAGAAAGACTGAGACAGTGGCAAAAAGAGTCTGACAGAAACTGACAGAGAATGAGGCAGAATGAGATTGAGGCAGCCTGTGACAGACAATCAGACAGGGACGTAAAAACCGAGAGAGACAGAGAGACAGACAAAGCCAGAGACACAGGCAGCTGGACAGAGGCAGAGACATACAGAGAGTTACAGAAACAGAAAAATCATCGCAAGAATCCTCCTCAATCAGGATGTACTCTTCAAATTTACTTTCAATATAATAGTGATTTGCAATGCAATAAGCTCATTGAAATGGAACATCACTTGGCAATGTAATCGTCATTTGCAATAAAATAGCACATTGCAATGGAATATCACATTGCAATACAATATTGCTTTGTAATGGAATCATCCCTTGCAATGGAATCAGACTTTGCAATATAATAGCCAATTCCAATGCAATTGCTCGTTGCAATGGAATATCACTTTGTAATATAATAGTCATTTGAGGTGCAATAGCAGATTGCAATCTAATATCATTTTGCAATGTAATAGTCGTTTTCAATGCAATGGAACATAGCAATGGAATATCATTTTGCAATATAATCGGCATTTGCAATGCAATGGAACATTGCAATGGAATATCACTTTGAAATATAATCATCATCAGCAATGCAATAAAACGTTGCAATGGAATATCACTTAACAATATCGCAGTCATTTGCAATGCAATGGAACATTGCAATGGAATATCACTTTGAAATATAATAGTCATTTGCAATGCAATAAAACATTGCAATGGAATATCACTTAACAATATCGCAGTCATTTGCAATGCAACAGAACATTGCAATAGAATATCACTTTGCAATATAATAGTCATTTGCAATGCAATACCATATTGCAACGGAATATCAATTTGCAATATAATAGTCATTTGCAATGCAATAGCACATTGCAATGGAATATCACTTAGCTATAGAATAGTCATTTGAACTACAATAGCACATTGCAATGGAATATAATTTTGGAATATAATCGTCATTTGCAATGCAAAAGCACATTGCAATGAAATATCATTTTGCAATATAACAGTCATTAGAAATGCAATAGAACAATTCAATGTATTTCATTTAGCAATAACATAGTCATTTGCAATGCAGTAGCACATTACAATGGAATGTCACTTTGCAATGTAACCGTCATTTGCAATGCAATAGAACATTGCAATGGAATCTCACCTTAAAATATAATATTAATTTGCAATGCAATAGCACATTGCAATTGAATATCACTTTGCAATACAGTAATCATTTGCAGTGCAATAGAACACTGCAGTGGAATATCATTTTGCAGTATAACAGTCTTTAGAAATGCAATAGAACAATTCAATGGAATATCACTTAGCAATATCATAGTCATTTGCAATGCATTAGAACAATGCACTGGAATATTGCTTTGAAATATAATCGTCATTCGCAATGCAATGGAACAATTGGACATTAAAAGGGAACATCACTTTTTAATATAACAGTCACATTCAATATAATAGAAAATTGCAATGCAACATCATTTTGCAACATAATAGTCATGCAATGCAACAGGACATTGCAAGGGAATATCGCTTTGCAATATAATAGTCAATTGCAATTCAATAGAAGATTGCAATTGAATATCTCATTTGCAATATAATAGTGCTTTGGAGTGGAATCTGCACTTGCAATGGAATCTGACTTTGCAATATAATAGTCATTTGCAATGCAATAGCCATTGCAATGGAAAATCACTGAACAATAGCGCAGCCATTTGTAACACAATAGGACATTGCAATGGAATATCACTGAAATATAGTCGTCATTTGAAATGCAATAGCACATAGCAATGGCATATCACTTTGCAATTTAATCGTCATTTGCAATGTGATAGAACATTGCAAAGGAATATCACTTAACAATATCGTAGTCATTGGTAATACAATAGAACATTGCAATGGAATATCGTTTAAAATATAATGGTCATTTGCAATGCAAGGGAATATTGCATTGGAATATCGCATTGCAACATTACCATCATTTGCAAAGCAATAGAACATTGAAATGGAATATCAATTTGCAATACAACGTTAATTTACAATTCAATAGCACAATGCAATGGAATATTGCTTTGCAATATAATTGTCATTTGCAATGCAATAGCATATTGAATTGGAATATCACTTTGCAATATAGTCGTCATTTACAGTGAAAGAGCACATTGCAATGGAATATCGCTTTGCAATATACTCGTCAATTGAAATGCAACAGCATATTGCAACGGGATATCACTTTGCAATATAATAGTCTTTTGCAATACATTAGAACGTAGCAATGGACTATTGCTTTGAAATATAATCACCATTTGCAATGCAATAGAGCATTGCAATTGAATATCACTTGAAAATATAATCATCTTTTGCAATGCAATAGAACATTGCAATGGAATAACACTTAACAATATCATAGTCATATGCAATGCAATAGAACATTGCAATGGAATAGCGCTTTGCAATATAACTGTCATTTGCAATGCAATGGAACATTGCAATGGAATATCACTTTGAAACATAATAGTAATTTGCAATGCAATAGAATATTGCAATGGAATATGTCTTGGCAATATAATAGTCATTTGCAATACAATAGCACATTGCAATGGAATATCACTTAGCTATAGAATAGTCATTTGAAATGCAATAGCACATTGCAATGGAATATAATTTTGCAATATAATAGTCATTCGAAATGCAATAGAATAATTCAATGGAATATCATTTAGCAATAACAGTCATTTGCAATGCAGTAGCACATTGCAATGGAATATCACTTTGCAATGCAATCGTCATTTGAAATGCAATGGAACATTGCAATGGAATCTCACTTTAAAATATAATATTAATTTGCAATGCAATAGCACATTGCAATTGAATATCTCGTTGCAATGCAATAGTCATTTGCAGTGCAATAGAACACTGCAGTGGAATATCATTTTGCAATATAACAGTCATTAGAAATGCAATAGAACAATTCAATGGAATATCACTTAGCAATATCATAGTAATTTGCAATGCAATAGAATATTGCACTGGAATATTGCTTTGAAACATAATCGTCATTTGCAATGCAATAGAACAATTGGACATTATCAGGAAACATCACTTTTTAATATAACAGTCACTTTCAATGTAATAGAAAATTGCAATGCAATATCAGTTTGCAAGATAATAGTCATGCAATACAATAGGACATTGCAATGGAATATCTCTTTTCAATATAATTATCATTTGCAATTCAGTAGAAGATTGCAATTGAATATCCATTTGCAATGTAATAGCGCTTTGGAGTGGAATCTGCACTGGCAATGTATCTGACTGCAAAATAATAGTCATTTGCAATGCAATAGCACATTGCAATGGAATAGCATTAAACAATAGTGCAGCCATTTGTAACGCAATGGAACACTGCAATGGAACATCACTGAAATATAATAGTAATTGTTAATGCAATAGCACATAGCAATGGAATATCGCTTTGCAATTTAATCGTCTTTTGCAATGTGATAGAACATTGCAATGGAATATCACTTAACAATATCGTAGTCATTTACAGTGAAATAGCACATTGCAATGGAATATCACTTTGCAATATACTCGTCAATGGAAATGCAACAGCACATTGCAATGGGATATCACTTAGCAATATAATAGTCATTTGCAATACATTAGCACATAGCAATGGACTATTGCTTTGAAATATAATCATCATTTGCAATGCAATAGAACATTGCAATTGAATATCACTTTAAAATATCGTAGTCATTTGCAATGCAATAGATCATTGCAATGGAATATCACTTTGCAATATAATTGTCATTTCCAATGCAATAGCACACTGTAATGGAATATCACTCTGTGATATAATCGTCATTTGCAATGCAATAGAATATTGCAATGTAATATCAGTTTGAAATATTATCATCATTTGCACTGCAATAGAACATTGCAATGGAATATCTGTTTGCAATATAATAGTCTTTTGCAATGCGATAGCACATTGTAATGGAATATCGCTTTGCAATATAATCGTCATTTGCAATGCAATAGCATATTGAAATGGAAAATCACCTTGCAATATCGTCTTTTGCATTGCAATAGAATATTGCAATGGAATATCTTTTGCAATATCATATTCATTTGCAATGCATTACATTAAATTAAAATGGAACATGACTTTGTAATATAATAGTGCTTTGGAGTGAAATCTCCCTTTGCAATATAATAGTCATTTTCAATGCAATAGCAGTTTGCAATCTAATATCACGTTGCAATATAATAGTCAATATGCAATGCAATAGAGGAAAGCAATGGAATATCACTTTGCAATATAATCATCATTTGCAATACATCAGCACATTCAATGAAATATCACTTTGCAATATAATTGTCATTTGCAATGCAATAGAACATTGCAATGGAATATCAGTTTGCAATATAATAGTCATTTGCATTGGAATTGTAGAGTGCAATGAAATATGAATTTGCAATATAATAGTCATTTGCAATGCAATAAAACATTGCAATGGAATATCAATTTGCAATATACTAGTCACTTGCAATGCAATAGCACATTGTAACAGAATATCGCTTTGCAATATAATCGTCATTTGCAATGCAATAGCACATTGCAATGGAATACAACTTTGCAATATAATCGTGATTTACAATGCAGTAGACTATTGCAATGGAGTATCTCTTTGCAATATAATAGCCAATTGAAATGCAATAGCACATTGCAATGGAATATCACTTTGCAATATAATAGTCATTTGCAAATCAATAGCAAGTTGCAATCTAAGATCACATTGCAATATAATATTCGTTTGCAATGCACTATAACATTGCAATTGAATATCATTTTGCAATGTAATAGCCATATGCAATAGAACATTCCAATGGAATATCTCTTTGCAGCATCAAATCATTTGCAGTGCAATAGAACATTGCAATTGCAATGCTTTGTATTGGAATCTGCCGTTGCAATGGAATCTGACTTTGCAATGTAATAGTAATTTGCAATGCAATAAAACATTGCAACAGAATATCACTTTGCAATATATTAGTGCTTTGGAGTGCAATGTTACTTTGCAATATAATAGTTATTTGCAATGCAATAGCACATTTCAGTCTAATATCACGTTGCAATATAATAGTCATTTGAAATGCAATAGCACATTGCATGCTAATATCACGTTGCAATATAATCATCATTTGCAATGCAATGGAAAATTGCAGTGGAATATCACTTTACATTATAGAATTACTTTGGAGTGGAACCTGTCTTTGCAATATAATAGCCATTTGCAATGGAATATCACATTGCAATGGAAAATCATGCTGCAAAATAATAGTCATTTGCAAAGCGTTAGCAAGATTCTTAATGAATACTTTGCGACTGTTTTCACAGAGGAGAGGGCCGATGCAGACACTGCTATAGGGGGGAGGTGCGGGAAATATTAGATGAAATAAACATAGTGACAGAGAACATTTTAAAGTGTTTAGCAGCTTTAAAAGTGGATAATTCCCCTGGCCTGGATGAAATGTATTCCAGGCTGTTAAGCGAAGCAAAAACGGAAATAGCAGAGGTCCTGACCATTATTCTTCAATTCTCTCTGACTTCAGGTGTGGTGCCGGAAGACTGGAGGACTGCTAATATGGTACCATTGTTTAAAAAGGGTGAAAGGGATTGACCGAGTAATTACAGTCAGCCTAACCTCGGTGGTGGTCGTGTTTGAAAAACTTGATTGAATTTTTTGAGGAGGTAACAAGGAGGGTAGCTGAGGGTAGTGCATTTGATATAGTGTATTTGGATTTTAGCAAGGCTTTTGAAAAGGTACCACATGGCGGACTGGTCGGGAAGTTAATAGCCCATGGGATGCAGTGCAAAGTGTCAAGTTGGATTCAAAACTGGCTCGGAGACAGGAAGCAGGGGGTAATGGTTGATGGGAGTTTTTGTGATTGGAAGGCAGCTTCCAGTGGGGTTCCGCAGGGCTCAGTCCTGGGTCCCTATCATTTTGTGGTATATATCAATGATCCAGACTTGAATATAGGGGTACGATTATGAGGTTTGCAGATTATATTAAATCGGCTGCCTGGTTGATACTGAAGAAGGAATCTGTCGACTGCAAGAAGATATTAATAAATTGGTCAGTTGGGCAGGACAGTGGCAAATGGAATTCAATTCAGAGAAGTGTGAGGTATTGCATTTGGGGAGGGCTAACAAGGAAAGGGGATACACATTAAATGGTAGGACACTGAGTATTTTTCTTTTTTTTCTCTTTTTTTTTTACAGCACAGAAAGAGGTCCTTCGGCCCATCGTGTCTGCGCCGCCCATCCATCCCTGTCCAGTCTAATCCCATTTTCCAGCATTTGGTCCATAGCCTTGTATGCAATGGCATTTCAAGTGCTCATCCAAATGCTTCTTGAATGTTGTGAGGGTTCCTGCCTCCACCACCCTTTCAGGCATTGAGTTCCACATTCCAACCACCCTCTGGGTGAAAAAGTACCTCCTCAAATCCCCTCTAAATCTCCTGCCCCTTACCCTGAATCTATGCCCCCTTGTTATTGACCCCCCCACTAAGGGGAAAAGTTCCTCTTTATCTACCCTATCTATGCCCCTCATTATTTTGTACACCTCAATCAGGTCCCCCCTCAGCCTTCTCTGCTCCAAGGAAAACAACTCCAGCCTGTCCAGCCTCTCTTCATAGCTGAGGCGCTCCATCCCAGGTAACATCCTGGTGAATCTTCTCTGCACCCTCTCCAAAGCAATCACATCCTTCCTATAGTGAGGCGACCAGAACTGCACACAGTACTCCAGCTGTGGCCTCACCAGCGTTTTGTACAGCTCCATCATAACCTCCCTGCTCTTATATTCTATGCCTCGGCTAATGAAGGCAAGTATCCCATATGCCTTTTTAACCACCTTATCTACCTGCTCCGCTGCCTTCAGGGATCTATGTACATGTACACCAAGGTCCCTCTGACCCTCTGTACTTCCTAGGGTCCTACCACTCATTGTGTATTCCCTTGCCTTATTTGTCCGTCCAAAATGCATCACCTCGCACTTTTCAGGGTTAAATTCCATTTGCCACTTTTCCGCCCATCTGACCAACCCGTTTATATCGTCCTGTAGCCGGAGGCTTTCCTCCTCGCAATTTACCACCCCACCAATTTTCGTGTCATCTGCGAACTTACTGATCATACCTTTTACATTTTCATCCAAATCATTTATGTAGATCACAAACAATAAGGGACCCAGCACCAATCCCTGAGGTACCCCACTGGACACAGGCTTCCAGTCACAAAAGCAACCTTCGACCATCACCCTCTGCCTCCTGCCACTCAGCCAGTTTAGGATCCAACGCGCCAAGGCACCCTGGATCCCATGGGCTCTTACCTTCTTGACCAGTCTCCTATGCGGGACTTTGTCAAAAGCTTTACTGAAGTCCATGTACACCACATCCACAGCATTTCCCTCATCCACCCCACTAGTCACCCCCTCGAAAAATTCGATCAGATTTGTTAGAGATGATTTACCCTTAACAAAGCCATGCTGACTATCCCCGATTAATCCTTGCCTCTCCAAGTGGAGATTAATTTTGTCCCTCAGAATTTTTTCCAATAATTTCCCCACCACAGATGTTAGACTCACTGGCCTGTAATTCCCTGGTTTATCCCTGCTACCCTTCTTGAATAATGGTACTACGTTAGCTGTTCTCCAGTCCTCTGGTACATCCCCTGTGGCCAGAGAGGTTCTGAAAATTTGGGTCAGAGCCCCTGCAATCTCCTCCTTTGCCTCACACAACAGCCTGGGTTACATCTCGTCCGGGCCTGGGGATTTATCCGCTTTTTGGCCTGCTAAAACCGCTAGTACCTCCTCCCTCTCGATGCTAATATGTTCAAGTATGTCACAGTCCCCTTCCCCGATTTCTATGTCTACATCGCCTTTCTCCATAGTGAACACAGATGCAAAAAATTCATTTAAAACCCCGCCTACATCATCTGGCTCTACACACAGCTTGCCACTTTGGTCCCTAATGGGCCCTACCCTTTCCCTGGTTATCCTCTTGCCCTTAATATACTTATAAAACATCTTAGGATTTTCCTTTATTTTGCTCGCCAGTGTTATTTCATGGCCCCTCCTCGCCCTCCTAATTTCTTTTTTAAGTATGCCCCTGCACTTTTTATACTCCTCTAGGGCTTCCTCCGTCTTTAGTCTTTTGTAACTGCCAAAAGCCCCCCTTTTTTTCCGAATGCATTTTTGTATATCCCTTGTCATCCAAGGTACCCTTTGCTTGTTGGTCCCACCCTTGACCTTTACAGGAACATGTTGGCGTTGTACTCTCTTTATTTCCCTTCTGAAAGTCTCCCACTGCTTTGCTGTGGATTTTCCTAAAAGTAGCTGCTCCCAGTCCACTTTGGCCAGATCCTGCCTTATCATATTAAAATCGGCCTTCCCCCAATTTAGAACCCTTATTTCCGGGCCATCTTTGTCTTTTTGCATGACCACCTTAAATCTCACCGAATTATGGTCACTGTCGCCAAAATGCTCTCCTACTGACACTTCCACCACTTGCCCGGCTACATTCCCTAGAATTATGTCCAGTGCCGCCCCCTCCCTGGTAGGACTTTCTACATGTTGGCTCAAAAAGCTCTCCTGGATGCACTTTAAGAATTCTGCACCCTCTAAGCCTTTCACACTCTGACTATCCCAATTAATATTGGGGAAGTTGAAATCCCCCACTATTATTACCCTATTATTTTCGCACTTCTCTGAGATTTGCCTACATATCTGTTCCTCTATCTCCCCCTGACTGTTTGGGGGCCTATAGTACACTCCCAGCAAAGTGCTTGCCCCCTTTTTGTTTTTAAGTTCTACCCATATGGCCTCATTAGAGGAACCTGCTAATATATCATCCCTCCTTACAGCAGTAATTGATTCCTTGATTAATATTGCAACACCCCCTCCCCTTTTACACCACCCTCTGTCTCGCCTGAAGATTCTATACCCCGGAATATTGAGCTGCCAGTCCTGACCCTCCCTCAACCATGTCTCCGTGACAGCAACAATATCGTACTCCCATGTGTTCAACAACAACTTCAGTTCATCCACCTTATTTGCAAGACTCCTTGCATTAAAATAAATGCCTTCCAGCCTTGCCATATTCCCTTTTGCCTTCACATGCTCTGCCTTCCCAGCTGACTTGTCTGTCTACAAACACTCTCTGTTTGTCTCGCAGTCTCGGTTTTCCCTCACTCTCTATCAATCCCTCGTTTTATTCGGTCTGTCTCTCTCTCTCTGGTTTGTTCAGTGTCTTTCTCTGTCCCTCCCTTTGTGTGGCCCGAATGACCCTTGCTGGTTTTCTGTGTGTCATTTTGTGTCTGTCCCATTGTGGGTGGTGTAATACTGAGTGTCCTTGTGACATTATGCAGCCATGTGAGCCTGCCAACACGGGTGCTGCAGGGTCCGGGTCTCTGGGCTGTTTGAGGGCCATGCTGTAGCTTTCAACACAGCCTGGATGCTGAAAGTTGTCTCGCTAACACACAGCACTGTGGGGCATCGGGACCGGGCTCGTAGCCGGCATTCTACACTGGCCGACAGCAGAGCGACGCAGGGAAAGCGTACTGGGTTCATAACCCTGCGGTCGATGGATCGAAACCATTCTCTTTTATTTGCATTCTTATTTACACCAACAATAAAAACCTCTATTGCTGCGCACAATCAAATCGCACTTATTTTTATCACGCTTTACTTACACCAACGGCCTGCTTGCAATACACAACAGGGATAAATTATGAATTAAATTTATATTGGGTGTGTTCCAACAAACATTTATTAATTAGTGTTGCCCTGTGAACAGGTAGCATTCTTCTGATCAAGTGGGTTGCATCAGAAGAGAGTTTGCCGACCACGAATTTAATTTCCTTTTGTTTCCCCTTTTATTTAAAAGACGAAGCCACATTTCAATCACCAGTTACTATTTTCAGATTCCTCTGCCGCTTATTGTGGTATCGTGGCCGAGCGGTCTAAGGCACTGGATTTAGGTTCCCGTTTTTTCGGTGGGGCGTTGGCTCGCATCCCATCGCTGGTAGATGTTGTACCATTCGTAAATTTCGTCGCTCCGTGCAGGCTTGGCGAATTTGTTCAAGATTTTGTCACCTTTCCCTTCAGTTGTTATTGACAGGCAGATCCGATTGCAGAATTTCCTCTGTTCCATAATTGTCTTGAACCCCGCACCGAACACTACAATCACCGTCACCTAACCAGCGGAATGCACTCACTCGTCACCAAACCTGCTGCGTCTCACTTATTCAGATTTACACCACTTTTACATTTGTGTCCCTACCGCTTCTTGCAATCTATCGACCGCGCCCCGATTGCTGTCTCTCTCGCACCCACCAACTCACCATCATTTCCCCGTTCGCCCTTCCAAAATTGCCTGTTGAAAAGCACCTCCCATTTGCTCCTATTCTGCAATCCGATTAATATAAGACGAATATGTTTTTTCAATCTAACCTATGCAGACAGTGAATGTCACATTAAGACATGGTTAAAAGAAGATTCATTCTGTAATGCAAATAAAACTTGGCGGGGATCTGGACTCTGTGTTCAGGATGAGAGTCAGATGTGTTTTTCATCCCATTAGTCTGAGGAATTTGTGATCAGGGGGGCAAATATTTCCTATTGTTCCCTCCTCTTATAATATATTTCAGGCTCAATGCGGCAGGTATTTTTTATCGCACTTTATACTTTACTTACAGCACCTTCCTTCTTGCAATAAACACAAGAACCTGCAACAAATCTTTCAAAACAATTTATTCGCACCAACATAAGCTGCAAATGCTGCAAACTTGGAGCAGCCTTGGCCTTCCCCTTTCTCTCAACGCATTCCTGCAGCGCCGCCTCTCCAGCACCAGATGGTGCTCTTGGCCTTTACACAACAGGGATTACCTTCACACAAGACGGAACACCGTTACACAACACGGAGAACCTTCACACAACAGGAAACACATTACTCAATAGCGGACATCTTTACAAAGCAGGCAAAATCTCTAAACAACAGGGAAAACCTTTACACAACAGGGAACATCTTTACACAACAGGGAACAACTTTATATAACAGGGAAAATCTTTACACAACCGGGAATTTCTTTACACAGCAGAAAGCACCTTCATGCAGGTCTGTCTCTTCATCTCAGTCTCTATTTCCCTCTCTGTCTATCTCCCTCTCTGATTCTCTCGCAGTCTCGGTTTTCCCCCAGTCTCTGTCTCTCCCTCTTGTTATTCGATCTGTTTCTCTCTCTTTCTCACTCTCTCTGGTTTCTTCAGTGTCTTTCTCTGTCCCTCCCTTAGTGTGGCCAGAAAGATGCTTGCTAGTTTTCTGTGTATCATTTTGTGTCTGTCCCATTGTCGGTGGAGTAATACTGAGTGTCCTTGTGACATTGTGTATCCATGTGAGACTGCCAACACGGGTGCTACGGTGCCCGGGTCTCTGGGCGGTTTGAGGGCCATGCTATATCTTACAACACAGCCTGGATGCTGAAATTTGTGTCGCTAACACACAGCACTGCGAGGCATCGGAACCTAATCACCAGCGGGGAATCAGTACCGGCCGACAGCAGAGCGGCGCAGTGGAAGCGTGCTGGGCCTATAACCCAGAGGCCGATAAATCGAAACCATTCTCTGCTATTTGCATTTTTATTTTACACCAACAAATTAAAATCAATCCGTCCACGAATTTAATTTCCTTTTGTTTCCCCTTTTATTTAAAAGACCTTGCCTCATTCCAATCACCAGTTACTATTTTCAGATTCCTCAGTGGATTGCTGTGGTAGCGTGACCGAGCGGTCTGAGGCGCTGGATTTAAGATCCTGTCTCTTGGGCGGCGTGGTTCTGAATACCACCGCTGCCAGTTATGGTTGAATTTATAAATTTCGTTTCACTAAAAGCGTTATACTGTGCAGGCCAGACATTTTTGCCAATATCTATATCACTTCTTAAACTTTCGATGCTATTATTTCTGTTCATGCACACGTCTCCCTGCGCGCTGTATCTCGCTTACTCAGATTTCACCACTTTTACAATGTTGTTGCCCTCCTTGCTGCCACCCTCTCACCACCGCTTCCCTGTTCACCCTTCCAAATTTACCGGTTGAACAGCACCTCCCCTCTGCTCCTGCGCTCCATTCCGATTAATATATCAAGAATATACTTTCGAGCTGACACAGAGGGAGAAATAGACTGGATTTTAGGCGGTTTTACTTTTCCAGAGAACAGTAATGCGTTGCACTCCGGTGCTGTGGGTGCTGACTCTCTGATCGCCTTCAAGAAGGATGGGAAAACACATGGCAGATGGAAGTTAATGCAGAGAAGTGTGACGTAATATAATTTGATAGGACGAATGAGGAGAGGCAATATGAACTAAATAGTAGAATTTTAAAGGGGTGCATGAACAGAGAGACCTGGAGGTGTATGTGCACAAATCTTTGATGCTGTCAGGACACCGCTGTTAAAAAGCACATGGGAAGCCTGCCTTTATCAAGAGAGGAATAGAGAAGAAAACTAAAGCAGTTATGCTAACTCTTCCTAAAACAGTGGTTACCCTCAGCGGGACTATTGTGTTCAATTATGGGCATACACTTTGGGAAGGATGGCAAGGCCTTGGAGAGGGTGCAGAGGAGATTTCTAGAATGGTACCAAGGTTAAGGGATTTAGTTATGTGGAGAGATTGGAGAACCTCAGATTGTTCTCCTTAAAGCAGAGACGGTAAAGGGGAGGCTTAATAGAGATATTCAAAAACTTGAGCTGGTGTGATAGGTCAAGTAGGAAAACTATTTCCTCTGACAATTGGAATGGTAACCAGAGATAATAGATGTAATATATATTGGGGCACAGGCGCTTGTTAAGTGCAGGAACGCATTACCTAAAATGGTAGTGGAGTCATATTCAAAGCAACCTCAAAAGGCAATTGGACATGTTTTTGAACGGAACTAATCTGCAGACTTGTGGGAAAAACGCTGGGGTGTGGGATGAAATTTGACAGTTCTTTCAAAGAGCCGGCACAGGCATGACAGTCTATGACTTTAACGCCTCCATAATGTTAAAGGCCTACATGAGCTCAACGCTCAGTCTACATTTTTCCTAGAGGGAAGAGGCCAAATATTTCCAGAAGCCGTCATTCCCATTTCCCCTTCCACTGTTCCTGGAGTGACGATGCCAGAATTCTTCTCTTCACCCACAGTTGCTTCAGGTGCTCCTTCTTCAGCACAGACTGAGAAAACAAAGGGAGATCAGAAGGAAAAGTCTGCCAGGTTTTTTGTACTACATTATAACACAGCACTAGTTGGGGATATAGCTCAGTGGTGGAGTATATGCTTCGCATGTAGTAAGGTTCTGGGTTCCATTTCCAACATCTCCAAATGTTGTTTTATACAGCATCGTTTTCGGCAAAATGTTGTTTTAGGCGTTCCAGAATCTGAGGCCTCGGTTAAACATTTTTTCCAGCCCTTAAAATCTATCGACCGCGCCATGCTTGCTGCCACTCTCACACCCACTATCTCAAGCCACTTCGCCGTTTGCCCGAACAAACTTCCCTGTTGACCAGCGCATCTCATCTGCTCCTGTGCTCCAATCTGTTTAATATAACTGATGCACTATCAACAACACCAAAGACTACGAGTTGAACTTATACGAAGTAGGCTTTTATTGACTAAGAACTGGAGCATGCCTCTGCTAGTGGATCCATCCTAAGAGCTCCCGGGGGAAGGTTGGTGAGTCACCTTTATACACGAGCTTAGGGGTGCAGCCAGGGGCGGAGACATGCCCGGACCTGTACAGAGTTAACAGTGGTTTACCACACAGACATGTACAGAGTTAGCAGTGGTTTACCACATTCACCCCTCGTTTAAAAAAGAGTCCAGCGGGGTGAAGTGTTTCAAAAGTTCATATACGAAAGTCTCTCCGGGGGTCTTGTCTGCCGTAATGATCTTCGTGGTGCTGGTTGCGGTGGTTCTTTGCCCGCGGCTGCTTCTCGCGTGGGACGGAGCACTGGCGTGTCGTCCTCTCGGGTTAGGGATGGCACTGGCATGTCGTCAGTTCATGGTAGACACCCCGGTGGTGCATCGTGGGTAGTGGTGGTGGGTGGAGGTAGTGGATGGGGATCGATGGTGTTTCGGGTGCTACCTGAGGGTGCGAGGTCTCGAATTGAGACTGTGTCCTCCCGCCCATCAGGATACGCCACGTAGGCGTACTGTGGGTTGGCGTGGAGGAGGTGAACCTTTTCGACAGGGGGTCCGTCTTATGGCTCCTCACGTGTTTCCTGAGCAGGACGTGTCCCGGAGACGTCAGCCATGGCGGTAGTGATGTCCCCGAGGTGGATTTCCTGGGGAAAACGAACATCTCCTCGTGAGGGGTGGCGTTTGTGGCAGTATAGAGCAGTGATCGTATGGAGTGGAGTGCATTGGGGAGGACATCTTGCCAGCAGGAGATTGTGAGGCCCTTGGATTTTAGGGTGAGCATGGCGGTCTTCCACACTGTTGCATTCTCCCTCTCTACCTTTCCGTTACCCCAGGGGTTGTAGCTGGTAGTCCTGCTCGTGGCTATGCCCTTCTCGAGCAGGTACTGGTGCAGCTCGTCGCTCATGAATGACGAGCCCCTGTCGCTTTGGATGTAATTCGGGAAGCCAAATATGGCGAACAGGTCGTTGAGGCATCTGATGACTGTGGCGCTGGTCATGTCTGGGCAGGGGATGGCGAAGGGGAAACGGGAGTACTCGTCAATAATATTGTGGAAGTACGTGTTGTGGTCAGAGGAGGGAAGGGGCCCCTTGAAATCGACGCTGAGACGTTCGAAGGGGCGGGTGGCTTTAATCAGGTGTGCCCTGTCTGGCCTATAAAAATGCGGTTTGCATTCAGCGCAGACCTGGCAGTTCCTGGTCATGGTCCTGACCTCCTCGATGGAGTAAGGCAGGTTGCGAGCTTTAATAAAATGGAAGAACCTGGTGACCCCCGGGTGGCAGAGATCATTGTGGAGGGTCTGTAGCCTATCGACTTGTGCGTTGGCACATGTCCCACGGGATAGGGCGTCTGGGGGCTCATTAAGGTTCCCGGGCCGGTATAAGATATCACAGTTGTAGGTGGATACCTCGATCCTCCACCGCAATACCTTATCATTTTTGATTTTCCCCCTTTGTCTGTTGTTAAACATAAATGCTACTGACCATTGGTCTGTGAGCAGGGTGAAACGTTTACCAGCCAGGTAATGCCTCCAGTGCCATACAGCCTCCACTATCGCCTGGGCCTCCTTCCCGACTGAGGAGTGTCGAATTTCAGGGCCCTGGAGGGTCCGTGAAAAGAAAGCCACGGGTCTCCCCGCCTGGTTAAGGGTTGCGGCTAGGGTGAAGTCGGATGCATCGCTCTCCACTTGGAAAGGGATGGACTCATCCACTGCATGCATTGTGGCCTTTGCAATGTCCTCTTTTATGAGGGTGAAGGCCGCATGTGCCTCTGCCGTCAGGGGGAAGGAGGTTGACTTGATGAGGGGCCGGGCTTTGTCCACATAGTTGGTCACCCACTGGGCGTAGTAAGAGAAGAACCCTAGGCATCTCTTCAGGGCTTTTAGGCAGTGGGGGAAGGGTAGTTCCAGGAGGGGGTGCATTCGGTCGGGGTCGGGGCCGATGACTCCGTTTTCCACCACGCAGCCAAGAATAGCGAGGCGCGTGGTGCGGAACATACATTTTTCTCTGTTGTATGTCAGATTCATTCGTTGGGCCGTACAGAGGAATTTGTCTAGGTTGGCGTCGTGGTCCTGCCGGTCATGGCCGCAGATGGTGACGTTGTCTAGATAGGGGAAGGTGGCCTGCAGCGCGTTCTGGTCAACCATCCGGTCCATCTCCCTTTGGAAGACCGAGACCCCGTTGGTGACGCCGAAGGGGACTCGGAGGAAGTGGTAGAGGCGACCATCAGCCTCGAAGGCCGTGTACTGGCGGTCCTCAGGCCTGATGGGGAGCTGGTGGTATGCCGACTTCAGATCAATCGTCGAGAATACCCGGTATTGTGCTGTCTGGTGACCATGTCAGATATGCGGGGAAGTGGGTATGCGTCTAATTGCATGTATCGATTGATCGTCTGGCTGTAATCAATAACCAGGCTTTGTTTTTCGCCGGTCTTCACTACCACCACTTGGGCTCGCCATGGGCTGGTGCTGCCCTCGATAATCCCTTCCCTCAGGAGTCTTTCTACTTCAGATTTAATAAAGCTCCTATCCCCGGCACTGTACCGCCTCCTTTTAGTAGCAATTGGTTTGCAGTCTTTGGCGAGGTTAGGGAACAACGGGGGGGGGTTTGACCTTCAGGGTGGACAGGCTGCATACTTTGTGCGGCGCCGTGTTTAAATTCTGCCGGCTGCAGACTGTAAGTGGGGGCAGGGTCCCGCCATATGCCATCGTGACGCTCTCCAGATGGCACTGGAAGTCTAATCCTAGCAGTACGGGAGCGCAGAGCTGTGGCAGGACGAGGAATTTAAAATCTCTGTACTCCACGCCGTTCACTGTCAGAGTCGCTACACAGTAGCCGCTGACGTCCGCCGTATGGGACTTTGAGGCCATAAAGACCTGGTGGTGTGTGGGCATAACCGATAGGGAGTAGCGTCGCACCGTGTCGGGTGGATGAAGCTCTCCGTGCTTCCGCAGTCGAAAAGGCAATTTGTGGCATGGCCATTTACCTTTACGTTCATCATGGACCTGGCTAGTTGATGGGGCCTAGATTGGTCCAGGGTGATGGAGGCCATCGTCGAGGTCGGTGGGCCACTGTAGTATTCGCCCATGCCGCGGGCCTGGTCCCGAAATGGTGTCCAAGATGGCGGCTCCCCCACGGCTTGTGGTGCCCAAAATGGCGGCCTGCACGGCTCACACGTGGTTGGTGGGGTCCAAAATGGCGGCCTGTATGGTTCACACGCGGCGCTGCTGGAATTGGGGGTCGATTTCGCCCTGCACACTCTCGTGTAGTGGCCTTTCTTGCCGCATTTGGAGCAGGTTGCGTCCTTTGCTGGGCATTGCTGTCTGGGGTGCTTGGCCTGGCCGCAGAAGTAGCATTTCTGGCCTCTGGTCATTGCAGCTGTAGTCGGGCTGCTGGCGGTTTGTGGCCTTACCGGATCCCAAGATGGCTGCTCCCGTGACATCCACGTGGCCATCCGGTCAGGGGGGCAGGCGTCCATGTTCTGGAGGGCCACGTCTAATGAGTTAGCGAGGGCCACTGTCTTCTGCAGGTCGAGCCCCCTCTGTTCCAGCAGCCTCTGCCGTGTATAGTTGGACCTGATGCCGGCTACGTAGGTGTCTCGGATCAGGTCTTCCGTGCATTCCTTGGCCGTCACCGCTTTGCAATTACAGGCCCGGCCGAGGACTCTCAGTGCCAGTAAATATTCGGCGCCTGATTCCCCGGGACGCTGTTTTCGGGTAGCCAGGAGGTGTCTGGCGTAGACCTCATTAACAGGCCTCACGTATTGTTCCTTTAGCGTCGCAATGGCGGCCGCGTAAGTTGTGGCACATTGGATGATCGAGTAGACTCGGTGGTTCACCCGCGAGTTCAGGACAAGCCGTTTCACGTCATCTGTAGTGACGGTAGTGCTGAAGGCCTCCAGGAAGGCTTTGAAACAGCTCAGCCAGTGTTCAAAGTTATTGGCTGCATCTGCTGCTTGAGGATCCAGGTCTAAACATTCCGCCTTCAAGATTTGCTCCATGTCGAAAATTTAGTCAATAAAATTGATGCACTATCAACAACACCAAAGACTACGAGTTGAACTTATACGAAGTAGGCTTTTATTGACTAAGAACTGGAGCATGCCTCTGCTAGTGGATCCATCCTAAGAGCTCCCGGGGGAAGGGTGGTGAGTCACCTTTATACCTGGGCTGAGGGGTGGAGCCAAGGGCGGAGACATGCCCGGACCTGTACAGAGTCAACAGTGGTTTACCACACAGACATGTACAGAGTTAGCCGTGGTTTACCACAATAACAAGAATATATTATCAACCTGTCCAATCCACACAGGGAACGTTACTTTAATACAACGATAGGAGAAAATCCAATCTCTATAAACAGGTGGCGAGCTGGGCTCTCTGTTCAGGATGAGGGTCAGCTTTGTTTTTCATTCCATTAGTCTGAGGAACTTGTGATTGTGAGGGTAAATATTCTATTGTATTGTATTGTATTCTATTATCTATTGTATAAAAATTGAGTTCTTATTTCCTTGAAATGGACAGTGGTGAGCATACTACTGCTGCCTTCTTGCTTCCAATGGGAACAATCGCATCAGTGATCAGTCTCATGCCTGGCACCCTGGATAATCTACTTCCCTTTTACCAATGTTCCAAGTGCGGCTTTCTTGCCATTAAAATCCACCTGGAAAATCGGCGACAGTAGATAATCCATTCTAAACATCATTTTCTACACTTTCCTCAGTTTATCAATTTCATTGATAAGAACGGACAGATTTGAAGCAATAACAATTGCCAGAGAATTTCAGCTTACTTGCATCACCCCGCACCCTGATCATGAGACAACAACCAACCAATCACATACAGCGGTGCGAGAACGCCCCCATTACATCTGTCCAATCAGGGCCTGAGGATTGAGATGCTCCATCACATGGAGTTCCAGTACGTTGGAGGACTCAGCTGTGAGCGGATGACTTGTTCCTGTCGCTGGCGCCGCGGCCGAGAAGCGAGCAGCCCTGCAATCTCTTGTTTTCAGCCAAATGCTGGAGGTATGAATTACTAATCATGAAAATTTGACGGGAGCTAATTTGGTTGCAAACTTATCTAATGTATAAAAATGGAGTCTTTGATTCCGTGAAATGAACAGTGGTGAGCAACTGCTGCTGCTTTCCTGCTCCCAATGGAAACAATTGCTTCAGCGATCAGCGTCCTGCCAGGCAGCCTGGATATTCCACTTCCCTTTTACCAATATTCAAAGTGCAGCGTTCTTGCCATGAAAATCGCCTACAGTAGATAGAGTCATAGTTATACAGCACAGACAGAGGCCCTTCGGCCCATCGTGTCCGCGCCGGCCATCAATCCCTGTCTATTCTAATCCCATTTTCCAGCACATGGTCCGTAGCCTTGTATGCAATGCCGTTTCAAGTGCTCATCTATATGTATCCTGAATGTTGTGAGGTTTTCTGCCTCTACCACCCTTCCAGGCAGTGAGTTCCAGATTCCATCCACCCCCTGGGTGAAAAGGTTTTTCCCCCAATCCCCTCTGAACCTCCTGCCCCTTATCTTGAACCTATGCCCCCTCGTTCTTGACCCCTCTACTAAGGCGAACAGTTCCTTCCTATCTACCCTATCTATGCCCCTCATAATTTTGTGCACCTCAATCAGGATCCCGTCAGCCTTCTCTGCTCTAAGGAAGACAACGCCAGCCTGTCCAGTCTCTCTTCATAGCTGAAGCGCTCCAGTAACATCCTGGTGAATCGCCTCTGCACCATCGCCAATGCAATCACATCCCTCCTAGTATTCCAGCTGTGGCCTAACTAGCGTTTTGTACTGCTCCATCATAACCTCCCTGCTCTTATATTCTATGCCTCGGCTAATGAAGGCAAATATCCCATATGCCTTTTTAACCAAGTTACGTACCTGTCCTGCTGCATTCAGGGCTCTATGTACATGTACACCAAGGTCCCTCCTTGACCAGTCTCCCATGTGGGACATTGCCAAAAGCATTACTGAAGTCCATGTAGACTAAATGAACTACACTACATCATCCACACACCGAGTCAGCCCCTTGAAAAATGCTATCAAATTGGTTGGACATGATCTCACCCTGACAATGCCAAGCTGACTATCCTTCATTAATCCTTGCCCCTTCCAGTGGAGACTAATTCTCTCCCTCAGAATGTTTTCCAATATTTTCCCTATCACTGATTTTCGGCTCACTGGCCTGTAATTCCCTGTTTTAGCCTAAAATGGGCCAGCACGTTAGACTATTAACTGAAAGGTTGGTGGTTCGAGCCCACCCAGGGAAGTGAGTATATTTTAATTTTTGCAAACTTTTCTATTGTTTAAAAATGGAGTCTTTGATTCCGTGAAATGAACATTGGTATGCATATTGCTGCTGCCTTCCTGCTTCTAATTGGAACAATCGCTTCATCAATCAGTCTTCTGCCAGGCAGCGTGGATAATCTAATTCCTTGTACAAATACTCCAAGTGCAGCGTTCCTGCCATGAAAATCCAGCAGGAAAATCGCCCACAGTAGATAATCCATTCTGAAAACCCGTTTCTACACTGTCCTCAGTTTTACACTTATATGGATTAGAACGGAAAGCTTGAAACAGTAACAATTGCCAGACAACTTCAGCTTCCTTGCATCGCCCCACACCCTGATCACGTGTCAACAACCATTCAAGCACATGGAGCGGCGCGAGAACGCCCCCATTTGAATGTGTCCAATCAGGGCCTGAGGATTGAGCTGCTCCGTCACAATCAGCTCCAGTACGTTGGAGGACTCAGCTGAGAGCGGATGAATTGTTCCTGTCGCTGGCGCCGCGGCTGAGAAGCGAGTAACCACTCAGCCAAATGCCAGAGGTATGAATTTCTAATCACATAATCTTTGACGCGAGCTGATTTGGTTGTTGCATTTTAATGCGGTTTAGTGACTTGCACGGGCCTTGTGCTTTTCTTTTTGTGTGCGGTTTGCACTGTGTGATCGCATAACGTTTTGAGACTGAAATGAAGTGCAATCTGAGTCAATTTGCTGCTTCATATGGCGTCCGGCCAAATTGAGGCAATTCGACACTACGAACGGGATTCAAATCGCCTTTTCGCTCATGTGCTATTTTGTCCCTTTATACGGCCGCGTGCGTGTCAGAGAATATGGTTGGAGAATAAATCTGCGGCTGCATTGTAATTCCTGCTGCGTGTCCAGTCTGTTAAACATTGTTTTCTGTGGTGAAATGAAATCAGCAGACTGTACGAAGGAAGAATAGATAAATTCTTTCAGGGCTTCACTGGGCAGATGCTGGGAAACTGTTTACCCTGGCTGTGGAGCCCGAACTAGGGGTCAAAGATTCAGAATAAGGGGCCGGCCATTTCAGATTGAGATGAGGAGAAATTGCTTCATTGTAAGGGTTGTGTATCTTTGGAGTTTTCTAACGCAGAGGGCTGTGGCGGGTCAGTCGTTGAGTACATTCCTAACTGAGATGGATATGTACATTACGGAAATCAAGTTATATGAGGCTTGGTCGGTAATTTTCAGTTAAGGTAGAGGATCAGCCATGATCTTACTAAATGGCGCAGCAGGATCGAGGGCCGCATGGCCAAATCCTGCTCCTATTTCTTATGGTCGAATGTACCGATCTTGGCCGTCGGTGTTGAGAACTGTGGCTCGTATGGCTTAGTTCATTAAATAAGCATCACAGTAGGAAGCAGCATCAACTGGAAGATGGCTGCGCGGAAGATGTGCATTTTCTTCAATGGGTTGCAAAATAAAAAATATTCGACGGTTAAAATTGCTTTCATGGTTTCAAGAGCGTTAAATAACATAGTATTCTACTTTGGCCTAGGCCTCTCGTAATGTCGTGATGTAATAATGGGGTGAAGTGCTTTATATACTTTCTGCTTGAAACGTTGCTTGATTGTAGCTTTGAATCTCGGCAGAGGAACCGAAAGGCAGCAGTTCAAATTAAGTAAAAACCGATCATTTGTGATGACGTCCTCGGTGCTGCAGTCGGCAGGTTTCGCCTACCAAGAGACTTCGTTAATGTGCCCTCGGGTGAGGATCCTTGCACCCAGAGTCAGCGTTGCTGTGGGAAAGACGATCTGTTTGGTGTGTAATGGGAACGTACCGCTAAGTAGATGGTGGTGGTTACGAAAGCTGGGAAAGGACATGAAGAACTCTACTATCGAGTGGGAACGACTTGGTAACAATACCCATCGGACAATTACGGGGACTCACGGACAATTATGTGTGTGTTGGGACAAATGGTGGGAACCAGATGAAGGCATATATGTCTGTATGTGGGGTTCAAAACGCGTTTGCCCCAAGGGCGTATCCATCTTTTTCCAGAGGCAGTGGCAGGATGAAGGAAAGGGGATGAGATGGGATGTCAGCACTCGGGCGTGCAGAGCCCCATACTCCCTGATTCCGGTAAACGCCACTGAACTCATCACCCGCCCATGCAAGCCCCTGCCCACGATTCCAGTAGCACTAGCCCAGAAGGAAGGGTGCCCCACCACCACAAAGGGACCCGGGAACGGTTTAGTATTGGTACCCACCGGTCAGGTGCTGTACCAAGGGGTAAACTACGCGGTGGCCTCAGTGATTTTTAGCCTCACTGAGGTACGATTGCCGGAGTGGTGTCCCAGGGAAACGGAACAATTGTACCAGGTCCTGTTAACTCGAATGTTCAGACAATTTTACGAGTTTGACTTTGCCGACGTCGACAAAGCCAAATTGTACACCACACCACAGGAAGTTTTGGATCGGGTAGCGAGGCAAAGAAGGGGTACTGTAAATGACATTTTCACTGCTTTTAACACCGGAACGTCTGTTGTCAATGATCTAGACAACGTGGAGCTGCAGACACAGATCAATGATTTAAAAGCCCAGTTGAGGAACATACTGACAGACGAAAATAAGGTAGTGGGTTCTGAGCTACATGAGGACCAAGCCATGACACTACACTTAAAAGAAATAATTGCTGAGCTGGAGAAATACGCTAGAACGGTAAATGCGCTCATCAAGGAGGATCGGAATGCATCCAATCAGGCTGCGCAGAACGAGGCCTGTGTGCTATGCGGGGCGTGGTTACTGGGTGAGGTCCGCAGTAATCTGGAGGATTTAAAACAAGGTTTGATCCCGTCCTGGATCAGCAACAAGCACTTGCAAGCGCTCCACCCTTTTGAGAACGCATTAAGCCCATGCCAGCTCAGACTAGCTGCAGAGGCATACCCAGTCCCAGTGGACTGCGGATGCTCAAACCACACTATTATGGGAATAGTGGTAAGGATGCCGGTGTTGGGTCCCGCAGCAAAGCCCGCCCCGGTATACAGGGTGGAGAACATTGGAGTCATCCAGGGGGGTGCGCACATTCGTTATGCAGTGGTCCCGTCTTACGTCATCAGATGGGAGCGTACGATGACAGGCACTGACCTCACGGGATGTCGTAGCCGGGGAGCACACATCATCCTGTGTCCCCAGCACTTGAATGCCTTTTCGAAACCACAGTGCGGGTTCAGAGCCGCTAGCACGAAGCCGATAAATTGCACCATGGAGGCAATGGCAAAGGACCATGTGCCCCCACAGGTGGCATATATCAGAGGTGGGACATACTGTGTCACCACTGCAGCACCTCACTGCCGCCACGGACAGCACGAGTGGTGTCCGGTCAGTGACAGCAGTTTCTGTTTTAAACCCAGGGCTGAAGTTCAAGTGGCACAACAACGGATTCTCCCCATTCCTGCACCCTCCACCGTTCACGTCACTGTAAAAGAGAATTTCATGGACTTGCAGCGATTCGTCGTGCATTTTGGTTATGTCATTCCCCCTCTCCCCGAACACCTCACCAAGATTCTAAAAGCTGTTATAGTTTCACAGAAACGTTTTTACACACTGGAGCAGAAGACTTTAGAGATAGGAAAAGACATATTGGACATAGTCATCCCACCATGGTGGGACCTGTTCACCAATATAGAGATCCCAGTCTGGATTAGAATAGCATCCCACATCCTAGTAGTGTGTCAGGTTTTAATTGTAATATTTTTATTGTTCGTGCATTGCAAGAGAGGCAAACGCCTCCAGAGGCACGAGAACACAGGAGAATGGAGAGAACGCTATGTGCGAGTGGGGGAAGAGGACACCCCAGTGTAAGCGGCTAGTATTAAAAGTGAAAGCGTGCCTCCATTTTTGGATTTCAGCCACTGCATGATTTAAGTGTGTGAATACTGTTGTGTTATAGCCGTTGGTAAGTTTTTTGTTTTGTTTGATTAATAAAAGGTGTATGCAGGTGGTGCAAGGGGCATTGGCCCCCTTCACATCTGAAAGATGAATGTGTTATAGTGTAAGATAATACTGCCTATGATTGTCCAACAGTTTACACAAGGTAATTTTTCTGAAATGGGAACTGCATGTGTCGTGAGGGCCATAGATAGTTAATTACCAGGAATGTTTGGATGTGAGGAATCAGGGAAAATTTGCTCACCAAGGATTATTGATACTTAAAGCAAGCTATCAGTATCACAGGGCGGACTGTAAGATTCGAAATTTTCAGTAATTTAATCACGCAAGAAAACAGGGTTAATAAGACAGTTTTATTGACCAAAAGAAGCTTGTACAGAAAAACCTTTGATAAAAAAAGGGCATACAAAATGGCCGCCGGACCTCGTGATCAGTTTCTGGGACCATTTGATTTCTGTTACTGCAAGCCAGACAGGCTTGTGGATTGAGGACAGTAAGCCCGCGAAAGCCAGTATCGGGAAAACGAAACTCAGGGTACTGAGCATACATATTAATTGGATTCTAAGTACAGGACAGTTTCAGGTAACAGGATGGGGCCCATCAAGAAATGGGCGGACATTTGAATGAACACTTAAACCCATTTACTGTACAAAGGAAAAACCGTTTAACAGCCATCAAGGGCAACCTCCAGACCGATCAATATACGAACCGAGTTACGGTGACAAAGTAAAAGACATTATCGGCCAGGAAGGCCAGTTAAGCTATCACCAGCTCCCGTTGTAAGACAAAGCACCCCTGCAGAGATTTCTGCCCGCCAAAAATATTACAAAGACAGGACTATGATTTGGCAGGAGATAAGACTGTCCCAAAAAGGTATAACTGTGGTTTGAAAAGTCCATCAGGTGCTTCGCTTCAGATTCACGCTTCGGGACACGCCTCTTCTACCTCGGTTGCTACGGAATTCGAGCAGGACATTTCGGGACGGACTCTTCGGTTAAGGCAGCGTGGTTGGTGTTCGGCCAGGCAAGGCTCGGCCACGACGGGGAGACGACGAGGGTGGCCTGGGTACTTTTGTCGGGAGATCATCGACGACCCAGGCCAAAGGAGAAGACACCCTCAGGAAAACCGACAATCCAGGCCGGAGATAGAAGGACACTCCAGGCCTAGCCCTCCAGGGCCTCAACATACCATTCGACCAGGAACTTTCCCTGTGCAGTTCTGCAACATCGCATCGGTGACTGAGTCTTCCATGGGCATCCAGTTCTTAAAGTCACGTCGGTAATGGATTCAGCCATGACGAGCGCTCATCGAGACTGTATCTGCTGCTCCATCGCGTGAGAGAAAACCAAACTGCGCCAGAAGATTCCAAATCCACGTGACGACGGAAAGCTGTGCCAAAAGGCTGCGAACCCCCTTTTTGCGAATCTGAAAGTGGTGAGCATGATTCTGAGTTCCTCAAGTCGAAACTTAGTTTAGGTCTAGGGGAGGGGGTTAAGGGAAATCGTAATGTGTTTCCCCTTTTACGACGTGCCGTGTGTTCCCCATTTCCATAGAGTTAAGTTTATAGATATGTGCATGATTGTAGTTATTTTAATCTGTGCTTATGACATGTATTTTACAATGCTGCAAACTGTTTTATAATAAAAGCCTCCATTTTGTGTTATTCAACCTGGTCTATTGCGCTTTTCCCTGCACTACAGTTCCCTGCACCTAAGTCCAAGGTCTAGAACCATAGGGAAGAGTGGGTCGAACCACTCAAGGGTAATTATTGCACGAAGCATGGTAGGAGACCAGAACGAGCAAGAGAAACCCCCTACACGGTTTAGTGCCTCGCACAGGCCTTGTGATTTTCTTTTTGTGTGTGGTTTGCAGTGTGTGATCGCTTAACATTTTGCGACTGAAATTAAATGCAATATCTGATTCAAATTGTTGCTTCATATGGCGTTCGGTCAAATTGAGGAAATTCGACACTACGAACGGGATTCAAATTGCCTTTTCTCTCGTGTGCTAATTTTGTCCCTTTGTACGGCCGCGTGCGTCAGGGATTGTGGTTGGAGAATAAATCTTTGGCTGCATTGTTTTTCCTGCTGGTTGTCCATCCAGCTAAACATAGTTTTCTGTGGTGAAATGAATTCAGCAGACTCTACGAAGGAAGAACATATAAATTCTTTCATAGCTTGACTGGGCGGGTTCTGAGAGGTTGTTTACCCTGGCTGTGAAGCCCGAACTAGGGGTCAAAGTTTCAGAATAAGGGGCCGGCCATTTAAGATTGAGATGAGGAGAAATTGCTTCATTGTAAGGTTTGTGTATCTTTGGAGTTTTCTAACGCAGAGGGCTGTGGCGGTTCAGTCGTTGAGTACATTCCTAACTGAGATGGGTATGTACATTACGGAAATCAAGGTATATGGGGCTTGGTCGGTAATTTTCAGTTGAGGTGGAGGATCAGCCATGATCTTATTGAATGGCGGAGCATGATCGAGGGCCGCATGGGCAAATCCTGCTCCTATTTCTTATGATCTAATGTACCGATTTAGGCCGCCGGTGTTGAGAACTGTGGCTCGTCTGGCTTAGTTCATTAAATAAGCATCGCAGTAGGAAGCAGCATCAACTGGAAGATGGCTGCGCGGAAGACGTGCATTTTCTTCAATGGGTTGCAAAATAAAATATTTTCGACGGTTAAAATTGCTTTGATGGTTTCAAGAGCGTTAAATAACGTAGTATTCTCCTTTGGCTTAGGCCTCTCCTAATGTCGTAATGGGGTGAAGTGCTTGTTATACTTTCTGCTTGAAACTTTGTTTGATTGCAGCTTTGAATCTCGGCAGAGGAACCGAAAGGCAGCAGTTCAAATTAAGTAAAAACCGATAATTTGGGACGACGTCCTCAGAGCCGTAGTCGGCAGGATTCGAACCTGAACGAGGTAAACCCCAATGGATTCACTAATCTATCGCCTTAACCATTCGACCACGACGACGGTGGTGTAGATCCATGCAGCATCTCATTTGCTTCGAAATCGGTGCCTCTGCTGTGAACGCTCTGGCACATAATCACATGGGTTCATGTGGAATAATTCGAAATGCAAATATTTTCTTGTCGGTCTCTGTGGCGTAATGGGCCAGCATGTTCGGCTGTTAAATAGAACGGTTGGTGGTTTGAGCCCACCCAGAGACGTGAGTAACTTTTAATTTTTGCAAACTCATCTATTGTTTAAAAATGGAGTCTTTGATTCCGTGAAATGAACAGTGGTGAGCATACTGCTGCTGCCTTCCTGCTTCCAATGGGAACAATCGCTACAGCGATCAGTCTTCTGCCAGGCAGCCTGAATATTCTCCATCCCTTATACCAGTATTCCAATTGCAGCGTTCTTGCAATAAAATCCAGCAGGAAAATCGGCCACAGTGCATAATCCATTCTGAAAACCCTTTTCTACACTTTCCTCAGGTTTACACTTACATGGATTAGAATGGAAAGCTTGAAACTATTACAATTGCCAGAGAACTGCAGCTTCCTTGCATCGCTCTGCACCCTGATCACATGACAACAACCAACCAATCACATAGAGCGGCGCGAGAACACCCTCATTGAATGTGTCCAATCAGGGCCTGAGGAATGAACTGCTCCTTCACAAGCAGTTCCAGTATGTTGGAGGACTCAGCTGTGAGCGGATGACTTGTTGCTGTCGCTAGCGCCGCGGCCGAGAAGCGAGCACCCCCTGCAATCTCTTGTTTTCAGCCAAATGCTCGAGGTATGAATTTCTAATGACAAAATCTTTGACGCTAACTGATTTGGTTGCTGTATTTGAATGCGGTTTAGTGCCTCGCACGGGCCTTGTGATTTTCTTTTTGCGTACGGTTTGCAGTGTGTGATCGCTTAACATTTTGCGACTGAAATTAAATGCTATATCTGATTCAAATTGTTGCTGCATATGGCGTTCGGTCAAATTGAGGCAATTCGACACTACGAACGGGATTCAAATCGCCTTTTCTCTCGTGTGCTGCTTTTGTCCCTTTAGACGGCCGCGTGCTTGTCACAGAATCTTGGACGCGAGCTGGTTTGGTTCCTGTGTTTGAACATTAATAAAAAGATACAACAGCAAAATACTGCGGATGATGGAAATCTGAAATTAAAAAATAAAATGCTGCAAATACTCAGCAGTTCAGGCAGAATCTGTGGGGAGAGAATCAGAGTTAAGGTTTCAGGTTGAAGACCCTTCGTCACAACTGGAATAAGCTGGAGACCGATGTTTCTTGGAACACACCGATTGTAAATTTAGTTAATAATTTATCCCAAAATCAACAGCACGAATAAAACTGATGAGCTGATAATTAACACATTGCTGCTTGTGGGACATTTTATGCGCAACTTGGCTGCAGCGTTTCCAAAATTACAACAATATCTACACTTCAAAATACTTCATTGGCTGTAAAGCGCTCTGTGACATCCTGAGGAGCTGAAAGGCACTAAGGCAATGCAAATCTGATCAGAGCGTGCGAGCATGAGGGGAAACATTGCAAGTTGACAACAAATAATATCGTGACAACCGTCGGTAGAAAGTCAGTGAGAGGAAAGTTATCGAGTTTGAGGGAAGAAATAAACAATGGTAGAAAGAAAGATAATCATTTCCATAGGGACATATTGCAGAATGTTGCCAATTGTTTTAATACAATTCAGAGCATAGCCGGCACATTTGATCTTCCTTCTAATGCTCTCACAACTGAACTATTCCTGCCGCATTGAGCCTGAAATTTACCATTAGTATAAGTGGAGAGAATATTAGGGGATATTTGCCCTCCTAATCAAAAGTTCCTCAGACTAATGGAATTTAAACAACATCTGACCCTCATCCTGATCACGGAGACCAGCTCACCACCTGTTTATAGAGAATGAATATTCCCTTAACCTTGTCTTAATGTAAAGTTCACTGTCTGGCTAGGTCAGGTTGAGAATATATTCTTGTATAATTGATCCGATTGGAGTGCAGGAGCAGATGGGATCTGCTGTTCAACCGGGAAGTTTGGTAGGGCGAACGGGGAATTGGCTGAGAGATGGTGGGTTTGAGAGTGGCAGCAAGCATGGCGCCGTCGATAGATTGTAAATAATGGAAGTAATATTTAACCGAGGCCTGAGATGCTGGAACTCATAAAATAACGTTTTGCCGAAAAAGATGGTGTAAAAAGCAATATTTGTAAATGTGGGGGATTGAACCCATGACCGCATGCAGTCTATCATTGAGCTACATCCCCAGATGATGTTTCGCTGCAATGTAGGACAGAAGGACCGGCAGTATTATCTTTCTAATCTCCCTTTGTGCTACAAGTATGTGCTGAAGTAGGTTCACCTCATGCAACTGTGTGTGAAGAGAAGTATTCTGGCCTCATCACTCCAGGAACAGAGAAAGGGGAAATGAGAAGGCAAACTTGAGGGATTATTTGGCATCTTCCCTCAAGGAAATAGTACACTGAGAGGAGACCTCATATACGCCATTAACATTATGGAGGGGTTAAAGTAATAGAATATTACATCACAACAGGGGCCATTGGGCCTGTCGTGCCTGTGCCGGCTCTTTGAAAGAGCTGTCCAATTTCATCCAATAACCCAGCGGTCTTCCCACCCCCCCTGCGAGTTATCTTCAAGTAAATGTCCAATTGCCTGCTGAAGTTTCTGTCGAATCTGACTCCACTGCCGGTTTAGGTAATGCATTCCTGCACTTAACAACCGTCTGTGCGCCAATATATATTACACCCATTACCTCTGGTTACCATTCCACTTGTCAGAGTTTCGCTACATGTTCTATCAAATCCTCTCATGTTTTTGAATATCTCTATTAAGCCTCCCCTTAAATGTCTCTGCTTTAGGAGAACAATCCGAGTTTCTCCAATCTCTCCACATAACTATAATCCCCCAACTCTGGTACCATTCTAGTAAAGCTCATCTGCGCACTCTCCAAGGCCTTCCAATACTGGCCAACGTGTATGCCCATAATTGAACACAATGCTCCAGCTGAGACTAACCAGTGTTTTAAGAAGGTTTAGCATAACTTCTTTACTTTTCTTCTCTATTGCTCTATTGAGAAAGCCAAGCCACCCATATGCTTTTTAACAGCCCTCTGATCGTGTCCTGCATCTCGTGAAGTGGTGCGCCGATAACAACCTGGCCCTTAACATCAAGAAAACCAAGGAAATCATTGAGGACTTCAGGAAGTCTAAAGGCGGAAGTCACACCCCCATCCGCATCCATGGGGCTGTGGTGGAAAGAGTGGACAGCTTTAAGTTCCTCGGAGTCCACATGACGGAAGACCTCTCCTGGTCCCTCAATACCTCCTCTTTGGTAAAGAAGGCCCAGCAGCGCCTATATTTCCTAAGGAGGCTGAAGGGATGTAACCTGTCACCCCTGATCCTCTCTAACGTTTACCGCTGCACAATAGAGAGCATCCTGACGAACTAGATCACAGTGTGGTATGGCAGCTGTAGCTCCTATGATCGGAAAGCCGTGCAGCGGGTAGTCAAAACTGCCCAATGCATTACCGGCACCCGGCTACCGACCATAGAGAACATCTATCAGAAACGCTATTTACGGAGGTCACTGACCATCATCAAAGACCCTACCCACCCCAGCCACAGTTTGTTCACCTCGCTGCCATCTGGGAGACGCTACAGATGCATTCACACCCATATTGTTCATATTGCCTCAGCTCATTCGCCTTACCAAAATATATCACGTCAAACTTCTTTGCATTAAATTCCATCTGCCATGTGTTATCCCATCCTTCTTGAAGGCGATCAGAGCGTCAGCACCCACAACACCGACCAGCAACGCATTCCTGAGGCTCACTGCTCTCTGGGAAATGGAGCACCGCCTAAAATCCAGTCTATTCCTCCCTCTGTCAGTCTGAGAATATCTTCTTGTTATATTGATCGGATTCAGGCGCAGGAGCAGGTGGGAGGGGCTGTTCCACCGGTAAGTATGGAAGGGCGAACGGGGAAGCGGCGGTGAGATGGTGGATGTGAGAGTGGCAGCAAGGAGGGCGTGGTCAATGGGTTGCAAGAAATGGGAGCAACAAAATTGTAAAAGTGGTGGAATCTCTGAGTAAGTGAGACACAGCGCGCGTGGAGACGTGTGAGTGAACGGAAATGTCAGCATCAAAAGTTTAAGAGTGGCATAAATATTGTCAAAACTGGCCAGACTGCACAGTGCAATGCTTTTAGCGACGAAATTTACAAAAAAACACTATGGGCCAGTAATTCCTTTCCCAACTCGTGAGAACGGACGGGGTACTCACGCGTGGGCCCGGAAGAATTGCCGGTTTTCAGCATGCACAGCGCACGCGGCGAAAACCGGCATTTCCTCTCCTCTGACCCAAGGGGTTTAGAGGTGGAATTAGTGCGAGGTTTCAGGCAGCGCGTGCACGCTGAACTTTCTTTTTTTTTGAAGAGTTGCCCGTGTGTAAAGGCCTCCGGTTTTTACACATGAAAAAAGCAGCCATAAGTACTTACTTTTAACAAGTAAGTGGTCTATTATGTAAAATTTGAAATTTTTTCCACAGATTTATTATTTTTGAAGACTTTACAGTAAGGTAAGTGTGTTTTTAGCCCCGATTTTTTATATAATAATTTTTTTCAAAATTTAAAATTATTGTTTAAAATCGTTTTTTTTACAGTTATTTATAGTTCATTTAAGTAGTGCGATGGTTTTTTAAATTTTCTTTAAAGTTTAAGTAGTGTTTTTGAGCCAGGAGTTTTCATGAGTTTGACAGTTCTTACTATCAAACTCATGAATTAACTTTTGCAACCTCCCATTTGTTGCCCAGTGCTCACGTGATCCCAGCCGGCTCATCACACTAAGTACGCCGCTGGGTCATGCATGCACAGGACCTGAAGCGGCCCAGTGACAGGAAATGCAATGCGGGCCAGGATTGAAATGTCAGCGCACCGGGTAAGTGCACATCATGTTACATGAACCTAATTTCTGGGCCAATATCTGGCAGTGGTAGGATTATCCACATAACAGAAATCCAATAGCCCTGGTACCATTCTAGTAGATCTCCTCTGCACCCTCGCCAGGGCCTTGCCATCATTCCCAAGGTGTACACCCATAATTGAACAGTCATAAATTTCGTCGCTTCACCAACAGCAGTAAACCATGCAGGGTGAGCGGTTCTGCACATTCTCATATCACTTCTTCACCATTTTGCTCATGGATGTCCATGCTATCCTTTCCCTTCAGTTGTTATTGACAGGCAGAAACGATTTGCAGAATTTCCTCTGGTCCATAATATTTCCTGAATCCTGCACCGGACACTAAAAACACCAAACAACTGAATTCAGACCGTTCACTCATTCGTCTCCATAGCTGCTGTGACTCACTTATTCAGATATCCACCACTTTTACAATTTTGTTTCTTCCATTTCTTACAATCACAACATGCGTGAATTATTTAGTGCAGTCAAGACCATCTACGGCCCAAGCACCCAAGGTCCTATCCCAGTGCGGGCCAAGAACGGAGAGGTACTCATCAAAGACAGGGAGGCAGTCAGTGCCCGCTGGAAGGAACACTTTGAAGAGCTCCTTAACCAAGACTCTGTCTTCGACGCGAGTGTCCTCAACTCCATCCCGCAGCATGATACCCACCACCACCTCAGCGCAACCCCAGCCCGGCATGTGGTAGAAAAGGCCATCCGACAACTGAAGAACAACAAGGTGTCAGGGGCAGATGGAATCCCTGCCGAGGCACTAAAGCATGGTGGAGAAGCACTACTGGCTCGAATTCATGAACTCATTTCTCTTATCTGTAAGTTTGAGAGCATGCCAGAGGATGTCCGATTGCACTAATTACAGAGCAGTTTCCCTACTGTCTGCCACAGGGCAAGTCATTGCAAGAATCCTCCTAAATCGCCTTCTCCCAGTGGCTGAAGAGCTCCACCCAGAGTCGCAATGTGGATTCCGCCCACTAAGGGGCACAATGGACATGATCTTCACCGCGCATCAATTACAAAAGAAATACAGGGAACAGCACCATCCGCTGTACATGACCTTCTTTGATATCACAAAGGCCTTCAACACTGTCAACTGTGAGGGATTATGGTGTACCCTCCTCAAAATCGGCTGCCCTCAAAAATTTATCACCCTCCTCTGCCTGCTTCACGACGAAATGCAAGCCGTGATCATGATCAAAGTTTCCACCACAGACACAATTCACATATGGACCAGGGTCAAGCAAGGCTCTATCATCTCTGCAATGCTTCTCTCGATCTTTCTGGCTGCAATTCTCCTTCTCACCCTCAGTAAATTCCCCACTGGAGTAGAGCTAATTAGCAGAACAAATGGGAAACTGTTCAACCTCCGGCGGCTGCAGGCCCGATCCAACGTTGGCCCATCTTCTGTCATCGATTTACAGTATGCAGATGATGCTTGCGTCAGTGCACACTCTGAGGACGAACTCCAAACCATCGTCAACACCTTCGCTGAAGCGTACGACAGCATGAGCCTTACACTAAACATCTGTAAGACAAATGTCATCTACCAACCTGCCCCCACCACACTGTTCTGCTCCCCGAATATCAAAATCCACGACAAGGCCTTGGACAACGTGGACCACTTTCCATGCCTCGGGAGCCCACTGTCAACAGGGCAGACTTCGATGATGAAGTCCAACACCGCCTTTAGTGTGCCAGTACAGCATTTGGTCGCCTGATGAAGAGAGTGTTTGAAGTCCAGGAGCTCAAACCCGGCAACAAGCTCATGCTCTACAGGGCAGTAGTGATGCCCACCCTCCTGCATGCCTCTGAGACATGGAACATGTACAGCACTGGAGAGTTACCACCAAAGCTGGCTCCACAAGATCCTGCAAATCCATTGGAATGATAGCCGCACCAATGTCAGTGTTGTTGCTCAGGCCAACATCCCCAGCATCGAAGCTTTGACCATGCTCGATCAGCTCCGATGGACTGGTCTCCTATACGAGACTCCCAAAACACGCGCCCTACTCGGAGCTCCGGCACAGCAAGAGAGCCCCAGTTGGGCAGAGGAATCACTTCAGGGACACCCTCAAAGCCTCCTTGAAAAAGTGCAACATCCCCATCGACACGTGGGAATCCCTGGCCCAAGACCGCACAAAGTGGGGAACAAACATCCGCAAAGGTGCCGAGCACCTCGGGTCTCTTCGTCGGGAGCAAGCAGAAGCCAAGCGCAAACAACGGAATGAGCGCACGTCAACCCAAGCACTTCAACCACCCGTCCATTCAACCAACGTGTCAGAGACTGTAGGTCCCGGATTCGGCTCATTTTTCGTGTGGAAGCAAGTCCGAGGGACTGCCAAAGAAGAAGGTGCAGCGGAAGCGTGCTGGGCCCATAACCCAGAGTTCGATGGATCGGAACCAAATTATGATGTTTGAAATCCTACTTTCACCAACAATAAAAACATCTATTGCCAACCACAATCACATTACACTTATTTTTTATCACTCTTTGCACCTTACTTATACCAACTTCCTGCTTACAGTAAACGCAAATACCTGCAGCACAACTGTCAAATCAAATCAATTTTATTCACATCAAAATAAGCTGCAAATGCTGCAAACACGCAGCAGCCTTGGCCTTCCCCTTTCTCTCAACCCATTCCTGCAGCGCCACCACTCCACCACCAGATGGTGATCTTGGCCACCGTGAAACACGGGCATATGGTCACAGTGAGGAGGCGAACAGTAACACAGAACACCTTTAAACAACAGGGAACGCACTTACACAGCAGCGAAAACATTTACACAAGAGCGAGCGCCTTTCCACCATTCAATATTATGACACATTTTCACCATTTTGTTCATGGATGTCCATGCTAATCATTTCCTTCAGTTGCTATTGACAGGCATATACGATGTGCAGAATTTCCTCTGGTCCATAATTGTCCTGAACCCCGCACCGAACACTACAAACACCATCACTCAACCAACTGAATTTAGACCGTGCGCTCACTCGTCTCCACACCTGCTGCCTCTCACTTATTTAGGTATCCACCACTTTTACATTTTGTTTCTTCCATTGCTTACATTCTGTCGACCGCACCCCCCATTGCTGCCACTCATGCACCCACAATCTCTCCGCCGTTAAGCCGTTCACCCTTCCAAATTTGCCGGGTGATCCGCACTTGCCATCTGCTCCTGCGCTCCAATCCGATTAATATAACACGAATTTTTTTTCAATCTAACCTATCCAGACACTGAAAATACATTAAGACAAGTATAAGAGAAGATCCGTTCTCTATAAACAGGGGGTGAGCAGGAGTCTGTGTTCAGGATGCGGGTCAGATGAGTTTTTCATTCCATTATTCTGAGAACGGGCAAATATTCCCTTTTATTCTCTCCTCTTATAACTCTTATAATTGTGGTAACTTTAAGGCTCAATGCGGCAGGAATAGGTCAATTGTGAGAGTGTTAGAAGGAAGATCACAATGGGCCATCTATGCTCAGAATTTTATTACCACAATTGGCACAATTCTCAAATATTTCCCTATGGATTTGGATGTCTTTCTTTCTACCGTTGTTATTTTCTTCCCTCTGGCTCGTTCTATCCGCTCTCACTGACTCTCTGCCACTGGTTCTCCCCAGCGGCGGCGGCAGCAGCGGACCTGAGTGGAGCGAGGTGGCGGTGGTGATTTAAAGAGCGGGAGAGGCACAGGTAGGCCCCACAGCAGCGGTGGCAGAGGACCTGAGTGGAGCGAGGCAGCGGCGGTGATTTAGAAAGCGGGACAGGTGCAGGTAGGCCCCACAGCGGGGGCGGCAGCGGACCTGAGTGGAGCGAGGCAGCGGCGGAGATTTAAAGAGTGGGAGAGGCGCAGGTAGGCCCTACAGTGGTGGCGGCGGCGGACCTGAGTGGAGCGAGCTGGCGGTGGTGATTTAAAGAGCGGGAGAGGCGCAGGTAGGCCCCACAGCGGCGGCGGACCTGAGCGGAGCGAGGTGGCGGCGGTGATTTAAAGAGCGGGAGAGGCGCAGGTAGGCCCCATAGTGGTGGCGGCAGCGGACCAGAGTGGATCGAGGTGGTGTTGGTGATTTAAAGAGCGGGAGAGGCGCAGGTAGGCCCCACAGCAGCGGCGGACCTGAGTGGAGCGAGCTGGCGGTGGTGATTTAAAGTGCGGGAGAGGCGCAGGTAGGCCCCACAGCGGCGGCAGACCTGAGTGGAGTGAGGTGGCGGTGGTGATTTAAAGAGTGGGAGAGGCACAGGTAGGACCCACAGTGGCGGTGGCGGACCTGAGTGGAGCGAGGTGGCGGTGGTGATTTAAAGAGTGGGAGAGGCGCAGGTAGGCCACACAGCGGCGGCGGCGGACCTGAGTGGAGCGAGGTGGCGGCGGTGATTTAAAGAGTGGGAGAGGCGCAGGTAGGCCACACAGCGGTGGCGGCGGACCTGAGTGGACTGAGGTGGCGGCGGTGATTTAAAGAGTGGGAGAGGCGCAGGTAGGCCCCACAGTGGCGGCGGTGGTCCTGAGTGGACTGAGGTGGCGGCGGTGATTTAAAGAGTGGGACAGGCGCAGGTAGGCCCCGCAGTGGTGGCAGAGGACCTGAGTGGAGCGAGGTGGCGGCGGTGATTTAAAGAGCGGGAGATGCGCAGCTAGGCTTACCAATCTCCGAGCTCAGAGGGAGGGAGAGAAAGATGCAGAATGCAATCGAAGTGTGACGTCACCAGAAAGCAGGTAAGTGATTGGTTGGTGAGTATTTCCCTTCTTTTCCTTTTTTCCAAACTTAAATTTGTGGTTTATAGTTTATAGGGTGTCTGTGGTGTAGTGGGGACTGCTGGTAAACCAGGGCCCTTAAGTATATCATTTAATTGTAGTTGGTAGGATTGGTTTGATTTAATTTAATTTGAATTAATTAGAGGGTACTTCATGGCAGGACAGCCCGGCCCCATGGCATGCTCCTCCTACGCTATGTGGGAAATCAGGGACACTTCCTGTGTCCCTGCCGACCATGTGTGCGAAGTGTATCCAGCTGCAGCTACTGACAGACCGCATTGCGGACCTGCAGCTGCGAGTGGATACATACTGGAGCATTTGCGATGCTGAGGAGGTTGTGGATAACACGATTAGAGAGTTGGTCACACCACAGGTAAAGGCAGGTAAAGGATGTGCCGAGATTCAAAGCTACAATCAAACAATAATTCAAGCAGAAAGTAAAACAAGCACATCACCCCATTATTACATTACGAGAGGCCTAAGCCACAGGAGAAATACTACATTGTTTAAAGATCTTGAAACCATGAAAGCAATGTTAACCATCGAAAATATTTATTTTGCAACCCATTGAAGAAAATGCACGTCGTCCGCACAGCCATCTTCCAGTTGATGCTGCTTCCTACTGCGATGCTTATTTAATGAACTAAGCCAGACGAGCCACAGTTCTCAGCCCCACTGGCCAAGATCGGTACATTAGATCATAAGAAATAGGAGCAGGATTTGGCCATGCGGCCCTCGATCCTGCTCCGCCATTCAATAAGATCATGGCTGACCCTCTACCTCAACGGAAAATTACTGACCTATCCCCATATACCTTGATTTCCGTAATGTAGAAATCCAGCTCGGTTAGGAATGTACTCAACAACTGAACAGCCGCAGCCCTCTGCGTTAGAAAACTCCAAAGATACACAACCCTTACAATGAAGCAATGTCTCCTCATCGCAATGCTAAATGGCCGGCCACTTATTCTGTAATGTTGACCCCTAGTTCGGGACTCCAGAGCCAGGGTAAACAACCTCTCAGCATCCACCCAATCAAGCCCTGAAAGAATTTACATGTTCTTCCTTCGTACTGTCTGCTAATTCAATTTCACCACAGAAAACAATATTTAACTGGATGGACAACCAGCAGGAATTACAATGCAGCCACAGATTTATTCTCCAACCACGTTCCCTGACGCACGCGGCCGTATAAAGGGACAAAAGCAGCACACGAGAGAAAATGCTATTTGAATCCCGTTCGTAGTGTCGAATTGCCTCAATTTGGCCGAACGCCATATGAAGCAACAATTTGAATCAGATATTGCGTTTCATTTCAGTCTCAAAACGTTAAGCGATCACACACTGCAATCCGCTGCAAAAAGAAAAGCACAAGGCCCGTGTGAGGCACTAAACCGCATTCAAATACAGCAACCAAATCAGTTCGCGTCAAAGATTTTGTCATTAGAAATTCATACCTCTAGCATTTGGCTGAAAACAAGAGATTGCAGGGGTGCTTGCTTCTCGGCCGCGGCGCCAGCGACAGGAACAAGTCATCCGCTCACAGCTGAGTCCTCCAACGTACTGGAGCTGATTGTGACGGAGCAGCTCAATCCTCAGGCCCTGATTGGACACTTTCAATGGGGGCGTTCTCGCGCCGCTCTATGTGATTGGTTGGTTCTTGTCACGTGATCAGGGTGCAGAGTGATGCAAGGAAGCTGAAGTTCTCTGGCAATTGTTATTGTTTCAAGCTTTCCATTCTAATCCATGTATGTGTAAAACTGAGGAAAGTGTAGAAAAGGGTTTTCAGAATGGATTATCTACTGTGGCCGATTTTCTAGCTGGATGTTGATGGCAAGAACGCTGCACTTGGAATATTGGTATAAGTGAAGTAGAATATCCAGGCTGCCTGGCAGAAGACTGATCGATGAAGCGATTGTTCCCATTGGAAGCAGGAAGGCAGCAGTAGCATGCTCACCACTGTTCATTTCACAAAATCAATGACTCAATTTTTATGCAATAGATATGTTTGCAAAAATTAAAAGCCGCTTACATCCCTGGGTGGGCGTGAACCACCAACCTGTATAATTAACAGCGAACACGCTGGCCCATTGTGCCACAAAGACAGCCAAGAAACATTTTGCAATTCGAATTATTCCACAGGAGCCCAAGTGATTATTTCCCAGAGCGTTCACACCAGAGGCACCGATGTTGCAGCAAATGCGAACGCCCTTGGGGCCAATCCAACATCGTGGCCGAGTGGTTAAAGCGATGGCCTAGAAATCCATTGGGGTTTCCCCGCACAGGTTGAAATGCTGCTGCCTACGTAAATGAGGACGTGGTCCCAAATGAAACGTTTTTACTTCAATTTAAATGCTGCCTTTCGGTTCCTTTGCCGAGACACAGTCAAAGCTACAATCAAACAACGATTCAAGCAGAAAGTATAACAAGCGCTTCACCCCATTTTTACATCACGGCATCACGAGAGGCCCAGGCCACAGGAGAATACTACATTATTAACGCTCTTGAAACCGTGAAATAAATTTTAACCGTCGTACATATTTATTTTGCTAACCATTGAAGTAAATGCACGTCGTCCGTGCAGCCATCTTCCAGTTGATGCTGCTTCCTACTGTGATGCTTATTAATGACCTAAGCCAGACGAGCCACAGTTCTCAACACCGCCGGCCTAAATCGGTACATTAGATCATAAGAAATAGGAGCAGGATTTGGCGATGCGGCCTTCGATCCTGCTCCGCCATTCAATAAGATCATGGCTGATCCTCTACTTCAACTGAAACTTACCGAACAAGCCCCATTTACCTTGATTTCCATAATGTACAAATCCATCTCCATTAGGAATGTACTCAAAGACTCAAAGACTGAACATTCCATAGAAAATTCCAAAGATACACAACCCTTACAATGAAGCAATTTCTCCTCATCTCAATCTTAAATGGCTGGCCCATTAATCTGAAACTTTGCCCCCTAGTTCGGGCTCCACAGCCAGGGTAAACAACCTCTCAGAATCCACCCAGTCAAGCCCCGAAAGAATTTATATGTGTTTCCTTCGTACAGTCTGCTGACTTTATTTCACCACAGAACACTATGTTTAACTGGATGGACAAACAGCAGGAAATACAATGTAGCCGCAGATTTATTCTCCAACCACTTTCTCTTACCCGCATGCGGCCATACAAAGGGACAAAAGCAGCACACAAGAGAAAAGGCAATTTGAATCCCGTTCGAAGTGTCGAATGTCCTCAATTTGGCCGAACGCCATATGAAGCAACAATTTGAATCAGACATTGCATTTAATTTCAGTCTGGAAACGTTAACCGATCACACACTGAGAACCGCACTCAAAAAGAAAGGCACAAGGCCCGTGCAAGTCACTAAACCGCATTCAAACACAGCAACCAAATCAGTTCACGTCAAAGATTTTGTCATTAGAAATTCATACCTCTAGCATTTGGCTGAAAACAAGAGATTGCAGGGGTTGCTCGCTTCTCGGCCGCGGCGCCAGCGACAGGAACAAGTCATCCGCTCACAGCTGAGTCCTCCAACGGACTGGAACTGATTGTGGTGGAGCAGCTCAATCCTCAGGCCCTGATTGGACACATTCAATGGGGGCGTTCTCGCGCCGCTCTATGTGATTGAATGGTTGTTGACACGTGATCAGGGTGCAGAGCGATGCAAGGAAGCTGAAGTTCTCTGACAATTGTTATTGTTTAAGCTTTCCATTCTAATCCATGTATGTGTAAAACTGAGGACAGTGTAGAAAAGTGTTTTCAGAATGGATTATCTACTGTGGCCTATTTTCCAGCTGGATTTTCATGGCAAGAACGCTTCACTTGGAATATTGGTATAAGGGAAGTGGAATATCCAGGCTACCTGGCAGAAGACTGATCGATGAAGCAATTGTTCCCATTGGAAGCAGGAAGGCAGCAGCAGTATGCTCACCACTGTTCATTTCATGGAATCAAAGACTACATTTTCATACAATGCATGTTTGTCTGTCTCTCTTTGGTTTCCTCAGTGGCCCCATGTGTGGCCTGAAAGTCCATTGCTGGTTTTCTGTGTGTCATTCTGTGTCTGTCCCATTGTCGGTGGAGTAATACTGGGTGCCCTTCTGACATTGTGTAGCCATGTGAGCCTGCCAACACGGGTGTTGCGGTGTCCGGGTCTCTGGGCTGTTTGAGGGCCATGCTATAGCTTTCAACACAGCCTGGATGCGGAAATCTGTCTTGCAACGACAGCACTGTTGGGCATCGGAACCCAAGCAACAGCCGGGAACTAAGCACCAGCTGTCAGCAGAGAGGCGCAGCGTAAAAGTACTGGGCCCGTAACCCAGTGGTCGATGGGTGGAAACCATTCCTATATTTTTATCACACTTACACCAACTTCCTGCTTGCAATACACAACAGGAATAAATTATGACTAACATATAACAATGGGTGTGTTTCAACAAACATCTATTTGTTAGTGTTGCCCTGTGAACAAGTAGCTTCTTCTGATCTGGTGGGTTGCATCAGAAGAGAGTTTGCCGTCCATGAATCTAATTTCCTTTCTTTTCCACTTTTATTTACAAGACCAAGACACATTTCAATCACCAGTTTCTAGTTGCAGAAGCCGAAGTGGATTGATGTGGTAACGTGTCCTATCGGTCTAATACGCTGGATTTATAATCCAGTATTTTCGGCGCTCGTTGGTTCGAGTATCACTCATTCATAAATTTCGTTGCTTTGGCAAGAGCAGTAAACCGTGCAGGCGTGGTGCTTTCTTTCAGAATTATGTCACATCTTCACCTTTCCCTTCAGTTGTTATTGACAAGCAGATCCGACTTGCAGAATTTCCGCAGGTCCATAATTGGGCTCAACCCCACACCGAACACGACAAACACCGCCACGCAACCAACTGAATTCAGACCACTCACTCGTCTCCACACCTGTCGCCTCTCACTTATTCAGATATGCAGCACATTTACATTTTTGTTTCTTCAATTTCTTGCAATCTATCGACTGCGCCCCCCATTGCTGTCACTCTCGCAGCCACAATCTCTCCGTCGGTTCCCCGTTCGCCCTTCCAAACTTGCCGGTTCAACAGCCCCTCCCATTTGCTCCTGTGCTCCAATCCGATTAATATAACAAGAATATGTTTCTTCAATCTAACATATCCAGACAGTGAAACTTACATTAAGACAAGGTTAAGAGAAGATCTGTTCTGTATAAAAAGGTGGTGACCTGGACTCTGTGTTCAGGATGAGAGTCAGTTGTGCTTTTTATACCATTAGTGTGAGGAAGCTGTGATTCGGAGGGCAAATATTCCCTATTGTTCCCTCCACTTACAATTATGGTAAATTTCAGGCTCAATGCGGCAGGTCTTTTTAATCACACTGTACGCTTTACTTACAGCAACTTTTTTCTTGCAAAAAACAAAAAACCTGCAAAACAACTTTCAAATCACTTTATTCGCACCAACATAAGCTGCAAATTTTGCAAACTTGCAGCAGCCTTGGCCTTCCTCTTTCTCTCAACCCATTCCTGCAGCGCCGCCTCTCCACCACCAGATGGTGGTCTAGGCCAGTGTGAAGCCCTAGAACATTGTCACAGTGAGGAGACGGACAGTAACACAGGACACATTTACACAACAGGGAACGCATTTACAGAGCAGGGAAACATTTACGGAACAGGCAACACCTTTACACAACAGGGAACACATTCATACAGCAGGGAACACCTTTATACAACAGAGAACATAATTACACAACAGGGAACAAATTCATACAACAGGGAATTCCTTTATACAACAGAGAACATCATTACACAACAGGGAGCACATTCATACAGCAGGGAACACCTTTATACAACAGGGAATAACTTTAAACAACAGGGAATACCATTACCCAAAACGGAGAAACTTTACACAACAGGAAACACATTAGCAATAGCGAACTGCTTTACAAAGTAGACAACATCTGTCAACAACAGTCAACACCTTTACACAACAGGGAACACATTCATACAACAGGGAACACCTTTATACCGAAGAAAGCACCTTCACGCAAGTCTCTCTCTTCATCTCAGTCTCTGTTTCCCTGTCTGTCTATCTTCCTCGCTGTTTCTCTCGCAGCCTCGGATTTCCCTCAGTCTCTGTCTCTCCCTCGTGTTATTCGGTCTGTCTCTCTCTCTCTCTCTCTCTGGTTTCTTCAGTGTCTTTCTCCATCCCTCCCTTTGTGTGGCCAGAAAGACTCTTGCTGGTTTTCTGTGTGTCATTTTGTGTCTGTCCCATTGTCGGTGCAGTAATACTGAGTGTCCTTGTGACATTATGTAGCCATGTGAGCCTGCCAACACGGGTGCTGCGGGGTCCCGGTCTCTGGGCTGTTTGAGGGCCATGCTATATCTTACAACACAGCCTGGATGCTGAAATTTGTCTCCCACACACAAAGCACTGTGGGGCATCGGAACTCAAACACCAGCCGGGAACCAAACACCAACAGACAGTGGAGTGGCGCAGCAAAAGCGTGCTGGGCCCACAACCCAGATGTCGATGGGTCAAAATCGTCTTTTGCTGTTTGCATTCTTGCTTTAACCAACAATAAATCATCTATTGCTATCCACAATCAGATTGCACTGATTTTATTATCACACTTACACCAACTTCCTGCTTGCAATACACAACAGGGATAAATTATGAATTAAATTTACACTGGGTATGTTCCAACAAACATTTATTTATCAGTGTTGCCCTGTGAACAGGTAGCTTCTTCTGATCTAGTGGGTTGCATTAGAAGAGAATTTGCCATCCACGAATTTAATTTCCTTTGGTTTCCATTTATATTTACAAGACCAAACCACAATTCAATCACCAGTTATTAGTTCATGACTCCAAAAGGATTGGCGTGGCCGAGCGGTCCCAGGTACTGGGTTTAGACTTCCAGGCGTGGGTTCAAATGCAACTGCTGCCGGATGCTGCGGCACTCGTAAATTTCGTTGCTGCAGTAAACAGTGCAGCCATGGTGGCTTTGTCCAGTACTATACCACGTCTTCAACTGTTCTTTCAGTTTTTATTGACAGGCAGATATGACTTTCAGAATTTCTTCTGGTCCATAATTGGCCTGAACCCCACACCGAACACTAGAATCACCGCCACCCAACCAACTGAATTCAGCTCGTTCACGCACTCGCCTCCACACCTGCTGCCTCTCACTTATTCAGATATGCACCACCTTTACGTTCTTGTTCCTTCCATTTTTTGCAATCTATCGACCGCGCCCCCCATTGCTGTCACTCTGGCACCCACCATCTCTCCGTCGTTTCCCCGTTCGCCCTTCCAAACTTCCCGGTTGAACAGCACCTCCAATCTGCTCCTGTGCTCCAATCCGATTAATATCACACGAATATGTTTCTTCAATCTTACCTATCCAGACAGTGAAAGTTATATTGAGACAATGTTAAGAGAAGATCCATTGTTTAAAAAGGTGGTGATCTGGACTCTTTGTTCAGGATGAGAGTCAGATGTGTTTTTCATACCATTAGTGTGAGGAATTTGTGATTAGGGGGGCAAATATCCCCTATTATTCTCTCCTCTTATAATTATGGTAAATTTCAAGCTCAATGCGGGAGGTATTTTTATCACACTTTACGCTTTACTTGCAACTTTCCTCTTGCAATAGACATAAAACCTGCAACACAACTTTCAAATCATTATATTCGCACCAACATAACCTGCAAATGCTGCAAACTTGCAAAAGCCTTGTCCTACAACTTTATGTCAGCCCATTCCTGCAGCACCGCCTCTTCGCCACCAGATGGTGGTCTAGGCCAGCGTAAAACCCTAGCACATTGTCACAGTGATGGACAGTAATACAGGACATATTTACACAACAGGCAACACATTTACACAGCAGGGAAACATTTACACAACAGGCAAAACATTTACACAACAGCGAACACATTCGTGCAACAAGGAACACCTTTATACAACAGGGAATACCTTTCCACAACAGGGAATACCTTTACAGAAGAGGGTATGACCGTTATACAACACGGATAATATTTACACAACAGGAAACACATTACGAAATAGCGGAAATCCTTACAATGCAGACAACATCTCTCAACAACAGGGAAAAACATTATACAACAGAGAACATCTTTACACAACAGAGGACAACTTTATAAAACAAGGAATACCTTTACACAACAGGTAATATCTTTACACAGCAGAAATCTCCATCATGTAAGTCTCTCTCTTCATCTCAGTCTCCCTGTCTGTCTATCTCTCTCTCTGTTCCTCTCGCAGTCTCGGTCTTTCCCTCAGTCTCTGTCTCTCCCTTGTGTTATTCAGTCTGCTTATCTCTCTCTCTCTGGTATCCTCAGTGTCTTTCTCTGTCCCTGCCTTTGTGTGGCCTGAGAGACAGTTGCTGATGTTGTGTGTGTCATTCTGTGTCTGTGCCATTGTGCGTGTTGTAATACTGAGTGTCCTTGTGACATTTTGCAGCCATGTGAGCCTGCAAACATGAGTGCTGCGGGATCCGGGTCTCTGGGCTGTTTGACGGCCATGCTGTAGCTTTCAACACAGCCTGGATGCTGAAATTTATCTCGCTCACACAGAGCACTGTGGGGCATTGGAACCTAAACACCAGCTGGGATTCTGCACCGGCCGACAGCAGAGCGGCGCAGCGGAAGAGTGTTGGGCCCATAACCAAGAGGTCGGTGGATTGAAACCATTCTTAGCTATTTGCATTCTTATTTTCACCAACAAATTTCGGCCCTGTAACAACAGCAGTAAACTGTGCAGGCAGCGCGGTTTTGTTCAGTATTATTTGCAGAATTTGCTATTGTCCGTCAAAGGCCTGAACCCATAGCAAAAACCGTCACCCAAGCACCTCGCTAAAACACAGCACTGAGGGGCATCAGGAGCTAAATATATTTCCACATCAGGGAAAACCTTTACACACCAGAGAACACATTACACCACCGCTAACATCTTTAGAAAGCAGAAAACTTCTCTGCCCAACATGGAAAACTTTTCCACAACAGGAATGTCTTTTCGCAACAGGGAATGACTTTACCCAAAACGGAAAAACTTTACGTAACAGGGAACATCATTACAGAATAAGGAACATAATACACAGCAGAAAGTACCTTCATGCAATTCTCTCTCTTTATCTCTGTCTCTGTTTCCCCGACTGTCTATCTCTCCCTCTTTTTCTCTCGCAGTTTCTGTCTTTCCATCAGTCTCTGTCTCTCCCTCGTGTTATTCGGTCTGTCTGTCTGTCTCTCTCTCTCTGGGGTTACCTTATTGTCTTTCTCTGTCCCTCCCTTTGTGTAGCCAGAAAGACTCTTGCTGGTTTTCTGTGTGTCATTCTGTGTCTGTCCCATTGTGGGTGGTGTAATACTGAGTGTCCTTGTGTCATTGTGTAGCCAAGACCAGCCTCCCAACAAGTAAATCTAGACTGCATCCTCTCAATGGCCTTCACATCCTTCCTAAAGTGTGGTGACCAGGACTGGACTAAATACTCCAGTCGTGGCCTTACCAGCGCCTTATAAATGTTCAACAAAAATTCTCTACGTATGCACGCCATACCTCTATTTATGAAACCCAAGATCCCATATGCGTTGTTAGCTACTCTCTCAATATGTCCTGCCACGTTCAGGGGCCGATGTACATTAACTCCCAGGTCCCTCTGGCCCTGCACACTCTTTTAAACTGTGCCATTAAGTGTATATTGCCTCTCGCTGTTTCTTCTGCCAAAATGCATCACCTCACTCTTTTCTGTATTAAAGTCCATCTGCCACTTGTCTGACAATTCTGCTAGCCTTTCTATGTACTGTTGCAATCGAATGGTATCATCCTCACTGTTTGCCACGCCCCAAAATTTGGTGTTATTGGCAAATTTAGAAATATTACTCTGTATTCAAATATCCAGGTCATTTATATATATCAAAAATGCCACTGTCCTCCATTCTGAAAAAGAGTCATTTACCACAACTCGCTGTTCTCTGTGCTTAAGCCAATTCCGTATCCAAGCTGCCACTGACCCATCAATTCCATGAGCCTCAATTTTGCTAACCAGCCTTCTATGTGGCACTTTGTCAAAAGCCTTCCAAAAATTCATGTCGACAACATCCTTTGCATTTCCTTCATCAATCATTTCTGTTACTTCATCAATATATTCAATTAGATTACTCAAACACGATCTGTCTTTTACAAATCCACGTTGGCTCTCCTTAATTAGCTTAAACCTCTCCAAGTGACCGTTAACTTTTTCCTTGATTATTGTTTCTAAAACTTTACCCACCACTGATGTCAAACTGACCGGTCTGTAGTTACTAGGATTCTACTTACACCCTTTCTTGAACAATGGTTTCACATTTGCCACTTTCCAATCCTCAGGCATCTCCCCCGCATCTATGGAAGTTTGGAAAATTATGGCAAGCCCTTCCGCTATATCCTCCCCCAATTCCCTTAGCAATTTGTGGTGCAAGCCATCTGGACCACTCTAAGCATACCTAGCCTTTCTACTACATTCTGTCTATCAATTGTTACCTTACCTTTTCCAATACGACAGATAATGTTTCTGCATCCACGTCCTTAGTAAAGACAGATATAAAGTACCCATTGAATATTCTAGCCTTGCCCTGCGCCTCTAAGCATATATCACTTCCTTTGTCTCTAATAGGTCCCACCCCATCTCTTACTACCCACTTTCTGTTTACGTGCCTGTAGAACATTTTGGTTTCCCTTTTATGTTAACCGCCATTTCAATCTCATATTCTCTCTTTGCCAATCTTAATTTTCATCTTCGCATCCCCTCTCAACTTATTGTATTTGGCCTGGTTCTCCCTTGAATAAGTCACATGACATGCTCCATAAACCCGCTTTTTTTGTTTCATCGGGCCAGAAATTTGGATCGGAGGCTTCCCGCGGACACAAACCTCCGACCTGCACTTATTTAGCGCGCCAGCCATTGTGCTGTGGGCTCGCATGGGATTCCAATCCTGGGCCTCCTCCAGCTGCCAGCACACAGTGTTTGCATATCCCAGGGGCGCAGTTAGTTCGAAGTGTCCCCTGGGATCACGAAGACTGGTCAAATCTATGAATAGAAATCGGCCCCAAAACCTAACCAAAACTTCAAATACATTTTTAAAAAACATCACATTTTTAAAATAACTATAAATGCCATAAAATAACAACTTTAAACAATAATTAACATTTTTGAAAAAATTAATTACAGTTTTTAACGGGGCTAAAAATAAACTTACCTTTCTTTAAAGTATTTAAAAATAATAAACCTGTGGAAAAAATGTATTAATTTTACTTAATTCACCACTTACCTTTTAAAGCCAAGACTTGCGACTGCTTTTTAAAAGTGTAACTGCTGGAGACTTACCCCTCGGAAAAACCTGGAAAAAAATGGAAGTTCCAGGCGTACGCGCTGCCTCTCCGGCGCACGCGTTCGACCAGTGAACCCCTTCTTTCAAGGGAACAGAAGTTCCGGTTTCCCACACATGCACAGTGCATTACAAAACCGGCAATTTGATTGGCCCTACGCGTGAGTACCCAACGCGTACTCACCCATGGGGACCCGAATTTCTGGCCCATCATCTTCTCCATCGCCCTCGTCATCCTAGGAGCCATTGCTTTGGTTGCCTTACCCTTCCATCTTGTTGGAATGTACCTAGCCTGTACTTGGAACAGCACCATCCTTAAAGATCACCCATTGTTCCGTTACAGTTTTTTCTGTCAGTCTTTAGTTCCATTTTACCCTGGCTAGATACTTTCACATCCCATTGAATTTAGCCCTATTCTAATTTAGAAGATCCACTCTAGATTGTTCCTTGCTCCTCTCCATTGCTAAACGAAATCTTTTGATACGATGAAAACTCCTACCCAAGGGTTCTCCCAAAAACACTTATTCGACCAGACCTATCTCATTCCCCAGCACCAGGTCCAGCAATGCCTCCTTCCTAGTTGTGCCAAGAGCATATTGGCCAAGGAAATTCTTCTGAACACATCAGAGAAATTCCTCCCCCTCGTTACCATTTCACCTAGCATCATCCCAATCGATATTTGTGTAATTAAAGCACCCCAAAATCACCACTCTATAGCGCTAGCATATATTTGCGATTTCCCTGCAGATTTACTCCAGTGCCTCCCTCTCACTATTTGAAGGCCTATAGAATATCCACAACAGCGTGATCATACCCTTTTTGCTCCTCAACTCTAAACCACTGGATTGTGTCCTTTACCCTCAAGAACATCCTCCCTTGTCAACACTACAATGTCTTCATTAATCAGCACTGCATCCCCACATCCATTATTTCTTTCCCTATCTTTTCTGAACACCTTGTACCCTTGAATATTGGTGCCCCGTCCACACCGTTGTGCGAGATGAAGAAACAGATCTAGAACCAGGACCGTCGATCAGACAACTGGCCGGCAAGAAGCACTGAGGTACCGTTTATTGTGCAATGCCAATCTCATAACAGGAGACAATTCATCCCTTCGAGCCTGTTACACAACAACAGGAGGCAATTCCTCCCTTCGAGCCTGTTACACAGGACAGAAGGCAATTAATCACTTCGAGCCTGTTACACAGGAACAGGAGGCAATTCATCCGTTCGAGCCCGTTACACAAGAACAGGAGGCAATTAATCCCTTCGAGCCTGTTACACAGAAACAGAAGGCAATTCATCACTTCGAGCCTGTTACACAGGATAGAAGGCAATTAATCATTTCGAGCCGGTTACACAGGAACAGGAGGTAATTCATCCCTTCGAGCTGGTTACAGAGGAACAGGAGGCAATTGATCCCTTCGAACCAGATTCACAGTAACAGGAGGCACTTCATCCCTTCGAGCCCGTTACACAAGAACAGGAGGCAATTAATCCCTTCGAGCCTGTTACACAGGAAGAGGAGGCAATTCATCCCTTTGAGCCTGTTACGCAGGAACAGGAGGCAATTCATCCCTTCGAGCCTGTTACACAGGAACAGGAGGCAATTCCTCCCTTCGAGCCTGTTACACAGGAACAGGAGGCAATTCCTCCCTTCGATCCTGTTACACAGGAACAGGAGGCAATTCATCCCTTCGAGCCTGTTACACGGGAACAGGAGGCAATTCATCCCTTCGAGCCTGTTACACAGGAACAGGTGGCAATTCATCCCTTCGAGCCTGTTACACAGGAAGAGGACAAATTCATCCCTTCGAGCCTGTTACACAGGAGCAGGAGGCAATTCATCACTTCGAGCCTGTTACACAGGAACTGGAGGCAATTCATCCCGTCGAAGTGTTACACAAGAAAAGGAGGCAATTCTTCCCTTCGAGCCTATTACACAGGAACAGGAGACAATTCAGCCCTTCGAGCCTGTTACAAAGGAACAGGAGACAATTCATCCCTTCGAGCCTGTTACACAGGAACAGGAGATAATTCATCCCTTCGAGCCTGTTACACAGGAACAGGGGGCAATGCATCCCTTCGACCCTGTTACACAGGAACACGTGACAATTCATCCCTTCGAGCCTGTTACACAGGAACAGGAGGCAATTCATCCCTTCGAGCCTGTTGCACATGTGCAGGAGCCAATTCATCCCTTCGAGACTGGTACACAGGAACAGAAGGCAATTCATCCCTTCGAGCCTATTACACAGGAAGAGGACAAATTAATCCCTTCGAGCCTATTACACAGGAACAGGAGACAATTCATCCCTTCGAGCCTGTTACACAGGAACAGGTGACAATTCACCCCTTCGAGCCTGTTACACAGGAACAGGTGGCAATTCATCCCTTCGAGCCTGTTACACAGGAAAAGGAGGTAATTCATCCCTTCCAGCCTGTTACACAGGAACAGGAGACAATTCATCCCTTCGAGCCTGTTCCACATGTGCAGGAGGCAATTCATCCCTTCGAGACTGGTGCACAGGAACAGGAGGTAATTCATCCCTTCGAGACTGGTACACAGGAACAGGAGGCAACTCATTCCTTCGAGCCTGTTACACAGGAACAGGAGGCAATTCATCCCTTCGAGTCTGTTACACAGAAACAGTCGTCAAATCATCCATTAGAACCTGTTACACAGGAACAGGAGGCAACTCATCCCTTCGAGCCTGTTACACAGGAACCGGAGGCAATTCATCCCTTCGAGCCTGTTACACAGGAACAGCAGGCATTTCATCCCTTCGAGCCTATTACACAGGAACAGGAGGCAATTCATCCCTTCGTGTCTGTTACACAGAAACAGTCGTCAAATCAACCATTAGAACCTGTTACACTGCAACAGCAGTCAATTCATTCCTTCGAGCCTTTTACACAGGAACAGGAGGCAATTCATCCCTTCGACCGTTTTACACAGGAACATGAGGCAATTCATCCCTTCGACTCTGTTACACAGTTACAGGAGGCAATTCATCCCTTCGAGCCTGTTACACAAGAACAGGAGGCAATTCCTCCCTTCGAGCCTGTTACACAGGACAAAAGGCAATTAATCACTTCGAGCCTGTTACACAGGAACAGGAGGCAATTCATCCCTTCGAGCCCGTTACACAAGAACAGGAGGCAATTAATCCCTTCGAACCTGTTACACAGAAACAGGAGGCCATTCATCACTTCGAGTCTGTTACACAGGAACCGGAGGCAATTCATCCCTTCAAGTCTGTTACACAGGAACTGGAGGCATTTCATCCCTTCGAGCCTATTACACAGGAACAGGAGGCAATTCGTCCCTTCGTGTCTGTTACACAGAAACAGTCGTCAATTCAACCATTAGAACCTGTTACACTGCAACAGCAGTCAATTCATTCCTTCGAGCCTTTTACACAGGAACAGGAGGCAATTCATCCCTTCGACCGTTTTACACAGGAACAGGAGGCAATTCATCCCTTCGACTCTGTTACACAGTTACAGGAGGCAATTCATCCCTTCGAGCCTGTTACACAAGAACAGGAGGCAATTCCTCCCTTCGAGCCTGTTACACAGGACAGAAGGCAATTAATCACTTCGAGCCTGTTACACAGGAACAGGAGGCAATTCATCCCTTCGAGCCCGTTACACAACAGGAGGCAATTAATCCCTTCGAACCTGTTACACAGGAACAGGAGGTAATTCATCCCTTTGAGCTGGTTACAGAGGAACAGGAGGCAATTGATCCCTTCGAACCAGATTCCCAGTAACAGGAGGCACTTCATCCCTTCGAGCCCGTTACACAAGAACAGGAGGCAATTCATCCCTTCGAGCCTGTTACACAGGAAGAGGAGGCAATTCATCCCTTCGAGCCTGTTACACAGGAACAGGAGGCAATTCATCCCTTCGAGCCTGTTACACAGGAACAGGAGGCAATTCCTCCCTTTGAGCCTGTTACACAGGAACAGGAGGCAATTCATCCCTTCGAGCCTGTTACACAGGAACAGGAGGCAATTCATCCCTTCGAGCCTGTTACACAGGAACAGGAGGCAATTCATCCCATCGAGAATGGTACACAGGAACAGGAGGCAACTCAATCCTTCGAGCTTGTTACACAGGAACAGGAGGCAATTCATCCCTTCGAGCCCGTTACATAAGAACAGGAGGCAATTAATCCCTTCGAGCCTGTGACACAGAAACAGGAGGTAATTCATCACTTCGAGCCTGTTACACTGGACAGAATGCAAGTAATCCCTTCGAGCTGGTTACAGAGGAACAGGAGGCAATTGATCCCTTCGAACCAGATTCACAGGACCAGGAGGCACTTCATCCCTTCGAGCCTGTTGCACAGGAACAGGAAGCAATTCATCCCATCGAGAATGGTACACAGGAACAGGAGGCAACTCAATCCTTCGAGCTTGTTACACAGGAAGAGGAGGCAATTCATCCCTTCGAGCCCGTTACACAAGAACAGGAGGCAATTAATCCCTTCGAGCCTGTTACACAGAAACAGGAGGTAATTCATTACTTCGAGCCTATTACACAGGACAGAATGCAAGTAATCCCTTCGAGCTGGTTACAGAGGAACAGGAGGCAATTGATACCTTCGAACCAGATTCACAGGAACAGGAGGCACTTCATCCCTTCGAGCCCGTTACACAAGAACAGGAGGCAATTAATCCCTTCGAGCCTGATACACAGGAAGAGGAGGCAATTAATCCCTTCGAGCCTGTTACACAGGAACAGGAGGCAATTAATCCCTTCGAGCCTGTTACACAGGAAGTGGACAAATTCATCCCTTCGAGCCTGTTACACAGGAGCGGGAGACAATTCATCCCTTCGAGCCTGTTACACAGGAACTGCAGGCAATTCATCCCGTCGAGGTGTTACACAAGAAAAGGAGGCAATTCTTACCTTCAAGCCTATTACACAGGAACAGGAGACAATTCATCCCTTCGAGCCTGTTACACAGGAACAGGTGACAATTCATCCCTTCGAGCCTGTTACACAGGAACAGGGGGCAATGCATCCCTTCGAGCCTGTTACACAGGAACAGGTGACAATTCATCCCTTCGAGCCTGTTACACAGGAACAGGAGGTAATTCATCCCTTCAAGCCTGTTCCACAGGAACAGGAGGCAATTCATCCCTTCGAGCCTGTTGCACATGTGCAGGAGCCAATTCATCCCTTCGAGACTGGTACACAGGAACAGAAGGCAATTCATCCCTTCGAGACTGGTACACAGGAACAGGAGGCCACTCATTCCTTCGAGCCTGTTACACAGGAACAGGAGGCAATTCATCCCTTCGAGTCTGTTACAGAGAAACAGTCGTCAAATCATCCATTAGAACCTGTTACACAGGAACAGGAGGCAATTCATCCCTTCGAGCCTGTTACACAGGAACCGGAGGCAATTCATCCCTTCGAGCCTGTTACACAGGAACAGGAGGCATTTCATCCCTTCGAGCCTATTACACAGGAACAGGAGGCAATTCATCCCTTCGTGTCTGTTACACAGAAACAGTCGTCAAATCAACCATTAGAACCTGTTACACTGCAACAGCAGTCAATTCATTCCTTCGAGCCTTTTACACAGGAACAGGAGGCAATTCATCCCTTCGACCGTTTTACACAGGAACAGGAGGCAATTCATCCCTTCGAGTCTGTGACACAGAAACAGTCGTCAATTCAACCATTGGAACCTGTTACACTGCAACAGCAGCCAATTCATTCCTTCAAGCCTTTTACACAGGAACAGGAGGCAATTCATCCCTTCGACGGTTTTACACAGGAACAGGAAGCAATTCATCCCTTCGACTCTGTTACACAGTAACAGGAGGCAATTCATCCCTTCGAGCCTGTTCCACAAGAACAGGAGGTAATTCCTCCCTTCGAGCCTGTGACACAGGACAGAAGGCAATTAATCACTTCGAGCCTGTTACACAGGAACAGGAGGCAATTCATCCCTTCGAGCCCGTTACGCAAGAACAGGAGGCAATTAATCCCTTCGAACCTGTTACACAGAAACAGGAGGCAATTCATCCCTTCGACCGTTTTACACAGGAACAGGAGGCAATTCATCCCTTCGACTCTGTTACACAGTTACAGGAGGCAATTCATCCCATCGAGCCTGTTACACACGAACAGGAGGCAATTTCTCCCTTCGAGCCTGTTACACAGGACAGAAGGCAATTAATCACTTCGAGCCTGTTACACAGGAACAGGAGGCAATTCATCCCTTCGAGCACGTTACACAAGAACAGGAGGCAATTAATCCCTTCGAGCCTGTTACACAGAAACAGGAGGCAATTCATCACTTCGAGCCTGTTACACAGGACAGAAGGCAATTAATCCCTTCGAGCTGGTTACAGAGGAACAGGAGGCAATTGATCCCTTCGAACCAGATTCACAGGAACAGGAGGCACTGCATCCCTTCGAGCCCGTTACACAAGAACAGGAGGCAATTAACCCCTTCGAGCCTTTTACACAGGAAGAGGAGGCAATTCATCCCTTCGAGCCTGTTACACAGGAACAGGAGGCAATTCATCCCTTCGAGCCTGTTACACAGGAACAGAAGGCAATTCCTCCCTTCGAGCCTGTTACACAGGAACAGGAGGCAATTCATCCCTTCGAGCCTGTTACACAGGAACAGGAGGCAATTCATCCCTTCGAGCCTGTTACACAGCAACAGGAGGCAATTCATCCCTTCGATCCTGTTACACAGGAACAGGAGGCAATTCATCCCTTCAAGCCTGTTACACAGGAACATATGACAATTCAACCCTTCGAGCCTGTTACACAGGAACAGCGGGCAATGCATCCCTTCGAGCCTGTTACACAGGAACAGGTGACAATTCATCCCTTCGAGCCTGTTACACAGGAACAGGAGGTAATTCATCCCTTCGAGCCTGTTCCACAGGAACAGGAGGCAATTCATCCCTTCGAGCTTGTTGTACATGTGCAGGAGCCAATTCATGCCTTCTAGACTGGTACACAGGAACAGGAGGCAATTCATCCCTTCGAGACTGGTACACAGGAACAGGAGGCAACTCATTCCTTCGAGCCTGTTACACAGGAACAGGAGGGAATTCATCCCTTCGAGTCTGTTACACAGAAACAATCGTCAAATCATCCATTAGAACCTGTTACACAGGAACAGGAGGCAATTCATCCCTTCGAGCCTGTTACACAGGAACCAGAGGCAATTCATCCCTTCGAGTCTGTTCACAGGAACAGGAGGCAATTCATCCCTTCGACTCTGTTACACAGTTACAGGAGGCAATTCAACCCTTCGAGCCTGTTACAGAAGAACAGGAAACAATTCCTCCCTTCGAGCCTGTTACACAGGACAGAAGGCAATTAATCACTTCGAGCCTGTTGCACAGGAACAGGAGGCAATTCATCCCTTCGAGCCCGTTACACAAGAACAGGAGGCAATTAATCCCTTCGAGCCTGTTACACAGAAACAGGAGGCAATTCATCACTTCGAGCCTGTTACATAGGACAGAAGGCAATTAATCCCTTCGAGCTGGTTACAGAGGAACAGGAGGCAATTGATCCCTTCGAACCAGATTCACAGGAACAGGAGGCAATTCATCCCTTCGATCCTGTTACACAGGAAGAGGACAAATTCATCCCTTCGAGCCTGTTACACAGGAGCAGGAGACAATTCATCCCTTCGAGCCTGTTACACAGGAACTGGAGGCAATTCATCCTTTCGAGCCTGTTACACAGGAAGAGGACAAATTCATCCCTTCGAGCCTGTTACACAGGAGCAGGAGACAATTCATCCCTTCGAGCCTGTTACACAGGAACTGGAGGCAATTCATCCCGTCGAGGTGTTACACAAGAAAAGGAGGCAATTCTTCCCTTCGAGCCTATTACACAGGAACAGGTGACAATTCATCCCTTCGAGCCTGTTACACAGGAACAGGTGACAATTCATCCCTTCGAGCCTGTTACACAGGAACAGAAGATAATTCATCCCTTCGAGCCTGTTACACAGGAACAGGAGACAATTCATCCCTTCGAGCCTGTTACACAGGAAGAGGATAAATTCATCCCTTCGAGCCTATTACACAGGAACAGGAGACAATTCATCCCTTCAAGCCTGTTACACACGAACAGGTGACAATGCATCCCTTCGAGCCTGTTACACAGGAGCAGGTGACAATTCATCCCTTCGAGCCTGTTACACAGGAACAGGAGACAATTCATCCCTTCGAGTCTGTTACACAGGAACAGCGGGCACCTCATTTCTTCGAGCCTGTTACACAGGAACAGGAGGCAATTCATCCCTTCGAGTCTGTTACACAGAAACAATCGTCAAATCATCCATTAGAACCTGTTACACAGGAACAGGAGGTAATTCATCCCTTCGAGCCTGTTACACAGGAACAGGAGACAATTCATCCCTTCGAGCCTGTTCCACAGGAACAGGAGGCAATTCATCCCTTCGAGCTTGTTGCACATGTGCAGGACCAATTCATCCCTTCGAGCCTGTTACACAGGAACCAGAGGCAATTCATCCCTTCGAGTCTGTTACACAGGAACAGGAGGCATTTCATCCCTTCGAGCCTATTACACAGGAACAGGAGGCAATTAATCTCTTCGTGTCTGTTACACAGAAACTGTCGTCAATTCCACCATTAGAACCTGTTACACTGCAACAGCAGTCAATTCATTCCTTCGAGCCTTTTACACAGGAACAGGAGGCAATTCATCCCTTCGACCGTTTTACACAGGAACAGGAGGCAATTCATCCCTTCGAGTCTGTGACACAGAAACAGTCGTCAATTCAACCATTGGAAGCTGTTACACTGCAACAGCAGCCAATTCATTCCTTCGAGCCTTTTACACAGGAACAGGAGGCAATTCATCCCTTCGACCGTTTTACACAGGAACAGGAAGCAATTCATCCCTTCGAGCCTGTTACACAAGAACAGGAGGCAATTCCTCCCTTCGAGCCTGTTACACAGGACAGAAGGCAATTAATCACTTCGAGCCTGTTACACAGGAACAGGAGGCAATTCATCCCTTCGAGCCCGTTACACAAGAACAGGAGGCAATTAATCCCTTCGAACCTGTTACACAGAAACAGGAGTCAATTCGTCCCTTCGACCGTTTGACACAGGATCAGGAGACAATTCATCCCTTCGACTCTGTTACACAGTTACAGGAGGCAATTCATCCCTTCGACCGTTTGACACAGGATCAGGAGGCAATTCATCCCTTCGACTCTGTTACACAGTTACAGGAGGCAATTCCTCCCTTCGAGCCTGTTACACAGGACAGAAGGCAATTAATCCCTTCGAGCCCTTTACACAAGAACAGGAGGCGATTAATCCCTTCGAGCCTGTTACACAGAAACAGGAGGCAATTCATCACTTCGAGCCTGTTACACAGGACAGAAGGCAATTAATCCCTTCGAGCTGGTTACAGAGGAACAGGAGGCAATTGATCCTTTCGAACCAGATTCACAGGAACAGGAGGCACTTCATCCCTTCGAGCCCGTTACACAGGAAGAGGAGGCAATTCATCCCTTCGAGCCTGTTACACAGGAACAGGAGGCAATTCATCCCTTCGAGCCTGTTACACAGCAACAGGAGGCAATTCATCCTTTCGAGCCTGTTACACAGGAAGAGGACAAATTCATCCCTTCGAGCCTGTTACACAGCAACAGGAGGCAATTCATCACCTCGAGCTTGTTACACAGGAGCAGGAGACAATTCATCCCTTCGAGCCTGTTACACAGGAACTGAAGGCAATTCATCCCGTCGAGGTGTTACACAAGAAAAGGAGGCAATTCTTCCCTCGAGCCTATTACACAGGAACAGGAGATAATTCATCCCTTCGAGCCTGTTACACAGGAACAGGAGATAATTCATCCCTTCGAGCCTGTTACACAGGAACAGGAGATAATTCATCCCTTCGAGCCTGTTACATAGGAACAGGGGGCAATTCATCCCTTCGAGCCTGTTACACAGGAACAGGGGGCAATTCATCCCTTCGAGCCTGTTACATAGGAACAGGAGATAATTCATCCCTTCGAGCCTGTTACACAGGAACACGTGACAATTCATCCCTTCGAGCCTGTTACACAGGAACAGGATGTAATTCATCCCTTCGAGCCTGTTCCACAGGAACAGGAGGCAATTCATCACTTCGAGCCTGTTGCACATGTGCAGGAACCAATTCATCCTTTCGAGACTGGTACACAGGAACAGGAGGCAATTCATCCCTTCGAGCCTGTTGCACAGGAAGAGGTCAAATTCATCCCTTCGAGCCTGTTACACAGGAACAGGGGGTAATGCATCCCTTCGAGCCTGTTGCAAAGGAACAGGTGACAATTCTTCCCTTCGAGCCTGTTACACAGGAACAGGAGCCAATTCATCCCTTCGAGACTGGTATACAGGAACAGGAGGCAATTCATCCCTTCGAGACTGGCACACAGGAACAGGAGACAACTCATTTCTTCGAGGCTGTTACACAGGAGCAGGAGGCAATTCATCCCTTCGAGTCTGTTACACAGAAACAGTCGTCAAATCATCCATTAGAACCTGTTACACAGGAACAGGAGGCAATTCATCCCTTCGAGCCTGTTACACAGGAACCGGAGGCAATTCATCTCTTCGAGCCTGTTACACAGGAACAGGAGGAATTTCATCCCTTCGAGCCCATTACACAGGAACAGTAGGCAATTGATCCCTTCGAGTCTGTTACACAGGAACAGGAGGCATTTCATCCCTTCGAGCCTATTACACAGGAACAGGAGGCATTTCATCCCTTCGAGCCTATTACACAGGAACAGGAGGCAATTCATTCCTTCGAGTCTGTTACACAGAAACAGTCGTCAATTCAACCATTAGAACCTGTTACACTGCAACAGCAGTCAATTCATTCCTTCGAGCCTTTTACACAGGAACAGGAGGCAATTCATCCCTTCGGCCGTTTTACACAGGAACAGGAGGCAATTCATCCCTTCGAGCCTGTTACAGAGGAACAGGTGACAATTCATCCCTTCGAGCCTGTTACACAGGAACAGGTGACAATTCATCCCTTCGAGCCTGTTACACAGGAACAGGAGACAATTCATCCCTTCGAGCCTGTTCCACAGGAACAGGAGGCAATTCATCCCTTCGAGCCTGTTGCACATGTGCAGGAGCCAATTCATCCCTTCGAGACTGGTACACAGGAACAGGAGGCAATTCATCCCTTCGAGACTGGTACACAGGAACAGGAGGCAACTCATTCCTTCGAGCCTGTTACACAGGAACAGGAGGCAATTCATCCCTTCGAGCCTGTTACACAGAAACAGTCGTCAAATCATCCATGAGAACCTGTTACACAGGAACAGGATGCAATTCATCCCTTCGAGCCTGTTACACAGGAACCGGAGGCAATTCATCCCTTCGAGCCTGTTACACAGGAACAGGAGGCATTTCATCCCTTCGAGCCTATTATACAGGAACAGGAGGCAATTCATCCCTTCGAGTCTGTTACACAGGAACAGGAGGCATTTCATCCCTTCGAGCCTATTACACAGGAACAGAAGGCAATTCATCCCTTCGAGTCTGTTACACAGGAACAGCAGTCAATTCATTCCTTCGAGCCTTTTACACAGGAACAGGAGGCAATTCATCCCTTCGACCGTTTTACACAGGAATAGGAGGCAATTCATCCCTTCGACTCTGTTACACAGTTGCAGGAGGCAATTCCTCCCTTCGAGCCTGTTACACAGACAGAAGGCAATTAATCACTTCGAGCCTGTTACACAGGAACAGGAGGCAATTCATCCCTTCGAGCCTGTTACAGAGGAACAGGATGGAATTAATCCCTTCGAGCCTGTTACACAGAAACAGGAGGCAATTCATCACTTCGAGCCTGTTACACAGGACAGAAGGCAATTAAGCCCTTCGAGCTGGTTACAGAGGAACAGGAGGCAATTGATCCCTTCGAACCAGATTCACAGGAACAGGAGGCACTTCCTCCCTTCGAGCCCGTTACACAAGAACAGGAGGCAATTAATCCCTTCGAGCCTATTACACTGGAACAGGGGGCAATGCATCCCTTCGAGCCTGTTACACAGGAACACGTGACAATTCATCCCTTCGAGCCTGTTACACAGGAACAGGAGGTAATTCATCCCTTCGAGCCTGTTACACAGGAACAGGAGACAATTCATCCCTGCGAGCCTGAACAGGAGGCAATTCATCCCTTCGAGCCTGTTGCACATGTGCAGGAGCCAATTCATCCCTTCGAGACTGGTACACAGGAAGAGAAGGCAATTCATCCCTTCGAGACTGGTACACAGGAACAGGAGGCAACTTATTCCTTCGAGCCTGTTACACAGGAACAGGAGGCAATTCATCCCTTCGAGTCTGTTACACAGAAACAGTCGTCAAATCATCCATTAGAACCTGTTACACAGGAACAGGAGGCAATTCATCCCTTCGAGTCTGTTACACAGGAACAGGAGGCATTTCATCCCTTCGAGCCTATTACACAGGAACAGGAGGCAATTCATCCCTTCGAGTCTGTTACACAGAAACAGTCGTCAATTCAACCATTAGAACCTGTTACACTGCAAAAGCAGTCAATTCATTCCTTCGAGCCTTTTACACAGGAACAGGAGGCAATTCATCCCTTCGACCGTTTTACACAGGAACAGGAGGCAATTCATCCCTTCGACTCTGTTGCACAGTTACAGGAGGCAATTGATCCCTTCGAGCTTGTTACACAGGAACAGGAGACAATTCATCCTTTCGAGCTTGTTACACAAAAGAGGAGGCAATTCATTCCTTCGAGCCTGTTACATAGGAACAGGAGGTAATTCATCCCTTCGAGCCTGTTACATAGGAACAGGAGGCAATTCATCCCTTCGAGCCTATTACACAGGAACAGGAGGCAATTCATCCCTTCGAGTCTGTTACACAGAAACAGTCGTCAATTCAACCACTAGAATCTGTTGCACTGCAACAGGAGTCAATTCATTCCTTCGAGCCTTTTACACAGGAACAGGCGGCAATTCATTCCTTCGACCGTTTTGCACAGGAACAGGAGGCAATTCATCCCTTCGACTCTGTTACACAGATCCAGGAGGCAATTGGTCCCTTCGAGCTTGTTACACAGGAAGAGGAGGCAATTCATCCCTTCGAGCCTGTTACAGAGGAACAGGAGGCAATTCATCCATTCGAGCCTGTTACACAGGAACAGGAGGCAATTCCTCCCTTCGAGCCTGTTACACAGGAACAGGAGGCAATTCATCCCTTCTAGCCTGTTACACAGGAACAGGAGGCAATTCATCCCTTCGAGCCTGTTACACATCAACAGGAGGCAATTCATCCCTTCGATCCTGTTGCACACGAACAGGAGGGAATTCATCCCTTCGAACCTGTTACACAGGAAGAGGACAAATTCATCCCTTCGAGCCTGTTACACAGGAGCAGGAGACAATTCATCCCTTCGAGCCTGTTACACAGGAACTAGAGGCAATTCACCCCGTCGAGGTGTTACACAAGATAAGGAGGCAATTCCTCCCTTCGAGCCTATTACACAGGAACAGGAGACATTTCATCCCTTCGAGCCTGTTACACAGGAACAGGTGACAATTCATCCCTTCAAGCCTGTTACACAGGAACAGGAGATAATTCATCCCTTCGAGCCTGTTACACAGGAACAGGGGGCAATGCATCCCTTCGAGCCTGTTACACAGGAACACGTGACAATTCATCCCTTCGAGCCTGTTACACAGGAACAGGAGGCAATTCATCCCTTCGAGCCTGTTGCACATGTGCAGGAGCCAATTCATCCCTTCGAGACTGGTACACCGGAAGAGAAGGCAATTCATCCCTTCGAGACTGGTACACAGGAACAGGAGGTAATTCATCCCTTCGAGTCTGTTACACAGAAACAGTCGTCAAATCATCCATTAGGACCTGTTACACAGGAACAGGAGGCAATTCATCCCTTCGAGCCTGTTACACAGGAACCGGAGGCAATTCATCCCATCGAGCCTGTTACACAGGAACAGGAGGCATTTGATCCCTTCGAGCCTATTACACAGGAAAAGGAGGCAATTCATCCCTTCGAGTCTGTTACACAGAAACAGCCGTCAATTCAACCATTAGAACCTGTTACACTGCAACAGCAGTCAATTCATTCCTTCGAGCCTTTTACACAGGAACAGGAGACAATTCATCCCTGCGAGCCTGAACAGGAGGCAATTCATCCCTTCGAGCCTGTTGCACATGTGCAGGAGCCAATTCATCCCTTCGAGACTGGTACACAGGAAGAGAAGGCAATTCATCCCTTCGAGACTGGTACACAGGAACAGGAGGCAACTTATTCCTTCGAGCCTGTTACACAGGAACAGGAGGCAATTCATCCCTTCGAGTCTGTTACACAGAAACAGTCGTCAAATCATCCATTAGAACCTGTTACACAGGAACAGGAGGCAATTCATCCCTTCGAGTCTGTTACACAGGAACAGGAGGCATTTCATCCCTTCGAGCCTATTACACAGGAACAGGAGGCAATTCATCCCTTCGAGTCTGTTACACAGAAACAGTCGTCAATTCAACCATTAGAACCTGTTACACTGCAAAAGCAGTCAATTCATTCCTTCGAGCCTTTTACACAGGAACAGGAGGCAATTCATCCCTTCGACCGTTTTACACAGGAACAGGAGGCAATTCATCCCTTCGACTCTGTTGCACAGTTACAGGAGGCAATTGATCCCTTCGAGCTTGTTACACAGGAACAGGAGACAATTCATCCTTTCGAGCTTGTTACACAAAAGAGGAGGCAATTCATTCCTTCGAGCCTGTTACATAGGAACAGGAGGTAATTCATCCCTTCGAGCCTGTTACATAGGAACAGGAGGCAATTCATCCCTTCGAGCCTATTACACAGGAACAGGAGGCAATTCATCCCTTCGAGTCTGTTACACAGAAACAGTCGTCAATTCAACCACTAGAATCTGTTGCACTGCAACAGGAGTCAATTCATTCCTTCGAGCCTTTTACACAGGAACAGGCGGCAATTCATTCCTTCGACCGTTTTGCACAGGAACAGGAGGCAATTCATCCCTTCGACTCTGTTACACAGTTACAGGAGGCAATTGGTCCCTTCGAGCTTGTTACACAGGAAGAGGAGGCAATTCATCCCTTCGAGCCTGTTACAGTGGAACAGGAGGCAATTCATCCATTCGAGCCTGTTACACAGGAACAGGAGGCAATTCCTCCCTTCGAGCCTGTTACACAGGAACAGGAGGCAATTCATCCCTTCTAGCCTGTTACACAGGAACAGGAGGCAATTCATCCCTTCGAGCCTGTTACACATCAACAGGAGGCAATTCATCCCTTCGATCCTGTTGCACACGAACAGGAGGGAATTCATCCCTTCGAACCTGTTACACAGGAAGAGGACAAATTCATCCCTTCGAGCCTGTTACACAGGAGCAGGAGACAATTCATCCCTTCGAGCCTGTTACACAGGAACTAGAGGCAATTCACCCCGTCGAGGTGTTACACAAGATAAGGAGGCAATTCCTCCCTTCGAGCCTATTACACAGGAACAGGAGACATTTCATCCCTTCGAGCCTGTTACACAGGAACAGGTGACAATTCATCCCTTCAAGCCTGTTACACAGGAACAGGAGATAATTCATCCCTTCGAGCCTGTTACACAGGAACAGGGGGCAATTCATCCCTTCGAGCCTGTTACACAGGAACACGTGACAATTCATCCCTTCGAGCCTGTTACACAGGAACAGGAGGCAATTCATCCCTTCGAGCCTGTTGCACATGTGCAGGAGCCAATTCATCCCTTCGAGACTGGTACACCGGAAGAGAAGGCAATTCATCCCTTCGAGACTGGTACACAGGAACAGGAGGTAATTCATCCCTTCGAGTCTGTTACACAGAAACAGTCGTCAAATCATCCATTAGGACCTGTTACACAGGAACAGGAGGCAATTCATCCCTTCGAGCCTGTTACACAGGAACCGGGGGCAATTCATACCATCGAGCCTGTTACACAGGAACAGGAGGCATTTGATCCCTTCGAGCCTATTACACAGGAAAAGGAGGCAATTCATCCCTTCGAGTCTGTTACACAGAAACAGCCGTCAATTCAACCATTAGAACCTGTTACACTGCAACAGCAGTCAATTCATTCCTTCGAGCCTTTTACACAGGAACAGGAGACAATTCATCCCTGCGAGCCTGAACAGGAGGCAATTCATCCCTTCGAGCCTGTTGCACATGTGCAGGAGCCAATTCATCCCTTCGAGACTGGTACACAGGAAGAGAAGGCAATTCATCCCTTCGAGACTGGTACACAGGAACAGGAGGCAACTTATTCCTTCGAGCCTGTTACACAGGAACAGGAGGCAATTCATCCCTTCGAGTCTGTTACACAGAAACAGTCGTCAAATCATCCATTAGAACCTGTTACACAGGAACAGGAGGCAATTCATCCCTTCGAGTCTGTTACACAGGAACAGGAGGCATTTCATCCCTTCGAGCCTATTACACAGGAACAGGAGGCAATTCATCCCTTCGAGTCTGTTACACAGAAACAGTCGTCAATTCAACCATTAGAACCTGTTACACTGCAAAAGCAGTCAATTCATTCCTTCGAGCCTTTCACACAGGAACAGGAGGCAATTCATCCCTTCGACCGTTTTACACAGGAACAGGAGGCAATTCATCCCTTCGACTCTGTTGCACAGTTACAGGAGGCAATTGATCCCTTCGAGCTTGTTACACAGGAACAGGAGACAATTCATCCTTTCGAGCTTGTTACACAAAAGAGGAGGCAATTCATTCCTTCGAGCCTGTTACATAGGAACAGGAGGTAATTCATCCCTTCGAGCCTGTTACATAGGAACAGGAGGCAATTCATCCCTTCGAGCCTATTACACAGGAACAGGAGGCAATTCATCCCTTCGAGTCTGTTACACAGAAACAGTCGTCAATTCAACCACTAGAATCTGTTGCACTGCAACAGGAGTCAATTCATTCCTTCGAGCCTTTTACACAGGAACAGGCGGCAATTCATTCCTTCGACCGTTTTGCACAGGAACAGGAGGCAATTCATCCCTTCGACTCTGTTACACAGTTACAGGAGGCAATTGGTCCCTTCGAGCTTGTTACACAGGAAGAGGAGGCAATTCATCCCTTCGAGCCTGTTACAGAGGAACAGGAGGCAATTCATCCATTCGAGCCTGTTACACAGGAACAGGAGGCAATTCCTCCCTTCGAGCCTGTTACACAGGAACAGGAGGCAATTCATCCCTTCTAGCCTGTTACACAGGAACAGGAGGCAATTCATCCCTTCGAGCCTGTTACACATCAACAGGAGGCAATTCATCCCTTCGATCCTGTTGCACACGAACAGGAGGGAATTCATCCCTTCGAACCTGTTACACAGGAAGAGGACAAATTCATCCCTTCGAGCCTGTTACACAGGAGCAGGAGACAATTCATCCCTTCGAGCCTGTTACACAGGAACTAGAGGCAATTCACCCCGTCGAGGTGTTACACAAGATAAGGAGGCAATTCCTCCCTTCGAGCCTATTACACAGGAACAGGAGACATTTCATCCCTTCGAGCCTGTTACACAGGAACAGGTGACAATTCATCCCTTCAAGCCTGTTACACAGGAACAGGAGATAATTCATCCCTTCGAGCCTGCACACAGGAACAGTCGTCAATTAATCCATTCGAACCTGTTACACAGGAACAGGAGGCAACTCATTCCTTCGAGGCTGTTACACAGGAGCAGGAGGCAATTCATCCCTTCGAGCCTGTTACACAGAAACAGTCGTCAAATCATCTATTAGAACCTGTTACACAGGAACAGGAGGCAATTCAACCCTTCGAGCCTGTTACACTGGAACAGGAGGCAATTGATCCCTTCGAGTCTGTTACACAGAAACAGTCGTCAAATCATCTATTAGAACCTGTTACACAGGAACAGGAGGCAATTCAACCCTTCGAGCCTGTTACACTGGAACAGGAGGCAATTCATCCCTTCGAGCCTGTTACACAGAAACAGTCGTCAAATCATCTATTAGAACCTGTTACACAGGAACAGGAGGCAATTCAACCCTTCGAGCCTGTTACATAGGAACAGGAGGCAATTGATCCCTTCGAGTCTGTTACACAGGAACAGGAGGCATTTCATCCCTTCGAGCCTATTACACAGGAACAGGAGGCAAGTCCTCCCTTCGAGCCTGTTACACAGGAACAGGAGGTAATTCATCCCTTCGAGCCTGTTACACAGGAACAGGAGGCAATTCATCCCTTCGAGCCCGTTACACAGCAACAGGAGGCAATTCATCCCTTCGATCCTGTTACACATGAGCAGGAGACAATTCATCCCTTCGAGCCTGTTACACAGGAACTGGAGGCAATTCATCCCGTCGAGCCTGTTGCACAGGAACAGGAGATAATTAATCCCTTCGAGCCTGTTACACAGGAACACGTGACAATTCATCCCTTCGAGCCTGTTACACAGGAACAGGAGGTAATTCATCCCTTCGAGCCTGTTACACAGGAACAGGAGACAATACATCCCTGCGAGCCTGAACAGGAGGCAATTCATCCCTTCGAGCGTTTTGCACATGTGCAGGAGCCAACTCATCCCTTCGAGACTGGTACACAGGAAGAGAAGGCAATTCATGCCTTCGAGACTGGTACACAGGAACAGGAGGCAACTCATTCCTTCGAGCCTGTTACACAGGAACAGGAGGCAATTCATCCCTTCGAGTCTGTTACACAGGAACAGGAGGCATTTCATCCCTTCGAGCCTATTACACAGGAACAGGAGGCAAGTCCTCCCTTCGAGCCTGTTACACAGGAACAGGAGGCAATTCATCCCTTCGAGCCTGTTACACAGGAACAGTAGGCAATTCATCCCTTCGAGCCCGTTACACAGCAACAGGAGGCAATTCATCCCTTCGATCCTGTTACACATTAGCAGGAGACAATTCATCCCTTCGAGCCTGTTACACAGGAACTGGAGGCAATTCATCCCGTCGAGGTGTTACACAAGAAAAGGAGGCAATTCTTCCCCTCGAGCCTATTACACAGGAACAGGAGACAATTCATCCCTTCGAGCCTGTTACACAGGAACAGGTGACAATTCATCCCTTCGAGCCTGTTGCACAGGAACAGGAGATAATTCATCCCTTCGAGCCTGTTACACTGGAACAGGGGGCAATGCATCCCTTCGAGCCTGTTACACAGGAACACGTGACAATTCATCCCTTCGAGCCTGTTACACAGGAACAGGTGACAATTCATCCCTTCGAGCCTGTTGCACAGGAACAGGAGATAATTCATCCCTTCGAGCCTGTTACACTGGAACAGGGGGCAATGCATCCCTTCGAGCCTGTTACACAGGAACAGGTGACAATTCATCCCTTCGAGCCTGTTGCACAGGAACAGGAGATAATTCATCCCTTCGAGCCTGTTACACTGGAACAGGGGGCAATGCATCCCTTCGAGCCTGTTACACAGGAACACGTGACAATTCATCCCTTCGAGCCTGTTACAGAGGAACAGGAGGTAATTCATCCCTACGAGCCTGTTACTCAGGAACAGGAGACAATTCATCCCTGCGAGCCTGAACAGGAGGCAATTCATCCCTTCGAGCGTTTTGCACATGTGCAGGAGCCAATTCATCCCTTCGAGACTGGTACACAGGAAGAGAAGGGAATTCATGCCTTCGAGACTGGTACACAGGAACAGGAGGCAACTCATTCCTTCGAGCCTGTTACACAGGAACAGGAGGCAATTCATCCCTTCGAGTCTGTTACACAGAAACAGTCGTCAAATCATCCATTAGAACCTGTTACACAGGAACAGGAGGCAATTCATTCCTTCGAGCCTGTTACACAGGAACAGGAGGCATTTCATCCCTTCGAGCCTATTACAGAGGAACAGGAGGCAATTCATCCCTTCGAGTCTGTTACACAGGAACAGGAGGCATTTCATCCCTTCGGGCCTATTACACAGGAACAGGAGGCAATTCATCCCTTCGAGTCTGTTACACAGAAACAGTCGTCAATTCAACCATTAGAACCTGTTACACTGCAACAGCAGTCAATTCATTCCTTCGAGCCTTTTACACAGGAACAGGAGGCAATTCATCCCTTCGACCGTTTTACACAGGAACAGGAGGCAATTCATCCCTTCGACTCTGTTGCACAGTTACAGGAGGCAATTGATCCCTTCGAGCTTGTTACACAGGAACAGGAGACAATTCATCCTTTCGAGCTTGTTACACAAATGAGGAGGCAATTCATTCCTTCGAGCCTGTTACACAGGAACAGGAGGTAATTCATCCCTTCGAGCCTGTTACATAGGAACAGGAGGCAATTCATCCCTTCGAGCCTATTACACAGGAACAGGAGGCAATTCATCCCTTCGAGTCTGTTACACAGAAACAGTCGTCAATTCAACCACTAGAATCTGTTGCACTGCAACAGGAGTCAATTCATTCCTTCGAGCCTTTTACACAGGAACAGGCGGCAATTCATCCCTTCGAGACTGGTACACAGGAACAGGAGGCAATTCATCCCTTCGAGCCTGTTACACAGGAACAGGAGGCAATTCATCCCTTCGAGCCTGTTACACATCAACAGGAGGCAATTCATCCCTTCGATCCTGTTACACACGAACAGGAGGGAATTCATCCCTTCGAACCTGTTACAGAGGAAGAGGACAAATTCATCCCTTCGAGCCTGTTACACATGTGCAGGAGCCAATTCATCCCTTCGAGACTGGTACACTGGAACAGGAGGCAATTCATCCCTTCGAGACTGGTACACAGGAACAGGAGGCAATTCATCCCTTCGAGCCTGTTACACAGGAACAGGAGGCAATTCATCCCTTCGAGCCTGTTACACATCAACAGGAGGCAATTCATCCCTTCGATCCTGTTACACACAAACAAGAGGGAATTCATCCCTTCGAACCTGTTACACAGGAAGAGGACAAATTCATCCCTTCGAGCCTGTTACACAGCAGCAGGAGACAATTCATCCCTTCGAGCCTGTTACACAGGAACTAGAGGCAATTCACCCCGTCGAGGTGTTACACAAGAAAAGGAGGCAATTCCTCCATTCGAGCCTATTACACAGGAACAGGAGACATTTCATCCCTGCGAGCCTGTTACACAGGAACAGGTGACAATTCATCCCTTCAAGCCTGTTACACAGGAACAGGAGATAATTCATCCCTTCGAGCCTGTTACACTGGAACAGGGGGCAATGCATCCCTTCGAGTCTGTTACACAGGAACACATGACAATTCATCCCTTCGAGCCTGTTACACAGGAACAGGAGACAATTCATCCCTTCGAGCCTGTTCCACAGGAACAGGAGGCAATTCATCACTTCGAGCCTGTTGCACATGTGCAGGAGCCAATTCATCCCTTCGAGACTGGTACACAGGAACAGAAGGCAATTCATCCCTTCGAGACTGGTACACAGGAACAGGAGGCAATTCATCCCTTCGAGCCTGTTACACAGGAACCGGAGGCAATTCATCCCTTCGAGGCTGTTACACAGGAACAGGAGACATTTGATCCCTTCGAGCCTATTACACAGGAACAGGAGGCAATTCATCCCTTCGAGTCTGTTACACAGAAACAGCCGTCAATTCAACCATTAGAACCTGTTACACTGCAACAGCAGTCAATTCATTCCTTCGAGCCTTTTACACAGGAACAGGAGGCAATTCATCCCTTCGACCGTTTTACACAGGAACAGGAGACAATTCATCCCTTCGACTCTGTTGCACAGTTACAGGAGGCAATTGATCCCTTCGAGCTTGTTACACAGGAACAGGAGACAATTCATCCTTTCGAGCTTGTTAGACAAAGCAGGAGACAATTCATCCCTTCGAGCCTGCTACACAGGAACAGGAGGTAATTCATCCCTTCGAGCCTGTTACATAGGAACAGGAGGCAATTCATCCCTTCGAATCTGTTACACGGGAACAGGAGGCAATTCATCCCTTCGAAACTGTTAGACAGGAGCAGGAGGCAATTCACCCCTTCGAGCCTGTTACACAGGAACAGGAGGCAGTTCATCCCTTCGAGCCTGTTACACAGGAACAGGAGACAATTCAACCCTTCGAGCCTGTTACACTGGAACAGGAGACAATTCATCCCTTTGAGCCTTTTACACTGGAACAGGAGACAATTCATCCCTTCGAGCCTGCACACAGGAACAGTTGTCAATTAATCCATTCGAACCTGTTACACAGGAACAGGAGGTAATTCATTCCTTCGAGCCTGTTACACAGGAACAGGAGACAATTCATCCGTTCGAGCCTGTTGCACATGTGCAGGAGCCAATTCATCCCTTCGAGACTGGTACACAGGAACAGGAGGCAATTCATCCCTTCGAGACTGGTACACAGGAACAGGAGGCAACTCATTCCTTCGAGGCTGTTACACAGGAGCAGGAGGCAATTCATCCCTTCGAGTCTATTACACAGGAACAGGAGGCAATTGATCCCTTCGAGTCTGTTACACAGGAACAGGAGGCATTTCATCCCTTCGAGCCTATTACACAGGAACAGGAGGCAATTGATCCCTTCGAGTCTGTTACACAGGAACAGGAGGCATTTCATCCCTTCGAGCCTATTACACAGGAACAGGAGGCAATTCCTCCCTTCGAGCCTGTTACACAGGAACAGGGGGCAATTCATCCCTTCGAGCCTGTTACACAGGAACAGGAGGCAATTCATCCCTTCGAGCCTGTTACACAGGAGTAGGAGACAATTCATCCCTTCGAGCCTGTTACACAGGAACTGGAGGCAATTCATCCCATCGAGGTGTTACACAAGAAAAGGAGGCAATTCTTTCCCTCGAGCCTATTACACAGGAACAGGAGACAATTCATCCCTTCGAGCCTGTTACACAGGAACAGGTGACAATTCATCCCTTCGAGCCTGTTACACAGGAACAGGAGATAATTCATCCCTTCGAGCCTGTTACACTGGAACAGGGGGCAATGCATCCCTTCGAGCCTGTTACACAGGAACACGTGACAATTCATCCCTTCGAGCCTGTTACACAGGAACAGGAGACAATTCATCCCTGCGAGCCTGAACAGGAGGCAATTCATCCCTTCGAGAGTGTTGCACATGTGCAGGAGCCAATTCATCCCTTCGAGACTGGTACACAGGAAGAGAAGGCAATTCTTGCCTTCGAGACTGGTACACAGGAACAGGAGGCAACTCATTCCTTCGAGCCTATTACACAGGAACAGGAGGCAATTCATCCCTTCGCGTCTGTTACATAGAAACAGTCGTCAATTCAATCATTAGAACCTGTTACACTGCAACAGCAGTCAATTCATTCCTTCGAGCCTTTTACACAGGAACAGGAGGCAATTCATCCCTTCGACCGTTTTACACAGGAACAGGAGGCAATTCATCCCATCGACTCTGTTACACAGTTACAGGAGGCAAAACATCCCTTCGAGCCTGTTACACAAGAACAGGAGGCAATTCCTCCCTTCGAGCCTGTTACACAGACAGAAGGCAATTAATCACTTCGAGCCTGTTACACAGGAACAGGAGGCAATTCATCCCTTCGAGCCCGTTACACAAGAACAGGAGGCAATTAATCCCTTCGAGCTGGTTACAGAGGAACAGGAGGCAATTGATCCCTTTGAACCAGATTCACAGGAACAGGAGGCACTTCATCCCTTCGAGCCCGTTACACAAGAACAGGAGGCAATTAATCCCTTCGAGCCTGTTACACAGGAAGAGGAGGCAATTCATCCCTTCGAGCCTGTTACACAGGAACAGGAGGCAATTCATCCATTCGAGCCTGTTACACAGCAACAGGAGGCAATTCCCCACTTCGAGCCTGTTACACAGGAACAGGAGGCAATTCATCCCTTCGAGTCTGTCACACAGCAACAGGAGGCAATTCATCCTTTCGATCCTGTTACACAGGAACTGGAGGCAATTCATCCCGTCGAGGTGTTGCACAAGAAAAGGAGGCAATTCTTCCCTTCGAGCCTATTAAACAGGAACAGGAGACAATTCATCCCTTCGAGCCTGTTACACAGGAACAGATGACAATTCATCCCTTCGAGCCTGTTACACAGGAACAGGAGATAATTCATCCCTTCGAGCCTGTTACACTGGAACAGGGGGCAATGCATCCCTTCGAGCCTGTTACACAGGAGCACGTGACAATTCATCCCTTCGAGCCTGTTACACAGGAACAGGAGACAATTCATCCCTGCGAGCCTGAACAGGAGGCAATTCATCCCTTCGAGCCTGTTGCACATGTGCAGGAGCCAATTCATCCCTTCGAGCCTTTTACACAGGAACAGGAGGCAATTCATCCCTTCGAGTCTGTTACACAGAAACAGTCGTCAAATCATCCATTAGAACCTGTTACACAGGAACAGGAGGCAATTCATCCCATCGAGCCTGTTACACAGGAACCGAAGGCAATTCATCCCTTCGAGCCTGTTACACAGGAACAGGAGGCATTTCATCCCTTCGAGCCTATTACAGAGGAACAGGAGGCAATTCATCCCTTCGAGTCTGTTACACAGGAACAGGAGGCATTTCATCCCTTCGAGCCTATTACACAGGAACAGGAGGCAATTCATCCCTTCGAGTCTGTTACACAGAAACAGTCGTCAATTCAACCAGTAGAACCTGTTACACTGCAACAGCAGTCAATTCATTCCTTCGAGCCTTTTACACAGGAACAGCAGGCAATTCATCCCTTCGACCGTTTTACACAGGAACAGGAGGCAATTCATCCCTTCGAGTCTGTTACACAGAAACAGTCGTCAATTCAACCATTAGAACCTGTTACACTGCAAAAGCAGTCAATTCATTCCTTCGAGCCTTTTACACAGGAACAGGAGGCAATTCATCCCTTCGACCGTTTTACACAGGAACAGGAGGCAATTCATCCCTTCGACTCTGTTGCACAGTTACAGGAGGCAATTGATCCCTTCGAGCTTGTTACACAGGAACAGGAGACAATTCATCCTTTCGAGCTTGTTACACAATAGAGGAGGCAATTCATTCCTTCGAGCCTGTTACACAGGAACAGGAGGTAATTCATCCCTTCGAGCCTGTTACATAGGAACAGGAGGCAATTCATCCCTTCGAGCCTATTACACAGGAACAGGAGGCAATTCATCCCTTCGAGTCTGTTACACAGAAACAGTCGTCAATTCATCCACTAGAATCTGTTGCACTGCAACAGGAGTCAATTCAGTCCTTCGAGCCTTTTACACAGGAACAGGCGGCCATTCATCCCTTCGACCGTTTTACACATTAACAGGAGGCAATTCATCCCTTCGGCTCTGTTACACAGTTACAGGAGGCAATTCATCCCTTCGACTCCGTTACACGGGAACAGGAGGCAATTCATCCCTTCGAGCCTGTTACACAGGAAAAGGAGACAATTCAACCCTTCGAGCCTGTTACACTGGAACAGGAGACAATTCATCCCTTCGAGCCTGTTACACTGGAACAGGAGACAATTCATCCCTTCGAGCCTGCACACAGGAACAGTCGTCAATTAATCCATTATAACCTGTTACACTGCAACAGGAGTCAATTCATCCCTTCGACCGTTTTACACAGGAACAGGAGGCAATTCATCCCTTTGACCGTTTTACACAGGAACAGGAGGCAATTCCTCCCTTCGAGCCTGTTACACAGACAGAAGGCAATTAATCACTTCGAGCCTGTTACAGAGGAACAGGAGGCAATTCATCCCTTCGAACCCGTTACACAAGAACAGGAGGCAATTAATCCCTTCGAGCCTGTTACACAGAAACAGGAGGCAATTCATCACTTCGAGCCTGTTACACAGGACAGAAGGCAATTAATCACTTCGAGCTGGTTACAGAGGAACAGGAGGCAATTGATCCCTTCGAACCAGATTCACAGGAACAGGAGGCACTTCATTCCTTCGAGCCTGTTACACAAGAACAGGAGGCAATTAATCCCTTCGAGCCTGTTACACAGGAAGAGGAGGCAATTCATCCCTTCGAGCCTGTTGCACAGGAACAGGAGGCAATTCATCCCTTCGAGCCTGTTACACAGCAACAGGAGGCAATTCATCCCTTCGAGCCTGTTACACAGGAACAGGAGACAATTCATCCCTTCGATCCTGTTACACAGGAACAGGAGGCAATTCATCCCTTCGAACCTGTTACACAGCAACAGGAGGCAATTCATCCCTTCGAGCCTGTTACACAGGAACAGGAGACAATTCATCCCTTCGATCCTGTTACACAGGAACAGGAGGCAATTCATCCCTTCGAACCTGTTACACAGGAAGAGGACAAATTCATCCCTTCGAGCCTGTTACACAGGAGCAGGAGACAATTCATCCCTTCGAGCCTGTTACACAGGAACTAGAGGCAATTCATCCCGTCGAGGTGTTACACAAGAAAAGGAGGCAATTCTTCCCTTCGAGCCTATTACACAGGAACAGGAGACATTTCATCCCTTCGAGCCTGTTACACAGGAACAGGTGACAATTCATCCCTTCGAGCCTGTTACACAGGAACAGGAGATAATTCATCCCTTCGAGCCTGTTACACAGGAACAGGGGGCAATTCATCCCTTCGAGCCTGTTCCACAGGAACAGGAGGCAATTCATCACTTCGAGCCTGTTGCACATGTGCAGGAGCCAATTCATCCCTTCGAGACTGGTACACAGGAAGAGAAGGCAATTCATCCCTTCGAGACTGGTACACAGGAACAGGAGGCAACTCATTCCTTCGAGCCTGTTACACAGGAACAGGAGGCAATTCATCCCTTCGAGCCTGTTACACAGGAACCGGAGGCAATTCATCCCTTCGAGCCTGTTACACAGGAACAGGAGGCATTTCATCCCTTCGAGCCTATTACACAGGAACAGGAGGCAATTCATCCCTTCGAGTCTGTTACACAGGAACAGGAGGCAATTCATCCCTTCGAGTCTGTTACACAGAAACAGCTGTCAATTCAACCATTAGAACCTGTTACACTGCAACAGCAGTCAATTCATTCCTTCGAGCCTTTTACACAGGAACAGGAGGCAATTCATCCCTTCGACCGTTTTACACAGGAACAGGGGGCAATTCATCCCTTCGACTCTGTTGCACAGTTACAGGAGGCAATTGATCCCTTCGAGCTTGTTACACAAGAACAGGAGACAATTCATCCTTTCGAGCTTGTTACACAAAGCAGGAGACAATTCATCCCTTCGAGCCTGTTACACAGGAACAGGAGGTAATTCATCCCTTCGAGCCTGTTACACAGGAACAGGAGGCAATTCATCCCTTCGACTCTGTTACACGGGAACAGGAGGCAATTCATCCCTTCGAAACTGTTAGACAGGAGCAGGAGGCAATTCATCCCTTCGAGCCTGCACACAGGAACAGTCGTCAATTAATCCATTCGAGCCTGTTACACAGGAACAGGAGACAATTCAACCCTTCGAGCCTGTTACACTGGAACAGGAGACAATTCATTCCTTCGAGCCTTTTACGCAGGAAGAGGAGGCAATTCATCCCTTCGACCGTTTTACACAGGAACAGGAGGCAATTCATCCCTTCGACTCGGTTACACAGGTACAGGAGGCAATTGATCCCTTCGAGCTTGCTACACAAAGCAGGAGACAATTCATCCCTTCGAGCCCAGGAACAGGAGGTAATTCATCCCTTCGAGCCTGTTACATAGGAACAGGAGGCAATTCATCCCCTCGACTCTGTTACACATCAACAGGAGGCAATTCCTCCCTTCGAAACTGTTAGACAGGAACAGGAGGCAATTCACCCCTTCGAGCCTGTAACACAGGAACAGGAGGCAATTCATCCCTTCGAGCCTGTTACACTGGAACAGGAGACAATTCATCCCTTCGAGCCTGTTATACTGGAACAGGAGACAACTCAACCCTTCGAGCCTGTACACAGGAACTGGAGGCAATTCATGCATTCGAATCTGTTACACAGGAACAGGAGGCAATTCGTCCGTTCGAGCCTATTACACAGGAACAGGAGGCAATTCATGCATTCGAATCTGTTACACAGGAACATGAGGTAATTCAACCCTTCGAGCCTTTTACACAGTAGCAGGAGGCAATTACTCCCCTCGAGCCTGTTACACAGAAACAGGAGGACGCCATTCAGTCCACCGAGTTTGTTAAAATCAGACCAACATCAGGCCATTCAGCCACTCGAGCCAGTTGCCTATGAACAGGAGTTAATTGAGCATCTCGAACCTGTGATTATAAACAAGAACAGGATAAGGCCAATCTGCCACTCGAGACCCTTACTTGGGAAAAGGAAGATGCCAATTAGCCCTCGATCCTTTAACATTAAGAACAAGAGTGGACCATTCGGCCCCTCGCGGTTGTTACATAGGAACAGAAGGAGACTATTCAGCCCCTCGAGCCTGTTAGATAGGGACAGGATTATGTCATTCATCTCCACGAGCCTGTTAGATTAGGAACTGGAGTGGGCCAATCAGCCCCTGGAGTCTGTTGTACAGGAACAGGAGGAGGACATTCAGCACCTCAAGCCTTCTACACAGAAACAGGGTGAGGCCATGTTGCCAGAAGAATCTGTTACACATTAACAGGAGGAGGCCAATCAGCCTCGCAATCTGTTACAGAGGAAGAGGACTTTCAGCCCCTCTAGCATGTTAGGTTGGAACTGGTGGAGGCCGTTCAGACCATTGAGCCTTTAACATTAGGAACAGGAATAGACCATTCTGCCCCTCGAGCCTTTAATATTAGGAACAGGAGAATGCCATTCTGCCCCTCAAGACTTTAACATTAGGAACAGGATTAGACCATTCAGCCCATCGAGCCATTAACATTAGGAACAGAAAAAGGCCATACAGCCCCTCGAGCCTGTTATTAGGAACAGGAGAATGCCATTCAGCTGCTCGATCATTTAACATTAGGAACAGGAGGAAGCCATTCAGCCCCCTCTCCAATGTCACATAGGACCTGGAGGGGTCCATTCAGCCAGTTGCGAATGTTATAAAGGAACTGGAGGAGTCCATTCAGCCCTTCAAGAATGCGATAATGGAACGGGGGGAGGCCATTCAGCCCCTCGACAATGTTATATAGGAACTGGAGGAAGGCATTCAGCCCCTCGAGAATGATATATCGGAACTGGAGGAGGTCATTCAGCCCCTCGGGCCTCTAACATAGGAACATTAGCTGGCCATTCGGCCTGTCGAGCTTGTTATACAGGAACAGGAAGAGGCCATTCAGCCCCTCGCTTCTGTTACATGGGAAAAGAAGGAGGCCATTCAGCCCATCGAGCCTTTAACATTAGGAATAGGAGGAGGCCATTCAGCCCCCTCGGGATTTTACAAAGGAGTAGGAGGAGACCATTTAGCCCCTCATGCATGTTAAATTAGGAACACGTGCAGGCCATTCAGCCCTTTGATCCGGTGACATGGCAACAGCAGGAGGCCATTCAGCCCCTCGAGCTTGTTACATAGGAACAGGAGGAAGCAATTAAGTCATTCAGGCCTATTACATAGGAACAGGAGTAGGCAATTCAGCCCCTCGAGCCTGTTATACAGCAACAGGAGTAGCCCATTCAGCCCCTCGAGCCTGTTATACAGCAACAGAGGTAGGCCAGTCAGCCTCTCGAGTTTGTTACACAGGAAGAGGATGAGGCCATTCAGCCCCTCGAAACAGTTACGTGGGAAAAGAGGAGGCCATTCAGCCCCTCGTGCTTGTAACATAAGAACAAGAGGAGGCAATTGAGCACCTCAAACCTGTTCGATAGGAAAAGGAGGAGGCCATTTAACCCCTCAAGGTTGTTACATAGTTACAGGAGGAAGTCATTATGCTCCTTGCATTTATTATATTAGGAATAGGAGGGGGCCATTCAACCCTATGTTTCTGTTAAACAGGAACAGGAGGAGGCCTTTCAGCCCCTCAATCTTGTTACACAGGAACAGGAGGAGGCCCATTCAGCACCTCGGGCCTGTTACACAGGAAGAGGAGGAGGCCTTTCAGCCCCTCGAGCTTGTTACATAGGAACGGGAGAAGGCTACTCAGCCCCCCGAGCCTGTTACACAGCAACAGGAGGAGGCCTTTCAGCCCCTCAATCTTGTTACACAGGAACAGGAGGAGGCCCATTCAGCACATCGGGCCTGTTAGACAGGAACAGGAGGAGGCCATTCAGCTCATCGAGCCTGTTACACAGGAACAAGAGGAGGTCTTTCAGCCCCTCGAGCTTTTTACATAGGAACAGGAGGAGGCCATTAAGCCCATCCAGCTTGTTACACAGAAAAAACAACAACAATGTGTACTTACATAGTGTCTTTAACCAAGCAAAACGTCCCAAGGCGCTTCACAGGAGTATTATAAGATAAGAAAATATTTGACACTGAGCCACAGAAGGAGACTATTAAGGCTTCATGCTTGTTACACAGGAACAAGAACAGGCCCTTCTGCCCCTCAAACCTGTTATATAGGGAGAGCAGGAGATCATTCAGCCCCTCGAGCTGGTTACACAGGAACAGGATGAGACCATTCTGCTCGAAGAATCTGTTACACAACAACAGAAGGTGGCCAATCAGCCTCTCAAACCTGCTACAGTGCAACAGGAGGAGTTCATTCAGTCACTCGAGCTTGTTACATAGGAACAGGTGAAGCGCATTCAGTTTCAAGGCCCTGTAACATAGGAACAGGAGTCGGCCCATTCAACCCCTCGTGCCTGTTACGCAGGAAAAGGAGGAGGCCATACAGACACTCAAGCCTGTTACACAGGAATAGGAAGAAGTAATTCAGCCCCTGAAGCCTGTTACATAAGAATAGATGACGCCATTCATCATCTGGAGCCTGTTATACAGTAATAGATGAGGCCATTCATCATCTGGAGCCAGTTACACAGTAATATAGGAGGCCATTCAGCCCCTGGAGCACGTTATATAAGAAGAGGAGGAGGCCATTCAGCCACTAAAACCTGTTCAACAAAGGTGACAAGTCCGATTGTGGTAATTACAGAGGAGTTTCCCTGCTATCTGCCACAGGGAAAGTCATCACAAGAATCCTCCTCAATCGCCTTCCCCCAGTGGCCGAAGAGCTCCTCCCAGAGTCGCAATGTGGATTCCGCCCACTAAGGGGCACAATGGGCATGATCTTCACTGCACGTCAATTACAAGAGAAATGCAGGGAACAGCACCAACCACTGTACATGGCCTTCTTTGATCTCACAAAGGCCTTCGACACTCTCAACCATGAGGGATTATGGAGTGTCCTCCTCAAATTCTGCTGCCCTCACAGGTTTTTCACTATCCTCCGCCTGCTGCACGACATGCAAGCCACGATCCTGACTAATGGTACCACGACAGATCCAATTCATGTACAACCGGGGTCAAGCAAGGCTGTGTCATCGCACCAACGCTCTACTCAATCTTCCTTGCTGCAATGCTCCATCTCTCCCTCAGTAAGCTCTCCACTGGAGTGGAGCTAAGTTACAGAACAAACGGGAAACTGTTCAACCTCCGTCGCCTCCAGTCCAGATGCAAGGTCGTCCCATCCTCTGTCATCGAATTACAGTAGGCAGACGATGCTTGCAACTATGCTCACTCGGAGGTCGAACTCCAAACCATCGTAAACACCTTCACCGAAGCATACAAGAGCATGGGCCTTACACTAAACATCCGTAAGACAAAGGTCCTCTACCAACCTGCCCCCGCCACACAGTGCTGCCCCCCGATTATCAAAATCCACGACAAGGCCTTGGACAACGTGGACCACTTTCCATACCTTGGGAGCCTACTGTCAACAAGGGCAGACGTCGACAACGAAGTCGAACACTGCCTTCAGTGTGCCAGTGCAGCCTTCGGTCACCTGAGGAAGAGAGTGTTTGAAGACCAGGACCTCAAACCCGGCACTAAGCTCACGGTCTACAGGGCAGCAATGATACCTGCCGCTGTATGCCTCAGAGACATGGACCATGTACAGCAGGCACCTCAAAGCACTGGAGGGGTACCACCAACGCTGCCTCCACAAGATCCTGCAAATCCACTGGCAGGATAGGCGCACCAACGTCAGTGTTCTTGCTCAGGCCAACATCCCCAGCATCGAAGCTCTGACCAAGCTCAATCAGCTCCGATAGACATCAATCAACACAGCCACAGGACATCGCTGCTGGAGTTCCTCAGGGCAGTATCCTAGGCCCAACCATCTTCAGTTGCTTCATCAAAGACCTTCCCTCCAACATAAGTTCAGAAATGGGGATCTTCGCTGATGACTGCACAGTGATGAAGTAGTCTGTGCTCGCATGCAACAAGGCCTGGACGACATTCAGGCTTGGGCTGATAAGTGGCAGGTAAAAGCCGCGCCACAGAAGTGCCAGGCAATGATTACCACCAACACGTGAGTGTCTAAACACCACCCCTTCACATTCAACGGCATTACCATAATCGATTCCGCCACCATCTACATCCTAGGGATCACCATTGACCAGAAAATTAACTGGAATAACCAAATAAATATTATGGCAACAAGAGCAGATCAGAGTCTGGGCATTCTGCGGCGAGTGTCTCACATCCTGACTCCCTAAAACCTTTCTACCATCTACAAGACACAAGTCAGGAGTGTGATGGAATACTCTCCACTTGCTGGATGAGTGCAGCTCGAACAACACTCAAGAAGCTCGACACCATCCAGGACAAAGCAGCACGCTTGATTGGCACCCCCTGTACCACATTAAACATCCACTCCTCCACCACTGGTGTACCGTGGCTGCAGTGTGTGCCATCTACAAGATACACTGCAACAACTCGCCAAGGCTTCTTCGGCAGCACCTCCCAAACCGGCAACCTCTGCCAACTAGAATGACAAGGGCAGCAGGAACATTCGACCACCACCACCTCCAAGTTCCCTTCCAAGTAGCACAGCATCCTGACTTAGAAGAATATCTCCGATCCTTCATCGTCGCTGGATCAAAATCCTGGAACTCCCTCCCTAACAGCGCTGTGGGAGTACCTTCACCACACAGACTGCAGCAGTTCGAGAAGGCGGCTCAGCACCACCTTCTCAAGTGCAATTAGGGATGGGCAATAAAGGCTGTACTTACGAGCGACGCCCACATCCCATAAAAACGAATAATAATTAAAAAAAGGAATAGGAGGATGTCATTAAGCCCCTGCAAACTGTTACATAGGAACAGGAGAAGCCTTTCAACCCATCGAGCCTGTTACACAGCGCAGAAGAAGGCCATTCAGATGCTTGAGCTTGGGACATAGGAACAGGAGAAGACCATTCAAACACTCGAACTGTTACACAGGAACAGGAGGAGGCCATTCAGCCACTCAACCATGTTACAGTGAAAAAGTAGAAAGCCCTTCAGAACCTCAAGCCTGTGCCACAGTATCAGGATGAGGTAATTCAGCCGCTCCAACCTGTTATGTACCACAGGAGACCATTCAGGTCCGCGCACCTGTTATATAGGAACAGGAGTAGGCTATTCAGCACTTCCATCCTTTGCTATAAGCGCAAGAGCAGGCCATTCAGTCCCTCGAGCTTATTACACAGGAACAGAATGAGGATTTCCTGACAGACAACTCAGTTATACAGCAAAAGGAGAGTGCCAAACAACCCCTGAATCCTGTTACAGAGGAACGGGAGAAAGTCATTCAGCCCCGTGAGCCTGTTACATTAGCAATATTAGGAGGAGGGCATTAAGCATATCCAGCGTGTTACATTAGGAACTGGAGGGGGGTTTTCAGGTCCTGGAGTCTGATATACAGGAATGGAAGGACATTCAGCCCCTCGAGTCCGTTACACAGCAACAGAATGTGGCCATGTTGCCCGAAGAATCTGTTACACATCAACGGGAGGTCAATCAGCCACTCAATCCTGTTACAAAGGAAAAGTCGGTCATTCAGCCCCTCGATCTTCTTATATTAACTGGCATTAGGTCCCATTTAGACGGGGTCATGGTCTCATTAACCGTGCTCCACGGTCCAATTAACCGGGCTCACGGCCCATTAACCGGGGTCATGGACCCATAACCCTGCCCAGCCAATCATCTGCATGTTGCCAAGGGCAACGCGGCCCGCTCCCTGCCCCGCACATATGCCGTGTCCTACCAGCAGAGGTCCCACCTCCGCCTGTGTGAAGTCAGCGCGCAAAGGCCGAGCGACGCCGCCGCGCGTCAGGTGTCGGGAGGCAGGAGCAGCCCCAGGAGGAGACAGAGAGAGAGAGGGAGCTGTCAGTCTGAGGGGCCACATGACAGGCACTGTGCACAGGGGCTCCACCACACAGTGAAAGGCTCAATCTCCAACTGGGCAGTCCTCTCCAGAGTTTGATTTTATTTTATTCTTTCTGTATTTCCTCCGTTTCCATTTTGATGGTTTCCTGTGAAACTTTCAACCTTGCACTCAGTTTATATTTGTGACAGAAACTTACAGCACAGAAGGTGGCCACTCGCTCTTCTGTCCCTAACCCTGGAGGTTGCTCATTCTCAATTACCTGTACAACTCCCTTTTCACATTATTGATGGAATCAGCTTCCACCACTTTTATAGTTAGAGCGTTCAGGATCCCGATAACTCTCTGACTGATTGTTTTTCCTCACCTCCCTTCTAGATCCTTTTCCAATGGTTTTAAAACCATGTCCTCTGGTTATTGACCCACTTGTCAGAGGGAATTTTCCCCCTTATTTACTCGATCAAAATCTCTCATTATTTGACAATCTCTTTTTTAGTCATAGAGTCATAGAGTTATACAGCAGAGAAAGAGGCACTTCGGCCCATCGTCTCCACACCGGCCATCAAGCCCTGTCTACACTAATGCAAATTTCCAGCATTTGGTCCATTGCCTTGTATGCTAAGGCGTTTCAAGTCCTCATCTAAATGCTTCTTGAATGTTGCAAGAGTTCCAGCCTCTAACACCCTTTCAGGCAATGAGTTCCAGATTCTTGTTATTGACCCCTCTACTACGGGAAAAATTTCCTTTCTATCTACCCTATCTATGCCTCTCATAATTTTGTACACCTCAATCAGGTCCCCGCTCAGCCTTCTCTGCTCTAAGGAATATAACACCAGCCTGTCCAGTGTCTCTTCATAGCTGAAGCGCTCCAGCCCAGGTAACATCCTGGTTAATCTCCTCTGCACCCTCTCCAATGCAATCACATCCCTCCTATAGTGTGGCGACCAGAACTGCACACAGTATTCCAGCTGTGGCCTACCCAGCGCTTCGTACCTCTCCATCATAACCTCCCTGCTCTTATATTCTATGCCTCGGCTAATGAAGGCAATTATACCATATTAATTTTTAACCACCTTATCTAACTGTCCTGCTGCCTTCAGGGATCTATGTACATGCATACCAAGGTCCCTCTGATCCTCTGCCCTTCCTAGGGTCCTGCCATTCATTGTGTAGCCCTTGCCTTGTTAGTCCTCCCAAAATGCATCACCTCACAGTTTTCAGCGTTAAATTCCATTTGCCACTGCTCTGCCCATCTGATCAACATTTAGATCAACCGGCCTGTAGACTGAGGATTCCCTCCTCGTTATTTACCACCCCAGAAATTTTCGTGTCATCTGCGAACTTACTGATCATACCTCTTACATTCATATCTAAATCATTAATGTACACTACAAACAGCAAAGGACCCAACACTGATACCTGCGGTACACCACTGGACACAGGCAACCAGTCACCAGAACAACCTTCGACCATCACCCTCTGCCTCCTGCCACTAAGCCAATTTTGGATCCAACATGCCAAGTTGCCCTGGATCCCATGGGTTCTTACCTTCTTGACCAGTCGCCCATGTGGGACTTTGTCAAAAGTCTTACTGAAGTCCATGTAGACTACATCAACTGCGCTACCCTCATCCACACACTTGTCACGCCCTCGGAAAATTCAATCAAACTTGTCAGACATGACCGCCCCCCCCCGTACAAAGCCATGCTGACTATCCTTGATTAACCCTTGTCTCTCCAAGTGGAGACTAATTCTGTCCCTCAGAATTTTTTCCAATAATTTCCCTACCACTGATGTTAGGCTCACTAGCCTGTAATTCCCGGATTTATCCCTAATACCCTTCTTGAATAATGTTACTAGGTTAGCTGTTATCCCCTGGCACCTCCCCTTTGGCCAGAGAGGTTCTGAAAATTTGTGTCAGAGCCACTGCACTCTCCTCATTTGCCTCACACAGCAGCCCGGGATAGATCTCCTCAGGGCCTGGGGATTTATCCATTTTTAAACCCGCTAAAACCGCTGGTACCTCCTCCCTCTCAATACTAATTTATTCAAATATGTCACAATCACCCTGCCTGATTTCTATGCCTACATCGTCCTTCTCCATAGTGAACACAGATATAAAATATTATTTAAAAACCCCACGTAAATCTTCTGGCTCTACACACAGATTGCTACTTTTATCCCTAATGCATCCTCTTTCCCTGGTTATCTTCTTGCCATTAATATACTTATAAAACACCATGGGATTTTCCTTTACTTTGCCCACCAGTGTTATTTCATGCCCCCTCTTTGCACTACAAATTTCATTTTTAAGTACCCACCTGCACTTTCTATACTCCTCTAGGGCTTCCATTTTTTTTAGTCCTTTGAATCTGCCAAAACCCTTCCTTTTTTTCCTAATCCATTCTTGAATATCCCTTGACATCCAGGGTTCCCTGGGCTTGATCATCCCACCCTTGACCTTTAAGGGAATATGTTAGCGTTGTGCTCTCTGTATGTCCTTTCTGAAACTCCTCCTGTTCTGACATGGATTTTCCTACAAGTAGCTGATCCCAGTCCACTTGGCCAGATTCTGCCAAATCATATTAAAATTGGCCTTCCCTCAATTTAGAACCTTTATTTCTGGTCCATCTTTGTCCTGTTCTATGACTACCTTAACTCTCACCGAATTATGGTCACTGTCAACAAAATGTTCTCCTACTGATACTTCTAAAAATTGCCCGGCTACTTTAGGTCCAGTTACCGCCCACTCTCTTGTATGACTTTCTACATGCTGGCTCAAAATGCTCTCCTGGATGCACTTTAAGAATTCCACACCATCTAAGGCTTTAACACTCTGGCTATCCCAATTAATATTGCAGAATTTGAAATCTCCTACTATTATTAACCTATTATCTCTACACTTCACTGAGATTTGCCTACATATCTGTTCCTCTATCTCCACCTGACTGTTTGGGGGCCTATAGTACACTCCCAGCAAAGTGCTTGCCCCATATTTGTTTTTAAGCTCTAGATATCATCGCTCCTTACAGCAGTTATTGACTCCTTGATTAATATTGCGACATCCCCTCCTCTTTTACACCCACCTCTGTCTCGCCTGAAGATTCTATACCCCGGACTATTGAGCTGCCAGTCTTGCCCTTCCCTCGATCATGTCTCTGTCATAGCAACAATATCATACTCCCATTTGTTCATCAACATCTTCAATTCATCTGCCTTACTCACAAGATTATTGCCATCCAGCCTTGCCATACTCCCTTTTGCCATTACATATTTGCTCTGCCTTCCAGGCTGACATGTTTTTTCCTCTATATTTGGCTGTGCTTCACCCCCGCCTATAGCTCCACTCCGTATCCCATCCTCCTGCCAAGTTAGTTTAAACCCACCACCAACAGTACCAGCAAACCTCCCCGCAAGGATGTTGGTCCCGTTTCGGTTCAGGTGCAACCCGTCTGACTTGTACAGGTCCCACCTTCCCCAGAGCAGACACAGTGATGCAGGAAACTAAAGCCCTCCCTCCTGCATCAACACTTTAGCCACGCATTCATCAGCTCTATCCTCCTATTCGTACACTCACTAGCACGAGGCAGCGGGAGTAATCTAGAGATTACAACTTTGAGGTCCTGCTTTTTAATCTGCTACATAGCTCCCTAAATTCTTGTTGCAGTACCTCATTCCTCTTTCTACCCATGTCGTTGGTACCAATGTGAATCATGTCCTCGGCCTGTTCGCCCTCCCCCTTCAGAGTGCCCTGCAGCCATTCAGTGACATTCTTGACCCTGGTACTAGGAAGGCAGCATAACATCCTGGTGCCACGTCTGCGGTCAGTGAAATGTCTATCTGTTCCCCTTACGATAGAAACACCGATCACTATTGCTGTCCCACTCTTTTTCCTCCACTCCTGTGCAGCTGAGCCACTTGTAGTGCCATGGACTTGCCTCTTGCTGCATTCCCCTGAGAAACTATCTCCCCCATCAGTATCCAAAACTGAAAATCTGTTGGCGAGGGAGATGGACCCAGGGGACTCCTGCACTAACTTCCTAGTTCTTTTACTCTGTTTGGCGGTCACCCATTTCCTGTTTGCCTGTGCCCTCTTTACCTGCGGTGTTACCACCTCGTTAAACACGCTATCCACAAAGATCTCTGCCTCATGGATGCTCCACAGTGACGCCAGCCACAGCTCCAGCTCCGAAACGCGGATTTCGAGTTGCTGCAGCTGGAGACACTTCCTGCACATGTGTTCGCCCTGGACTCCAAAAGTGTCCCTGACTTCCCACATAGCACAGGAGGAGCACTCCACGCTGCCGAGCTGCCCTGCCATGTCCTACCCTTAATGTACTCCCTTTACTTCCTTCAATTTAAAGAATATTAAATACACAAGGGACCTTACTTCCATTTAAGCACTACTTACTCTACACTAGAGAGCTTACTTTTACTTTAACGATGGACTGTAGAAATACACACCCATTCCTAATTACTAATCAGCTCCTCCGCTGGTTATGACGTCACTTCAGCAGTTTTGCAGTTGTTGTTGTTTGACTGCTCCCGCTCTCGGTCTCTTTCCTTTGCATAAAGTAAGAACCAATTCCCAACTCGCAGCATTCTGTTTAAACCACACTTTTATTCTTCTCCAGATGTGGTTGGGGGCTGTCACAGAGCCGAACTCCCGCTGGTTCTCTGCCCTCTCTTGTGCAGCTTTTTAGCTCCTGCTCTCCTGTAAGCTGAAAAAGATAGAAAAAGAAAGTAACATCTCCTTCCCTGAACTCCCTCACGCACTCACCAAACTCACAGTTTAAAACTCTGTTCTGATCTGCACTCAGTGACAAACTGCACTCTAGCCTCCCTTATTTATTCTGCTGTGATTTAAATAAGTGAGCTCTCTGGCAGTTATAGAACCAGATTAGACGAGTTAATTAATTAATTACTCTCACCTGCTCTCCAGCACAGAGCTTGGAAGATACTTAAAACTTGAAACATTAAATTTAAATTTAAGTTAAGTGCTAATTGCAAACGCACAGGACTACATTTTATGTAAAAAAGAGATTATCTTTTAAGATTCACTCCCTCACTCACCAAACTCGCAGCTTAACACCCAGTTCCGATCTGCACACCGACCTGCATGTCATTTTCTTTGAAGCGGCAAGAGAGGCTGGGATTGTTCTCCTTAGAGCAAAGAAGTTTAAGGGGAGGTTTAATAGAACTGCTCAAAGTATGAAGGGTCTTCATCGAGTAGATAGAGGTAAAATGGCCCAGAAATTCGGGTCGGGGGCTTCCCCTTGCGCACCAGCAGTTGAGCTGTAGGGCCCCGTGGAATTACACTCCGGGGCCTGGCCCAGCTGCCGGCGCACAGTGCTTGCGTGTCCCAGGGGTGTAGTTAGTGCGATGCATCCCAAGGGATCACGTGAGCCATGGGCAGCTAATCGGAGGAGGGAAAAGCCCATTCATAAGATTGACAGAAAGACCTGTCAGAACTTATGAATACTACGGGCCCCAGAAGAGTAGTAAACCTTCAAATAAATTTAAAAAAATCACACTTTTTAAATAAACTATAAATTGCATTAAATAACTACTTTAAATAATAATTTAAATTTTTGAAAAAAATAATTTTTTTTCTAACGGGGCTAAAAATAAACTTACCTTGCTTTAACGTATTTAAAAATAATAAATCTGTGGAAAAAATGTTTTAATTTTAATTAATTGACCACTTACCTTGTAAAAAGCAGGCCTTATGCCTGCTTTTTAAATGTGTTAATCCTGCAGGCTTACCCTCACGTGAAAACCGGCAAAAAAAAACTAAGTTCAAAGCGCACGTGCAGCCTCTCCTGCACGCACGTTCGACCTCTGAAACTCTTCATTCAGAGGATCGGAAGTGCCGGTTTCCCGCGCATGCACATTGTATGCACGAATCCGGCACTTCCATTCGGCCTATGGGTGAGTACCCCGCGCGTACTCACCCGTGGAGTGCCGACTTTCTGGGCCATTATTTCCACTGGCAGGAGGGTGGGTAACCAGAGGAGATAGATTTAAGTTTACTGGCTATGAACAAGAGGTAAGTTCATAATGGGAAATTCACAGCGAGTTTTTATGATCTGGAACGCACTTCTGGGGCTGTGGTGGAAGCAGATTCAATAGTAACTTTCAAAGGGGTAGTGTTCAACACTCGAAACTGTAAACAGAATGCAGGGCTCTGCGGAATGAGCAGAGGTGTGTTACGAACTGTTTAGCTCTTTCGAAGAGCTGGCACAGGCACGATGGACCAAATGGGCTGATTCTGTTCTGTGAAATTCTATTAATTGATATCAACATTTTAATTTCTTTATGTGTTTTCTGTTCCAGAATTGACTCCATATTCTAAGATATCCCATTTTCTGTTGCTCTCTTTCTTTAAGCAGCAGAGTATCTACATTGTTTTGAAATTCTCATTTATAATTACTTTAGTTGTGAGCCTTTTTCTAACTTAGATCAATCCTTTGCGCTGGAGGCAGGTGTTGAGTCTGATGTACATTGCAACGATGAACAATCCGGTTGTTAAGTCTGTGAATTATTTAGTTAATTAAGACACAGACTAATGAGTAACAATAAAAACAGGTCTTTACTGGTTGGAGGTAGGGACTATACTGAATACAAGATTACTGCACAGTGCTTATATACCGGTGTGTTCACCCCCGGTATTACGTCTACAGCAGCCTGAGAAAGTAGTACATCTCTTAAGGTGGAACAGGCTTAAGCTCTCTTAAGGTGGAACAGGTTACATACACAACACTCCTCCCTTCTTAGCTTTATAGTCATCCCCCCCATTTAACATAACGTAATAACATATATACATATATAACTTCATGTTTAACGTAACATATCACAGATTCAGTCTCTGCGGAAAACAGTTCACAGATTCAATCTCTGTGGTGTAGTCGGTTCACGTTACTCATTCAATAGTCCTTTCATGGATTTAACAGCTTGAACTTCCGAACTGATTTGGCTCCGTTTGGAGGGGCCACGTGTGTGATCTGGTAGAGGTGATAATGGTTCAGATGGGTCATCTTCTGTTTTTACTTTTCCTTTTCTGCTTCTTTGAGACTCTCTGGCTCCATTGTCAGCTGCCACAGCTGCCAGCTGCATGCGCAGTTCCTCCTTCTCTTCCTCCTGTTTCCGTCGTAGAGCCAGCTTCTCCCGATGTTCCGTAGACTTTTGGTGCTCCTCCATGATTTCTGCACTTTGGGAGTCGAAGTTACAAGCTGGGCAGGACAGGACATCGTAATATTCGGTGTCGTCCACCAGGTCATGGTAATATTCGGTGTCGTCCTGAGCTAGACCAGTGAGAGGGTCGTCTATTTCCTCCATACCCAGCTGGACGTTAGCCAGCTCTTGTTCCAAATCCAGACATCTTTCCTGAAGAGACTTCTTCATGTGTACCTCTGCATCCAGCTTTTTCTGGGCTTTCAGCAAGACGTTTACTAGTGACCTCATTTGTGATTTTAATACTTCAACTTCATTTTGGAGATTGATTGATCGGACTATGCAATCCCTCTACCGGAGCAGCTGTTTCAACGGTCTGTTGTTCTACATTGACGTGAGTCAGCGTACTTTTGGCATCCAATGGCTGCTCTGTTGCAGTCGTTTCAGTCTGTGTCGTCACATCAGCCATCTCAATGAGTTTTGAGAGCTCCGAACCCTTTTCCTTTGAAGATCGCAGCTCGTGTTCAAGTTTTTCCCATTTCAGAGTCTTGTCCCTCAGCATATGAAGGAGTTGGCTGACCGTTAACTCTTCTGACACCAGATTATGGCACGCACGTTCAGAACCTGAATCAGCTTTGATTCGTTCGGCCTCCTCGCGCAGATGGTTGGTGTGCTCCTGCTCCATTTTCTCCATCAGTTGCTTCTGTTGACTTTCCAGATTCTCCCACTCTGTAACAAAGAACTTTTTTATTTCATTCATCTCTTGCTCAAAACGGCGAATCATTTGTTCTAATTGCTGTTGTAGTTTGAAATGGAGTTGAGTTCGAGCCCAGTGTCCCTCAAAAATGTACATATCAGTAGACTTGACAGACTCAGAATTCTCTGTTAAACTATGTTGTTGTTGCTCAGTGGAATTCTGTGCTGAAACTTTGTCTTTTGCACATGGGTTGGTCTTACCATCATCAGTTCTAGAGTCTGGGCTGATTATCTGCACCGAGTTCTCACTCTTTATGGCTTTTAGCGAATGCCAGTCCATATTTATGTTTCTAAACCACTCCCGGCCTAGTAGTGGTGGACCTCCCTCCGGTAGCACATATAAGTCCATTATTTGACTTCCTTCGCCCTTGTTGGCTACTGCAACCTTTATTGTCCCGATGGGGTACACTCTCTGCCCCGTGTAGGTTGTCAATATAATCTCCGTATCCTGTAGGGGAATATGTTGGAATAACCTTCTGTAATCTTTCTTATTCATGACCGACAATGCCGATCCAGTGTCCAATTCCAGTTTTACTTGGACTCCTTCTATCTGAAGAGTAACCCAAATTATCTGGAGGTCTGCACCCTCACCAACGTTGAGTACCCTTAAGCTAGCCAGTTCAATACTGCTTAAGCCAGCCAGTTCATTACTGCTAGCGTCTGAATCGGACTCCTGTTCGGCCACCTTGTGTACTTTTGTGTATTTCCCTTGCGGTGACTTCTTGTTGCTGGTCTTTTTCCCTGACCTGCATACTCTAGCTATATGTCCAAGCTTACCACATATTCTACATTCTTGGTTTTTAAACCAACACTGGTTCTGATCATGCGTTGTCTTTCCACAACGATAACATTTGCCAGAACTCACACCCAATTTGTGTGCACTGAGCTCCGGTGACCGTAGCTGCATTACTGCCGTGCATCTCGCTGCGGCTTCGTGTGCTGCTGCCATAGTGACCACCTTCTCAAGCGTCAGCTCATTCTCCTCGAGCAGTCGCTTTTGTGTATCCTGTTTAAATAAACCACACACAAATTTGTCTCATAGTGCATCTGTCAGTCCCGTTCCAAACTGGCAATATTTCGCTAATTTACGCAATTCCAGCAAATATTCAGCATTGCTTTCATGCTGTAGCTGCCTTCTGTCGAAAAATTTAAATCGTTCCGCTAGCATCAGCGGCGTGGGGTTTAGATGATCTTTCAGGACAGTAACAATCCCATCGAACGTCTTATCCGCCGGTTCATCTGGTGATAACAGGTGTTTCAATTGCCCGTATGTCTTCGCACCCATTAAATTTAATAATGTTAGAGCTTTATCTTGGTCACGAATTTTATTGGCCTTACAATAATTTTTTACTCTTTCAACATATATGGCCCAATCTTCGAGGTCACTATCAAAGGTGCTAATATTCCCGTGTTTAGGCATTGTAGATTTGCAATTTCTCAGATTTTATTTTCTTTACTTGTTATCAAAGATGGCGGCTTCCCGCTCTTGCCGTCGTCCTCCGCCCACAAAATTGCGGTTTTCCCGCGCTTGGCGGTCTTCACCCGTCCCCCGACGCCGTCTCCCTTCAGCCCCCGAGTGCGGCCCTTATCTTCGCCGCGATCGCCCGAGTGCGGCCCTTATCAGCGGATGCGATCGCTGGATCGCGAAGTGGCTCCCGACCGAAGCGGCTCTCGGCCCTTATCTTCTGTGCGATCGATAGCCCACGCTGTGCACCGCGGCTCTCGCACCTTGAGCTTCTGCAGCCGCCGCGCTGCGCTTTCAGTCCGAGTGCGGCCCTTATCTTTGGTCCCGATCGCTGGCCCGCACTGCGCCTCGCACTTGAAGCGGCTCCCGGCCTCTGGCTCACCCACTCGCGCATTTCACCGCGGCTCTTATCAGGGATTGCGATCGCCCTTATCTCCCGATCGGTGGCCCGGCTGCGCCCCTCACTTCAAAGCGGCCCGGCACTTATCTGCCGATCGCTATCGCCCTGTACCTGTCTTCCCCAGCCCTGTCTTCTACTCCGGTTCACAAGCTGATGGAGGCTTCAGGGTCCTAATGCCTGTCGCTTCCAGTGGGGTGCTGTGGTTTGAAACCTCTCTTCAACCGCCGTGGAATAACTGCCGCAGGGTAAGAACCTGACTCGTCGCCAGTGTTAAGTCTGTGAATTATTTAGTTAATTAAGACACAGACTAATGAGTAACAATAAAAACAGGTCTTTACTGGTTGGAGGTAGGGACTATACTGAATACAAGATTACTGCACAGTGCTTATATACCGGTGTGTTCACCCCCGGTATTACGTCTACAGCAGCCTGAGAAAGTAGTACATCTCTTAAGGTGGAACAGGCTTAAGCTCTCTTAAGGTGGAACAGGTTACATACACAACACCGGTCACTCCTGCGACTGGTGTGAGCTGGGTGGCGGAAGACCAGCCTCGGGCCCGTTGAATGTTGCAGTGACCTCAGATGTTGAAACCTGCTGCCCTCATAAAACAACTTTCTGTTGACAACTCTGGAGAAAACCACCTGTTTAGAGATGCCGGGGATTGAACCCACATCATATACAAAGCATGCGATTTACCACTGAGCTACTTCCCCAATGTAATCCCACAGCCCAGTATCTGTCCCATAACTATCCTTCTGACAGTCTGAATGCATATCCTCACATGTATCAAGTACATTGTACTTGTTGGAGAGGATCAGTTTCTGTGGATCCTCATTCTCTATCAAGCCGCGGTTCCCTTTACTCAGTCCACTATCGGTCACACGAACACCGTTCTGACCATGTAGTCCTCTACGAGGTATTACCGTGGTCTGGAGCAACCAGTTCAGACACTCCTCCCCCTCCCTTATGTGCCGGAGTGTCTCCCACTCCCACTCAATGAATCTGAGCCGGAGAGTTCCAGGCAGAGACATCTACTTCAGACGTGTACGTTTGGGACCATCTCGCTGCCCAGATATTCCCACAAATTCCAGTCCAGACATACAACCTGCTCTACCATATCTTGGTCTCAATATTTGTAGATCTTTTTTATATTTAAGACTATTTAACTGTTTACCTATCACCAAAACCATAATTCTAACCATTAAAAACACTAACCATCGAAATAACTACTTACACTAATCACCATAAACAATAACCAAAATCTAACTACTAACTTTAACTTACCTACCTAATTTTTTGTGTGTCCCTCTGATTGTCTGGTGTCTGCTCTCTGCTCCAGATGGCCTCTGCTGCTGTCGACTTCATTTCACAAGGTTTCTGCTCATCTTTCTTTTGAAAATGAAAAAAAAATCTGCATCAAAGAAGCAGTTGTTAAGTTTAGATGATCAGACTGATACCTGATCTCTGAATCATAAAGTGAGATGGAAGAACGACAGGGCGTCAAACTGGAACAAGAGCTGTGACTGCTCGTGCTGCATTGTGACGTCACACGAACTGGTCAGTGGGCATTTGCTATGAGCTGAGCTGGTGAGGAGTCCGTGACATGAAGACCAGCTCCGGGCCCATTCAACGCTTGTGGAGTATCAGGTCTTGGAAGTTGTTACACTCATAAAGTTGCTTTCTGTGAACAACTCCGGTGAAAAAATATTATTGAGATAAGCTGGTAATTGAACGCAGGATCTCATTCTCAACCATCTGAGCTACATCTAAAGAGAGCGCTGCCATCTAACTAAGTCCAAAGATGTGCGGGTTAGGTTGATTGGCTATGATAAATTGACCCTAAGTGTTAGGGGGATTAAATACGTGGGGTTACAGGGATAGGGTGGGATATGTGTTGGTGTAGGGGTTACGGGGATTGGATGGGATATGTGTCGGTGCAGGCTCGATGGGCTGAAATGGCCTCTATCTGCACTGTGGGGTTTCTGTGATTCTGTGTGATTCTGTGAAGTGTAGACCGACTGAGTGCCTTAACTTACCACTGTCACTCAATGAATTTCAGGGTATAAGCCATCTCCTTGCTTGCTCCAAGCCGACAACTGTACCTGAATTATGCAGAGCTACTACAACTGTGGATGATCAGAAGAATCCTGGCCTCGGCACTCAGAGTAATGAGCAAAGTAGCATTGACAGGAAAGGCTAGGAAAGGTGTAGAGATTCCTTGGGATTGTATAGAACCAAACTTCCTTTATCAAGGTGCCGTTCTAAGAACTCTCCCGTTATCAGTCACGTTGCTGACGGTTGGCTGGGACCAGAAATTCTCAAGCAAATTGTATCAGAAGCCAGCGAGAATATTTCGATTCCTTAAACTTTAAAGGTTTCTCAATGCGAGTTGTGGAGAGTTGTGAATCTGACTTATGGACTCATGCAGCAAGGAAGGAGGCCGTTCAGTCCACCGTTTCTGTGCCAGCCCTTTCACATACATATCGGATCAGTTCTTCATAATTGTCATTATTTCCACATTACATGAACATATGTCAAGCCACAGCTGTGTGTTTGTGCTTGCAGATCGCTTCACTAAACAGACCTCGATGAGCTGTAGTTGGCAGCTGATGAAATGGTGCGTGGCCTCTTCCATTAAATTATATCCCGTGCGGTGCAACAGTGATTTTCTCCAGGTAAAGGAAGCGTTGCTTGTCCTTGTGTCTGAAGGTCAGATGCGCCCAAGAGAATCTTTTTCAAATGTATCTGAAATTAAACCGCTGATGGTGGGGATTGAGTCCAGAGGCACATCCATGCAAGTAAAGCGCTCGACTGAAACTCTGCATTTTCACTGATAAGTTACTGCTATGTTAGGAACATGATGAAGAAAGGCAAAAGCGTGAGCTAATGCTGCAAGTAAAGAAAGAAAGGATTGGTGAGGAAGAGTTATAACTGTTTACAGCAAAACTATTGGCAGCACAGGAACAGAGTAACATTGAGCCCCTCGAGGCCATTCCGTCAATCAATGGGATCATGGCTGATCTGCCATGTACCTGCTTTTGCCCACACCCCTCAGTATATTATTTAACAATAATCTATCAATAGGATATAAAATTAACAATTGACCTTGCAACAACTGCCGTTTTTGGAAGAGTGTCCCAAACCTCTACCCCACTTTGCGTGAAGCAATCTTTCCTAATTTCAGTCATGAAAGGCCTGGCTCTAATTTTAGTGTATGTCCTCTATTCCTAGCCTCACCAACTGGCGGAAACAGTTTCTCTCTATCTCCCCCTCTCAGTTCCCCTTAATACTTGAACAACTTCAATCAAATCATCCCTTAATCTAAATTCCAGGGAATGGAACCTGAGTTTGTGCAATTTTTTCTCGTAATTTGACCCTTGCATTCCAAATATCATTCTGGTAAATCTTCACTGCACTCCCTCGGAGGCTAGTATATATTTTCTATGGTGTGGTGCCCAGAACTGAATAGTTTAATTAGGTTTATTTATAGCTGTAACACAACTACTACCATCTTATTCCCCTATGTACGTGGATCTCCTAAGTATATTTGGACGTTCACCATTTATAGATATTCACCATTTAGAAATTACGCTGATTCATTCTTCTTAGGTCCAAAGTTGATGACCTCACACTTGCCTGCATTGAAATCCATCTGCCAAATTTTTCACCTTTCATTTAATCTATTTATATCGCTTCAAAATTTCATGCTACTGTCTGCACTGCCGACAATTCCTACCATCTTTGTGTGATCTCAAATTTGCTCTCAAACGCATCATCTAAGTCAGTAACAGCTCCCCTAGACACATCATTTCCATTTCCCCCCCAATATCACGCATATTTCGATTGTACAGCCAACCCTTTTGTCATTTAACCACTAATGTTCTCCAAACTATCACAGACATTTCCATTAGTTCTATGGTTGAACGACCTCGATTTTGTTGCAAATGGATGGAGACGAGCGCTTGATGCTTGATGCTACATGCTGGAGGATCTGTGTGAGGCTTGAAGCAATTTCTACGTGAAACAAGTCTATACTACACCTCGGTGGCGAGCTATTTCCGTTCTACGCACGGTAGTGCTACTTGAAGCGAGAAGAAGTTCAACTGATATTGGGTGGAGCATTGGTGGTTCAATAATAGAATTCGTGCTTCCCATGCATGTGACACGGTTTCGATTGCCGACCAATGGAAGATGTTTCCTAATTTTACATTAGTTAATTAGCCCGCAATGACTCAACAGTGCTTGTAATGAAGATTGGCAGTTTATATACGGCCCAGATAATGACACCACCATTCCCTGCCAGAATGGAGATTTCTGGGTAATTGCCCATCAGTCAAGCCTGGACACTGCACTGCTCTGAGTGAATGGCATTGATTTTACTCACTTCATTTATATTGTGTAACTGTGCTCCACTCACCGCATGTTGCTGGACACATGACCCTGCTTTGGTAGGTTTGGTCATGATACTGTGTGCTGTCGTGTGTAGACTCTTTGTTTAAAAAGAATCTGCTTGCTGTAGGGGCTCTGTGTAAATAGATTCTGTTTGATTAAGTGCATAGCTATAGGGTTTAAATAGACACTGTTTGCTGTTTGCTGCTTGCTGCATAAATAGATTTTGTTTGCCTTCAAATAGACTGTTTGCTGTAAGTCCTGCCATAAGTCCCGCACCACCTCTAACTCATTGGCCAACACAGCGGTGTCAGTGCTTCTGTTAGTTACACAGTTGCCTTCTGCTCAGTCCACTAATTGCCTCAACAAAACCGGAACTGACGCTTCCTCTCGGAAGTGGGTTACCTCAGTGGGCGGAGACTGAATGGCGAACCCCAAACCCAGGAGCAAACAATTGGCTCCAGCTGCCCAAATACGGGCCGAATCCAGACTCTGCTGTTTAAAACCCAGGGGTAAATGCACTGAGCCGTGTCCTGTCAGAGGCCTCAATATTTGCACAGCCACTTTCTGTGATTCCTGAAAGTTTCCTGACAATTGCAAAGGCTACACTTACCAATGAATGCTCACTTCAATCCTGCTAACCACAGGCTGGGTGGAAATCATGGGCGAGATAGGATTTTCAAAGCGACTCACATCCTTATATTACAGTGATTAAAGGCATTTCTTCAACAGTAATTTATCTCTTAATAATCGAATTCACATTTACTGAAAGTGTAAAATTTAAATACCTCCAACCTGTTGTGCATCAGCCTCACCGCCATAGGTCACAGAATCATAGAATCTTAAAGCACAGAATGCAATCATTCGGCCTGTCCTGCCTGTGCCGGTTCTCTGAAAGAGCGTGCAATTTATCCCTCTAACCAGTATCTTTCCCCATAGCCCTGTAAATGTTTTCCTTTTCAAGTAGTTATCCAATTCCCTTTTGAAAGTTATTATTGAATGTGCTTCCACCAACCTTTCAGGAAGTGCCTTCCAGATCATCATAACTCGATGCATAAAAAGTAAATCCCCTCAACATCCTCTCACCTTCTTTTGACAATCTATGATCCTTTTGCTCCCGAGCCTCCTGACAGTGGAAATAGTTTCTCCCTCTCTACTCTATCAGAAACACTCATAATATTGAACGCCTCTATGAAATATTCCGTTAACATTCACTTTTTTATCTCGGCACTCAATCCAGTCCTCTGTTGGGAGCCATTGAATGGGTGTGGGCGCTCCTCCACTGATTTACATCCTAAGCTGTGTTGCTTTCTCAAAAGTTTTTCAAATCCCTGTGTGTAAAGGTGTGCACGACCAACACGATCTTTTCACAATTCCATATCACAAGGTATCTTCTCCTCTACTTTGAGCATTTGAGAAATAAAGTCTGCAACAAGGAAGCAATCGCTAAAGTTCAGTGAGCAACTTCTAATCAGAAAGTGAGGTGATGGAATGACATGGTCTCAAACAGGAACAGGAGCTGTGACGGCTCTCTCTGCATTGTGACTTCACACAATCCGGTCAGTTGGTGGCTGGTGTTAGCTGAGCGGCATCAGGGATGGTGAGATGAAGACCAGCTTTGGGGCAATTCAATCTTCGGGGAACCTCAGACGTTGGAACTCGCTTTTGTCAAGCAACTTTGTGTGGGTAACTAGTGTGAAAATACTTTGTGTAGATGCTGGGTATTGAAGTCAGGACCATCATACATGCTAAGTATGTGCTCTGCCACTGAGCTACAAACAGAAAGGAGCAAGCCATCTAACGAAGCTCAGACAGACAGATCATCTTCCTAATGAAACGCAATGTTACACTGGACTTAAAAGATATCCTTTTGTGCTTCAAGTATGTACTGAAGTATGTGCACCTGACACAACTGTGGGTGAACAGAAGAAACCAGGCCTCATCACTCAGTGAAATGATAAAGGGACGTTGAGATGGAAGAATTGGTGGAGTCCTTGGACTCTACTCTCTGGGGAAAGGAAGTGTAAGTGGAGATCTTATGGAGGTGTATCACATTATTGAAGGATTTTGAATCATAGAATCTTACAGCAATCACCACACCAGCCGGCAACGTATTGCAGAGCTCACTACCCACGGGGAAAGAAGAAACGACTGACATCCTGTCTATTCGCACCTCCGTGTAGTCTAAATGCGTGTTTAAGGATAAAAGGTTACAGATCGTCATATTCAGCCTGAGACAACAACCAGGGAAGAGGGTGGGGTCGGTAACAAGGGTATGGAGTTTGTGGTGGGTCCAAAAGTGGGGGTTCAGTCTTCACCGTGTTTAATTGGAGCAAATCTCAGCTCAGGCAGAACAGACTGTTGCAGTCTGATAACACAGAGGCAGTGGCGGGTGGAGAGTGATGGTGGAGAGCTGGAAATGGGTGTTGTCAGCAGACATTAGGATTCTGACCCCATGTCTGCAGATGATGTCACAAAGGGCAGCTTATAGATGAGGTAGAGGAGGGACAAGAATGGAAAGATCAGAGACTCGAGAGTAAACGGTGATGGCGTGGGAAGAGAAGCCATTGCTGGTGATGCTCTGGTTACGATCTGATCAGTAAGACTGCAACTAAGTGAGGGCAGTCTCACCGAAAGAGGCCCGTGTCAGAGGTATGGAGAGATCACGGATGGGTTTGCTGCAGGGAAGGAGGAGGTTGTCTCTGGATTCAGGAAAACTGCAGAGTAATCGGTGACAATTAGGAATGAGTCAGCAGGAGTGAACATTATACTGAAACTGCTCATTACTTTTGGATCTGTCGTGTATGTGCAGAAGTTGTAGCCTTATTCCTGAGAGAGGTCTGAGTAATTAAATGTCCTGGACATTGAGATTTTTGTGTTTAATCCACCACATTATTTAGCCAAATCTGCTGATGTAATGTGTTTGTTCATGTGACTGTAACTAATAGCAATGATCAGGGGTATAATCGTGTCTGTGGAGAATTATCCCCTGTATAAATCAGGGCCCATTGGAGTAGATCAGCTCAGAGTGCCTGCCGGAGCTGTGGGTTCCACTCCAACAGAAGTCGCTGCTTCTCGCAGAAATGAGTTATCCAGTAATCCGTCGGATAGAAGACATTTACTATCCTGTTATTGCAGCCGTTGGAGTTACTGGTAAGCCGTTATTGGGGTAAAACAATTGTAAATGTGCTGCTGTACTTGGTAATGTTTTACTCGCAGTTTGCTTTACACAGCCGCCTTTCCTGTTTAATCAGTGGAATTATGGGATGCCCTCAGTCTCTGGTCTTTCGGTCTTGTAGCAGCTGCATTATATCTGTAATGATCTTTGATTATCCAACCCTGACAGTGTTACTGGATTATTCTCTGCACTGAATATACTGGAATCAGATGCCTGGGCTAAGAGCTGGATTCAGACAATCAGGAGCTGTTAATAGTTTCATATTGTGGAACTAACCTGTCCTGGAATATGTTCAATGTATGTGTTGTTATTGATTGATTATGAGAAAGCTCACGATCTCAGTGTTACAATATTAATTGGGATAGTCTGAGAGTGAAAGGCTTAGAGGGTGCAGAATTCTTAAAGTGCATTCAGGAGAGCTTTTTGGGCTGGCATGTAGAAAGTCCTATGAGAGAGGAGGCGGTGCTAGACCTAATTCTAGGGAATGTAGCTGGGCAAGTGGTAGATGTGTCAGTAGGAGAGCATTTTACTGACAGTGGCCATAATTCGGTGAGATTATAGGGAGTCATGGAGAAGGACAAAGATGGACCAGAAATAATGGTTCTAAATTGGGGGAAGGCCGATTTTAATATTATAAGGACGGATCTGGCCAAAATGGACTGGTTCAAAATTTCAGGTTGAAGAGTCTTCGCCATAAGACCCTTCGTCTTCGACCTGAAACATTAACTCCGTATCTCTCTCCACGGATGCTGCCCTGGCCTGCTGAGTTTGTCCAGCGTTTTCTGTTGTTAGTTCGGATTTCCAGCATCTGCAGTATTTTGCTGTCGCTGGTGAACAGAATGCGGGTGTAGGATGATCGGATTCATTCGGATGTGAAAAAGAGGATTGGGAAAGTGTGCAGTGAGGTAGAGGAGCGATAGAGTGTTAGACTGAGAGGAAAACTAGAGGGAGGTGGAGAAGGGAGAGAGAGAGAAAGAGCGGCACGGTGTGTCAATTTATCGGAATGAACTGCTGGAATCTCCACTACAACTGTGATGAGGAAATGTGACTTGAAGGTGATATTAGGATATTGTCAGATTGTGAGTGTTTTACTGTATCGCTATCAAGTCTCAATCTGTTTTGCTGAGTGTTCTTCTTACCTGTTCACTGACTGAATATATAAAGATAATTGAAAGGTATTTAAAGAATAGAAACAGGAATTTCTTGATCGCAATGAATTATTAGGATGCTGTATTTTAAAAACTCAGTGTCAAGTTAATTCAGTAATAAACGAGGCTGATTTAATTAATATATTTATTGTAATTTTAGTTGAATGTGCAACTTACATTTACAGAACATATTGTGTCCCAACGATCTGTTCGCTGACACCAACAACCACAGACATTAATTGTGAATGCATTAATTGAGTTGTGTTACTATGAATTAGATTTCCTCCAACAGTCTGCTGCAGTCTCTCCCTGTGAATCTCAACCTCTCCTCGCAATGCATTGAATACTCTGTCTCCTCATCCGTTGCTATTTTTTGTCCACTTTCACAAAACTCAGCATCTGACTCCCCTCTAGCTCCTACATGTCCTTATCCTTGTCTCCCTCCCATTCTCACTCACTTGCTCGGCCTCCAGTTGCCGTTCACAATCCGATCCGAAGCCTCACACTCGGCTCTCGGCTTTCCCGTTTAGTGTCAGCCCCTGTCGGTTCTCTCAACCCAGAATAAACAAACCAACTGCACCTTCCCCGTCCCCAAAATTCGCAGACTTATCGCTCCACCCCTCCATCGAGAGCCCAATCCAGGTCAGTGAGTCAGTTTCCACCGTTCGATGCAGCAACAGAGCTGGAAATTCCAACCTGAATCCTGTCAAACTGCTGCTTTAGCTCCAGGTCTGATCAGTAATTTCTCTGCTTCCTTTTCTCTCTCTTACAGTTAACCTGGTGGCGATTGTGATCCTGTCCCGGGGAAAATGCGGTCTCTCCAAATGTATCACTCGCTACCTGGTGGGAATGGCAGCGTCCGATCTCCTGGTCGTCATCACTGATCCCATATTGAACTGGATTGGGCTGATTTATTTTCCATATTCTTTCCTGAGAATCACTCCAGTGTGTAGCTTTATTGCCTTCTTGGGGTTTGCAAGCACAGAGATTTCTGTCTGGCTCACAGTCGCTTTCACCTTTGATCGATTTGTTGCCATTTGTTGTGAGAAGCTGAAAATAAAATATTGCACTGAGGTAACGGCGGCTGTGGTTATTGGAACAGTGACTGCGCTGGGCTGTTTAGAGTCTGTCCCCTGGTACTTTGTCTATAAACCTAAGTATATTATTGATATTGTTCCCTGGGATTGTATGTTTAATCCGAACTTCTTTACTTCCCCCGCATGGGGAGCATTTGACATGTTTTACCTTATTATAACCCCTTGTGTCCCGTTCTTTCTGATTTTGTTGCTCAATACTCTGACGGTAAGACGTATTTTAGTGGCCAGTAGAGTCCGCAGGGGACTCCGGGGCCGCAGCGATGGAGAGAATCACATGGATCCAGAGATGGAGAACCGGAGGAAATCCATCGTTTTACTCTTCAGTATAACCGGCAGTTTTATATTGTTATGGATAACTCTGGCTGTATTTTACATCTATCAACGGATTACTAATACTTTTTCTTCCTCCACCGCCGACCCGCTTTATATCACAGAATCCACAGCAACAATGCTTCAAGTTCTCAGTTCCTGCACAAACACGTGTATTTATGCTGTGACTCAGTCTAAATTCAGAGAGGAGCTGAAGAACGCGGTGAAATATCCATTCAAACTAATTGTTAAATTAGTTAAATCATAGAAAGAGCTGAAGGGTTTCAAGCACTAGAAATGAATCTCATTTCATACTCCATCCCATACACACCCCACTGGGCCGAATGCACATTTTATATTAGCAGCACAGAGCCTTGAAATTACCTTTAATCTGATTCAGATATTATATTGTATTGCTGATCTGAGCTATTGAGGTGGGGCTCGCTCTGCAGATGACACATGAATTGTTTCTCAAAAAGTCGGCAGTAAAGAGCTCAGCTGGACTTCCAGGAAATGGACTCCTGGCACCGACAGGGACATGATCAATCCCGTCAATCACAGTCGCTGCTGTGGGCCTGTTCAGAATTGGTGCACTTCACAGAAATGGGGAGAGAGATTGATGGATATAAAGATAGGTAGATGGTAAAGAATGGTAGAGAGAGAGAGATGGTAGATGATAGAAATATAGAGAGATAGATAGATAAATAAATATATATCTAGATAGGTAGATAGTTGATAGATATTTGATAGATGATAGATCGATAGATTTTAGATAGAAACTAGATAGAGCGGGTTACATGGAGACAATCAGACTCACAGAGGCAGATCTCAAGGGGAAATGAGACAGTGAGTGTCATGAACAGAGAGAAAAACAACCCACTCAGAAAGAAGTAGGGAAGCGAGCAATAGAAATGAATATGGAGAGAAAGGAAAGGGAAAGTGACTGAAGAGCAGACAGGGGCAGACAGAAAGGGACAGTTAACACGGTGTCGTTAGAAAGTGATAAAGAGGCAGAGAGTAAGATATCTAGATGAAGGCACGGGTACAGGCAATGAGAAAGAAAACATAATACACAGAAATAGGAAGAGAAAGGAAGAAGGGCAGAAACAGAGAGAAGGCAGGATGAAAAATAGAAAAAATAGAGATGGAGAAAAATAGAAAGAGAAAATATAATGAGAAAGAAATCCACGGAGAATAAAACCAGAAACAGAAAGGAGCATGTATTCGTTAAAAGACAGAGACAGAAAGTGAGTAACACAGATTAAAAGGGAGTTCATGAGAGAGAGACAGTTGAGAGAAACAGACACACAAATTGAGAAAGAAACTGAGAGGGGCGGAGGGAATGTTAGGGAGAAAGTGAGAGAGACACAGGGAAAATTACAAAGAGAGAGGGAAACAGAAAGATGTGGACAGAAGAAGTCAATCAAAGAGAACTAGAAACACTGAAATAATCTGTGCAGGAGAATGACAGCCAGCAAACTGAAACAATGAATTAAAGTGTCGGATATCTTCTGGTCTATAAAAGTACAATGCCATTAATAAAGAAGGAATTTGTAAGGAACCTTTAATATTAACACATCTGAAGCCCTTCAGACAATGAATTACTTGTGAAGTGAGGAGACGGCTATGTAGGCAAATGTCTTAATGAATATAACTACTTTATCTGTGTTTGAACAGATGGATATCGTGTCTTTATATTCAATTACAAATTTATAATTACACTGTTAACTTTGTCTTTCTTACTTGTATGGAAGGTAATGTACCACAAATATACCATAATTAGTAGTGCATTTATATAGTCCGTGAACAAATAATTAAAGTTCATTGTAAATTCAAATAAAGAATAATGTGAATATTATGAAAGGAGAAATTGGGACAGAAGAGAGCAAGAAAAGAGCAGACAGCAGGGAGAAAGAAATGTTCAAAGTGAGAACTGCAGAGACAGAGAGAGTGACAAAGGAGAAAATGGAGAGACAACAGAGAGAGAGCGACAAACAGGAAGAATGAGAGATATAAACAAAAGGACAAACAGAAGAGAGAGAGATTGAGAGAGAGAGAGAGGGAGAGAGGGAGAGAGAGAAAGGCAGCAATGGGGAAATGCAGAGACAGAACAGAGAGACGGTGGCATAGTGGTTAGCACTGTTGCCTCACAGCGCCAGGGACCCAGGTTCGAATCCGGCCTCGGGCGACTGTCTGTGTGGAGTTTGCACATTCTCCCCGTGTTTGCGTGGGTTTTCTCCGGGTGCTCCGGTTTCCTCCCACAGTCCAAAGATGTGCAGGTTAGGTTGATTGGCTATGATAAATTGACCCTTAGTGTTAGGGGGATTAAATACGTGGGGTTACGGGGATAGGGTGGGATATGTGTTGGTGTAGGGGTTACGGGGATCGGGTGGGATATGTGTCGGTGCAGGCTCGATGGGCCGAAATGGCCTCTATCTGCACTGTGGGGTTTCTGTGATTCTGTGAAAATGAGAGACAGAAGAGAGAGAGCGACAAACAAGAAGAATGAAAGATATAAACAAAAGGACAAACAGAAGAGAGAGAGATTGAGAGGGAGAGAGAGAGCGAGAGAGAAAGGCAGCAATGAGGAAATGCAGAGAGACAAAGAGAGAGAGAGATGGAGAAAATGAGAGACAGGAGAGAGAGAGAGCGGCACAAAGGGAGAAATGGAGAGACAGAACAGAGAGAGGTGGAGATCAGAAGGAGAGGGAAAGGTAGACTGTCATTGAGATCTAGAATGCACTGCCTGAAAGGGAGGTGGAAGCAGATTCAATAGTAACTTTCAAAAAGACATTGGATAAAATCTTGAAGGGAAGAAAATGTCCTGGCAATGGGGAAAAAGGGGAGTGGAAATATTTGGATAGCTCATTCAAAGAGTCGGCGCAGGCACGACGGATCTAATGGTCTTATTTGGTGCTGTAAGATATTATGAAGACTTGCATCAATGGAGACAGAAAGCAATGGGAGTAATAGAAAGGGAGATGCAACAGCGGTAGTCGCAAATTAAAAGAGGCTTCAAGTAATGAGGCAGAAAAATACAGAAAAAGACTGAGATTGAAGAATATACACAGAGAGACAGAGACAATGAAAGGCAGATAGATACATATACAAAGTCTCCTCTGTGTCTCTCCCTCCCTTGTCTCCTCTTTCCATTTCTCTCACTGTCGCTCTGAAAGTTTACCCCCTTCAAGATTTTATCCAATTTATTTTTGAAAGTTACTGTTGAATCTGCTTCCACCTCCCTTTCAGCCAGTGCATTCTAGATCTCAATGACAGGCTGTGTCAAGAAAATCTCCTAATTTCACCTCTGCTTCGTTTGCCAATTATCTTAATTGTCTCCGCTCTGTCTCTCCCTCCCTTGTCTCCTCTTTCCAATTCTCTCACTCTCGCTCTATTTCGTTTGATCCTCGCTGCCTCTTTTCTGCGTGGCAGAGAAAGGAACGGGTTTAACACACATAGAGCATTAGATAAATCATTCCAAACTATCATTGTAATCAGCCTGGATTCTGGCAATGCGTGGTAGAGAAAGGAACGGGATTAACACACACAAAGCATTAGATAAAACATTTCAAACTCTCATTGCAATCAGCCTGGATTCTGGCAATGCATGGTAGAGAAAGGAACGGGATTAACAGATATAAAGCATTAGATAAAACATTCCAAACTATCATTGCAATCAGCCTGGATTATGGCAATGCCTGGTAGAGAAAGGAACGGGATTAACACACATAAAGCATTAGATAAAACATTTCAAACTCTCATTGCAATCAGCCTGGATTCTGGCAATGCGTGGTAGAGAAAGGAACGGGATTAACACACATAAAGCATTAGATAAAACATTTCAAACTCTCATTGCAATCAGCCTGGATTCTGGCAATGCAGACAACTAGGACAGCAGAAAAAGAAGCAGGCGGGCCAGTTGTTGTGTGTTCTGGGGTCACACACCTTCGGGTTAAGTTTTGACAGTTCCAATGGCGATGCCTGGAGGCTGCACAATGAAAGCACACAGTCTGTTTTACTGACTATGATTACTGGAGGGGTTACCCCAGCTGATCTGTACAATGTGTAACTTTCCCAGTGACCTGATGTATTCTGTAATAAACATAATGTGCGCTTATCCATCCACTGAGTTAATAAACTGTACATGGTCCCATATCACTATAACAACAAGCAAAACCCTGTCAATGTGAAATAACACCCAGAAAAAGCTGGAAAACACAACAGCTCAGAAAGAATAAAGGTTATTGTTTCAGGTGTGGACAATCGTGCTCCTAAGTGAAACATAGAAACACAGACAGACCTACTAATCCGTATATGTATATAGTGCGTGAGTGTGTTTGTGTTTGTGTATTGACATATGCAAAAATTACAAAGCTAGGGAGCATCCATGAGTAGAGGGTGTACAGATTAATTCAGTCAATGGTCCCATACAGAACAATAGAAAAATAAATGCGAAGCCAGATCTCTCTGGGTGACTAAAGAGATTTAAACGAAAGAGAGAAAGGGAAGCTTATGAAAAACGTCAGCCTCATAATACATTCGAGAACCAAGCTGCATACTAAAAGCACAGAGGAGCACACAAAAATAAATAAGAGAGGCAAAGCGAGTGTATCAGAATAAATTAGCGGCTAACATGAAAGTGGACCCAAAAATCTTTTATGAAAATATATATATTAAAATGGTAGTGAAAGGAAGGGTGGGGCCGATTAGGAATCACAAAGGAGCGCATGCATCTGTTTTCATGAAAGAAGGGGATGCTGCCATAGTCACACAGAAGGAGGGGTTAGTAGAGAAATTGGATAAAATAAAATCGATAAAGAGGAAATAGTTACAAGGTTGGCAGCGCTCAAAGTAGAAAAGTCACTCGGTCCAGAAAGGAGGCATCATATGTTTCTAAGGGAAGTAAAGGTGGACATTGTGGCGGCTCTGGCCACAATCTTCCAATCCTACTTTGATATGGGAGTGGTGCCAGAGGACTGGAGGATTGCAATTGTTATACGCATGTTTGAAAAAGGGGAGATGGATAAACACGGCAATTATAGGCCCGTCAGCCTAACGTTAGTTGTGGGTAAGTTTTAGAGACATTAATATGTGACAAAATTAATTGGCACTTGGGAAAATATGGATTATTAATGAAAGCCAGCATGGATTCGTTAAAGGCAAATCGTGTTTGATATAGTTGATTGAGTTATTTGATGAAGACACGGCAAATGTAGATGAGGGTAGTGTGGTTGATCTTGTGCATATGGACCTTCATAAAGTGTGGATAAAAAAGCAGATAATGGAATTGTTACAAGAATTGCACCATTGGGGTTAACAAGGGTACTGGCTGCATGGACACAAAATTGGCTAAAGGACAGAAAGCAAAGAGCAGTTGTGAACGGTTGTTCTTCAGACAGGGGGCAAGTGTGCAGTGGAGGGTATAGACAGACCCGTGAAATGGGCAGACACTTGGCAGATGAAATTTAATGCACAGATGTGTGAAGTGATTCAATTTGATAGGAAAAATGAGGAGAGGAAATACGAACAAAATTATACAATTTGAAGGTGTTGTGGTAACAGACGAACGTGGCGGCATATCTACTCAAATATTAGCAGGTGGCAGGACAAGTTGAGAAGCTGTTGAAAAGTCATACGGGATAATTGGCTCTATAAATGGCAGCATAGAGAGCAAAGCAAGGAATATATGCTAAACATTTATAAAACATTGATTACACCCAATCCCTGGTAACATTCTAGTAATACTCCTGTGAACCCTCTCCTAGGCCTTGATAGCCGTCCTAACGTGAGTTGCACAGAACCAGACACAATACTCAAGCTGGGGCTTAACAAATGATATATAAATGTAAGCGCAACCTCCTTGATTTTATACTCTGGGACAGTGTCGAGGGAGCATTGTGCTGCTCTAGCCTGTGCTGCAACTGCCATGGGAGTCTATGATGTGACTTTTTTGAGTGACCTTTACTCTTTATTTAACCCAGAATGTAGCTAACGTAGGTGTGTTTGATGGGACAGTGCTGATTGAACTTTAGTCTGTATCTAACTCGTGCTATACCTGACTTGGGACTCTTTGAACTCACCGACTATGCTGCACGTGAGATGGTCTGCTTCATTGGTTGTGTCAGGTGAGCTGTAAGTTGCAATGGCCACATGTACCTGAGGTGTCTGTACTTGCGATTCACTATACAGTGAGATTGACACTGTATCTAACCCTGTTTACTTGCAATTCCACTTTTTAATGGGCAGTGTAGAGGGAGCTAAACTCCGTAACCAACTCAAACTGTACCTGCACAGGAGTATTGATGGGACAGTGTCCAGGGAGCTTTACTTTTTATCTAATCCGTGCTGTAGCTATCATGTGGGAGTTTTGTGGAACAGCGTCAAGGGAGCTTTATTCTGTATCTGACCCGTGCTTTTCCTAACCTGGGAGTGTTTTATGGGAATTTGTAAAAGTACCTCTAATCGGTATTTAATATATACTGTACCACTTCTATTTGTATTTGATGGGACAGTTTAGAGAGAGATTTACTCTGTATCTAATCAGTGTTGTAGCTGACCTGGGAGTGTTTGATGGGTCAGTGGAGAGGGAGCTTTACTCTGTATATAACCGTGCTGTGCCTGCCCTGGGAGTGTTTGATGGTACAGTGTAGAGGGAGCTTTACTCTATATCTAACCCGTGCTGTACCTGCCCTGGGAGTGTTTGATGGGACAGTGTAGAGGGAGCGTTACTCTGTATCTAACCCGTGATGTACCTGCCCTGGGAGTGTTTGATGCGACAGTGTAGAGGGAGCGTTACTCTGTATCTAACCCGTGCTGTACCTGCCCTGGGAGTGTTTGATGCAACATGTAGAGGGAGCTTTACTCTCTATCTAACCCGTGCTGTACCTGCCATGGGAGTGTTTGATGGGACAGTGTAGAGGGAGGTTTACTCTGTATCTAACCCGTGCTGTACCTGCCCTGGGAGTGTTTGATGGGACAGTGTAGAGGGAGCTTTACTCTGTATCTAACCCGTGCTGTGCCTGCCCCGGGCGTGTTTGATGGGACAGTGTAGAGGGAGCTTTACTCTGTATCTAACCCGTGCTGTTCCTGCCCTGGGAGTGTTTGATGGGACAGTGTAGAGGGAGCTTTACTCAGTATCTAACCCGTGCTGTTCCTGCCCTGGGTGTGTTTGATGGGACAGTGTAGAGGGAGTTATCCCCGTATCTAACCCGTGCTGTTCCTGCCCTGGGAGTGTTTGATGGGACAGTGTAGAGGGAGATTTACTCTGTATCTAACCCGTGCTGTACCTGCCCTGGGAGTGTTTGATGGGACAGTGTAGAGGGAGCTTTACTCTGTATCTAACCTGTGCTGTACCTGCCCCGTGCGTGTTTGATGGGACAGTGTAGAGGGAGCTTTACTCTGTATCTAACCCGTGCTGTTCCTGCCCTGGGAGTGTTTAATGGGACAGTGTAGAGGGAGCTTTACTCTGTATCTAACCCGTGCTGTTCCTGCCCTGGGTGTGTTTGATGGGACAGTGTAGAGGGAGCTTTACTCTGTATCTAACCCGTGCTGTTCCTGCCCTGGGAGTGTTTGATGGGACAGTGTAGAGGGAGATTTACTCTGTATCTAACCCGTGCTGTACCTGCCCTGGGAGTGTTTGATGGGACAGTGTAGAAGGAGCTTTACTCTGTATCTAACCCGTGCTTTACCAGCCCTGGGAGTGTTTGATGGGGCAGTGTTGTGGGAGCTTTACTCTGTATCTAACCCGTGCGGTACCAGCCCTGGAAGTGTTTGATGGGACAGTGTAGAGGGAGCTTTACTCTGTATCTAACCCGTGCTGTACCTGCGCTGGGAGTGTTTGATGGCACAGTGTAGAGGAAGCTTTACTCTGTATCTAACCCGTGCTGTACCTGCCCTGGGAGTGTTTGATGGGACAGTGTAGAGGGAGCTTTACTCTGTATCTAGCCCGTGCTTAACCTGCCCTGGGAGTGTTTGATGGGACAGTGTAGAGGGAGCTTTAATCTGTACCTAACCCCGTGCTGTACCTGCCCTGGGAGTGTTTGATGGTACAGTGTAGAGGGAGCTTTACTCTGTATCTAACCCGTGCTGTACCTGCCCTGGGAGTGTTTGATGGGACAGTGCAGAGGGAGCTTTACTCTGTATCTAACCCGTGCTGTACCTGCCCTGGGAGTGTTTGATGGGGCAGTGTAGAGGGAGCGTTACTATGTATCAAACCCGTGCTGTACCTGCCCTGGGAGTGCCGCTCACAAGAGGTACGCACACACCAGACACCCCAGCCCAGCACACACACTATGAGTCCAGGCGAAAGCCACCAGACAGTAAACACAAACAAGGCTGACATCATAAAACTCATAGACTCAAAAGGGAAATTTCTATGGGAGAAAAAGCTCTTCCCTCGAAGTAAAGTAGAAAAGATCTGGTGCCCAACAACAGACAGAGCCATGGGATGGCTGACCAAAGCCAGATTAGGCTCCCCCAACACATAATAATACTCACGGGCACAAATGACCTAAAGGCCCAACAGAAAGAGGTAGCAAAATCGCTCAGAGCAATGATTAGGAAGGCAAGCAGTACATTTCCAAACACTGGAATCACTGTTTCCACAATATTGCCGAGAACAGACTTCAACAACAACACAATTCATGAGATAAATGCCAGCATAGCAAGAGACTGCGAATCACAACACAACGTGCACCTGGCCCAACACCCCACCCTCGATGAGGAATGTCTTTACGACCACGTCCACATCCAAAGGAAAAGAATATCGATCTTTGCTAAAGCCCTGAAGGACGTCGCTTTTAACCGGGTCCATACCCAGACTCCAAGAGGACCCCCCGACCACCAGAGATCAGTGGGGTACATATCAGGACCACTACAAAGGCCACCACCACACCAACCGAGACCAGGGAGGATCCCCATGCAAAACAACAATATCAGACCTGCACCACTCCTGTCCCACAGGGGAACAGGACCGCTCCCAGCCAGACAGAGGGAGAGATGCACAGGACGTACGCAATACCTCAGACAGAAACAATCCATTAAGAGACAATAAGCAGATGTGCAGCAGCATCTACTTCCGCCTTATGGATCAAGGACTAATTAATAGAAAGAACTGTAACCAAATAGTATTAACTTTTATAGACAACTGAAGTGATCTTTTTTTCCCACACTTAGACATGACAAACACGTACCACTCTTTAACCTATCATAGTAAAAGATCAAACTTAACATGAAATCCTTATATATTTCGACCTGGAACATCCAAGGTCTACGCTCTTCAGTGCTAGACGTGAAGAGTAGGACCCCAGAGTTCATAGATGAAACTAAAGATCTAGATATTAACATTTTACAGGAAACGTGGTATAAAGGAAAAGGACACACTGGCTGTCCCCAAGGGTACACTGAGCTGGTGGTCCCCTCCAATAAATTACCAAGTGCAACCCAAGGCAGAGACTCCGGAGGCATACTGATCTGGTTAAAACAGAACTTAAGAATTACATCAAATTTATAAAAAAGGGCGAAAACCACATGTGGCTCAAACTTGAGAGGGAGATTATCTCAAACACCCAAGATGTTTACATTTGCGCACTTTATATCCCTCCAATTGATTCCCCGTACTTTAAAGAGGACACCTTCTCCAACATGGAGGGGGAAATTATCCAATACCAGGCCCAGGGGAACGTGTTGATCTGTGGGGACCTCAATTCAAGAACGGGCGAAGAACCAGACTTCACCAATAATCAGGGAAACAATTACGTATTCGGGAATAACCACTTTGACATCCCTTCCCTTCCATACAGGCATAACTGCGACAAGCAGTCAAATACCAACAGAAAACAGCTACTACAGCTCTGTCGAAACCTGGGTCTGTACATTGTCAATGGTAGGTTCATAGGAGACCTCCTTGTAAGATCGACCTATTGCTCACCTCTTGGCTGCAGCACAGTAGACTATATGATTACAGATTTAGACCCATCCTCTTTCAGAGCATTCACAGTCAAACCACAAACAACACTGTCAGATCACAGTCAAATTACTATGTATCTCAAAAAGACAGAAACAAACAACATAGAAAAACAACCCAGTAAACTGTACAACACCAAAAAATCGTACAGATGGGCCAAAACGACATGGAAAAATACCAGAAAACAATTAGCAATGCATCAACTCAAGCTCTCTGAGATACCTTTCTGGATAACATATACACTCACAATAAGGAAGGCGTAAACCGGGCAGTTATTAACCTAAACAATATTTTTGATAATTTGGCAACAAGTGCAATCTTGAAAGCTCGCAAGAACAAACACAAAACAAAAAAATATGAAAAATGGTTTGACTCAGATTGCCATAACATGAGGAAAAAACTTAGAAAAATATCAAACCAAAAACACAGACATCCAGAAAACGATGAATTACGCCTTACTTATTGTCAGACACTAACACAATACAGAAACACACTCTGAACCAAAAAAGAGCAATATATTAAGAATACACTCAGCTCCATGGAGGAATCCATTGATTCCAATTGTTTCTGGGACAACTTGAATACACTACACAAAAAACAACACGACGATTTGGCCATTCAAAATGGGGACACATGGGTAAACCACTTTGAAAAATTATACCAGAAAAACACACTAAGACCAGAGCAACACCAAATATGCAAAAAACTGGAAAAGCTAGAAATGGCCATAAAAGATAACCAAAACCCGCTAGACGCCATAATAACAGAAAAAGAACTTCTTGAAAAACTCAAGGACCTGCGACCAGGAAAAGCTTGCGGGACAGATGGCATACTAAACGAGATGATTAAACACACAGACGACAAAATGAAAGTGGCTATCCTAAAACTCTTCAACTTGGTTCTGAGTGTCGGTTATTTCCCTGACATCTGGAACAAAGGACTCATAACGCCCATATACAAAAGTGGGGACAAAATCGACCCAAACAACTATCGAGCAATCTGTGTAAACAGTAACCTGGGGAAGGTATTCTGTAGCATCATAAACAAAAGACTTATAAACTTCCTTGAGGAGCACAATGTCTTGAGTAAAAGCCAAATTGGATTCCTGCCAAACTATAGAACATCCGATCATATTTTCACCCTACAGACCCTAATTGACAAACACGTTCACCATAACAAAAGCAAAATCTACGCATGCTTTGTAGATTTCCAGAAGGCTTTCGACTCCATCTGGCATGATGGTTTATTCCTGAAACTTATCGAAAGCGGGGTAGGAGAGAAAACATGTGATGTCATTAAATCAATGAATACAAACAACAAATGTGCAGTTAAAATTGGAGACAAACAAACAAAATACTTCCCACAGGGGCGGGGGGTGACGCGGGGCTCGCCAATCTCACCGACACTCTTTAATATTTACATAAATGGATTGGCAAAACTACTTGAACAATCTACAGCACCCGGCCTCACCCTATATGAATCCAAGGTTAAATTCCTCCTCTATGCAGACGACCTGTTTCTGCTGTCACCAACTAACTGTTTAATTAGAAACAGAGAACAGTGGGAGTAAGGGGAACACAGTAAATGTATAATTAGAAACAGTGAACAGGGCGAGTAAGGGGAACACAGTAACTGTTTAATTAGAAAGAGTGAACAGGGGAAGTAAGAGGAACACAATAACTATTTAATTAGAAACAGAGAACGGGGGAGTAAGGGGAACACGGTAAATGTTTAATTAGAAACAGAGAACAGGGGAAGTAAGAGGAACACAATAACTATTTAATTAGAAACAGAGAACGGGGGAGTAAGGGGAACACGGTAAATGTTTAATTAGAAACAGTGAACAGGGGAAGTAAGGGGAACACGGTAACTATTTAATTAGAAACAGTGAACAGGCGGAGTAAGGGGAACACAGTAACTGTTTAATTAGAAACAGTGAACAGGGGGAGTAAGGGGAACACAGCAACTGCTTAATTAGAAACAGTGAACAGGGGGAGTAAGGGTAACACAGTAACTGTTTAATTAGAAACAGAGAACAGGGGGTGGAAGGGGAACACTGTAACTGTTTAATTAGAAACAGAGAACAGGGAAAGTAAGGGGAACACAGTAACTGTTTAATTAGAAACAGAGAACTGGGGGAGTAAGGGGAACACAGCAACTGTTTAATTAGAAACAGTGAACAGGGGGAGTAAGGGGAACACAGTAACCGTTTAATTAGAAACAGAGAACGGGGGAGTAAGGGGAACACGGCAACTGTTTAATTAGAAACAGAGAACAGGGGAAGTAAGGGGAACACGGTAACTGTTTAATTAGAAACAGTGAACAGGGGGAGTAAGGGGAACACAGTAACTGTTTAATTAGAAACAGAGAACAGGGGGAGTAAAGGGAACACAGTAACTGTTTAATTGGAAACAGTGAACAGGGGGAGTAAGGGGAACACAGTAACTGTATAATTAGAAACAGAGAACAGGGGGAATAAGGGGAAAACAGTAACTGTTTAATTAGAAACAGAGAACAGGGGGAGTAAGGGGAACAAAGTAACTGTTTAATTAGAAACAGTGAACAGGGGAAGTAAGGGGAACACAGTAACTGTTTAATTAGAAACAGTGAACAGGGGAAGTAAGGGGAACACAGTAACTGTTTAATTAGAAACAGTGAACAGGGGAAGTAAGGGGAACACAGCAACTTTTTAATTAGAAACAGTGAACAGGGGGAGTAAGGGGAACACAGTAACTGTTTAATTAGAAACAGTGAACAGGGGGAGTAAGGGGAACACAGTAACTGTTTAATTAGAAACAGTGAACAGGGGGAGTAAGGGGAACACAGTAACTGTTTAATTAGAAAGAGTGAACAGGGGGAGTAAGGGGAACACAGTAACTGTTTAATTAGAAACAGAAACAGGGGGAGTAATGGGAACACAGTAACTGTTTAATTAGAAACAGTGAACAGGGGGAGTAAGGGGAACACAGCAACTGTTTAATTAGAAACAGAGAACAGGGGAAGTAAGGGGAACACGGCAACTGTTTAATTAGAAACAGAGAACAGGGGAAGTAAGGGGAACACGGTAACTGTTTAATTAGAAACAGTGAACAGGGGGAGTAAGGGGAACACAGTAACTGTTTAATTAGAAACAGAGAACAGGGGGAGTAAAGGGAACACAGTAACTGTTTAATTGGAAACAGTGAACAGGGGGAGTAAGGGGAACACAGTAACTGTTTAATTAGAAACAGAGAACAGGGGGAGTAAGGGGAAAACAGTAACTGTTTCATTAGAAACAGAGAACAGGGGGAGTAAGGGGAACAAAGTAACTGTTTAATTAGAAACAGAGAACAGAGGGTGTAAGGGGAACACAGTAACTGTTTAATTAGAAACAGTGAAAAGGGAAATAAGGGGAACACAGTAACTGTTTAATTAGAAACAGTGAACAGGGGGAGTAAGGGGAACACAGTAACTGTTTAATTAGAAACAGAGAACGGGGGGAGTAAGGGGATCACGGTAACTATTTAATTAGAAACAGTGAACAGGGGGAGTAAGGGGAACACAGTAACTGTTTAATTAGAAGCAGTGAAAAGGGGAATAAGGGGAACACAGTAACTGTTTAATTAGAAAAAGTGAACAGGGGTAGTAAGGGGAACACGGCAACTATTTAATTAGAAACAGTGAGCAGGAGGAGTAAGGGGAACACAGTAACTGTTTAATTAGAAACAGTGAACAGGGGGAGTAAGGGGAACACAGTAACTGTTTATTTAGAAACAGAGAATAGGGGAGTAAGGGGAACAGAGTAACTGTTTAATTAGAAACAGTGAACAGGGGGAGTAGGGTAACAAACTAACTGTTTAATTAGAAAAAGTGAACAGGGGAAGTAAGGGGAACACAGTAACTGTTTAATTAGAAACAGTGAACAGGGGGAGTAAGGGGAACACAGTAACTGTTTAATTAGAAACATAGAACAGGGGGAGTAAGGGGAACACAGTAACTGTTTAATTAGAAACAGTGAACAGGGGGAGTAAGGGGAACACAGTAACTGTGTAATTAGAAACAGAGAACAGGGGGAGTAAGGGGAACACAGTAACTGTTTAATTAGAAAACGTGAACAGGGGAAGTATGGGGAACACAGTAACTGTTTAATTAGAAACAGTGAACAGGGGAAGTAAATGGAACACAGTAACTGTTTAATTAGAAACAGTACACAGGGGAAGTAAGGGGAACACAGTAACTTTTTAAATAGAAACAGTGAACAGGGGGAGTAAGGGGAACACAGTAACTGTTTAATTAGAAACAGTGAACAGGGGGAGTAAGGGGAACACAGTAACTGTTTAATTAGAAATACTGATCAGGGGAGTAAGGGGAACACAGTAACTGTTTAATTAGAAATAGTGAACAGGGGGAGTAAGGGGAACACAGTAACTGTTTATTAGAAACAGTGAACAGGGGGAGTAAGGGGAACACAGTAACTGTTTAATTAGGAACAGTGAGCAGGGGGAGTAAGGGGAACACAGTAACTGTTTAATTAGAAACAGTGAACAGGGGGAGTAAGGGGAACACAGTAACTGTTTAATTAGAAACAGTGAACAGGGGGAGTAAGGGGAACACAGTAACTGTTTAATTAGAAACTGTGAACAGGGGAAGTAAGGGGAACACAGTAACTGTTTAATTAGAAACAGTGAACAGGGGGAGTAAGGGGAACACAGTAATTGTTTAATTAGAAACAGTGAACAGGGGGTGTAAGCGGAACACGGTAACTGTTTAATTAGAAACAGTGAGCAGGGGAAGTAAGGGGAACACAGTAACTGTTTAATTAGAAACAGTGAACAGGGGGAGTAAGGGGAACACAGTAACTGTTTAATTAGGAACAGTGAACAGGGGGAGTAAGGGGAACACGGTAACTGCTTAATTAGAAACAGTGAGCAGGGGAAGTAAGGGGAACACGGGAACTGTTTAGTTAGAAACAGTGAACAGGGGGAGTAACGGGAACACAGTAACTGTTTAATTAGAAACAGTGAACAGGGGGAGTAAGGGGAACACAGTAACTGTTTAATTAGAAACAGTGAACAGGGGGCGTAAGGGGAACACAGTAACTGTTTAGTTAGAAACAGTGAACAGGGGGAGTAAGGGGAACACAGTGACTGTTTAATTAGAAACAGTGAACAGGGGGAGTAAGGGGAACACAGTAACTGTTTAATTAGAAACAGTGAACAGGGGGAGTAAGGGGAACACAGTAACTGTTTAATTAGAAACAGAGAACAGGGGAAGTTAGGGGAACACAGTAACTATTTAATTAGAAACAGAGAACGGGGGAGTAAGGGGAACACGGTAAATGTTTAATTAGAAACAGTGAACAGGGGAAGTAAGGGGAACACGGTAACTGTTTAATTAGAAACATTGAACAGGGGGAGTAAGCGGAACACAGTAATTGTTTAATTAGAAACAGTGAACAGGGGGAGTAAGGGGAACACAGTAACTGTTTAATTAGAAACAGAGAACAGGGGGAGTAAGAGGAACACAGTAACTGTTTAATTAGAAACAGTGAACAGGGGGAGTAAGTGGAACACAGCAACTGCTTAATTAGAAACAGTGAACAGGGGGAGTAAGGGGAACACAGTAACTGTTTAATTAGAAACAGTGAACAGGGGTAGTCAGGGGAACACGGTAACTGTTTAATATAGAAACATTGAAGAGGGGGAGTTAGGGGAACACAGTAACTGTTTAATTAGAAACAGTGAACAGGGGGAGTAAGGGGAACACAGTAACTGTTTAATTAGAAACAGAGAACGGGGGGAGTAAGGGGAACACAGTAACTGTTTAATTAGAAACAGTGAACAGGGGAAGTAACGGGAACACAGCAACTGCTTAATTAGAAACAATGAACAGGGGGAGTAAGGGGAACACAGCAACTGTCTAATTAGAAAGAGAGAACGGGGGAGTAAGGGGAATACAGTAACAGTTTAATTAGAAACAGAGAACAGGGGAAGTAAGGGGAACACAGTAACTGTTTAATTAGAAACAGAGAACAGGGGGAGTAAGGGGAACACAGCAACTGTTTAATTAGAAACAGTGAACAGTGGGAGTAAGGGGAACACAGTAACTGTTTAATTAGAATCAGAGAACAGGGGGAGAAAGTGGAACACAGTAACTGTTTAATTAGAAACAGAGAACAGGGGAAGTAAGGGGAACACAGTAACTGTTTAATTAGAAACAGAGAACAGGCGGAGTAAGGGGAACACTGTAACTGTTTAATTAGAAACAGTTCACAGGGGGAATAAGGGGAACACAGTAACTGATTAATTAGAAACAGTGAAAAGGGGGAGTAAGGGGGACACAGTAACTGTTTAATTAGAAACAGTGAACAGGGGGAGTAAGGGGAACACAGTAACTGTTTAATTAGAAACAGAGAACAGGGGGAGTAAGGGGAGCACAGTAACAGTTTAATTAGAAACAGAGAACAGGGGGAGTAAGGGGAGCACAGTAACAGTTTAATTAGAAACAGTGAACAGGGGGAGTAAGGGGAACACAGTAACTGTTTAATTAGAAACAGAGAACAGGGGGAGTAAGGGGAGCACAGTAACAGTTTAATTAGAAACAGTGAACAGGGGGAGTAAGGGGAACACAGTAACTGTTTAATTAGAAACAGTGAACAGGGGGAGTAGGGTAACACAGTAACTGTTTAATTAGAAACAGTGAACAGGGGGAGTAAGGGGAGCACAGTAACTGTTTATTTAGAAACAGAGGACAGGGGAAGTAAGGGGAACACGGTAACTGTTTAATTAGAAACAGTGAACAGGGGAAGTAAGGGGAACACAGTAACTGTTTAATTAGAAACAGAGAACAGGGTAAGTAAGGGGAACACAGTAACTGTTTTATTAGAAACAGTGAAAAGGGGAGTAAGGGGAACACTGTAACTGTTTAATTAGAAACAGAGAACGGGGGGAGTAAGGGGAACACAGTAACTGTTTAATTAGAAACAGTGAACAGGGGAAGTAACGGGAACACAGCAACTGCTTAATTAGAAACAATGAACAGGGGGAGTAAGGGGAACACAGCAACTGTCTAATTAGAAAGAGAGAACGGGGGAGTAAGGGGAATAGAGTAACTGTTTAATTAGAAACAGAGAACAGGGGAAGTAAGGGGAACACAGTAACTGTTTAATTAGAAACAGAGAACAGGGGGAGTAAGGGGAACACAGCAACTGTTTAATTAGAAACAGTGAACAGTGGGAGTAAGGGGAACACAGTAACTGTTTAATTAGAATCAGAGAACAGGGGGAGAAAGTGGAACACAGTAACTGTTTAATTAGAAACAGAGAACAGGGGGAGTAAGGGGAACACAGTAACTGTTTAATTAGAAACAGAGGACAGGGGAAGTAAGGGGAACACGGTAACTGTTTAATTAGAAACAGTGAACAGGGGAAGTAAGGGGAACACAGTCACTGTTTAATTAGAAACAGAGAACAGGGTAAGTAAGGGGAACACAGTAACTGTTTTATTAGAAACAGTGAAAAGGGGAGTAAGGGGAACAGTGTAACTGTTTAATTAGAAACAGTGAACAGGGGGAGTAAGGGGAACACAGTAACTGTTTAATTAGAAACAGTGAACAGGGGGAGTATGGAGAACACAGTAACTGTTTAATTAGAAACAGTGAACAGGGGGAGTAAGGGGAACACAGTAACTGTTCAATTAGAAACAGTGAACAGGGGAAGTAAGGGGAACACAGTAACTGTTTAATTAGAAACAGTGAACAGGGGGAGTAAGGGGAACACAGTAACAGTTTAATTAGAAATAGAGAACGGGGGAGTAAGGGGAGCACAGTAACAGTTTAATTAGAAACAGTGAACAGGGGGAGTAAGGGGAACACAGTAACTGTTTAATTAGAAACAGTGAACAGGGGGAGTAGGGTAACACAGTAACTGTTTAATTAGAAACAGAGAACGGTGGAGTAAGGGGAACACGGTAAATGTTTTATTAGAAACAGTGAACAGGGGTAGTAAGGGGAACACGGTAACTGTTTAATTAGAAACAGTGAACAGGGGGAGTTAGGGGAACACAGTAACTGTTTAATTAGAAACAGTGAACAGGGGGAGTAAGGGGAACACAGTAACTGTTTAATTAGAAACAGAGAACGGGGGGAGTAAGGGGAACACAGTAACTGTTTAATTAGAAGCAGAGAACAGGGGGAGTAAGGGGAACACAGTAACTGTTTAATTAGAAACAGTGAACAGGGGAAGTAAGGGGAATACAGCAACTGCTTAATTAGAAACAGTGAACAGGGGGAGTAAGGGGAACACAGCAACTGTTTAATTAGAAACAGAGAACAGGGGGAGTAAGGGGAACACAGTAACTGTTTAATTAGAAACAGAGAACAGGGGAAGTAAGGGGAACACAGTAACTGGTTAATTAGAAACAGAGAACAGGGGGAGTAAGGGGAACACAGCAACTGTTTAATTAGAAACAGTGAACAGGGGGAGTAAGGGGAACACAGTAACTGTTTAATTAGAATCAGAGAACAGGGGGAGAAAGGGGAACACAGTAACTGTTTAATTAGAAACAGTGAACAGGGGTAGTAAGGGGAACACAGTAACTGTTTAATTAGAAACAGAGAACAGGCGGAGTAAGGGGAACACTGTAACTGTTTAATTAGAAACAGTTCACAGGGGGAGTAAGGGGAACACAGTAACTGTTTAATTAGAAACAGTGAAAAGGGGGACTAAGGGGAACACAGTAACTGTTTAATTAAAAACAGAGAACAGGGGGAGTAAGGGGAGCACAGTAACAGTTTAATTAGAAACAGTGAACAGGGGGAGTAAGGGGAACACAGTAACTGTTTAATTAGAAACAGTGAACAGGGGGAGTAGGGTAACACAGTAACTGTTTAATTAGAAACAGTGAACAGGGGAAATAAGGGGAACACAGTAACTGTTTAATTAGAAACAGAGCACGGGGGAAGTAAGGGGAACACAGAAACGGTTCAATTAGTAACAGAAAACAGGGGGAGTAAGGGGAACACAGTAACTGTATCATTAGAAACAGACAACAGGGGGAGTAAGGGGAACACAGTAACTGTTTAATTAGAAACAGAGGATAGGGGAACACGGTAACTGTTTAATTAGAAACAGTGAACAGGGGAAGTAAGGGGAACACAGTAACTGTTTACTTAGAAACAGAGAACAGGGGAAGTAAGGGGAACACAGTAACTGTTTTTATTAGAAACAGTGAAAAGGGGAGTAAGGGGAACACAGTAACTGTTTAATTAGAAACAGTGAACAGGGGGAGTAAGGGGAACACAGTAACTGTTTAATTTGAAACAGTGAACAGGGGGAGTAGGGTAACACAGTAACTGTTTAATTAGAAACAGTGAACAGTGGGAGTAAGGGGAACACAGTAATTGTTTAATTAGAAACAGTGAACAGGGGAAGTAAGGGGAACACACTAACTGTTTAATTAGAAACAGAGAACAGGGGGAGTAAGGGGAAAACGGTAACTGCTTAATTAGAAACAGTGAACAGAGGTAGGACGGGGAACACATTAACTGTTTAATTAGAAACAGAGGACAGGGGAAGTAAGGGGAACACAGTAACTGTTTAATTAGAAACAGAGAACAGGGGGAGTAAGGGGAACACAGCAACTGTTTAATTAGAAACAGTGAACAGTGGGAGTAAGGGGAACACAGTAACTGTTTAATTAGAATCAGAGAACAGGGGGAGAAAGGGGAACACCGTAACTGTTTAATTAGAAACAGAGAACAGGGGAAGTAAGGGGAACACAGTAACTGTTTAATTAGAAACAGAGAACAGGCGGAGTAAGGGGAACACTGTAACTGTTTAATTAGAAACAGTTCACAGGGGGAATAAGGGGAACACAGTAACTGGTTAATTAGAAACAGTGAAAAGGGGGAGTAAGGGGGACACAGTAACTGTTTAATTAGAAACAGTGAACAGGGGGAGTAAGGGGAACACAGTAACTGTTTAATTAGAAACAGAGAACAGGGGGAGTAAGGGGAGCACAGTAACAGTTTAATTAGAAACAGAGAACAGGGGGAGTAAGGGGAGCACAGTAACAGTTTAATTAGAAACAGTGAACAGGGGGAGTAAGGGGAACACAGTAACTGTTTAATTAGAAACAGAGAACAGGGGGAGTAAGGGGAGCACAGTAACAGTTTAATTAGAAACAGTGAACAGGGGGAGTAAGGGGAACACAGTAACTGTTTAATTAGAAACAGTGAACAGGGGGAGTAGGGTAACACAGTAACTGTTTAATTAGAAACAGTGAACAGGGGGAGTAAGGGGAGCACAGTAACTGTTTATTTAGAAACAGAGGACAGGGGAAGTAAGGGGAACACGGTAACTGTTTAATTAGAAACAGTGAACAGGGGAAGTAAGGGGAACACAGTAACTGTTTAATTAGAAACAGAGAACAGGGTAAGTAAGGGGAACACAGTAACTGTTTTATTAGAAACAGTGAAAAGGGGAGTAAGGGGAACACTGTAACTGTTTAATTAGAAACAGTGAACAGGGGGAGTAAGGGGAACACAGTAACTGTTTAATTAGAAACAGTGAACAGGGGAAGTAAGGGGAACACAGTAACTGTTTAATTAGAAACAGTGAACAGGGGGAGTAAGGGAAACACAGTAACTGTTCAATTAGAAACAGTGAACAGGGGAAGTAAGGGGAACACAGTAACTGTTTAATTAGAAACAGTGAACAGGGGGAGTAAGGGGAACACAGTAACAGTTTAATTAGAAATAGAGAACAGGGGGAGTAAGGGGAGCACAGTAACAGTTTAATTAGAAACAGTGAACAGGGGGAGTAAGGGGAACACAGTAACTGTTTAATTAGAAACAGTGAACAGGGGGAGTAGGGTAACGCAGTAACTGTTTAATTAGAAACAGAGAACGGGGGAGTAAGGGGAACACGGTAACTGTTTAATTAGAAACAGTGAACAGGGGTAGTCAGGGGAACACGGTAACTGTTTAATATAGAAACAGTGAAGAGGGGGAGTTAGGGGAACACAGTAACTGTTTAATTAGAAACAGTGAACAGGGGGAGTAAGGGGAACACAGTAACTGTTTAATTAGAAACAGAGAACGGGGGGAGTAAGGGGAACACAGTAACTGTTTAATTAGAAACAGTGAACAGGGGAAGTAACGGGAACACAGCAACTGCTTAATTAGAAACAATGAACAGGGGGAGTAAGGGGAACACAGCAACTGTCTAATTAGAAAGAGAGAACGGGGGAGTAAGGGGAATACAGTAACTGTTTAATTAGAAACAGAGAACAGGGGAAGTAAGGGGAACACAGTAACTGTTTAATTAGAAACAGAGAACAGGGGGAGTAAGGGGAACACAGCAACTGTTTAATTAGAAACAGTGAACAGGGGGAGTAAGGGAAACACAATAACTGTTCAATTAGAAACAGTGAACAGGGGAAGTAAGGGGAACACAGTAACTGTTTAATTAGAAACAGTGAACAGGGGGAGTAAGGGGAACACAGTAACTGTTTAATTAGAAACAGAGAACAGGGGGAGTAAGGGGAGCACAGTAACAGTTTAATTAGAAACAGTGAACAGGGGGAGTAAGGGGAACACAGTAACTGTTTAATTAGAAACAGTGAACAGGGGGAGTAAGGGGAGCACAGTAACTGTTTATTTAGAAACAGAGGACAGGGGAAGTAAGGGGAACACGGTAACTGTTTAATTAGAAACAGTGAACAGGGGAAGTAAGGGGAACACAGTAACTGTTTAATTAGAAACAGAGAACAGGGTAAGTAAGGGGAACACAGTAACTGTTTTATTAGAAACAGTGAAAAGGGGAGTAAGGGGAACAGTGTAACTGTTTAATTAGAAACAGTGAACAGGGGGAGTAAGGGGAACACAGTAACTGTTTAATTAGAAACAGTGAACAGGGGAAGTAAGGAGAACACAGTAACTGTTTAATTAGAAACAGTGAACAGGGGGAGTAAGGGGAACACAGTAACTGTTCAATTAGAAACAGTGAACAGGGGAAGTAAGGGGAACACAGTAACTGTTTAATTAGAAACAGTGAACAGGGGGAGTAAGGGGAACACAGTAACAGTTTAATTAGAAATAGAGAACGGGGGAGTAAGGGGAGCACAGTAACAGTTTAATTAGAAACAGTGAACAGGGGGAGTAAGGGGAACACAGTAACTGTTTAATTAGAAACAGTGAACAGGGGGAGTAGGGTAACACAGTAACTGTTTAATTAGAAACAGAGAACGGGGGAGTAAGGGGAACACGGTAAATGTTTTATTAGAAACAGTGAACAGGGGTAGTAAGGGGAACACGGTAACTGTTTAATTAGAAACAGTGAACAGGGGGAGTTAGGGGAACACAGTAACTGTTTAATTAGAAACAGTGAACAGGGGGAGTAAGGGGAACACAGTAACTGTTTAATTAGAAACAGAGAACGGGGGGAGTAAGGGGAACACAGCAACTGTTTAATTAGAAACAGAGAACAGGGGGAGTAAGGGGAACACAGTAACTGTTTAATTAGAAACAGTGAACAGGTGAAGTAAGGGGAACACAGCAACTGCTTAATTAGAAACAGTGAACAGGGGGAGTAAGGGGAACACAGCAACTGTTTAATTAGAAACAGAGAACAGGGGGAGTAAGGGGAACACAGTAACTGTTTAATTAGAAACAGAGAACAGGGGAAGTAAGGGGAACACAGTAACTGGTTAATTAGAAACAGAGAACAGGGGGAGTAAGGGGAACACAGCAACTGTTTAATTAGAAACAGTGAACAGGGGGAGTAAGGGGAACACAGTAACTGTTTAATTAGAATCAGAGAACAGGGGGAGAAAGGGGAACACAGTAACTGTTTAATTAGAAACAGTGAACAGGGGTAGTAAGGGGAACACAGTAACTGTTTAATTAGAAACAGAGAACAGGCGGAGTAAGGGGAACACTGTAACTGTGTAATTAGAAACAGTTCACAGGGGGAGTAAGGGGAACACAGTAACTGTTTAATTAGAAACAGTGAAAAAGGGGACTAAGGGGAACACAGTAACTGTTTAATTAAAAACAGAGAACAGGGGGAGTAAGGGGAGCACAGTAACAGTTTAATTAGAAACAGTGAACAGGGAGAGTAAGGGGAACACAGTAACTGTTTAATTAGAAACAGTGAACAGGGGGAGTAGGGTAACACAGTAACTGTTTAATTAGAAACAGTGAACAGGGGAAATAAGGGGAACACAGTAACTGTTTAATTAGAAACAGAGCACGGGGGAAGTAAGGGGAACACAGAAACGTTTCAATTAGTAACAGAAAACAGGGGGAGTAAGGGGAACACAGTAACTGTATCATTAGAAACAGACAACAGGGGGAGTAAGGGGAACACAGTAACTGTTTAATTAGAAACAGAGGATAGGGGAACACGGTAACTGTTTAATTAGAAACAGTGAACAGGGGAAGTAACGGGAACACAGTAACTGTTTACTTAGAAACAGAGAACAGGGGAAGTAAGGGGAACACAGTAACTGTTTTATTAGAAACAGTGAAAAGGGGAGTAAGGGGAACACAGTAACTGTTTAATTAGAAACAGTGAACAGGGGGAGTAAGGGGAACACAGTAACTGTTTAATTTGAAACAGTGAACAGGGGGAGTAGGGTAACACAGTAACTGTTTAATTAGAAACAGTGAACAGGGGGAGTAAGGGGAACACAGTAACTGTTTAATTAGAAACAGTGAACAGGGGAAGTAAGGGGAACACACTAACTGTTTAATTAGAAACAGAGAACAGGGGGAGTAAGGGGAAAACGGTAACTGCTTAATTAGAAACAGTGAACAGAGGTAGGACGGGGAACACATTAACTGTTTAATTAGAAACAGAGGACAGGGGAAGTAAGGGGAACACAGTAACTGATTAATTAGAAACAGTGAAAAGGGGGAGTAAGGGGAACACAGCAACTGTTTAATTAGAAACAGTGAACAGTGGGAGTAAGGGGAACACAGTAACTGTTTAATTAGAATCAGAGAACAGGGGGAGAAAGGGGAACACAGTAACTGTTTAATTAGAAACAGAGAACAGGGGAAGTAAGGGGAACACAGTAACTGTTTAATTAGAAACAGAGAACAGGCGGAGTAAGGGGAACACTGTAACTGTTTAATTAGAAACAGAGAACAGGGGGAGTAAGGGGAGCACAGTAGCAGTTTAATTAGAAACAGTGAACAGGGTGAGTAAGGGGAACACAGTAACTGTTTAATTAGAAACAGTGAACAGGGGGAGTAGGGTAACACAGTAACTGTTTAATTAGAAACAGTGAACAGGGGGAGTAAGGGGAGCACAGTAACTGTTTATTTAGAAACAGAGGACAGGGGAAGTAAGGGGAACACGGTAACTGTTTAATTAGAAACAGTGAACAGGGGAAGTAAGGGGAACACAGTAACTGTTTAATTAGAAACAGAGAACAGGGTAAGTAAGGGGAACACAGTAACTGTTTTATTAGAAACAGTGAAAAGGGGAGTAAGGGGAACACTGTAACTGTTTAATTGGAACAGTGAACAGGGGGAGTAAGGGGAACACACAGTAACTGTTTAATTAGAAACAGTGAACAGGGGAAGTAAGGGGAACACAGTAACTGTTTAATTAGAAACAGTGAACAGGGGGAGTAAGGGGAACACAGTAACTGTTCAATTAGAAACAGTGAACAGGGGAAGTAAGGGGAACACAGTAACTGTTTAATTAGAAACAGTGAACAGGGGGAGTAAGGGGAACACAGTAACAGTTTAATTGGAAATAGAGAACAGGGGGAGTAAGGGGAGCACAGTAACAGTTTAATTAGAAACAGTGAACAGGGGGAGTAAGGGGAACACAGTAACTGTATAATTAGAAACAGTGAACAGGGGGAGTAGGGTAACACAGTAACTGTTTAATTAGAAACAGAGAACGGGGGAGTAAGGGGAACACGGTAAATGTTTAATTAGAAACAGTGAACAGGGGTAGTAAGGGGAACACGGTAACTGTTTAATTAGAAACAGTGAACAGGGGGAGTTAGGGGAACACAGTAACTGTTTAATTAGAAACAGTGAACAGGGGGAGTAAGGGGAACACAGTAACTGTTTAATTAGAAACAGAGAACGGGGGGAGTAAGGGGAACACAGTAACTGTTTAATTAGAAACAGAGAACAGGGGGAGTAAGGGGAACACAGTAACTGTTTAATTAGAAACAGTGAACAGGGGAAGTAAGGGGAACACAGCAACTGCTTAATTAGAAACAGTGAACAGGGGGAGTAAGGGGAACACAGCAACTGTTTAATTAGAAACAGAGAACAGGGGGAGTAAGCGGAACACAGTAACTGTTTAAATAGAAACAGAGAACAGGGGAAGTAAGGGGAACACAGTCACTGGTTAATTAGAAACAGAGAACAGGGGGAGTAAGGGGAACACAGCAACTGTTTAATTAGAAACAGTGAACAGGGGGAGTAAGGGGAACACAGTAACTGTTTAATTAGAATCAGAGAACAGGGGGAGAAAGGGGAACACAGTAACTGTTTAATTAGAAACAGAGAACAGGCGGAGTAAGGGGAACACTGTAACTGTTTAATTAGAAACAGTTCACAGGGGGAGTAAGGGGAACACAGTAACTGTTTAATTAGAAACAGTGAAAAGGGGGACTAAGGGGAACACAGTAACTGTTTAATTAGAAACAGAGAACGGGGGAGTAAGGGGAGCACAGTAACAGTTTAATTAGAAACAGTGAACAGGGGGAGTCAGGGGAACACAGTAACTGTTTAATTAGAAACAGTGAACAGGGGGAGTAGGGTAACACAGTAACTGTTTAATTAGAAACAGTGAACAGGGGAAATAAGGGGAACACAGTAACTGTTTAATTAGAAACAGAGCACGGGGGAAGTAAGGGGAACACAGAAACTGTTCAATTAGTAACAGAAAACAGGGGGAGTAAGGGGAACACAGTAACTGTATCATTAGAAACAGAGAACAGGGGGAGTAAGGGGAACACAGTAACTGTTTAATTAGAAACAGAGTACAGGGGAAGTTAGGGGAACACGGTAACTGTTTAATTAGAAACAGTGAACAGGGGAAGTAAGGGGAACACCGTAACTGTTTACTTAGAAACAGAGAACAGGGGAAGTAAGGGGAACACAGTAACTGTTTTATTAGAAACAGTGAAAAGGGGAGTAAGGGGAACACAGTAACTGTTTAATTAGAAACAGTGAACAGGGGGAGTAAGGGGAACACAGTAACTGTTTAATTTGAAACAGTGAACAGGGGGAGTAGGGTAACACAGTAACTGTTTAATTAGAAACAGTGAACAGGGGGAGAGAGGGGAACACAGTAACTGTTTAATTAGAAACAGTGAACAGGGGAAGTAAGGGGAACACACTAACTGTTTAATTAGAAACAGAGAACAGGGGGTGTAAGGGGAAAACGGTAACTGCTTAATTAGAAACAGTGAACAGAGGTAGGACGGGGAACACAGTAACTGTTTAATTAGAAACAGAGGACAGGGGAAGTAAGGGGAACACAGTAACTGTTTAATTAGAAACAGAGAGCAGTGGGAGTAAGGGGAACACAGTAACTGTTTAATTAGGAACAGTGAACAGGGGGAGTAAGGGGAACACAGTAAATGTTTAATTAGAAACAGTGAGCAGGGGGAGTAAGGGGAACACAGTAACTGTTTAATTAGAAACTGAGAACAGGGGGAGTAATGGGAACACAGTAACTGTTTAATTAGAAACAGAGAACGGGGGAGTAAGGGGAACACGGTAACTGTTTAATTAGAAACAGTGAACAGGGGAAGTAAGGGGAACACGGTAACTGTTTAATTAGAAACAGTGATCAGGGGGAGTAAGGGGAACACAGTAACTGTTTAATTAGAAACAGAGAACAGGGGAAGGGGAACACAGTAACTGTTTAATTAGAAACAGAGAACAGGGGGAGTAAGGGGAACACAGCAACTGTTTAATTAGAAACAGAGAACAGGGGGAGTAAGGGGAACACAGTAACTGTTTAATTAGAAACAGAGAACTGGGGGAGTAAGGGGAAAACAGCAACTGTTTAATTAGAAACAGTGAACAGGGGGAGTAAGGGGAACACAGTAACTGTTTAATTAGAATCAGAGAACAGGGGGAGAAAGGGGAACAAAGTAACTGTTTAATTAGAAACAGAGAATAGGGGAAGTAAGGGGAACACAGTAACTGTTTAATTAGAAACAGAGAACAGGCGGAGCAAGGGGAACACTGTAACTGTTTAATTAGAAACAGTTCACAGGGGGAGTAAGGGGAACACAGTAACTGTTTAATTAGAAACTGTGAAAAGGGGGAGTAAGGGGAACACAGTAACTGTTTAATTAGAAACAGAGAACAGGGGGAGTAAGGGGAGCACAGTAACAGTTTAATTAAAAACAGTGAACAGGGGGAGTAAGGGGAACACAGTTACTGTTTAATTAGAAACAGAGGACAGGGGAAGTAAGGGGAACACAGTAACTGTTTAATTAGAAACAGAGAACAGGGGAAGTAAGGGGAACACAGTAACTGTTTAATTAGAAACAGAGAGCAGTGGGAGTAAGGGGAACACAGTAACTGTTTAATTAGAAACAGTGAACAGGGGGAGTCAGGGGAAAACAGTAACTTTTTAATTAGAAACAGAGAACAGGGGGAGTAAGGGGAACACAGTAACTGTTTAATTAGAAACAGAGAGCAGTGGGAGTAAGGGGAACACAGTAATTGTTTAATTAGGAACAGTGAACAGGGGGAGTAAGTGGAACACAGTAACTGTTTAATTAGGAACAGTGAACAGGGGGAGTAAGGGGAACACAGTAACTGTTTAATTAGAAACAGAGAACAGGGGGAGTAAGGGAACACAGTAACTGTTTAATTAGAAACAGAGAGCAGTGGGAGTAAGGGGAACACAGTAACAGTTTAATTAGAAACAGTGAACAGGGGGAGTAAGGGGAAAACAGTAACTGTTGAATTAGAAACAGTGAACAGGGGAAGTAAGGGGAACACAGCAACTGTTTAATTAGAAACAGTGAACAGGGGGAGTAAGGGGAACACAGTAACTGTTTAATTAGAAACAGAGAACAGGGGAAGTAATGGGAACACAGTAACTGTTTAATTAGAAACAGTGAACAGGGGGAGTAAGGGGAACACTGTAACTGTTTAATTAGAAGCAGTGAACAGGGGAAGTAAGGGGAACACAGTAACTGTTTTATTAGAAACAGAGAACAGGGGGAGTAAGTGGAACACAGTAACTGTTTAATTAGAAACAGTGAACAGGGGAAGTAAGGGGAACACAGTAACTGTTTTATTAGAAACAGAGAACAGGGGTAGTAAGCGGAACACTGTAACTGTTTTATTAGAAACAGTAAACAGGGGAAGTAAGGGGAACACAGTAACTGTTTAATTAGAAACAGTGAACAGGGGGAGTAAGGGGAACACAGTAATTGTTTAAATAGAAAGAGTGAACAGGGGAAGTAAGGGGAACACAATAACTGTTTAATTAGAAACAGTGAACAGGGGAAGTAAGGGGAACACACTAACTGTTTAATTAGAAACAGAGACCGGGGGAAGTACGGGGAACACATTAACTGTTTAATTAGAAGCAGGGAACAGGGGGAGTAAGGGGAACACAGTAACTGTTTAATTAGAAACAGTGAACAGGGGGAGTAGGATAACACAGTAACTGTTTAATTAGAAACAGTGAACAGGGGAGTAAGGGGAACACAGTAACTGTTTAATTAGAAACAGTGAACAGGGGAAGTAAGGGGAACACAGTAACTGTTTAATTAGAAACAGAGAACAGGGGGAGTAAGGGGAAAACGGTAACTGTTTAATTAGAAACAGTGAACAGAGGTAGGACGGGGAACACAGCAGCTGTTTAATTAGAAACAGAGGACAGGGGAAGTAAGGGGAACACAGTAACTGTTTAATTAGAAACAGTGAGCAGTGGGAGTAAGGGGAACACAGTAACTGTTTAATTAGGAACAGTGAACAGGGGGAGTAAGGGGAACACAGTAACTGTTTAATTAGGAACAGTGAACAGGGGGAGTCAGGGGAACACAGTAACTGTTTAATTAGAAACAGTGAACAGGGGGAGTAAGGGGAAAACAGTAACTGTTTAATTAGAAACAGTGAACAGGGGAAGTAAGGGGAACACAGTAAATGTTTAATTAGGAACAGTGAACAGGGGGAGTAAGGGGAACACAGTAACTGTTTAATTAGAAGCTGAGAACAGGGGGAGTAATGGGAACACAGTAACTGTTTAATTAGAAACAGAGAACGGGGGAGTAAGGGGAACACGGTAACTGTTTAATTCGAAACAGTGAACAGGGGAAGTAAGGGGAACACGGTAACTGTTTAATTAGAAACTGTGATCAGGGGGAGTAAGGGGAACACAGTAACTGTTTAATTAGAAACAGTGAACAGGGGGAGTAAGGGGAACACATTAACTGTTTAATTAGAAACAGAGAACAGGGGAAGTAAGGGGAACACACTAACTGTTTAATTAGAAACAGAGAACAGGGGGAGTAAGGGAAACACAGCAACTGTTTAATTAGAAACAGAGAACAGGGGGAGTAAGGGGAACACAGTAACTGTTTAATTAGAAACAGAGAACAGGGGGAGTAAGGGGAACACAGCAACTGCTTAATTAGAAACAGTGAACAGGGGGTGTAAGGGGAACACAGTAACTGTTTAATTAGAATCAGAGAACAGGGGGAGAAAGGGGAACACAGTAACTGTTTAATTAGAAACAGAGAACAGGGGAAGTAAGGGGAACACAGTAACTGTTTAATTAGAAACAGAGAACAGGCGGAGTAAGGGGAACACTGTAACTGTTTAATTAGAAACAGTTCACAGGGGGAGTAAGGGGAAAACAGCAACTGTTTAATTAGAAACAGTGAACAGGGGGAGTAAGGGGAACACAGTAACTGTTTAATTAGAATCAGAGAACAGGGGGAGAAAGGGGAACACACTAACTGTTTAATTCGAAACAGAGAACAGGGGGAGTAAGGGAAACACAGCAACTGTTTAATTAGAAACAGAGAACAGGGGAAGTAAGGGGAACACAGTAACTGTTTAATTAGAAACAGAGAACAGGCGGAGTAAGGGGAACACTGTAACTGTTTAATTAGAAACAGTTCACAGGGGGAGTAAGGGGAAAACAGTAACTGTTTAATTAGAAACAGTGAACAGGGGAAGTAAGGGGAACACAGTAACTGTTTAATTAGAAACAGTGAACAGGGGGTGTAAGGGGAAAACAGTAACTGTTTAATTAGAAACAGTGAACAGGGGAAGTAAGGGGAACACAGTAAATGATTAATTAGGAACAGTGAACAGGGGGAGTAAGGGGAACACAGTAACTGTTTAATTAGAAGCTGAGAACAGGGGGAGTAATGGGAACACAGTAACTGTTTAATTAGAAACAGAGAACGGGGGAGTAAGGGGAACACGGTAACTGTTTAATTCGAAACAGTGAACAGGGGAAGTAAAGGGAACACGGTAACTGTTTAATTAGAAACAGTGATCAGGGGGAGTAAGGGGAACACAGTAACTGTTTAATTACAAACAGTGAACAGGGGGAGTAAGGGGAACACAGTAACTGTTTAATTAGAAACAGAGAACAGGGGAAGTAAGGGGAACACACTAACTGTTTAATTAGAAACAGAGAACAGGGGGAGTAAGGGAAACACAGCAACTGTTTAATTAGAAACAGAGAACAGGGGGAGTAAGGGGAACACAGTAACTGTTTAATTAGAAACAGAGAACAGGGGAATAAGGGGAACACAGCAACTGCTTAATTAGAAACAGTGAACAGGGGGTGTAAGGGGAACACAGTAACTGTTTAATTAGAATCAGAGAACAGGGGGAGAAAGGGGAACACAGTAACTGTTTAATTAGAAACAGAGAACAGGGGAAGTAAGGGGAACACAGTAACTGTTTAATTAGAAACAGAGAACAGGCGGAGTAAGGGGAACACTGTAACTGTTTAATTAGAAACAGTTCACAGGGGGAGTAAGGGGAACACAGTAACTGTTTAATTAGAAACTGTGAAAAGGGTGAGTAAGGGGAACACAGTAACTGTTTAATTAGAAACAGAGAACAGGGGGAGTAAGGGGAGCACAGTAACAGTTTAATTAAAAACAGTGAACAGGGGGAGTAAGGGGAACACAGTAACTGTTTAATTAGAAACAGAGGACAGGGGAAGTAAGGGGAACACAGTAACTGTTTAATTAGAAACAGAGAACAGGGGAAGTAAGGGGAACACAGTAACTGTTTAATTAGAAACAGAGAGCAGTGGGAGTAAGGGGAACACAGTAACTGTTTAATTAGAAACAGTGAACAGGGGGAGTCAGGGGAACACAGTAACTGTATCATTAGAAACAGACAACAGGGGGAGTAAGGGGAACACAGTAACTGTTTAATTAGAAACAGAGGATAGGGGAACACGGTAACTGTTTAATTAGAAACAGTGAACAGGGGAAGTAACGGGAACACAGTAACTGTTTACTTAGAAACAGAGAACAGGGGAAGTAAGGGGAACACAGTAACTGTTTTATTAGAAACAGTGAAAAGGGGAGTAAGGGGAACACAGTAACTGTTTAATTAGAAACAGTGAACAGGGGGAGTAAGGGGAACACAGTAACTGTTTAATTTGAAACAGTGAACAGGGGGAGTAGGGTAACACAGTAACTGTTTAATTAGAAACAGTGAACAGGGGGAGTAAGGGGAACACAGTAACTGTTTAATTAGAAACAGTGAACAGGGGAAGTAAGGGGAACACACTAACTGTTTAATTAGAAACAGAGAACAGGGGGAGTAAGGGGAAAACGGTAACTGCTTAATTAGAAACAGTGAACAGAGGTAGGACGGGGAACACATTAACTGTTTAATTAGAAACAGAGGACAGGGGAAGTAAGGGGAACACAGTAACTGATTAATTAGAAACAGTGAAAAGGGGGAGTAAGGGGAACACAGCAACTGTTTAATTAGAAACAGTGAACAGTGGGAGTAAGGGGAACACAGTAACTGTTTAATTAGAATCAGAGAACAGGGGGAGAAAGGGGAACACAGTAACTGTTTAATTAGAAACAGAGAACAGGGGAAGTAAGGGGAACACAGTAACTGTTTAATTAGAAACAGAGAACAGGCGGAGTAAGGGGAACACTGTAACTGTTTAATTAGAAACAGAGAACAGGGGGAGTAAGGGGAGCACAGTAGCAGTTTAATTAGAAACAGTGAACAGGGTGAGTAAGGGGAACACAGTAACTGTTTAATTAGAAACAGTGAACAGGGGGAGTAGGGTAACACAGTAACTGTTTAATTAGAAACAGTGAACAGGGGGAGTAAGGGGAGCACAGTAACTGTTTATTTAGAAACAGAGGACAGGGGAAGTAAGGGGAACACGGTAACTGTTTAATTAGAAACAGTGAACAGGGGAAGTAAGGGGAACACAGTAACTGTTTAATTAGAAACAGAGAACAGGGTAAGTAAGGGGAACACAGTAACTGTTTTATTAGAAACAGTGAAAAGGGGAGTAAGGGGAACACTGTAACTGTTTAATTGGAACAGTGAACAGGGGGAGTAAGGGGAACACACAGTAACTGTTTAATTAGAAACAGTGAACAGGGGAAGTAAGGGGAACACAGTAACTGTTTAATTAGAAACAGTGAACAGGGGGAGTAAGGGGAACACAGTAACTGTTCAATTAGAAACAGTGAACAGGGGAAGTAAGGGGAACACAGTAACTGTTTAATTAGAAACAGTGAACAGGGGGAGTAAGGGGAACACAGTAACAGTTTAATTGGAAATAGAGAACAGGGGGAGTAAGGGGAGCACAGTAACAGTTTAATTAGAAACAGTGAACAGGGGGAGTAAGGGGAACACAGTAACTGTATAATTAGAAACAGTGAACAGGGGGAGTAGGGTAACACAGTAACTGTTTAATTAGAAACAGAGAACGGGGGAGTAAGGGGAACACGGTAAATGTTTAATTAGAAACAGTGAACAGGGGTAGTAAGGGGAACACGGTAACTGTTTAATTAGAAACAGTGAACAGGGGGAGTTAGGGGAACACAGTAACTGTTTAATTAGAAACAGTGAACAGGGGGAGTAAGGGGAACACAGTAACTGTTTAATTAGAAACAGAGAACGGGGGGAGTAAGGGGAACACAGTAACTGTTTAATTAGAAACAGAGAACAGGGGGAGTAAGGGGAACACAGTAACTGTTTAATTAGAAACAGTGAACAGGGGAAGTAAGGGGAACACAGCAACTGCTTAATTAGAAACAGTGAACAGGGGGAGTAAGGGGAACACAGCAACTGTTTAATTAGAAACAGAGAACAGGGGGAGTAAGCGGAACACAGTAACTGTTTAAATAGAAACAGAGAACAGGGGAAGTAAGGGGAACACAGTCACTGGTTAATTAGAAACAGAGAACAGGGGGAGTAAGGGGAACACAGCAACTGTTTAATTAGAAACAGTGAACAGGGGGAGTAAGGGGAACACAGTAACTGTTTAATTAGAATCAGAGAACAGGGGGAGAAAGGGGAACACAGTAACTGTTTAATTAGAAACAGAGAACAGGCGGAGTAAGGGGAACACTGTAACTGTTTAATTAGAAACAGTTCACAGGGGGAGTAAGGGGAACACAGTAACTGTTTAATTAGAAACAGTGAAAAGGGGGACTAAGGGGAACACAGTAACTGTTTAATTAGAAACAGAGAACGGGGGAGTAAGGGGAGCACAGTAACAGTTTAATTAGAAACAGTGAACAGGGGGAGTAAGGGGAACACAGTAACTGTTTAATTAGAAACAGTGAACAGGGGGAGTAGGGTAACACAGTAACTGTTTAATTAGAAACAGTGAACAGGGGAAATAAGGGGAACACAGTAACTGTTTAATTAGAAACAGAGCACGGGGGAAGTAAGGGGAACACAGAAACTGTTCAATTAGTAACAGAAAACAGGGGGAGTAAGGGGAACACAGTAACTGTATCATTAGAAACAGAGAACAGGGGGAGTAAGGGGAACACAGTAACTGTTTAATTAGAAACAGAGTACAGGGGAAGTTAGGGGAACACGGTAACTGTTTAATTAGAAACAGTGAACAGGGGAAGTAAGGGGAACACAGTAACTGTTTACTTAGAAACAGAGAACAGGGGAAGTAAGGGGAACACAGTAACTGTTTTATTAGAAACAGTGAAAAGGGGAGTAAGGGGAACACAGTAACTGTTTAATTAGAAACAGTGAACAGGGGGAGTAAGGGGAACACAGTAACTGTTTAATTTGAAACAGTGAACAGGGGGAGTAGGGTAACACAGTAACTGTTTAATTAGAAACAGTGAACAGGGGGAGAGAGGGGAACACAGTAACTGTTTAATTAGAAACAGTGAACAGGGGAAGTAAGGGGAACACACTAACTGTTTAATTAGAAACAGAGAACAGGGGGTGTAAGGGGAAAACGGTAACTGCTTAATTAGAAACAGTGAACAGAGGTAGGACGGGGAACACAGTAACTGTTTAATTAGAAACAGAGGACAGGGGAAGTAAGGGGAACACAGTAACTGTTTAATTAGAAACAGAGAGCAGTGGGAGTAAGGGGAACACAGTAACTGTTTAATTAGGAACAGTGAACAGGGGGAGTAAGGGGAACACAGTAAATGTTTAATTAGAAACAGTGAGCAGGGGGAGTAAGGGGAACACAGTAACTGTTTAATTAGAAACTGAGAACAGGGGGAGTAATGGGAACACAGTAACTGTTTAATTAGAAACAGAGAACGGGGGAGTAAGGGGAACACGGTAACTGTTTAATTAGAAACAGTGAACAGGGGAAGTAAGGGGAACACGGTAACTGTTTAATTAGAAACAGTGATCAGGGGGAGTAAGGGGAACACAGTAACTGTTTAATTAGAAACAGAGAACAGGGGAAGGGGAACACAGTAACTGTTTAATTAGAAACAGAGAACAGGGGGAGTAAGGGGAACACAGCAACTGTTTAATTAGAAACAGAGAACAGGGGGAGTAAGGGGAACACAGTAACTGTTTAATTAGAAACAGAGAACTGGGGGAGTAAGGGGAAAACAGCAACTGTTTAATTAGAAACAGTGAACAGGGGGAGTAAGGGGAACACAGTAACTGTTTAATTAGAATCAGAGAACAGGGGGAGAAAGGGGAACAAAGTAACTGTTTAATTAGAAACAGAGAATAGGGGAAGTAAGGGGAACACAGTAACTGTTTAATTAGAAACAGAGAACAGGCGGAGCAAGGGGAACACTGTAACTGTTTAATTAGAAACAGTTCACAGGGGGAGTAAGGGGAACACAGTAACTGTTTAATTAGAAACTGTGAAAAGGGGGAGTAAGGGGAACACAGTAACTGTTTAATTAGAAACAGAGAACAGGGGGAGTAAGGGGAGCACAGTAACAGTTTAATTAAAAACAGTGAACAGGGGGAGTAAGGGGAACACAGTTACTGTTTAATTAGAAACAGAGGACAGGGGAAGTAAGGGGAACACAGTAACTGTTTAATTAGAAACAGAGAACAGGGGAAGTAAGGGGAACACAGTAACTGTTTAATTAGAAACAGAGAGCAGTGGGAGTAAGGGGAACACAGTAACTGTTTAATTAGAAACAGTGAACAGGGGGAGTCAGGGGAAAACAGTAACTTTTTAATTAGAAACAGAGAACAGGGGGAGTAAGGGGAACACAGTAACTGTTTAATTAGAAACAGAGAGCAGTGGGAGTAAGGGGAACACAGTAATTGTTTAATTAGGAACAGTGAACAGGGGGAGTAAGTGGAACACAGTAACTGTTTAATTAGGAACAGTGAACAGGGGGAGTAAGGGGAACACAGTAACTGTTTAATTAGAAACAGAGAACAGGGGGAGTAAGGGAACACAGTAACTGTTTAATTAGAAACAGAGAGCAGTGGGAGTAAGGGGAACACAGTAACAGTTTAATTAGAAACAGTGAACAGGGGGAGTAAGGGGAAAACAGTAACTGTTGAATTAGAAACAGTGAACAGGGGAAGTAAGGGGAACACAGCAACTGTTTAATTAGAAACAGTGAACAGGGGGAGTAAGGGGAACACAGTAACTGTTTAATTAGAAACAGAGAACAGGGGAAGTAATGGGAACACAGTAACTGTTTAATTAGAAACAGTGAACAGGGGGAGTAAGGGGAACACTGTAACTGTTTAATTAGAAGCAGTGAACAGGGGAAGTAAGGGGAACACAGTAACTGTTTTATTAGAAACAGAGAACAGGGGGAGTAAGTGGAACACAGTAACTGTTTAATTAGAAACAGTGAACAGGGGAAGTAAGGGGAACACAGTAACTGTTTTATTAGAAACAGAGAACAGGGGTAGTAAGCGGAACACTGTAACTGTTTTATTAGAAACAGTAAACAGGGGAAGTAAGGGGAACACAGTAACTGTTTAATTAGAAACAGTGAACAGGGGGAGTAAGGGGAACACAGTAATTGTTTAAATAGAAAGAGTGAACAGGGGAAGTAAGGGGAACACAATAACTGTTTAATTAGAAACAGTGAACAGGGGAAGTAAGGGGAACACACTAACTGTTTAATTAGAAACAGAGACCGGGGGAAGTACGGGGAACACATTAACTGTTTAATTAGAAGCAGGGAACAGGGGGAGTAAGGGGAACACAGTAACTGTTTAATTAGAAACAGTGAACAGGGGGAGTAGGATAACACAGTAACTGTTTAATTAGAAACAGTGAACAGGGGAGTAAGGGGAACACAGTAACTGTTTAATTAGAAACAGTGAACAGGGGAAGTAAGGGGAACACAGTAACTGTTTAATTAGAAACAGAGAACAGGGGGAGTAAGGGGAAAACGGTAACTGTTTAATTAGAAACAGTGAACAGAGGTAGGACGGGGAACACAGCAGCTGTTTAATTAGAAACAGAGGACAGGGGAAGTAAGGGGAACACAGTAACTGTTTAATTAGAAACAGTGAGCAGTGGGAGTAAGGGGAACACAGTAACTGTTTAATTAGGAACAGTGAACAGGGGGAGTAAGGGGAACACAGTAACTGTTTAATTAGGAACAGTGAACAGGGGGAGTCAGGGGAACACAGTAACTGTTTAATTAGAAACAGTGAACAGGGGGAGTAAGGGGAAAACAGTAACTGTTTAATTAGAAACAGTGAACAGGGGAAGTAAGGGGAACACAGTAAATGTTTAATTAGGAACAGTGAACAGGGGGAGTAAGGGGAACACAGTAACTGTTTAATTAGAAGCTGAGAACAGGGGGAGTAATGGGAACACAGTAACTGTTTAATTAGAAACAGAGAACGGGGGAGTAAGGGGAACACGGTAACTGTTTAATTCGAAACAGTGAACAGGGGAAGTAAGGGGAACACGGTAACTGTTTAATTAGAAACTGTGATCAGGGGGAGTAAGGGGAACACAGTAACTGTTTAATTAGAAACAGTGAACAGGGGGAGTAAGGGGAACACATTAACTGTTTAATTAGAAACAGAGAACAGGGGAAGTAAGGGGAACACACTAACTGTTTAATTAGAAACAGAGAACAGGGGGAGTAAGGGAAACACAGCAACTGTTTAATTAGAAACAGAGAACAGGGGGAGTAAGGGGAACACAGTAACTGTTTAATTAGAAACAGAGAACAGGGGGAGTAAGGGGAACACAGCAACTGCTTAATTAGAAACAGTGAACAGGGGGTGTAAGGGGAACACAGTAACTGTTTAATTAGAATCAGAGAACAGGGGGAGAAAGGGGAACACAGTAACTGTTTAATTAGAAACAGAGAACAGGGGAAGTAAGGGGAACACAGTAACTGTTTAATTAGAAACAGAGAACAGGCGGAGTAAGGGGAACACTGTAACTGTTTAATTAGAAACAGTTCACAGGGGGAGTAAGGGGAAAACAGCAACTGTTTAATTAGAAACAGTGAACAGGGGGAGTAAGGGGAACACAGTAACTGTTTAATTAGAATCAGAGAACAGGGGGAGAAAGGGGAACACACTAACTGTTTAATTCGAAACAGAGAACAGGGGGAGTAAGGGAAACACAGCAACTGTTTAATTAGAAACAGAGAACAGGGGAAGTAAGGGGAACACAGTAACTGTTTAATTAGAAACAGAGAACAGGCGGAGTAAGGGGAACACTGTAACTGTTTAATTAGAAACAGTTCACAGGGGGAGTAAGGGGAAAACAGTAACTGTTTAATTAGAAACAGTGAACAGGGGAAGTAAGGGGAACACAGTAACTGTTTAATTAGAAACAGTGAACAGGGGGTGTAAGGGGAAAACAGTAACTGTTTAATTAGAAACAGTGAACAGGGGAAGTAAGGGGAACACAGTAAATGATTAATTAGGAACAGTGAACAGGGGGAGTAAGGGGAACACAGTAACTGTTTAATTAGAAGCTGAGAACAGGGGGAGTAATGGGAACACAGTAACTGTTTAATTAGAAACAGAGAACGGGGGAGTAAGGGGAACACGGTAACTGTTTAATTCGAAACAGTGAACAGGGGAAGTAAAGGGAACACGGTAACTGTTTAATTAGAAACAGTGATCAGGGGGAGTAAGGGGAACACAGTAACTGTTTAATTACAAACAGTGAACAGGGGGAGTAAGGGGAACACAGTAACTGTTTAATTAGAAACAGAGAACAGGGGAAGTAAGGGGAACACACTAACTGTTTAATTAGAAACAGAGAACAGGGGGAGTAAGGGAAACACAGCAACTGTTTAATTAGAAACAGAGAACAGGGGGAGTAAGGGGAACACAGTAACTGTTTAATTAGAAACAGAGAACAGGGGAATAAGGGGAACACAGCAACTGCTTAATTAGAAACAGTGAACAGGGGGTGTAAGGGGAACACAGTAACTGTTTAATTAGAATCAGAGAACAGGGGGAGAAAGGGGAACACAGTAACTGTTTAATTAGAAACAGAGAACAGGGGAAGTAAGGGGAACACAGTAACTGTTTAATTAGAAACAGAGAACAGGCGGAGTAAGGGGAACACTGTAACTGTTTAATTAGAAACAGTTCACAGGGGGAGTAAGGGGAACACAGTAACTGTTTAATTAGAAACTGTGAAAAGGGTGAGTAAGGGGAACACAGTAACTGTTTAATTAGAAACAGAGAACAGGGGGAGTAAGGGGAGCACAGTAACAGTTTAATTAAAAACAGTGAACAGGGGGAGTAAGGGGAACACAGTAACTGTTTAATTAGAAACAGAGGACAGGGGAAGTAAGGGGAACACAGTAACTGTTTAATTAGAAACAGAGAACAGGGGAAGTAAGGGGAACACAGTAACTGTTTAATTAGAAACAGAGAGCAGTGGGAGTAAGGGGAACACAGTAACTGTTTAATTAGAAACAGTGAACAGGGGGAGTCAGGGGAACACAGTAACTGTTTAATTAGAAACAGAGAACAGGGGGAGTAAGGGGAACACAGTAACTGTTTAATTAGAAACAGAGAGCAGTGGGAGTAAGGGGAACACAGTAATTGTTTAATTAGGAACAGTGAACAGGGGGAGTAAGGGGAACACAGTAACTGTTTAATTAGGAACAGTGAACAGGGGGAGTAAGGGGAACACAGTAACTGTTCAATTAGAATCAGAGAACAGGGGGAGAAAGGGGAACACAGTAACTGTTTAATTAGAAACAGAGAGCAGTGGGAGTAAGGGGAACACAATAACTGTTTAATTAGGAACAGTGAACAGGGGGAGTAAGGGGAACACAGTAACTGTTTAATTAGAAACAGAGAACAGGGGGAGTAAGGGAACACAGTAACTGTTTAATTAGAAACAGAGAGCAGTGGGAGTAAGGGGAACACAGTAACTGTTTAATTAGAAACAGTGAACAGGGGAAGTAAGGGGAACACAGCAACTGTTTAATTAGAAACAGTGAACAGGGGGAGTAAGGGGAACACAGTAACTGTTTAATTAGAAACAGAGAACAGGGGAAGTAATGGGAACACAGTAACTGTTTAATTAGAAACAGTGAACAGGGGGAGTAAGGGGAACACTGTAACTGTTTAATTAGAAACAGTGAACAGGGGAAGTAAGGGGAACACAGTAACTGTTTTATTAGAAACAGAGAACAGGTGGAGTAAGGGGAACACAGTAACTGTTTAATTAGAAACAGTGAACAGGGGAAGTAAGGGGAACACAGTAACTGTTTTATTAGAAACAGAGAACAGGGGGAGTAAGGGGAACACTGTAACTGTTTCATTAGAAACAGTGAACAGGTGGAGTAAGGGGATCACAGTAACTGTTTAATTAGAAACAGTAAACAGGGGAAGTAAGGGGAACACAGTAACTGTTTAATTAGAAACAGTGAACAGGGGGAGTAAGGGGAACACAGTAACTGTTTAATTAGAAAGAGTGAACAGGGGAAGTAAGGGGAACACAATAACTGTTTAATTAGAAACAGTGAACAGGGGAAGTAAGGGGAACACCGTAACTGTTTAATTAGAAACAGAGACCGGGGGAAGTAAGGGGAAAACAGTAACGGTTCAATTAGAAACAGAGAACAGGGGGAGTAAGGGGAACACAGTAACTGTTTAATTAGAAACAGAGAACATGGGGGAGTAAGGGGAACACAGTAACTGTTTAATTAGAAACAGAGGACATGGGAAGTAAGGGGAAGACTGTAACTGTTTAATTAGAAACAGTGAACAGGGGAAGTAAGGGGAACACAGTAACTGTTTAATTAGAAACAGAGAACAGGGGAAATAAGGGGAACACAGAAACTGTTTAATTAGAAACAGTGAACAGGGGAAGTAAGGGGAACACAGTAACTTTTTAATTAGAAACAGTGAACAGGGGGAGTAAGGGGAATGCAGTAACTGTTTAATTAGAAACAGAGAACAGGGGAAGTAAGGGGAACACAATAACTGTTTAATTAGAAACAGTGAACAAGGGAAGTAAGGGGAACACGATAACTGTTTAATTAGAAACAGAGAACAGGGGAAGTAAGGGGAACACAGTCACTGTTTAATTAGAAACAGAGGACAGGGGGAGTAAGGGGAACACGGTAACTGTTTAATTAGAAACAGTGAACAGAGGGAGTACGGGGAACACAGTAACTGTTTAATTAGAAGCAGAGGACAGGGGAAGTAAGGGGAACACAGTAACTGTATAATTAGAAACATTGAACAGGGGAGTAAGGGGAACTCAGTAACTGTTTAATTAGAAACAGTGAACGGGGGAGTAAGGGGAAAACAGTAACTGTTCAATTAGAAACAGTGAACAGGGGAAGTAAGGGGAACACAGTAACTTTTTAATTAGAAACAGTGAACAGGGGGAGTAAGGGGAACACAGTAACTGTTTAATTAGAAACAGAGAAGAGAGGGAGTAAGGGGAACACAGTAAATGTTTAATTAGAAACAGTGAACAGGGTGATTAAGGGGAACACAGTAACTGTTTAATTAGAAACTGTGAACAGGGGGAGTAAGGGGAACACAGTAACTGTTTAATAAGCAACAGTGAACAGAGGGAGTAAGGGGAACACAGTAACTGTTTAATTAGCAACAGTGAACAGAGGGAGTAAGGGGAACACAGTAACTGTTTAATTAGAGCCAGAGAACAGGGGGAGTAAGGGGAACACATTAACTGTTTAATTAGAAACAGTGAACAGGGGAAGTAATGGGAACACAGTAACTGTTTAATTAGAAACAGTGAACATGGGAAGTAAGGAGAACACAGTAACTGTTTAATTAGAAACAGTGAACAGGGGATGTAAGGGGAACACAGTAACTGTTTAATTAGACACACTGAGCAGGGGAAGTAAGCGGAACACAGTAAATCTTTAATTACAAACAGAACATGGTGAGTAAGGGGAACACAGTTACTGTTTAATTAGACAAACTGAGCAGGGGAAGTAAGCGGAACACAGAAACTCTTTAATTAGAAGCAGAACATGGTGAGTAAGGGGAACACAGTAACTGTTTAATTAGAAACAGTGAACAGGGGGAGTAAGGGGAACACAATAACTGTTTAATTAGAAACAGTGAACAGGGGGAGTAAGGGGAACACAGTAACTGTTTATTTATAAACAGTGAAGAGGGGAAGTAATGGGAACACAGTAACTGTTTAATTAGAAACAGTGAACAGGGGGAGTAAGGGGAACACAGTAACTGTTTAATTAGAAACAGAAAACAGGGGGAGTAAGGGGAGCACACTAACAGTTTAATTAGAAACAGTGAACAGGTGGAGTAAGGGGAACACAGTAACTGTTCAATTAGAAACAGTGAAAAGGGGGAGTAAGCGGAACACAGTAACTGTTTAATTAGAAACAGTGAACAGGGGAAGTAAGCGGAACACAGTAACACTTTAATTAGAAACAGAGAACGGGGGATGTAAGGGGGACACAGTATCTGTTTAATTAGAAACAGAGATCAGGGGGAGTAAGGGGAACACAGTAACTGTTTAATTAGAAACAGAGAACAGGGGGAGTTAGGGGAACACAGTAACTGTTTAATTAGAAACAGAGGACAGGGGAAGTAAGGGGAACACAGTAACTGTTTAATTAGAAACAGTGAACAGGGGGAGTAAGGGGAACACAGTAACTGTTTAATTAGAAACAGTGAACAGGGGGAGTAAGGGGAACACAGTAACTGTTTAATTAGAAACAGTGAACAGGGGAAGTAAGGGGAACACAGAAACTGTTTAATTAGAAACAGTGAACAGGGGAAGTAAGGGGAACACAGTAACTGTTTAATTAGAAACAGTGGACAGGGGGAGTAAGGGGAACACAGTAACTGTTTAATTAGAAACAGAGAACAGGGGGAGTAAGGGGAACACAGTAACTGTTTAATTAGAAATAGTGAGCAGGGGGAGTAAGGGGAACACAGTAACTGTTTAATTAGAAACAGTGAACAGGGGGAGTAAGGGGAACACAGTCACTGTTTAATTAGAAACAGTGAACAGGGGAAGTAAGGGGAACACAGTAACTGTTTAATTAGAAACAGAGAACAGGGGGAGGAAGGGGAACACAGTAACTGTTTAATTAGAAACAGTGAACAGTGGAAGTAACGGGAACAAAGTAACTGTTTAAATAGAAACAACGAACAGGGGCAGTAAGGGGAACACAGTAACTGTTTAATTAGAATCAGTGAACTGAGGGAGTAAGGGGAACACAGTAACTGTTAAATTAGAAACAGAGAACGGGGAAGTAAGGGGAACACAGTAACTGTTTAATTAGACACACTGAGCAGGGGAAGTAAGCGGAACACAGTAACTCTTTAATTAGAAACAGAACATGGTGAGTAAGGGGAACACAGTAACTGTTTAATTAGAAACAGTGAACAGGGGAAGTAAGGGGAACACAGTAACTGTTTAATTAGAAACAGTGAACAGAGGGAGTAAGGGGAACACAGTAACTGTTTAATTAGAAATAGAGGACAGGGGAAGTAAGGGGAACACAGTAAATGTTTAATTAGAAACAGTGAACAGGGGGTCTAAGGGGAACACAGTAACTGTTTACTTAGAAACAGTGAACAGGGGGAGTAAGGGGAACACAGTAAATGTTTAATTAGAAACAGCGAACAGGGGAAGTAATGGGAACACAGTAACTGTTTAATTAGAAACAGTGAACAGGGGAAGTAAGGGGAACACAGTAACTGTTTAATTAGAAACAGTGAACAGTGGAAGTAAGGGGAACACAGTAACTGTTTAATTAGTCACACTGAGCAGGGGAAGTAAGCGGAACACAGTAAATCTTTAATTACAAACAGAACATGGTGAGTAAGGGGAACACAGTTACTGTTTAATTAGACACACTGAGCAGGGGAAGTAAGCGGAACACAGAAACTCTTTAATTAGAAGCAGGACATGGTGAGTAAGGGGAACACAGTAACTGTTTAATTAGAATCAGTGAACAGGGGGAGTAAGGGGAACACAATAACTGTTTAATTAGAAACAGTGATCAGGGGGAGTAAGGGGAACACAGTAACTTTTTATTTCGAAACAGTGAAGAGGGGAAGTAATGGGAACACAGTAACTGTTTAAATAGAAACAGTGAACAGGGGGAGTAAGGGGAACGCAGTAACTGTTTAATTAGAAACAGAAAACAGGGGGAGGAAGGGGAGCACACTCACAGTTTAATTCGAAACAGTGAACAGGTGGAGTAAGGGGAACACAGTAACTGTTCAATTAGAAACAGTGAAAAGGGGGAGTAAGCGGAACACAGTAACTGTTTAATTAGAAACAGTGAACAGGGGAAGTAAGCGGAACACAGTAACAGTTTAATTAGAAACAGAGAACGGGGGATGTAAGGGGGACACAGTATCTGTTTAATTAGAAACAGAGATCGGGGGAGTAAGGTTAACACAGTAACTGTTTAATTAGAAACAGAGAACAGGGGGAGTAAGGGGAACACAGTAACTGTTTAATTAGAAACAGTGAACAGGGGGAGTAAGGGGAACACAGTAACTGTTTAATTAGAAACAGAGAACAGGGGGAGTAAGAGGAACACAGTCACTGTTTAATTAGAAACAGAGAACAGGGGAAGTAAGGGGAACACAATAACTGTTTAATTAGAAACAGTGAACAAGGGAAGTAAGGGGAACACGGTAACTGTTTAATTAGAAACAGAGAGCAGTGGGAGTAAGGGGAACACAGTAATTGTTTAATTAGGAACAGTGAACAGGGGGAGTAAGGGGAACGCAGTAACTGTTTAATTAGGAACAGTGAACAGGGGGAGTAAGGGGAACACAGTAACTGTTTAATTAGAATCAGTGAACAGGGGGAGTAAGGGGAACACAGTAACTGTTTAATTAGAAACAGAGAGCAGTGGGAGTAAGGGGAACACAATAATTGTTTAGTTAGGAAAAGTGAACAGGGGGAGCAAGGGGAACACAGTAACTGTTTAATTAGAAACAGAGAACAGGGGGAGTAAGGGAACACAGTAACTGTTTAATTAGAAACAGAGAGCAGTGGGAGTAAGGGGAACACAGTAACTGTTTAATTAGAAACAGTGAACAGGGGGAGTAAGGGGAAAACAGTAACTGTTGAATTAGAAACAGTGAACAGGGGAAGTAAGGGGAACACAGCAACTGTTTAATTAGAAACAGTGAACAGGGGGTGTAAGGGGAACACAGTAACTGTTTAATTAGAAACAGAGAACAGGGGAAGTAATGGGAACACAGTAACTGTTTAATTAGAAACAGTGAACAGGGGGAGTAAGGGGAACACTGTAACTGTTTAATTAGAAACAGTGAACAGGGGAAGTAAGGGGAACACAGTAACTGTTTCATTAGAAAAAGAGAACAGGGGGAGTAAGGGGAACACAGTAACTGTTTAATTAGAAACAGTGAACAGGGGAAGTAAGGGGAACACAGTAACTGTTTTATTAGAAACAGAGAACAGGGGGAGTAAGGGGAACACTGTAACTGTTTAATTAGAAACAGTGAACAGGGGGAGTAAGGGGAACACAGTAACTGTTTAATTAGATAGAGTGAACAGGGGAAGTAAGGGGAACACAATAACTGTTTAATTAGAAACAGTGAACAGGGGAAGTAAGGGGAACACAGTAACTGTTTAATTAGAAACAGAGACCAGGGGAAGTAAGGGGAACACAGTAACGGTTCAATTAGAAACAGAGAACAGGGGGAGTAAGGGGAACACAGTAACTGTTTAATTAGAAACAGAGAACATGGGGGAGTAAGGGGAACACAGTAACTGTTTAATTAGAAACAGAGGACAGGGGAAGTAAGGGGAACACTGTAACTGTTTAATTAGAAACAGTGAACAGGGGAAGTAAGGGGAACACAGTAACTGTTTAATTAGAAACAGAGAACAGGGGAAGTAAGAGGAATACAGAAACTGTTTAATTAGAAACAGTGAACAGGGGAAGTAAGGGGAACACAGTTACTTTTTAATTAGAAACAGTGAACAGGGGGAGTAAGGGGAACACAGTAACTGTTTAATTAGAAACAGAGAACAGGGGGAGTAAGTGGAACACAGTAACTGTTTAATTAGAAACAGAGAACAGGGGAAGTAAGGGGAACACAATAACTGTTTAATTAGAAACAGTGAACAAGGGAAGTAAGGGGAACACGGTAACTGTTTAATTAGAAACAGAGAACAGGGGAAGTAAGGGAACACAGTCACTGTTAAATTAGAAACAGAGAACGGGGGAGTAAGGGGAACACGGTAACTTTTTAATTAGAAACAGTGAACAGAGGGAGTACGGGGAACACAGTAACAGTTTAATTAGAAGCAGAGGACAGGGGAAGTAAGGGGAACACAGTAACTTTTTAATTAGAAACAGTGAACAGGGGGAGTAAGGTGAACACAGTAACTGTTTAATTAGAAACAGTGAACAGGGGAAGTAAGGGGAACACAGTAACTGTTTAATTAGAAACAGAGAACAGGGGAAGTAAGGGGAACACAGTAATTGTTTAATTAGAAACAGAGAACAGGGGGTGTAAGGGGAACACATTAACTGTTTAATTAGAAACAGTGAACAGGGGGAGTAAGGGCAACACAATAACTGTTTAATTAGAAACAGCGAACAGGAGGAGGAAGGGGAACACAGTAACTGTTTAATTAGAAACAGTGAACAGTGGAAGTAACGGGAACAAAGTAACTGTTTAAATAGAAACAGCGAACAGGGGCAGTAAGGGGAACACAGTAACTGTTTAATTAGAATCAGTGAACTGAGGGAGTAAGGGGAACACAGTAACTGTTAAATTAGAAACAGAGAACGGGGAAGTAAGGGGAACACAGTAACTGTTTAATTAGACACACTGAGCAGGGGAAGTAAGCGGAACACAGTAACTCTTTAATTAGAAACAGAACATGGTGAGTAAGGGGAACACAGTGACTGTTTAATTAGAAACAGTGAACAGGGGAAGTAAGGGGAACACAGTGACTGTTTAATTAGAATAAGTGAACAGGGGGAGTAAGGGGAACGTATTAACTGTTTAATTAGAAACAGAGAATAGGGGGAGTAAGGGGAACACAGTAACTGTTTAATTAGAAACAGTGAACAGGGGGAGTAAGGGGAACACAGTAACTGTTTAATTAGAAAGAGAGAACAGGGTGAGTAAGGGGAACACTGTAACTCTTTAATTAGAAACAGAGAACAGGGGAAGTAAGGGGAACACAGTAACTGTTTGATTAGAAACAGTGAACAGGGGAAGTAAGGGGAAAACAGTAAGGGCTAGATTTTCAGTTGCTTGCGCCAGCAGTTAGCGCCTTAAGAGAAGTGATGTTCGGGCGCTATGCGTGTAGCGCCCGGGCGCAGCGCAGTTTGCGCCCCGCCCCAAATTTAGTTGCCCGCTAGCGCTGGCGCAAAGTTTAGCGGCAGCCCGGATGCGCGCGCAGAAAATGACGTCACATCCTCGTGCAACGCCCTTTGGCCGCCCCGAATCCAAACTTCAGTCGGACCGCCCCATTGTGCGGCTGGCGTCCAGAGCGTTTGTAAAATGGAACGCAACACACCCTGGGGAGCGCAAATTAAAGGGCACTCCTCCTGCACTATAAAAGGCAGTCTGCATGTGTTGTGTGGAAGGATCCAGTGTGTTGTTGTGAACGGTGTATTTATGTTTCCCACCAACACCTCCTCCTCCTCCTCCTCCTCCTCCTCCTCCTCCCCAGACTCTGCCTTTGAAAAAAACACATGCACCCTTCCCCTTTAAGAGCTCACTGGCACCAGAGTGTCTGCCGTGCGCTGCGCCTGAGCTCGGGTGTTGCGCTCAGCACCGCCGGCTTAGCGCCTAAAGATAGTAGTGGAACGCCTCTTTTAGCGCTCCACCAACCTCTTAGGGCGAAGCCACTGAATTTCCGGCAACGGGGCGCTACTTTGGGGCGGGCGCTAACTTCAGGCGGGCGCTAAGGTTAGCGCCCCAAAACTGTCTATACTGAAAATCTAGCCTTTACTGTGTTCCCCTTACTCCCCATGTTCTCTGTTTCTAATTAAACAGTTACTGTGTTCCCCTTACTCCCCCTATTCACTGTTTCTAATTAAACAGTTACTGTATTCCCCTTACTCCCCCTGTTCTCTGTTTCTAATTAAACAGTTACTGTGTTCCCCTTACTCCCCCTGTTCACTGTTTCTAATTAAACAGTTACTGTGTTCCCCTTACTCCCCCTGTTCTCTGTTTCTAATTAAACAGTTACTGTGTTCCCTGATCCCCCTGTTCTCTGTTTCTAATTAAACAGTTACTGTGTTCCCCTTACTCCCCCTGTTCTCTGTATCTAATTAAACAGTTACAGTGTTCCCCTTACTCCCCCTGTTCACTGTTTCTAATTAAAAAGTTACAGTGTTCCCCTTACTCCCCCGTTCACTGTTTCTAATTAAACAATTACTGTGTTCCCGTTACACCCCTTGTTCACTGTTTCTAATTAAACAGTTACTGTGTTCCCCTTACTCCCCCTGTTCTCTGTATCTAATTAAACAGTTACAGTGTTCCCCTTACTCCCCCTGTTCACTGTTTCTAATTAAAAAGTTACATTGTTCCCCTTACTCCCCCGTTCACTGTTTCTAATTAAACAATTACTGTGTTCCCGTTAACCCCTTGTTCACTGTTTCTAATTAAACAATTACTGTGTTCCCATTACACCCACTGTTCACTGTTTCTAATTAAACAGTTACTGTGTTCCCCTTACTTCCACTGTTCACTGTTTCTAATTAAACAGCTACTGTTTTCACCTTACTCCCCCTGTTCACTGTTTCTAATTAAACAGTTACTGTGTTCCCCTTACTTCCCCTGTTCTCTGTTTCTAATTTAACAGTTACTGTGTTCCCCTTACTCCCCCTGTTCTCTGTTTCTAATTAAACAGTTACTGTGATCCCCTTACTCCCCCTGTTCACTGTTTCTAATTAAACTTTGACTGTGTTCCCCTTACTTCCCCTGTTCACTGTTTCTAATTAAACAGTTACTGTGTTCCCCTTACACCCCCTGTTCTCTTTTTCTAATTAAACAGTAACTGTGTTCCCCTTACTCCCAATGTTCTCTGTTTCTAATTAAAAAGTTACTGTGTTCGCCTTACTCCCCCTGTTCACTGCTTCTAATTAAACAGTTACTGTGTTCCCCTTACTCCCCCTGTTCACTGTTTCTAATTAAAGAGTAACTTTGTTCCCCTTACTTCCCCTGTTCTCTGTTTCTAATTAAACAGTTACTGTGTTCCCCTTACTTCCCCCGTTCACTGTTTCTAATTAAACAGTTACTTTGTTACCCTTACTCCCCCTCTGTTTGTAATTAATAGTTCCTGTGCTCCCCTTACATCCACTGTTCACTGTTTCTAATAACCAGTTACCGTGTTCCCTTTACTTCCCCTGTTCACTGTTTCTAATTAAACAGTTACTGTGTTCCCCTTACTCCCCCTGTTCTCTGTTTCTAATTAAACAGTTACTGTGTTCCCCTTACTCCCCCTGTTCACTGTTTCTAATTAAACAGTTACTTTGTTCCGCTTCCTCCCCCTGTTCACTGTTTCTAATTAAACAGTTATTGTGTTCCACTTACTCCCCCTGTTCTCTGTTTCTAATTAAACAGTTACTGTGTTCCCCTTACTCCCCCTGTTCACTGTTTCCAAGTAAACAGTTACTCTGTTCCCCTTAATCCCCCTGTTCTCTGTTTCTAATGAAACAGTTACTGTGTTCCCTTATCCCCCTGTTCTCTGCTTCTAATTCAACAGTTACTGTGTTCCCCTTACTTCCCCGGTTCACTGTTTCTAATTGAACAGTTACTGTGTTCCCCTTACACCCCCTGTTCTCTGTTTCTAATTAAAATGTTACTGTGTTCACCTTACTCCCCCTGTTCACTGTTTCTAATTAAACAGTTACCGTGTTCCCCTTACTCCCCCTGTTCACTGTTTCTAATTAAGCAGTTACCGTGTTCACCGTACTCCCCCTGTTCACTGTTTCTAATTAAACAGTTACTGTGTTCCCCTTACTCCCCCTGTTCACTGTTTCTAATTAAACAGTTACTGTGTTCCCCTTACTCCCCCTGTTCACTGTTTCTAATTAAACAGTTACTGTATTCCCCTTACTCCCCCTGTTCTCTGTTTCTAATTGAACAGTTACTGTGTTCCCCTTACTCCCCCTGTTCACTGTTTCTAATTAAACAGTTACTGTGTTCCCCTTACTCCCCCTGTTCTCTGTTTCTAATTAAACAGTTACTGTGTTCCCCTTACTCCCACTGTTCTCTGATTCTAATTAAACAGTTACTGTGTTCCCCTTACTTGCCCTGTTCTCTGTTTCTAATTAAACAGTTACTGTGTTCCCCTAACTCCCCCTGTTCACTGTTTCTAATTTAACAGTTACTGTGTTCCCCTTACTCCCCCTGTTCACTGTTTCTAATTAAAAAGTTACTGTGTTCACCTTACTCCCCCTGTTCACTGTTTCTAATTAAACAGTGACTGTGTTCCACTTACTCCACCTGTTCACTGTTTCTAATTAAACAGTTACTGTGTTCCCCTTACTCCCCCTGTTCTGTTTCTAATTAAACAGTTACTGTGTTCCCTTATCCCCCTGTTCTCTGTTTCTAATTAAACAGTTACTGTGTTCCCCTTACTTGCCCTGTTCTCTGTTTCTAATTAAACTGTTACTGTGTTCCCCTTACTCCCCCTGTTCTCTGTATCTAATTAAACAGTTACAGTGTTCCCTTTACTCCCCCTGTTCACTGTTTCTAATTAAAAAGTTACAGTGTTCCCCTTACTCCCCCATTCACTGTTTCTAATGAAACAATTACTGTGTTCCCGTTACACCCCTTGTTCACTGTTTCTAATTAAACAATTACTGTGTTCCCCTTACACCCCCTGTTCACTGTTTCTAATTAAACAGTTACTGTGTTCCCCTTACTTCCACTGTTCACTGTCTCTAATTAAACAGCTAGGGCTAGATTTTCAGTTGCTTGCGCCAGCAGTTAGCGCCTTAAGAGAAGTGATTTCCGGGCGCTATGCGTGTAGCGCCCGGGCGCAGCGCAGTTTGCGCCCCGCCCCAAATTAAGTTGCCCGTTAGCGCCGGCGCAAAGTTTAGCGCCCGCCCGGATGCGCGCGCAGAAAATGACGTCACATCCTCGTGCAACGCCCTTTGGCCGCCCCGATTGCAAACTTCAGTCGGACCGCCCCATTGTGCGGCGGGCGGCCGGAGCGTTTGGAAAAAGGAACGCAACACAACCAGCGCGGGCCCCGGGGGGCGCTAATTAAAGGGAACGTCCTCTCCAGTATAAAGGCCATCCATTATTTCAGAAAACAGTCTTGTGCAACGCATTTCTGGAGACACAACAAGGAGGATAGCTAACTGGTTTCAAGCAGCAAGAGCCAGGTATTTTTGGACTCAGGCAACAGCGCTGCAAGTGGCCATTTGGAAATTAGAGTGTTTGCCAGGATTTGATGGGGGTTGCATGGGGTGCCAACGCGGAGCTGCAGCTCCATGTCCGTAGGGCTCGCAGACGCATTGTGAGAGGGGCAGCCCTGGCTAGAGGCAGAGGGGGCTACAGGCGTCGGCCACGTAGGCCTTACCCAGTCAGGCTATACCGCCAGCAGCGCTCCTACCTAAACATGAGTGCCGCGCGATGTGTTAAAAGGCTCCGATTCCGGAAGGGGGTGATTGCAGAGATCTGCCACCTGCTTCGCCGAGATCTGCGGCCAAAGCTCAGGTGCAGGACGTCTCTGTCGGTGGAAGTGAAGGTGACGGTGGCATTGAACTTCTATGCCACCGGCTCCTTCCAATACGCTGCTGGGGACATAGCAAACATCTCCCAGTACGGCGCGCATCGCTGCATCCGCCAGGTGACCGAAGCACTGTTCAGAAGGAGAAGCCAATTCATCTCCTTCCCCATGGCCCTGGAGAGCCAGCATCAGCGCGCATTGGGATTTTCCAGACTCGGGGAATTCCCCTTGGTGCAGGGCGCCATTGACTGTACGCATGTGGCTTTGCGGGCCCCTCTGGAGCATGGCGAGCAGTATCGCAACAGGAAGGGCTACCATTCTCTGAATGTGCAGCTGGTCTGTGACCACAAGCAGCGCATCATGGCAGTCAATGCCAGCTTCCCAGGCAGCAGCCACGATGCCTTTATCCTGCGGCAGAGTACTGTGCATGACATGTTCCAGGCACAGCCTCCCCCAAGAGGATGGCTACTCGGGGACAAAGGCTATCCTTTGTGCACCTGGCTCATGACCCCGCTCCGCGCGCCCAGGACCGCTGCTGAAGAGGCCTACAACGAGAGCCATCAAACCACCCGCAACATCATCGAGCTAACTATTGGGGTCCTCAAGCAGCGGTTCCGCTGCCTTGATCGCTCCGGAGGAGCTCTCCAGTATTCGCCGGACCGGGTCTCCCAATTTGTGGTGGTTTGCTGCATGCTACACAACCTGGCTATCCGCAGGACTCAGGCACTGCCACCTGACGTTGGACCAGCACCTCAGGAGGAGGAGCAGGAGGAGCATGAGGAGGAGGAGGAGGAGGAGGAGGAGGAGCAGGAGTACGTTCCCAGGAGGGAGCGACCAGGGCCAAGGGCCGCACGACGCCACCTTATTACACGGTACTTCTAAGCCCCCTGTCAGGGAATGGCCAGGGGCCATGAGGGAAGATGAATGCAGCCGCTCCGCAAGCCCTCAGCCGGCGAAGCCAACAAACACTAAGAAGAACAACCATGGAGACTGCATGAATAAAGATAATTTTTTATTAAACAAAAATGAGAAGCCCTTCCCACATGAATCCCCAAAAACAATAAACGGGCCCCACAAAAAGCCCAACAAACGACTCACTCCCACAAACTGGGGAGGAGCCACTCCACCTTTATTGAAACCGGGCCTCAACGTCGGCCTAACGCAAAAAAAAAGCCCTCCAAAAGCACAACCATGGGCAAAATAAAGATGGCCACCGCCATATTAAAGGAAAGCTGGCCACACCCTCTACTGAGTGGCCCGCGAGGGCGAGACCTTGCCCAGCATTTTGCCTCCCCTGCCCTGCCTGCTGCTCCTTCGCAAGCTCTGCCCAGTGGCTGCTGCGAGGCTGGGGGAAGGCGCCTGAGGCTCAGATGCCCTTCCGCCAGATGCCACTGGGGGGCGGCCTACACGGCGTTTGGGCCTCGAGGGGCCGTCTCCTGAGTGGCGCGCCTGAGCCTGGCCACCATCAGCTGCAGCCGCTTGCCCTTGACGCCCCAGAGGGGGAATGGCGGCGACGGATGGTGCAATGTGGGCCAGCTGGCGTCTGGGATGCGCTGGCTGGTGCTGTGGCGCGGTGGCACTCGGCCGGGCCCGCACTGCAGGATCCGCAGCAATCAGCCGACGGCCGGCTTGCTGGGATGGTCCAGCGCGGCGCCTGCCCTGGCGATGCCTGCCTGAGACAGCGCGTGTGGCAGCAGTGAGTGGCCCTCTGGTCCTGGTGTGCGCGCGCATCACATCCGCCAGGGTCTTGATGGCATCAGTTAGCATGCGGCCAGTCGCGGCAGTTGCTGCCCCGAACTCGCGCACACTGGTCGCCAGCGACTCGATGGCCTCAGGCATGCGCCCCACCACGCTCATGAGCTCCGTGTGGCGCCGGTCCGAGTCGTCGGCCATCTGATCGAGCTTCCGCACCTCCTCCGAAGTGAAGGTGTCCGGACTGGAGTCGCGACTCTCCCGCTGGGGAGGAGGGGGCCGAACTAGGGGACCCTTGCCGCGTTGGTGACGGCGAGTTTGCCGAGCAGCAGCACTCCCCTCTGATCCTTCCCCCCTTTGGGGGGAAGGCCGCGGGCCACGCGCACGGCTGCTGGGTGGCTGGACGCCACTGGTCCCAGAAGCTGCATTGCCCTGCGACAGTTCCTCCAGGCACTCGTCCAGTGAGGAGGTGTCGAGCATTTCCTCCTCTCCTGCGGGACGTGACTGTTCCCCCGAAGGTCCGGCTTGCTCCTCCTCCTCCTCCTGGTTGGAGGTGCTGTCACTGGCAGCCTCAGGGTCCTGGTCGTCACCAGCTGAAAGCAGGAATGCACAAGAGTAGCTTCAGAGTGAGGAGACGGCGTCAGCGAGGGAGTTAGGACTGGTGGGATTCAGCGCATTGGTGGGACAGTGGCAAAGGAGATAGCTCGGATGGGCCAGTGCGACGCGAGAGGGCCAAAAGGCGAGGTCCTTACCATTGCCGGGCAGTGGAGGGTCGGATACACCGCACGCTGTGGGGACAATCACACGTGCTCCCATGAGCACACACACGCGCTCCTCCAGCCGAGTGAGCTCCTGCAGCTTGGCGCGGCCACCCCTGGCACGGGCCTGGCGATTAAACGCTACTTTAGCCTGCAAGAGAAAGGACGGGCTGTAAGGGCGCAGTGAAGCCCTGATGTAGTGTGCACTGCCTCCCATGGTGGAATAGCTTGGACAGAGTGAAGCCCTGATGTAGTGTGCACTGCCTCCCATGGTGGAATAGCTTGGACAGAGTGAAGCCCTGATGTAGTGTGCACTGCCTCCCATGGTGGAATAGCTTGGACAGAGTGAAGCCCTGATGTAGTGTGCACTGCCTCCCATGGTGGAATAGCTTGGACAGAGTGAAGCCCTGATGTAGTGTGCACTGCCTCCCATGGTGGAATAGCTTGGACAGAGTGAAGCCCTGATGTAGTGTGCACTGCCTCCCATGGTGGAATAGCTTGGCCAAAGTGTAGAGTGCCGAATGGCCATTTGATGCTCATGACTGTCCCAATGCTGCTGGCTGAGGGCTGGCCAAAAGGACTTTCAGGTCCCTTTGCCCATCATGTCAGGTGTACATGCAAGAATGAGGAGGAGACTGGAAAGGCTACTCACCCTCACAATCCTGGTCAGATCGTTGTACTTCTTACGGCATTGTGTGTGGGTCCTGGGGGCCTCGCCGGTGAATGTCACCCTCTGGGCGATCTGCTTCCAGGCTTTGGTGTAGTCGTGGTGGGTTGGATTCCTCCCACTGTCTGGAAACAAGATCTTGCGCCTCACCTCCAGAGCTGTGAGCATGATGTCCAGATCACCCTCTGAGAAGCGCAGGGCACGCTGACGGGCCTTCTCTGGCGTTGCCATGACTCCCTGGGGCTGAGCAGTAGTGTTGAGGCCTCTTTGCAAGGCTGCATTGTGCAGGGCGTGGCAGCAGACTAATTCGTCCCTTCCCCCTTTAAGAGCTGGTCGGCACCACGGGGTCTGCTGTCAGTGCAAAAATGACCGCACCCGTGCTGCGCCCCGCCTGGGCGCTATCCCTCTGGACCGCCGGCTTAGCGCCTAAAGAGAGTAGTGGAACGCCTCTTTTAGCGCTCCACCAACCTCTTAGGGCGAAGCCACTGAATTCCCGGCAACGGGGCGCTACTTTGGGGCGGGCGCTAACTTCGGGCGGGCGCTAAAGCTAGCGCCCCAAAACTGCCTAAACTGAAAATCTAGCCCTAACTTTTTAATTAGAAACAGTGAACAGGGGGAGTAAGGGGAACACAGTAACTGTTTAATTAGAAGCAGAGAACAGGGGGATAAGGGAACACAGTAACTTTTTAATTAGAAACAGAGAACAGGGGGATTAAGGGGAACACAGTAACTGTTTAATTAGAAACAGTGAACAGGGGGAGTAAGGGGAACACAGTAACTGTTTAATTCAAACAGTGAACAGGGGGAGTATGGGGAATACAGTAACTGTTTAATTAGAAACAGTGAACAGGGAGAGTAAGTGGAACACAATAACTGTTTAATTAGAAAGAGTGAACAGGTGGAGTAAGCGGAACAAAGTAACTGTTTAATTAGAAACAGTGAACAGGGGGAGTAAGGGGAACACAGTTACTGTTTAATTAGAAACAGTGAACAGGGGGAGTAAGTGGAACACAGTAACTGTATAATTAGAAACAGTGAACAAAAGGAGTAAGGGGAACACAGTAACTGTTTAATTAGAAACAGTGAACAGGGGAAGTAAGGGGAACACAGTAACTGCTTAATTAGAAACAGTGAACAGGGGGAGTATGGGGAACACAGTAACTGTTAAGTTAGAAACAGAGAACAGGGGGAGTAAGGGGAACACAGTAACTGTTTATTAGAAACAGTGAACAATGGGAGTAAGTGGAACACAGTAACTGTTAAATTAGAAACAGAGAACAGGGGAAGTAAGGGGAACACAGTAACTGTTTAATTAGAAACAGTGAACAGGGGAGTCAGGGGAACACAGCAACTGTTTAATTTGAAACAGTGAAGAGGGGGAGTAAGGGGAACACAGTAACTGTTTAATTTGAAGCAGTGAACAGGGGAGTAAGGGGAACACAGTAAATGTTAAATTAGAAACAGAGAACAGGGGGAGTAAGGGGAACACAGTAACTGTTTAATTAGAATCAGAGAACAGGGGGAGTAAGGGGAACACAGAAACTGTTTAAATAGAAACAGTGAACAGGGGGAGTAAGGGGAACACAGTAACTGTTTAATTAGAAACAGTGAACAGGGGAAGTAAGGGGAACACAGTAACTGTTTAATTAGAACCAGTGAACAGGGGGAGTAAGGTGAACACAGTAACTGTTTAATTAGAAACAGTGAACAAGGGGTGTAAGGGGAACACAGTAATTGTTTAATTTAAAACAGTGAACAGGGGGAGTAAGGGGAACACGGTAACTGTTTAATTAGAAACAGTGAACAGGGGGAGTAAGGGGAACACATTAACTTTTTAATTAGAAACAGTGAACAGGGGGAGTAAGGGGAACACAGTAACTGTTTAATTAGATACGGAGAACAGGGGGAGTAAGGGGAACACAGTAACTGTTTAATTAGAAACAGAGAACAGGGCAAGTAAGGGGAACACAGTAACTGTTTAATTAGAAACAGAGAACAGGGGGATAAGGGAACACAGTAACTGTTTAATTAGAAACAGAGAACAGGGGGAGTAAGGGGAACACAGTAATTGTTTAATTAGAAACAGTGAATAGGGGGAGTAAGGGGAACACAGTAATTGTTTAATTAGAAACAGTGAACAGGGGGAGTAAGGGGAACACAGTAACTGTTTAATTAGAAACAGTGAACAGGGGGAGTAACGGGAACACGGTAACTGTTTAATTAGAAACAGTGAACAGGGGGAGTAAGGTGAACACAGTAACTTTTTAATTAGAAACAGTGAACAGGGGGAGTAAGGGGAACACAGTAACTGTTAAATTAGAAACAGAGAACAGGGGGAGTAAGGGGAACACAGGAACTGTTTAATTAGAATCAGAGAACAGGGGGAGTAAGGGGAGCACAGAAACTGTTTAATTAGAAACAGTGAACAGGGGGAGTAAGGTGAAAACATTAGCTGTTTAATTAGAAACAGTGAACAGTGGAAGTAAGGGGAACACAGTAACTGTTTAATTAGAAACAGTGAACAGGGTGAGTTCGGGGAACACAGTAATTGTTTAATTAGAAAGAGTGAACAGGGGGAGTAAGGGGAACACGGTAACTGTTTAATTAGAAACAGTGAACAGGGGGAGTAAGGGGAACACAGTTACTGTTTAATTAGATACAGAGAACAGGGGGAGTAAGGGGAACACAGTAACTGTTTAATTAGAAACAGAGAACAGGGCAAGTAAGGGGAACACAGTAACTGTTTAATTAGAAACAGAGAACAGGGAGATAAGGGAACACGGTAACTGTTTAATTAGAAACAGAGAACAGGGGGATAAGGGAAAACAGTAACTGTTTAATTAGAAACAGAGATCAGGGGGAGTAAGGGGAATACAGTAACTGTTTAATTAGAAACAGTGAATAGGTGGAGTAAGGGGAACACAGTAATTGTTTAATTAGAAACAGTGAACAGGGGGAGTAAGGGGAACACAGTAACTGTTTAATTAGAAACAGTAAACAGGGGGAGTAAGTGGAACACGGTAACTGTTTAATTAGAAACAGTGAACAGGGGGAGTAAGGGGAACACATTAACTGTTTAATTAGAAACAGTGAACAGGGGGAGTAAGGGGAACACAGTAACTGTTCAATCAGAAACAGAGAACAGGGGGAGTAAGGGGAACACAGTAACTGTTTAATTAGAAACAGTGAACAGGGGGAGTAAGGGGAACACAGTAACTGTTTAATTAGAAGCAGAGAACAGGGGGATAAGGGAACACAGTAACTGTTTCATTAGAAACAGAGAACAGGGGGAGTAAGGGGAACACAGTAACTGTTTAATTAGAAACAGAGAACAGGGGGAGTAAGGGGAACACAGTAACTGTTTAATTCAAACAGTGAACAGGGGGAGTAAGGGGAATACAGTAACTGTTTAATTAGAAACAGTGAACAGGGAGAGTAAGGGGAATACAGTAACTGTTTAATTAGAAACAGTGAACAGGGAGAGTAAGTGGAACACAATAACTGTTTAATTAGAAACAGTGAACAGGGGGAGTAAGCGGAACAAAGTAACTGTTTAATTAGAAACAGTGAACAGGGGGAGTAAGGTGAAGACAATAACTGTTTAATTAGAAACAGTGAACAGGGGGAGTAAGCGGAACAAAGTAACTGTTTAATTAGAAACAGTGAACAGGAGGAGTAAGGGGAACACAGTAACTGTTTAATTAGAAACAGAGAACAGGGGGAGTAAGGGAACACAGTAACTGTTTAATTAGAAACAGTGAACAGGGGGAGTAAGGGTAACACAGTAACTGGTTAACTAGAAACAGAAAACAGGGGAAGTAAGGGGAACACAGTAACTGTTTAATTAGAAACAGAGAACAGGGGGAGTAAGGGGAATACAGTAACTGTTTAATTAGAAACTGTGAATAGGGGGAGTAAGGGGAACACAGTAATTGTTTAATTAGAAACAGTGAACAGGGGGAGTAAGGGGAACACATTAACTGTTTAATTAGAAACAGTGAACAGGGGGAGTAAGGTGAACACGGTAACTGTTTAATTAGAAACAGTGAACAGGGGGAGTAAGGGGAACACAGTAACTTTTTAATTAGAAACTGTGAACAGGGGGAGTAAGGGGAACACAGTAACTGGTAAATTAGAAACAGAGAACAGGGGGAGTAAGGGGAACACAGTAACTGTTTAATTAGAATCAGAGAACAGGGGGAGTAAGGAGAACACATAAACTGTTTAATTAGAAAGAGTGAACGGGGTAGTAATGTGAAAACTGCAGCTGTTTAATTAGAAACAGTGAACAGTGGAAGTAAGGGGAACACGGTAACTGTTTAATTAGAAACAGTGAACAGGGGGAGTTAGAGGGAAAACAGTACCGGTTTAATTAGAAACAGTGAACAGGGGGAGTAAGGGGAACACGGTAACTGTTTAATTGGAAACAGTGAACAGGGGGAGTAAGGGGAACACAGTAACTTTTTAATTAGAAACAGTGAACAGGGGGAGTAAGGGGAACACAGTAACTGTTTAATTAGAAGCAGAGAACAGGGGGATAAGGGAACACAGTAACTGTTTCATTAGAAACAGAGAACAGGGGGAGTAAGGGGAACACAGTAACTGTTTAATTAGAAACAGAGAACAGGGGGATTAAGGGGAACACAGTAACTGTTTAATTAGAAACAGTGAACAGGGGGAGTAAGGGGAACACAGTAACTGTATAATTCAAACAGTGAACAGGGGGAGTAAGGGGAATACAGTAACTGTTTAATTAGAAACAGGGAACAGGGAGAGTAAGTGGAACACAATAACTGTTTAATTAGAAACAGTGAACAGGGGGAGTAAGCGGAACAAAGTAACTGTTTAATTAGAAACAGTGAACAGGGGGAGTAAGGGGAACACAGTAACTGTTTAATTCAAACAGTGAACAGGGGGAGTAAGGGGAATACAGTAACTGTTTAATTAGAAACAGTGAACAGGGAGAGTAAGTGGAACACAATAACTGTTTAATTAGAAACAGTGAACAGGGGGAGTAAGCGGAACAAAGTAACTGTTTAATTAGAAACAGTCAACAGGGGGAGTAAGGGGAACACAGTAACTGTTTAATTAGAAACAGAGAACAGGGGGAATAAGGGGAACACGGTAACTGTTTAATTGGAAACAGTGAACAGGGGGAGTAAGGGGAACACAGTAACTTTTTAATTAGAAACAGTGAACAGGGGGAGTAAGGGGAACACAGTAACTGTTTAATTAGAAGCAGAGAACAGGGGGATAAGGGAACACAGTAACTTTTTAATTAGAAACAGAGAACAGGGGGATTAAGGGGAACACAGTAACTGTTTAATTAGAAACAGTGAACAGGGGGAGTAAGGGGAACACAGTAACTGTTTAATTCAAACAGTGAACAGGGGGAGTATGGGGAATACAGTAACTGTTTAATTAGAAACAGTGAACAGGGAGAGTAAGTGGAACACAATAACTGTTTAATTAGAAACAGTGAACAGGTGGAGTAAGCGGAACAAGGTAACTGTTTAATTAGAAACAGTGAACAGGGGGAGTAAGGGGAACACAGTTACTGTTTAATTAGAAACAGAGAACAGGGGGAGTAAGGGAACACAGTAACTGTTTAATTAGAAACAGTGAACAGGGGGAGTAAGGGTAACACAGTAACTGGTTAACTAGAAACAAAAAACAGGGGAAGTAAGGGGAGCACAGTAACTGTTTAATTAGAAACAGAAAACAGGGGGAGTAAGGGGAATACAGTAACTGTTTAATTAGAAACAGTGAATAGGGGGAGTCAGGGGAACACAGTAATTGTTTAATTAGAAACAGTGAACAGGGGGAGTAAGGGGAACACAGTAACTGTTTAATTAGAAACAGTGAACAGGGGGAGTAAGGTGAACACAGTAACTTTTTAATTAGAAACAGTGAACAGGGGGAGTAAGGGGAACACAGTAACTGTTAAATTAGAAACAGAGAACAGGGGGAGTAAGGGGAACACAGTAACTGTTTAATTAGAATCAGAGAACAGGGGGAGTAAGGGGAACACAGAAACTGTTTAATTAGAAACAGTGAACAGGGGGAGTAATGTGAAAACAGTAGCTGTTTAATTAGAAACAGTGAACAGTGGAAGTAAGGGGAACACGGTAACTGTTTAATTAGAAACAGTGAATAGGGGGAGTAAGGGGAAAACAGTAACTTTTTAATTAGAAACAGTGAACAGGGGGAGTAAGGGGAACACGGTAACTGTTTAATTAGAAACAGAGAACAGGGGGAGTAAGGTGAACACAGTAACTTTTTAATTAGAAACAGTGAACAGGGGGAGTAAGGGGAACACAGTAACTGTTAAATTAGAAACAGAGAACAGGGGGAGTAGGGGAACACAGTAACTGTTTAATTAGAATCAGAGAACGGGGGAGTAAGGGGAACACAGAAACTGTTTAATTAGAAACAGTGAACAGGGGGAGTAAGGTGAAAACAGTAGTTGTTTAATTAGAAACAGTGAACAGTGGAAGTAAGGGGAACACAGTAACTGTTTAATTAGAAACAGTGAACAGGGGGAGTAAGGGGAACACGGTAACTGTTTAATTAGACACAGTGAACAGGGGGAGTAAGGGGAACACAGTAACTTTTTAATTAGAAACAGTGAACAGGGGGAGTAAGGGGAACACAGTAACTGTTTAATTAGATACATAGAACAGGGGGAGTAAGGGGAACACAGTAACTGTTTAATTAGAAACAGAGAACAGGGCAAGTAAGGGGAACACAGTAACTGTTTAATTAGAAACAGAGAACAGGGGGATAAGGGAACACAGTAACTGTTTAATTAGAAACAGAGAACAGGGGGAGTAAGGGGAACACAGTAACTGTTTAATTAGAAACAATGAACGGGGGAGTAAGGGGAACACAGTAACTGTTTAATTAGAAAAAGAGAACAGGGGGAGTAAGGGGAATACAGTAACTGTTTAATTAGAAACAGTGAATAGGGGCATTAAGGGGAACACAGTAAATGTTTAATTAGAAACAGTGAACAGGGGGAGTAAGGGGAACACAGTAACTGTTTAATTAGAAACAGTGAACAGGGGGAGTAAGGGGACACGGTAACTGTTTAATTAGAAACAGTGAACAGGGGGAGTAAGGTGAACACAGTAACTTTTTAATTAGAAACAGTGAAAAAGTGGAGTAAGGGGAACACAGTAACTGTTCATTTAGAAACAGAGAACAGGGGGAGTAAGGGGAACACAGTAACAGTTTAATTAGAAACAGAGAACATGCAGGTAAGGGGAACACAGTAACTGCTTAATTAGAAGCAGAGAACAGGGGGATAAGGGAACACAGTAACTGTTTCATTAGAAACAGAGAACAGGGGGAGCAAGGGTAACAGAGTAACTGGTTAACTAGAAACAGAAAACAGGGGAAGTAAGGGGAACACAGTAACTGTATAATTCGAAACAGTGAACAGGGGGAGTAAGGGGAACTTAGTAACTGTTTAATTAGAAACAGTGAACAGGGGGAGTAAGGGGAACACAGTAACTGTTTAATTAGAAGCAGTGAACAGGAGGAGTAAGGGGAACACAGTAACTGATTAATTAGAAACAGTGAACAGGGGGAGTAAGGGGAACACAGTAACTGTTTAATTCGAAACAGTGAACGGTGGAAGTAAGGGGAACACAGTAACTGTTTAATTAGAAACAGAGAACAGGGGAAGTAAGGGGAACAAAGTAACTCTTTAATTAGAAACAGTGAACAGGGGGAGTAAGGGGAACACAGTAACTGTTTAATTAGAAGCAGTGAACAGGGGGAGTAAGGCGAACACAGTAACTTTTTAATTAGAAACAGAGAACATTGGGAGTAAGGGGAACACAGTTACTGTTTAATTAGAAAAAGAGAACAGGGGGAGTAAGGGGAACACAGTAACTGTTTAATTAGAAACAGTGAACAGGGGAAGTAAGGGGAACACAGTAAATGTTTAATTAGAAACAGTGAACAGGGGGAGTAAGGGGATCACAGTAACCGTTTAATTAGAAACAGAGAACAGGGGGAGTAAGGGGAACACAGTAACTGTTAAATTAGAAACAGAGAACAGGGGAAGTAAGGGGAACACAGTAACTGTTTAATTAGAAACAGTGAACAGGGGGAGTAAGGTGAAAACAGTAGCTGTTTAATTAGAAACAGTGAACAGTGGAAGTAAGGGGAACACAGTAACTGTTTAATTAGAAACAGTGAACAGGGGGTGTAAGGGGAACACAGTAATTGTTTAATTAGAAACAGTGAACAAGGGGTGTAACGGGAACACAGTAATTGTTTTATTAGAAACAGTGAACGGGGGAGTAAGGGGAACACTGTAACTTTTTAATTAGAAACAGTGAACAGGGGGAGTAAGGGGAACACTGTAACTGTTTAATTAGATACAGAGAACAGGGGGAGTAAGGGGAACACAGTAACAGTTTAATTAGAAACAGAGAACAGGGCAAGTAAGGGGAACACAGTAACTGTTTAATTAGAAACAGAGAACAGGGGGATAAGGGAACACAGTAACTGTTTAATTAGAAACAGAACAGGGGGAGTAAGGGGAACACAGTAACTGTTTAATTAGAAACAGTGAACAGGGGGAGTAAGTGGAACACAGTCACTGTTTAATTAGAAACAGAGAACAGGGGGAGTAAGTGGAACACAGTAACTGTTTAATTAGAAACAGTGAACAGGGGGAGTAAGGGGAACACAGTAACTGTTTAATTAGAAACAGTGAACAGGGGGAGTAAGGTGAACACAGTAACTTTTTAATTAGAAACAGTGAACGGGGGAGTAAGGGGAACACAGTAACTGTTAAATTAGAAACAATGAACAGGGGGAGTTAGGGGAACACAGTAACTGTTTAATTAGAAACAGAGAACAGGGCAAGTAAGGGGAACACAGTAACTGCTTAATTAGAATCAGAGAACAGTGGGAGTAAGGGGAACACAGTAACTGTTTAATTAGAAACAGAGAACAGGGGGAGTAAGGGGAACACAGTAACTGTTTCATTAGAAACAGTGAACAGGGGGAGTAAGGGGAACACAGTAACTGTTTAATTAGAAACAGAGAACAGGGGGAGTAAGGGGAATACAGTAACTGTTTAATTAGAAACAGTGAATAGGGGGAGTAAGGGGAACACAGTAATTGTTCAATTAGAAACAGTGAACAGGGGGAGTAAGGGGAACACAGTAACTGTTTAATTAGAAACAGTGAACAGGGGGAGTAAGGGGAACACAGTAACTGTTTAATTAGAAACAGTGAACAGGGGGAGTACGGTGAACACGGTAACTGTTTAATTAGACACAGTGAACAAGGGGAGTAAGGGGAACACGGTAACTGTTTAATTAGAAACAGTGAACAGGGGGAGTAAGGTGAACACAGTAACTGTTTAATTAGAAACAGTGAACAGGGGGAGTAAGGGGAACACAGTAACTGTTCAATTAGAAACAGTGAACCGGGGAAGTAAGGGGAACACAGTAACTGTTTAATTAGAAGCAGAGAACAGGGGGATAAGGGAACACAGTAACTGTTTCATTAGAAACAGAGAACAGGAGGATTAAGGGGAACACAGTAACTGTTTAATTGGAAACAGTGAACAGGGGGAGTAAGGGGAACACAGTAACTGTTTAATTAGAAACAGAGAACAGGGGGAGTAAGTGGAACACAATAACTGTTTAATTAGAAACAGTGAACAGGGGGAGGAAGCGGAACAAAGTAACTGTTTAATTAGAAACAGTGAACAGGGGGAGTAAGGGGAACACAGTAACTGTTTAATTAGAAACAGAGATCAGGGGGAGTAAGGGGAACACAGTAACTGTTTAATTAGAAACAGTGAACAGGGGAAGTAAAGGGAACACGGTAACTGGTTATTAGAAACAGTGAACAGTGGATGTAAGGGGAGCACAGGAACTATTAATTACAAACAAAAGGGGAGTAAGGGGAACAAAGTAACTGTTTAATTAGAAACAGTGAACGGGGGAAGTAAGGGGAACACAGTAACTGTTTAATTAGAAACAGAGAACAGGGGAAGTAAGGGGAACAAAGTAACTCTTTAATTAGAAACAGTGAACAGGGGGAGTAAGGGGAACACAGTAACTGTTTAATTAGAAGCAGTGAACAGGGGGAGTAAGGCGAACACAGTAACTTTTTAATTAGAAACAGAGAACATTGGGAGTAAGGGGAACACAGTTACTGTTTAATTAGAAAAAGAGAACAGGGGGAGTAAGGGGAACACAGTAACTGTTTAATTAGAAACAGTGAACAGGGGAAGTAAGGGGAACACAGTAAAAGTTTAATTAGAAACAGTGAACAGGGGGAGTAAGGGGATCACAGTAACTGTTTAATTAGAAACAGAGAACAGGGGGAGTAAGGGGAACACAGTAACTGTTAAATTAGAAGCAGAGAACAGGGGGATAAGGGAACACAGTAACTGTTTCATTAGAAACAGAGAACAGGGGGATTAAGGGGAACACAGTAACTGTTTAATTAGAAACAGTGAACAGGGGGAGTAAGGGGAACACAGTAACTGTTCAATTAGAAACAGTGAACAGGGGGAGTAAGGGGAACACAGTAACTGTTTAATTAGAAACAGTGAACAGGGGGAGTACGGTGAACACGGTAACTGTTTAATTAGACACAGTGAACAAGGGGAGTAAGGGGAACACGGTAACTGTTTAATTAGAAACAGTGAACAGGGGGAGTAAGGTGAACACAGTAACTGTTTAATTAGAAACAGTGAACAGGGGGAGTAAGGGGAACACAGTAACTGTTCAATTAGAAACAGTGAACCGGGGAAGTAAGGGGAACACAGTAACTGTTTAATTAGAAGCAGAGAACAGGGGGATAAGGGAACACAGTAACTGTTTCATTAGAAACAGAGAACAGGAGGATTAAGGGGAACACAGTAACTGTTTAATTGGAAACAGTGAACAGGGGGAGTAAGGGGAACACAGTAACTGTTTAATTAGAAACAGAGAACAGGGGGAGTAAGTGGAACACAATAACTGTTTAATTAGAAACAGTGAACAGGGGGAGGAAGCGGAACAAAGTAACTGTTTAATTAGAAACAGTGAACAGGGGGAGTAAGGGGAACACAGTAACTGTTTAATTAGAAACAGAGATCAGGGGGAGTAAGGGGAACACAGTAACTGTTTAATTAGAAACAGTGAACAGGGGAAGTAAAGGGAACACGGTAACTGGTTATTAGAAACAGTGAACAGTGGATGTAAGGGGAGCACAGGAACTATTAATTACAAACAAAAGGGGAGTAAGGGGAACAAAGTAACTGTTTAATTAGAAACAGTGAACGGGGGAAGTAAGGGGAACACAGTAACTGTTTAATTAGAAACAGAGAACAGGGGAAGTAAGGGGAACAAAGTAACTCTTTAATTAGAAACAGTGAACAGGGGGAGTAAGGGGAACACAGTAACTGTTTAATTAGAAGCAGTGAACAGGGGGAGTAAGGCGAACACAGTAACTTTTTAATTAGAAACAGAGAACATTGGGAGTAAGGGGAACACAGTTACTGTTTAATTAGAAAAAGAGAACAGGGGGAGTAAGGGGAACACAGTAACTGTTTAATTAGAAACAGTGAACAGGGGAAGTAAGGGGAACACAGTAAAAGTTTAATTAGAAACAGTGAACAGGGGGAGTAAGGGGATCACAGTAACTGTTTAATTAGAAACAGAGAACAGGGGGAGTAAGGGGAACACAGTAACTGTTAAATTAGAAGCAGAGAACAGGGGGATAAGGGAACACAGTAACTGTTTCATTAGAAACAGAGAACAGGGGGATTAAGGGGAACACAGTAACTGTTTAATTGGAAACAGTGAACAGGGGGAGTAAGGGGAACACAGTAACTGTTTAATTAGAAACAGAGAACAGGGGGAGTAAGTGGAACACAGTAACTGTTTCATTAGAAACAGAGAACAGGGGGATTAAGGGGAACACAGTAACTGTTTAATTGGAAACAGTGAACAGGGGGAGTAAGGGGAACACAGTAACTGTTTAATTAGAAACAGAGAACAGGGGGAGTAAGTGGAACACAATAACTGTTTAATTAGAAACAGTGAACAGGGGGAGGAAGCGGAACAAAGTAACTGTTTAATTAGAAACAGTGAACAGGGGGAGTAAGGGGAACACAGTAACTGTTTAATTAGAAACAGAGATCAGGGGGAGTAAGGGGAACACAGTAACTGTTTAATTAGAAACAGTGAACAGGGGAAGTAAAGGGAACACGGTAACTGGTTATTAGAAACAGTGAACAGTGGATGTAAGGGGAGCACAGGAACTATTAATTACAAACAGAGGGGGAGTAAGGGGAACAACGTAACTGTTTAATTAGAAACAGTGAACGGGGGAAGTAAGGGGAACACAGTAACTGTTTAATTAGAAACAGAGAACAGGGGAAGTAAGGGGAACAAAGTAACTCTTTAATTAGAAACAGTGAACAGGGGGAGTAAGGGGAACACAGTAACTGTTTAATTAGAAGCAGTGAACAGGGGGAGTAAGGCGAACACAGTAACTTTTTAATTAGAAACAGAGAACATTGGGAGTAAGGGGAACACAGTTACTGTTTAATTAGAAAAAGAGAACAGGGGGAGTAAGGGGAACACAGTAACTGTTTAATTAGAAACAGTGAACAGGGGAAGTAAGGGGAACACAGTAAAAGTTTAATTAGAAACAGTGAACAGGGGGAGTAAGGGGATCACAGTAACTGTTTAATTAGAAACAGAGAACAGGGGGAGTAAGGGGAACACAGTAACTGTTAAATTAGAAACAGAGAACAGGGGAAGTAAGGGGAACTCAGTAACTGTTTAATTAGAAACAGTGAACAGGGGGAGTAAGGTGAAAACAGTAGCTGTTTAATTAGAAACAGTGAACAGTGGAAGTAAGGGGAACACAGTAACTGTTTAATTAGAAACAGTGAACAGGGGGTGTAAGGGGAACACAGTAATTGTTTAATTAGAAACAGTGAACGGGGGAGTAAGGGGAACACTGTAACTTTTTAATTAGAAACAGTGAACAGGGGGAGTAAGGGGAACACTGTAACTGTTTAATTAGATACAGAGAACAGGGGGAGTAAGGGGAACACAGTAACTGTTTAATTAGAAACAGTGAACAAGGTGTGTAACGGGAACACAGTAATTGTTTAATTAGAAACAGTGAACGGGGGAGTAAGGGGAACACTGTAACTTTTTAATTAGAAACAGTGAACAGGGGGAGTAAGGGGAACACTGTAACTGTTTAATTAGATACAGAGAACAGGGGGAGTAAGGGGAACACAGTAACTGTTTATTTAGAAACAGAGAACAGGGCAAGTAAGGGGAACACAGTAACTGTTTAATTAGAAACAGAGAACAGGGAGATAAGGGAACACAGTAACTGTTTATTTAGAAACAGAGAACAGGGGGAGTAAGGGGAACACAGTAACTGTTTAATTAGAAACAGGGAACAGGGGGAGTAAGGGGAACACAGTAACTGTTTCATTAGAAACAGAGAACAGGGGGAGTAAGGGGAATACAGTAACTGTTTAATTAGAAACAGTGAACAGGGGGAGTAAGGGGAACACAGTAACTGTTTAATTAGAAACAGTGAACGGGGGAGTAAGGGGAACACAGTAACTGTTTAATTAGAAACAGTAAACAGGGGGAGTAAGGGGAACACAGTAACTGTTTAATTAGAAACAGTGAACAGGGGGAGTAAGGGGAACACAGTAACTGCTTAATTAGAAACAGTGAACAGGGGGAGTAAGGGGAATACAGTAACTGTTTAATTAGAAACAGAGAACAGGGGGAGTAAGGGGAACACAGTAACTGTTTAATTAGAAACAGTGAAAAGGGTTAATAAGGGGAACACGGTAACGTTTTAATTAGAAACAGTGAACAGGGGAAGTAAGGACAACACAGTAACTGTTTAATTAGAAACAGTGAACAGGGGTGTAAGGGGAACACAGTAACTGTTCAATTAGAAACAGTGAACAGGGGGAGTAATGGGAACACAGTATCTTTTTAATTAGAAAAATTGCACAGAGGGAGTAAGGGGAACACAGTAACTTTTTAATTAGAAACAGATAACAGAGGGAGTAAGGGGAACACAGTAACTGTTTAATTAGAAACAGTGAACAGGGGGAGTAAGGGGAACACAGTAACTGTTTAATTAGAAACAGAGGACAGGGGAAGTAAGGGGGACACAATAACTGTTCAATTAGAAACAGTTAACAGGGGAAGTAAGGGGAACACAATAACAGTTTATTTAGAAACAGAGAACAGGGGAAGTAAGGGGAACACAGTAACTGTTTAATTAGAAACAGTGAACAGGGGGAGTAAGGGGAACACAGTAACTGTTTAATTAGAAACAGTGAAGAGGGGGAGTAAGGGGAACACAGTAACTGTTTACTTAGAAACAGTGAACAGGGGGAGTAAGGGGAACAAAGTAACTGTTTAATTAGAAACAGTGATCAGGGGGAGTAAGGCGAACACAATAACTGTTTAATTAGAAACAGTGTAAAGGGGAAGTAAGGGGAACACAATAAATGCTTCATTAGAAACAGTGAACAGGGAGAGTAAGGGGAACACAGAAACTGTTTAATTAGAAACAGTGAACAGGGGGAGTAAGGGGAACACAGTAACTGTTTAATTAGAAACAGTGAACAGTGGAAGTAAGGGGAACACAGTAACTGTTTAATTAGAAACAGTGAACAGGGGGAGTAAGGGGAACACGGTAACTGTTTAATTAGACACAGTGAACAGGGGGAGTAAGGGGAACACAGTATCTTTTTAATTAGAAACAGTGAACAGGGGGAGTAAGGGGAACACAGTAACTGTTTAATTAGATACATAGAACAGGGGGAGTAAGGGGAACACAGTAACTGTTTAATTAGAAACAGAGAACAGGGCAAGTAAGGGGAACACAGTAACTGTTTAATTAGAAACAGAGAACAGGGGGATAAGGGAACACAGTAACTGTTTAATTAGAAACAGAGAACAGGGGGAGTAAGGGGAACACAGTAACTGTTTAATTAGAAACAATGAACGGGGGAGTAAGGGGAACACAGTAACTGTTTAATTAGAAACAGAGAACAGGGGGAGTAAGGGGAATACAGTAACTGTTTAATTAGAAACAGTGAATAGGGGCATTAAGGGGAACACAGTAAATGTTTAATTAGAAACAGTGAACAGGGGGAGTAAGGGGAACACAGTAACTGTTTACTTAGAAACAGTGAACAGGGGGAGTAAGGGGACACGGTAACTGTTTAATTAGAAACAGTGAACAGGGGGAGTAAGGTGAACACAGTAACTTTTTAATTAGAAACAGTGAAAAAGGGGAGCAAGGGGAACACAGTAACTGTTCATTTAGAAACAGAGAACAGGGGGAGTAAGGGGAACACAGTAACAGTTTAATTAGAAACAGAGAACATGCAGGTAAGGGGAACACAGTAACTGCTTAATTAGAAGCAGAGAACAGGGGGATAAGGGAACACAGTAACTGTTTCATTAGAAACAGAGAACAGGGGGAGCAAGGGTAACACAGTAACTGGTTAACTAGAAACAGAAAACAGGGGAAGTAAGGGGAACACAGTAACTGTATAATTCGAAACAGTGAACAGGGGGAGTAAGGGGAACTTAGTAACTGTTTAATTAGAAACAGTGAACAGGGGGAGTAAGGGGAACACAGTAACTGTTTAATTAGAAGCAGTGAACAGGAGGAGTAAGGGGAACACAGTAACTGATTAATTAGAAACAGTGAACAGGGGGAGTAAGGGGAACACAGTAACTGTTTAATTCGAAACAGTGAACGGGGGAAGTAAGGGGAACACAGTAACTGTTTAATTAGAAACAGAGAACAGGGGAAGTAAGGGGAACAAAGTAACTCTTTAATTAGAAACAGTGAACAGGGGGAGTAAGGGGAACACAGTAACTGTTTAATTAGAAGCAGTGAACAGGGGGAGTAAGGCGAACACAGTAACTTTTTAATTAGAAACAGAGAACATTGGGAGTAAGGGGAACACAGTTACTGTTTAATTAGAAAAAGAGAACAGGGGGAGTAAGTGGAACACAGTAACTGTTTAATTAGAAACAGTGAACAGGGGAAGTAAGGGGAACACAGTAAATGTTTAATTAGAAACAGTGAACAGGGGGAGTAAGGGGATCACAGTAACCGTTTAATTAGAAACAGAGAACAGGGGGAGTAAGGGGAACACAGTAACTGTTAAATTAGAAACAGAGAACAGGGGAAGTAAGGGGAACACAGTAACTGTTTAATTAGAAACAGTGAACAGGGGGAGTAAGGTGAAAACAGTAGCTGTTTAATTAGAAACAGTGAACAGTGGAAGTAAGGGGAACACAGTAACTGTTTAATTAGAAACAGTGAACAGGGGGTGTAAGGGGAACACAGTAATTGTTTAATTAGAAACAGTGAACAAGGGGTGTAACGGGAACACAGTAATTGTTTAATTAGAAACAGTGAACGGGGGAGTAAGGGGAACACTGTAACTTTTAATTAGAAACAGTGAACAGGGGGAGTAAGGGGAACACTGTAACTGTTTAATTAGATACAGAGAACAGGGGGAGTAAGGGGAACACAGTAACAGTTTAATTAGAAACAGAGAACAGGGCAAGTAAGGGGAACACAGTAACTGTTTAATTAGAAACAGAGAACAGGGGGATAAGGGAACACAGTAACTGTTTAATTAGAAACAGAACAGGGGGAGTAAGGGGAACACAGTAACTGTTTAATTAGAAGCAGTGAACAGGAGGAGTAAGGGGAACACAGTAACTGTTTAATTAGAAACAGAGAACAGGGCAAGTAAGGGGAACACAGTAAATGTTTAATTAGAAACAGAGAACAGGGGGATAAGGGAACACAGTAACTGTTTAATTAGAAACAGAGAACAGGGGGAGTAAGGGGAACACAGTAACTGTTTAATTAGAAACAATGAACGGGGGAGTAAGGGGAACACAGTAACTGTTTAATTAGAAACAGAGAACAGGGGGAGTAAGGGGAATACAGTAACTGTTTAATTAGAAACAGTGAATAGGGGCATTAAGGGGAACACAGTAAATGTTTAATTAGAAACAGTGAACAGGGGGAGTAAGGGGAACACAGTAACTGTTTACTTAGAAACAGTGAACAGGGGGAGTAAGGGGACACGGTAACTGTTTAATTAGAAACAGTGAACAGGGGGAGTAAGGTGAACACAGTAACTTTTTAATTAGAAACAGTGAAAAAGGGGAGCAAGGGGAACACAGTAACTGTTCATTTAGAAACAGAGAACAGGGGGAGTAAGGGGAACACAGTAACAGTTTAATTAGAAACAGAGAACATGCAGGTAAGGGGAACACAGTAACTGCTTAATTAGAAGCAGAGAACAGGGGGATAAGGGAACACAGTAACTGTTTCATTAGAAACAGAGAACAGGGGGAGCAAGGGTAACACAGTAACTGGTTAACTAGAAACAGAAAACAGGGGAAGTAAGGGGAACACAGTAACTGTATAATTCGAAACAGTGAACAGGGGGAGTAAGGGGAACTTAGTAACTGTTTAATTAGAAACAGTGAACAGGGGGAGTAAGGGGAACACAGTAACTGTTTAATTAGAAGCAGTGAACAGGAGGAGTAAGGGGAACACAGTAACTGATTAATTAGAAACAGTGAACAGGGGGAGTAAGGGGAACACAGTAACTGTTTAATTCGAAACAGTGAACGGGGGAAGTAAGGGGAACACAGTAACTGTTTAATTAGAAACAGAGAACAGGGGAAGTAAGGGGAACAAAGTAACTCTTTAATTAGAAACAGTGAACAGGGGGAGTAAGGGGAACACAGTAACTGTTTAATTAGAAGCAGTGAACAGGGGGAGTAAGGCGAACACAGTAACTTTTTAATTAGAAACAGAGAACATTGGGAGTAAGGGGAACACAGTTACTGTTTAATTAGAAAAAGAGAACAGGGGGAGTAAGTGGAACACAGTAACTGTTTAATTAGAAACAGTGAACAGGGGAAGTAAGGGGAACACAGTAAATGTTTAATTAGAAACAGTGAACAGGGGGAGTAAGGGGATCACAGTAACCGTTTAATTAGAAACAGAGAACAGGGGGAGTAAGGGGAACACAGTAACTGTTAAATTAGAAACAGAGAACAGGGGAAGTAAGGGGAACACAGTAACTGTTTAATTAGAAACAGTGAACAGGGGGAGTAAGGTGAAAACAGTAGCTGTTTAATTAGAAACAGTGAACAGTGGAAGTAAGGGGAACACAGTAACTGTTTAATTAGAAACAGTGAACAGGGGGTGTAAGGGGAACACAGTAATTGTTTAATTAGAAACAGTGAACAAGGGGTGTAACGGGAACACAGTAATTGTTTAATTAGAAACAGTGAACGGGGGAGTAAGGGGAACACTGTAACTTTTTAATTAGAAACAGTGAACAGGGGGAGTAAGGGGAACACTGTAACTGTTTAATTAGATACAGAGAACAGGGGGAGTAAGGGGAACACAGTAACAGTTTAATTAGAAACAGAGAACAGGGCAAGTAAGGGGAACACAGTAACTGTTTAATTAGAAACAGAGAACAGGGGGATAAGGGAACACAGTAACTGTTTAATTAGAAACAGAACAGGGGGAGTAAGGGGAACACAGTAACTGTTTAATTAGAAGCAGTGAACAGGAGGAGTAAGGGGAACACAGTAACTGATTAATTAGAAACAGTGAACAGGGGGAGTAAGGGGAACACAGTAACTGTTTAATTCGAAACAGTGAACGGGGGAAGTAAGGGGAACACAGTAACTGTTTAATTAGAAACAGAGAACAGGGGAAGTAAGGGGAACAAAGTAACTGTTTAATTAGAAGCAGTGAACAGGGGGAGTAAGGCGAACACAGTAACTTTTTAATTAGAAACAGAGAACATTGGGAGTAAGGGTAACACAGTTACTGTTTAATTAGAAACAGTGAACAGGGGAAGTAAGGGGAACACAGTAAATGTTTAATTAGAAACAGTGAACAGGGGGAGTAAGGGGATCACAGTAACCGTTTAATTAGAAACAGAGAACAGAGGGAGTAAGGGGAACACAGTAACTGTTAAATTAGAAACAGAGAACAGGGGAAGTAAGGGGAACACAGTAACTGTTTAATTAGAAACAGTGAACAGGGGGAGTAAGGTGAAAACACTAGCTGTTTAATTAGAAACAGTGAACAGTGGAAGTAAGGGGAACACAGTAACTGTTTAATTAGAAACAGTGAACAGGGGGTGTAAGGGGAACACAGTAATTGTTTAATTAGAAACAGTGAACAAGGGGTGTAACGGGAACACAGTAATTGTTTAATTAGAAACAGTGAACGGGGGAGTAAGGGGAACACTGTAACTTTTTAATTAGAAACAGTGAACTGGGGGAGTAAGGGGAACACTGTAACTGTTTAATTAGATACAGAGAACAGGGGGAGTAAGGGGAACACAGTAACAGTTTAATTAGAAACAGAGAACAGGGCAAGTAAGGGGAACACAGTAACTTTTTAATTAGAAACAGAGAACAGGGGGATAAGGGAACACAGTAACTGTTTAATTAGAAACAGAACAGGGGGAGTAAGGGGAACACAGTAACTGTTTAATTAGAAACAGTGAACAGGGGGAGTAAGTGGAACACAGTCACTGTTTAATTAGAAACAGAGAACAGGGGGAGTAAGGGGAACACAGTAACTGTTTAATTAGAAACAGTGAACAGGGGGAGTAAGGGGAACACAGTAACTGTTTAATTAGAAACAGTGAACAGGGGGAGTAAGGTGAACACAGTAACTTTTTAATTAGAAACAGTGAACAGGGGGAGTAAGGGGAATACAGTAACTGTTAAATTAGAAACAAGGAACAGGGGGAGTTAGGGGAACACAGTAACTGTTTAATTAGAAACAGAGAACAGGGCAAGTAAGGGGAACACAGTAACTGCTTAATTAGAATCAGAGAACAGTGGGAGTAAGGGGAACACAGTAACTGTTTAATTAGAAACAGAGAACAGGGGTAGTAAGGGGAACACAGTAACTGTTTCATTAGAAACAGTGAACAGGGGGAGTAAGGGGAACACAGTAACTGTTTAATTAGAAACAGAGAACAGGGGGAGTAAGGGGAATACAGTAACTGTTTAATTAGAAACAGTGAATAGGGGGAGTAAGGGGAACACAGTAATTGTTCAATTAGAAACAGTGAACAGGGGGAGTAAGGTGAACACAGTAACTGTTTAATTAGAAACAGTGAACAGGGGGAGTAAGAGGAACACAGTAACTGTTTAATTAGAAACAGTGAACAGGGGGAGTACGGTGAACACGGTAACTGTTTAATTAGACACAGTGAACAGGGGGAGTAAGGGGAACACGGTAACTGTTTAATTAGAAACAGTGAACAGGGGGTGTAAGGGGAACAGAGTAACTGTTCAATTAGAAACAGTGAACCGGGGAAGTAAGGGGAACACAGTAACTGTTTAATTAGAAGCAGAGAACAGGGGGATAAGGGAACACAGTAACTGTTTCATTAGAAACAGAGAACAGGGGGATTAAGGGGAACACAGTAACTGTTTAATTGGAAACAGTGAACAGGGGGAGTAAGGGGAACACAGTAACTGTTTAATTAGAAACAGAGAACAGGGAGAGTAAGTGGAACACAATAACTGTTTAATTAGAAACAGTGAACAGGGGGAGGAAGCGGAACAAAGTAACTGTTTAATTAGAAACAGTGAACAGGGGGAGTAAGGGGAACACAGTAACTGTTTAATTAGAAACAGAGATCAGGGGGAGTAAGGGGAACACAGTAACTGTTTAATTAGAAACAGTGAACAGGGGAAGTAAAGGGAACACGGTAACTGGTTATTAGAAACAGTGAACAGTGGATGTAAGGGGAGCACAGGAACTATTAATTACAAACAGAGGGGGAGTAAGGGGAACAAAGTAACTGTTTAATTAGAAACAGTGAACGGGGGAAGTAAGGGGAACACAGTAACTGTTTAATTAGAAACAGAGAACAGGGGAAGTAAGGGGAACAAAGTAACTCTTTAATTAGAAACAGTGAACAGGGGGAGTAAGGGGAACACAGTAACTGTTTAATTAGAAGCAGTGAACAGGGGGAGTAAGGCGAACACAGTAACTTTTTAATTAGAAACAGAGAACATTGGGAGTAAGGGGAACACAGTTACTGTTTAATTAGAAAAAGAGAACAGGGGGAGTAAGGGGAACACAGTAACTGTTTAATTAGAAACAGTCAACAGGGGAAGTAAGGGGAACACAGTAAAAGTTTAATTAGAAACAGTGAACAGGGGGAGTAAGGGGATCACAGTAACTGTTTAATTAGAAACAGAGAACAGGGGGAGTAAGGGGAACACAGTAACTGTTAAATTAGAAACAGAGAACAGGGGAAGTAAGGGGAACACAGTAACTGTTTAATTAGAAACAGTGAACAGGGGGAGTAAGGTGAAAACAGTAGCTGTTTAATTAGAAACAGTGAACAGTGGAAGTAAGGGGAACACAGTAACTGTTTAATTAGAAACAGTGAACAAGGGGTGTAACGGGAACACAGTAATTGTTTAATTAGAAACAGTGAACAAGGGGTGTAACGGGAACACAGTAATTGTTTAATTAGAAACAGTGAACGGGGGAGTAAGGGGAACACTGTAACTTTTTAATTAGAAACAGTGAACAGGGGGAGTAAGGGGAACACTGTAACTGTTTAATTAGATACAGAGAACAGGGGGAGTAAGGGGAACACAGTAACTGTTTAATTAGAAACAGTGAACAAGGTGTGTAACGGGAACACAGTAATTGTTTAATTAGAAACAGTGAACGGGGGAGTAAGGGGAACACTGTAACTTTTTAATTAGAAACAGTGAACAGGGGGAGTAAGGGGAACACTGTAACTGTTTAATTAGATACAGAGAACAGGGGGAGTAAGGGGAACACAGTAACTGTTTAATTAGAAACAGTGAACAAGGTGTGTAACGGGAACACAGTAATTGTTTAATTAGAAACAGTGAACGGGGGAGTAAGGGGAACACTGTAACTTTTTAATTAGAAACAGTGAACAGGGGGAGTAAGGGGAACACTGTAACTGTTTAATTGGATACAGAGAACAGGGGGAGTAAGGGGAACACAGTAACTGTTTATTTAGAAACAGAGAACAGGGCAAGGAAGGGGAACACAGTAACTGTTTAATTAGAAACAGAGAACAGGGGGATAAGGGAACACAGTAACTGTTTATTTAGAAACAGAGAACAGGGGGAGTAAGGGGAACACAGTAACTGTTTAATTAGAAACAGTGAACAGGGGAAGTAAGGGGAACACAGTAACTGTTTCATTAGAAACAGAGAACAGGGGGAGTAAGGGGAATACAGTAACTGTTTAATTAGAAACAGTGAACAGGGGGAGTAAGGGGAACACAGTAACTTATTAATTAGAAACAGTGAACGGGGGAGTAAGGGGAACACAGTAACTGTTTAATTAGAAACAGTAAACAGGGGGAGTAAGGGGAACACAGTAACTGTTTAATTAGAAACAGTGAACAGGGGGAGTAAGGGGAACACAGTAACTGCTTAATTAGAAACAGTGAACAGGGGGAGTAAGGGGAATACAGTAACTGTTTAATTAGAAACAGAGAACAGGGGGAGTAAGGGGAACACAGTAACTGTTTAATTAGAAACAGTGAAAAGGGTTAATAAGGGGAACACGGTAACGTTTTAATTAGAAACAGTGAACAGGGGAAGTAAGGACAACACAGTAACTGTTGAATTAGAAACAGTGAACAGGGGTGTAAGGGGAACACAGTAACTGTTTAATTAGAAACAGTGAACAGGGGGAGTAATGGGAACACAGTATCTTTTTAATTAGAAAAATTGCACAGAGGGAGTAAGGGGAACACAGTAACTGTTTAATTAGAAACAGATAACAGAGGGAGTAAGGGGAACACAGTAACTGTTTAATTAGAAACAGTGAACAGGGGGAGTAAGGGGAACACAGTAACTGTTTAATAAGAAACAGAGGACAGGGGAAGTAAGGGGGACACAATAACTGTTCAATTAGAAACAGTTAACAGGGGAAGTAAGGGGAACACAATAACAGTTTATTTAGAAACAGAGAACAGGGGAAGTAAGGGGAACACAGTAACTGTTTAATTAGAAACAGTGAACAGGGGGAGTAAGGGGAACACAGTAACTGTTTAATTAGAAACAGTGAAGAGGGGGAGTAAGGGGAACACAGTAACTGTTTACTTAGAAACAGTGAACAGGGGGAGTAAGGGGAACAAAGTAACTGTTTAATTAGAAACAGTGATCAGGGGGAGTAAGGCGAACACAATAACTGTTTAATTAGAAACAGTGTACAGGGGAAGTAAGGGGAACACAATAAATGCTTCATTAGAAACAGTGAACAGGGAGAGTAAGGGGAACACAGAAACTGTTTAATTAGAAACAGTGAACAGGGGGAGTAAGGGGAACACAGTAACTGTTTAATTAGAAACAGGGAACAGGGGAAGTAAGGGGAACGCAGTGACTGTTTAATTAGAAACAGAGGACAGGGGAAGTAAGGGGAACATGGTAACTGTTTAATTAGAAACAGAGAACAGGGGAAGTAAGGGGAACACAGTAACTGTTTAATTAGAAACAGTGAACAGGGGGAGTAAGGGGAACACAGTCACTGTTTAATTAGAAACAGTGAACAGGGGGAGTAAGGGGAACACAGTAACTGTTTAATTAGAAACAGTGAACAGAGGAAGTAAGGGGAACACAGTAACTGTTTAATTAGAAACACAGAACAGGGGGAGTAAGGGGAATACAGTAAATGTTTAATTAGAAGCAGTGAACAGGGGGAGTAAGTGGAACACAGTCACTTTTTAATTAGAACGAGTGAACAGGAGGAGCAAGGTGAACACGGTAACTGTTTAATTAGAAGCAGTGAACAGGGGGAGTAAGGGGAACACAGTAACTGTTTAATTAGAAACAGTGAACAGGGGATGTAAGGGGAACACAGTAACTGTTTAATTAGAAACAGTGAACATGGGAAGTAAGGGGAAAACAGTAACTGTTTAATTAGAAACAGTGAAGAGGGGAAGTAAGGGGAACACAGTAACTGTTTAATTAGAAACAGAGAACAGGGGAGTAAGGGGAACACAGTAACTGTTTAATTAGAAACAGAGAACAGGGGGAGTAAAGGGAACACAGTAACTGTTTAATTAGAAACAGAGAACAGGGGGAGTAAGGGGAACACAGTAACTGTTTAATTAGAAACAGAGAACAGGGTGAGTAAGGGGAACAGAGTAACTGTTTAATTAGAAACAGAGAACAGAGGGAGTAAGGGGAACACAGTAATTGTTTAATTAGAAACAGTTAACAGGGGAAGTAAGGGGAAAACAGTAACTGTTTAATTAGAAGCAGTGAACAGGGGAAGTCAGGGGAACACAGTAACTGTTTAATTCGAAACAGAGAACAGGGGAGTAAGGGGAACACAGTGACTGTTTAATTAGAAACAGTGAACAGAGGGAGTAAGGGGAACACAGTAACTGTTTAACTAAAAACAGAGAACAGGGGGAGTAAGGGGAACACAGTATCTGTTTAATTAGAAGCAGTCAACAGGGGGATTAATGGGAACACAGTAACTGTTTAATTAGAAAAAGTGAACAGGGGAAGTAAGGGGAACACAGTAACTGTTTAATTAGAAACAGTGAACAGGGGAAGTAATGGGAACACAGTAACTGTTTAATTAGAAACATTGAACAGGGGGAGTAAGGGGAACACGGTAACTGCTTAATTAGTAACAGTGAACAGGGGAAGTAAGGGGAATACAGTAACTGTTTAATTAGAAACAGTGAACAGGGTGAGTAAGGGGAACACGGTAACTGTTTAATTAGAAATAGAGAACAGGGGGAGTAAGTGGAACACAGTAATTGCTTAATTAGATACAGAGAACAGGGGGAGTAAGAGGAACACAGTAACTGTTTAATTAGAAACAGTGAACAGGGGAAGTCAGGGGAACACAGTAACTGTTTAATTAGAAGCAGTGAACAGGGGAAGTAAGGGGAACACAGTAACTGTTTAATTAGAAACATTGAACAGGGTGAGTAATGGGAACACGGTAACTGTTTAATTAGAAACAGTGAACAGGGGAAGTATGGGGAACACAATAACTGTTTAATTAGAAACAGTGAACAGGGGATGTAAGCGGAACACAGTAACTGTTTAATTAGAAACAGAGAACAGGGGGAGTAAGGGGAACACCGTAACTGTTTAATTAGAAACAGTGAGCAGGGGGAGTAAGAGGAACACAGTAACTGTTTAATTAGAAACATTGAACAGGGGGAGTAATGGGAACACAGTAACTGTTTAATTAGAAACAGTGAACAGGGGGAGTAAGGGGAACACAATAACTGTTTAATTAGATACATTGAACAGGGGGAGTAAGGGGAACACAGTAACTGTTTAATTAGAAACAGTGAACAGGGGAAGTCAGGGGAACACAGTAATTGTTTAATTAGAAACAGAGAACAGTGGAAGTAAGGGGAACACAGTTACTGTTTAATTAGAAACAGTGAACAGGGGAAGTAAGGGGAACACAGTAACTGTTTAATTAGAAACATTGAACAGCGGGAGTCATGGGAACACGGTAACTGTTTAATTAGAAACAGAGAACAGGGGAAGTAAGGGGTACACAGTAACTGTTTAATTAGAAACAGGAATCATGGGAAGTAAGGGGAACACGTTAACTGTTTAATTAGAAACAGTGAACAGGAGGAGTGAGGGGAATTGTGTAGGGCAGAAAGGGGAAGCAATTTCTGAAGTGTGTTCAGGAGAACCTTCTTGATTAGTATGTTTCTGGCCCAGTGAGGAAGGGGATATTGCTAAATCTGGTTCTGGGGGCTTCGGTGGGTCAAGTGGAGCAATGTCTGTAGGGGAACATTTAGGGAACAGTGATCATAGAATCATAAGGTTTAGATTAGCTATAGAAAAGGACAGGGAGCAATCTAGAGTAACATACTTTTTGGGAGGAAGGCCAATTTCAATGCATTGAGAACTGATCTTACCCGGGTAAATTGGAATCAAAGATTGGCAGGCAAATCTGTAATTGACAAGGGGCTGCCTTTAAAGAAGAGATGGTTTGGGTACTGTCAAGGTACTTTCCCACAAGGGGGAACGATAGGGCAAACAAAGCCAGAGCTCCCTGGATGATGAAAGAGATAAAGAATAAAATGAAGCAGAAAAAGGGGGAGTATGACAGATCTCTGGTTGAGAATACAATTGAGAACCAGGCTGAATATAGAAAGTTCAGAGGAGAAGTGAAAAGGTTAATAAGAGGGGCAAAGAGAGTATGAGAATAGACTGGCAGCTGACATAAAATGGAATCCGAAAGTCTTATATTGGCATATAAATAATAAACGGGTGGTAAGAGGTAGGGTGGGGCTGATTAGGGACCAAAAGGGAGACCTACGCATGGAAGCAGAGGGCTTGGCTGAGGCACCAAATGAGTACTTTGCATCTGTCTTTACCAAGGAAGAAATTCTGTCAAAGTCATGGTGAAAGAGGAGGAGATGAGATGCTGGATGGGATAAAAATTGATAAAGAGGAGGTACTAAAATGTCTGGCAGAACTTAAAGTAGATAAGTCACCAGGACGGGATGGGATGCATCCTAGGATACTGAGGGAGGTAATGGTGGAAATTGCAGAGGTACTGGCCATAATCTTCCAATGCTCTTCAGATACAGGGGTGATGTCAGATGAAAGGAGAATTGAAAATGTTACACCCTTGTTCAAAAAAAGGCTGGAAGGATAAATCCAGCAACTACACACCAGCCAGTTTAACCCCGATAGTGGGGAAGCTTTTAGAAACGATAATCCGGGACATAAGTAACAGTCACTTGGACAAGTGTGGATTAACTAAGGAAAGCCAGCACGGATTTGTCAAAGGCAAATCGTGTTTAACTAACTTGATTAGTTTTTTGATGAGTTAACAGAGAGGGTTGATGAGGGCAATGTGGTTGATGTGGTGTACATGGACTTCCAAAAGGCGTTTGATAAAGTGCCACATAATCGGATTGCCAGGAAAGTTGAAGCCCATGGAATGAAAGGGTCAGTGGCAGCATGGTACGCAATTGGCTAAGTGACAGTACACAGAGAGTAGTGGTGAACGGTTGTTTTTCAGACTGGAGGAAATATGCAGTGGTGTTCCCCAGGGGCCGGTACCAGGACCACTGCTTTACTGGATATATATTAATGACTTGGACTTGAGTATACAGGGCACAATTTCAAAATTTGCAGATGATACAAAACTTAGAAGTATAGTGAACAGTGAGTCAGATAGTGATAGACGTCAAGATATAGACAGGCTGAGTGAATCGGTGGACACCTGGCAGATGAAATTTAACCCAGAAATGTGCGAATCATACATTTCAGTAGGAAGAATGAAAAGAGGCAATATAAACTAAAGGGTACAATTCTAAAGGGGTTGCATGAAGAGAGCAACCTGGGGGTATATGTGGACCAATCGTTGAAGGTGGCAGGGTAGGTTGAGAAAGCAGGATCCTGGGCTTCATAAATAGAGGATCAGAGTAGAAAAGCACGGAAGGTATGATGAATCTTTACAAAACATTGTTTCAGTCTCAACTGCAGCATTGTGTCCAATTTATGGCACTTTAGGAAGGATGTGAAGGCCTCAGTGAGGATGCAGAAAAGATTTACAAGAACGGCTCCAGGTAAGAGGGACTTCAGTCACATGGATAGACTGGAGAAGCTGGGTTGTTCTCCTTAGAGCAGTGAAGTTTTGAGAGGAGATTTGATAGAGGTGTTCAAAATCATGAGGTGTATAGTCAGAGTAGATAGAGGGAAACTGTTCCCATTTCCAGAAGGGTCGAGAACCAGAGGACACAGATTTAAGGTGATTAGCAGAAGAACCAGATACGACATGAGGAAAAAATTATGCCATGAGTGATTATGATCTGAAATGCCCTGCCTGAGAAGATGGTGGAGGCAGATTCAATCGTGGCTTTTAAAAGGGAATTGGATAAGAACATGAAGGAAAAATTATCAGGGCTACGGGGACAGGGAAGGGGAGTGGGTCTAATTGAAGTTCTCTTGCAGAGAGCTGGCAGGGGCCCGACGGGCCAAATGGCCCCTTTCCAAGTGGTGTATTTATATAATTTTATTATTGTCCTTTGCAATGGAATAGCACTTTACAATGGAATAGATCTTTTCAATATAATAGTAATTTGCAATTGAATAGCCCTTTGCAATATAATAGTCCTTTGCAATGAAATAGCACTTTGCAATGGAATAGCCCTTTGCAATATTGGAATAGCACCTTGCAATGGAATAGTCCTTAGCAATGGAATAGCACTTTGCAATATAATAGTCCTTGGCAATGGAATAGCACTTTGCAGTATAATTGCGCTTTGCGGTGCACTGTGAATTTAAATGGGTGCCACTTGTGTTGCAGGATGGGGTCCCGCACCGCTGCTTTGTGCCATTGCCTGGAGCCGCTCACGGGCTGTGCAGCTGCTCACACATACCCAGGCAGGCAGCTCATGGTGCAGGAAGGAAGGAAGGAAGGAATGGCGGCTGCAGCTCGCCAACTCGGCTCCTGTGTGTGAGTTAGTGTGGAGCTCAGGACCACAAGGGGCTGGGGGATTGGAGGGGGTGAAAATGAATGTAGGGGGTGATTGACGCCCCAGGAGATGGGCACGGAGGGAGTGTGAAATGAAGCAAATGCAATCAAGAATAAATAATAATAATAACAACATATGGACTGTACTTCTGTAAATGAAATACATTCTGTGATTTGAGTGGAGTGGAATAACATGAATGGAAAGATCCCACAGCAGCTTTTGCTCTGAAAACACTCCTGAAACATTCCCCAATAGAGCCCAGTCCAGAAAAACATTAAATGGACTATTCTGAAAATAATAATAAAATAAATATAATATATATATACTTTGTTTTTACAAAAGTCTTGTCTTGTCTTAGTTGGTTTGGGAATAAAAGGGAGAGTAAGGTCCCACAGCAGGATATGATCTGACACTTCCCACAAATATTCCTCGATAAAGTCCAGTCCATAAAAATATCAAATGGCTTGTTGTATATATGTAGCTTTCATTTTTACAAGTCTTGAAAGAAAGGCAAAGTAAGATCCCACGGCAGTGCGGTCTGGAATGAAATCAGTATGATCTAATGGTGTACACTTTCTGTTTTTACAGACATGAGATGCAGTACCAATGCACACGGCAGATAACTTGAACACAGACAAGTCCTGCATACACACCAGCTTTTGCTCTCTGTCTCTCTCTCTCTCACACACACACACACAGGCCAGCCTGCAAAATTTCCACACAACACTGTCAATGAAAGAAGATTGATTTCTCTCATTGCTCTGCTGTGTTTGGCAGTTTAAAAGTAAAAAAACACTTTTCAGTATCTTGTCTTTTCATTTTGCAGCCTACAGAATTAGGCTTTCTATTCTGCATCAAAAGCAAAATACTGCAGATGCTGGAAATCAGAAATTAAAACAGAAAATGCCGCAAATACTCAGCAGGTCAGGCAGCTTCTGTGGAGAGAGAGAAACGGAGTTAATTCAGCTCGATGACCTTTCATCAGATTCTGGCAAGGTTCTGATGACAGGTCATCAAACTGAAACGTTAACTTTGCTTCTCCCTATCTCCACAGATGCTGCCTGACGTGCTGAGAATTTCCAGCATTTTCTGTTTTTATTTCTATTCTGCTTGTTTCTTGATTTCATGTGTCTCTCTCATTGCCCGGCTGCCTTATCTTGATTTGAGTGGAGTGGAATAAAAATAATTCAAAGATCGCAGAGCAGCTTTTCCTGTCAGAGAGTCCAAAAAGATTTTTTCAGTATATAACTGACTGTCTGTCTTGAAGTGAAGTGAAGTGAAATAAAGTGACACACAGCAGCATTACATGTGGAGCAGACCAGAATTAAATCAATAGGGTTTAATACAACAATAGCAGGTAATAAGACAGCAGACCACGTCTCACACAAACACCAGCATTTGCTCTCTATTTCTCTCTCTACCTCTCTCTCTCACACACACACACTCACACACACACACACACCATCCCTGGTCAGCTTGCAGAATGATGACAGCCGTGTTGAAACATTAAATCCAAAAATACACTTTTCTGTATCTTAGCTTTTTACTTTGTGGCCTTCAGAAACAGGCTTTCGATTCTGCAACATGCCTTTTGATTTCATGTCTCGCTCTCTCACAGGCTATCTGTCTGTCTGTCTCTCACTCACACACTCTCACTCCCATCCACAATGAACAAAAACTTACAGTGACTTGACACACACACTCACACAGACTCTGCAATTTGCAGACACCCACGTACATACAGACACACTCACACATTCTCTGCAATTTGCAGACATACAGACACCCACTCACATACAGACACACTCACACAGACTCTGCAATTTGCAGACACCCACTCACATACAGACACACTCACACATTCTCTGCAATTTGCAGACATACAGACACCCACTCACATACAGACACACTCACACAGACTCTGCAATTTGCAGACACACAGACACCCACTCACATACAGACACACTCACACATTCTCTGCAATTTGCAGACATACAGACACCCACTCACATACAGACACACTCACACAGACTCTGCAATTTGCAGACACACAGACACCCACTCACATACAGACACACTCACACAGGCTCTGCAATTTGCAGACACACAGTCACCCACTCACATACAGACACAATCACACAGTCTCTGCAATTTGCAGACACACAGACACTCACTCACATACAGACACACTCACACAGACTCTGCAATTTGCAGAAACACTGACACCCACTCACATACAGACACATTCACACAGACTCTGCAATTTGCAGACACACAGACACCCACTCACATACAGACACACTCACACAGACTCTGCAATTTGCAGACACACAGACACTCACTCACATACAGACACACTCACACAGACTCTACAATTTACAGACACACAGACACCCACTCACATACAGACACACTCACACAGACTCTGCAATTTACAGACACACAGACACCCACTCACATACACACACACTCACAGACTCTACAATTTACAGACACACAGACACCCACTCACACACAGACACACTCACACAGACTCTGCAATTTGCAGAAACACAGACACCCACTCACATACAGACACACTCACACAGACTCTGCAATTTGCAGAAACACAGACACCCACTCACATACAGACACTCACACAGACTCTGCAATTTGCAGAAACACAGACACCCACTCACATACAGACACACTCACATAGACTCTGCAATTTGCAGACACACAGACACCCACTCACATACACACACACTCACACACACTCTGCAATTTGCAGACACACAGTCACCCACTCACATACAGACACACTCACACAGACCCTGCAATTTGCATACACTCACTCACATACAGACACATTCACACAGACTCTGCAATTTGCAGACACACAGACACCCACTCACATACACACACACTCACACAGACTCTGCAATTTGCAGACACACAGTCACCCACTCACATACAGACACACTCACACAGACCCTGCAATTTGCATACACTCACTCACATACAGACACATTCACACAGACTCTGCAATTTGCAGAAACACAGACACCCACTCACACACAGACACACTCACAGACTATGCAATTTGCAGAAACACAGACACCCACTCACACACAGACACACTCACAGACTATGCAATTTGCAGAAACACAGACACCCACTCACAAAGACACACTCACAGACTATGCAATTTGAAGAAACACAGACACCCACTCACACACAGACACACTCACAGACTATGCAATTTGCAGAAACACAGACACCCACTCACACAGACACACTCACAGATTCTGCAATTTGCAGAAACTTTCACATCCATTTTGAAAGGGGTGCAGCCTGGGAGCGGCTGAGTCACGTGACTCTGTGGCTGGGCCTCTGACCTCACAATGGGAGATGACGCGATCAGCTCGAGCTGGAAACCCTTAATTTAATTAAAATAAAATCAACAGCCGGAAATGGTCACACAATGGGATCAGTGATGTCATCACTTGGAATGATCACACAATGGGAGCAGTGATGTCATCACTTGGAATGGTCACACAATGGGAGCAGTGACGTCATCACTTGGAATGTTCACACAATGGGAGCAGTGACGTCATCACTTGGAATGGTCACACAATGGGAGCAGTGACGTCATCACTTGGAATGTTCACACAATGGGAGCAGTGACATCATCACTTGGAATGGTCACACAATGGGAGCAGTGATGTCATCACTTGGAATGGTCACACAATGGGAGCAGTGACGTCATCACTTGGAATGGTCACACAATCACTCTCAGTCCGGATCTTGTTCCCTGCAGTAACTCCAGCTGTTGTTTTCCGGATGAACTGAACTGATTCCCCAGCCTGAAACAGATTAAAGATTAAACAGGAAATAAACAGATTGAACAAGTGTAAATAACCGCGAGATTGGGGTTAATATTTCAATAATAATTACAGACAAAATTATCCAGAAAAGTGACTGAATCCCATTGATATTTTAATTATTACATTAAACTTTAACACAAGCACTCACCGGATCCACTCCAGACTCCCGCGGTTGCATATGAGGCGGCGGAAAGCGGGGACAGATCGGTCTGTGAAGTAGTTTGATCCCAGGTCCAGATCCGTCAGTGACTGGATTGTACTGAGAGTGGAGGCGAGATCCTCGGCACAAGAATCTGTGAGACCGACAGCCTGTAGTCTGGGGGTCAAAGAGAAATAACAGGAATCAGTGTCAATCCCCAGAGTTTACTAATAACACTATTACTGATACTAACAATAATGTTCAGTGTCAGACATCCAGTTATTATAAACAGAATCTCACACAATCTGGTACTTACTCCAGTTTCTGTATTTTACAGTCTGGGTTCCTTAGAGCCGCAGACAGTAGTTTCACTCCTGAATCTCCCAGTTTATTATAACCCAGGTTCAGATCCATCAGTGAGCGGTTTGAACTGAGAGCGAAGGCGAGATCCTCGGCACAAGAATCTGTGAGACCGACATCCCATAGCCTGGGGATCAGAGAGAGAAATAACAGGAATCAGAGCAAATCATCAGAGTTTATTAACAACATTATTACTGATACGAATAATAATGTTCAGTGTCAGATATCCAGCTATTATAAACACAAGCTCACACAGTCTGGTACTTACTCCAGTTTCTGTATTTTACAGTCCGGGTTCCTCAGAGCAGCAGACAGTAGTTTCACACCTGAATCTCCCAGTTTATTATAACCCAGGTTCAGATCCATCAGTGAGCAGTTTGTACTGAGAGCGGAGGCGAGATCCTCAACACAAGAATCTGTGAGACCGACATCCCATAGCCTGGGGATCAGAGAGAGAAATAACAGGAATCAGAGTAAATCCCCAGAGATTATTAATAACATTATTACTGATACTCATAATAATGTTCAGTGTCAGACATCCGGTTATTAAAAACACAATCTCACACAATCTGGTACTTACCCCAGTTTCTGTATTTTACACTCCGGGGTCCTCAGAGCCACAGACAGTAGTTTCACTCCTGAATCTCCCAGTTTATTATAACTCAGGTCCAAATCAGTCAGTGAGCGGTTTGTACTGAGAACAGAGGCGAGATCCCCGGCACAAGAATCTGTGAGACCGACACCACACAGCCTGGGGATCAGAGAGAAATAACAGGACTCAGAGAAAATCCCCAGAGTTTATTAATAACACTATTACTGATACTAATAATTATGTTCAGTGTCAGACACCCAGTTATTATAAACACAATCTCACACAGTCTGGTACTTACCCCAGTTTCTGTATTTTACAGTCCGGGTTCCTCAGAGCCGCAGACAATTGTTTCACTCCTGAATCTCCCAGGTTATTATCGCCCATTTCACTGCTGCTCAGATCCAGATGCGTCAGTGAGTGGTTTGCACTGAGAGCGGAGGTGAGACCCTCAGCACAAGAATCTGTGAGACCGACACCGCACAGCCTGGGGATCAGAGAAAGAAATAACAGGAATCAGAGGAAATCCCCAGAGTTTATTAATAAGGTGAGGTCGGTGGAGGGTCGGGTGGGGCGGGGGTCGGTGGAGGGTCGGGTGGGGCCGGGGTCAGTGGAATGTTGGATGGGGCCGTGGTTGGTGGAGTGTCGGGTGGGGCCGGGGTTGGTGGAGGGTCGGGTGGGGTCAGGGTCGGCTGAGGTCGGGGTTGGTGGAGTGTCGGGTGGGGCCAGGTTCGGTGGGGGTCGGGTGAGGCCGGGGTTGCATGTGGGTCGTGTGGGGCAGGGGTCGGTGGAGGGTCGGGTGGTGCCGGGGTCGGCTGGTGTCGGGGTCGGTGGAGGTTCGGGGTAGGCGGAGGATTGGGTGGGGGCCGGGTTCAATGGAGGGTCGGGTGGGGCCGGGGTCAGCGGAGGGTCAGATGGGGTCGGGGTCAGTGGAGTGTCAGGTGGGGCCGTGATCGGTGGAGGATCGGGTGGGGCTGGGGTCAGTGGAGGGTCGGGTGGGGCCAGGGTCGGTGGATTTTAGGGTTGGGCCGAGGTTGGGGGGGGGTCGGGTGGGGACAGTGGAGGGTCAGGTGTGGCCGGGGTCGGTGGAAGGTTGGGTGGGTTCGGTGGAGGGTCGGGTTGGGCCGGGGTCAGGGGAGGTTCGGGCGAGGGTCAGGTGGGGCCGGTGTCAGTGGAAGGTCGGATGGGGTCAGTGGAGGGCCGGGTGGGGCCAGGGTCAGTGGAGGGGCGGGTGGGGTCGTGGCCGATGTCGGGTGGGGTCGGGGTCAGGGGATGGTCAGGTGGGGAGAGGGTCAGCGGTGGGTCGGGGGAGGTCGGGGTTGGTGGGGTGTCGGGTAGGTCGTTGTCAGGGCCGGGTGGGTTCGGGGTCGGTGGAGGGTCGGGCGGGGCCGGGGTCGGTGGAGGGTCGGGTGTGGTCGGGGTTGGTGGAGGGTCGGATGGTGTCGGGGCAAGTGGAGGGTCAGGTCTGGTGAGGCCAGGGTATGTGGAGGGTGGGGTGGGGTCGGTGTCGGTGGCGGGTCGGGGGAGGTTGGTTTCGGGTGGGGTCAGGGTAGGGGGAGGGTCGGGGAGGTCGGGGTTGGTGAAAGGTCGGGGGAGGCCGGGATCGGGTGTGGTCGGTTGCGGGTCGGGGAACGTCGGGGTTGTGTGGGGCTCGGGTCGGGGGGGACGGGGTCGGTGGAGGGTCGGGTGGGGCCAGGTTCAGTGGAGGGTCAGGTGGGGCCAGGTTCAGTGGAGGTTCGAGTGGGGCCGGGGCCAGTGGAGGGTCGGGTGGGGCCGTGGTCGGGTCGGGTGGGTCCGGTGGCGGGTGGAAGGTTGGGTGGGGCCGTGGTCAGTGGAGTGTCGGTTGGGGCCGGGGTTGGTGGAGGGTCGGGTGGGGTCGGGGTCAGCTGGGGTTGGGGTCGGAACGGGGGATGTTGTGGACGGTGGAGGGTCGGGTGGGGACGGGGGAGTGTTAGGGTCCGGGAAGGTTGGGGCCGCTGGAGGATCGGGGGAGTTCGGGTTTGGGTGGGTCCGGGGTCGGTGGAGGGTCGGGGGTGTCGGGTTCGGTGGAGGGTAGTGTGTGGTCGCGGTCGGTGGATGGTCGGGGGAGGTCGGGGTTGGGTGGGTTCGGGTTTGGTGGCAGGTCCGGGGAGGTCGGGGCCGGGGTCAGTGTAGTTTCGGGTTCTGAGGAGTGTCAGGTGGGGTCGGAGTCGGTGGAGGGTCGGGGATGGTGGGATTGGTGGAGGGTCGGGGCATGTCGGGGTCGGTGGAGTGTCATGGGAGGTTGGGTCGGGGTCGGAGGAGGGTCAAGTGGGGCTGGGGTCGGTGGAGGGTCGGGGGAGGTCAGGGTCTCTGGAGGATAGGGTGGGGTCGGGGTCGGGAGAAGTTCGGGGGAGGTCGGGGTCGGGTGGCATCAGGGTCGGTGGAGGTCGGGGTCGGTGGAGTGTCGGAGGAGGTCGGGGTCGGGGTCAGTGGAGGGTCGGGTGAGGTCGGGGTCAGGTGGGGTCGGGTATGGGGGAGTTTCAGGGGAGGTCGTGGTCGGTGGAGGGTCAGGTGGGGTCGGGTTTGGTGGAGGGTCGGGGGAGGTCGGACTCGGTGGAGGGTCGTGGGAGGTCGGGTTCGGGTGGGGTCAGGGGAGGGTTGGGGGCGATGAGGGTCGGGATGGGGCCGGGGACGTTGGAGGTTCGCCGGAGGTTGGGGTCGGTGGAGGATCGGGATGGGGCCGGGGTTGGATGCAGAGGCGAAATCCTCGGCACAAGAATCTGTGAGACCCACACCATCCAGACTGGGGATCAGAGAGAGAAATAAAAGGATTCAGAGTCAATCCCCAGCGTTTATTAATAACACTATTATTGATACAAATAATGTTCAGTGTCCGACATCCAGTTATTATAAGCATAATCTCACACAGTCTGGAACTTACCCCAGTTTCTGTATTTTACAGTCCGTGTTCCTCAGAGCCACAGACAATAGTTTCACTCCTGAATCTCCCAGTTTATTATAACTCAGGTTCAGATCCGTCAGTGAGCGGTTTGTACTGAGAGCGGAGGTGAGATCCTTTACACAAGAATATGTGAGACCGACAGAATCCAGCCTGGGGATCAGAGAAAGAAATAACAGGAATCAGAGTAAATCCCCAGAGTTTATTAATAACACTATTACTGATTCTAATAATAAAGTTCAGTGTCAGACATCCAGTTATTACAAACACAATCTCACACAGTCTGGTACTTACTGCAGTGTCTGTATTTTACAGTCCGGGTTCTTCAGAGCTGCAGACAGTCGTTTCACTCCTGAATCTCCCAGTTTATTGCCACTCAGTCTAAACACAAATAGAGAGAGAAACAAACTGAATCATAGCCCGGATCTGACATATTTTTCTCTCTGGGTTATTACAGCAATCACTGAAAGTGCTTCAGGACATTAATTATCCAGTTTCCCCCGCGATTTCCCACCTGGGTGGTTCGGGTGAGGCTGGGGTCGGTGGAGGGTTGGGGATCCGAGGTCTGTGGCGGTCGGGTGGTGCCGGGGTCAGTTGGGGGTCGGAGGAGGTCGGGGTCGGTGGAGGGTCGAGGGAGGGGCGAGGGAGGTCGGTGTCTGGGTCGGGGGAGGGTTGGGTGGGGCCGGTTCGGGGGGCCGGGGTCGGGGGGCCGGTGCCAGGGGAGGGTCAGGTGGGGCTGGGGCCGGGTCGGGCGAGGCCAGGGTCGGATCGGGGTCATGGGAGCGTCGGGGGCGGGGTCGAGGTCGGGGGAGGGTCGGGTCGGGGTCAGGGGAGGGTCGGGGTCAGGGGATGGCCGGGGTCGGGGGGGCGGTGTCGTGTTCGGGGGAGTGTCTGGTGCGGCCGGGGTCGGGTTGGGCCGGGGTTCGCGGCCTCGCTCTGGGGAATTGCAGGAAGCGCGTTTGATGACCTCATTTGAAGACACACACATTGACTTTGCCTATTGTGCTCTCAGTGTTCTACAGTATTGAGGTTCTACAAACACTGACAACATCTGCACAGAGGAGCTCGGCTGCACCCAGGCTCTCCCAGAACTCCCTCTCGATGATTATGGAGGGAGCCACAGCCCGCAGGGAGTTTCTCGTCACTTCGAAGGGGTGGAAGAGACCCACACAGCCTGGTTGCACATTGCACAGTGGGTCTCAAGCAGGGATGTCGTCGGGAGGACCAGCCTGCAGTGACACAAACCTTTCAATGGTTTGAGTAGATCACAAAACTTTACTGCAAAGCCACACTTCACCTCATCCGGCTGTGCCTCTGATCACATCCCCATCACTCTGCCTTCCCTACCCTACTCCTGAACATCCTTACTCACACCAACTTACCTTGCACCTCCCCCATCTCCCTCTATATTATCACATCCCCATCACTCTGCCTTCCCTACCCTACTCCTGCACATTTTTACTCTCACCAACTTACCTTGCACATCCACCCATCTCTATCTATATTATCACATCCCCATCTCACTCGCCAACCCTCACACTCACCCTCAACCTAGTCCAATCATACCAACTAACAACACACAAGGGTAGGCAATTGTGTGTTTTAGCCCATGTTCATGCGAGGTTTCTTTTAATATGGTGTCTAACATTGAAATCTTTATTTTCAACACTTTCCGTTCCTGGACATAATTGTGTGCACGTTTCGAAGTGGCTTAGTGAGTTGCAGTGAATGGTGAGACATAACGGAACCCCTTGCAATGTTGATGAGTGTGACAGGAATGGTTTGGGCATTGTAGGGATGCTTTGTGTTATTGGTGTGGGCTGGTGTTAACCTGGCGCATCATGTGTCATCCAGGGCATGCAGCGTCAAGTGAAGAAATTCTGGCCATGGTGAGGCCATCTCTGGCGACCCGGTCAGCAATGTGGTCGGGTGTTGATGCCCTCTGTGCTGTGCAGCATCAGGAGTTGCGGAGAAGGTTGGTGTTGTTGTTGGTGCTGCTGGTATGACTGGTGCTGCGGGTGTTGGGGCTGATGGTGGTGGGATTCTGAGGCCCAAGGTGAGTCAGTATAAACCATACCCATGCTGATGTCATAGATGGCAGGTGAATTTGAGACGTCAGAAGCAATCTGTCAATGGTGAGAGAGGTTGTTCCAATGAGGTGACACTGGATAGAGAGTTTGCTCCAAGCACATGCAACCTGCATAAAGTTAAATCTGTCTTCCAAATGCAGAAAGCAACAGCCTCTTTGCTTGAAAAGTGAACAGCTGTGTGATGGGATCTTTTATAGCACATTTCCAGCTGTCAAGTAATGAAATGATTCCATGGCCATTCAACTCCTGCCCTGCTTACCTGACGTGATCCCCGAGCAGCGTGGACCACATGGGTGAACTGGAAAACTCTGAAGCTGAGCTGATAATAGTTGTTAATCCTTTGTTAACAAGGTCATAATGACCTGAATTGCCTCTCCTGCCGCTACGTGTCGGGTCTGCTTAGCGCTGACAGACCCGACATTTGTGAAAAGCGCGTGGCGGCGGGTTGACAGCTCGCCCACACTGGGAATTACCCTCACAGTATTACCCTCCTGGAGCTCAGTGACCGGCCATGGCATGTTGGCAGAAACTTGTCTCATTTCTGCTGTAAAGTGCCTAATTGAAAGATGAGATACTGTTCCTCGATCTTATGATGAACATTGTTGGAAGACTGTAAGAGGCCGAGAACGGAGAGATCAGAGTGGGAGTGGAGCAGAGACTTCAAGTGACAGGCGACCAGAAGCTCGGGGTCAGACTTACGGTCTGAGCAGAGGTGTTCCGCAAAGCAGTCGCCCAATCTCCGTTTGGTCTCCCCAATGTAGAGGAGACTGCAGCGTGAGCAGCGCATACCATATACTAAATTGCAAGTACAACAAGTACATCACTGTTTCACCTGGAAGGGGTGTTTGGGGCCCTGGACAGTAGGAAGGGAGGAGGTAAAAGGGCACGTGTTGCATTTCCTGCACTTGCATGGGAAGGCGCCGGGCAAAGGGGAAGGGTTGTTGGGGGTGATTGAGGAGTGATCCAGGGTGTCGTGCAGGGAGCGACCCCTTCCGAATGCTGAAAGGGGAGGTGAGGGGAAGATGTGTTTGCTGGTGGGATCACGCTGGATGTGGCAGAAATAGCGGAGGATGATCCGTTGAATGCGGAGGCCAGTGGGGTGAAAGGTGAAGACAAGGAGAAGCCTATCGTGGTTTCGGGTGTCATGGGAAGGGGTGAGAGTGGAAGTGCATGAAACAGAATGGACACGGTCAAGAGCCATGTCAACCACGGTAGAGAGATATTCTCGGTTGAGGACCAAGGATGATACGTCGGATTCAATACTATGGAACATAGTATCGTCAGAAAAACTGGGAGAATGGGCCAGCGTCCTTACAGAAAGTGAGGTGGGAGGAACTGTATTCCAGGTAGCTGTGGGATTCAGAGGGCTTATAATGAATGTTAGTCAATAGCAGCAATAGAGTTTAATTTGCCCCGTTACAAGTTTTAAATGTCCCTGTGCTCCAAGTTGATAGGGGAGGGGAGTCACAGGAACATAGAAACATAGAAGATAGAAGCAGGAGTAGGCCATTCAGACGCTCGAGCCTGCTCCGCCATTTAATGAGATCATAGCTGATCATCCAAACTCAGTACCCTTTCCCTGCTTTCTCCCCATATCCCTTGATCCCTTTAGACTTAAGGAATATATCTAACTCCTTCTTGAATACAGTTAAAGAATTGACTTCAACTGCCTTCTGTGGTAGAGAATTCCACAGGTTCACCACCCTCTGGGTGAAGAAATTCCTCCTCATCTCAGCCATAAATGGCTTACCCCGTATCCTTAGTCTGTGACCCTTGGTTCTGGACGTACCCACCATCGGGAACATCCTTCCTCCATCTAGTCTGTCTAGTCCTGTTAAAATTTTATAAGTTTCAATGATATCCCCTCTCATTCTTCTAAACTCTAGCGAATACAAGCCCAATCGACCCAATCTCTCTTCATACATCATTCCTGCCATCCCAGGTATCAGTCTGGTGAATCTTCGCTGCACTCCCTCCATGGCAAGAACATCCTTCCTCAGATAAGGCGACCAAAACTGCACACATTACTTAAGGTGTGGTCTCACCAAGGCCCTCTACAACTGCAGCAAGTCATCCTTCTTCCTGTACTCGAACCCTCTCGCTATGAAGGCTAACATACAAATTGCCTTCTTAACCGCCTGCTGCACCTGCATGCTTACCTTCAGCGACTGGTGCACAAGGACACCCAGGTCTCGTTGCACATCCCCTTCTCCCAATCTATTGCCTTTCAAATAATAAACTGCCTTTTTGTTTTTGCCAGCAAAGTGGATAACCTCGCATTTATCCACATTATACTGCATCTGCAATGCAACCACCCAATCACCCAGCCTGTCCAAATCAAACTGGAGTTTCTCGGCATCTTCCTCAAAGCATACACACGCGCACCCAGCTTTGTGTCACCTGCAAACTTGAAGATATGACTTCTAATTGCCTCGTCTAGATCATTAATGTATATTGTGAATAGCTGGGATGCTAGCATCGATCCCCGGAGTACCCCACCAGTCACTGCCTGCCACTCAGAAAAAGACCCATTTATTCCAACTCTTTGCTATCTGACAGAAGGCAGAGAGCTGGGATAAATGATTCATTCTCGGACAGGCAATCAGTAACTAGTGGTGTTCCACAGGGGTCCCCAAAACTTTACAATCTATATTAACGATTTGGAGGAGGGGACCGAGTGCAACATGTTAAAGTTTGCAGATGATACAAAGATGGGATGGAAAGTAGTGAGTGAGGAGGACATAAAAAACCTGCAAAGGGACATAGACTGGCTAAGTAAGTGGGCAGAGATTTGGCAGATGGAATACAATACTGGAAAGTGTGAGGTTATGCACTTTGGCAGGAAAAATCATAGAGTAAGTTATTATCTTAATGGCAAGAAACGGGAAAGTACTGTAGTACAAAGGGATCTGGGGGTCCTGGTGCACGAAACTCAAAAAGTTAGTATGCAGGTGCAGCAAGTGATCAAGAAGGCCAATGGAATGTTGGCTTTTATTGCTAGGTGGATGGAATATAAAAACAGGGAGGTATTGCTGCAGTTGTACAAGGTATTGGTGAGACCGCACCTGGAATATTGCATACAGTTTTGGTGTCCATACTTAAGAAAAGACATACTTGCTCTCGAGTCAGTACAAAGAAGGTTGACTCGGTTAATCCCGGGGATGAGGGGGTGGTCATATGAGGAGAGGTTGAGTAGATTGGGACTCTACTCATTGGTGTTCAGAAGAATGAGAGGCGATCTTATTGAAACATATAAGATTGTGAAGGGGCTTGATCGGGTGGATGCGGTGAGGATGTTCCCAATGATGGGTGAAATTAGAACTAGGGGGCATAATCTTAAAATAAGGGGCTGCTCTTTCAAAACTGAGATGAGGAGAAACTTCTTCACTCAGAGGGTGGTAGGTTTGTGGAATTTGCTGCCCCAGAAAGCTGTGGAAGCTACATCATTATATAAATTTAAAACAGAAATAGATAGTTTCCAAGAAGTAAAGGGAATTAAGGGTTACGGGGAGTGGGCAGGAAATTGGACATGAGTCTAGGTTCGGAATGGTCATGGCCTTGTGGGTAGTGGAGTGGGCCCAGGGGCCGTGCAGCCTGGTTCTGCTCCTACTGTGTTCTAATTCTGTGTTAGATTTCAGGAGATGGTTTTATTCCTGTTCCTGGCTGGGGTGGAGATCGCCTTTACAGAAGGTAAGTACTGTAGAAAATATAGGGATAGAGTGATCTCCTGGAAGAATTTCGATCGCCTAGATGGGTCAGAGAGGAATTTCCCAGATTTTTTTTCCCAAATTGGCCATTGGGTCTTTATCTGGTTTCTCGCCTCTCCCGGGAGATCACATGGGTTCGGGTGGATGCACGGTGATAGAAGATTTGAGGTTAGGATCAGATCAGCCATGATCTTATTGAATGGTGGAGCAGGCTCGAGGGGCCGGTTGGCCTACCCCTGCTCCTATTTCTTATGTTCTTATGTAAGGTAGGGACAGGGTACTGAATTTGGATGATCAGCCATGATCCAATTGAATGGCGGAGCAGGCTCGAAGGGGTTGCGGTACCCCACTAGTCACTGCCTGCCACTCGGAAAAAGACCAGTTTATTCCAACTCTTTGCTTTCTGTCTGCCAACCAGTGCTCTATCCAAGTCAGTACCTTGCCCCAATCCCATGTGCCTTAACTTTACACGCTAATCTGTTATACACGAACTTATCGAAAGCCTTCTGAAAGTCCAAATACACCACATCCACTGGTTCTCACTTATCTATTTTACCAGTTACATCCTCAAAATATTCCAGTAGATTAATCAAGCACGATTTACCCTTTGTAAATACATGTTGACTTTTTCAGATCCTGTCACTGTTTTCATTCAGTTCCTCCCTCTCATTAGACCCTATGTTCCTCGACATCTCTGGGGGGTTATCTGTGTCCTCCTTTGTGAAGACAGAACCAAATTATGCATTTAATTGGTCAACCATTCTTTTTTACCCAATATAAGTCCCCCCAATTCTGACTGCAAGGGACCTACGCTTGATTCAATAATCTTTTTCTCTTCACATATCTGTAGAAGCTTTTACAATCAGTTTTTATGTTCCCCGAAAAGTTACTCTCATACTCTATTTTCCCCCTCTTAATTTATCATTTTGTCATAAGAACAAAAGAACATAAGAAATAGGAGCAGGAGTAGGCCAATCGGCCCCTCGAGCCATTTAATAAGATCATGGCTGATCTGATCCTAACCGCCAATCCACTATCACAGAACCATCTCCTGAATCTAACAGAATTAGACACACGAAATAGGAGCAGGATAAGGCTACACGGCCCCTGGGCCCGCTCCGCTACCCACAGGGCCATGTCCGATCCGAAACTAGACTCATGTCCAAATCCCTGCCCGCTCCCCGTAACCCTTAATTCCCTTTACTTCTAGGAAACTGTCTATTTCTATTTTAAATTTATGTAATGATGTAGCTTCTACAGCTTTTTGAGGCAGCATATTCCATTGACCTTCCACCCTCTGAGTGAAGTAGTTCCTCCTCATCTCAGTTTTGAAAGAGCAGCCCCTTATTCTAAGACTATGCCCCCTAGTTCTAGTTTCACACATCATCGGGAACATCCTCCCCGCATCCACCTGATCCAACCCCTTCACATATGTTTCAGTAAGATCGCCTCTCATTCTTATGAACTCCAATGAGTAGAGTCCCAATCTACTCATCCTCTCCTCATATGTCTATCTCCTCATCCCCGGGATTAACCGAGTGAACCTTCTTTGTACTGACTCGAGAGCAAGTATGTCTTTTCTTAAGTATGGACACCATAACTGTATGCAATATTCCAGGTGCGGTCTCGCCAATACCTTGTACATCTGAAGCAATACCTCCATATTTTTATATTCTATCCCCTTAGCAATGAAAGCCAACATTCCATTGGCCTTCTTAATCACTTGCTGCACCTGCATACTAATCTTTTGAGTTTCGTGCACCAGGACCCCCAGATCCCTTTGTTCTTCAGTACTTTCCAATTTCTTGCCATTAAGATAATAGCTTGCTCTACGATTTTTCCTGCCAAAGTGCATAACCTCACACTTTCCAGTATTGTATTCCATCTGCCAAATCTCTGCCCACTTACTTAGCCTGTCTATGTCCCCTTGCAGGTTTTTTATGTCCTCCTCACTCACTACATTCCCTCCCATCTTAGTATCATCTGCAAACTTTGATATGTTACACTCGGTCCCCTCCTCCATATCGGTAAAAAGGATTGTAAAGAGTTGGGGCCCAGCACCGCCCCCTGCGGAGCACCACTAGTTACTGATTGCCATTCTGAGAATTATCCATTTAACCCAACTCCCTGCCTTCTGTTAGATAGCCAATCCTCTATCCATGCCAGAATATTACCCCAATCCCGTGATTTTTTAGCTTAGCAAGAATCTTTTGTGTGGCACCTTGTCAAATGCCTTTTGGAAGTCTAAATACACTGCGTCCACTTGTTCCCCTTTATCCACCCTCTATGTTACTTCCTCAAAGAACTCAAGCAAATTTGTCAAACATGACTTCCCCTTCATAAAACCATGCTGACTTTGTCCTATTAAATGATGATTATCCAAATGTCCTGTTACTGTCTCCTTACAATGGACTCCAAAATTTTACCTACCGCAGATGTTAGGCTAACCGGTCTATAGTTTCCAGCCTTCTGTCTACTGCCCTTTTTAAATAAGAGTGTTACATTAGCAATTTTCCAGTCTGCCGGGACCTTTGCTGAGTCCAGGGAGTTTTGGAAAATTATTATCAATGCATCCACAATCCCTGCCGCCACTTCCCTCAAGACCCTAGGATGTAAGCCATCAGGTCCAGGTGATTTATCTGCCTTGAGTCCCATTATTTTACCGAGTACCACTTCCTTAGTGATTTTGATCGTGTTTAGCTCCTCCCCCCCTTTAGCCTCCTGTTTGTCCGGTGTTGGGATATTCTTACTGTCTTCTACTGTAAAGACTGATGCAAAATATTCATTCAGTGTCTTTGCCATGTCCATATTTCCCACCATTAATTTCCCGGTCTCATCCTCTAAGGGACCAACATTTACTTTAGCCACCCTTTTTCTTTTTATATAACTATAAAAACTCTTACTATCTGTTTTTTATATTTTATGCTAATTTACTTTCATAATCCATCTTCCCTTTCTTAATCAATCTTTTTGTTATTTTTTGATGTCTTTTAAAGTTTTCCCAATCCTCTATCCTCCCACTAGATTTGGCTACCTTATAAGCCCTTGCTTTTAGTCGAATACTATCCTTAATTTCTTTACTTAGCCACGGATGGCTGTCTTTTCTTTTACACCCTTTTCTTCTCAGTGGAATATATATTTTTTGGAAGTTGTAAAATAACTCCTTTGCTGAATCCTAAACTGCTCCCGATCCTCAAGTTTGCTGATTTTTTGGAAGTTGTAAAATAACTCCTTTGCTGAATCCTAAACTGCTCCCGATCCTCAAGTTTGCTGATTTTTCTGGCTAATTTCCCTTGTTAGCCACGGTTGCGTCAACTTTTTTGTTTTATTTTTATGCCAGACAGTGATGAACAAATTCTGTAGTTCATCCATGTGATCTTTAAATGTTTGCCATTGCCTCTCCACCATCAACCACTTAAGTAACGTTCCCCAATCCATCCTAGCCAACTCGTGCCTCATACCATCATAGTTTCCTTTATATAAAATATAAGCACCCTATTCTCTGAGTCAACTACTTCACTCTCCATCTTAATGAAGAATTCTATCATCTAATGATCGCTCCTCCGCAAGGGGCCTCGCACAATAGGGTTGCTAATTAATTCTTTCTCATTATTAATACCCAGTCTAAGATGGCCTGATCTCCAGCCGGTTCCTTGACATATTGGTCCAGGAAACCAACCCGTATACACTCTAGGAATTCCTCCTCCACAGTATTGTTACTAATTGGTTAGTGCAACCTATAAGTAGATTAAAGTCACCCATGATAACGTCTGTGCCCTTATTGCACACGTCTCTAATTTCCCGTTTAATGCCATCCCCAACCTCAGCATTACTGTTTGGGGTTCTGTATACAACTCCCACTAACTTTTTCTGCCCCTTGGTATTTCTCATCTCTACCCATACAGATTCCACATCATCAGAGCCAATATCCTTCCTTTCTATTGTTTTAATCTCCTCTTTAACCAGAAATGCTACCTCACCTCCTTTTCCTTTTGGCCTGTCCTTCCTGAATATTGAATACCCTGGATGTTGAATTTCCAGCCTTGGTCACCCTGCAGCCACGTCTCCGTAATCCCGATTATATCATGTCCGTTTACATCTATTTGTGCAGCTAATTCCTCCACCTTATTATGAATGCTCCTCGCATTCAGACACAAAGCCTTAAGGCTTGTTTTTTAACACTCTTAGTCCTTTTTGAATTATTATTTACTGTGGCCCTGTTTGATTTACACTCTTGATTTCGCTGCCTTCCACTTTTGCTTTTCTCCTTCCTGTCTTTTGCTTCTATGCTTGCTTCCATTTCATCTGTCTCCCTGCACAGGTTCCCAACCCGCTGCCATTTTAGTTAAAACACTCACCAACAGCACTAGCAAACACTCCCCCTAGAACATCGATCCCATTCCTGCCCAGGTGCAAACCATCCAGTTTGTACTGGTTCCACCTCCCCCAGAACCGGTTCCAATGTCCCAGGAATTTGAATGGCTCCCCCTTGCATATTCCTCTAGCCACGTATTCATCTGAAATATCCTTCTATTTCTACTCTGACTAGCACGTGGCACTGGTAGCAATCCTGAGATTACTACTTTTGAGGGTCTACTTTTTAATTTACCTCCTAACTCTCTATATTAAGCTTTTAGGGCCTCATCCCGTTTTTTTACCTATATTGTTGGTCCATATATTCACCATGACAATTGGCTGTTCTTCCTACCCCTCCAGAATGCCCTGCAGCCTCTCTGAGACATACTTGACCCTTGCACCAGAGAGCCAACATACCATCCTGGAGTCTCGTTTGCGGCCGCAGAAATTCCTATCTGTTCCCCTTACAATAGAATCCCCTATCACTATAGCTCTCCCGTTCTTTTTCCTCCCGTCCTGTGCAGCAGAACCACACCCATGGTGCCAGGGAGTTAGCTACTACTGCTCACTTTATACCTATTAAACTGGCCCTACATATATTTCAGGTGCAACTGGCCCGAATGTTTTTGCGGAATTTCTGGAAGTTCCCTCCCTGAGCGGGGCCTCACACACACGGGGTGGATCATGGGGAATTCCTGGATTCACTGCCCCCGGTTTACTCAGGAGCCGCTCGCTGTGTGCGAGGCCCCACCGCTGGCTGGTGTGTGTCTGCACTCCGTTTAGATTAGAACCTTTTCACCAGCAGGTTTAAGATCCTGAATATCAATCTTTACTCAATGTTCAGGACTGTGAATAATTGTAAACAATTACAGCTGAAAGAATTCCCGATTCCCCAATATTCCCAATCCAGGAAACTACCCCCTCGACAGGAAACACCCTGCACGGTATTGGAGTAAATATCGAACTGTTAGTGATTTAAACTCGGGTTTCTTTCCTGTTTCTAGTTGAAATGGTGGATGTGGAAAACATTTTAAATCAATTTTATCTTTACTGCCGGATTATGTTTTATGTTTACATTCTGCTGCCATGCTTATTAAATATGATTAATTTAATTAAATTATCAGACTGGAAGTGACCTGTGTTTGCTGATCTGATAAAGACTGTAAAATCCCTACTTGTTCACAAGGGTCCATTTTAGTTTCTCCACTCCTTAGGGAATTACTAACTGAGCCCCTTATTATTGGTCATATTTTTGTTGAATCTGATTCTCTCTGGTTTAACTGAACTGTTTGTTTCCCTACATTACGGAGCCACAACACAATCCCTGACTGTTCTTCAAATCGCCCAACAGTTAGAGACAAATAAACAGTTACCTCAACACATTGCATTTGTGCAGTACGGGTCCCAACCGCTGGAGTCCTTCACACTGAATGTAGCAGTCTCCTAGATCGAGTTCTTTTATTGTATCACAGAATCCAATGATGTGAGACAGGACCGCACAGTCAATCGGGGTCAATGTCAATCCACGAAATGTAAGTGATTCCACAGATCCCACTGTGGCCCGAGCTAGTGCATTATTCTGAGACTCAAACAGGTAGTGGAATGTTTTCAGGAGGTTCCTTTTACCAGTTCCATTCTCTGTGTCTCCAATCTGTCCTTCAATCTTCTCCTTCACCCAGTCAATCACTCGGTAGGTTGTTTGATGAAGAAATCGACCCAGAAACAACTCCAGGGGCCGAGCTGCCTGTGGGGAGGAGAGACCAGCAACAAAACGGAGAAATATCTCAAATCGCCCATCTTCCTTGCTGTGGGCTTCTCTGAGGAGTTTCAGGATGTCCCCGGGATCTGGAGTCAGGAATTGTGCGAGTGCGGCTACAAACTCTTGGATGGTGAGGTGCGGGAACGTGTACACCACGCTCTGGACAGATTCATCTCTCTCCAAAAGTTCCATCATGAACCCAGACAGGAACTGGGAAGGTTGCAGATTGTACTTAATCAAATCTCCATTTCCAAACACAATCTTCTTCTCGGAGACTCCTGTGAAGGCCATCTCACCAAGCTTCAGTAACACATCACGTGGGCTTTCAATCTCTCGGCCATGGCTTTTCAGAATGTTGTATATAAAGCAGGAATATAGTTGGGTGATGGTCTTGGGAACTCGCTGCTGATTCCTGTCTCTTTGTGTAAAGAAGGGACCCAGCGAGAGGCCGAGTATCAAGCAGTAGGAAGGGTTGTAGCTCATGGTGTACAGGATCTCGTTCTCTTCCACGTGTTTGAAAACAGCTGCTGCCACCGTCTGAGCTTCAAAAAACTTGTTGAAAAATTCCTTCCGCTCTTCAACAAATCCCAGGATTTCAGCCCAGACACTGATCTCAGCCTTTTCCAATAAATGTAATGCAGTGGGGCGGCTGGTCACTAGCACTGAACATCCTGGGAGCAGCTTGTGCTGTATTAAACTGTACACAATGTCAGACACTTCACACCAGTCTTCAGGATCTGTGCACATGTGCTGAGGTTCAGTATTTCTCCGATTGTCAGCAAAATCGATGCTGTCCTTAAATTCATCCAAACCATCGAATATAAACAGCAATCCCTCTGGGTTCTTCCAGAGCTCCCTAAGAATATTCCCAAAGTAAGGATACAGATCCAGTATCAGATTCCTCAGGTTTATTCTACAGTTAATAGCGTTCAAATGCCGGAATTTAAAACTGAAAACAAATTGAAAGTTTGGGTATATTTTCCCAGTGGCCCAGTCATGAACAATCTTTTGTACCATTGTTGTTTTTCCAATCCCCGGGACTCCGCTCACTGCTCCTGAACTCCCAGATTTGGATTTTCTCCGGGAAAAACAGCTCTGGAACAATTGATCAGTTCGGATTTTTTCCAGCTCTCCCCGGAGATGTTTCTCTCTCCACTCTTCATGGTCTCGGCCTCTTGCCAGCAATTCATGTTCCACAAGTGTCCGATCTCGAACAGTAGAAATGATCGTTACTTCAGCGTATCGATCAATCAGCTGGAAAATCTTAACCTTCTCCTTAAATAGGATAGTGTTCACTCTCAAGGTTTCAGTTTGTACCCGGAGTGTTTCCTTGTGTTTCTGTTGAACATCTTCAATTAGAACAGAGAGAAAGTGGTCTCTATGTTAGTTGAATTGACATAAAGACAACATCTCAATAACATTTCATTATTCAGTAAAATTTTGCAAGGTTTAATTCACAGCTTCAATAGAGGTGCGTGTAGAAATTAAATCTCAGTTAATGGAAACCTCGTTTGAAAGTGAACAATGGCCGAGAAGAGTTTCAATCCTCACTTGATTCTAATATTCACTGAACATGCAGGTTTCAATGATATGACTTTTCCCTCTGATGGTTAATACTTTCCAGCCTGCCCTTTACTATTGATCTCCTCGAGGCTGGAGAAGAACTTGCAGTGGGAGGGGGAGGATCCAGTTGTCCTGGCCCACGTAGGAACCAAAGACAGAGGTATAACTAGGAAAGAGGTTCTGCTGAGGAAGTTTGAGGAGCTAGGTTCCAAATTAAAAAAAGGAACCTCAAAGGTAATAATCTATGGATTGGTACCTGAACGCCGCACAAATTGACATAGGGAGAAACAGAATAGAGGTTTAACTGTATGGCTCAACGAGTGGTGTGGGAGGAAGGGCTGTCAATTTATGGGGCACTGGCACCAGTACTGGGGAAAGAGGGAGCTGTTCCTTTGGCATGGGCTCCACGGGACTGGGACCAGTGCCCTGGTGAACCGAATAACTGGGGCAGCAGACAGGGCATTAAACTAATGAAGGGGAGGGGGGTGGGAGGCTTCAGGAAAGAGTAAATTTAAAAGCAGTGAGAGAAATGTCAAGGCTCTAGAACAGAGTAGAGTTTTGAGTAAAAATAAGCAGAGAGCGCCAGGATGGGACTGAGAGATTAACAAAGGTAATAAGGCATCAGTGACTAAGGTGACATCAGGGAAAAACAGAAATAAGCTAAAGCTAATGGCACTATATCTGAATGTGTGAAGCATTTACAACAATCTGGATGAATTAATACTGCAGACAGAAATTAACAGGTATGATCGAATAGCCATAATGGAGACGTAGTTGCAAAGTGGCCAAGGTTGGGAACTAAATATTTCAGGATACTTAACTTCTAGAAGAGTTAAGCAAAATGGAAAAGGAGGAGGGTTAGCCCTGATAATAAAGGATGGAATAAAGACCGTAGAGAGAAAGCATCTTACGTCTGAGAATTAAGAAGTGGAGTCAGTTTGGGTGAAGCTAAGAAACAGCAAGGGGCTGAAAACATTGGTGGGAGTTGTGTTTCGGCACCCCAAACAGTAGTTGTAACGTAGGGCAGAGTACAAATCAGGAAATTAGAGGCGAATGTAACAAGGGTAATACAATAATCATGGGGGACTTTAACCTACAGAAAGACTGAGCAATCCAAATGTGCAGTAATACTGTGGAGGACGAATTCACGGAATGTATGCAAGTTAGGTTTGTAGATCAGTATGTTGAGGAACTAATTAGGGAACAGGCTATTTTAGATCTAGTATTGTGCAATAAGAAAGCATTAATTAATAACCTTGTAGTAAAGGGGCCTTTAGGGAAGAGTGACCATAATATGATAGAATTTTACATTGCGTTTAAAAGTGATTTAGTTAAATCTGAAACTAGGGTCTTAAATCTAAACAAAGCAAACTATGTAGTTATGAGGGACGAGTTGGCTAAGATAGATTGGGAAACTACATTAAAAGCTATGATGGTAGACAAACAATGGCTAGCATTTAAAGATTTAATACATAATTTACATTCCTTTAAGGCACAAAAACCCCACAGGAAAAGTGTTCCTACCGTGGCTAACAAGAGACGTTAAAGATAGTATTAGATCAAAGGAAGATGCTTACATTGTTGCCAAAAAGAGGAGTAAGCCTAAGGAGTGTATTTTAGAATTCAGCAAAAGAGGACCAGAAACTGATAATGAAAGGGAAAATAGAATGAGAGGACACATAAAAACAGACTGCAAAATCTGTTGTAGTTATGTAAAAAGGGAAAGATTTGCGAAAGTAAATGTGGGGTCTTTACAGGCTGAGACAGGAGAAATTTTAATGGGGAATAAGGAAATGGCAGATAAATTAAATAAATAGGTTGTGTCTCTCTTCGCGGAAGAAAAATGCAAAATAATTCCTGGAAATAGTGGAGAACCAAGGGTTCAGCGAGAATGAGGAACTGAAAGAAATTAGTATTAGTAAAAAGAAGTACTGGAGAAATTAATGGGACTGAAAGCCGACAAATCCCTTGGACCTGATAGCCTGCAGCATAGGGTTTTGAAAGAGTTGGCTATAGAGATAGTGGATGCACTGGATGCCATTTTCCAAAATTCCCTTGATTCTAGAACGGTCCCCGCAGATTGGAAGGTAGCAAATGTGATCGCATTATTTAAGAAAGGAGGGAGAGAGAAAATGGGGAACTACAGACCGGTTAGCCTGATATCAGCCATAGGGAAGATGATAGAATTTATTAATAAGGAAGTGATAACAGGGCACTTAGAAAATAATAATAGGATTGGGCAGATTCAAAATGGATTTATGAAAGGGAAATCGTGTTTGACGAATCTGTTAGAGATTTTTGAGGGTGTAACTAGCAGAATAGATAAGGGGGAACCAGTAGATATGGTGTACAGGAAACTTTGTGATATCCGGCACTGACGGGACCGAGCTGTTACCGTCCCATCAAAACTGCTGGACAAACCAGTGCTAATGTTGAAACATATGGAGGTTTTCAGCTCCGTGTGAATCAACAAACCCTGTTGCTTAGCAACAGCTTCTAAACAGTCGGCCCGTACCTTGCAAGCATCTCTGTAAATTAGCAACAGCTTTTGTGAGACCTTGCAGAGCCTGACTGGTGAAAAAAAAGGAACGTGAAGAATAAAAACCTAATGAAACGGCTCCTGACATTTGCTGGTGGATCGAGCATTCCGGACAGGTAACCTCCGGATAAACCAAAGTTTCCTGTATTTGGATTTTCAGAAGGCATTCAGTAAGGTACCACACAAGAGGTTGTTAAACAAAATTAGGGCTCATGGGATTGGGGGATAATATACCAGCATGGATTGAGGATTGGTTAACGGACAGAAGAGAGTAGGAATAAACGGGTCATTTTCTCGTTGGCAGGCTGTAACTAGTAGGGTACCGCAAGGATTAGAGCTTGGGCCTCAGCTATTCACAGTCTACATCAATGATTTGGATCAGCAAACCAAATGTTATATATCTAAGTTTGCTGATGATTCAATGCTGGGTGGGAATGTAAGCTGAGGAGGTTGCAAGAAGGCTTCAAGGGGATAAAGACAGGCTAAGTGCGTGGGCAAGAACATGGAATATTACGTGGAGAAAAGTGAATTTGTCCAATTTGGTAGGAAAAATAGAAAAGCAGAAATTTTTAAATGGTGAGAGATTGGGAAATGTTGGTGTTCAGAGGGACCTGGGTGCCCTTTTACACAAATCACAAATTTAACATGCAGGTAAAGCAAGCAATTAGGAAAGCAAATGGTATGTTAGCCTTTATTACAAGAGGATTTGAGTACAAGAGTAAAGACATCTTACTGCAGTTGTATAGGACCCTGGTGAGACCACAGCTGGAGTATTTTGTACAGTTTTGGTCTCCTTACCCATGGAAAGATATACTTGGCATAGAGACAGAGTAACAAAGGTTCTCCAGCCTGGTTCCTGGGATGGGGGGATTTTCCTATGAGGAGAGATTGAGTAGACTAGGCCTATATTCTCTACAGTTCAGAAGAGTGGGAGCTGATCTCATTGAAACATACAAAATTCTTACAGAGCTTGAGAGGGTAGATGCAGGGAGGATGGTTCCCCTGGCTGGGGAGTCTAGAACCAGGGGTCACAGTCTCAGAATAAGGGGTGACCATTTAGGACTGAGATGATGGGACATTTCTTCACTCAGAGGGTGGTGAATCTTTGGAATTCTCTACCCCAGAGGGCTGTGGAGGCTCAGTCGTTGAGTATATTCAAGACAGAGATTGATAGATTTTTGAATATTAAGGGAATCAAGGGATATGGGGCTAGTGCAGGAAAGTGGAGATGAGGTAGAAGAACAACGATGATCTTATTGAATGGCGGAGCAGGCTCGAAGGATCAAATGGCCTCCTCCTGCTCTGATTTATTATGTTCATTACAAATCCACACACAATCCTGGTTATAAGACAGTAGACTTCTAGTGGATCAATCATTCGCACAGTCAGTGGTGCTTACAATCTTCAGAAATGGGAAATGGGACATTGGATATCTGTGGAAGAGGGACAGACTGTGAATGGTCAGAAGCCCACGATTATTTTATCAGAACTTGGGCACGTTATTTATGATATTTTGTACATTGGGTGATGGACAGACTGGGAAGGGAAGTAAGTTCCAATCGGCAGATTATTTGATCCTTAACTGAGATCCCAACCCCATATCCTGTCCATCACCAAGACCGCCTACTTCCACCTCCATAATATTGGCTGTCTCCGCTCTTGCCTCAGCTCATCTGCTGCTGAAACCCATACCAATGTCTACGTTACCTCCAGATGAACAACCCCAACCCTCTCCTGATCAGCCTCCCTATTCCAAAGCACTCTTGGTCAGCCTCCCACCTTGCACCCTCCAGAAACTTGAGGTCATTCAAAACTCTGCTGCCCCTAACCTAACTTGCCCCAAGTCCCGTTCACCCCTCACCCCATTCGTCGCTGACATACATCAGCACTGCGTCCAGCAATGCCTCATTTTAAAATTAATCATTTTTGCATTCCGATCCCTCCATGACCTCACTCTCCCAATCCCTGTAGCTTCCTCCAGCCCTACATCCCGAGATCGCTGCACTCCTCCAATTCTAGCCTCTTACGCATTCCAAATTTTCATCATTCCATCATTGCCAGCCTTTTTTCAGCTTTCTTGGTCCTAAACTCTGGAATTCTCTCTTTAATCCTCACAGATCCTTAACAGAAATCCACTGTCCTTATATCAGGACTCGAACATGTTATCTGTGGTATTGTGGGCACTGAGCGAGAGACAGGCTGTGAAAGAACAGGAGATAATTTGCTGTTGCTTCAGGACTCTGTTTATCTGGTGTATTAACTCCACTTCCACAGTCACCTGATCACTGGTGAAGGTTACTGTCATTGTGAAGGTACAGAGGCGAATGAGAAAGATTATTCAAGGTATTAGGAGTTTAGGTTGAGGGGGCTAGTTGTGCTTTGTTTGGGCAAGAGACTTCTGTGTTGAAACGTTTTAATGGAATTCCCAACATTAGTGCAAGAAACAGGCTCACATTTACAAATTAATTAGTAACCGAGAAAATTGAAAGTCAGAAGTAGGAAGGGAAACCAAGGTAACTTTTTACCCCAAGGGTTATAGGGCGGGGGAACAGTTATCAGGGAAGAACACTAAAGGGGCAGTGTTAGTGGAGTACGGAGACAAGTAAATGCGATTCTGTGGATACACTGAGAGGAGGGCTAGTTGGGTTCATCTCTATAATAGAGAAATGCTCATTTGGGACAAATGGCCATTTGCTGTCCCTAATCATTACATAGGATACAGGCCATTAAACCCAACCAGTCCATGCCGGTGTTTATGCTTCACATGAGCCTCCTCCCGCCTTTCCTCATCTAAATCTATCAGCAGAACCCTCTATTCCCTTCTCCCTCATATGCTTGTCCAGCCTCCCCTTAAATGTACCTATACTATTCGCTTCAACCACTCCCTGTGGTAGCGAGTTCCACATTCTCACCACTCTCTGGGTAAAGAAGTTTTTCTGAATTCCCTGTTGGATTTCTTGGTGACTGTCTTTCTTGATGGGCTCTAGTTATGCTCTTCCCCACAAGTGAAAACATTCTCTCTGTATCCACTCTATCAAAATGTATCATAATTTTAAAGACATATATTAGGTCACCCCTTAGCCTTCTTTTAATCAAGAGAAAATAGACCCAGCCTCTTCATCCTTTCCTGAGATGTATACCCTCGCATTACTGTTATCATCCTTGTAAATCTTCTCTGCACCCTCTCCAGTGCCTTTTTATAATATGGTGACCAGAACTGTACACTGTATTCTTAGTGTGATCTAACCAAGGTTCGACACAGGTTTAGCATAACTTCCCTACTTTTCAATTCTATCCCTCTAGAAATAAACCCTAGTGCTTGGCCTAGCTAACCTGTGTCGCAACATTTAGTGATTTGTGTATTTCTACTCAGGGATCCCTTTGTTGCTCTACCCCACCTAGACTCGCACCCTCCAAGTGATGGGCGACCTCCCTATTCTTCCTACCAAAATGTAGTACCTCACATCTTTCTGTGTTGCACTTTATCTGCCAATTATATGCCCATTCTGCAAGTTTATTAATGGCCTCCTGTTACTTGTTGCAGTCCTTCTCAGTACTGACTATCCTCCCCCCAGAATTTGGTGTCATCTGCAAATTTAAAAATTGTGTTTTTAATTCCTATGTCTAAATCATTAATGTGAATTGTGAACAGCAGTGGTCCCAGCAGTGATCCTTGTGGAACACCACTACCCACCTTCTGCCACTGTGAATAGCTATCCTTTACTCCTACTCTCTGCTTTCTGTCCTGAAGCCAGCCAGCAATCCATTCTGCTACTTGTCCCCTGACTCCACATTCTCTGACCTTGCTCATCAGTCTATTATGGGGTACCTTATCGAAGGCTTTTTGAAATCATATCCTGTTATATTGTGTTTCAGAAATTGTGAACCCAGAATTTGCGGTCGGAATGATGGCGAACTGACAGCATTTGCCATGATTCCTCCTTTGAAGCTGACTGCAACTTCGGGATTTTGGCACATGAGCAGGTGCATGCGAAAATCCTGAAGTTGTGGTCTTGTCAATGACAGCTACGGAACTAACTGCGCTGTGCCCCCCCCCCCACCCCACAGAGCCGGGAATCAGTGTCAATACCAGATCAGGGAAACTGAAGAGAAATTCAGCTCTTCGACAGTATGCACACTGTCCAATTCCTCACAAAACGTGAGATAGAAAGGAATTGCTGAAACTGGGGAATTAAAGCGTTATTACTAGTAAACAACTGTTAAGGGTCTGGAAACTAATTTTACTTTTGCACAGTTTGAAATTTGTCCATTTTAATAGAAATATTTGTTTTAAGAAGATTTTCAAAAGAAATATTTTAATGTTTGCCAATCTTTATATCAGGTTTGGGCAAACATTGAAATATTTATTTTGAAAATAACTGGACCAGCCTCATAAATACTATGGCGAGTGTCTCACCTTCAGACTCCCCAAAGCCTTGCCACCATCTACAAGGCACAAGTAAGGAGTGTGATTGAACTCTCCACTTGCCTGGATGAGTGCAGCTCCAACAACACTCAAGAAGCTCGACACCATCCAGGACAAAGCAGCCTGCTTGATTGTCACCCCATCCACCACCTTAAACATTCACTCCCTCCACCACCGGCGCACCGTGGCTGCAGTGTGTACCATCTACAAGAAACACTGCAGCATCTCGCCAAGGCTTCTTCGGCAGCACCTCCCAAAACCGCAACCTCTTCCACCTAGAAGGACAAGGGCAGCAGACAAATGGGACCACGACCTCCAAGTTCCCCTCCAAGTCACACACCATCCTGACTTAGAAGTGTATCACCGATCTTTCATCATCGCTAGATCAAATTCCTGGAACTCCCTCCCAAACAGCACCATGGGAGTACCTTCACCACACGGACTGCAGCGATTCAAGAAGGCGGCTCACCACCACCTTCTCAAGGGCAACTAGGGATGGGCAATAAATGCAGGCCTTGCCAGCGGCACCCTGATCTCATAAACGATTTTTTTTTAAATTTTGATTTGAGTTAAAGTTCAGAAAACCCAACATTCTCGACACGGTGAACGTGAGAATCTTCTGCGAAAATAACTTTGCAGCCAGCCTCCCCGAGGGCCCCACCATCACAGAAGCCAGTCTTCAGCCTATACAATTCACTCCAGATATCATGAAAGTGCACTGGATACAGCAAAGGCTATGGGCCCTGACAACAGCCCGGCTGTCGTGCGGAAGACCTGTGCTCCAGAACGAGCCACCCTATCAGTCTACTCTCAATCATCAGCAACGTGATGGAAGCTGTCTTCGACAGTGCTATCAACAGCACTTACTCACCAATAACCTGCTCACTGATGGCCGGTTTGGGTTCCGCCAAGACCACTCGGCTTCCAACCTCATTGCAGCCTTGGTCCAACCATGGACAAATAACTGAATTCCAGAGGTGAGGTGAGAGTGACTGCCTTGACATCAAGGCAGCATTTGACCGAGTGTGGCATCAAGGAGCCCTAGTAAAGCTGAAGTAAATGCAAAACGGGGGGAATATTCTCCACTAGCTGTTCCGCGTTTCAGATCTGGAGTCACTGTGGAGCATCCACGAGGCTGAGATCTATGTGGATAGCACGTTTAACGAGGTGGTCACACCACAGGTAAAGATTGTACATGCAGACAGGTTTGAACTCCCCATTTCGTCACTTACCTTTCAGGTTACCGGGTATTTCGGATAAACCTTCTGCGATGTTCATGTAATCAAATGGATCAGAACCTGTTTAAAACAATTAACTTTCATCAATTCAGATCTGGGTGATATTATAGTAAAATCTGCAGTGTTTGAATCTGTCATTGAATTCAGTGGGTGATGTTACCGTACCAAGTTCCTGTATTTCTTTCAGTATTTTGTTCAGCTTTGGTAACCTGTGGCGCATTTTCACCAAGGATTCCCACATCACCCTTCGGGCCCCAGAGCCTTTCTCCATCACCAGAGTTAGGAGAAGTTTGGAACTGTCTGCCCGGTTTCCCTTCTCCGCGAGCTCAGTGACTGCCTGTAAAGAATAGTAATGAATATATTGAGGAGATGAGTGAAAGACAAACACTGATAATGAGAAGGAAAGGATCTGCTCAGTGATGGGATCTCCCAATTGTTTTGAGCACAGAAAGCAGTCACTGGGACGAGTACTGACCCATTCTGAACATGGGCTGAGGATTCTGTAAACATCTTGATTCACTCATTAACGGGAAATAAATGAGATAAAAGGAAAATAGAAATCAGGAATATTGTTCTCGGAGAGTGAGGAATCACTGAGAATCTGCAATAGGTTTAATGTGATTAGTATTCTCTGTGCTTCAGTGTCCAACATGACATCAGATTCCTGATTGACAATAAGATGCACTCGTTTCTCACACTTACTTCCTGCTTTCACACTTTGTTATTTACCAAGAACTAAACCAACAGCGAATCGGAACTCGAGTGGCAGGGAAGGGACGATTCTGAAGTGAGGGAAGCTGCTAGAAAACTACCTGAGCAATTACATCGACAAATCAAAGCAACCACTGTTGATTTATCGGTCACATAAATCGACCAAAAAAATGAAAAATCCAATTACATGTCCGTCGGTGATAGACATGTTTGACAACCATTATTTTGCACGCACGCTGCCAGTATGAAACCGCAGTAACCCAGGCACACGTGCAGCATATAATCAGGACCTTTATCATCAACAACTTTTATTTAAATAGCGGCTTTAACGTCGAAGAATGTCCCAAGGCCCTTCACATAGACGGAATCAGACAATGGACCCGAGAGAAAGCAGGATATACTATTAAAGATGACCAAAAACTAGAGGAACGGTAAATTTTAAGGAGAGAGGTGGCGAGGCAGAGGGGTTCAGAGAGTGAATTACAGAGTGTGGAGCCTTAGACAACTGAACGCTTGGCCACCAGTGGTGTTGTAAAGGAAGGGGTGCACAAGAGGCCAGAATCAGAACAACAGGGCAAAGGCAGCATAGTTTGGAGTAGCTGAAGTTTATGGAGGGGCAGGGTGGGAGGCCGACTAGGGGAGCATTGGAATAGTCGAGGCTGGAGTTGAAAAAAGCATGGGTGAGGGTTCAGCAGCAGATGGAATGAGGTAGGGCTGAAGACGGACAATATTAGAGACAGAAGTAGGTGGTCTTTGAAAAGGAATGTATATGGGGTGGGGAGTTCAGATTGAGGTTGGATGAAGAGATATTGGACAGTTTGCTTCAGCCTCAGTGGTCTAGTAGGAGGATGAAATGAAGTGGTGAGGAGGCGGAGTTTGTAGAATACGATGGCTTCAGTTTTCACACTGTTTAATTGGATAAAAGTTCAAACTCAAAAAACGGCACGATCTAATAAAAATACTGAATCTAAAACGTGGAAGAACATTAAACTATGCAACTATTAATATTTCATCCGTCAGTCATCCTCTCTATAACCAGAGTGGAGCGGAAATTCATCCACATAAATTTAATTGACATTTGCAGACTGAATGAGCTCAATTTCCTAATGTTCCTCTGGGGAGTGAGGATCCAGACCCAGAGCACAGGAGGAGGTAATTTACCCAGTAGTGCAAACTCCATTTTGGACGCTCCATTTATGGGAAGGACATTTTAACAAATGGGGAACAGTCTTGCGGATTCACTGGGGTGTTATCAGAAATGAGGAGCTATGTGTTATTTTTTAATTCATTCATGGGATGTGGGCGTTGCTGGCAAAGTGAGCATGTATTGCCCATCCCTAGTTGCATTGAGAAGGTGGTGGTGAGCTGCCTTCTTGAACTGCTGCTGTCCGTGTGGTGAAGGTACTCCCACAGTGCTGTTAGGGAGGGAGTTCCAGGATTTCGACCCAGCGACGATGAAGGAACGGTGATATATTTCCAAGTCAGGATGGTGTGTGAATTGGAGGGGAACGTGGAGGTGATGGTGTTCCCATGTGCCTGCTGCCCTTGTCCTTCGAGGTGGGAGCGGTCGCGGGTTTGGGAGGTGCTGCCGAAGAAACCTTGGTGAGTTGCTGCAATGCATCTTGTAGATGGTACACACTGCAGCCTCGGTACGTCGCGTGTTTTGGTGGGGATTTGATCATCTGGGCTCATGCCACAAGAGTCAAGAAGATTAAGTGAGGAGTTGAGGGAAGTCTTCAAGATTCTGAACGCACATGATGAAATAAATAGCCCTTAAATTACGGTCTCTGTAATCCATTTGAAAGGCCTTGCAACTTTTGGAGCCGAAACTTGCAATCCGTCAATTTACGCCTTGACAGATCATCCAAACCGCCTGTAAAATGAGCATTGCTGGAGCAGAGATGGGCTATTTGCCCAACAATTGCCCACCCAGCTCTTATGGCTGCTAAAAGCAGGCCCAGGGCCTGCTTGCATCAGCATAATGGTTTATATAAGGCTTAAATAAAACATGTAAAAATCCAATATTATGCACATACATGTCAAATGAGTTTTTGCGAATATTGACCCGGATTCAGATGGCTAAAATTATTTATCAAAAAATTAAATTTTTATTGAGGTTGGTGCAATGAAGGATCTTTTGCATAAAATTGCAGTTCAGTACATTTATCATTATTATTATTCTGTACATTTATAATTATTTGGAGATTACATTGCTTATCATTAGGGGATTCCCTTTATAGATGATAGAAAAGGAATCCTCCTTTGTCATTGGAGAACCGGGCGCACGAGATCCCAGGCATGTTTCTGAACCACCTGTGTCACTGTGATCTGTTGGCCCTTACACTGCCTCAACCTGGAGGCCCAAGACCAGAACTCATCACAGCCTGGACCCCAGCAGGTACTTTCAGAATTATTTAATGGGTCGGAATGTACTCCCGAGGTAGGCCTCCGACCGCAGAGTGTTTCCACTGTCTGTACAGAGGGGCAAACGTCGGCCAATTCGAAGTATTACGGGTAAGGTTAGATCCATTTATTTACCTACATTGTGGTTAGAATGCATAATTTACTCCCACAACCTGAAGCACTTGATAAATTATAACAATAGATAATTCTATTGTTTTTGAAAAATTGAGTTGTTAGTGTTTGTGGAGTGAACAACAACAGAAAGTGCTGGAAAACTCAGCAGGCCAGGCAACACCCGTGGAGAGAAATTAGAGTCGATATTTCGGGTCAAAACCCTTTGGCCGAAACGACGACTCTAATTTCTCTCCACGGATGTTGCCTGGCCTGCTGAGTTTTTCCAGCATTTTCTGTTGTTATTTTGGATTTCCAGCATCTGCAGTATTTTGCTATCATACTAGGAAACTGGGAAGTTGGGAATAGCTAAGGTTGGATATTAATAGTAATAGGTAGTGAGCAGGAGGTTGGGAACACACTAGGTGGGATATTAATGGTAATGGCTAGAGAGCAGGAGGTTGGGATTAGACTAGGTGGGATATTAACGGTAATGGGTAGAGAGCAGGTGGTTGGGATTAGACGAGGTGGGATATTAACAGTAATGGGCAGTGAGCAGGAGGTTGGGATAAGACTAGGTGGGATATTAACAGTTATGGGCAGAGAGCAGGAGGTTGGGATGAGACTAGGTGGGATATTAACGGTAATGGGTAGTGAGCAGGAGGTTGGGATTAGACTAGGTGGGATATTAACAGGAATGGGCAGTGAGCAAGAGGTTGGGTTAAGAGTAGGAGGGATATTAACGGTAACGGCTAGAGAGCAGAAGGTTGGGATTAGACTAGGTGGGATATTAAAGGTAATGGACAGTGAGCAGGAGGTTGGGATTCGACTAGGTGGGATATTAACAGTAATGGGTAGTGAGGAGGAGGTTGGGATTAGACTAGGTGAGATATTATCAGTAATGGGTAGTGAGCAGAACGTTGGGATTAGACGAGATGGGATATTAACGGTAATGGGTAGTGGGCAGGAGGTTGGGATTGGACTAGGTGGGTTATTAACGGTAATGGGCAGTGAGCAGGAGGTTGGGATTAGACTAGGTGGATATTAACGGTAATGGGCAGTGAGCAGGTGGTTGGGATTAGACTAGGTGGGATATTAACGGTAATGGGCATTGAGCAGGAGATTGGGATTAGACTAGGTGGGATATTAACAGTAATGGGCGGAGGGCAGGAGGTTGGGATAAGACTAGGTGGGATATTAACATTAATGGGCAGAGAGCAGGAGGTTGGGATTAGACTAGGTGGGAAATTAATGGTAATGGGTAGTGAGCAGGAGGTTGGGATTAGACTAGGTGGGATATTAACAGTAATGGGCAGTGAGCAGGAGGTTGGGATAAGACTAGGTGGGATATTGTCGGTAATGGGCAGTGAGCAGGAGGTTGGGATTAGACTAGGTGAGATATTATCAGTAATGGGTAGTGAGCAGGAGGTTGGGATTCGGCTAGGTGGGATATTAACGGCAATGGGTAGTGGGCAGGAGGTTGGGATTAAACTAGGTGTGATATTAACGGTAATGGGCAGTGAGCAGGAGGTAGGGATTAGACTAGTTGGATATTAACGGTAATTGGCAGTGAGCATGTGGTTGGTATTAGACGAGGTGGGATATTAACGGTAATGGGTAGTGGGCAGGAGGTTGGGATTAGACTAGGTGGGATATTATCGGTAATGGGCAGTGAGCAGGAGGTTGGGATTAGACTAGGTGGGATATTAACGGTAATGGGCAGTGAGCAGGAGGTTGGGATTAGACTAGGTGGGATATTAACAGTAATGGGCCGTGAGCAGGAGGTTGGGATAAGACTAGGTGGGATATTAATGGTAATGGGTAGTGGGCAGGACGTTGGGATTAAACTAAGTGGGATATTAACGGTAATGGGCAGTGAGCAGGAGGTTGGGATTAGACTAGGTGACATATTAACAGTAAGGTGTAGTGAGCAGGAGGTTGGGTTTAGACTAGGTGGGATATTAACAGTAATGGGCAGTGAGCAGGAGGTTGGGATGAGATTAGGTGGGATATTAATAGTAATGGGTAGTGAGCAGGTGGTTGGGGTTAGACTAGGTGGGATATTATCGGTAATGGGCAGTGAGCAGGAGGTTGGGATTAGACTAGGTGGGATTTTAACTGTAATGGGTAGTGAGCAGGAGTTTGGGATTAGCCTAGGTGGGATATTATCGGTAATGGGCAGTGAGCAGGAGGTTGGTATTAAACTAGGTAGGATATTAACTGTAATGGGTAGTGAGCAGGAGGTTGGGATTAGACTGGTTGGGATATTAACAGTAATGGGCAGAGAGCAGGAGGTTGGGATAAGACTAGGTGGGATATTAACAGTAACGGCTATAGAGCAGGAGGTTGGGATTAGACGAGGTGGGATATTAACGGTAATGGGCAGTGAGGAGGAGGTTGGGATTAGTCTAGGTGGGATATTAACAGTAGTGGGTAGTGAGGAGGAGGTTGGGATTAGACTAGGTGAGATATTATCAGTAATGGGTAGTGAGCAGGAGGTTGGGATTAGTCTAGGTGGGATATTAACGGTAATGGGTAGTGGGCAGGAGGTTGGGATTAAACTAGATGGGATATTATCGGTAATGGGCAGTGAGCAGGAGGTTGGGATTAGACTAGGTGGATATTAACGGTAATGGGCAGTGAGCAGCTGGTTGGTATTAGACTAGTTGGGATATTAACGGTAATGGGTAGTGGGCAGGAGGTTGTTTTAGACTAGGTGGGATATTATCGGAAATGGGCAATGAGCAGGAGGTTGGGATTAGACAAGGTGGGATATTAACGGTAATGGGCAGTGAGCAGGAGGTTGGGATTAGACTAGGTGACATATTAACAGTAAAGTGTAGTGAGCAGGAGGTTGGGGAAAGACTACAAGGGATATTAACAGTAATGGGCAGTGAGCAGGAGGTTGGGATTAGACTAGGTGGTATTTTAACTGTAATGGGTTGTGAGCAGGAGTTTGGGATTAGCCTAGGTGGGATATTATCGGTAATGGGCAGTGAGCAGGAGGTTGGGATTAAACTAGGTAGGATATTAACTGTAATGGGTAGTGAGCAGGAGGTTGGGATTAGACTAGGTGGGATATTAACGGAAATGGGCAGTGAGCAGGTGGTTGGGATGAGACTAGGTGGGATATTAACGGTAATGGGCAGTGAGCAGGAGGTTGGGATTAGACTAGTTGGGATATTAACGGTAATGGGCAGTGAGCAGGAGGTTGGGATTAGACTAGGTGGGATATTAACAGTAATGGGCAGTGAGCAGGAGCTTAGGATTAGACTAGGTGGGATATTAACAGTAATGGGTAGTGAGCAGGAGGTTGGGATGAGTCCAGGTGGGATATTAACAGTAATGGGTAGTGAGCAGGAGTTTGGAATTAAACTAGGTGGGACATTAACTGTCATGGGCAGTGAGCAGGAGGTTGGGATTAGACTAGGTGGAATATTAACAGTAATGGGTAGTGAGCAGGAGGTTGGGATTAGACTAGGTGGGATATTAACAGTAATGTGTAGTGAGCAGGAGGTTGGGCTTAGACTAGGTGGGATATTAACAGTAATGGGCAGTGAGCAGGAGGTTGGGATTAGACGTGGTGGGATATTAACGGTAATGGGTAGTGAACAGAAGGCTGGGATTAGACTAGGTGGGATATTAACTGTAATGGGCAGTGAACAGGAGGTTGGGATTAGATTAGGTCGGATATTAACAGTAATGGGCAGTGAGCAGGAGATTGGGATTAGACTAGGTGGGATATTAACAGTAATGGGTAGTGTGCAGGATGTTGGGATTAGACTAGGTGGGATATTAACATTAATGGGCAGTGAGCAGGAGGTTGGGATTAGACTAGGTGGGATATTAACAGTAATGGGTAGTGAGCAGGAGGTTGTGATTAGACTAGGTGGGTTATTAACAGTAATGGGCAGTGAGCAGGATGTTGGGATTAGACTAGGTGGGATATTAACGGTAATGGGCAGTGAGCAGCAGGCTGGGATGAGACTAGGTGGGATATTAACAGTAATGGGTAGTGAGCAGGAGGTTGGAATTAGACTAGGTGGGATATTAACGGTAATGGGCAGTGAGCAGGAGGTTGGGATTGGACTAGGTGGGAGGTTAAGAGTAATGGGCAGTGAGCAGGAGGTTGGGATTAGACTAGGTGGGATATTAACAGTAATGGGCAGTTAGCAGGTGGTTGGGATTAGACTAGGTGAGATATTAACGGTAATGGGCAGAGAGCAGGAGGTTGGGATTGGACTAGATGGGATATTAACAGTAATGGGCAATGAGCAGGCGGTTGGGATTAAACTAGGTGGGATATTAACGGTAATGGGCAGTGAGCAGGAGTTTGGAATTAGACTAGGTGGGATATTAACGGTAATGGGCAGTGCGCAGGAGGTTGGGATTAGACAAGGTGGGATATTAACAGTAATGGGCAGTGAGCAGGAGATTGGGATAAGACTAGGTCGGATATTATCGGTAATGGGTAGTGAGCAGGAGGTTGGGATTAGACTAGGTGGGATATTAACAGTAATGGGTAGTGAGCAGTAGGTTGGGATTAAACTAGGTGGGATATTAACAGTAATGGGTAGTGAGCGGGAGGTTGGGATTAGACTAGGTGGGATATTAATAGTAATGGGCATTGAGCAGGAGGTTGGGTTAGACTGGGTGGGATATTAACAGTAATGGGTAGTGAGCAGAAGGTTGGGATTAGATTAGGTGGGATATTAACAGTAATGGGCAGTGAGCTGGAGGTTAGGATTAGACTAGGTGCGATATTAAGAGTAATGGGCAGTGAGCAGGAGGTTAGGATTAGACTAGGTGGGATATTAACAGTAATGGGTAGTGAGCAGGAGGTTGGGATTAGACTAGGTGGATATTAACTGTAATGGGCAGTGAGCAGGAAGTTGGGATTAGACTAGGTGGGATATTAACAGTAATGGGTAGTGAGCAGTAGGTTGGGATTAGACTCGGTGGGATATTAACAGTCATGGGCAGTGAGAAGGAGGTTGAGATTAGACTAGGTGGAAAGTAACGGTAATGGGCAGTGAGCAGGAGGTTGGGATTAGACTAGGTGTGATACTAACGGTAATGGGTAGTGGGCAGGAGGTTGGGATTAGACTAGGTGGGATATTAACGGTAATGGGTAGTGAGCAGAAGGTTGGGATTAGACTAGGTGGGATATTAACGGTAATGGGCAGTGAGCAGCAGGTTGGGATTAGACTAGGTGGAATATTAACAGTAAGGAGTAGTGAGCAGGAGGTTGGGATTAGACTAGGTGGGATATTAACGGTAATGGGTAGTGGGCAGGAGGTTGGGACTAAACTAGGTGGGATATTAACGGTAATGGGCAGTGAGCAGGAGGTTGGGATGAGACTAGGTGAGATATTAACAGTAAGGTGTCGTGAGCAGGAGGTTGGGTTTAGACTAGGTGGGATATTAACTGTAATGGGCATGAGCAGGAGGTTGGGATTAGACTAGGTGGGATATTAACAGTAATGGATAGTGAGCAGGAGGTTGGGATTAGGCTAGGTGGGATATTATCGGTAATGGGCAGTGAGCAGGAGGTTGGGATTAGACTAGGTGGGATGTTAACAGTAATGTGTAGTGAGCAGGAGGTTGGGATTAGACTAGATGGGATATAAACAGTAATGGGCAGTGAGCCGGAGGTTGGGATTAGACTAGGTGGGATATTAACAGTAATGGGCAGTGAGCAGGAGGTTGGGATTAGACTTGGTGGGATATTAACGGTAATGGGTAGTGAACAGGAGGCTGGGATTAAACTATGTGGGATACTTACGGTAATGGGCAGTGAGCAGGAGGTTGGGATTAGACTATGTGAGATATTAACAGTAAGGTGTAGTGAGCAGGAGGTTGGGTTTAGACTAGGTGGGATATTAACTGTAATGGATAGAGAGCAGGAGGTTGGGATTAGGCTAGGTGGGATATTATCGGTAATGGGCAGTGAGCAGGAGGTTGGGATTAGACTAGGTGGGATGTTAACAGTAATGTGTAGTGAGCAGGAGGTTGGGATTAGACTAGATGGGATATAAACAGTAATGGGCAGTGAGCTGGATGTTGGGATTAGACTAGGTGGGATATTAACAGTAATGGGCAGTGAGCAGGAGGTTGGGATGAGACGAGGTGGGATATTAACAGTAATGGGCAGTGAGCAGGAGGTTGGGATTGGACTTGTTGGGATATTAACGGTAATGGGTAGAGAACAGGAGGCTGGGATTAGACTAGGTGGGATATTAACTGTAATGGGCAGTGAGCAGGAGGTTGGGATTAGACTAGGTGGGATATTAACAGTAATGGGCAGTGAGCAGGAGGTTGGGATTAGATTGGTGGGTTATTAACAGTCTTGGGCAGTGAGGAGGAGGTTGGGATTAGACTAGGTGGGATATTAACGGTAATGAGCAGTGAGCAGGAGGTTGGGATCAGACTAGGTGAGATATTAACGGTAATGGGCAGTGAGGAGGAGTTTGGGATTAGACTAGGTGGGATATTCACAGTAATGGGCAGTTAGCAGGTGGTTGGGATTAGACTAGGTGAGATATTAACGGTAATGGGCAGTGAGCAGGAGTTTGGGATTAGACTAGGTGAGATATTAACAGTAATGGATAGTGAGCAGGAGGTTGGGATTAGACTAGGTGGGATATTAACAGTAATGGATAGTGAGCAGGAGGTTGGGATTAGACTAAGTGGGATATTAACAGTAATGGGCAATGAGCAGGAGGTTAGGATTAGACTGGGTGCGATATTAATAGTAATGGGCATTGAGCAGGAGGTTGGGATTAGACTAGGTGGGATATTAACAGTAATGGGAAGTGAGCAGGAGGTTGGGCTTAGACTAGGTGGGATATTAACAGTAATGGGCAGTGAGCAGGAGGTTGGGATTAGACTTGGTGGGATATTAACGGTAATGGGTAGTGAACAGAAGGCTGGGATTAGACTAGGTGAGATATTAACTGTAATGGGCAGTGAACAGGAGGTTGGGATTAGATTAGGTCGGATATTAACAGTAATGGGCAGTGAGCAGGAGATTGGCATTAGACTAGGTGGGATATTAACAGTAATGGGTAGTGTGCAGGAGGTTGGGATTAGACTAGGTGGGATATTAACATTAATGGGCAGTGAGCAGGAGGTTGGGATTAGACTAGGTGGGATATTAACAGTAATGGGTAGTGAGCAGGAGGTTGTGATTAGACTAGGTGGGTTATTAACAGTAATGGGCAGTGAGCAGGATGTTGGGATTAGACTAGGTGGGATATTAACGGTAATGGGCAGTGAGCAGCAAGCTGGGATGAGACTAGGTGGGATATTAACAGTAATGGGTCGTGAGCAGGAGGTTGGAATTAGACTAGGTGGGATATTAACGGTAATGGGCAGTGTGCAGGAGGTTGGGATTGGACTAGGTGGGATGTTAAGAGTAATGGGCAGTGAGCAGGAGGTTGGGATTAGACTAGGTGGGATATTAACAGTAATGGACAGTTAGCAGGTGGTTGGGATTAGACTAGGTGAGATATTAACGGTAATGGGCAGAGAGCAGGAGGTTGGGATTAGACTAGATGGGATAATAACAGTAATGGGCAATGAGCAGGCGGTTGGGATTAAACTAGGTGGGATATTAACGGTAATGGGCAGTGAGCAGGAGGTTGGAATTAGACTAGGTGGGATATTATCGGTAATGGGCAGTGCGCAGGAGGTTGGGATTAGACTAGGTGGGATATTAACAGTAATGGGCAGTGAGCAGGAGATTGGGATAAGACTAGGTGGGATATTATCGGTAATGGGTAGTGAGCAGGAGGTTGGGATTAGACTAGGTGGGATATTAACAGTAATGGGTAGTGAGCAGTAGGTTGGGATTAAACTAGGTGGGATATTAACAGTAATGGGTAGTGAGCGGGAGGTTGGGATTAGACTAGGTGGGATATTAATAGTAATGGGCATTGAGCAGGAGGTTGGGTGAGACTGGGTGGGATATTAACAGTAATGGGTAGTGAGCAGGAGGTTGGGATTAGATTAGGTGGGATATTAACAGTAATGGGCAGTGAGCTGAAGGTTAGGATTAGACTAGGTGCGATATTAAGAGTAATGGGCAGTGAGCAGGAGGTTAGGATTAGACTAGGTGGGATATTAACAGTAATGGGTAGTGAGCAGGAGGTTGGGATTAGACTAGGTGGATATTAACTGTAATGGGCAGTGAGCAGGAAGTTGGGATTAGACTAGGTGGGATATTAACAGTAATGGGTCGTGAGCAGGAGGTTGGGATTAGACTAGGTGGGATAGTAACAGTAATCGGTAGTGAGCAGTAGGTTGGGATTAGACTCGGTGAGATATTAACAGTCATGGGCAGTGAGAAGGAGGTTGAGATTAGACTAGGTGGATAGTAACGGTAATGGGCAGTGAGCAGGAGGTTGGGATTAGACTAGGTGTGATACTAACGGTAATGGGTAGTGGGCAGGAGGTTGGGATTAGACTAGGTGGGATATTAACGGTAATGGGTAGTGAGCAGGAGGTTGGGATTAGACTAGGTGGGATATTAACGGTAATGGGCAGTGAGCAGCAGGTTGGGATTAGACTAGGTGGAATATTAACAGTAAGGAGTAGTGAGCAGGAGGTTGGGATTAGACTAGGTGGGATATTAACGGTAATGGGTAGTGGGCAGGAGGTTGGGACTAAACTAGGTGGAATATTAACGGTAATGGGCAGTGAGCAGGAGGTTGGGATGAGACTAGGTGAGATATTAACAGTAAGGTGTAGTGAGCAGGAGGTTGGGTTTAGACTAGGTGGGATATTAACTGTAATGGGCATGAGCAGGAGGTTGGGATTAGACGAGGTGGGATATTAACAGTAATGGATAGTGAGCAGGAGGTTGGGATTAGGCTAGGTGGGATATTATCGGTAATGGGCAGTGAGCAGGAGGTTGGGATTAGACTAGGTGGGATGTTAACAGTAATGTGTAGTGAGCAGGAGGTTGGGATTAGACTAGATGGGATATAAACAGTAATGGGCAGTGAGCTGGAGGTTGGGATTAGACTAGGTGGGATATTAACAGTAATGGGCAGTGAGCAGGAGGTTGGGATTAGATTTGGTGGGATATTAACGGTAATGGGTAGTGAACAGGAGGCTGGGATTAAACTATGTGGGATACTTACGGTAATGGGCAGTGAGCAGGAGGTTGGGATTAGACTAGGTGAGATATTAACAGTAAGGTGTAGTGAGCAGGAGGTTGGGTTTAGACGAGGTGGGATATTAACTGTAATGGATAGTGAGCAGGAGGTTGGGATTAGGCTAGGTGGGATATTATCGGGAATGGGCAGTGAGCAGAAGGTTGGGATTAGACTCGGTGGGATGTTAACAGTAATGTGTAGTGAGCAGGAGGTTGGGATTAGACTAGATGGGATATAAACAGTAATGGGCAGTGAGCTGGATGTTGGGATTAGACTAGGTGCGATATTAACAGTAATGGGCAGTGAGCAGGAGGTTGGGATGAGACGAGGTGGGATATTAACAGTAATGGGCAGTGAGCAGGAGGTTGGGATTAGACTTGTTGGGATATTAACGGTAATGGGTAGTGAACAGGAGGCTGGGATTAGACAAGGTGGGATATTAACTGTAATGGGCAGTGAGCAGGAGGTTGGGATTCGACTAGGTGGGATATTAACAGTAATGGGCAGTGAGCAGGAGGTTGGGATTAGACTAGGTGGGTTATTAACAGTAATGGGCAGTGAGGAGGACGTTGGGATTAGACTAGGTGGGATATTAACGGTAATGAGCAGTGAGCAGGAGGTTGGGATTAGACTAGTTGTGATATTAACGGTAATGGGCAGTGAGCAGGAGGTTGGGATTAGACGAGGTGAGATATTAACAGTAATGGGTAGTGAGCAGGAGGTTGGGATCAGGCTAGGTGGGATATTAACAGTAATGGATAGTGAGCAGGAGGTTGGGATTAGACTAGGTGGGATATTAACAGTAATGGGCAATGAGCAGGAGGTTAGGATTAGACTGGGTGCGACATTATTAGTAATGGGCATTGAGCAAGAGGTTGGGATTAGACTAGGTGGGATATTAACAGGAATGGGTAGTAAGTAGGAGGTTGGGATTAGATTTGGTGGGATATCAACAGTAATGGGCAGTGAGCAGGAGGTTAGGATTAGACTAGGTGCGATATTAAGAGTAATGGGCAGTGAGCAGGAGGTTAGGATTAGACTAGGTGGGATATTAACAGTAATGGGTCGTGAGCAGGAGGTTGGCATTAGATTAGGTGGATATTAAATGTAATGGGTAGTGAGCAGGAGATTGGGATTAGACGAGGTGGGATATGAACGGTAATGGGCAGTGAGCAGCAGGTTGGGATTAGACTAGGTGGGATATTAACAGTAATGCGCGGAGAGCAGGAGGTTGGGATTAGACTAGGTGGGATATTAACGGTAATGGGTAGTGGGCAGGAGGTTGGGATTAAACTAGGTGGGATATTAACGGTAATGGGCAGTGAGCAGGTGGTTGGGATTAGACTAGGTGGAATATTAACAGTAATGTGCGGAGAGCAGGAGGTTGGGATTAGACTAGGTGGGGTATTAACGGTAATGGGTAGTGGGCAGGAGGTTGGGATTAGGCTAGGTGAGATATTAACAGTGAGGTGTAGTGAGCAGGAGGTTGGGTTTAGACTAGGTGGGATATTAACAGTAATGGGCAGTGAGCAGGAGGTTGGGATTAGACTAGGTGGGATATTAACAGTAATGGGTAGTGAGCAGGAGGTTGGGATTAGGCTAGGTGTGATATTATCGGTAATGGGCAGTGAGCAGGAGGTTGGGATTAGACTAGGTGGGATTTTAACTGTAATGGGTAGTGAGACGGAGTTTGGGATTAGCCTAGGTGGGATATTAACGGTAATGGGCAGTGAGCAGGAGGTTTGGATAAGACTAGGTGGGATATTAACTGTAATTGGTAGTGAGCAGGAGGTTGGGATTAGCCTAGGTGGGATATTAACGGTAATGGGCAGTGAGCAGGTGGTTGGGATTAGACTAGGTGGGATATTAACAGTAATGGGCAGTGAGCAGGAGGTTGGGATTAGACTAGGTGGGATATTAACAGTCATGGGCAGCGAGCAGGTGGTTGGGATTAGACTAGGTGGGATATTAACGGTAATGGGCAGTGAGCAGGTGGTTGGGATTAGACTAGTTTTAGATATTAACGGTAATGGGCAGTGAGCAGGAGGTTGTGATTAGACTAGGTGGGATATTAACAGTAATGGGCAGTGAGCAGGAGGTTGGGATTAGATTAGGTGAGATATTAACAGTAATGGGCAGTGAGCAGGAGGTTGGGCTTAGAATAGGTGGGATATTAACAGTAATGGGTAGTGAGCAGAAGGTTGGGATTAGACTAGGCGGGATATTAACAGTAATGGGCAGTGAGCAGGAGGTTGGGCTTAGACTAGGTGGGATATTAACAGTAATGGGTAGTGAGCAGGAGGTTGGGATTAGACTAGATGGGTTATTAACAGTAATGGGCAGTGAGCAGGAGGTTGGGATTAGACTAGGTGGGATATTAACGGTAATTGTCAGTGAGCAGGAGGTTGGGATTAGAATAGGTGGGATATTAACGGTATTGGGCAGTGAAAAGGAGGTTGGGATTAGACTAGGTGGGATATAAACGGTAATGGTTGGTGAGCAGGATGTTGGGATTAGACTAGGTGGGTTATTAACAGTGTGGGTAGTGAGCAGCAGATTGGGATTAGACTAGGTGGGATATTAACGGTAATGGGCAGTGAGCAGCAGGTTGGGATTAGACTAGGTGGGATATTAACAGTAATGGGTAGTGAGCAGCAGGTTGAAATTAGACGAGGTGGGATATTAACGGTAATGGGCAGTGAGCAGGAGGTTGGGATGGGACTTGGTGGGATATTAAGAGTAATGGGCAGTGAGCAGAAGGTTGGGATTAGACTAGGTGGGATATTAACAGTAATGGGCAGTGAGCAGGAGGTTGGGATTAGACTAGGTGAGATATTAACGGTAATGGGCAGTGAGCAGGAGGTTGGGATAGACTTGATGGGATATTAACATTAATGGGCAATGAGCAGAAGGTTGGGATTAGACTAGGTGGGATATTAACGGTAATGGGCTGTGAGCAGGAGGTTGGGATTAGAATAGGTGGGATATTCACGGTAATGGGCAGTGCGCAGGAGGTTAGGATAAGACTTGGTGGGATATTAACGGTAATGGGTAGTGAGCAGAAGGTTGGGATTAGACTAGGTGGGATATTAACAGTAATGGGTAGTGAACAGGAGGTTGGGATTAGACTAGGTGGGATATTAACTGTAATGGGTAGTGAGCCGGAGGTTGGGATTAGACTTGGTGGGATATTAACAGTAATGGGCAGTGAGCAGGAGGTTAGGATTAGACTGGGTGCGATATTAATGGTAATGGGCATTGAGCAGGAGGTTGGGATTAGACTAGGTGGGATATTAACAGTAATGGGTAGTGAGCAGGAGGTTGGCATTAGATTAGGTGGGATATTAACAGTAATTTGCAGTGAGCAGGAGGTTGGGATTAGACTAGGTGAGATATTAACAGTCATGGGCAGTGAGCAGGAGGTTGAGATTAGACTAGGTGGATAGTAACGGTAATGGGCAGTGAGCAGAAGGTTGGGATTAGACAAGGTGGGATATTAACGGTAATGGGTAGTGGGCAGGAGGTTGGGTTTAGACTAGGTGGGATATTAACTGTAATGGGCAGTGAGCAGGAGGTTGTGATTAGACTAGGCGTGATGTTAACAGTAATGGATAGTGAGCAGGAGGTTGGGATTAGGCTAGGTGGGATATATCGGTAATGGACAGTGAGCAGGAGGTTGGGATTAGACTAGTTGGGATGTTAACAGTAATGTGTAGTGAGCAGGAGGTTGGGATTAGACTAGATGGGATATAAACAGTAATGGGCAGTGAGCTGGAGGTTGAGATTAGACTAGGTGGGATATTAACAGTAATGGGCAGTGAGCAGAAGGTTGGGATTAGACGAGGTGGGATATTAACAGTAATGGGCAGTGAGCAGGAGGTTGGGATTAGACTTAGTGGGATATTAACGGTAATGGTTAGTGAACAGCAGGCTGGGATTAAACTAGGTGGGATATTAACGGTAATGGGCAGTGAGCAGGAGGTTGGGATTAGACTAGGTGAGATATTAACAGTAAGGTGTAGGGAGCAGGAGGTTGGGTTTAGACAAGGTGGGATATTAACTGTAATGGGCAGTGAGCAGGATGTTGGGATTAGACTAGGTGGGATATTAACAGTAATGGGCAGTGAGCAGGAAATTTGGGATGAGACGAGGTGGGATATTAACAGTAATGGGCAGTGAGCAGGAGGCTGGGATTAGACTTGTTGGGATATTAACGGTAATGGGTAGTGAACAGGAGGCTGGGATTAGACTAGGTGGGATATTAACTGTAATGGGCAGTGAGCAGGAGGTTGGGATTAGACTAGGTGGGATATTAACAGTAATGGGCAGTGAGGAGGAGGTTGGGATTAGACTAGGTGGGTTATTAACAGTAATGGGCAGTGAGGAGAAGGTTGGGATTAGACTAGGTGGGATATTAACGGTAATGAGCAGTGAGCAGGAGGTTGGGATTAGACTAGTTGTGATATTAACGGTAATGGGCAGTGAGCAGGAGGTTGGGATTAGACTAGGTGAGATATTAACAGTAATTGGTAGTGAGCAGGAGGTTGGGATTAGACTAGGTGGGATATTACCAGTAATGGATGGTGAGCAGGAGGTTGGGATTAGACTAGGTGGGATATTAACAGTAATGGGCAATGAGCAGGAGGTTAGGATTTGACTGGGTGCGATATTAATAATAATGGGCATTGAGCAGGAGTTTGGGATTAGACTAGGTGGGATATTAACAGTAATGGGCATTGAGCAGGAGTTTGGGATTAGACTAGGTGGGATATTAACAGTAATGGGCAGTAAGCAGGACGTTGGGATTAGATTAGGTGGGATATCAACAGTAATGGGCAGTGAGCAGGAGGTTAGGATTAGACGAGGTGCGATATTAAGAGTAATGGGCAGTGAGCAGGAGGTTAGGATTAGACTAGGTGGGATATTAACAGTAATGGGTAGTGAGCAGGAGGTGGGAATTAGACTAGGTGGGATGTTAACGGTAATGGGCAGTGAGCAGGAGGTTGGGATTGGACTAGGTGGGATATTAAGAGTAATGGGCAGTGAGCAGGAGGTTGGGATTAGACTAGGTGGGATATTAACAGTAATGGGCAGTGAGCAGTAGGTTGGGATTAGACTAGGTGAGATATTAACGGTAATGGGCAGTGAGCAGGAGGTTCGGATTAGACTAGATGGGATATTAACAGTAATGGGCAATGAGCAGGAGGTTGGGATTAGACTAGGTGGGATATTAACGGTAATGGGCAGTGAGCAGGAGGTTGGGATTAGACTAGGTGGGATATTAACGGTAATGGGCAGTGCGCAGGAGGTTGGGATTAGACTAGGTGGGATATTAAAAGTAATGGGCAGTGAGCAGGAGGTTGGGGTAAGACTAGGTGGGATATTAACGGTAATGGGCAGTGAGCAGGAGGTTAGGATTAGACTGGGTGCGATATTAATTGTAATGGGCATTGAGCAGGAGGTTGGGATTAGACTAGGTGCGATATTAACAGTAATGGGTAGTGAGCAGGAGGTTGGGATCAGATTAGGTGGGATAATAACAGTGATGGGCAGTGAGCAGGAGGTTAGGATTAGACTAGGTGCGATATTAACAGTAATGGGCAGTGAGCAGCAGGTTAGGATTAGACTTGGTAGGATATTAACAGTAATGGGTAGTGAGCAGAAGGTTGGCATTAGACTAGGTGGATATTAAATGTAATGGGTGGTGAGCAGGAGATTGGGATTAGACTAGGTGGGATATTAACGGTAATGGGCAGTGAGCAGGAGGTTGAGATTAGACTAGGTGGGATATTATCTGTAATGGGCAGTGAGCAGGAGTTTGGGATTATACTAGGTGGGATATTAACAGTAATCGGTCGTGAGCAGGAGGTTGGGATTAGACTAGGTGGGATATTAACAGTAATCGGTAGTGAGCAGGAGGTTGGGATTAGACTAGGTGGGATATTAACAGTAATCGGCAGTGAGCAGGTAGTTGGGATTAGACTAGGTGAGATATTAACAGTCATGGGCATTGAGCAGGAGGTTGAGATTAGACTAGGTGGATAGTAACGGTAATGGGCAGTGAGCAGGAGGTTGGGATTAGACAAGGTGGGATATTAACGGTAATGGGTAGTGGGCAGGAGGTTGGGTTTAGACTAGATGGGATATTAACGGTAATGGGCAGTGAGCAGGAGGTTGGGATTAGACAAGGTGGGGTATTAACGGTAATGGGTAGTGGGCAGGAGGTTGGGATTAGACTAAGTGGGATATTAACGGTAATGGGCAGTGAGCAGGAGGTTGGGATTAGAATAGGTGGGATGTTAACAGTAATGGGCAGTGAGCAGGAGGTTGGGATTAGACTAGGTGAGATATTAACGGTAATGGGCAGTGAGCAGGAGGTTCGGATTAGACTAGATGGGATATTAACAGTAATGGGCAATGAGCAGGAGGTTGGGATTAGACTAGGTGGGATATTAACTGTAATGGGCAGTGAGCAGGAGGTTGGGATTAGATTGGTGGGATATTAACGGTAATGGGCAGTGCGCAGGATGTTGGGATTAGACTAGGTGGGATATTAAATGTAATGGGCAGTGAGCAGGAGGTTGGGATAAGACTAGGTGGGATATTAACGGTAATGGGCAGTGAGCAGGAGGTTAGGATTAGACTGGGTGCGATATTAATTGTAATGGGCATTGAGCAGGAGGTTGGGATTAGACTAGGTGCGATATTAACAGTAATGGGTAGTGAGCAGCAGGTTGGGATCAGATTAGGTGGGATAATAACAGTAATGGGCAGTGAGCAGAAGGTTAGGATTAGACTAGGTGCGATATTAACAGTAATGGGCAGTGAGCAGAAGGTTAGGATTAGACTAGGTAGGATATTAACAGCAATGGGTAGTGAGCAGGAGATTGGCATTAGACTAGGTGGATATTAAATGTAATGGGTGGTGAGCAGGAGATTGGGATTAGACTAGGTGGGATATTAACGGTAATGGGCAGTGAGCAGGAGGTTGAGATTAGACTAGGTGGGATATTAACTGTAATGGGCAGTGAGCAGGAGGTTGGGATTATACTAGGTGGGATATTAACAGTAATGGGTCGTGAGCAGGAGGTTGGGATTAGACTAGGTGGGATATTAACAGTAATCGGTAGTGAGCAGGAGGTTGGGATTAGACTAGGTGAGATATTAACAGTCATGTGCGGTGAGCAGGAGGTTGAGATTAGACTCGGTGGATAGTAACGGTAATGGGCAGTGAGCAGGAGGTTGGGATTAGACTAGGTGGGATATTAACGGTAATGTGTAGTGGGCAGGATGTTGGGATTAGACTAGGTGGGATATTAACGATAATGGGCAGTGAGCAGGAGCTTGGGATTAGACTAGGTGGGATATTAACGGTAATGGGCAATGAGCAGCAGTTTGGGATTAGACTAGGTGGGTTATTAACAGTAATGGGCGGTGAGCAGGAGGTTGGGATTAGACTAGGTGAGATATTAACAGAAAGGTGTAGTGAGCAGGAGGTTGGGTTTAGACTAGGTGGGATATTAACAGTCAAGGGCAGTGAGCAGGAGGTTGGGATTAGACTAGATGGGATATTAACAGTAATGGGTAGTGAGCAGGACGTTGGGATTAGACTAGGTGGGATATTATCGGTAATGGGCAGTGAGCAGGAGGTTGGGATTAGACGACGTGGGATTTTAACTGTAATGGGTAGTGAGCAGGAGGTTGGGATTAGACTAAGGTGGGATATTAACGGTAATGGGCATTGAGCAGGTGGTTGGGATTAGACTAGGTGGGATATTAACAGTAATGGGTAGTGAGCAGGTGGTTGGGATTAGATCATGTGGGATATTAACAGTAATGGGTAGTGAGCAGGAGGTTGGAATTAGATTAGGTGGGATATTAACAGTAATGGGCAGTGAGCAGGAGGTTAGGATTAGACTAGGTGGGATATTAACAGTAATGGGTAGTGAGCAGGAGGTCGGCATTAGACTAGGTGGATATTAAATGTAGTGGGTAGTGAGCAGGAGATTGGGATTAGTCCAGGTGGGATACTAACGGTAATGGGCAGTTAGCAGGAGGTTGAGATTAGACAAGGTTGGATATTAACTGTAATGGGCAGTGAGCAGGAGGTTGGGATTAGACTAGGTGAGATATTAACAGTCATGGGCAGTGAGCAGGAGGTTGAGATTAGACTAGGTGGATAGTAACGGGAATGGGCAGTGAGCAGGAGGTTGGGAGGAGACTAGGTGGGATATTAACGGTAATGGGCAGGGAGCAGGAGGTTGGGATTAGACTAGGTGGGATATTAGCGGTAATGGGCAGTGAGCAGAAGGTTGCGATTAGACTAGGTGGGATATTAACAATAATGGGCGGTGAGCAGGAGGTTGGGATTAGACTAGGTGGGATATTAACCGTAATGGCTAGTGGGCAGGAGGTTGGGATTAAACAAGGTGGGATATTAACGGTAATGGGCAGTGACAAGGAGGTGGGGTTAGACTAGGTGAGATATTAACAGTAAGGTGTAGTGAGCAGGAGGTTGGGTTTAGACTAGGTGGGATATTAACAGTAATGGGCAGTGAGCAGGAGGTTGGGATTTGAATAGGTGGGATTTTAACTGTAATGGGTAGTGAGCAGGAGTTTGGGATTAGACTAGGTGGGATATTAACTGTAATGGGTAGTGAGCAGGAGGTTGGGATTAGACTAGGTGTGATATTAACGGTAATGGGCAGTGAGCAGGTGGTTGGGATTAGGCTAGGTGGGATATTAACAGTAATGGACAGTGAGCAGGAGGTTGGGATTAGACTAGTTGGGATATTAACGGTAATGGGCAGTGAGCAGGAGGTTGGGATTAGACTAGTTGGGATATTAACGGTAATGGGCAGTGAGCAGGAGGTTGGGATTAGACTAGGTGGGATATTAACAGTAATGGGCAGTGAGCAGGAGGTTGGGATTAGACTAGGTGGGATATTAACAGTAATGGGTAGTGAGCAGGAGGTTGGGATTAGACTAGGTGGGATATTAACAGTAATGGGCAGTGAGCAGGAGGTTCTGATTAGACTAGGTGGGATTTTAACAGTAATGGGTAGTGAGCAGGAGGTTGGGATTAGACTAGGTGGGATATTAACGGAAATGGGCAGTGAGAAGGAGGTTGGGATTAGACTAGGTGGGATATTAACAGTAATGGGCAGTGAGCAGGAGGTTGGGATTAGACTAGGTGGGATATTAACAGTAATGGGCGGTGAGCAGGAGGTTGGGATTAGACTAGGTGGGATATTAACGATAATGGGTAGTGTGCAGGAGTTTGGGAGTAAACTAGGTGGGATATTAACGGTAATGGGCAGTGAGCAGGAGGTTGGGATTAGACTAGGTGAGATATTAACAGAAAGGTGTAGTGAGCAGATGGTTGGGTTTAGACTAGGTGGGATATTAACAGTCATGAGTAGTGAGCAGGAGGTTGGGATTAGACTAGGTGGGATATTATCGGTAATGTGCAGTGAGCAGGACGTTGGGATTAGACTGCGTGGGATTTTAACTGTAATATGTAGTGAGCAGGATTATGGGATTTGACTAGGTGGGATATTAACAGTAATGGGTAGTGAGCAGGAGGTTGGGATTAGACCAGGTGGGATATTAACAGTAATGGTTAGTGAGCAGGAGGTTGGAATTAGATTAGGTGGGATATTAACAGTAATGGGCAGTGAGCAGGAGGTTAGGATTAGACTAGGTGCGATATTAACAGTAATGGGTAGTGAGCAGGATGTTGGCATTAGTCTAGGTTGATATTAAATGTAATGGGTAGTGAGCAGGAGATTGGGATTAGACTAGGTGGGATATTAACGGTAATGGGCAGTAAGCAGGAGGTTGGGATTATACTAGGTGGGATATTAACAGTAATGGGTCGTGAGCAGGAGGTTGGGATTAGACTAGGTGAGATATTAACAGTCATGGGCAGTGAGCAGGAGGTTGGGATTAGACTTGGTGGGATATTAACCGTAATGGCTAGTGGGCAGGAGGTTGGGATTAAACAAGGTGGGATATTAACGGTAATGGGCAGTGACAAGGAGGTGGGGTTAGACTTGGTGTGATATTAACAGTGAGGTGTAGTGAGCAGGAGGTTGGGATTAGACTAGTTGGGATATTAACGGTAATGGGCAGTGAGCAGGAGGTTGGGATTAGACTAGTTGGGATATTAACGGTAATGGGCAGTGAGCAGGAGGTGGGGATTAGACTAGGTGGGATTTTAACAGTAATGGGCAGTGAGCAGGAGGTTGGGATTAGACTAGGTGGGATATTAACAGTAATGGGTAGTGAGCAGGAGGTTGGGATTAGACTAGGTGGGATATTAACAGTAATGGGAAGTGAGCAGGAGGTTGTGATTAGACTAGGTGGGATTTTAACAGTAATGGTTAGTGAGCAGGCGGTTGGGATTAGACTAGGTGGGATATTAACGGAAATGGGCAGTGAGCAGGAGGTTGGGATTAGACTAGGTGGGATATTAACAGTAATGGGCAGTGAGCAGGTGGTTGGGATTAGACTCGGTGGGATATTAACAGTAATGGGCGGTGAGCAGGAGGTTGGGAATAGACTAGGTGGGATATTAACGATAATGGGTAGTGTGCAGGAGGTTGGGAGTAAACTAGGTGGGATATTAACGGTAATGGGCAGTGAGCAGGAGGTTGGGATTAGACTAGGTGAGATATTAACAGAAAGGTGTAGTAAGCAGATGGTTGGGTTTAGACTAGGTGGGATATTAACAGTCATGGGTAGTGAGCAGGAGGTTGGGATTAGACTAGGTGGGATATTATCGGTAATATGCAGTGAGCAGGACGTTGGGATTAGACTGCGTAGGATTTTAACTGTAATATGTAGTGAGCAGGAGTATGGGATTTGACTAGGTGGGATATTAACAGTTATGGGTAGTGAGCAGGAGGTTGGGATTAGACCAGGTGGGATATTAACAGTAATGGGTCGTGAGCAGGAGGTTGGAATTAGATAAGGTGGGATATTAACAGTAATGGGCAGTGAGCAGGAGGTTAGGATTAGACTAGGTGCGATATTAACAGTAATGGGTAGTGAGCAGGATGTTGGCATTAGTCTAGGTTGATATTAAATGTAATGGGTAGTGAGCAGGAGATTGGGATTAGACTAGGTGGGATATTAACGGTAATGGGCAGTGAGCAGGAGGTTGGGATTATACTAGGTGGGATATTAACAGTAATGGGCAGTGAGCAGGAGGTTGAGATTAGACTAGGTGGATAGTAACGGTAATGGGCAGTGAGCAGGAGGTTGGGATTAGACTAGGTGGGATATTAACGGTAATGTGTAGTGGGCAGGATGTTGGGATTAGACTAGGTGGTATATTAACGGTAATGGGCAGTCAGCAGGAGGTTGGGATTAGACTAGGTGGGATATTAACGGTAATGGGCAGTGAGCAGGAGATTGGGATTAGACTAGGTGGGTTATTAACAGTAATGGGCGGTGAGCAGGAGGTTGGGATTAAACTAGGTGAGATATTAACGGTAATAGGCAGTGAGCAGGAGGTTGGGATTAGACTAGGTGAGATATTAACAGAAAGGTGTAGTGAGCAGGAGGTTGGGTTTAGACTAGGTGGGATATTAACAGTCAAGGGCAGTGAGCAGGAGGTTGGGATTAGACTAGATGGGATATTAACAGTAATGGGTAGTGAGCAGGACGTTGGGATTAGACTAGGTGGGATATTATCGGTAATGGGCAGTGAGCAGGAGGTTGGGATTAGACGACGTGGGATTTTAACTGTAATGGGTAGTGAGCAGGAGTATGGGATTAGACTAGGTGGGATATTATCAGTAATGGGCAGTGAGCAGGAGTTTGGGATTAGACTAAGGTGGGATATTAACGGTAATGATCATTGAGCAGGTGGTTGGGATTAGACTCGGTGGGATATTAAAGGTAATGGGCAGTGAGCAGGAGATTGGGATTAGATTAGGTGGGATATTAACAGTAATGGGTAGTGAGAAGGAGGTTGGGATTAGATCATGTGGGATATTAACAGTAATGGGTAATGAGCAGGAGGTTGGAATTCGATTAGGTGGGATATTAACAGTAATGGGCAGTGAGCAGGAGGTTAGGATTAGACTAGGTGGGATATTAACAGTAATGGGTAGTGAGCAGGAGGCAGGCATTAGACTAGGTGGATATTAAATGTAGTGGGATGTGAGCAGGAGATTGGGATTAGACTAGGTGGGATACTAACGGTAATGGGCAGTGAGCAGGAGGTTGAGATTAGATAAGGTTGGATATTAACTGTAATGGGCAGTGAGCAGGAGGTTGGGTTTGGACTAGGTGGGATATTAAAAGTAATGGGTAGTGAGCAGGAGGTTGGGATTAGACTAGGTGAGATATTTACAGTCATGGGCAGTGAGCAGGAGGTTGAGTTTAGACCAGGTGGAGAGTAACAGTAATGGGCCTTGAGCAGGAAGTTGGGAAGAGACTAGGTGGGATATTAACGGTAATGGACAGTGAGCAGGAGGTTGGGATTAGACTAGGTGGGATATTAGCGGTAATGGGCAGTGAGCGGAAGTTTGGGATTAGACTAGGTGGGATATTAACAATAATGGGCGGTGAGCAGGAGGTTGGGATTAGACTAGATGGGATATTAGCGGTAATGGGCAGTGAGCAGGAGGTTGGGATTAGACTAGGTGGGATATTAACAATAATGGGCGGTGAGCAGGAGGTTGGGATTAGACTAGGTGGGATATTAGCGGTAATGGGCAGTGAGCAGGAGGTTGGGAGGAGACTAGGTGGGGTATTAACGGTAATGGGCAGTGAGCAGGAGGTTGGGATTAGACTAGGTGGGATATTAACAGTCATGGGCAGTGAGCAGGAGGTTGGGATTAGACTAGGTGGGATGTTAACAGTAATGTGTAGTGAGCAGGAGGTTGGGATTAGACTAGGTGGGATATTTACGGTAATGGGCAGTGAGCAGGAGGTTGGGATTAGTCTAGGTGGGATATTAACGGTAATGGGCAGTGAGCAGGAGGTTGGAATTAGACTAGGTGGGATATTATCGGTAATGGGCAGTGAGCAGGAAGTTAGGATTCGACTAGGTGGGATTATAACTGTAATGGGTAGTGAGCAGGAGTTTGGGATTAGACTAGGTGAGATATTAACAGTAAGGTGTAGTGAGCAGGAGGTTGGGTTTAGACTAGGTGGGATATTAACAGTAATGCGCAGTGAGCAGGAGGTTGGGATTAGACTAGGTGGGATATTAACAGTAATGGTTCGTGAGCAGGAGGTTGGGATTAGACTAGGTGGGTTACTAACAGTAATGGGCAGTGAGCAGGAGATTGGGATTAGACTAGGTGGGATATTAACGGTAATGGGCAATGAGCAGCTGGTTCGGATTAGACTAGGTGGGATATTAACGGTAATGGGCAGTGAGCAGGAGGCTGGGATTAAACTAGATGGGATATTAACTGTAATGAGCAGTGAGCAGGAGGTTGGGATTAGACTAGGTGGGTTACTAACAGTAATGGGCAGTGAGCAGGAGATTGGGATTAGACTAGGTGGGATATTAACGGTAATGGGCAATGAGCAGCTGGTTCGGATTAGACTAGGTGGGATATTAACGGTAATGGGCAGTGAGCAGAAGGTTGGAATTCGACTAGGTGGGATATTATCGGTAATGGGCAGTGAGCAGGAGGTTAGGATTCGACTAGGTGGGATTATAACTGTAATGGGTGTTGAGCAGGAGTTTGGGATTAGACTAGGTGAGATATTAACAGTAAGGTGTAGTGAGCAGGAGGTTGGGTTTAGACTAGGTGGGATATTAACAGTAATGGGCAGTGAGCAGGAGGTTGGGATTAGACTAGGTGGGATATTAACAGTAATGGGTCGTGAGCAGGAGGTTGGGATTAGACTAGGTGGGATATTATCGGTAATGGGCAGTGAGCAGGTGGTTAGGATTCGACAAGGTGGGATTTTAACTGTAATGGGTAGTGAGCAGGAGTTTGGGATTAGACTAGGTGGGATATTAACTGTAATGGGTCGTGAGCAGGAGGTTGGGATTAGACTAGGTGGGATATTATCGGTAATGGGCAGTGAGCAGGTGGTTAGGATTCGACAAGGTGGGATTTTAACTGTAATGGGTAGTGAGCAGGAGGTTGGGATTAGACTAGGTGGGATATTAACTGTAATGGGCAGTGAGCAGGTGGTTGGGATTAGACTAGGTGGGATATTAACGGTAATGGGTCGTGAGCAGGAGGTTGGGATTAGACCAGGTGGGATATTAACATTGATGGGTAGTGTGCAGGAGATTGGGATTAGACTAGGTGGGATATCAACAGTCATGGGCAGTGAGCAGGAGGTTGGGATTAGACTAGGTGGGATATTAACAGTAATTCGTAGTGAGCAGGAGGTTGAGATTAGACTAGGTGGGATATTAACGGTAATGGGCAGTGAGCAGGAGGTTGGGATTATTCTAGGTGGGATATTAACAGTAATGTGTAGTGAGCAGGAGGCTGGGATTAGACTAGGAGGGATATTATCAGTAATGGGCAGTGAGCAGGAGGTTGGGATTAGACTAGGTGGGATATTAACAGTAATGGGCAGTGAGCAGGAGGTTGGGATTAGAATAGGTGCGTTATTAACAGTAATGGGCAGTGAGCAGGAGGTTTGGATTAGACTTGGTGGGCTATTAACAGTAATGGGCAGTGAGCAGGAGGTTGGGATTAGACTAGGTGGGATATTAACGGTAATGGGCAGTGAGCAGGAGGTTGGGATTAGACTTGGTGGGATATTAAGAGTAATGGGTAGTGAGCAGGATTTGGGGATTAGACTAGGAGGGATATTAACAGTAATGGGCAGTGAGCAGGAGGTTGGGATTAAACTAGGTGGGATATTAACAGTAATGGGTAGTGAGCAGGAGGTTGGGATTAGACCAGGTGGGATATTAACAGTAATGGGTAGTGAGCAGGAGGTTGGAATTAGACTAGGTGGGATATTAACAGTAATGGGCAGTGAGCAGGAGGTTGGGATTAGACCAGGTGGGATATTAACAGTAATGGGTAGTGAGCAGGAGGTTGGAATTAGACTAGGTGGGATATTAACAGTAATGGGCAGGGAGCAGGAGGTTGGGATTAGACTAGGTGGGATATTAACAGTCATGGGCAGTGAGCAGGAGGTTGGAGTTAGACTAGGTGGGATATTAACAGTAATGGGTAGTGAGGAGGAGGTTGGGATTAGACTAGGTGGGATATTAACGGTAATGGGCAGTGAACAGGAGTTTGGGATTAGACTAGGTGGGGTATTAACAGTAATGTGTAGTGAGCAGGAGGTTGGGATTAGACTAGGTGGGATATTAACAGTAATGGGCAGTGAGCAGGAGGTTGGGATTAGACTAGGTGGGATATTAACGATAATGGGCAGTGAGCAGGACGTTGGGATTAGACTAGGTGGGATATTAACAGTAACGTGTAGTGAGCAGGAGGTTCGGATTAGACTAGGTGGGATATTAACAGTAATGGGTAGTGAGCAGGAGGTTGGGATTAGACTAGGTGGGATATTAACAGTAATGGGTAGTGAGCAGGATGTTGGGATTAGACTAGGTGGGATATTAACAGTAATGGGCAATGAGCAGGAGGTTGGGATTAGACTAGGTGGGATATTAACGGTAATGGGTGGTGAGCAGGAGGTTGGGATTAGACTAGGTGGGATATTAGCGGTAATGGGCGGTGAGCAGGAGGTTGGGATTAGACTAGGTGGGATATTAGCGGTAATGCGTAGTGAGCAGGAGGTTGGGATTCAACTAGGTGGGGTATTAGCGGTAATGGGTAGTGAGCAGGAGGTTGGGAATTAGACTCCGTGACTAAGGGAGGAGAAAGCAGTATCCAGGAAGGAACGGCCTGACTTTTCCATCCACAGTTATTTCTGGGTTGTTTTCCCGGTTTGTGTCTTTTGCATTTACATCATTTGAGCTCCTGTGTTTTTTAAATACCATTTGTTTAATCCACAAGGGATGTTTTTTGTTTCATCTAACCTTTCCCCGATTTAGTATGAAGTAGTTTCCTGGTCACTCCCTTCATTGCCTTCCCTCTAACTCCTGTCAATTGTCTCCGGTCTCTCCTTTTCCCAGTCCCAATAAAACCGTTTCCCTTTTGCTTTCCATCCACTCAAGAGTTATACCGAACCGTGCCCCTGTCATTTGTACAGGTACTGACGGATCCGCTGGGTATTTTCACCTCTTCGTATCATTGTTTCAGATTCACAATATTTGCTGTTTTATTAATTCCTTCCCTATTTTTCAGGTTCATGTTCTGTAACATTATATGTGTTATGTTCATAGATATATAGACGTTTTCATTATGATCAGCTAGCTTGAGCTAGTCATTTATTCAGCCATGTGGACTAGTGTACAGCATCCATCTTGACTGCTGCATCGTGGGTAGCCAACACTAAACATACAGCTCCACCTAGTGTACCATTCTAGAATTACATGTTACTGATCATTACATACATTGGGAGAGAGTCACTACGGGGGGAGAGAGGGTCACTACTGTTATGTTCATTAATAACTAGTCGTTTTCATTAGGAACCGCTAGCTTCGAGATAGTCACTTTATTGAGCACATGTGGACTTCTACAGCCTCCATCTTGACTACTGCCTTGTGGGTAGCCTAGTCTTATATACATACAGCTCTACCTAGTGTACCATTCTAGAATGACATGTAAATGATCATTACAATATGATTCTAAAATTTGTTGTTTCAACTATTCTCGGTGGCAGTGAATAAAGTAAATGCGATGTTGGCGTTTATTAACATTTTTGAGGGCTAATAGTGAGATAATCCTGCTATTTATAAATCATTGGTGTGACCGCACTGAGAATACGGTGTACAGTTCTGCTTGCCTCTGTACAAAGGTTATCACAGCTAATGAAGACAGCAACTAGTGATCGAGAGGGTGGAGGGGTTGGATTAGGAGGAGCTCGTGTGTAAATTAGGCCTGTTCTCACTGGATTAGAAAAGTTTGAGAGGCGGTATGTTCGCTGATTGACTTTGTCCAATAAAGTAGAAACAGAGGACACGGCCTGCGCTTGGAGGGTAAATTCAAAACTAGTCTGTGGAAACAATATTTCAGTGAGCGAGTGGTCAATCTGGGGAACAGGCTCCCTAGGGAGATGGCAGAAACAGTTTGCCTTGATTCTTCAAAAGGTAAATTTATTTCTGAAAATCACATTTGGGGATGCAGTATGAGTAATTTGAGATATGAGATGTGGTAAGTGTAGCATGCTTGAGGGGAACAGGTGACCTTTGACCTCTGGGGTTTTCCTCACCTCATGTCTGGGTCTGTTGTAGATTAATTGATAGATTGATTAGTCAACAACTCTATTATCATTGTAGCATTCGATTATCAAGGTGTGAGGAGGGGAATTACACAGACCTTGATCTTTTTTCAATCGAGTAATTTCTTTGTTCCTATGTTAGGATATTCTGTCAGTTCTGTGATATTAGAATAATCTAAACCCATTCTGTGTCCCTACCACTTACGTGATACTCTTGTCCACTGAAATGGTCCTCGCCTGTTAACCAGAGACCGAGTCCCTCCACACCCTCTTCAATCGCCTGTTCCAGTCTGTCCCGGTAGAATTTCGTCAACTGAAACAGCTGGTAATCGTCGCACTTTGTGAAGAACTTATTGACTGTGGAGTTCGGATCTGTGAACACAAAGAACCAAATTAATAAATACCTTCTGAAAACCCACATACATCGCATGTGTTTCATTCCATCGATCTATGTAGACAATTCTTAAAAACAGTGTGAACTTTGTCAAACACGACTTGCCTACAGCTTATCGGTTCCAGCCACCGCGATCATCCCCTGTATCAATAAATGTTCACGAATTTGACCTTCAAATACAGATTCCAGGAGTTTACTCACAACACAGTCCTCGCTCTATCTCATCTCCACTGCTCGATAGCCTGCAAAACCCACCGCGAAATGTGCTATTGCCCTTCCTATGCCTTAGCTGTATAGAATATAGATTCTATCATAACATAGCTCCAGGGAACATCCTAGTGTTCCAGGGCAGAAATAGAGAAATAGAACCCTTTAGTAATACTGGCATCCACAAATATATTTTCACACTCCTCAAAATGTTATAATCAGGATCGTTTTGCTCCGAGTCCCGTTCAAACCTAACTGCTGTCTCATAGTTAATCAATCACATCACCCAGGAGGACAAAGGCAGAATGTGCATGGCAACACCACCGGCTCCCATTTACACTCCAAGTCATGCACCCACCTGACTTAGACATATATCGCCATTCGTCATCATCGCTAGGTCAACATCATGGAAACCCCTACCCAAGTGTTCCTCTTTCAACAGTTTTAGTCATTCTGCATTCTAGCCCCAAATCCGGATATTTCTCACCCTCCAGTCATATAAGCTGATATCCTCCCACTGCTCCACTCACCCATTTCCAGAGTGTCAGCTGTGCCTCAGTGGACTGCACACTCGCCCGAGTCACCCTCCCACTGCTCCACTCACCCATTCCCAGAGTGTCAGCTGTGTCTCAGTGGACAGCACACTCGCCCCTGAGTCACCCTCCCACTGCTCCATTCACCCATTCCCAGAGTGTCAGCTGTGTCTCAGTGGACAGCACACTCGCCCGAGTCACCCTCCCACTGCTCCATTCACCCATTCCCAGAGTGTCAGCTGTGTCTCAGTGGACAGCACACTCGCCCCTGAGTCACCCTCCCACTGCTCCACTCACCCATTCCCAGAGTGTCAGCTGTGTCTCAGTGGACAGCGCACTCGCCCGAATCACCCTCCCACTGCTCCATTCACCCATTCCCAGAGTGTCAGCTGTGTCTCAGTGGACAGCACACTCGCCCCTGAGTCACCCTCCCACTGCTCCACTCACCCATTCCCAGAGTGTCAGCTGTGTCTCAGTGGGTAGCACACTCGCCCGAGTCACCCTCCCACTGCTCCACTCATCCATTCCCAGAGTGTCAGCTGTGTCTCAGTGGGTAACACACTTGCCCCTGTGTCACCCTCCCACTGCTCCACTCACCCATTCCCAGAGTGTCAGCTGTGTCTCAGTGGACAGCACACTCGCCCGAGTCACCCTCCCACTGCTCCATTCACCCATTCCAGTGTGTCAGCTGTGTCTCAGTGGACAACACATTCGCCCCCGTTTCACCCTCCCACTGCTCCACTCACTCATTCCCAGAGTGTCATCTGTGTCTCAGTGGGTAGCACACTCGCCTCTGAGTCAGAAGGTTGTGGGTTCATAACTGGGACTTGAGCACATAAATCTAGGCTGACACTCCAGTGGAGTACTGTGGGAGTGCTGCACTGTCGGAGGTGCCGTCTTTCGGAGGAGACGTTAAACCGAGGCTAAAAATTCTCTCTATAAACGTATTTCTATCCGTGTAACTGGCTCCAACCATTGATATTTTCTGCTCTACTTTCCTTCCCAGAGATGGCCCCACATGTTCAAGGTTCTTCTTCCCTCTGGCACCAGGGAGGCAGCTTACCATTCGGGACCTGCTCAGAACTGCAGAAGAGTCTGTCCATTCCGCTGACGAGAGAATCTCCCACCATTATCATTCTCCTAATCCTGTGTCGCACCTGCCTCTCACCCCGACACACTCGGGGTGGCCTCCTGCTCTCTGGTGCCACTGATGCTCAGGATGACCCTCCTCTGAGTCACTGTCTCTATCCACCTTACAGTCTCCAATACCAGGTATCTACTGGACAGTTCCAGTACTCAGGGGGCCCCTCCACCTGTGACTATGATCCTCTGAGTCACAGTCTCTATCCACCTTACAGTCCCCAATACCAGGTATCTATTGGACAGTTGTGACTGCGGTGTCCCGCTCGATGGTCACTCACTCCCCTCTTTGTACTCAGCCCCTGTCCTGTTCCCTCGACCTGTGAGAGCTGCAGGTTCATGCACTAGATCTGGACCTTTTGTCGGGACAGAAATTGTATTTTACAGAGTTTTCTGAGCCTACCTCTGTCCATTCTCATTCTTGGTGAAGATGTTGGATCTTCTCCCCTGTCTGGACCTTCAGCCATGCTGGTGACAGGTGTTCCCAGGCTCTGATGCTCTGTAACAAATATAATATTAACAGGGGGATCTATGGAAATATTAAAATGAGAAGGAGAACATTGCCTTGTTAACATTATATCAAGTCCCTCCTCCCCCATCAGTACAGCCGCTGGTAGCTCTGGGATCTCAGAAAATACCATGAATATACAACTGGTGGATGTGACTGCTGATTTACAATCATAATTCTCAATTTGTGTGTGTGCCCGTGCTCGTGCGTGCATTGAAACTATCAATCAGCCGTCTTTCTTTTCCCCACTGTGGAAATGTAAAAGCGATTCATTAATTCAGTACCAGTTTGAGGCTTTGTAAATTTCAGTATGTTGCTGTTTCACTAACGCTGCCAATAGTGGAGTTGTCGTTGGCTTGTTCTCTCCACACAGACGCGGCCGGACCTGCTGTGATTTCCAGCAAAAAAATATGATTTTTTGCCTGTTTTTTGTTTTTCATACAGACCCCAGCATCTGCAACATTTGACACCTTGTGACCCCACCTCATTGTTCTTTGATGTAATGTTTTCCTGACTAACATGTTTGGACACCATTCACACCGTTGATCGCTGTGATTATCTCTCTGCCAAGGTGTGATAAATGGCAGCTAGAAAGATTACCTGTAATCATCTGACATTATTCTCCGACTTTATACGCTGTGTCTTTATGCATCTCTCCACTTCACCTGTCGAAGGAGCAGCGCTCCGAAAGCTTGTGATTTCAAATAAAACTGTTGGACTATAAGCTGGTGTTGTGTGACTTCTTACGAGTGGAATAAACACACAACAGCAACAGAGGGGCAAGGAGAATGTATGAGAAATGATTAGTGGTAACATAATAGGGAACACTAACGCCTTTTTTATACATATAAATAGGGAAAGAATAGTCCAAGTAAAGGTGGGGCCGATTAAGGACCAAAAAGGCAATCATCTTGTGGAAGCAGAGGGCATGGCTGAGGTACTAAATTAACATTTTGCCAATGCATTCACAAAAGGAGAGGATGCTGCCAATCGTACAGTAAAGGAGAAGGTGGTAGAGAAATTGGACAGGATATAAATCAATTAGAACGATGTACTAAAACAGTGGACAAGGCTCAAAGTAGAAATGTCACCCGCTCTGCCACAATCGTCCAATCTTTGGATATGGGAAAGGTGCCAGAGGACGGGAGGGCTGCAAAGGTTACTTCCCTCTTCAAAAAAGGAGAGAGTGATGAACCAAACAACTACAGGCGACTCAGCTTAACATCTGTGTTGAGGAAACTCCTCGGGACAACATTTCTGAAACAAAATTAACTGTCACTTGGAAGAACATGGGTTAATTAGCGACAGACAAATCAAACCTGGCTGACTTGAATGAGCTAATGGATGAAATAGGAGAGGGTTGATGAAGGTAGTGCAGTTGATGTTCTGTATATGGACTTTCAGAAGGCGTTTGATAAAGTACCTCATAATAGACTGGTTAACAAAATTGGAGCCAATGATATTAAAGGAGCAGTGGCAGCGTGGATACTAAATTGGCGAAGGGACAGAAAACAGACAGTAGTTGTGAACCGATATTGTTCACACTGGAGGGAAGTTTACAGTGTCCCCAGGGGTCGGTATTAGGACCACTGCTCTTTTTGAATTATTTCAGTGACATGGACTTAGGTATACAAGGCATAATTTAAAATTTTGTCGATGACACGAATCTCAGAAAAGTCGTAAACCGTGAGGAGGATAGCAGGAGACTTCAGGTGGAAATAGAGACACTGGTGAAATGGGCAGACACATGGCAGGTGAAATTTAATGCAGAGAAGTGTGAAATGCTGCATTTTGGAAGGAAGAATGAGGCGATGCAATTTAAACCAACTGGTACAATTTAAAGGGGTTGCTGGAACAGAAAAACTTGGGGTATAGACACAGAAATCTTTGATGGTGGCAGGACAGGGCGAGAAGGCTTTTAGAAACGTATATGGGAGCATTGGCTTTATAAATAGAGGCCCAGGAACATAGGAACAGGAGTAGGCCACTCATTCGTTCCAGCTTGTTCCTCCATTCAATTCGATCATGGCTGAGCTGTATCTTAACTCCATTTCCCCGCCTTGGTTCCATAACCCAGATACCATTGCCGAACATAAATCTATCAATCACAGTTTTGTCATTTTCAATTGACCGAAACTCAACAGCTACTTGAGGGCGAGTGTTCCAGATTTCCACTACACTGTGTCTGAAGAAATGCTTTCTAACATCACCCCTGAACGGCTGAGCTCTGCGGTTAATTTTACATGGACCCCTAGTTCTCTCTGTTCATCCACAGTTCCTAACTTCTAACCATTTAGAAAATTCTCTGATCAATCCTTTTTAGGTCCAACGTGAATGACCTCATTTCTTTCTGAAGTGAGGGGAGTGCGACAAACTCGCTCAATCCACTCCAGGAGGACGGGTTCTCCGGCTTTCTGAATGTTTATTAATATTGGTGTCGCGAGTCTAACGCTCTCGAATGTATATGTGGATACAGTGTCATGATGTAATTAGAGTAGGAGGAGGCTCCTGTGGAGTATAAACACAGCATAGACCACTTGAGGTGAATGGACTGTTTCTCTGCTGCAGTTTCTATGCAACTCTAATTTGCCCTGAACCGTCGCAAACTGTGACCATGGTGTGTAACCCTTCCTTATCCATCATTCACCTTCCAACGGCATTCGATAGTCTCATCTGGCATCCTTTTCCATGTTCTATGTCTCCATTATCCATTCCATAAAACTGTTTTTTTATTCGTTAATGGCATCTGGCGTCACTGGCAAGGCCAGCATTTATTGACCATCACTACTTGTCCTTGAGGAGGTGATGGTGAGCCGCCTTCGTGAACCGCTGCAGTCCGTGTGGTGAAGGTACTCCCACAGTGCCGTCAGGGAGGGAGTTCCAGGATTTTGACCCAGTGACGATGAAGGATCAGCGATATACTTTTAAGACAGGATGGTGTGTGACTTGGAGGGGAACTTGGAGGTGGTGGAGTTCCCATGCGCCTGCTGCCCTTGTCCTTCTATGTGGAAGAGGTCGCGGGTTTGGGAGGTGCTGCCGAAGAAGCCTTGGCGAGTTGCTGCAGTGCATCTTGTAGATGGTACACACTGCAGCCACGGTACGCCGGTGGTGGAGGGAGTGAATGTTTAAGGTGGTGGATGGGGTGTCAATCAAGCGGGCTGCTTTATCCTGGATGGTGTTGAGCTTCTTGAGTGTTGTTGCAGCTGCACTCATCCAGGCAAGTGGAGAATATTCCATCACACTCCTTACTTGTGCTTTGTAGATGGTGGAAAGGCTTTGGGGAGTCAGGTGGTGAGATATTCGCTGCAGAATACCCAGCTTCTGACCTGCTCTTGTTGCCACAGTATTTATGTGGCTTGTCCAGTTAAGTTTCTGGTCAATGGTGAACCCCAGGATGTTGATGGTGGGGGATTCGGTGATGAAAATTCCATTGAATGTCAAGGGGAGTCGTTTAGACTCTCACTTGTCGGAGATAGTCATTGCCTGGCACTTCTGTGGTGCGAACATTACCTGCCACTTATCAGCCCAAGCCTGAACGTCGGCCAGGTCTTGTTGCATGCGGGCATGGCCTGCTTCATTATCTGAGGAGTTGTGAATGGCGCTGAGCACTGTGCAGTCAACAGCGAACATCCCCATTTCTGACCTTATGTTGGAGGGAAGGACGTTGATGAAGCAGCTGAAGATGGTTGGGCCTAGGATATTGCCCTGAGGAACTCCTGCCTCGATATCCTGGGGCTCTGATGATTGACCTTCAACCACCACAACCATCTTCCTTTGTGCTAGGTATGACTACAGCCAGTGGTGTGCTCCCCCCGATTCCCATTGACTTCAGTTTTACTAGGGCTCCTTGATGCCACAGTTGGTCAAATGCTGCCTTGATATCAACGGCAGTCACTCTCCCCTCACCTCTGGAATTCAGCTCCTTTGTCCATGTTTGGACCAAGGCTGTAATGAGCTCGGGAGCCGAGTGGTCCTGGTGGAACCCAAACTGGACATCATTGAGCAGGTTATTGGTGACTAAGTGCCGCAAGATAGCACTGTCGACGACACCTTCCATCACTTTGCTGATCATTGAGGGTAGACTGATGGAGCAGTAATTGGCCTGGTTGGATTTGTCCTGCTTTTTGTGGACAGGACGTACCTGGGCAGTTTTCCACATGGTCGGATAGATGCAAGTGTTGTGGCTGTACTGGAACAGCTTGGCTAGAGCGCGACTAGTTCTGGAGCACAAGTCTTCAGTACGATAGCTGGGATGTTGTCGGGGCCCATATCCTTTGCTGTATCCAATGCAGTCAGACATTTCTTGATATCACGTGCAAAAAGTCTGTTTAAATCTGAGACTCTGATTGGGATGGGGAGGCAACAGAATTCCTGGCAGGGGCCAAAGACCATGTCTTTGGTCTTCACAAAGTTTAATTGGAGAAACGTGTAGCTCATCACAGATGGATGTCGGACAAGCAGCGTGAGAAAGCAGAGTCAGTGGCGGGTTCGAGAGAGCTGGTGGCGATGTGGAGCAGAGTGTCGTCAGGGTACATGTGAAAGTTAACCACTTGTCTTTGGCTGTCTCCAAGGGGTAGCACGTAGATGAGAAATAGAAGGGGGCGAGGATAGATCCACGGGGGACTCCAGAGGGGACAGTGTGGGAGCGGGAAGAGAAGCCATTGATGGTGATTCTCTGGCTACGACTGGATGGGTAAAAGAGGAACCAATTGAGGGCAGTCCCACTGAGCTGGACAATGGGGGTGAGGCGTTGGAAGATGTTGTGCTCGACCGTGTCAAAGACGGCAGAGGTCGTGAAGAATGAGGAGGGATGGTTTACCACGGTCACAGTCTCAGATTGTGTCGATTGGGACTTTGGTTACTGTCATTTCAGTGCTGTGGCAGGTGCAGAAACCCGATTGGAGAGCTTCAAACATGAGGCTGTGAAAAAGATGGGCAGAAATTCGGGAGGCGGCAAAACATTGAGGAAAGGGAGGCTGGAGATGGAGATGTACCTGCCTAACTCTTCACCCACGTGCCAAATGGGACGAGTCTCTGATTAAACCCTCCTCTGTGAAATACACAAACCTTATTTGTGATTCAATGTTTAAGAAACAGTTAAACTCAGTTCACTTTTACAGAATATTCCACGTGCTCTGGCTGGGCGACTGGAATCTCTCAGTTCCACCGGAGGAGTTTGCTTGTTGCAGGCTACAGAATTAGAGCAAAGCTTCTGATGTTCTCTTTATACCAAACTGTCTCAGAAAATGCAGCATCGTCACCTCCTGTTTTACATGGAATTAACAGCAGAGAAACAAACTATTCAGCCCAAGTGGTCTGTGCCACTTTATGTTCCACACGAGCCTGCTGCCAGCGCTCTTCATCCAACCCCATCAGCATAAACTTAGATTCCTTTCTCCCTCATGCATTTATAATGTGGAACAAAGAAATGGCAGACCAATTAAATACATACTTTGGTTCTGTCTTCACAAAGGAGGACACATTGAAACGTATAAAATTCTAACAGGACTAGACAGACTAGATGCAGGAAGGATGTTTCTGGTGGTCGGGGAGTCCAGAACCAGGGGTCACAGTCTAAGGATAAGGGGTTAGCCATTTAGGACTGAGATGAGGAGGAATTTCTTCACCCAGAGAGTGGTGAACTTGTGGAATTCCCTGCCACACAAAGCAGTTGAGGCCAATTCATTAAATATATTCAAGAAGGAGTTAAATATATTTCTTAAGGCTAAAGGGATCAAGGGATATGCGGAGAAAGCAGGGACAGGGTACTGAATTTGGTTGATCAGCCATGATCTCATTGAATGGCGGAGCAGACTCGAGGCGCCAAATGGCCTACTCCTGCTCCTTTCTTCTATGTTTCTATCAAACACCTCAGTCAAAGCATATTTTACTTGCAGTGAGGCTCAGCAACATGGAACTTACCTTCTGACCGACCCTGTACAATTCAAGTGATGTTGTTCCTCCGTCACCCCACGGGCACAGCGCCCCCTCCCCCAAACTGGCTCAGCCCCCCACCACCACACTGGCCCAGATACCCGCCCCCTTTGGCCCAGCATTCCACATCCCCCACACAGGCCCAGTCCTCCGCCCCCCACACCCACTGGCCCACCACCCGCCACCTCACTGGCCCAGATAGCCACCACCTCCGGCCCAGATACCCGCCCCCTAAGGCCCAGAACTCCGCAGCCTCCCACACTGGCCCAGGCCTCCGCCCCCCACACACACTGGCCCAGCCCCCACCATCTCACTGGCTCAAATACAGGCCCCCTCCACTGACCCAGCCCCCCGCCACCTCACTGGCCCAGATACCCACCACTTCACTGGCCCAGATACCAGCCACCTCACTGGCCCAGGTCCCCACTGCCCCCTCTGGCCCAACACTGCAACCCCCCCCCCACACTGGCCCAGCCCCCCACCACCTCACTGGCCCACATACCCGCTCCCTCCGCACCCGCACTCCACACCCCCCAACACTGGCCCAGGTCTCCGCCCATCACACCCACTGGCCCATCCCCCCGCCCTAACTAAAGAAGTTAGGGATAGCATTAGATTGAAAGAAGAAGCTTATAATGTTGCAAAGAATAATAGTAAGCCTAAGGATTGGGAGAGATTCAAAAACCAGCAAAGATTGACCAAAAAATTAATAAGGGAAAAAATAGAATGAGAGAAAACTAGCAAGAAATATAAAAGCAGATTGTAAGAGCCTCTACAAGTATGTAAAAAGGAAGAGAGTAGTAAAAGTATACATTGGTCTCTTAGAGGCTGAGACAGGAGAAATTATTAAGGGGAAAAAGGAAATGGCAGAAACATTAAACAAATACAAACTTTGTATCTATCTTCACAGTAGAGGACACAAAAAGCATACCAATAATGATGGGGAACCAAGGGTGAGGAACTTAACGTAATTAATATAAGTAGAGAAAAAGTACTAGATAAACTAATGGGGCTAAAAGCAGACAAATCCCCTGGACCTGACGGCCTACATCCTAGGGTTCTAAAAGAGGTGGCCAAAGAGATAGTGGATAGATTGGTATCGATTTTCCAAAATTCCCCAGATTCTAGAACGGTCCCAGTGGATTGGAAGGTTGCAAATGTAACACCGCTATTCAAGAAAGGAGGGAGAGAGAAAGAAGGAAACTACAGGCCAGTTAGCCTGACATCAGTCATTCAGAAAATGCTGGAATCCATTGTTAAGGAAGTTGTATCAGGGCACTTAGAAAAATCATAACATGATTAGGCAGAGTCAACATGGTTTTATGAAAGGGAAATCATGTTTGACAAATTAGAGTTTTTTGAGGATGTAACTAGCAGGGTAGATAAAGGGGAACCAGTGGATGTAGTATATTTGGATTTCCAAAAGGCATTCAATAAGGCGCCACATAAAAGGTTACTACACAAGATTAGGGCCCATGGGGTTGGGGGTAATAAAGCAGCATGGATAGAGGATTCGTTAACGGTCAGAAAACAGAGAGTAGGGATAAACGGATCTTTTTCAGTTTGGCAGGCTGTAACTAGTGAGGTGCCACAAGGATCAGTGCTGGGGCCTCAGCTATTTACAATCTACATTAATGACCTAGATGAAGGGACCGAGTGTAATGTATCCAAGTTTGCTGACGATACAAATCTAGGTGGGACAGTAAGCTGCGAGGGGACCACAGAGTCTGCAAAGGGATATAGAGAGACTAATTGCGTGGGCAGTCAGGTGGCAGATGCAGTATAATGTAGGGAAACGTGAGGAAGAATAGAAAAGCACAATAGTTTTTAAATGGTGAGAAACTTTCTAATGTTGGTGATCAGAGAGGTTTGGGTGTCCTCATGCAAGAAACACAGAAAGCTAGCATGCAGGTAGAGCAAGCATAAGGAAGGCAATGGTATGTCAGCCTTTATCGCAAGGGGCCTGGAGTACAAGAGTAAGGAAGTCTTGCTGCAATTGTACAGGACCTTGGTGAGACCACACCTGGAGTACTGTGCACAGTTTTGGTCTCCTTATCTAAGGAAGGATATACTTGCCTTGGAGGCGGTGCAACGAAGGTTCACTAGATTGATTCCTGGGATGAGAGGGTTGTCCTATGAGGGGAGATTGTGTAGAATGGGCCTATACTCTCGGGAGATTTGAAGAATGAGTGGTGATCTCATTGAAACATATAAGATTCTGAAGGGGATTGACAGGGTTGATGCTGCGAGGTTGCTCCCCCTGGCTGGAGTTTCTAGAACTAGGGGGCATAGTCTCAGGATAAGTGGTCGGCCATTAAAGACTGAGGTGAGGAGGAATTTCTTCACTCAGAGTGTTGTGACTCTTTGGAATTCTCTGCCCAGAGGGCTGTGAATGCTGAGTCATTGAGTACATTCAAGTCTGAGATAGATAGATTTTTGGACTCTAGGGGAATCAAGGGATATGGAGATCGGGCGGGAGGGTGGAGTTGAGGTCGATGATCAGCCATGATCTTATTGAATGGTGGAACAGGCTCTAGGGGCTGTGTGGCCTACACCTGCTCCTTACGTAATAACGCTGTGCTCAGCATTCACTATCTGACAATACTCCATATCTGCTGGTCACAGGCTATAAGTTTGTCTCTGAATCCTGTTCAATGAATTGACTTTAATTAGATTGCCTGTTCAATCTTTCCCCTCGATTTGTCACCAGATCTGAACTATTTTAACACTGAGATCTGAAGGTGTCAGTGTGAGTGCAGTCCCAACTAACAAACAGACACGTGTCCATCTGCTGGGCTCTGCTCCAGAGTCACCTCTTAGATCAAACCCCTTTACTTTAAAACATACACAAGATTCAGTGTGACTGTGTGTTCAGAGACAGAAACAGGTCTCACTTCACATCCCATTGCACAGCCTCATGCTGGATAATTGTGCTCGGTGGTCAGACATTACCAGCCTCATTCTCACCAATACCTGCCTCACTTTGTAACCTGTATGTACTGTCCCCAAGACCAGAGTGTACCTGAGTCAATGAGACTCTCTCTGACCTTTCTCCCCAGCCCATCTCCAGGACCAGTGTGTATCTGAGTCAATGGGACGCTCTCTGACCTTTCTCCCCAATCCATCTCCAGGGCCAGTGTGTATCTGAGTCAATGGGACTCTCTCTGACCTTTCTCCCCAGTCCATCTCCAGGATCAGTGTTTCTGACCTTTCTCCCCAGTCCATCTCCAGGACCAGTGTGTGTCTGAGTCAATGGGACTCTCTCTGACCTTTCCCCCCAGTCTATCTCCAGGACCAGTGTGTATCTGAGTCAATGGGATTCTCTCTGACCTTTCTCCCCAGTCCATCTCCAGGACCCATGTGTATCTGCGTCAAAGGGACTCTCTCTGACCTTTCTCCCCAGTCCATCTCCAGGACCAGTGTGTATCTGAGTCAATGGGACTCTCTCTGACCTTTCTCACCAGTCCATCTCCAGGACGAGTGTGTCTCTGAGTCAATGGGACTCTCTCTGAACTTTCTCCCCAGTTCATCTCCGGGACCAGTGTGTATCTGAGTCAATGGGACGACCTCTGACCTTTCTCCCGAGTCCATCTCCAGGACCAGTGTCTATTTGAGTCAATGGGACTCTCTCTGACCTTTCTCCCCAGTCCATCTCCAGGACCAGTGTGTATCTCAGTCAATGGGACTCTCTCTTACCTTGTTCCACAGTCGATCTCTGGAAGCTCTTTCAATCGGAAGGGTTCTCTCTGGTTGGTGCTCACAATCCTGTGCTGGTTCACCTGCTGTCATTCCTCCGTCTACAAACCCTGTTTACTCTCAGCTGTGGACCTTCCTCAATCACTCCATCATTCACTGGGATATCTAATTATGGTAGAACAGAAAATTAGAACAATATTTATTGAAAGCGTGAAATAATGTAATGTCGACTTTTAATCTGCTTACTAAAAATCCAATTTGAAGGCCGAGTATTTGTTTGATTTTGTCCCTTTCCTCAGATCCCCAGTTGCAGGGCTGTGTGTTTAGTTTGGAGATTTTCCTCACAGTAAAATTCCGGCCCCCTGAGACTCCCCCATTTTCACTGCTCTGGGCGGAAATGCGCCATTTTCTGTGCGGAGTTACTGACCGCAGCGGTGACCGTGTGAATTTGCTCCCTCGCTTTGATCTGAACTCGGGGCTGAGCAGCCACTGTCGGGCCGGATGCTGGATGGAGCCGAGTTCCCTCAGTCACAGAGCAGGACCTGTAACCCGGGCAATGATCCTGTTACTGAGCGGCCGGCGCCGCGCGGCCCAGCACACAGCAAACCCATGATCACCAGGGGAGCGGCACTGCGCCTGTGTGGGAGAGTGAAACGGCCCGTCACTGCGCCTGCATGGCATGGGCACGCCACGGCCCGGCGCCTGCGCAGCACTGCGACTGCGCGGCGCGGCAAGGGCCTGGCTGACCAGTGGGCATGGTGCCGTGAGGGCCCGGCGCCTGCACGGCGAGGGCCCGGCGCTTGCGCGGCGTGGGCACGGTGCCTGCACGGTGGAAAGGACCTGACACTTGCGCGGCAAGGGCCCGGCCACTGCGTCGGCGTGGCAAGGGCCCGGCCACTGCGCCTGTGCGGATAGGGCCCGGCCACTCACCTGCACGGCAAGGGCCCGGCCACTGCGCATGCGCGGCAAGGGCCCGGCCACTGCGCCTGTGCGGCAAGGGCCCGTCCACTGCACCTGCATGGCACGGCAAGGGCCCAGCCACTGCTTCTGCGTGGCAAGGGCACGGCCACTGCGCCTGCATGGCAAGTGCCCAGCCACTGCGCCTGCGTGGCAAGGGCCTGGCCACTGCGCCTGCGCGGCAAGGGCCCGGCCACTGCACCTGCGTGGCAAGGGCCCGGCCACTGTGCCTGCGTGGCACGGCAAGCGTCCGGCCACCGTGCCTGCGATGCATGGCAAGGGTCCAGCCACTGCACCTGTGCCGCAATGGCCTGGCCACTGAGCCTGCGTGGCAAGGGCCCGGCCACTGCGCCTGCGCGTTTTGCAAGAGTCCGGCCACTGCGCCTGTGCGGGCCTGGCACTGTGCATGGGCGGTGTGGCAGGGGCCTGGCACTGCGCCTCTGCTATGCGGCAAGGGGCCGGCACTGCACCTGCGCGGCAAGGGCTCGGCACTGCGTGGCACGGCAAGGGCCCGGCACTGCTTCTGCGTGGCACGGCAGGGGCCCGGCACTGCGCCTCTGCTGCGTGGCAAGGGAGCGGCAGTGTGCCTGCATGGGACAGCAAGTGAGTGGCACTGCGCCTGCGCGGGTCAGTAAGGGAGCGACACTGCACCTGCGCGGGACAGCAAGGGCGTGGCACTGCACCTGCGCGGGAGAGTGACACAGCAGGAGAGTATCACTGTCGGTCCCCCAGTGGTGGAATGTCTTCATCGAACACAGCAACAGGATGCGGCCATTCAGCCCCTCCAGCCTGTTCCACCAATCATTTAGACCATGGCTGATCTGTATCTTAACCCCATGGACCTGTCGTGGTTCCGTAACCCTTAATGCCCAACAAACATCTATTAATACAATAGCTAAATACTGTAATGTTGAAATCTGAAATAACAACAGAAAATGCTGGAGACACTAAGCAGGTCAGGCACCATCCGTGGAGAGAGAAAACGTCTATTAATCTCAGTTTTGACATTTTCAATTGTCCCCCAGCCTGAACAGCTCTTTGGGGGAGAGATTTCCAGCTTTTTACTACCCTTTGTATTAAGAAATACTTTCTGCCAACCAAATGGAACTACAGAATTACCTGAAAAAATTGCAGGGCTACGGAGAAAGGGCGGGGGATTGAGCTGAAGTGCTCTTGGAGAGAGCCAGCACTGGCTGGACGGGCCGAATGGCCTCCTACTGTGCCATGACAATTATTCTATGATTCTATCCCCCCTGAACAGCCTCGCTCTAAGTTGAAGTTTAAGCCTCATTGTTCAGGACTCCCGCACCAGAGGAAAAATAGTTTTTCAAGATCTATCCTGTCAACTCCATTAATCATCTTAAACACCTCAATTAGATCACCCCTTGATCTTCTATATTCAAGGGAATACAAGCCTAGTCTTTGCAACCTGTCCTCATAATTTAACCATTTTAGCTCAGGTATCATCCGATGAATCGGCGCTACATACCCTCCAAGGCCAACATCTCTTTCCTGAGGGGCGGTGCCCAGAACTGAATAACATGTGGAACGATATTCCCCACTCAAAAATATAATGTGACAGAGGTTATCAAATTTAAAAATAACTTAATAAACCATGGCAACAGGAAGTCTTACCAATTATATGTATCTACATATCCTACTGCTCAGAAACAACAGGTTCCTACTCCTGGACTGCCGAGTACATAGACAGGAGTTTACACTGAATGTTTCACAGTCATTCAGATATAAATTGGAGCCAAGGCCTTTTGTACTGAGATCTGACAGATTGCTACCCTGGCAATAGAGGAAATCACTCACCGACAATAACTGAAAACGGAAATAACAAAACCAACATCACATGTTCGGAATTTAGTGAAGAACATTAACCCTGAACATTCAACCAGTGTTTCCAACCATGAAGCTGCGATTCAAATAACAGAATTTTACACCACCAGACCTGACACTGCGGGTTCACTGAATCCACCGTCAGTTGCAGCTGCACAGAACATTAAGCAGTGCCGCATCTACAGAAGTACATCAATAAAATAGTGACATTGTTGGAGATTCACCCTGTGACCGCTGAAAATCAGATTGTCTTAAACCATCTAAATCTGTTACTGTTATCGAATTGTATGTATCTATACACCTGGATCATGGGACCAACAAGAAACTGTTCTGACAACACAAAATAATTTACTAATAATCATTAAAATATAAGATTTACATGTCATTTTATCAGTTTATACTTAAACGATAATCATTTAATTCAACTGCCATCGTGAAATTCAGAAATAGATTCACTGATAGAAAATAACTCAGTAAATCCAGCGTCCAGTTCAGAATTGTAATTCACAACTGAGTGCAGTTTGTCACGGAGTGCAGCTTGGAACAGAAACATAGAAACATAGAAGATAGGAGCAGGAGTAGGCCTTTCGGCACCTTGAGCCTGCTCCGCCATTCAATGGGGTCATGGTTGATCATCCAAATTCAGTACCCTGTCCCTGCCTTCTCTCCATAGCCCTTGATCCCTTTAACCTTAAGAAATATATCCAACTCCTTCTTGAATATATTTAATGAATTGGCCTCTACTGCCTTCTGTGGTAGAGAATTCCACAGGTTCAACACTCTCTGGGTGAAGAACTTCCTCCTCATCCCTGTCATAAATGCCTTACCCCTAATCCTTAGACTGTGACCTCTGGCTCTGGACTCCCCCACCATCGGGAACATAGAGTCATAGAGTCATAGAGTAATACAGCACTGTTAGAGGCCCTTCGGCCCATCGTGTCCGCGCCGGCCATCAAGCCCTGTCTAATCTAATCCCATATTCCAGCATTTGGCCCGTAGCCTTGTATGCTATGGCATTTCAAGTGCACATCCAAATGCTTCTTAAATGTTGTGAGGGTTTCTGCCTCCACAACCCTTTCAGGCAGTGAGTTCCAGACTCCAACCACCCTCTGGGTGAAAAAGTTCTTTCTCAAATCCCCTCTAAACCTCCCGCCCTTTACCTTGAATCTATGCCCCCTAGTTATTGACGCCTCTACTAAGGGAAAAAGCTCCTCAGCATCCATCCTATCTATGCCCCTCATAATTTTGTACACCTCAATCATGTCCCCCCTCAGCCTCCTCTGCTCCAAGGAAAACAAACCCAATCTGCCCAGTCTCTCTTCATAGCTGAAGCACTCCAGCCCTGGTAACATCCTGGTGAAGCTCCTCTGCACCCTCTCTAATGCGATCACATCCTTCCTGTAGTGTGGCGACCAGAACTGCACACAGTATTCCAGCTGTGGCCTAACCAGTGTTTTATACAGCTCCATCATAACCTCCTTGCTCTTATATTCAATGCCTCGGCTAATGAAGGCAAGTATCCCATATCCTTTTTTTACCACCTTATCCACCTGTTCCGCCGCCTTCAGGGATCTGTGTACTTGCACACCCAGATCCCTCTGACCCTCCGTCTTGCCTACGGTCTTTCCATTCATTGTGTATTCCTTTGCCTTGTTAGTCCCCCAAAGTGCATCACCTCGCACTTTTCCGGGTTAAATTCCATTTGCCACTGTTCCGCCCATCTGAGCAACCCATCTATATCGTCCTGCAGACTGAGGCTACCCTCCTCGCTATTTACCACCCTACCAATTTTTGTATCATCCGCGAACTTACTGATCATACCCTTTACATTCATATCCAAGTCATTAATGTAGACCACAAACAGCAAGGAACCCAGCACTGATCCCTGTGGTACCCCACTGGCCACAGGCTTCCAATCACAAAAACAACCTTCGACCATCACCCTCTGCCTTCTGCCACTAACCAGTTTTGTATCCAATGTGCCAAGGCACCCTGGATTCCATGGGCTCTTACCTTCTTGACCAGTCTCCTGTGCGGAACTTTATCGAAGGCCTTACTGAAATCCATGTATACCACATCCACTGCGTTACCCTCATCCACGCACCTAGTCACCCCCTCAAAAAATTCAATCAAATTAGTCAGACATGATCTTCCCTTGACAAAGCCATGTTGACTATCCCTGATTAATCCTTGCCTCTCCAAGTGGAGACAAATTTTGTCCCTCAGGATTTTTTCCAATAATTTTCCTACCACTGATGTTGGGCTCACTGGCCTGTAGTTCCCCGGTTTTTCCCTACTACCCTTCTTGAATAATGGTACTACATTAGCGGTTCTCCAGTCCTCTGGCACATCCCCTGTGGCCAGAGAGGTCCTGAATATATGTGTTAGAGCCCCCGCAATCTCCTCCTTTGCCTCACACAGCAGCCTGGGATACATTTCATCCGGGCCTGGGGACTTATCCATTTTTAGGCCAGCTAAAACCGCCAATACCTCCTCCCTCTCGATGTTAATATGTTCGAGCATATCACAGTCCCCCCGCCCTATTTCTATGTCTACATCGTCCTTCTCCATAGTGAAAACAGATGCAAAAAATTCATTTATCCTTCCTGCATCTAGTCTGTCTAGTCCTGTTAGAATTTTATAAGTTTCAATGAGATCCCCTCTCATTCTGCTAAACACCAGTGAGTATAAGCCCAATCGACCCAATCTCTCCTCATACGTCCTTCCTGCCATCCCAGGTATCAGTCTGGTGAATTTTCGCTGAACTCCCTCCATGGCAAGAACATCCTTCCTCAGATAAGGCGACCAAAACTGCACACACTGCTCAAGATATTGTCTCACCAAGGCCCTGTACAACAGCAGCAAGACATCCTTGTTCCTGTACACAAACCCTCTCGCTACGAAGGCCAACATAACATTTGTATTCTTAACCACCTGCTGCAACTGCATGCATTCCTTCAGCGACTTTTGCACAAGGACACCCAGGTCTCGTTGCACTTCCGCTTCTCCCAATCTATTGCCATTCAGATAATAATCTGCCTTCTTGTTTTTGACACCAAAGTAGATAACCTCGCATTTATCGCCGTTATATTGCATCTGCCATGCTTCTGCCCAATCACCCAACCTGTCCAAATCATCCTGGAGTTTCTTGGCATCCTCCTCACAGCACACACGCCCACCCAGCTTTGTGTCATCTGCAAACTTGGAGATATTACATCTAGTTCCCTCTTCCAGATCATTAATATATATTGTGAATAACAGGAGTCCTAGCACAGATCCCTGCGGTACACCACTAGTCACTAACTGCCACTCAGAAAAAGACCCATTATTTCCAACTCTTTGCTTTCTATCTGCCAACCAGTTCTCTATCCAAGTCAATACCTTGCCCCCAATCCCATGTGACTTAACTTTACACAGAGTGTAAACCTGCGTGTTTGATGAGAAAGGGAGTAAAGGGAGGAGTGGAAGGCGGTGCTCCTTTCTTTATCTATCCCTTGCCCTCACACGCAGGCGCAGTGCCACACCCAAAAGCACGCAGTTGCAGTGCCGGGTGGTGTGGCATGGGTTGATCGGTGAGTGAGGGCCAGACAGAGGCTGGTTGCCCGGGTTACAGGGCCTGCTCTGTGACTGAGGAAACTCAGCTCCATTTAGCACCTGGCCCAACAGCTGCTGCTCAGCCCCGAGTTTAAGTCACAGCGAGGGGGGAGCGGATACACAGGGTCCCAACTCCGGCCAGTAACACTGCACAGAAAAGGGATGGAGCAGATTCACAGTGTCATCAAGACCCGGAGAATGAGCTGAACCTGCTCACAATACAGGGGCTGGTCCGGTGTTGGAGGGCGTGGTGGGTTCATCAGGTCCCGGGAAATGAGCTGAACCTGCTCACAATACAGGAGCTAGTCCGGGGGTGGAGGATGCGGTGGGTTCATCAGCTCCCAGGGAATGAGCTGAACCAGCTCACAATACAGGGGCTGGTCCGGGGGTGGAGGGGGCAGTGGATTCATCAGGTGCCAGGGAATGAGCTGAACCAGCTCAGAATACAGGGGCTGGCCCTGGGGTGTAGGGCGCGGTGGGATCACCAGGTCCCGGGAATGAGCTGAACTGACTCACAATACAGTGGCAGGTCCGAAGGTGGAGGGCGCTGTGGGTTCATCATTCCCGGGGAATGAGATGAACCGGCTCAGAATGCAGGGGCTGGTCCGGTGGTGGAGGGCGCGGTGGGTTCATCAGGTCCCGGGGAATGAGCTGAACTGGCTCACAATACTGGGGCTGGTCCGGGGGTGGAGGGCACGGTGGGATCATCATGTCCTGGGGATTGAGCTGAACGGGCACAAAATACAGGGGCTGGTCCGGGAGTGGATGGCACTGTGGTTTCATCAGGTCCCGGGGAATTAGTTGAAACAGCTCACAATACAAGTGCTGGCCCGGGCGTTGAGGGCACGGTGGGTTCATCAGGTCCCGGGGAATGAGCTGAACCGGCTCCCAATACAGGGGCTGGTCCGGGGGTGGAGGGCGCGGTGGGTTCATCAGTTCCAGGGGAATGAGCTGAACTGGCTCACAATACAGGGGCTGGTCCAGGGGTGGAGGGCACAGTGGGTTCATCAGGTCCCGGGGAATGAGCTGAACCGGCTCCCAATACAGGGGCTGGTCCAGGGGTGGAGGGCGCGGTAGGTTCATCAGTTCCAGGGGAATGAGATGAACTGGCTCACAATACAGGGGCTGGTCCAGGGGTGGAGGGCACAGTGGGTTCACAAGGCCCCGGAAAATGAGCTGAACTGGCTCACAATACAGGGGCTGGTCCGGGGGTGGAGGGCGCGGTGGGTTCATCAGTTCCAGGGGAATGAGCTGAACCGGCTCACAATACAGGGGCTAATCCAGTGGTGGAGGGCGTGGAGGGTTCATCATGTTCCGGGGAATGAGCTGATCTGGCTCACAATACAGGGGCTGGTCCGGGGGTAGAGGTTGCGGTGGGTTCATAAGGTACCGGTGAATGAGCTGGACTGGCTCACAATACAGGGGCTAGTCCGGTGGTGGAGGGCGCGGTGGGCTCATCATGTTCCGGGGAAAGAGCTAATCTGGCTCACAATACAGAGGCTTGTCCGGGGGTTGCGGTCCTGGTGTTGCATCAGATCCTGGGGTTTGAGCAGAACTGGCTCACAATACAGGGGCTGGTCAGGGTTTGGAGGTTGCGGTGGGTTCATCAGGTCCCGGGGAATGAGTTGAACCGGCTCACAATACAGGGGCTGGTCCGGGGGTGGAGGGAGCGGTGGGTTCATCAGGTCCCGGGGAATGAGTTGAACTGGCTCCAAATACAGGTTCTGGTACGTGGGGGGTGGTTGCGGAGGGTTCATCAGGTCCCGGGGAATGAGCTGTACTGGTTCACAATACAAGGGCTGGTGTGGGGGTGGATGGCGCGGTGGGCTCATCGGGTCCCGGTGAATGAGTTGAACTGACTCACAATACAGGTGCGGGTCCGGGTGTGGGGGGCTCGGAGGGTACATTAGGTCCTAGGTAATGAGTTGAACCAGCTCACAATATAGGGATGGTCCGGGGGTGGAGGGCGCGGTGGGTTCATCATTCCCGGGGAATGAGCTGAACCGGCTCACAATACAGGGGCTGGTCCGGGGGTGGAGGGCACGGGGGGTCATCAGGTCCCGGAGAATGAGCTGAACCAGCTCACAATACAGGAGATGGTCCGGGAGTGGAGTGCGCAGTGGATTGATCAGGTCCCGGTGAATGAGCTGAATCAACTCACAATACAGGGGCCAGTCCAGGGGTGGAGGGCACAGTGCATTCATCAGGTCCCGGGGAATGAGCTGAACAAGCTCACAATGCAAGAGCTGGTCTGGGGGTGGAGGGAGCGGTGGGTTCATCAGTTGTCAGGGAATGAGCTGAACCAGCTCACAATGCAGGGGCTGGTCCTGGGATGTACGGCATGGTGGGTTCACCAGGTCCCGGGAATGAGCTGAACTGACTCACAATACAGTGGCTAGTCCAGTGGTGGAGGGCGCTGTTGGTTCATCATTCCCGGGGAATGAGCTGAACCAGCTCACAATACAAGAGCTGGTCCAGTGGTGGAGGGGTCTGTTGGTTCATCATTCCCGGGGAATGAGATGAACCAGCTCAGAATGCAGGGGCTGGTCCGATGGTGGCGGGAGCGGTGGGTTCATCAGGTCCTGGGGAATGAGCTGAACCAGCTCACAATACGGGGGCTGGTCCTGGAGTGGAGGGCGCAGTGGGTTTATCAGGTCCCGGGGAATGAGCTGAACCAGCTCACAAAACAGAGGCCAGTCCAGGGGTGGACGGCACGGTGCATTCATCAGGTCCCGGGGAATGAGCTGAACCAACTCACAATACAGGGGCTGGTCCGGGGGTGGAGGGCACGGTGGGATCATCATGTCCTGGGAATTGAGCTGAACTGGCACACAATACAGGGGCTGGTCCGGTGGTGGAGGGCGCGGTGGGTTCATCAGGTCCCGGGGAATGAGCTGAACTGGCTCACAATACAGGGGCTTGTCCGGGGGAGGAGGGCACGGTGGGATCATCAGTTCCAGGGGAATGAGCTGAACTGGCTCACAATACAGGTGCTGGTCCGGGGGTGGAGGGCGCAGTGGGTTCATCTGGTCCCGGGGAATGAGCTGAACTGGCTCACAATACAAGGGCTGGTCCGGTGGTGGAGGGCGCGGTGGGTTCATAAGTTACCGGGTAAGGAGCTGAATGAGCTCACAATACAGGGGCTAGTCCGGGGGTGGAGGGCACGGTGGGTTCATCAGTTCCAGGGGAATGAGCTGAACCGGCTCACAATAGAGGGGCTAATCCAGTGGTGGAGGGCGCGGAGGGTTCATCATGTTCCGGGGAATGAGCTGATCTGGCTCACAATACAGGGGCTGGTCCGGGGGTGGAGGTTGCGGTGAGTTCATAAGGTACCGGTGAATGAGCAGAACCGGCTCACAAAACAGGGGCTAGTTCGGTGGTGGAGGGCGCGGAGGGTTAATCATTTTCCGGGGAATGAGCTGATCTGGCTCACAATACAGGGGCTGGTCCGGGTTTGGAGGGTGCAGTGGGTTCATCAGGTCCCGGGGAATGAGCTGAACTGGCTCACAATACAGGGGCTGGTCCGGGGGTGGAGGGAGCGGTGGGTTCATCAGGTCCCGGGGAATGAGTTGAACTGGCTCAAAATACAGGTTCTGTTACATGGGGGGTGGTTGCGGAGGGTTCATCAGGTCCCGGAGATTTAGCTGAACTGGCTCACAATACAAGGGCTGGTCTGGGGGTGGATGGCGCGGTGGGTTCATCAGGTCCCGGGTAATGAGTTGAACTGGCTCACAATACATGTGCTGGTCCGAGTTTGAGGGCTTGGAGGGTTCATCAGGTCCTAGGTAATGAGCTGAATCAACTCACAATACTAGGGTTGGTCCGGGTGTGGAGGGCGCGGTGGGTTCATCATGTCCCGAGGAATTATCTCAATTGGCTCACAATACAGGGGCTGGTCCGGTGGTGTAGGGCGCAGTAGGTTCATCAGGTGCCGGAGAATGAGCTGAACCAGCTCATAATACAGGGACTGGTCCAGTGGTGGAGGGCGCAGTGGGTTCATCAGGTCCTGGGGAATGAGCTGTACCAGCTCACAATACAGGGGCTGGTCCGGGGGTGGAGGGCGCTGTGGGTTCATCATTCCCAGGGAATGAGCTGAACCGGCTCACAATAAAGGGGCTGGTCCGGGGGTGGAGGGCACGGTGGGTTCATCAGGTCCCGGGGAATGAGCTGAACCAGCTCACAATACAGGGGCTGGTCCGGGAGTGGAGGGCGCAGTGGGTTCATCTGGTCCCGGGGAATGAGCTGAACTGGCTCACAATACAGGGGCTGGTCCGGGGGTGGAGGGCGCGGTAGGTTCATCAGGTCCCGGGGAATGAGCTGAACCATCTCACAATACAGGGGCTGGTCCGTTGATGGAGGGCGCGGTGGGTTCATTAGGTCCCAGGAAATGAGCTGAAATGGCTCACAATACAAAGGCTGGTCCGGGGGTGGAGGGCGCGGTTGATTCAGCATGCCCCGAGGAATGCGCTGAACCAGCTCGCAATACAGGGGCTGGTACAGGGGTGGAGGGTGCAGTGGGTTCAACAGTTCCCCGTGAATGAGCTGAACGAGCTCCCAATGCAGGGGCTGGTCCGAGGGTGGAGGATTCGGTGGGATCATCAGGTCCCGGGGAATGAGCTGAACCAGCTCACAATACAGGGGCTACTCCGTGGGTGCAGACCGAGGTGCATTCATCACATCAAGGGGAATGAGCTGAACCGGCTCACAATGCAGGGGCTGGTCCGGGGTTTGAGGGCACGGTGGGTTCACCAGGTCCCGAGGAATGTGCTGAAACAGCTCACAATAGAGGGTCTGTCCATCTGTGGAGGGCGCGGGGGGTTCATCAGGTCCCGGGGAATGAGCTCAACCAGCTCACAATACGGGGGCTGATCCGGGGGTGGAGGGAGTGGTTGCTTCATCAGATCCCGGGGAAAGAGCTAAAAAGACTCACAATACAGGGGCTGGTCCGGGGGTTGAGGGCGCGGTGGGTTCATCAGGTCTCGGAGAATGAGCAGAACTGGCTGACGATACAGGGACTGGTCCGGGGGGTGAAGGGCGCTGTGGGTTCACCAGGTCCAGGGGAATAAGCTGACCCAGCTCACATTACAGGGGCTGGTCCGGGTGTGGAGGGTGCGGTGGGTTCATCAGGTCCCGGGGAATGAGCTGAACCAGCTCACAATACAGGGGCTAGTCCGGGGGTGGAGGGCGCGGTGGGTTCATCAGTTCCAGGGGAATGAGCTGAACCAGCTCACAATACAGGGGCTAATCCGGTGTTGGAGGGCGCAGAGTGTTCATCATGTTCCGGGGAATGAGCTGATCTGGCTCACAATACAGGTGCTGGTCCAGGGGCGGAGGCTGCGCTGGGTTCATAAGGTACCGGGGAATGAGCTGAACCGGCTCACAATACAGGGGCTAGTCCGGTGGTGGAGGGTGCGGAGGGTTCATCATATTCCGGGGAATGAGCTGATCTGGTTCACAATACAGGGGCTTGTCCGGTGATGGAGGTGCGGGTGTTGCATCAGGTCCTGGGGATTGAGCTGAACCGGCTCACAATACAGGGGCTGGTCCGGGTTTTGAGGGTACGGTAGGTTGATCAGGTCCTGGGGAATAAGCTGAAACGGCTCACAATACAGGGTCTGGTCCGTGGGTGGAGGGAGCGGTGGGTTCCTCAGGTCCCGGGGAATGAGTTGAACTGGCTCAAAATACAGGTTCTGGTACGTGGGGAGTGATTGCGGTGGGTTCATCAGGTCCCGGGGAATGAGCTGAACTGGCTCACAATACAGGGGCTGGTCTGGGGGTGGATGGGGCGGTGGGTTCATCAGGTCCCAGGGAATGAGTTGAACTGGCTCACAATACAGGGGTTGTTCCGGGGGTGGAGGGCGCGGAGGGTTCATCAGGTCCCAGGGAATGATCTCAATCAGCTCACAATACAGGGGTTGGTCCGGTGGTGTAGGGCACAGTAGGTTCATGAGGTCCTGGAGAATGAGCTGAACCAGCTCACAATACAGGGGCTGGTCCAGGAGTGGAGGGTGCAGTGGGTTCATCCGGTCCCGGGGAATGAGCTGAACCGCCTCACAATACAGGGGCTGGTCCGGGGGTGGAGGCGCGGTGGGTTCATCAGGTCCCGGGTAATGAGTTGAACTGGCTCACAATACAAGGGCTGGTCTGGGGGTGGATGGCGCGGTGGGTTCCTCAGGTCCCGGTTAATGAGTTGAACTGGCTCACAATACATGTGCTGGTCCGGGTTTGAGGGCTTGGAGGGTTCATCAGGTCTTGGGTAATGAGCTGAACCAACTCACAATACTAGGGTTGGTCCGGGGGTGGAGGGCGCGGTGGGTTCATCATGTCCCGAGGAATTATCTCAATCGGCTCACAATACAGGGGCTGGTCCGGTGGTGTAGGGTGCAGTAGGTTCATCAGGTCCCGGAGAATGAGCTGAACCAGCTCATAATACAGGGACTGATCCACTGGTGGAGGGCGCAGTGGGTTCATCAGGTCCCGGGGAATGAGCTGTACCAGCTCACAATACAGGGGCTGGTCCGGGGGTGGAGGGCGCTGTGGGTTCATCATTCCCGGGGAATGAGCTGAACCGGCTCACAATACAGGGGCTGGTCCGGGGGTGGAGGGCACGGTGGGTTCATCAGGTCCCGGGGAATGAGCTGAACCAGCTCACAATACAGGGGCTGGTCCGGGAGTGGAGGGCGCAGTGGGTTAATCTGGTCCCGGGGAATGAGCTGAACTGGCTCACAATACAGGGGCTGGTCCGGGGGTGGAGGGCGCGGTAGGTTCATCAGGTCCCGGGGAATGAGCTGAACCATCTCACAATACAGGGGCTGGTCCGTTGGTGGAGGGCGCAGTGGGTTCATTAGGTCCTGGGAAATGAGCTGAAATGGCTCACAATACAAAGGCTGGTCCGGGGGTGGAGGGCGCGGTTGATTCAGCAGGCCCCGAGGAATGCGCTGAACCAGCTCGCAATACAGGGGCTGGTACAGGGGTGGAGGGCGCAGTGGGTTCAACAGTTCCCCGTGAATGAGCTGAACGAGCTCCCAATGCAGGGGCTGGTCCGGGGGTGGAGGATTCGGTGGGTTCATCAGGTCCCGGGGAATGAGCTGAACCAGCTCACAATACAGGGGCTACTCCGTGGGTGGAGACCGAGGTGCGTTCATCACATCAAGGGGAATGAGCTGAACCGGCTCACAATGCAGAGGCTGGTCCGGGGTTTGAGGGCACGGTGGGTTCACCAGGTCCCGAGGAATGTGCTGAACCGGCTCACAATACAGGGTCTGTCCATCTGTGGAGGGCGCGGGGGTTCATCAGGTCCCGGGGAATGAGCTCAACCAGCTCACAATACGGGGGCTGATCCGGGGGTGGAGGGAGTGGTTGCTTCATCAGATCCCGGGGAAAGAGCTAAAAAGACTCACAATACAGGGGCTGGTCCGGGGGTTGAGGGCGCGGTGGGTTCATCAGGTCTCGGAGAATGAGCAGAACTGGCTGACGATACAGGGACTGGTCCGGGGGGTGAAGGGCGCTGTGGGTTCACCAGGTCCAGGGGAATAAGCTGACCCAGCTCACATTACAGGGGCTGGTCCGGGTGTGGAGGGTGCGGTGGGTTCATCAGGTCCCGGGGAATGAGCTGAACCAGCTCACAATACAGGGGCTAGTCCGGGGGTGGAGGGCGCAGTGGGTTCATCAGTTCCAGGGGAATGAGCTGAACCAGCTCACAATACAGGGGCTAATCCGGTGTTGGAGGGCGCAGAGTGTTCATCATGTTCCGGGGAATGAGCTGATCTGGCTCACAATAGAGGTGCTGGTCCAGGGGCGGAGGCTGCGGTGGGTTCATAAGGTACCGGGGAATGAGCTGAACTGGCGCACAATACAGGGGCTAGTCCGGTGGTGGAGGGTGCGGAGGGTTCATCATATTCCGGGGAATGAGCTGATCTGGTTCACAATACAGGGGCTTGTCCGGTGATGGAGGTGCGGGTGTTGCATCAGGTCCTGGGGATTGAGCTGAACCGGCTCACAATACAGGGGCTGGTCCGGGTTTTGAGGGTACGGTAGGTTGATCAGGTCCTGGGGAATGAGCTGAAATGGCTCACAATACAGGGTCTGGTCCGTGGGTGGAGGGAGCGGTGGGTTCCTCAGGTCCCGGGGAATGAGTTGAACTGGCTCAAAATACAGGTTCTGGTACGTGGGGAGTGGTTGCGGTGGGTTCATCAGGTCCCGGGGAATGAGCTGAACTGGCTCACAATACAGCGGCTGGTCTGGGGGTGGATGGGGCGGTGGGTTCATCAGGTCCCAGGGAATGAGTTGAACTGGCTCACAATACAGGGGTTGTTCCGGGGGTGGAGGGCGCGGAGGGTTCATCAGGTCCCAGGGAATGATCTCAATCAGCTCACAATACAGGGGCTGGTCCGGTGGTGTAGGGCACAGTAGGTTCATGAGGTCCTGGAGAATGAGCTGAACCAGCTCACAATACAGGGGCTGGTCCGGGGGTGGAGGCGCGGTGGGTTCATCAGGTCCCGGGTAATGAGTTGAACTGGCTCACAATACAAGGGCTGGTCTGGGGGTGGATGGCGCGGTGGGTTCATCAGGTCCCGGGTAATGAGTTGAACTGGCTCACAATACATGTGCTGGTCCGGGTTTGAGGGCTTGGAGGGTTCATCAGGTCCTGGGTAATGAGCTGAACCAACTCACAATACTAGGGTTGGTCCGGGGGTGGAGGGCGCGGTGGGTTCATCATGTCCCGAGGAATTATCTCAATCGGCTCACAATACAGGGGCTGGTCCAGTGGTGTAGGGTGCAGTAGGTTCATCAGGTCCCGGAGAATGAGCTGAACCAGCTCATAATACAGGGACTGGTCCAGTGGTGGAGGGCGCAGTGGGTTCATCAGGTCCCGGGGAATGAGCTGTACCAGCTCACAATACAGGGGCTGGTCCGGGGGTGGAGGGCGCTGTGGGTTCATCATTCCCGGGGAATGAGCTGAACCGGCTCACAATACAGGGGCTGGTCCGGGGGTGGAGGGCACGGTGGGTTCATCAGGTCCCGGGGAATGAGCTGAACCAGCTCACAATACAGGGGCTGGTCCGGGAGTGGAGGGCGCAGTGGGTTCATCTGGTCCCAGGGAATGAGCTGAACTGGCTCACAATACAGGGGCTGGTCCGGGGGTGAAGGGCGCGGTAGGTTCATCAGGTCCCGGGGAATGAGCTGAACCATCTCACAATACAGGGGCTGGTCCGTTGGTGGAGGGCGCGGTGGGTTCATTAGGTCCTGGGAAATGAGCTGAAATGGCTCACAATACAAAGGCTGGTCCGGGGGTGGAGGGCGCGGTTGATTCAGCAGGCCCCGAGGAATGCGCTGAACCAGCTCGCAATACAGGGGCTGGTACAGGGGTGGAGGGCGCAGTGGGTTCAACAGTTCCCCGTGAATGAGCTGAACGAGCTCCCAATGCAGGGGCTGGTCCGGGGGTGGAGGATTCGGTGGGTTCATCAGGTCCCGGGGAATGAGCTGAACCAGCTCACAGTACAGGGGCTACTCCGTGGGTGGAGACCGAGGTGCGTTCATCACATCAAGGGGAATGAGCTGAACAGGCTCACAACGCAGGGGCTGGTCCGGGGTTTGAGGGCACGGTGCGTTCACCAGGTCCCGAGGAATGTGCTGAACCGGCTCACAATACAGGGTCTGTCCATCTGTGGAGGGCGCAGGGGGTTCATCAGGTCCCGGGGAATGAGCTCAACCTGCTCACAATACGGGGGCTGATCCGGGGGTGGAGGGAGTGGTTGCTTCATCAGATCCCGGGGAAAGAGCTAAAAAGACTCACAATACAGGGGCTGGTCCGGGGGTTGAGGGCGCGGTGGATTCATCAGGTCTCGGAGAATGAGCAGAACTGGCTGACGATACAGGGACTGGTCCAGGGGGTGAAGGGCGCTGTGGGTTCACCAGGTCCAGGGGAATAAGCTGACCCAGCTCACATTACAGGGGCTGGTCCGGGTGAGGAGGGTGCGGTGGGTTCATCAGGACCCGGGGAATGAGCTGAACCAGCTCACAATACAGGGGCTAGTCCGGGGGTGGAGGGCGCGGTGGGTTCAACAGTTCCAGGGGAATGAGCTGAACCAGCTCATAATACAGGGGCTAATCCGGTGTTGGAGGGCGCAGAGTGCTCATCATGTTCCGGGGAATGAGCTGATCTGGCTCACAATACAGGTGCTGGTCCAGGGGCGGAGGCTGCTGTGGGTTCATAAGGTACCGGGGAATGAGCTGAACCGGCTCACAATACAGGGGCTAGTCCGGTGGTGGAGGGTGCGGAGGGTTCATCATATTCCGGGGAATGAGCTGATCTGGTTCACAATACAGGGGCTTGTCCGGTGATGGAGGTGCGGGTGTTGCATCAGGTCCTGGGGATTGAGCTGAATCGGCTCACAATACAGGGGCTGGTCCGGGTTTTGAGGGTACGGTAGGTTGATCAGGTCCTGGGGAATGAGCTGAAATGGCTCACAATACAGGGTCTGGTCCGTGGGTGGAGGGAGCGGTGGGTTCCTCAGGTCCCGGGGAATGAGTTGAACTGGCTCAAAATACAGGTTCTGGTACGTGGGGAGTGGTTGCGGTGGGTTCATCAGGTCCCGGGGAATGAGCTGAACTGGCTCACAATACAGGGGCTGGTCTGGGGGTGGATGGGGCGGTGGGTTCATCAGGTCCCAGGGAATGAGTTGAACTGGCTCACAAAACAGGAGTTGTTCCGGGGGTGGAGGGCGCGGAGGGTTCATCAGGTCCCAGGGAATGTTCTCAATCAGCTCACAATACAGGGGGTGGCCCGGTGGTGTAGGGCACAGTAGGTTCATGAGGTCCTGGAGAATGAGCTGAACCAGCTCACACTACAGGGGCTGGTCCGGGAGTGGAGGGTGCAGTGGGTTCATCCGGTCCCGGGGAATGAGCTGAACCGCCTCACAATACAGGGGCTGGTCCGGGGGTGGAGAGTGCGGTGAGTTCATCAGGTCCCGGGGATTGAGCTGAACCATCTCACAATACAGGGGCTGATCCAATGGTGGAGGGCGCGGTGTGTTCATCAGGTCCCAGGGAATGAGCTGAACTGTCTCACAATACAGGGGCTGGTCCGGTGGTGGAGGGCGCGGTGGGTTCAACAGGTCCCCGTGAATGAGTTGAAAGATCTCACAATACAGGGGCTGCTCCGGGGGTGGAGAGCACGGTGGGTTCATCACATCCTGGGGAATGAGCTGAACCGGCTCACAATGCAAGGGCTGGTCCGGGGTTTGAGGGCAGGGTGGGTTCATCAGATCCCAAGGAATACGCTGAACTGGCTCACAATACAGGGGCTGGTCCATCTGTGGAGGGCGCGGGGGATTCATCAGGTCGCGGGGAATGAGCTGAACCGGCTCACAATACAGGGGCTTGTCCGGGGGTGGAGGGCACGGTGGGTTCATCAGGTCCCGGGGAATGAGCTGAACCAGCTTACAATACAGGGGCTGGTCCGGGGGTGGAGGGCGCGGTGGCTTCTTCAGTTCCCAGGGAATGAGCTGAACTGACTCACAATACAGGGGCTGGTCCGGGGGTGGAGGGCGTGGTGGGTTCATCAGGTCCTGGAGAATGAGCTGAACTGGCTGACGATACAGGTGCTGGTCCGTGGGTGAAGGGCGCGGTGGGTTCATGAGGTCCCGGGGAATGAGCTGAACCACCTCACAATAGAGGGGCTGGTCTGGGGGTGGAGGGCGCAGTGAGTTCATCAGGTCCCGGGGATTGACCTGAACCATATTACAATACAGGGGCTGATCCAGTGGAGGAGGGCGCGGTGTGTTCATCAGGTCCCGGGGAATGAGCTGAACTGTCTCACAATACAGGGGCTGGTCCGGTGGTGGAGGGCGCGGTGGGATCAACAGGTCCCCGTGAATGAGCTGAACGATCTCACAATACAGGGGCTACTCCGGGGGAGGAGAGCACGGTGGGTTCATCACATCCTGGGGAATGAGCTGAACTGCCCAACAATGCAGGGGCTGGTCCGGGGTTTGAGGGCAGGGTGGGTTCATCAGGTCCCAAGGAATACGCTGAACTGGCTCACAATACAGGGGCTTGTCCGGGGGTGCAGGGCACGGTGGGTTCATCAGGTCCCAGGGAATGAGCTGAACCAGCTCACAATACAGGGGCTGGTCCGGGGGTGAAGGGCGCGGTGGCTTCATCAGTTCCCGGGGAATGAGCTGAACTGACTCACAATACAGGGGCTGGTCCGGGGGTGGAGGGCGTGGTGGGTTCATCAGGTCCTGGAGAATGAGCTGAGCTGGCTGACGATACAGGTGCTGGTCCGTGGGTGGAGGGCGTGGTGGGTTCATCAGGTCCCGGGGAATGAGCAGAACCAGCTCACATTACAGGGGCTGGTCCGAGTGTGGAGGTTGCGGTGGGTTCATCAGGTTCCGGGGAATGAGCTGAACCAGCTCACAATACAAGTGCTGGACCGGGGTTGGAGGGCGCGGTGGGCTCATCAGGTCTCGGGGTTTGAGCTGAACTGGCTCACAATACAGGGGCTGGTCCGGGGGTGGAGGGCGCAGTAGCTTCATCAGGTCCCGGGGAATGAGCTGAACCAGCTCTCAATACAGGGGCTAGTCCGGGGTTGGAGTGCGCGGTGGATTCATCAGGTCCCGGGGAATGAGCTGAAATGGCTCACAGTACAGATGCTGGTCCAGCGGTGGAGGGCTCGGTGGGTTCATCAGGTCCCGGGGAATGAACTGAACCGGCTCACATTACAGGGGCTGGTCAGGGGGTGGAGGGTGCGGTGGGTTCATCAGGTCCAGGAATGAGCTAAACCTGCTCACAATACAGGGGCTGGTCCGGGGGTGGAGGGCGCTGTGGGTTCATCAGGTCCCGGGGAATGAGCTGAACCGACTCACAATACAGGAGTGGTCCGGGGGTGGACAGCGTGGTGCGTTCATCTGGTCCTGGGGAATGAGCTGAACCAGCTCACAATACAGGGGCTGGTCAAGGGCAGCTACAGCCATCTGCTAGTTCACGTATGCCCACCGCACTGGTTCAACCATAGCCAGCCACCTCTTCACCTATGCCGGCTGCACCACCGCAGCCATGGCCGACTACCAGCTCGTCCTCCAGTGCTCCATTGCAGCTGCCAGGTTCTCGAAGTCATTCGGACAGACTCGCCAGACCCCATTCTTGTCTTACCTTTTCTGTTAAAGACATTTCTGGGGGTTGCATGTGGCGGAGCCAGCAGGGGACTCAGGACAGTTGTACATAATTCCTTTAACAGCAATGTAGTGCAGCCTGTGGCTGTACCTTTAATGTATCTGTTAACTGTACTATGGCTTGTTACTTTTACTCTGCGTGACGACGTCATGCAGCCCGTCACGTGATCTCCCAATGGCGGGAAGAACGTGATGACGTCATGACGTCAGCGTTCGGAACATTCTAGCAGTCCTCGAGGAGCTTCCAGCAAGACCAGACCTCTTTATATTGTATCCAGCAGTTTACTTTTCAACTGTTCATTAAATTTTATTGTTTTTGATTCTCTGAGTCGATCTCAATTCTTCAGTTAGGAACCTCCGTTCCTACAGTGTCATATTATTCCCCCTACAGTACGCCAGTAGCCCTCTAATCCACAGGTGGAGCATTTTTGGACCTGTTGGTCAGCGGGCCAATTCTTTCTGGCACTGCAGGAGTTTGGCATGTTTTCTCTGTGGCCCCATTGCTCAGGTTCTCCATTCATTTCCTGCCGTTTGTCTTTCTCCTGTCCCTCTCTTCCTGAGCAACTTTGCTGCGGTGCTGCTAACATTTGTTCAGACTCGCCCTTTTGGACTGGGCTGTAAAGGACACCTTTGTCCATGTAATTTGTGCTTTGATGGCCGTTTTATATGCAATTGTTTATATTGGCTTATATACTTAAAATATTAAATTATGGGACGGGGGGGGGAAGGCGAGCATTCAGCTAAAAGTTCACATTTATTTTAACAGGAAGCTTAGTACAGAAGCTGGTAGATTATTCATTTATTAAAACAAGGGTAAATAATTGGAGGAGCATTAAGAACTATTTTTACGGTATCAAGTTAGATCTATGTTTTCACAATAGATGACAAGAAGTCACAAAATTAAGGTAATTTGCAAAAGAACCAGAGAAACAGTTCTTTTACACAAGGAGTGGTTAGGATATTGAATGCACTTCCTGATAGGGTGGTGGATACAGATTCAGTAGCAGCTTTCAAAGGGAAATTAGTTAAATGCTTGAAGGAGAAAAAATTGCAGGGACATGGGGAAAGAGCGGGGAGTGGAACTAACTGGGTCGCTCTTCGAAAGAGCAGGCACCGACTCGATGGGCTGAATGGCCTTCTTCTGTGCTGTACTGTTCTATGATATTATGATTCTACATTGTGTTCGATTGTGTATATTATTCCTGCAATTGAACGAAATAATTGTATGGCGACACTGCTTTTCCTTATCAGGAATGCACTGGATTGAAGGGAAAATAATTGAAATGAGGATAATTTATTGATGAGGTCAGGGCTACAATACAGCATACAGTTAACGTCAATATGGGGCTGAAATCGCACTTCTGTGCTTTGTGGGTTCGGACATATAGTGAGGATGGAGAGAGCAGAAAGAAGGATGAGTACCAATGCAGCTAGAAGGCACTTGCTCCGGATTGTGCAATGGACATGAACACAGAGAACTGGAGGTTTGATTACAATATGTCACTATCAGTGCATTTATTTGGGGCGTGTCGTTGCTGCTGAAGAAATTATGATGGATTTCCCTCTATGGAACTGATACAAAGGTTAGCCCCTGAAAAGATTCTAGCAAAGCACAGTCTTGCAGGCCCCTAGAAACCCGAGCTGCTTCTAAACTGTGTGAACTGACATTTGAATGATACTAATCGTGATTTTATTTCAGGTCGTGAACTGTTTCCCGTTTCAGTGTTTAGTTGTTCCTTTTTCTGTGGATTCACTTTGAATTTTGGACAGCGCTTCTCAAGGATTTCTGGCTGACACACGCTGTTCTGCCCAAATCAGGATATCAGGAGCCTCGTGACTTTCTCAGCGCAAAATATATCAGCAACAGTTCGGCCTCAAATGCTTTCTGCCATTGAGAAAATGTGCACCAGGTTATGATTTGGACGACCTAGTGGCACTCTTGATCTGATCAACCAAAACTTGACAACTAGGCACAGAAAGAGATATTAGGACAGGTGACCAAACGCTTGGTAAATGAGACAGATTATACTCTATACTTACAGAGTGGTAGTTCAACTCGAAAGCTGCATGGGAGCAATTCCAGTGAAGAGTGAATGGCAGAATTGCAGATGGTTCAATATCTGCCAAGCACGAACATTGAGAGCTTTTAACATATTAATAGCATGGCTGTTTATCCATGGATAGTTGGAAAATCGACTTGCAGGTTAACTTGCTAGGATAAAGGATATCAATGAGCGGGTACAGGACACTCTGCGAGGGGAAGGACAACAGCCAGAAGTCGTGGCCCATGTTGAAGCAATGACATATTTAGGGAAAGGGTTGAGGTCTTACAGGAACAGTGTCAGAAGCTAAGAACAACATTAAAGAAAAGGACCTGAATGGTGGTAATATGTGGATTGATCCCAGTGCCACGTGCTAATGAGCATAGAAAAAAGTAAGATAGTGCCGGTGAATGTGTAGCAGGAGAGGTGGTGCAGGAGGGAGCGTTTCAGATTCCAGTGGTATTGGAATATTACTGGGGCAGGAGGGACATGGACAAGCTGGAGGGGTTGCACCTGAACAGGGCTGGGACCAATGACCTGACAGGGAGGTTTACTAATGCTGTGAGGGAGCATTTAGCCTAATTTGGCAGAGGGCGGGGCACCAGCAGACAGGAGAGTCAAGGTGAATGGAAAATCACGAGGGACAAACAGCAATAGAACAAAGACAAATGTAGAAGGTGCACAAAGTAGTTGAGGGGTGGAGAGTAAAGCAGACCAGCATTACTTTGGAACTCATGTGTGTTAATGCAAGGAGCTTTACAAATAAGGGTGAGGAGCTACAGTCACAAGTTGTCACGTGGGGTTATAATATTGTGGCTTTAACAGAGAACTATGTTAAACATGGGCTGGAATGCGAATTAAACATTCCTGGCTACAAATTATACAGGAGGGCTAGGGAGGGGGAAAAGAAGGAGGGAAGGCAGTCTTGATCAAGGCTAATATTAGAGTTCTAGAGTGGAACAATTTACTTGAGGGCTTGAAAACACAATCTGTTTGTAGAATGAGATAAAGGCCATAGATATTATAATAGAAAAAGGTGACACAGATGTTGGACATATCTATGACGCCAGGATATAGGCTTTGTAGACAGACTGTGTACACATATTAAGGTTTTTTTATATACTACATCCAGATGTATATTCTACCATGGTTTCCATGTATTGCTTCTGTAAGAATCCCCTTGCCACCTAAATGTTAATAACGTAAGAAAATAGAAATTGGAGAAGGAAATTGGCAAAAGAATCGGAGAAAAATCTCTTTTACATAAGGAGTGTTTGGGATATTGAATGCACATCCTGATAGGGTAGTGGATATAGATTCAATAGTAGCTTTTAAAGGGAAATTATATCAACACTTGAAGGAGGAAAAATTGCAGAGGTATGGGGACAGAGCGGGGGAGTGGGATTTACTGCGTCGCTCTTCCAACGAGTGGGCAGTGTCTCGATGGGCCGAATGGCCCCCACCTGTGCCGTACTGTTCTATGATTCCACATTGTATTTGGTTGTGTATATTGGCACAGATATTCCGATCCTTACGGGTATATTCGAGCTGTGCACCCACCCATAGGGACATCGGAAATGCTGGTTTCAGGCATGCACAGCGCGTGCACTGAAAAGCGGCATTTCCGATCTGTCAAGAATGCTCTTGACAGATCCTGTGGCTACCATGGAGAAGGGCATCTGTGGGTGGGTAGTTCTGCTTTTTGGAGACCCTCCACCCGCAGAAAACACTTACAATTCTTAGGCCTGGTAAAAGCAGGCATAAGACCTGCTTTTCCAGGAAAGGAGCTCGAAAAAGGAAAAACACATTTTTTTCACTGATTTGTCATTTATAAATATATTTAGAAAAGGTAAGTTTATTTTTTGCCCCGTAAAAATCTTGAATTATTTTTTTCCAAAAATTAATTTTTTTCTTTAAAGTACTTAATTTATTGTAATTTCAAGTCAGTTAAAAAATATGGTGTTTTTTAAATTGATTTAAAGTTTTACTATGTTTTTGGGGTGATCTCCATTCATATATTTGACAGGTTTTCCTGACAAATGTATGAAGGGAGATTCCATTCTGTGATTGTCTGCCCGTGGCCCACTTAATTTCAGAGATGCTGTGAACTACATGCGCCTCTGGGATACCTGGGCCCTGCACACTTCAAGATTGGCGAGTCCCAGCAGTGGAAACATATGGGTCCCCGGAGCCATCAGGTAAGGGCGTAGATTTCTCCAGCTCACAAGTGTCCACCTGCGGGATGCCTGCGGTCGGTAAATACAGGCCAAGCAATTGAAAGAAAGAAATAATTGGAAGGCGACACTATACATACAAATTTTCCTTATCAGGAATGCACTGGATTGAAGTGAAAATAATTGAAATAATGACAAACCATTCATGAGATGAGGTCTACAATATCGGTTACAGTTATAGTCAATGGGCTGGATATTCCAATCACTACGGGTGTGTATGCATTGTGTACTCCCCCGTAGGGACATCAGAAATGCCGTGTTCAGGCATGCACTGTGCATGCGCTGGAAACCGGCATTTCCGATCTGTCAAGAAATCTCTGATGTGTTTCCCTCTATGGTACTGATCCAAAGCTTAGCCCCTGTAAAGTTTGTAGCAAAGCACTCTCCTGCAGGCCCCCATAAACCCGAGCTTCCTTCAAACTGTGTGAATTAACATTTAAATGACACTACTCTATGGATTGCTACCAGTACCCCGTGCTAGTCAGAGTAGAAATAGAAGGATATTGCAGATGCATACGTGGCTAGAGGAATGGTGCAAGGGGGAGTGATTCAAATTCCTGGGACATTGCAACCGTTTCTGGGGGTGGTGGGACCAGTACAAACTGGACGGTTTGCACCTGGGCAGGACCAGGACCGATGACCTAGGGGGAGTGTTTGCTAGTGCTGCTGGGGAGGGATTAAATAAAATGGCAGGAGGTGGGGAAACTGTGCAGGGAGAGAGAGGAAAGTGAAGAAAGGTTAGAAGCAAAAGACAGGAAGGAGAAAAACATAAGTGTCAGTCAGAGAAATCATGTGTTTAAATTAAACATGGCCACAGTAAATAATAATTCGAAAAGGTCTAAGAGTGCTAAACAACAAGCCTGAAGTCTTTGAGTCTTAATGTGAGGAGCATTCGTAATAAGGTGGAGGAATTAGCTCCGCAAATAGATGTAAACAGATATGATGTAATTGTGATTACGGAGCCATGGCTCCAGGGTGACGAAGGCTGGGAACTCAACATCCAGGGTTATTCAATATTCAGGAAAGAGGGGCAAAAAGGAAAAGGAGGTGGGGTAGTATTGCTGGTTAAGGAGGAGAATAACACAATATTAAGGAAGGATAGTAGCTCGGATGAGGTGGAATCTGTATGGGTAGAGCTGAGAATACCAAGGGGCAGAATATATTAGAGGGAATTGTTTACAGACCCCCAAGCATTAATGCTGAGGTTGGGGATGGCATTAAACGGGAAATTAGAGATGTGTGCAATAAGGGCACAGCAGTTATCATGGGTGACATTAATCTACATATGGATTGGGCTAACCAAATTTGTAATAATACTACGGAGGATGAATTCCTAGAGTGTATATGGGGTGCTTTCCTGGGTCAATATGTCAAGGAACCAGCTAGAGATCAGGCCATCTTAGACTGGGTATTATGTAATGCGAAAGGATTTATTAGCAATCTTGTTGTGCAAGGCCCCTTGGGGTGGAGCGATCATAATATGATAGAATTCTTTATTAAGATGGAGAGTGATGTATTTGACTCAACAACTAGGGTCCTGAAGTTTAATAAAGGAAACTACAATGGTATGAAGCGTGAGTTATCTAGGATGGATTGGGAAAAGTTGCTTTGAGGCTAGATGGTGGAAAGGCAATGGCAAACATTTAAAGGTCTCATGGATGAACTACAGAATTTGTTCATCACTGTTTGGCATAAAAATAAACAAAAAAGTTGACTCAAACGTGGCTAACAAGGGAAATTAGGGATAGCATAAGATACAAGGTGAGGACATATAAATTGAACAGAAACATCAGCAAACCTGAAGATTGGGATAAGTTTAGGATTCAGCAAACGAGGACAAAGGGGTTAATTAAGAGGTGGAAAGTAGAATATGAGAGTAAGCCAGCGAGGAACATAAAAACTGGCTGTAAAAGCTTTTATAGATCTGTTAAGAGAAAAAGATTGGTGAAGTCAAGCGCAGGTCCCTTGCAGTCAGAATCAGGGGAATTTATGTTGGCAGACAAATTAAATACATACTTTGGTTCTGTCTTCACAAAAGATGACACATCTAACCTCCCAGGGATGTCGAGTATCATGGGGTCTAATGAGTGGGAGGACATGAATGAAATCAGTATTTGTAGGGAAATCGTGTTAGAGAAATTGACAGGATTGAAGGCCGGTAAATCACTAGGATCTGATAATCTACCTCTTAGGTTGCTTAACGAAGAGGCCCTAGAAATAGTAGATGCATTGCTGGTCATCTTCCAAAATTCTATAGACTCTGTAACAGTTCCCATGGATTGGAGTGTAGCTAATGTAACCCCACTTTTCAAAAAAGGTGGTGGAGAGAAAATGGGGAATTATAGTCCAGTAAGCCTGACATCGGTAGTGGGAAAATGCTAGAACCCATTATAAAAGATGTATAGAAATATAGAAGATTGGACCAGGAGTAGGCCATTCGGCCCCTCGAGTGATTTAATGAGATCATGGCTGATCATCCGTATTCAGCACCCTGTCGCTGCTTTCTCCACATATCACTTGATCACATTAGCCTCAAGAAATATATCCAACTCCTTCTTGAATATATTTAATGATTTGGCCTCAACTTCCCTGTGTGGCAGAGAATTCCACAGGTTCACCACTCTCTGGGTGTAGAAATACCTCCTCCTCTCAGTCCTAAATGGCTTTCCCCTTATCCTTAGACTGCGACCCATGGTTCTGGACTCCCCCACCATCGGAAACATCCTTCTTGCATCTAGTCCTGTTAGAATTTTTAAGTTTCATTGAGCACAATGAATGTAATAGCAGAGCACCTGGAAAACCATGACAGGATCGGACAAAGTCAACATAAATCTACGAAAGGTAAATCGTGATTGACCAATTACAGGAATTTTTTGATGACGTTACTTGTAGAATAGATAAGGAAGAACCAGTGGATGTGGTGTATTTGGACTTTCTGAAGGCTTTCAATAAGGTCCAGCATAACAGAATAGTGCGTTAAGTTAAAGCACATGGGATTTGGGGTAAGGTTCTGACTTGGATAGACAACTGGTTGGCAGACAGGAAGAAAAGAATTGGAATAAATGGCTCTTTTTCCGAATGTCTAGTGAGGTACTGCAGGGATCGGTGCGAGGTCCCCAGCTGTTCACAATATATATTAATGATCTAGACGAGGGAACTAGATGTAATATCTCCAAGTTTGCAGACGACACAAAGCTGGGTGTGCGTGTATGTTGTGAGGAGGATGCTGAGAAATTCCAATATGATTTGGACTCTTTAGGTGATTGGGCAGATGCATGACAGATGCAGTATAATGTGGATAAAGGCGAGGTTATCCACTTTGGTGGCAAAAACGGGAAGTCAGATTATTATCTGAACGGCAATAGATTGGAACAAGGGGAGGTGAAAGGAGACCTGTGTGTCCCTGTGTACCAGTCACTGAAGGTAAGCATACAGGTGCAGCAGACGGTTAAGAAGACAAATGGTATGTTGGCCTTCATAGCCAGAGGATTCGAGTACAGGAGCAAAAATATCTTGCTGCAGTTGCACAGGGCCTTGGTGAGTCCACACCTTTAGTATTGAGTGCCGTTTTGGTCGCCTTATCTGAGGAAGGATGTTCTTGCCATGGAGGGAGTGCAGCGAAGATTCATCAGATTGATACCTGGGATCGCAGGAAGGACGTAGGGGAGACATTGGGTCGATTGGGCTTATATTCGCTGGGATTTAGAAGAATGAGAGGGGATCTCATTGAAACTTATAAAATGCTAACAGGACTAGACAGACTAGATGCAGGAAGGATGAGCTCGATGGCGGGGGAGTCGAGAACGAGGGATCACTGTCTAAAGTTAAGGGGTAAACCAATTAGGACAGAGATGAGGAGGAATTTATTCACCCAGAGAGTGGTGAACCTGTGGAATTCTCTACCACACAAGGCAGTGGAGGCCAGTTCATTAAATATATTCAAGAAGGAGTTAGATATATTTCTTATGGCTAAAGGGATCAAGGGATATTTGGAGAAAGCAGGGACAGGGTACTGAATTTGGATGATCAGCCACGATCTCATTTAATAGCAGAACAGGCTCGAGGGGCCGAATGTCCTACTCCTGCTGCTATCTTCTATGTTTCTATGTTTCTATGTAATCGTGATGTTATTTTAGGTAGTGAACTATTTCCCGTTTCTGTGTTTACTTGTTCCTTTTTCTCTGGATTCATTTTGAATTTTGGACTGCGCTGCTCAAAGATTTCTGGCTGACACAATCCGTCCTGCCCAAGTCCGGATATCAGGAGGCTCGTGACTCATCTCAGAACAAAATATGTCAGCAACAGTTCAGCCTCAACTGGTTTCTGCCGTTGGGAAAATGTGCAAAACCACATGACATGGACGACCCAGGGCACTCATGCTTTGATCAAACTGAGCTTGACACCAAGCCACAGAAAGAGATATTAGGACAGGTGAGCAAAAGCTTGCTAAATGAGATAGATTATACTCTATGCATACAAAGTGGTAAGTTCAAATCGAAAGCTGCATGAGAGCAATTCCAGTGAAGAATGCACGGCAGAATTGCAGGTGGTTCAATATCTGCCGAGCACGAAGAGAGCGACCTTTTTAAGATATTAATAGCATCGATGTTTATCCATGGACAGTTGGAAAATGAATTTGCAGGTTAATGTGCTAGGGTAAAGGATATCAATGAGTAGGTACAGGACACGCTGCGAGGGGAAGGGGAGCAGCCAGAAGTCGTGGCCCGTGTTGAGCCAATGACATACGTAGGGAAAGGGTTGAGGCCCTAGTGGTACAGTATCAGGAGCTAAAAAATGATTATAACACAGGACCTCAATGGTGTTAATCTGTGGGTTGATCCCAGTGCAACGTGCTAGTGAGTATAGAAAATAGTAAGATAGTGCCGGTCAATGTGTAGCACGAGAGGTGGTGCAGGAGGGAGAGGTTCAGATTCCAGGTCCAGTGGCAGGAGGGACATGGACAAGCTGGATGCGTTGCACCTGAACAGGGCTGGGACCAATGTCCTGACGGGGAGGTTAACGAATGCTGTGAGGGAGCATTTAGCCTAATTTGGCTGATGTAGGGGCACCAGGACACGACAGTAGGTAGTAGAGACAAGGCACATGGAAAAGCAAGAGAGAAAAACAACAACAGAACAAGGAAAAATGTAGAAAGTGCACGAAATAGTTGAGGTGGGGAGAGTAGAGCAGACCAGCATTCTGTTGGAACACATGTGTTTTAATGCAAGGAGCTTTACAAATATGGATGAGGAGCTACAGTCGCAAGTTGACACGCGGGGGTTATAATATTGTTGATTTAACAGAGAACTATTTTCAACAGGGCTGGAATGCGAATTAAACATTCTCGGCTACAAAATATTCAGGAGTGATAGGAAGGGAGAAAAGCAGGAGGGGAGGCAGTCTTGATCAACAAAGAAACATAGAAACATAGAAATATAGAAGATTGGAGCTGGAGTAGGCCATTCGGCCCTTCGCGCCTGCTCCGCCATTCAATGAGATCATGGCTGATCATACAAATTCAGTACCCTGTCGCTGCCTTCTCCCCATATCCCTTGATCCCTTTAGCCTTAAGAAATATATCCAACTCTTTCTTGAATATATTTAATGAACTGGCCTCCATCGCCCTCTGTGGCAGAGAATTCCACAGGTTCACCACTCTCTACATGAAGAAATTCCTCCTCATTTCAGTCCTAAATGGCTTACCCCTTATCGTTAGACTATGACGCCTGGTTCAGGACTCCACGGCCATCAGAAACATCCTTCCTGCATCTAGTCTGTCCTGGCCTGACTGAATTTTATAGGTTTCGATGAGGTCCCCTCTCAATCTTCTAAACTCCGGTGAGTATAAGCCCAATCGACACAATCTCTCCTCATACGTCTTTCCCGCCATCCCAGGTATCAGCCAGGTGAATCTTCGCTGCACTCCTTCCATGGCAAGATCGTCCTTCCTCAGGTAAGGCGATCAAAACTGCACACAATACCCAAGGTGTGGTCTCACCAAGGCCCTGTACAACTGTAACAAGACATCCTTGTTCCTGTACTCGAACCCTTTTGCTACGAAGGTCAACATACCATTTGCCTTCTTAACCGCCTGCTGCACCTGCATGCTTACCTTCAGCGACTGGTGCACAAGAACACCCAGGTCTCTTTGCACTTCCCCTTCTCCCAATCTATTGCCATTCAAATAATAATCTGCCTTCCTGTTTTTGCCACCAAAGTGGATAACCTCACATTTATCCACATTATAATGCATTTGCCATGTTTCTGCTCAATCACCCAACCTGTCCAAATCGTACTGGAGTTTCACGACATCCTCCTCACAGCTTACCCTCCCACCCGGCTTTGTGTCATCTGCAAATTTGGACATATTACACCCAATTCCCTCGTCCAGATCATTAATATATATTTTGAACAGCTGGGGGCCTAGGACCGATCCTTGCGGTACCCCACTAGTCACTGCCTGCCACTCGGAAAACGACCCGTTTATTCCAACTCCTTGCTTTCTGTCCACCAACCAGTTCTCTATCCAAGTCAATACCTTGCCCCAATCCCATGTGCCTTAATTTTGCACGCTAATCTCTTATGTGGGACCTTATCAAAAGCCTTCTGAAAGTCCAAATACACCACATCCACTGGTTCTCCCTTATAAATAAATCATGCTTTTTATTCAATTAACAGAATTTAAATTCACAAACTGCTATGGTGGGATTTGAATTCATGTTTACAAATTATCAGTCCAGGCTTTGGATTACTTATCCAGCAACATAACCACGATGCGGCCACACCCCATGCATTGCCCTCACGGATAATATTAGACAAGACAAGCCCGATTTACTTGAGGGTTCGAAAAGAGAAACTGTTTGTACAATGTGATAAATACCATGTATATTATAATAGAAAAAGCTGACACGGAAGTTTGACATACCTATGACACCAGGATATAAGATATGTAAACAGACCATGTACACAGATTAAGGTTTTTATTATACACTACAGGCATGTTTATATTCTACCATGGCTTCAATGTATTGCTTCTGTAAGAATCCCCATGTCCCCTAAATGTTAATAACATCAGAACATATGAAATATTGCAGGATTAGGCCATGCAGCCCGCGAGCCAGCTCCGCTATTCAATAAGATCATGGCAGATCTCTTACCAGAACTCCATCTCCCGCACTATTCCCATATCCCATGATTCCCTTAGTAACCAAAAATATATCGATATCAGTCATCAATATAATCAATGACTGAGCATCCACAACCACCTGGGGTAGAGATTTCCAAAGATTCACAGCCTTTCGAATAAAGATATTTCTCTTCACCTCAGTCCGAAATTACTGACCCCTTATTCTGAGACTGTGACCCCTATTTCTAGAATCCCCAGCAAGGGGAATCATCATCCCAGTATCTACCCTGTGAAGCCCCTTAAGAATTGTATATGTTTCAATGAGATCACCTATCATTTCTCCAAAGTCTAGGGAATATAGGCCTAATCCACTCAATCTGTCCTCATGGGACAATCCTCTCATCCCAGGAAACAGTCTGGTGAACCTCCGTTGAACTCTTTCCAAGGTAAGTATATCGTTCCTTTGGTAAGGAGAACAAAACTGGACACAGAACCCCAGGTGTGGTCTCGCCATGACCCTATATAATTGTAGTAAGCTGTATTTACTCCAATACCTTTGTAATAAAGGCTAACATACAATTTGCTTTCATAATTTCTTGCTGTACCTACATGTTAGCTTTCAGTTATTCGTGTGCAAGGACATCCAGGTTCCTCTGAATATCAACATTTTCCAATCTCTCACCTTTTATAAAAACATTCTGCTTTTATGTTTGTCCTACCAAAGTGGATAACTTCACATTTCTCCCCATCATGTTCCATATGCCGCGCTCTTGCCCACCCACATAACTTGTTTACATCGCTTTGCAGACTCCTTGCGTCCTCCTAAGGGACTCCAGCAAACGGTGACAAACGCCCTGAAACGATTCTGCTAGTTCACGCAGAGATTAGTGAATTTGTGGGTAAAATTAACTAGAGAATGAAGATTTCAATAATAACCATCATTTTAAGAGGCAGGCGAGCACGTATTTGGTGACAATAGAAAATAACTGAGGAAAGATAGTAAAGAACTGGGACTAGCAGGATTGACCACATTGGAGATTTCTCTGCTTATCTCTATTCCTAAGTTCTTTAGAAAACATTTCTGTGCTATATGGCTGCCGTAACTTCTGAAAGCGAGTGTCAGTATCGAAATGGAAACAATATTTTCATTGCTAGAAGCGTTTATATCCTCATCAACAGCATAAATAGCTTATTAATCAAATAATACAGAAATAAGAAACAGTCACTCCCTCCAACACAGGCGCACCATGGCTGCTGTGTGTACCATCTGCAAGATTATCTGCAAGGCTTCTTCGGCAGCTCCTCCCAAACCTAACAACATCTACAAACTAGAAGGACAAGGACAGCAGGCGAATGGGAACACCACCACCTCCAAGTTCTCCTCCAAGTCACACGCCATCCTGACTTGAAAATATATCGGCCGTTCCTTCATCATCCCTGGGTCAAAATCCTGCAACTCCCTCCCTAGCAGCACTGTGGGAGTAGCTTCACCTAATGGACTGCAGTGTTTAAAGAAAGCGGCACACCACCACCTTCTCAAGGTCAACTGTTCAGGGTATTTGTGAGCCCACACCTTGAGTACACCATGCAAACTTTGTCTCCTTATGAAAGGAAGGATATATTTGCATTGGAGGTTAAATCCAGAGATGCGGGGTTGATTATGATGAAAGGTTGAGCAGGTTGGCCATATACTCATTGGAAGTTAGAAGAATGAGAGGTGATCTTATTGAAATATATAAGATACTGAGGGGGCTCGAAAATGTCGATGCAGAGAGTATATATACCCTCGTGCGGAAATTTGGAACTCATAATTTCAGAATAAAGGGTCGCCCTTTTAGAACTGAGATAATGAGGAAATTCTTCTCTCAGAGGGAGTTATATCTGTGGAATTCTCTGCCTCAGAGAGTCCTGGAGGCTCGGTCATTAAATACATTTAGGGTGGAGATAGATAGATTTTTGCAAGTTAAGGAAGTGAAGGGTCAAGGATATCACTGAGCGGCTGCAGGGCATTCTGGAGGGGGAGGGTGAACAGCCGGAGGTCGTGGTCCACATTGGTACCAACGACATAGGTAAAAAGAGGGATGAGGTCCTGCAGCAAGAATTTAAGGAGCTAGGTGAAGGATTAAAGAGCAGGACCTCAAAGGTTGTAATCTCTGGATTACTCCCCGTGCCACGTGCTAGTGGGTATAGGAATAGGAAGATAGAACAGATGAATGCGTGGCTAAAGGGATGGTGCAGGGGGGAGGGCTTTAGTTTCCTGGATCACTGGGTCTGCTTCTGGGAAAGGTGGGACTTGTACAAGTCGGACGGTTTACACCTGAACCAGAGGGGAACCAACATCCTTGCGGGGAGGTTTGCTAGCACTGCTGGGGGGGGTTTAAACTAACTTGGCAGGGGGATGGGGTACAGAGTGGAGCTATAGTAGGGGGTGATTTACAGCCAAATACAGAGGAAAAAACAAGTCAGCTGGGAAGGCAGAGCAAATATGTGAAGGCAAAAGGGAATATGGCAGGGCTGGAAGGCACATATTTTAATGCAAGGAGTCTTACAAATAAGGTGGATGAACTGAAGTTGTTGTTGAACACATGGGAGTACGATATTGTTGCTATCACAGAGACATGGTTGAGGGAGGGTCAGGACTGGCAGCTCAATATTCCGGGGTATAGAATCTTCAGGCGAGACAGAGGGGGGTGTAAAAGGGGAGGGGGTGTTGCAATATTAATTAAGGAGTCAATTACTGCTGTAAGGAGGGACGATATATTAGCGTGTTCCTCTAATGAGGTCATATGGGTAGAACTTAAAAACAAAAAGGGGGCAAGCACTTTGCTGGGAGTGTACTATAGGCCCCCAAACAGTCAGGGGGAGATAGAGGAACAGATATGTAGGCAAATCTCAGAGAAGTGCGAAAATAATAGGGTAATAATAGTGGGGGATTTCAACTTCCCCAATATAAATTGGGATAGTCAGAGTGTGAAAGGCTTAGAGGGTGCAGAATTCATAAAGTGCATCCAGGAGAGCTGTTTGAGCCAACATGTAGAAAGTCCTACAAGAGAGGGGGTGGTACTGGACCTAATTCTGGGGAATGTAGCCGGGCAAGTGGTGGAAGTATCAGTAGGAGAACATTTTGGCGACAGTGACCATAATTCGGTGAGATTTAAGGTGGTCATGGAAAAAGACAAAGACGGCCCGGAAATAAGGGTTCTAAATTGGGGGAAGGCCGATTTTAATATGATAAGGCAGGATCTGGCCAAAGTGGACTGGGAGCAGCTACTTATAGGAAAATCCACATCAAAACAGTGGGAAACTTTCAGAAGGGAAATAGAGAGAGTACAGCGCCAACATGTTCCTGTAAAGGTCAAGGGTGGGACCAACAAGCAAAGGGAACCTTGGATGACAAGGGATATACAAAAATGCATTAGAAATAAAAGGGGGGCTTTTGGCAGTTACAAAAGACTAAAGACGGAAGAAGCCCTAGAGGAGTATAAAAAGTGCAGGGGCATATTTAAAAAAGAAATTAGGAGGGCGAGGAGGGGCCATGAAATAACACTGGCGAGCAAAATAAAGGAAAATCCTAAGATGTTTTATAAGTATATTAAGGGCAAGAGGATAACCAGGGAAAGGGTAGGGCCCATTAGGGACCAAAGTGGCAATCTGTGTGTAGAGCCAGATGATGTAGGCGGGGTTTTAAATGAATTTTTTGCATCTCTGTTCACTATGGAGAAAGACGATGCAGACATAGAAATCGGGCAAGGGGACTGTGACACTCTTGAACATATTAGCATCGAGAGGGAGGAGGTGCGAGCGGTTTTAGCAGGCCAAAAAGAGGATCAATCCCCAGGCCCGGACGAGATGTATTCCAGGCTGCTGTGGGAGGCAAAGGAGGAGATTGCAGGGGCTCTGACACAAATTTTCAGAACCTCTCTGGCCACAGGGGATGTACCAGAGGACTGGAGAACAGCTAATGTAGTACCATTATACAAGAAGGGTAGCAGGGATAAACCAGGGAATTACAGGCCAGTGAGCCTAACATCTGTGGTAGGGAAATTATTGGAAAAAATTCTGAGGGACAAAATTAGTCTCCACTTGGCGAGGCAAGGATTAATCAGGGATAGTCAGCATGGCTTTGTCAAGGGTAAATCATGTCTGACAAATCTGATTGAATTTTTCGAGGGGGTGACGAGGGGGGTGGATGAGGGAAATGCTGTGGATGTGGTTTACATGGACTTCAGTAAAGCCTTTGACAAAGTCCCGCATAGGAGACTGGTCAAGAAGGTAAGAGCCCATGGGATCCAGGGTGCCTTGGCGCGTTGGATCCTAAACTGGCTGAGTGGCAGGAGGCAGAGGGTGATGGTCGAAGGTTGCTATTGTGACTGGAAGCCTGTGTCCAGTGGGATACCTCAGGGATCGGTGCTGGGTCCCTTGTTGTTTGTGATCTACATAAATGATTTGGATGAGAATGTAAAAGGTACGATCAGCAAGTTCGCAGATGACACGAAAATTGGTGGGGTGGTCAATTGCGAGGAGGAAAGCCTCAGGCTACAGGACGATATAAATGGGTTGGCCAGATGGGCGGAAAAATGGCAAATGGAATTTAACCCTGAAAAGTGCGAGGTGATGCATTTTGGACGGACAAATAAGGCAAGGGAATACACAATGAGTGGTAGGACCCTAGGAAGTACAGAGGGTCAGAGGGACCTTGGTGTACATGTACATAGATCCCTGAAGGCAGCGGAACAGGTAGATAAGGTGGTTAAAAAGGCATATGGGATACTTGCCTTCATTAGCCGAGGCATAGAATATAAGAGCAGGGAGGTTATGATGGAGCTGTACAAAACGCTGGTGAGGCCACAGCTGGAGTACTGTATGCAGTTCTGGTCGCCTCACTATAGGAAGGAAGTGATTGCTTTGGAGAGGGTGCAGAGAAGATTCACCAGGATGTTACCTGGGATGGAGCGCCTCAGCTATGAAGAAAGACTAAACAGGCTGGGGTTGTTTTCCTTGGAGCAAAGAAGGCTGAGGGGGGACCTGATTGAGGTATACAAAATGATGAGGGGCATAGACAGGGTAGACAAAGAGGAACTGTTCCCCTTAGTAGGGGGGTCAATAACAAGGGGGCATAGATTCAGGGTAAGGGGCAGGAGATTTAGAGGGGATTTGAGGAGGAACTTTTTCACCCAGAGGGTGGTTGGGATGTGGAACTCAATGCCCAAAAGGGTGGTAGAGGCAGGAACCCTCACAACATTCAAGAAGCATTTGGATGAGCACTTGGAATGCCATTGCATACAAGGCTATGGACCAAATGCTGGAAAATGGGATTAGACTGGACAGGGATGGATGGGCGGCGCAGACACGATGGGCCGAAGGGCCTCTTTCTGTGCTGTAAAACTCTATGACTCTATGAAGGGTTATGTGTAGCGGGTGGGGAAGTGGCTCTGAGCCCAAGATCACCCAAGATCTTATTGAATGGGAGAGCAGGCTCGAGGGGCAAAGTGTCCTCTTCCTTCTCCTATTTCTTATGTTCTTATGTTCTTATCTAGGGATGGACAATAAATGCTGGCCTTTGCCAGCGACGCCCACGTGAACGAATCTAAAAAATGCCCCTTAATTAAGGCTATGCCTGTTCCTTATTTTAAGTTAGAGCACATTTACTGGCAGATGTCATGCCGCTATCACACGTGCTATTGGGAGCCTCCTGTAGGCCTCCAAATAGTGAGAGTGAAGTACAGGAGCAAATTTGCACGTAAACTGCAGGGATATGCAAGAGCTATTGAGTGGTGATATTGGGGTCTTTAATTACCCAAATATTGATTGGTATAATGCTCGGGTCAAGGGAAAGGAGGGAGAGGAATTGATGAATGGAATGCAGTGGATGTTGTCTACATGGAAATTCGGCAGGCGTTTGAAAAAGTACCACATAGGAGGTTGGTTAACAAAATTGAGGCTCTTGGGAATAGGTGGATCAGTGACAGCTTGGATAAGGAATTGTCTTAAGGACAGAAAACAGCGAGTTGTGTTAATTTGCTGTTTTACAGACTGGAGGATGGTAGTCAGTGGTGTTCCCCTAGGTTCAGTGCTGGGGCCACTGCTTCTTTTGATATATATAAATGGCCTGGATACTGGAATACAGAGTACAATTTCTAACTTTGCCGATGACACCAAATTTGGGGGTGTGGCAAACAGTGGTGATGATATCAATCTACTGCAAAAGGACATAGAAATGCTAGCAGAATGGGCAGACAAGTGGCAGGTATTATTTAATACAGAGAACTGTGAGGTGATGCATTTTCATAGAAGCAACCGGGCGCGGCAATATAAACGTAATGGCACAGTTTTAAATGCTGTGCAGGGACTGAGGGAGCTGGGAATTCAATTGCATGAATCCCTGAATGTGGCAGGACATATTGAGGATGTGCTTAATATAGCATATTGGATCTTGGGCTTCATAAATAGATGTATTGAGTACAAAGGTAGAGAAGTTATGCTGAATCATTATAAAGCACTGGTTAGACCACAGCATGAGTTTTGCGTCCAGTTCTGGTTCACCACACGTTAGGAAGGATGTGAATTCCCTTGAGGGGGTGCAGAGGAGATTTTCCAGAATGTTTCTGGGGATGGGGGATCTTAGCTACAGGGCCAGGTTGGGGAAGCTGCAATTTTTTTCATTAGAGCAAAGGAATTTGATGGGCGATTTGATAGAGGTGTACAAGATTATGACGGGTTTCGATAGGCTAAACAGGGAAAGGCTGTTCCCACTAGTTGATGGCTCAAGGACTAGGCGACATAGATTTAAGGTTTTGGGCAAGAGATGCGGGGGGGATGTGAGGAAAAACTTTTTTACACAGCGAGTGTTGAGGACCTGGAATTCGCTGCTGACAGACGTGGTGGAAGCGGAGACACTCAAAGTTTTCAAACGGGAGAGTGGATAGGCAATTGAGGGAAATAAACTTGCAGGGCTACGGGGATAAAGCGGGGGAATAGGACTGACTGGATTGCTCTACAGAGAGCTGGCACTGAATCGATGGGCCGAATGGCCTCCTGTGTGCCATTATGACTCTATGACTATGAGTTCAATAACAGATTGTTAAAGGACACACAACATGCTTATATCAGAAAGTTTTCAACTCAACCTACCTGGTGCTGTCTCCGAGGGCATCATTCCCACTGGAGGGATAAACAGAAATATAAAGTATAAGTTTCCTGTGATTTATAGTAATGTTAGTCTGACAAAGGAGAGTAAGCGATGAACTCATTCATAGTTGTTAATTGACATTGTTTGAATCCACAAACTTAGAAATGAGCCTTTGACCAAAAGCTCTGTTTAAATTATCACTGATCCCGAATGGTAATTATTAGAATCAAGGCTGTCTTTCCAGTACTTTGGCAGAGAAATTGGTGAGAGTTGGGTGAATCTGAAAAACGGAGTCCATTGCAAGAAAAAAGTAAAACAGGAATTTGGTGAGAGGGAACTTTCTGGTAAGTAGTGGGTGAGTAGTATAGTAATGCTGTGTTTATGAAACTGTCATTTAAATACGTTTTCTAACTTTAAAAACACAAGATCTGTAGCAGGTAACAGCCAACCAGCTGTAAGTGGGTCCATGACTATGTGTGAGTTTCCTGGATGAAAGCTGGCTGCTCAGTTGTAGCTAGCATGCTGCTGAAATTTATATATTAGAGAGAAGTCTGCAAAAGCACAGAGCTTGAGCACAGAGCTTGACGTTTATGCCAAACGGAGTGAACTGCAAACAGAGTGAAAACATGAAAGTGGGAATTTGGTGAGAATGGGAATTCGGTGCAGAGGTGCAACCAAAGTGCAGCACTAAATAGTTAAATACATAAATAAATAATAGGATCAAAATTGCAGAGGCAATTCTCCTTCCATATGGTAATGATGCCTGAGGACTGGATGATTACAAATATTACACCCCTGTTCAAAGAAGGGGAGATGCATGAACCCGGCAATGACAGGCCAGTAATTCTAACATTGGTGGGAAAACTCCAAGCGACAATAAACTGGGACACAGCAAACTGCCACTTGGAAAAATGTGGGATCAAATATCCAATAAAGCACGGATGCTTTAACGGCAAATCGTTTATGAATAATTTGATGGAGTTCTTTGGTGGTGTAATGGGCAGTGTTGATGAGGGTAGTGAAGTGGATGCACCATATATGAACTTTCAGAAGGAATTTGATAACTTTGAGAGGAGGATGTAAAGAGGATGCAAACGTATATAGACAGGTTTATCTGTGGGAAACAACATGGCAGATGGAGTATAATGTGGAGAAATATGAAATTATCAACTTTGGTAGGAAATATAGAATAGTAAAACATTTTGAACAACAACAACAATATGTTTTTATGTAGCGCCTTTATCGTAATAAAATATTCCAAAGCGCTGCACAGGGGTATTTTAAGACAACAAATTTGACACAGATGCACATTAGGATAACTTAGGGCAGGTGACCAAAAGCTTGGTAAAGAGATAGGTTATAAGGAGTGTCTTAAAGGAGGAAAGAGAGATAGAGAGGCGGAGAGGTTTAGGAAGGGAATTCCAGAGGTTAGGGCCTAGGCAACAGAAAGCACGACCACCAAAGGTTGAGCGATTATAATCAGGGATGCTCAAGGGGGCAGAATTGGAGGAGCACAGATAACTTGGTGGGTGTTGGGGCTGAAGGAGCTTACCGAGTTAGCAAGGGGTGAGACATTGGAGGGATTTGAAAACAAGGATTTTGAGAGTTTGGAAATGTTGGTATTCAGAGGTTCGTTGGTGTCTGTATACATGAATCAATGAAAGTTAACCTGTAGGTGCAGCAAGTACCTAGGGAAGCAAATGCGATGTTAGACTTTATTGGAAAAGGTGTGGAGTGTTAGAGTAAATAAGTGTTTATGCAATTACATTGGGCTTTGTTTTGATCACACCTGGAGTGAACTCATTGAAACATATACAATTCTTACAAGGCTTGACAGAGTAGACTCTGGGAGGATATATCCCCCGGCTGGTTAGTCTAGAACTGTGGGTAACAGTCACAGAATAAGTGTTCAACCATTTAGGACTGAGATGAGGAATTATTTTTTTAATCAAAGGATTGTGAATCTTTGGAATTATCTACCCCAGTGGGCTGTGGATGCTCAGTCGTTGAGTATATTCAGGACTGTGATCGATAGATTTTTGGACTCAAGGGGAATCAAGGTGATTATGCGGGACAGTGGAGTTGAGGTAGAAGATCAGCTATGGAGCAGGCTCGTAGAGCCGAATGGTCTACTCGTGCTCCTATTTCTTATGTTCTTAATGTCTTTATTGAGGAGGATAGCAATAGACTTCAGGAGGACATAGGCAGACATTTGTCATGGACGGACAAGAGAATCAGAGAATAGTGCGGCACAGTAGAAGGCAATTCGGCCTATCGAGTTTGCGCTGAATCTTTTGAAGAGAAATCTAGTTAGTCCCACTTACCCCCACCCCACTCTTTTCCCATAGCATTGCAATATTTTCTCCTTCAAACATTTATCCAATCTCCCTTTGAAGGCTACTATTGAATCTATATCCAAAACCCTATCAGGCAGTCCATTCCAAATCCTAACGAATCGTTGCAAACAAGAATTTTTCTTCAATCTCCTGTGGTTCTCTTGCCAATCATCCTAAACCTGTGCCCTCTGGTTGTCGACACTTCAGTCATTGAAAATATAGCAGATCAAATTTAACCTAAAGTAGTGGGAAATGGGAAGAATCAGGAGAGGCATTTTAAACAAAGTGGTTCAATTTTTAAGGTGGCACAGGAACAGCAAGACCTGGGGGTGTATGTGCACAGCTCCTTGAAGGCGGCAGGACTGGTTTGGAAGGTTATTAAAAAGGCGAGCAGAATCTTTGGCTTTATTAAATAGTGGCACAGTGTTCAAAAGCAAGGAGGTTCTGCTAAAACTTTATGAATTACTGGTTATGCTGCAATTTCAATTCTGGGAACCACACTTTAGGAAGGATGTCAAGGCCTTGGAGAGGGTGCAGGGGACCTTTACTTGAATGGTAGCAGGGCTGAAAGACTTCAGCTACGTGGAGAAACTGGGATTGTTCTTCTTGGAGCAGAGAAGGCTAAGGCGATATTTGATAGAGTTGTTCAAAATCATGACGGGTTTTGATAGAGTAAATAAGGAAAAATTGCTTCCAATGGCAGCAGGGTTGTTACTGATAGAAAACGCATTTAAGGTAATTGGTGTCAGAGCCAGAGACGACAAGTGGGAAAAAAATAAACATGCATTTGTTATGAACTGGAAAGCCCTGCCTGAAAGTGTGGAGGCAACAGTTTAAAAAAATAAAATATTAAAAGAGAATTGGATAAGTACTTGTCGGGTAAAATTTTGCAGGTCTATATTGTACAAACATGGGCGTGGGACTAAATGGATAGCTTTTCCAGCAGCACAGGCAAGGGGCCGAATGGACTCCTTCTGTGCTGTATAATTCTACGATTCAATGATTCCCAATCTCAGCCCTTACCACACCACCTCTTGGCGCCTCATTATCCATGTCCCCTACCAGACATTCCTCCCTTCTTCCAAAATCACGATACTTCATCACTGATTACCATATCAGAGAGAGGCCTACTCATGCGTCTAAAATCCTGAATTCCCTTTGCAGACTTCCTCCCACTCCTGTTATATGTGTATCCACTATCTCAGAACAGACGCCCCTCTGATCACATGGGCCGGCCCAAGCAATGCATGAAGGGGATTCCGTATGTATGGAAACCCCTTAGGCATGACTGGGAATACCCTAATAATACATCTACACCTTAAGTCAATTAAAAATTACATATTTAAAATGTATTAAAATTCACTTAATTAAATATTTAAAACAAAAATGTAATTTTTTGAAAAATATAATTATATGTTTTAGAGGGGATAAGATAACGTCACCTTACTGTAGAGGTTTTATAATGTTTAAATGATGGAACAAAAATACATGTGTTATGTTTATTTTTAACTCTAGAATTTCACAGTCATTCACTGGACAGAAGTTGAGGAAATAGCCCAACCCTCCGCCCGCGTAGGCCTCTTTCCCGGGGATTTGGATCATCTGTCAAGGGAATTGATATTGACATTTCGAATGTGCATACGCGAAAACCCGGAACTTGCGCGACCCTTACGGGTGCGTGCGCACCTCGTACACACACGGAGGGGCGGCAGGTTACGGGCTAACCTTTCTGCTCCCGACCGTCCTTCTCGGCCCCTTCTCCCCACTAAACATATACACGCACACTCTCTCTCTCACACACACACACACATTTTCACACATCCGCACAGACACAAAACACAAATTCCATTTCCCTCGTTGTGCAAGTGGCGCTCAGTCACGCCAAGTTTGCTTTCAAATCTCACCGAATGTAACAACGGTAAATCAAGGCATTTTCCCAGACCCTTATGTCCACTAAGGGCGCTCTTCCCGCCTACATCACTCGCTCACGGTGCCCTGGGATCAATCGCCGGGCATTGATTTAGCCAGTTGCAATTTCCTGTCTCGCTTATTTGTAAAGGATTACAATCCACTGAGCACTTTCGTAAGGAAACCAGGCTGCACCTTCGAAAATTATTTATTTTTTTCAGATTCTACGCTTGATGTGAGGTGAGGTAAGCTTCAAGAGACACAATTATAACCATAATAATAAATCGCGATACTTACAGAGTAGTACAAAAGCCAATGGAAGATACATCTTGCTCTCTCTCTGTAACAGAAATTGCTTCACCAACTCAGAGCCGCGTCAGCACTGCCGAAATCTGCATGACTTTCTCTGCTCGTTTTCTTTTCAGTTCTGAGCCACGGAAGAGCAGCGAGTTTGAAAGAGATAGACGAGGTATTCAAAAGCATCGTGTGCTCTAGAGGAACCCGCTAGCCTAGTAACACACACACAAACACAAACTCACCAAATCAGCCAAAAACAATGAAGCCAGAACTATTGGACAAAGAGACGATGGCACGGGGACAATAGCACGGCACGGAGCGGCGCTGCACAGCTTATAATCTCGGAGGGAAGTGGCAATCCCCAGGGACAGACAACGGCACAGCACTCGTGGGCTTTACAAGTCAGTTTCGCAGCCGTTCCAGTAAAGACGGGACAGGACACTTTCACCGTCTCCTTAAAACAAGCACAGGGGCCACCACATTGCTGCTTACCTACTGTTACACAACTCGCAGTTGGAACTCTGTCTCTGAAGAGATGGACTGTGACCGTTAGCTGACAGGCTGAGAGGAAGCTGTCCTTAGTTAGTATCTGGGTTTAGCAGGTTTTGACCGCAAAGAAAGGGAGTTTCCGCTCACAGACAGCAGTCAGAAAGCAGAGTTTTATAGTGTAAACACAAAACCTATAAGGAAGTGATTCGATAAATGGACAGTTAGTTGTGAAATCAGAGGCCGAGAGAATTGCAAGTTGCAGTTTTCAGTTGGAGAAATGTGTGAACGAAACTGCATTATTCGGCGAAACAAGAAAAGTTTTAGAAATTGTGACCGCAAGTGCTCAACTCTGAAGTGAACAATCAAACTTCAAAAAGTTCAACGGCCGAGCAGAGATCTTGGAGCCTCAGGAAATCTCAAACCCTGGGCGGAAACCGTGTTCCATTCTGTTAAGAACTGGCTCCAAACCACACGTTTTTTTTTAAGAAAAGGAGAATTTCCTTTCTCTCATTTCCAAAAAACAATTGGCCCTTTCCCCTTTCCCCGGAGAGATTGATGCTTCTGCTGAGGGTCGTCTAGTGCCTCAATCAGCTGATGCCTCGCCACTCGTCAGCTCAATCAGGCTACAAAGTATTACATAGAAATTACAGCGCATTAACAGGCCATTGGGTTCAACTGGTGTATGCCGGTGTTTCTGCTCCACAGGAGCCTCGTCCCACCGCTCTTCATCTCACCATGTTAGCACATTCTTGTATTCCTTTCTCTCTCGTGAGTTTATCTAAATTCCCCTTAAAGGTATCGGTGCTATTCACCTCTATTACCCCCTCTTGTAACACATCTCACATGCTAACCATTCTCTGAGTAATGAAGTTCACCCTGAATTCCTTATTTGATTTATTACTGACTATCTTATATTTATGGCCCCAGTGTTGCACGCCCCACAAGGGGAAACATTTTCTCTACCTCTGCCCTGTCAAATCCCTTCAACGATTTGAAGACCTCTGTCAGGCCACCTCTCAGCCTTCTCTTTGCCCTTGCGTGATCAGTCTTTCCTCTCAGTTTTGGTATCATCTGTTTAAATATTTTTGCTCCTTCTGCAGTACTTCTTTATCCTTTCTGTAATCTGGAGGCCACAACTGTGCACAATGCTCTAAGAGTGGTCTAACCAAGATTCTACTTAACTTTAACATAGCATCTCTTCATTTAAATTCTATTGACCTACAAATGAACCACAGTGCTTTATTTGCAATGTTGTGGTAAGGACGACTATTTAACTGGGTGGGGCATCACCGGGACATCTTGGACAGAATACTTGTTGCTGGGCTGATACCAGCCAGATTTAAATGACTCCCCGGAACTTTCCTGGACTGAAAGGCACAGATGCCTGAACCAGGTAAACGAGTATAGGTTTGTGATGTCTATCCATTTAGCCAGGTATCAGGGCCGTCTTTTGTGCTGCTCACACTCTCACTGGGAGTGGATACTTGCCCAGAAAATAATTTTCAAAGCCTTTGTGAAGCTTCACTAATGGAATCGGATTTTCGACTTCAGGCCCGGGCATTCTGCAACACATATGAGGAACGGAAAGTGGAATATCTGGTGGGATGGATCGCTAGGTGAAGCGTCTGAAAGTATCAATTACAGTCGACCGAGAAACCGAGGGCTCTGTTGCATCCGTGTGATCTTACCCCATCTCCCCAGAACCAACGTCAGGCACAACAACAACAACTTGAAGTTAGATAGCGCCTTTAATGTAAAACGTCACCAAGGCGTGCACAGGAACGTCAATGGGACAAAAACTGATATCATAGAAACATAGAAAGATAGAAGATACAAGCAGGAGTAGGCCATTCGGCCCCTCGAGCCTGCTGCGCCATTCAATGAGATCATGGCTGATCATCCAATTTCAGTACCACTATATATATCGAACAATATAAGCAGATATTAGGTCAGGTGACCAAAAGTCTCATGTAAGAGATAAGTTTAAAGGGGCAACTTAAAGGAGGAAAGAGAGGTAGAGATGCAAAGAGGTCTAGGGTGGTAATTCCAGAGCTTTGGGCCAAGGCAGCTGAAGGCACGGCCACCAATGGTGCTCAAAAGGCCAGATTTGGTGGAGCGCAGAGATCGCGGATGTTGGTTGGGCTGAAGGATGTTACACAGCTAGTGGGGGGTCGGGGAGGTAAGCCACGGAGGGATTTCAAAAGAAGGACGAACATTTTTACATCGAGTTGTTGCCGGACCGAGGGCAAAGGTAGTTCATCGAGCACAGGAGAGATGAGTGAACTAGACTTCGTGCGAGTTAGGACACGGTATTACCGTTACTGCGCTCGGCCCACGAGCCAACCATCAAACCTCTGCAAAATTTCGATGGCACCCCCTACCAGACTTCCGATTGGTGTAAAATTTTCAGAATTCTGGCTGATTTCATTAGATCTTGCAAGAAGATTTCCTTTCCTCTTTATTAACAGTGAAATTGACTACTTTTTTTATCTGTGTTAATAACATAAGGGCCCGGATTTTCCAATCAGAGGCTTCCTGCGTGCGGATGCCTATGATCTGGACAAAATCTACGAAGTTATCTGCTAGCTTTGTAGGTCCCGACACTTCCCCTCCTGGGCCTCTCCAGGTGCGCGCGTGCAGAGGCACAGGTATCCCAGCGGAGCAGGCAGTTCTCAAGCATCCCTGGGATCACGTTGGCCACGGGGAACCAATGGAAGATGAGAATCCCCGTGCACACTTTTGACAGGTCTCTCCAGATAGACCTGTGAAAAGTATGAATGGGGAATGACTCAAAAACACACTAAAATGTTAAATCAATTAAAAAAATCTAATATTTAAAATTAGTTAATTATATTGAATTAATTTTTTTTTAAATTAATTTTTTGGAAAAAGTAATTTTTTTACGGGGCTAAAAATAAACTTACTTTTTTAAAAAGTATTTTAAAATTATAAATGAGTGAAAACAGACTTTATTTTAATCTTTTAAACTTTTATGTTAGTAAAAGCAGGCCTTACGCCAAATCGACCATTTAGGACTGAGATGAGGAGGAATTTCTTCACTCAGAGGGTGGTGAATCTTTGGAGTTCTCTACCATAGAGGGCTGTGGATGCTCAGTCATTGAGTATATTCAAGGCAGAGATATATAGATTTTGAATATTAAGGAAATCAAGGGATAAGGATATAGTGCAGGGGATATGGGGATAGTGCAAGGGATATGGGGATAGTGCAAGGGATATGGGGATAGTGCAAGAGATATGGGGATAGTGCAAGGTTATGGGGATAGTGCAAGGGGTATGGGGATAGTGCAAGGGGATATGGGGATAGTGCAAGGGATATGGGGATAGTGCAAGGGATATAGCGATAGTGCAAGGGTATGGGGATAGTGCAAGGGTATGGGGATTGTGCAAGGGTATGGGATAGTGCAACGGTATGGGGATAATGCAAGGGATATGGGGATAGTGCAAGGGATATGGGGATTGTGCAAGGGTATGGGGATACTGCAAGAGTATGGGGATAGTGCAAGGGATATGGGGATAGTGCAAGCGATATGGGGATTGTGCAAGGGATATGGGTATAGTGCAAAGGATATGGGGATAGTGCAAGAGTATGGGGATAGTGAAAGGGATATGGGGATAGTGCAAGGGATATGGGGATAGAGCAAGGGTATGGGGATAGTGCAATGGATATGGGGATAGTGCAAGGGTATGGGGATAGTGCAAGGGATATGGGGATATTGCAAGGGATATGGGGATAGTGCAAAGGTATGGGGATAGTGCATGGGTATGGGGATAGTGCAAGGGATATGGGGATAGTGCAATGGATATGGGGATAGTGCAAGGGTATGGGGATAGTGCAAGGGTATGGGGATAGTGCAAGGGTATGGGGATAGTGCAATGGATATGGGGATAGTGCAAGGTAGAAGAGGATAGTGCAAGGGTATGAGGATAGTGCAAGGGTATGGGGATAGTGCAAGGGATATGGGGATAGTGCAAGGGATATGGGGATAGTGCAAGGGGTATGGGGATAGTGCAAGGGATATGGGGATAATGCAAGAGTATGGGGATAGTGCAAGGGATATGGGGATAGTCCAAGGGATATGGGGATAGTGCAAGGGATATGGGAATAGTGAAAGTGTATGGAGATAGTGCAAGGGATATGGGGATAATGCAAGTGTATGGGGATAGTGCAAGGGTATGGGGATAGTGCAAGGGATATGGGGATAGTGCAAGGGTATGGGGATAGTGCAAGGGTATGGGGATAGTGCAAGGGTATGGGGATAGTGCAAGCGATATGGGGATAGTGCATGGATATGGGTATAGAGCAAGGGATATGGGGATAGTGCAAGGGGATATGGGGATAGTACAAGGGATATGGGGATAGAGCAAGGGATGTGGGGATAGTGCAAGGGGATATGGGGATAGAACAAGGGGATATGGGGATAGTGCAAGGGGATATGGGATAGTGCAAGGGATATGGGGATAGTACAAGGGGATATGAGGATAGTGCAAGGGGATGTGGGATAGTGCAATGGATATGGGGATAGTGCAAGTGATATGGGGATAGTGCAAGGGGATATGGGGATAGTGCAAGGGATATGGGGATAGTGCAAGGGATATGGGGATAGTGAAAGGTATATGGGGATAGTGCAGGGAAATGGAAATGATATAGATGACCAGCCATTATCTTATTGAACGGCGGGGCAGGTGCTGAGGGCCAGATGTGCCTGTTCCTGCTCCTGTTTCTTACTATGTTCTTATAACCTTATGTTCTTACTTTAGGCCTTCTTGTCAAAATATTAAAAATACAGACTTCAACAAGACTTGCTAGCAGTCTGTGCGAACAGTTGAGAGAATTGCAGGATTTCCAGAGGATTAGGCATGAGGCAGGGACTGTGGGATTGTTAAGAATTACTTGTTAGTTGTTTTTTTTGAATATTTGTTTCGACTTCTTGTAAACATTATTATCTTATAATCATCAGTAATAGATCTATAATCGGGTGTAACAGTTAACTGTTTCTAATCATCAACTGCATGCAAGTATAACCTGAATTATGTATAACATGTAACTCTATTCCTTTTGTCTAAAAGTCTGTAAGAAAGATGTAACCAGACAGCCTGGGGTGAGAATGAGATTGCCATGGTCGAATAGACTGCAGTTAGACTGGGAACGAAGGTTAGCTGCAGTTTGCCATTGTGCTGGAATATAATAACATCCGCAGTGAATTATAAAAAAAAGGCCAACAGCAAGGGCCGTGTCTCACCCCATGGAGACATATTCCTTGTGTATTTACATAATTATCACAGATATGAGACTTGATGGTCAAAAGCAACCGGGGTAAGAGTGTCATCAGACCAAATACCTGCATAAGCCTATGTGCTACGATCAGGTTATCTAAACGATTGAATTTTGGGGTTGGGTGTCAGACTTTGATTGGTTCAGGAGGACTCCATACGTTTTGATTGAGAGTGAGTGTATAAGAAGGGGGACTTAAAAGCTACAAATTGCAGAAGATTTCAGGAGTAGTGGATTTCAGGAGTAAAAGATTACAGGATGAAGCAAGGAGACACCCGCGAGGCGGAGAGAGAGAGAGTGGCAAGAGACACAGGGTGCAGCTTACACATGGTTACGGCTTCTACTCAAAGTATACATGGTAATATAAGTCTAAATTATATTCTGTGAACTGCTTTTCGAATACTGTATTTTATTGAGTCCTGCTTGTGCTGAATCAAGTTAAGTCATTGTCTGCACTCCTGGTCAATCTCGAATCATTTGGAGCCTGGGTCCCTCTGGAATCTTATAAGCTGACCTTAAGGAACCAGCAGAGCATGTTAACAACCTAACGGTAGGATAACTGTTAGCAATTACTGCCAGTAAATTAATGAGTTGCACGATAGAAATTTAGAAAGAAATGAATCAAACAGAATAGTTTGTCAGGAAATAAGTTCTTCTCAGTGCGATACGCAGATGGCCTGGTTTATATTAACCAGCTGGAATAGACAGATCAACCAGCTGAGTTGCAGTGGGAGTTATTTAAGAATAACAAAGACCGTTTACCTATTAAAACATTCTAACTAGGACTGAGTGTGAATCTATAGATTAGGGTTCCACTGATGGAGATAGAGTAGAACAAAAATAGATTCAAATAAGCACAATATAAATACAGAGAGGCTAATATGGATAAGGACGAAAGGGCAGATCAATAAGGATAATGGGAATATGGTGTGGTCATTGGGAATGCTAAGAGGGACAATTGTGGAGATTAGCATGTTTGAGAGGAATACGGAAGGGAGTTCAGGAAATGTAAATCCGCATGAAACCGAAATTAGGAAGGTTAAAATAGAGTAAAGGATGGTGATTAGGAAGACTTGGGAGAGTATAGGAGGACAATGAAGAAGAATGCGGAGGTGTGGTTGGGTGATTAGTAAGGATGTAGGGTTATGGTAGCGCGATTAGGAAAATGGGGATAGTATGGGAGGAAGCATAGGAAAGGAGAAGATGGAGTATGAGAGGGAGATTAGCAAGGATGAAATTGTGTATTGGATGGAGATAAGGAAGGCTAACAGAAAGTATGGGAGGGAGGTCATAAAGGTTAAAAGTGGTATGGGATGTGGAGATTGGGGAGGTTAAGGAGCAATGTGGAGTTAAAAACAGCTCTCTATAATTAAGAAAGTAGGACTTAAATTTAACAATAGAGCTTGTTCATTCGGGGAGCACTTTTTGAAACAGAGGTAGTTAAAACTGGCATTTGTACCCAAAAAAAGGCTGTGGAAGCAGGGGTCAATTGATGCTTTCAAAAGTGAAATCGCTAGGTTTCTGTTATGTAACGGTATCAGCAACAATAACTGTCATTTGTATAGCGCCTCTGACGTAGTAAAACGTCCCAATGCTCTTCACAGGAGCGATAATCAAATACAATTTGACACCGAGCTAAATATTATGGCGAGTGACCAAAACATTCTTCAAAGAGGTAGGTTTTAATGAGTGCCTTAAAGGAGGAGGGAGAGGCAGAGAGGTTGAGTGATGAAATTCCGGAGCTTAGAGCTCAGGCGGCTAAAGGCATGGTCACTAATGGAGGGGCGGGGGGCAAACGGATAGAGATATATTATTGAGCTATGGTGGGTAATTGCACTTCAGACAGAACCCAATGGCCTATTTCTGCTCCTGGCAGGTTGACTACAATGGAGAAGAGGGTGAGGGGATTGATTACTGCACAGGTGATGTACAGACACTCATATACACAGCAGCACACACTTATCTATTCCAGTTATTTCCACTCACTCTGGCACCTAAACACAATCCGTGTTATAAAAACAAATGCAATGCTGGAAATACTCAGCAGGTCAGGCAGCATCTGTGGAGAGAGTAATAGAGTTAACGTTTCAGGCCTGATGGAAGGTCGTCTGCTCTGCTCTCCTCTCATAGATGCTGCCTGACCTGCTGAGCATTTCCAGCATTGTCTCTTTTTTCAAATTTCAAGCATATGCAGCTTTTATTTTTGATTTTGCATTAGTTTAAGAGCTATTCCTTTCATTCACTGCAATTTATCGCTCGCTTTTATTCATCTCGGTGTATCACCGCAACAATACATTCCTGTTTCTCCTCAGTTACAGTTACAGTTGGTGAATCGTGTTGTTTAACTCAAATCAATCCTCGATTTTCAATGGGTGTTCTGAACTTCATGAAAGAAAGAAAGCGTCTTTCTCGTTCCCAAGACGTCCCAAAGCGCTTTACAGCCAATTAAGTACTTTTTGGAGTGTAGACACTGTTATAATCTGGGAAACACTCTTTCTGTTCTTCCAATAGTGCCGTGGGACTTTTACATTCTAAAGACGGCGCCTCCGACAGTGCAGCACTCCCTCAACTGTGGGAGTGTCAACCTCGGCTATATCGAGGCTCAAATCTCTAGAGTGGGGCTCAAACCCAGGGACTGCCATATCAGAGTGAGAGTGCGACCAAATGAACTAGGCCTGAAGCATGAAGATGTGTTCGTATTAGACAAACAGTTTGCAAACACAGGAAACTGCAGCAGTTACCTCACATCATATCCCGCTGCCATGATGCTAATCTAACAGATCTGCTAGTAACCATGAGTCTTTCATGAAGGATCAGAGCTAAATCTTAACCTTCTCACCTGCTTCCATATTAGACTTAAGCTCAACTATTTGCAGCACGTGTTTTATGCTCGCTCTGTCTGACCCTCACTCACCGATCAACCCATGCCGCACCGCCCGGCACTGCACGGCACTGCACCTGCGCACAACAAGGGAGTGGCACTGCGCCTGCGTGGGAGGGCAAGGGATAGATAAAGAAAGGAGCACCTCTTTTCACTCCTCGCCTAACTCCATTTCTCATCAAACACGCAGGTTTACACTCTGTGTAAAGTTAAGTCACATGGGATTGGGGGCAAGGTATTGACTGGATTGAGAACTGGCTGGCAGATAGAAAGCAAAGAGTTGGAAATAATGGGTCTTTTTCTGAGTGGCAGTTAGTGACTAGTGGTGTACCACAGGGATCTGTGCTAGGACTCCAGTTATTCACAATATATATTAATGATCTGGAAGAGGGAACTAGATGTAATATCTCCAAGTTTGCAGACGACACAAAGCTGGGTGGGCGTGTGTGAGTCACAGAGTCATAGAGTTTTACAGCGCAGAAAGAGGCCCTTCGGCCCATCGTGTCTGCGCCGTCCATCAATCCCTGTCCAGTCTAATCCCATTTTCCAGCATTTGGTCCATAGCCTTGTATGCAATGGCATTTCAAGTGCTCATCCAAATGCTTCTTGAATGTTTTGAGGGTTCCTGCCTCTACCACGTTTTCAGGCAGTGAGTTCCAGACTCCAACCACCCTCTGGGTGAAAAAGTTCCTCCTCAAATCCCCTCTAAATCTCCTGCCCCTTACACTGAATCTATGCCCCCTTGTTACTGACCCCCCACTAAGGGGAAAAGTTCCTCTTTATCTACCCTATCTATGCCCCTCATCATTTTGTACACCTCAATCAGGTCCCCCCTCAGCATTCTTTGCTCCAAGGAAAACAACCCCAGCCTGTTTAGCCTTTCTTCATAGCTGAGGCGCTCCATCCCAGGTAACATCCTGGTGAATCTTCTCTGCACCCTCTCCAAAGCAATCACATCCTTCCTATAGTGAGGCGACCAGAACTGCACACAGTGCTCAAGCTGTGGCCTCACCAGCGTTTTGTACAGCTCCATCATTACCTCCCTGCTCTTATATTCTATGCCTCGGCTAATGAAGGCAAGTATCCGATATGCCTTTTTACCCACCTTATCTACCTGTTCCGCTGCCTTCAGGGATCTATGTACATGTACACCAAGGTCCCTCTGACCCTCTGTACTTCCTAGGGTCCTACCACTCATTGTGTATTCCCTTGCCTTATTTGTCATTCCAAAATTCATCACCTCGCACTTTTCAGGGTTAAATTCCATTTGCCACTTTTCCGCCCATCTGACCAACCCATTTATATCGTCCTGTAGCCTGAGGCTTTCCTCCTCGCAATTTACCACCCCACCAATTTTCGTGTCATCTGCGAACTTACTGATCATACCTTTTACATTCTCATCCAAATCATTTATGTAGATCACAAACAGCAAGGGACCCAGCACCGATCCCTGAGGTACCCCACTGGACACAGGCTTCCAGTCACAAAAGCAACCTTCGACCATCACCCTCTGCCTCCTGCCACTCAGCCAGTTTAGGATCCAACGCGCCAAGCACCCTGGATCCCATGGGCTCTTACCTTCTTGAACAGTCTCCTATGCGGGCCTTTGTCAAAATCTTTACTGAAGTCCATGTAAACCACATCCACAGCATTCCCCTCATCCACACACCTTGTCACCCCCTCGAAAAATTCAATCAGATTGGTCAGACATGATTTACCCTTGACAAAGCCATGCTGACTATCCCCAATTAATCCTTGCCTTTCCAAGTGGTGACTAATTTTGTCCCTCAGAATTTTTTCCAATAATTTCCCTACCACAGATGTTAGGCTCACTGGCCTGTAATTCCCTGATTTATCCCTGCTTCCCTTCTTGAATAATCGTACTATGTTAGCTGTTCTCCAGTCCTCTGGTACATCTCCTGTGGCCAGAGAGGTTCTGAAAATTTGTGTCAGAGCCCCTGCAATCTCCTCCTTTGCCTCACACAACAGCCTGGGATACATCTCGTCCGGGCCTGGGGATTTATCCACTTTTTGGCATGCTAAAACCGCTAGTACCTCCTCCCTCTCGATGCTAATATGTTCAAGTATGTCACAGTCCCCTTGCCCGATTTATATGTCTACATCGTCTTTCTCCATAGAGAACACAGATGCAAATAATTCATTTAAAACCCCGCCTACATCATCTGGCTCAACACACTGATTGCCACTTTGGTCCCTAATCGGCCCTACCCTTTCCCTGGTTATCCTCTTGACCTTAATATACTTATAAAACATCTTAGGATTTTCCTTTATTTTGCTCGCCAGTGTTATTTCATGGCCCTGCACTTTTTATACCCCTCTAGGGCTTCCTCCGTCTTTAGTCTTTTGTAATTGCCAAAAGCCCCCCTTTTTCTCCTAATGCATTTTTGTATATCCCTTGTCATCCAAGGTTCCCTTTGCTTGTTGGTCCCACCCTTGACCTTTACAGGAACATGTTGGTGTTGTACTCTCTCTATTTCCCTTCTGAAAGTCTCCCACTGTGTGCTGTCAGGAGAATGCCAAGAAACTCCAGGATGATTTGGCCAGGTTGGGTGATTGGGCAGAATCGTGGCAGATGCAATATAACGGCGATACTTGCGAGGTTATCCACTTTGGTGTCAAAAACAAGAAGGCAGATTATTTTCTGAATGGCTATAGATTGGGAGAAGGGGAAGTGCAACGAGACCTGGGTGTCCTTGTGCAAAAGTCGCTGAAGGTAAGCATGCATGTGCAGCAGGTGGGTAAGAAGACAAATGTTATGTTGGCATTCGTAGCGAGAGTGTTTGAGTACAGGAACAAGGATGTCTTGCTGCAGTTGTACAGGGCCTTGGTGAGACAACATCTTGAGTTCTGTGTACAGTTTTGGTCGCCTTATCTGAGGAAGGATGTTCTTGCCATGGAGGCAGTTCAGCGAAGATTCACCAGACTGATACCTGGGATGGCAGGAAGGACGTATGAGGAGAGATTGGGTCGATTGGGCTTATACTCACTGGAGTTTAGCAGAATGAGAGGGTATCTGATTGAAACTTATAACATTCTAACAGGACTAGACAGACTAGATGCAGGAAGCATGTTTCCGATGGTGGGGGAGTCCAGAACCAGGGGTCACAGTATAAGGATAAGGGGTAAGCCATTTAGGGCAGAGATGAGGAGGAAGTTCTTCACCCAGAGAGTGGTGAACCTGTGGAATTCTCTACCACAGAAGGCAGTAGAGGCCAATTCATTAAATATATTCAAGAAGGAGTTGGATATATTTCTTAATGTTAAAGGGATCAAGGGATATGGAGAGAAGGCAGGGACAGGGTACTGAATTTGGATGATCAGCCATGATCCCATTGAATGGTGGAGCAGGCTCAAGGGGCCGAATGGCCTACTCCTGCTCCTATCTTCTATGTTTCTATGTTTCTGTTCTAAGCTGCACTCCATGACAAACTGCATCAGTTGTGAATTACAATTCTGAACTGGACGCTGGATTTACTGAGTTATTTTCTATCAGCAAATCTATTTCTGAATTTCACGATGGCAGTTGAATTAAATGATTATTGTTTAAGTATAAACTGATAAAATGATATGTAAATCATATATTTTAATGATTATTAGTAAATTTATTTTGTGTTGTCAGAAAAGTTTCTTGTTGGTCCCATGATCCAGGTGTATAGATACATACAATTCCATAACAGTAACAGATTTAGATGGTTTAAGACAATCTGATTTTCAGCGGTCACAGGGTGAATCTCCAACAATATCACTATTTTATTGATGTACTTCTGTAGATGCGGCACTGCTTAATATTCTGTACAGCTGGAACTGACGGTGGATTCAGTGAACCCGCAGTGTCAGGTCTGGTGTTGTAAAAAATCCGTTATTGGAATCGCAGCTTCATGGTTAGAAACACTGGCTGAATGTTCAGGGTTAATGTTCTTCACTAAACTCCGAAAATGTGATGTTGGTTTAGATATTTCCGTCTTCAGTTATTGTCGGTGCGTGATTTCCTCTATTGCCAGGGTAACAATCTGTCAGATCTCAGTACAAGAGGCCTTGGCTCCAATTTATATCTGAAAGACCGTGAAACATTCAGTGTAAACTCTTGTCTATGTACTCGGCAGTCCAGGAGTAGGAACCTGTTGTTTCTGAGCAGTAGGTATGTAGATACATATAATTGGTCAGACTTCCTCTAGCAATGGTATGTAATGTTCTTTTTTAAATTTGATAACCTCTGTCACAATATATTTTTGAGTCGGGAATATTGTTCACATGTTATTCAGTTCTGGGCACCGCCCCTCAGGAAAGAGATTTTGGCCTTGGAGGGGATGTAGCGCCAATTCATCGGATGATACCTGAGCTAAAAGTGTTAAATTATGAGGACAGGTTGCAAAGACTAGGCTTGTATTCCCTTGAATATAGAAGATCAAGGGGTGATCTAATTGAGGTGTTTAAGATGATTAAAGGAGTTGACAGGATAGATCGAGAAAAACTATTTTTCCTCTGCTGGGGGAGTCCTGAATAATGAGGCTTAAACTTCAACTTAGAGCGAGGCTGTTCAGGGGGGATAGAATCATAGAAAAATTGTCATGGCACAGTAGGTGGCCATTTGGCCCGTCCAGCCAGTGCTGGCTCTCTCCAAGAGCACTTCAGCTCAATCCCCCGCCCTTTCTCCGTAGCCCTGCAATTTTTTCAGGTAATTCTCCAGTTCCATTTGGAGGGCAGAAAGCATTTCTTAATACAAAGGGTAGTAAAAATCTGGAAATCTCTCCCCCAAAGAGCTGTTCAGGCTGGGGGATAATTGAAAATATCAAAACTGAGATTAATAGATGTTTTCCTCTCGCCACGGATGGTGCCTGACCTGTTTAGTGTTTCCAGCATTTTCTGTTGTTATTTCAGATTTCAACATCCACAGTATTTTGCTATTGTATTAATAGATGTTTGCTGGTCATTAATGGTTACAGAACCAAGACAGGTCCATGTGGTTAAGACACAGATCAGCCATGGTCTAAATGAATGGTGGAACAGGCTGGAGGGGCTGAATGGCCGCCTCCTGTTGCTGTGTTCCGATGAAGACCTCCCAACGCTGGGGGAGCGATAGTGATACTCTCCTGCTGTGTTACCCTCCCACGCAGGCGCAGTGCCGCGCCATTGCCGTCCCGCACAGGCGCAGTGCTGCTCCCTTGCCGTCAGGTGCAGTGCCACTCCCTTGCCCTCCCGCACAGGTGCAGTGCTGCTCCATTGTCCCGCGTGTAATGATCAATAACATGTCATTCTATAGTGGACACTAGGTGGAGCCGTAGAGCTGTATATAGCTGTATGTATATAAGACTACAGTACCCAGCTGTATGTGTTTAAGACTACACTACCCACGATGCACTAGGCTGCCCACAAGGCAGTAGTCAAGATGGAAACCTCTAGAATGATGCTGTAGAAGTCCTCATGGACTGCAGTCCTCATATTACTAAATAAAGTGACTAGCTTAGAAGCTAGCTGTGTTCATAATAAGAATGTCTAGTTATTAATGAACATAATATGGTAACAGGAGTTGTGAAAATCTGCTAAACATTGTGAAACACGACATGGAGTCTTTGAAGCCACCAGGAGGTTTGAATCTCATGGGAAATGTTGACTACAATTGGCAGAGTTTTAAACAACAATTCGAACTCTACATTGCTGCCATCGGGTTCGGTACGAAGCCAGGCACAAGGAAGATAGCGTTGCTGCTCAAGTTTGCAGGCCCACAGGCGATGCAGGTATTTAATACATGTGTATTTAATCCAGAGGAGAACAGAGGAAAATTAGATGAAGTGCTAAACAAATTTGATACACATTGTTCTCCCAAAAAGAATGGAACCTATGAAAGTTCCTGTTCTGTTCGAGGACACAGGGGCAAAATGAAGCTTTTGATAGCTTTGTGACCGATCTAAAACTGAAAGCACAGACATGTAATTTCTCTGAGCTGAAAGCATCCATGATTCGTGATCAAATTGTGTTCGGTATTCATGATAAAAAGGTCAGGGAACGTCTGTTGAGAGAAACCGAAGTAACATTGGAAAATGCTGTGACAATATGCCAAGCCAGCGAGCTAGCTCAAAAGCATGCGAAGACTTTCAGTGAAATCAATAATGATGCGATTGCTGTCGGTGCTGTGTCCTACAAAGGGAAGAAACGTGGGCAGAACAGAAATGAAAAGCAATCGGAGGAAGGAATTTTTAATTGTAAACGCTGTGGTTACAAACACCAGTTAAAACAATGTCCAGCGTTTGGAAAAATGTGAACAAAATGTCATGGAAAGAATCACTTTGCCAAACAATGCTTTTCTAAAGTAAAAACAAAGAAAGGGCAATAAGTCCAAGTCAATGTGATTGAGGACACTGATTTAAGTGAGACATTTTTTGTACGAATGGTGTCATGTGACAATATCAAAAAGGATACAGAAAATGTGCAGCCCTCAGATATGGACAATGCTGAACATAAAATTAATGCAGTAAAAGAGGACAAATTGATGATCCCACTGCAGGTAAATGGAGCATTAGTTACATTGAAACTGGACACTGGGGCAAAAGCAAACTTAATCAGTATGGGTGACATTAAAAACATGAAGGAAAAGCCCAAAATACAGAAACAGTCAGTACTACTGAAGGACTATAATGGACAGAAAATAGATAGCTTAGGTGTATGCAGACTTAAAGTGACAGTCAAAGACAAAGTGCATCATCTCATGTTTTCTGTTGTGGCTGAATGACTTGATTCACTACTGGGTGACAAAGCTTGTGATGACTTAGAACTGGTCAAGAGAGTATACCGTATAAACTGTACAATAAGCAGACCAGATGACTCAGTGGATTCTGTAGTAAATAACTTCCAGGATGTGTTCAAAGGATTTGGAATTCTACCATTCACTTACAAGATCCAGCTAAAAGAGAATGCTCAGCCAGTGGTACATGCTCCACGAAGAGTTCCAGCACCCCTGCGTGACCGGCTCAAGAATGAACTGGACAGAATGACCACACTAGGAGTCATCAGGAAAGTTGAAGAGCCAACAGACTGGGTTAACTCCATGGTATGTGTAAAGAAAAAGAACAACGATCTAAGAATATGCATGGATCCAAAGGACTTAAATGCAAACATAAAACGTGAACACTACCAGATTCCCAAGCGAGAAGAAATCACCAGTGAAATGTCAGGTGCCAGATACTTTACAAAGTTCGATGCCTCACAAGGATTTTGGCAACTAAAACTGGATGAAGAGAGCACCAAATACTGTACCTTCAACACACCATTTGGCAGGTATTATTTCCTCAGAATGCCTTTCGGGATAATATCTGCTTCTGAAATCTTTCATAGAGTGATGGAACACATAATTGAAGGTCTGGAAGCAGTTCGGGTCTATGTTGATGATATCATCATCTGGGGCTCCACACTGAAAGAACACAATGAGAGGCTGACTAAAGTGCTACAGAGCATACACCGGAATGGACTGAAGCTCAACAAAGCGAAGTGTCAGTTTGGCGTCCAGGAAGTCACTTTCCTAGGAGATAATCTATCTGGTAAAGGAATAGAGCCAGATATGGAAAAAGTAAACGCCATACTCAAAATGCCCCGACCCACTGACAAAAAAGGAGTGCTACGCATCATGGGGATGATAAACTTCATTGGAAAGTTCATTCCTAACTTGTCAGCCAAGACAGCCTGTCTGCGAGACGTGCTACATAAAAGAAATGAGTTTGCATGGACGGAAAGGCATGAACAAGGTTGGATGAATCTCAAAACAGTGCTGACAACCACACCTGTACTCACCTTCTTTGACCCAACAAAGAGAATCAAAGTGTCAATGGATGCATCAAAAGATGGCCTAGGCGCGGTCTTGCTACAAGCAGAGGGTGAAGATTGGAAACCTGCTGCCTATGCCTCCAGGTCTATGACTGATACTGAGTGTTGATACGCCCAGATTGAAAAGGAATGTCTAGGCTTGGTAGTTGGACTAGAAAAGTTTCATGGCTACATATATGGACTTCCCACCTTCACAGTTGAGACAGACCATAGCCCACTGGTTGCCATCATAAAAAAAATCTGAATGAGGTGTCTCCAAGGATTCAACAACTCATGATGAAGCTGCAAAGATATGACTTTGAACTGATCTACACACCAGGCAAATATATAGTGTTAGCAGATGCACGATCCCGAGCACCCACATTGAGTCATGTGAGCTCTACTGAAGAAGACGTGGATGTTCATGTGAGTATGGTTACTGCTGCGCTGCCCATGTCCGACGCAAAATCAAAGCAAATAGCAGAAGAAACAGTAAATGATACAGTATTACAAACAGTAATAGAGAACATTCATCATGGTTGGCCAAAAGGTTCCTGTCCGAAATATTTTCACATAAGGTCAGAATTGAGTGTCGCAAGTGGACTATTACTAAAACAGAGCAGAATAGTCATTCCACAGGCTCTACATCAAGACATGCTCAAAAGGATTCATGAGAGACACCTCTGAATTGATAAATGCAAAAGGAGAGCAAGAGACACTGTTTATTGGCCTGGCATAAATCAGGACATTGAGAACATGATAGGCAAATGTGAGACATGTCAGAAACACCAAAACAAACAAACAAAGGAACCAAAGATAGTAGCTGACATACCAACAGCACCATGGCATAAGTTTGGTATGGACCTTTTTCATTTAAATGGTAAAGAATATCTATTAGTGATTGACTACTATTCTAACTATCCTGAGATGGCACTGCTCTCAAGCACCACAGCAAGCAGTGTCATAATGCATGTGAAATCCATCTTCGCCAGACATGGAATTCCCAGGATTGCCATTAGCGACAATGGTCCGCGCTTCAACTGTAAGAAGTGGCAACGGTTTGCAGCACAGTATGACTTTCAGCACATCACATCCAGTCCTCTGTATGCTCAGTCAAATGGTAAGGCAGAGAAAGTAGTTCAGGTTCTCAAGCAGCTATTGAAGAAAGCGACAGAAAGCAAGTCTGATCCTTATCTCGCCCTGCTGAGCTACCGAGCCTCACCTTTAGACTGTGGTTCTTCTCCTGGGGAACTACTAATGGGTCGCAAGTTGTGCACCACACTACCCTGCAGTGCAGAAGAAAAGCAAAGTAAGGAACTGAGACAGAGACATCAACTGTTAAAGCTGAAACAGAAATCATACTAAGACAAGTCATCCAAACCTCTAAAACCATTGACAAGGGATGGTGTTGTCAGGATTGAGGATCCAGATGCATGGAGCAGGAAAGCTACAGTTCTTGAGGAAGTACGACCAAGGTCATACACTGTTAGAACTGAGGAACGACTGACGACTGATTCTCAGGAGGAACCGCCGTTCCCTCCTGAAAACACAAGAAACTATCCAAGAGCAGATTGATGACAATGCCACAACTGCATCTTGTCAATCACCACCAGAACCATCTCATGAATACACATCAGACTTTCCCGTGTTGAGAAGATCCACACGTGAAGTAAAGAAGCCTGATAGGCTTAACCTTTGAATATAATGTAAAGCTATGAAAATGTGTTGACTGTTGTGAAAATGTTTATATGTTTATAGAGCACTAACAAAAGTGTTACTGATATCATCTTTATTGTTTTTCTTGAAAGTTGATTGATATTGATTTTGTTTAACCTCAAAGAAAGGGGGATGTAATGATCAATAACATGTCATTCTATAGTGGACACTAGGTGGAGCCGTAGAGCTGTATATAGCTGTATGTATATAAGACTACACTACCCAGCTGTATGTGTTTAAGACTACACTACCCACGATGCACTAGGCTACCCACAAGGCAGTAGTCAAGATGGAAACATCTAGAATGATGCTGTAGAAGTCCTCATGGGCTGAAGTCCTCATATTACTAAATAAAGTGACTAGATTAGAAGCTAGCTGTGTTCATAATAAGAATGTCTAGTTATTAATGATCACAATACCGCACAGGCGCAGTGCCACTCTCTTGCCATTCCGCGCAGGCGCAGTGCTGGGCAGTGCGGCATGGCGTGGGTTGGTCGGTGAGTGAGGCTCAGACACAGGCTGGTTGTCCGGGTTACAGGGCCTGCTCTGTGACTGAGGGAACTCGTCTCCATTCAGCACCCGGCCCGATAGTGGCTGCTCAGCCCCGAGTTTAGATCACAGCGAGGGAGGGAGCGGATTCACAGGGTCACCGTTCTGGGCAGTAACTCCGCACAGAAAATGGCGCATTTCCACCCAGAGCAGTGAGAATTGGGGAGTCTCAGGAGGGCGGAAATTTACTATGAGGAAAATTTCCAAACTAAACACACAGCCTCGCAACTGGGGATCTGAGGAAAGGCACAAAATCAAACAAATACTCGGCCTTCAAATTGGATTTTTAGTAAGCAGATTAAAAGCCTACATTACATTATTTCACGCTTTCAATATATATTGTTCTAATTTTCTGCTCTAACATAATTAGATCTCCTGGTGAATGACGGAGTGATTGAGGAAGGTCCACAGCTGGAAGGAAACAGGGATTTTAGACTGAGGAACGACAGTAGGTGAACCAGCGCAGGATTGTGAGCACCGACCGGAGAGAACCCTTCCGATTCACAGAGCTTCCAGAGATGGACTGGGGAGAAAGGTCAGAGAGAGTCCCATTGACTCAGATACACACTGGTCCTGGAGATGGACTGGGGAGAAAGGTCAGAGAGAGTCCCATTGACTCAGATACACACTGGTCCTGGAGATGGACTGGGGAGAAAGGTCAGAGAGAGTCCCAGTGACTCAGATACACACTGGTCCTGGAGATGGACTGGGGAGAAAGGTCAGAGAGAGTCCCATTGACTCAGATACACACTGGTCCTGGAGATAGACCAGGGAGAAAGGTCAGAGAGAGTCCCATTGACTCAGATACACACTGGTCCTGGAGATGGACTGGGGAGAAAGGTCAGAGAGAGTCCCATTGACTCAGATACACACTGGTCCTGGAGATAGACCAGGGAGAAAGGTCAGAGAGAGTCCCATTGACTCAGATACACATTGGTCCCGGAGATAGACCAGGGAGAAAGGTCAGAGAGAGTCCCATTGACTCAGATACACACTGGTCCTGGAGATGGACTGGGGAGAAAGGTCAGAGAGAGTCCCATTGACTCAGATACACACTGGTCCTGGAGATGGACTGGGGAGAAAGGTCAGAGAGAGTCCCAGTGACTCAGATACACACTGGTCCTGGAGATGGACTGGGGAGAAAGGTCAGAGAGAGTCCCATTGACTCAGATACACACTGGTCCCGGAGATAGACCAGGGAGAAAGGTCAGAGAGAGTCCCATTGACTCAGATACACACTGGTCCTGGAGATGGACTGGGGAGAAAGGTCAGAGAGAGTCCCATTGACTCAGATACACACTGGTCCTGGAGATGGACTGGGGAGAAAGGTCAGAGAGAGTCCCATTGACTCAGATATACACTGGTCCCGGAGATAGACCAGGGAGAAAGGTCAGAGAGAGTCCCATTGACTCAGATACACACTGGTCCTGGAGATGGACTGGGGAGAAAGGTCAGAGAGAGTCCCAGTGACTCAGATACACACTGGTCCTGGAGATGGACTGGGGAGAAAGGTCAGAGAGAGTCCCATTGACTCAGATACACACTGGTCCTGGAGATAGACCAGGGAGAAAGGTCAGAGAGAGTCCCATTGACTCAGATACACACTGGTCCTGGAGATGGACTGGGGAGAAAGGTCAGAGAGAGTCCCATTGACTCAGATACACACTGGTCCTGGAGATGGACTGGGGAGAAAGGTCAGAGAGAGTCCCATTGACTCAGATACACACTGGTCCTGGAGATAGACTGGGGAACAAGGTCAGAGAAAGTCCCATTGACTCAGATACACACTGGTCCTGGAGATGGACTGGGGAGCAAGGTCAGAGAGTCCCACTGACTCAGATACACACTGGTCCTGGAGATGGACTGGGGAGAAAGGTCAGAGAGAGTCCCATTGACTCAGATATACACTGGTCCTGGAGATGGACTGGGGAGAAAGGTCAGAGAGAGTCCCATTGACTCAGATACACACTGGTCCTGGAGATGGACTGGGGAGAAAGGTCAGAGAGAGTCCCATTGACTCAGATACACACTGGTCCTGGAGATGGACTGGGGAGAAAGGTCAGAGAGAGTCCCATTGACTCAGATACACACTGGTCCTGGAGATAGACTGGGGAGAAAGGTAAGAGAGAGTCCCATTGACTCAGATACACACTGGTCCTGGAGATGGACTGGGGAGAAAGGTCAGAGAGAGTCCCATTGACTCAGATACACACTGGTCCTGGAGATGGACTGGGGAGAAAGGTCAGAGAGAGTCCCATTGACTCAGATACACACTGGTCCTGGAGATGGACCGGGGAGAAAGGTCAGAGAGAGTCCCATTGACTCAGATACACACTGGTCCTGGAGATAGACTGGGGAGAAAGGTCAGAGAGAGTCCCATTGACTCAGATATACACTGGTCCTGGAGATAGACCAGGGAGAAAGGTAAGAGAGAGTCCCATTGACTCAGATACACACTGGTCCTGGAGATAGACTGGGGAGAAAGGTCAGAGAGAGTCCCATTGACTCAGATACTCACTGGTCCTGGAGATAGACTGGGGAGAAAGGTCAGAGAGAGTCCCAGTGACTCAGATACACACTGGTCCTGGAGATAGACTGGGGAGAAAGGTCAGAGAGAGTCCCAGTGACTCAGATATACACTGGTCCTGGAGATAGACGGGGGAGAAAGGTCAGAGAAAGTCCCATTGACTCAGATACACACTGGTCCTGGAGATAGACAGGGGAGAAAGGTCAGAGAAAGTCCCATTGACTCAAATACACACTGGTCCTGGAGATAGACTGGGGAGAAAGGTCAGAGAGAGTCCCATTGACTCAGATACACACTGGTCCTGGAGATAGACCAGGGAGAAAGGTCAGAGAGAGTCCCATTGACTCAAATACACACTGGTCCTGGAGATAGACTGGGGAGAAAGGTCAGAGAGAGTCCCATTGACTCAGATATACACTGGTCCTGGAGATAGACCAGGGAGAAAGGTCAGAGAGTCCCATTGACTCAGATACACACTGGTCCTGGAGATAGACCAGGGAGAAAGGTCAGAGAGAGTCCCATTGACTCAGAAACACACTGGTCCTGGAGAAAGACCAGGGAGAAAGGTCAGAGAAAGTCCCATTGACTCAGATATACACTGGTCCTGGAGATAGACCAGGGAGAAAGGTAAGAGAGAGTCCCATTGACTCAGATATACACTGGTCCTGGAGATAGACCAGGGAGAAAGGTCAGAGGAAGTCCCATTGACTCAGATATACACTGGTCCTGGAGATAGACCAGGGAGAAAGGTAAGAGAGAGTCCCATTGACTCAGATATACACTGGTCCTGGAGATAGACCAGGGAGAAAGGTCAGAGAGAGTCCCATTGACTCAGAAACACACTGGTCCTGGAGATAGACCAGGGAGAAAGGTCAGAGAAAGTCCCATTGACTCAGATATACACTGGTCCTGGAGATAGACCAGGGAGAAAGGTAAGAGAGAGTCCCATTGACTCAGATATACACTGGTCCTGGAGATAGACCAGGGAGAAAGGTCAGAGAAAGTCCCATTGACTCAGATACACACTGGTCCTTGAGATGGACCAGGGAGAAAGGTCAGAGAGAGTCCCATTGACTCAGAAACACACTGGTCCTGGAGATAGACTGGGGAGAAAGGTCAGAGAGAGTCCCATTGACTCAGATACACACTGGTCCTGGAGATAGACTGGAGAGAAAGGTCAGAGAGAGTCCCATTGACTCAGAAACACACTGGTCCTGGAGATAGACTGGGGAGAAAGGTCAGAGAGAGTCCCATTGACTCAGATATACACTGGTCCTGGAGATAGACCAGGGAGAAAGGTCAGAGAGAGTCCCATTGACTCAGAAACACACTGGTCCTGGAGATAGACTGGGGAGAAAGGTCAGAGAGAGTCCCATTGACTCAGATACACACTGGTCCTGGAGATAGACCAGGGAGAAAGGTCAGAGAGAGTCCCATTGACTCAGAAACACACTGGTCCTGGAGATAGACTGGGGAGAAAGGTCAGAGAGAGTCCCATTGACTCAGATATACACTGGTCCTGGAGATAGACCAGGGAGAAAGGTCAGAGAGTCCCATTGACTCAGATACACACTGGTCCTGGAGATGGACTGGGGAGAAAGGTCAGAGAGAGTCCCATTGACTCAGATACACACTGGTCCTGGAGATAGACCAGGGAGAAAGGTCAGAGAGTCCCATTGACTCAGATACTCACTGGTCCTGGAGATGGACTGGGGAGAAAGGTCAGAGAGAGTCCCATTGACTCAGATACACACTGGTCCTGGAGATAGACCAGGGAGCAAGGTCAGAGAGAGTCCCATTGACTCAGATACACACTGGTCCTGGAGATAGACCAGGGAGAAAGGTCAGAGAGAGTCCCATTGACTCAGATACACACTGGTCCTGGAGATGGACTGGGGAGAAAGGTCAGAGAGAGTCCCATTGACTCAGATATACACTGGTCCTGGAGATAGACCAGGGAGAAAGGTCAGAGAGAGTCCCATTGACTCAGATACACACTGGTCCTGGAGATAGACCAGGGAGAAAGGTCAGAGAGAGTCCCATTGACTCAGATACACACTGGTCCTGGAGATAGACCAGGGAGAAAGGTCAGAGAGAGTCCCATTGACTCAGATACACACTGGTCCTGGAGATGGACTGGGGAGAAAGGTCAGAGAGAGTCCCATTGACTCAGATACACACTGGTCCTGGAGATGGACTGGGGAGAAAGGTCAGAGAGAGTCCCATTGACTCAGATACACACTGGTCCTGGAGATGGACTGGGGAGCAAGGTAAGAGAAAGTCCCATTGACTCAGATATACACTGGTCCTGGAGATAGACCAGGGAGAAAGGTCAGAGAGAGTCCCATTGACTCAGATACACACTGGTCCTGGAGATGGACTGGGGAGAAAGGTCAGAGAGAGTCCCATTGACTCAGATACACACTGGTCCTGGAGTTAGACTGGGGAGAATGGGCAGAGAGAAAGTCCCAGTGAATCAGATACACACTGGTCCTGGAGATGGACTGGGGAGAAAGGTCAGAGAGAATCCCACTGACTCAGATACACACTGGTCCTGGAGATGGACCGGGGAGAAAGGTCAGAGACAGTCCCATTGACTCAGATACACACTGGTCCTGGAGATGGACTGGCGAGAATGGTCAGAGGGAGTTCCATTGACTCAGATACACACTGGTCCTGGGGATGGACTGGCGAGAATTGTCAGAGGGAGTCCCATTGACTCAGATACACACTGGTCCTGGAGATGGACTGTGGAGAAAGGTCAGAGACAGTCCCAGTGACTCAGATACACACTGGTCCTAGAGATGGAATGGGGAGAAAGTTCAGAGAGAGTCCCATTGACTCAGATACACACTGGTCCTGGGGACAGTACACACAGGTTACAAAGTGAGGCAGGAAATGGTGAGAATGAGACTGGGCAAGTCTGACCACCGAGCACAATTATCCAGCATGAGGCTGTGCAATGGGATGTGAAGTGAGATCCGTTTCTGTCTCTAAACACACAGTCACACTGAATCTTTTGCATGTTTTAAAGTAAAGTGGTTTTATCTAAGAAGTGACTCTGGGGCAGAGCCCAGCAGATGGACACGTGTCTGTTTGTTAGGTGGGGCAGAACTCACACCGACACCTTCAGATCTCAGTGTTAAAATAGCTCAGATCTGGTGACAAATCAAGGGCAAAGGTTGAACAGGGAATCTAATAAAAATCAATTCATTGATCACGATTCAGAGACAAACCTATAGCCTGTGACCAGCAGATATGGAGTATTGTCAGATACTGAATGCTGAACACAGCGTTATTACGTAAGAAGTAGGAGCAGGAGTAGGCAACACAGCCTCTAGAGCCTGTTCCACCGTTCAATACGATCATGGCTGATCATCGACCTCAACTCCACTTTCCCGCCCGATCTCCATATCCCTTGATTCCCCTAGAGTTCTAAAATCTATCTATCTCAGTCTTGAATGTACTCAATGACTCAGCATTTACAGCCCTCTGGGGCAGAGAATTCCAAAGAGTCACAACCCTCTGAGTGAAGAAATTCCTCCTCACCTCAGTCTTTAATGGCCGACCACTTATCCTGAGACTATGCCCCCTAGTTCTAGACACTCCAGCCAGGGGAAACAACCTCGCAGCATCTACCCTGTCAATCTCCTTCAGAATCTTATATGTTTCAATGAGATCACACCTCATTCTTCTAAACTCCATAGAGTATCGGCACATTCTACACAGTCTCTCCTCATAGGACAGCTCTCTCATCCCAGGAATCAATCTAGTGAACCTTCGTTGCACCGCCTCTAAGGCAAGTATATCCTTCCTTAGATAAGGAGACCAAAACTCTGCACAGTACTCCAGGTGTGGTCTCACCAAGGCCCTGTACAACTGTGGCAAGAATTCCTTACTCTTATACTCCAGGCCGCTTGCAATGAAGGCCAACATACCATTGCCTTCCTTATGCTTGCTCTACCTGCATGTTAGCTTTCTGTGTTTCTTGCATGTGAACACCCAAACCTCTCTGATCACCAGCATTTGAAAGTTTTTCACCATTTAAAAAGTATTGTGTTTTTCTATTCTTCCTCACATTTCCCTACATTATACTGCATCTGCCACCTGCCTACCCACTCAATTAGTCTCTCTATATCCCTTTGCAGGCTCTGTGTTCCCCTCGCAGCTTACTGTCCCACCTAGATTTGTATCGTCAGCAAACTTGGATACATTACACTCGATCCCTTCATCTAGGTCATTAATGTAGATTGTAAATAGCTGAGGCCCCAACACTGATCCTTGTGGCACCCCACTTGGTACAGCCTGCCAAACTGAAAAAGATCATTTATCCCTACACTCTGTTTTCTGTCCGTTAACAAATCCTTTATCCATGCTGCTTTATTACCCCCAACCCTAAGAGCCCTAACCTTTTATGTGGCACCTTATCGAATGCCTTTTGGAAATCCAAATATACTACATCCACTGTTTCCCCTTTATCTATCCTGCTAGTTACATCCTCAAAAAACTCTAATTTGTCAAACATGATTTCCCTTTCATAAAACCATGTTGACTCTGCCTAATCATGTTATGATTTTTAAGTGCCCTGATACAACTTCCTTAACAATGGATTCCAGCATTTTCCCGATGACTGGCCTGTAGTTTCCTGTTTTCTCTCTCCCTCCTTTCTTGAATAGCGGTGTTACATTTGCGACCTTCCAATCCGCTGGGACCATTCTAGAATCTAGGGAATTTTGGACGATCAAAACCAATGCATCCACTATCTCTTCAGCCACCTCTTTTAGAACCCTAGGATGTAGGCCGAGAGGTCCAGGGGATTTGTCGGTTTTCAGTCCTATTAGTTTCTCTAGTACTTTTTCTCTACTTATATTAATTACGTTAAGTTCCTCACCCTCATTAGACCCTTGGTTCCCTACCATTTTTGGTATGCTTTTTGTGTCTTCTACTGTGAAGACAGATACAAAGTTTGTATTTGTTTAACGTTTCTGCCATTTCCTTATTCCCCTTAATAATTTCTCCTGTCTCAGCCTCTAAGAGACCAATGTTTACTTTTACTACTCTCTTCCTTTTTACATACTTGTAGAGGCTCTTACAATCTGCTTTTATATTTCTTGCTAGTTTTCTCTCAATTTTTTTTTCCCCTCATCAATGTTTTGGTCAAGCTTTGCTGGTTTTTGAATCTCCCCCAATCCTCAGGCTTACTATTATTCTTTGCAACATTATAATCTTCTTCTTTCAATCTAATGCTATCCGTAACTTCTTCAGTTATGGTGAGGGTGCGGGGGTCTGGGCCAGTGCGTGTGGGGGGTGGAGGCCTGGGCCAGTGCGTGTGGGGGGTGTGGAGTGCAGGGGCAGAGGTGGCGGGTGGCTGGGCCACTGAGGTGGCAGGGGGCTGGGCCAGTGTTGGGGGGCTGTGGAGTGCTGGGTCGTAGGGGGCGGAGGCCTGGGCCAGTGTGGGGGGGTTGCGGAGTGCGGGGGCTACAGGGGGCTGGGACAGTGAGGTAGCGGGCACGTGCACCAATGAGGTGGCGGGGGCTGGGTCAGAGGGGGGGTTGGGTATCTGGGCCAGTGAGGTGGTGGTTATCTGGGCCAGAGGTGGCGGGTATCTGAAACCAGTGAGGTGGCGGGGGGTGGGCCAGTGGGTGTGGGGGGCGGAGGCCTGGACCAGCGTGGGAGAGTGCGGAGTGATGGGCCATAGGGCCGGGTATCTGGGCCAGTGAGGTGGCGGGGGGCTGAGTCAGTTTGGGGGAGGGGGCGCTGATCCTGTGGGGGTACGGATGAACAACATCACTTGAATTGTACAGGGTCGGTCAGAAGGAAAGTTCCATGTTGCTGAGCCTCACCAAGTAAAATATACATTGAATGAGGTGTTTGATAGAAACATAGAAGATAGGAGCAGGAGCAGGCCATTCGATGCCTCGAGCCTGCTCCGCCATTCAATGAGGTCATGGCTGATCATCCAAATTCAGTACCCTGTCCCTGCTTTCTCCCCATACCCCTTGATCCCTTTAGCCTTAAGAAATATATCTAACTCCTTCTTGAATATATTTAATGAATTGGCCCCAACTGCCTTGTGTGGCAGGGAATTCCACAAGTTCACCATTCTCTGCGTGAAGAAATTCCTCCTCATCTCAGTCCTAAATGGCTTACCCCTTATCCTTAGACTGTGACCCCCTGGTTCTGGACTCCACCACGATCGGAAACATCCTTCCTGCATCTAGTCTGTCTAGACCTGTTAGAATATTATACGTTTCAATGTGTCCTCCTTTGTGAAGACAGAACCAGAATTTCACAGAATCACAGAATCACAGAAACCCCACAGTGCAGATAGAGGCCATTTCGGCCCATCGAGCCTGCACCGACACATATCCCACCCGATCCCCGTAACCCCTACACCAACACATATCCCACCCTATCCCCGTAACCCCATGTATTTAATCCCCCTAACACTAAGGGTCAATTTATCATAGCCAATCAACCTAACCCACACATCTTTGGACTGTGGGAGGAAACCGGAGCACCCGGAGGAAACCCACGCAAACATGGGGAGAATGTGCAAACTCCAAACAGACAGTCACCCGAGGCCGGATTCGAACCCGGGTCCCTGGCGCTGTGAGGCAACAGTGCTAACCACTATGCCATTAAATTTGTATTTAATTGGTCTGCCATTTCTTTGTTCCCCATTATAACTGCATGAGGGAGAAAGGATTATAAGGTAATGCTGATGGGGTTAGATGAAGAGCGCTGGCAGCAGGCTCGTGTGGACCATAAAGTGGCACAGACCACGTTGGCTGAATAGCTTGTTTCTCTGCTGTTAATTCGATGTAAAACAGGAGGTGACGATGCTGCATTTTCTGAGACAGTTTGGTATAAAGAGAACACAAGAAACTTTGCTCTAATTCTGTAGCTGGAACAAGCAAACTCCTCCGGTGGAACTGGGAGATTCCAGTCGCCCAGCCAGAGCGCGTAGTATATTCTGTAAAAGTGAAATGAGTTTAACTACTTCTAAAATATTAAATCACAAATAAGGCTTGTGTATGTCACAGAAGAGGGTTTGATCAGAGACTGGTCCCGTTTGACACGTGGGTGAAGAGTCAGGCAGATGCATCTCCATCTCCAGCCTCCCTTTCCTCAATGCTTTGTCACCTCCCGAATTTCTGCCCATCTTTTTCACAGCCTCATATTTGAGTCTCTCCAATCGGGTTTCTGCTCCTGCCACAGCACTGAAATGGCAGTAACGAAAGTCCCAATCGATACATTCTGAAACTGTGACTGTGGTAAACCATCCCTCCTCATTCTTCTCGACCTCTGCCATATTTGACACGGTCGAGCGCAACATCCTCCAACGCCTCACCCCCGTTGTCCAGCTCAGTGGGACTGCAGTCACTTGGTTCCACTTTTGCCCATCCAGTCGTAGCCAGAGAATCTCCATCAATGGCTTCTCTTCCCGCTCCCGCACTATTCCCTCTGGAGTCCCCCATGGATCTATCCTCACCCCCTCCTATTTCTCATCTACGTGCTACCCCTTGGAGACAGCCGAAGACAAGTGGTCAGCTTTCACATGTACCCTGACGACACTCTGCTCCACATCTCCACTGGCTCTCTCGAACACTCCACTGACTCTGCTTTCTCACGCTGCTTGTCCAACATCCATCTGTGATGAGCTACACATTTCTCCAATTAAACATTGGGAAGACCAAAGACATGGTCTTTGGCCGCTGCCAGGAATTCTGTTCCCTCCCCATCCCAATCAGTGTCTCAGATTTAAACATACTGTTCGCACGTGACATCAAGAAATGGCTGACTGCATTGCACACAGCAATGGATATGGGCCCCGACAACATCCCAGCTATCATGCTGAAGACTTGTGCTCCAGAACTAGTCGCGCCTCTAGCCAAGCTGTTCCAGTAAAGCTACAACACTGGCATCTATCCGACAATGTGGAAAACTGCCCAGGTATGTCCTGTCCACAAAAAGCAGGACAAATCCAACCTGGCCAATTACCGCCCCATCAATCTACCCTCAATGATCAGCCAATTGATGGAAAGTGTCGTCGACAGTGCTACCAAGCGGCACTTACCAATAACCTGCTCAATGATGCCCAGTTTGGGTTCCACAAAAACCACTCGGCTTCCGACCTTGGTCCAAAGATGGACAAAGGAGCTGAATTCCAGACGTGAGGGGAAGTGAGAGTGACTGCCCTTGACATCAAGGCAGCATTTGACCAACTGTGGCATCAAGGAGGCCTCGTAAAACTGAAGTCAGTGGGAATCGGGGGAACACTCCACTGGCTTGAGTCATACCTAGCACAAAGGAAGATGGTTGTGGTGGTTGAAGGTCAATCATCAGAGCCCCAGGATACCGAGGCAGGAGTTCCTCAGGGCAATTTCCTAGGCCCAACCATCTTCAGCTGCTTCATCAACGTCCTTCCCTCCAACATAAGGTCAGAAATGGGGAAGTTCGCTGATGACTGCACAGTGTTCAGCGCCATTCACAATTCATCAGATAATGAAGTAGTCCATGCCCACATGCAACAAGACCCGGACGACGTTCAGGCTTGGGCTTATAAGTGACAGGTAATGTTCGCACCACAGAAGTGCCAGGCAATGACTATCTCCAACAAGTGAGAGTCTAACCGCCTCCCCTTGACATTCAAAGGCATTTTCATCACCGAATCCCCCACCATCAACATCCTGGGGCTTACCATTGACCAGAAACTTAACTGGACCAGCCACATAAATACTGTGACAAAAAGAGCAGGTCAGAGGCTGGGTATTCTGCGGCGTTTCGCACCTCCTGACTCCCCAAAGCCTTTCCACCATCTACAAGGCACAAGTAAGGACTGTGATGGAATATTCTCCACTTGCCTGGATTAGTGCAGCTCCAACAGCACTCAAGAAGCTCGACACCATCCAGGACAAAGCAGCACGTTTGATTGGCACCCCATCCACCACCTTAAACATTCACTCCCTCCACCACCAGCGTACCGTGGCTGCAGTGTGTACAATCTACAAGATGCACTGCAGCAACTCGCCAAGGCTTCTTCAGCAGCACCTCCCGAACCCGCGACCACTTCCACCTAGGAGAAGGGCAGCAGGTGCATGGGAACACCACCACCTCCAAGTTCCCCTCCAAGTCACACACCATCCTGACTTGGAAGTATATCACCGATCCTTCGTCGCTGGGTCAAAATCCTGGAACTCCCTAACAGCGCTGTGGGAGTACCTTCACCACACAGACTGCAGCAGTTGAAGAAGGTGGCTCACCACCACCTTCTCGAGGACCACTAGGGATGGTCAATAAATGCTGGCCTTGCCAGCGACGCCAGATGCCATTAGCAAATTAAAAAACATTTTTATGGGATGGACAATGGAGACAGGGAACATGGAAAAGGATGCCAGATGAGACTATATCGAATGCTGTTGGAAGGTGAGTCATGGACAAGGAAGGGTTACACACCATGGTCACAGTCACAGAGATTGTAGTTTTTGACTGTTCAGGGCAGATTAGATTTACATAGAAACTGCAGCAGAGAAACAGTCCATTCGGCTCAAGTGGTCTATGCTGTCTTTGTACTCCACGGGAGCCTCCTCCCACTCTAATTACATCTTGGCACCGTATCCACATATACATTCGAGAGCGTTAGACTCGCGACACCAACATTAAATAACATTCAGAACGCCGGAGAACCCGTCCTCCTGGAATGGATTGAGTGAGTTTGTCGCACTCCCCTCACTTCAGAAAAATTAGCTCATTCACGTTGGAGCTCAAAAGGATAAATCAGAGAATTTTCTAAATGGTTATAAGTTAGGAACTGTGGATGAGCAGAGAGACCTAGGGGTCCAAGTACAGGAATCACTAGAAGCTAGTTGATAGGTACCAAAAATAAGTAAAAGTCGAATGAAACGTTGGGCTTTATCTCGAGGGCTGGAATACAAATGGGTAGAAGTCCTGTTCCAGCTGTACAGAGCTCTGGTTAGACCCATTTAGAGAACCGCACCTCGGCAACAATATCTTGGCTTTGGAGGTGGTGCAGTTCAGATTCACCAGAACGATACCGGGGCTAAAAGCTTTAAATTATGAGGATAGATTGCACAGATGAAGCTTTTATTCCATTGATTATATAAGATTAAGGGGTGATCTAATTGAGGTGTTTAAGATGATCAAACGAATGGCTAGGACAGAAAGAGTTAACTATGTCCTTCGGTGGACCAGTCCAGAAAAAGTGGGCATAACCTTAAACTCAGAGCGAGGCCGTTCAGGGGTGATGTTAGAAAGCATTTCTTCAGACACAGTTTAGTGGAAATCTGGAACACTCGCTCTCAAAAAGCTGTTGAGTCTCGGTCAATTGAAATTGGCAAAACTGTGATTGATAGATTTGTGTTAGGCAATGGTATTTAGGGTTATGGAACCAAGGTGGGGAGATGGAGTTAAGATACAGCTCAGCCATGATCGAATTGAATGGAGGAACAAGCTGGAACGAATGAGTGGCCTACTCCTGTTCCTATGTTCCTGTGCCACAATTTACAAAGCCAATGCTCCCATATACTTTTCTAAAAGCTTTATCGTGCTGTCCTGCCACTGTCAAAGATATTTCTATCTATCCCCCCAAGTTTTACTGTTCCTGCAACCCCTTTAAATTTTACCAGTTGGTTTAAATTGCATCTCCTCATTCCTCCTTCCAAAATGCAGCATTTCACACTTCTCTGCATTAAATTTCACCTGCCATGTGTCTGCCCATTTCACCAGTGTCTCTATTTCCTCCTCAACTCTTCTGCTATCCCCCTCATGGTTTACGACTTTTCCGAGATTCGTGTCACCGACAAACTTTTAACTTATGCCCTGTATACCTAAGTCCATGTCACTGAAATATATCAAAAAGAGCAGTGGTCCTAATACCGACCCCTGGGGACACTGTAAACTTCCCTCCAGTGTGAACAATATCGGTTCACAACTTCTGTCTGTTTTCTGTCCCTTCACCAATTTAGTATCCACGCTGCCACTGCTCCTTTAATATCATTGGCTCCAATTTTGTTAACAAGTCTATTACGAGGTACTTTATCAAACGCCTTCTGAAAGTTCATATACAGAACATCAACTGCACCGCCTTCATCAACCCTCTCCTATTTCATCCATTAGCTCATTCAAGTCAGCCAGGTTAGATTTGCCTTTAAAAAAAAATCAATTTTGGCTGTTGCTAATTAACCCATGTTCTTCCAAGTGACAGTTAATTTTGTTTCGGAAATGTTGTCCCGAAGAGTTTCCTCAAAACCGATGTTAAGCTGAGTCGCCTGTAGTTATTTGGTTCATCACTCTTTTTTTGAAAAGGGAAGTAATGTTTGCAGCCCTCCCGTCCGCTGGCACCTTTCCCATATCCAAGGATTGGAAAATTGTGGCAGAGCGGGTGACATTTCAACTTTGAGCCCTGTCGACCATTTGAGTACATCGTTCTAATCTATTTATATCCTGTCCAATTTCTCTACCACCTCCTCCTTTATTGTACGATTGGCCGCATCCTCTCCTTTAGTGAATACGGATGCAAAGTGTTAATTTATACCTCAGCCATGTCCTCTGCTTCCACAAGATGATTGCCTTTTTGGTCCTTAATCAGCCCCACCTTTGCTTGGACTACGCTTTCACTATTTATATTGTTTATAAAAGGCGTTTGTGTTCCATATTATGTTACCACTAATCATTTCTCATACATTCTCCTTGCCCCTCTGTTGCTTTTGTGTGTTTATTCCACTAGTGGCAGCGTTAGTGAAACAGCAATGTAATGAATTTTACAAAGTCACAAAGTCTGAAACTGGTACTGAATTAACTGAATCACTTTTACATTTCCACAGTGGGGAAATGAAAGGCCACTGATTGATTGTTTCAATGGACACACGTGCACGGGCAAACACACAAATGGGGAATTATGATTGTAAAACAGCAGTCACATCCACCAGTTGTATATTCATGGTGTTTTCTGAGATCCCAGAGCTACCAGCTGCTGTACTGATGGGGGAGGAGGCCTTGATATCATGTTTAACAAGGCAACATTCTCCTCATTTTAATATTTCCGTCTAACCCTCCCATTTATATTATATTTGTTACAGAGCAACAGAGCCTGGGAACGCCTGTCACCACCATGGCTGAAGGTCCAGACAGGGGAGAAGAACCAACATCTTCAAGAAGAATGAGAATTGAAATAGGTAGATTCACAAAATACTTTAAAATACAATTTCTGTCCTGACAAAAGGTCCAGATCTATTGCCTGAACCTGAAGCTCTCACAGGTCGAGGGAACAGGACAGGGGCTGAGTACAAAGAGGGAAGTGAGTGACCATCTAGAGGGACACCGCAGTCACAGGTGGAGGAAGCCCCTGAGTACTGGAACTGTCCAAAAGATACCTGGTATTGGAGAATGTAAGGTGGAGAGAGACAGTGACTCAGAGGATCACAGTCACAGGTGGAGGAAGCCCCTGAGTACTGGAACTGTCCAAAAGATACCTGGTATTGGAGACTGTAAGGTGGAGAGAGACAGTGACTCAGAGGATCACAGTCACAGTGGAGGAAGCCCCTGAGTACTGGAACTGTCCAATAGATACCTGGTATTGGGGATTGTAAGGTAACGAGAGAGAGTGACTCAGAGGATCGTCTTCCTGAGTATCAGCGGCACCAGAGAGCAGGAGGACACGCAGTGGGGCGGGGGTGAGAGGCAGGTGGGGCCCAGGGATAGGAGAGCGATACTGGTGAGAAATTCTATCGTCGGCGGAATAGACAGACTTTTCTGCAGCCCTGAGCAGGTCAGGTATGATTAGTTACCTCCCTGCTGCCAGAGGGAAGAACATCCTGAAACATATGTGACTGTCTCAGGGAAGCAAAGGGGAGCAGAAAATAGCCATGGTCAGAACCAATAACACGGACAGAAATACGTTTATAGAGGGACTATTGAGACTGAGGCATTAAACTGAGAAACAAGGCGTCAAGCTGTTAAACTCCGGATTGTTTTGCATTGGGCTGCTGAAGGAGTGCAGAAACATTCACAGAAAATAGGAGCAGGAGTAGGCCATTCGGCACCTCGAGCCTGCTCCGCCATTCAATGCGATCATGGCTGAGCATCCAAATTTAGTACCCGGTCCCTGCTTTCTTCCCATACCCCTTGATCCCTTTTGCCTGAAGAAATATATCCAACGCCTTCTTGAATATATTTAATGAACTGGCCTCCACGCCTTCTGTGGTAGTGAGCTCCACAGGTTCACCACTCTCTGCGTGAACAAATTCCTCCTCATTTCTGTCCTAAATGGCCTACCCCTTATCCTTAGACCGTGACCCCTGTTTCTGGACTCCCTGACCATCGGGAACATTCTTCCTGCATCTAGTCTGTCCAGTCGTGTCAGAATTTTAAAAGATTCAATGGGATCCCCTCTCATTCTTCTGAACTCCAGCGAGTACAAGCCCAATCGACCCAATCTCTCCTCATACGTCATTCCTGCCATCCCAGGTATCAGCCTGGTGAATCTTCGCTGAACTCCTTCCATGGCAAGAACATCCTTCCTCAGATAAGGTGACCAAAACTGCACACAATACTCAATTCCTGGGACTTTGGAACCGGTTCTGGGGGAGTTGGGACCAGTTCAAACCGGACGGTTTGCACCTGAGCAGGGCTGGGACCGATGTCCTAGGGGGAGTGTTTGCTAGTGCTCTGGGGGAGGGTTTAAACTAAAATGGCAGGTGTTTGGGAACCTGAGCAGCGGGACAGAGGAAAGGGAAACAAGGATAAAAGCAAAAGATATGAAGGAGAAAAACAAAAGTGGCAGTCAGAGAAATCAATGGTTTAAATCAAACATGGCCACAGTAAATAATAATTCTAAAATGTCTAAAAGCGTTAAAAAAAATAACCCTGAAGGCTTTGGCCAAGAAATTGGTTATAGCCACCAGTGGGGTGCTGGAGAAGGCACAGGACTAATTTTTAGCGCCATCTACCGCGATATTGGGTTGTAGCCTGCCTAAAGTGATCATGGCACTAATTCTGGCATTGCACGGTCGAATAAAGGTGCTAACATGGTGGCGCTACCGAATATCGGGGCGGCTGGGTGCAGTGCAGGTGCTGTCATTCATCGATGATCACGAGAGAGTCAGTAGCCGGCCAGCTCTTAAAGGGGAACATTTACAGGCACCGACAGAGATGTCCTGCACCGTATGCGTGGCAGAAGATCATCCTGAAGCAGTTGGAACAGCTCAGTCAGTACTTCCTAATGTAATAGGAGCCTGCTGACAAACTGCTCCTCCGACATGTTGTTGTAGTGGAAGTGGTCTCTGAAAACCTTCGCTGCGTAAGGTCTGGTGTGTCGATGTCTGTTGGACCTCCTCCATCTGCCCACTCCTGGGCCCCTCTCCATCCGTCTCTGTGCCCTCTCAAAATGATCCAGCAGAATAAGGTTCCCTTCCAAAGCAGCCCCCATCATACCAGTGAATAAGGGACCTAAATGTCTTATCAGCAGCTAGGTGCTGCTCAAAGGGCCAAAGATCCTCTGGCGCCGCTGGGGCAAAGGCTGTAAGGATCTCCAAATGCAGAAGCGCCACAAGATGTAAGCACCCAACAGGTAGTGCTCACAGAAGGGCTGACCTTCTCACAGCAGTGGTGTCCCCTTTAAATAGCGCCACTGGACGGCGAGAGTGCCTTGGTAATGTTCCCTTGAGCTGTCACTAATAGCGCCAGGCGCAAACAGTTCTGGAACTACCCAATTTTTGGCAGGGGGCGTTAAAGAGGCGTTGCACCTTGAAATGACATCATGACCAGTGTGCGCCTTACCCATCACCAATATGGGACATGGTGCTAAACTCCCTGCGACCCACCTGAAATTGCTTATAGCCCCTTTTAACGCTTATTTTCGGCGCTAATCGGTGGCGCTATCAACTGAATTTCTAGGCCTTTGTGTCTTAATGCGAGGAGCATTCGAAATAAGGTGGATGAATTAGCTGCGCAAAAAGAGGTAAACTAATATGATTTGATTGGGATAGCGGAAACATGGCTCCAGGGTGGCCAAGGCTGGGAACTCAACATCCAGGGGTATTCGATATTCAGGAATTATAGGCAAAGAGGAAAGGGAGGTGGGGTAGCATTGCTGGTTAAAGAAGGGATTAACACAATTGTAAGGAAGGATATTAGCTCTGATGATGTGGAATCTGTATGGGTAGAACTGAGAAATACCAAGGGGCAGAAAACGTTAGTGGGAGTGGTATATAGACCTCCAAACAGTAATGCGGAGGTTGGGGATGGCATTAAAAGGGAAATTAGAGAAGTGTGCAATAAGGGCACAGCAGTCATCATGGGTGACTTTAATCTACATATAGATTGGGCTAACCAAATTAGTAACAATACTGTGGAGGATGAATTCCTGGAGCATTTACGGGATGGTTTCCTGGGCCAATATGTCGAGGAACCAACTAGACATCAGGCCATCTTAGACTGGGAATTATGTAACGAGAAAGGACTAATTAGCAATCTTGTTGTACGAGGCCCCTTGGGTCGGAGCAATCATAATATGATCGAATTCTTCATTAAGATGGAGAATGAAGTAGTTGACTCAGAGACTAGGGTCCTGAATTTAAATAAAGGAAACTACGATGGTCTGAGGCGCGAGTTGGGTAGGATTGATTGGGGAATTTCACTCAAATGGTTGACGGTGGATAGGCAATGGCAAACATTCAAAGACCGCATGGATGAACTACAGAATTTGCTCATCCCAATTTGGCATAAAAATAAAACAAAAAAGGTGATTTAACCATGGCTAACAAGGGAAATTAGGGATAGCATAAGATCTAAGGAGAGGACATATAAATTGGCCAGAAGGCGCAGTAAACCTGAGGATTGGGAGCAGTTTAGGATTCAACAAAGGAGGACAAAGGGATTAATTAAGAAAGGGAAAATAGAATATGAGAGTAAGCTTGCAGAGAACATAAAAACTGACTGTAAAAGCTTTTATAGATATGTGAAGCGAAAAAGATTGATGAAGTCAAGCGTAGGTCCCTGGCAGTCAGAACCAGGGGAATATATAAAGGGGAACAAAGAAATGGCAAACAAATTAAATACATATTTTGGTTTTGTCTTCACAAAGGAGGACACAAATAACCTACCAGAGATGTCGGGGAACATAGGGTCTGATGAAAGGGAGGAACTGAATAAAATCAGTATTTGTAGGGAAATTGTGTTAGGGAAATTGATGGGATTGAAGGCCGATAAATCCCCAGGGCCTGATAATCTACATCCTAGGGTGCTTTAGGAAGTGGCCCTAGAAATAGTAGATGCATTACTGGTCATCTTCCAACATTCAATGGAATCTGGAACAGTACCCATGGATTGGAGGGCAGCTAATGTTACCCCACTATTCAGAATAGGTGGTAGAGAGAAAATGGTGAATTACAGACTGGTAAGCCTGACATCGATAGTGGGGAAAATGCAAGAGTCCATTATAAAAGGTGTAATAGCAAAGCACTTCGAAAACAGTGACAGGATCGGACAAAGTCAACATGGATTTACGAAAGGCAAATCGTGCTTGACTAATCTGGAATTTTTTGAGGATGTAACTGGTAAAATAGATCAGGGAGAACCAGTGGATGTGGTGTATTTGGACTTTCGGAAGGCTTTCGATAAGTTCCCGCATAACAGATTGGCATGTAAAGTTAAGGCACATGGGATTGGGGGCAAGGTATTGACTTGGATAGAAAACTGGTTGGCAGACAGAAAGCAAAGAGTTGGAATAAATGGGTCTTATTCCAAGTGTCAGGCAGTGACTAGTGGGGTACCGCAGGGATCGGTCCTTGTACCCCAGCTATTCAAAATATATATTAATGATCTGGACAAGGGAACCAGATGTAATATCTCCAAATTTGCAGACGACACAAAGCTGGGTGGGCGTGTGTGCTGTGAGAAGGATGCCGAGAAATTACAGGATGATTTGGACAGGTTGGTTGATTGGGCAGAATCATTGCAGGTGCAGTATAATGTGGATAAATGCGAGGTTATCCACTTTGGTGGCAAAAACAGGAAGACAGATTATTATTTGAATGGCACTAGATTGGCAGAAGGGGAAGTGCAACGAGACCTGGGTGTCCTTGTGCACCAGTCGCTGAAGGTAAGCATGCAGGTGCAGCAGGCGGTTAAGAGGGCAAATGGTATTTTGGCCTTCGTAGCGAGAGGGTTTGAGTACAGGAACAATGATGTCTTGCGGCAGTTGTACAGGGCCTTGGTGAGACCACATCTTGATTATTGTGTGCAGTTTTGGTCGCCTTATCTGAGGAAGGATGTTCTTGCCATGGAAGGAGTTCAGCGAAGATTCACCAGACTGATACCTGGGATGGCAGGAATGACGTATGAGGAGAGATTGGGTCGATTGGGCTTGTATTCGCTGGAGTTTTGAAGAATGAGAGCAGATCTCATTGAAACTTATAAAATTCTAACAGGACTGGATAGACTAGATGCAGGAAGGATGTTCCCGATGTTCGGGGAGTCCAGAACCAGGGGTCACAGTCTAAGGATAAGGGGTAGCCCATTTAGGACAGAAATGAGGAGGAATTTCTTCACCCAGAGAGTGGTGAACCTGTGGAATTCTCTACCTCAGAAGGCAGAACAGGCCAATACATTAAATATATTCAAGAAGGAGTTGGATATATTTCTTAAGGCTAAAAGGATCAAGGCATATGGGGAGAAAGCAGGGATCAGGTAGTGAATTTGGATGAACAGCCATGATCTCATTAAAAGGCGGAGCAGGCTCGAGGGGCCGCATGGCCTACTCCAGCTCCTATCTTCTATGTTTCTATATCTATGTTTCTATGAAGGTATATTAGTAAACATTTACTGATACAGGGGATGATCGGGTTGGCTGGATCCGATAAGCTGTCGATAAGTCGTGTTTGACAAATTTGCACACAGAATTGACTTTATAGATTGAGGAATTTAGCACATGCGATGCATGTGGGTTTTCAGAATCTGTTTGTTAATGTGGTTCTTTGTGTTCACAGATCCAAACTCGACAATCAATAAGTTCTTGACAAAATACAACGATTACCAGCTGTTCCAGTTGACGAAATTCTACCGGAACAGACTGGAACAGGCGATTGAAGATGGTGTGGAGGGACTCGGTCTCTGGTTAACAGGCGAGGAACATTTCAGTGGAGAAGAGTATCACGTGGCATAGTGGTTAGCACTGTTGCCTCACAGCGCCAGGGACCCGGGTTCGAATCCGGCCTCGGGTGACTGTCTGTGTGGAGTTTGCACATTCTCCCCGTGTTTGCGTGGGTTTCCTCCGGGTGCTCCGGTTTCCTCCCACAGTCCAAAGACGTGCGGGTTAGGTTGATTGGCTATGATAAATTGACCCTTAGTATTAGGGGGATTAAATACGTGGGGTTATGGGGATAGGGTGGGATATGTGTTGGTGTAGGGGTTACGGGGATCAGGTGGGATATGTGTCGGTGCAGGCTCGATGGGCCGAAATGGCCTCTATCTGCACTGTGGGGTTTCTGTGATTTCTGTGATTTCTGTGAGTGGGAGGGACACGGAATGAGTTTAGTTTATTCTAACATCACAGAACTGAAAATATCCTAACATAGGAACTCGATTGAAAAAAGATCATGGTCTATGTAATTCCCCATCCTAACATGCTGATAATCGACTGCTACAATGATAATGGAGTTGTTGACTAATCGATCTATATCAATTAATCTACAACAGACCCAGACATGAGGTGAGGAAACCCCAGAGGTGGAGCACTTTGGGAACCAGAGTCCAAAAGTCACCTGTTCCCCTCACGCATTCTATACTTACCACGTCATATTTCAAATTACTCATATACTGCATCCCAAAATGTGATTTTCTGAAGTAAATCTATCTAATTTGCTGTTTAATGATTCAATATTAACGCTTCCACCGTCTCCCTAGGGAGCCTGTTCCCCAGATTGACCACTCGCTCACTGAAATCGTTTTCCACAGACTAGTTTTGGAATTACCCTCCTTCATATACTGGACAAAGTGAATCAGCGATCATATCACCTCTCAACCTTTTCTCTTCCAGTGAGAACATGCTCAATTTAGACAATAGCTCCTCCTAATCCAACCCCTCCATTCCCTCAGTCACTCTAGTTGATCACTTCAATAGCTGTGATAACCTTTTTGTACTGAGGCAATCAGAACTGTACACAATATTCTCAGTGCGGTCACACCAATGATTAATAAAGTAGTGGGATTATCTCACTACATCTGCTCAATATTGATCTGTGAGCACATCCAAAATCTGATTTTCTTTCCTCACTGCCACTGAGAATTGTTCCAATATCAAATATTGGAATCTGAGAATGTTACAGAATGGAATTGGCAAAATATCAAATAGATGGATAAAACTGCAATTATTGTGAAACTGAAACAATGATACGAAGAGGTGAAAATACCCAGCGGATCCATCAGTATCTGGACAAAGAACAGGGGAACGGGTCGGGTATAACACTGGTGTGGACTGAAAACAAAGGGAAATGGTTTTAGTGGGACTGGGAAAGGAGAGACCAGAGGCAACAGACAGGAGTTAGAGGGAAGGCAATGTGCTGAGTGACCAGGAAACTACTTCATAGTAAATCGGGGAAAGGTTAGATGACACGAAAAAATCCCTCTGGGTTAAAGAAAAGACGTTAAAAACAGGAGAGTTCACTCATACGGTGAAATATTGAGACACAAAGAAAGGAAACAAGCCAACAAAAGCACTGAGGATGGAAAAACCGGACAGTCCCCATTCAGTACAGTGCAATTGTTAGTTTTCTCCATCGAGTCACCGAGGTTAATCCCAACCCCCTGCTCAATACACATTACTGTTAATATCCCACCTAGTCTAATCCAACCTCCTGCTCACTACCCATTACAGTTAATATCCCACCTCGACTAATCCAACCTCCTGCTCACTGCCCATTACTGTTAATATCCCACCTAGTCTAATCCCAACCACCTGCTCACTGTCCATTCCCGTTAATATCCCACCTAGTCTAATCCCAACCTCCTGCTCACTGCCCATTACCGTTAATATCCCACCTAGTCTAATCCCAACCTCCTGTTCACTACCCATTACTGTTAATATCCCACCTAGTCTAATCCCTACCTCCTGCTCACTGCTCATTATGTTTAATATCCCACCAGTCTAATCCCAACCTCCTGCTCACTACCCATTACCGTTAATATCCCATCTAGTCTAATCCCAACCTTCTGCTCACTCCCTGAACTCTAACCGTCCTTTTTCAGAATCACAGAATCACAGAAACCCCACAGTGCAGATAGAGGCCATTTCGGCCCATCGAGCCTGCACCGACACATATCCCACCCGATCCCCGTAACCCCTACACCAACACATATCCCACCCTATCCCTGTAACCCCACGTATTTAATCCCCCAACACTAAGGGTCAATTTATCATAGCCAATCAACCTAACCCGCACATCTTTGGACTGTGGGAGGAAACCGGAGCACCCGGAGAAAACCCACGCAAACACGGGGAGAATGTGCAAACTCCACACAGACAGTCGCCCGAGGCCGGATTCGAACCCGGGTCTCTGGCGCTGTGAGGCAACAGTCAACAATCAAAGAAATTGATTGACTTGGTTCCTCAACAGTTTGTGGGAATAAATTATACATCTAACCGCCATGTACAGAAATGAATGTATCCACCCTCACCCTTAATACTTCGAATAAGCCTTCTGACCAAACAGTGGAGAAAATCTGTAAACATTTCTTTCATCATAAGCTTTGAGAAACTGAAGACTTCCATCAACTCCTCACCTAATCTGCTCAACTCGCAAAGCATAATTCCTAAATTCTCAAATCCCCTCTAACAGGAATTCCACATCCCAGTAAACCCGCTGAGCAGTTCCTCAAGGAATTTTATTTCCTTTCTATAATTGAGTTTCCAAAACTATATTCATCTGGGTAAATGACCTGCCCCAGCGCTCTTGGTGTGGAACGTCACTCCCTATTTCCTCCATTTAGGAAGACTGATGCCATCGTCTGCTAACCCACCACAAATTCTGTCTCCTCATTGCTTGAGTCCATCTCCCTCCCTGGCCACTGCCGGAGACTAGCCAGGCTGTTCGCAAATTCCACGTCCAACCTTGAGCTGAACTCCCTGCACCATATACTCGCCATCACAAAGATCGCCTACTTCTGTCCCCGTAACATTGCCCGCCCCTGCCTCGGCCCATCTCTTATCCCGACTGTCCCGATGCTCCCCTGGCCAGCCTCCATCCTTGCACCCTCTCTAATCTTCAGTAACTCCCAAATTCTGCAACCTGCCCAGGAGTCATTCAGATATCACTCGTGTGCTCCATCACCTTTCATGGCACCCGCTCCTCGAATGCCTTAATTTAAAATTCCCATGCTGCTCTTGAAACAAATTAAGGACCTCGACCCTTCCTAACTCTGTAACCCACTCCAGCCCTACAACCTCCTATGCCACTGGAATTCTCCATTGAATCTGGCCTCTTGTGCACCCAGTCCTTCACACCACCACTGGTGGCTGCGCGTTCAGTTGTCTTGGGCCCCACGCTCAGGAAATCACTCCATCAACCCCTCGGCCTCTCCACCTCCCTCTTCTCCTTAATCCTTATCTTTCCTCCAGCTTCTGAGCACCTCTGCTAACTTATCCTGCTTTGTCTCGGGTTCATTGTCTGATTCCACCTCTCTGAAACACCCTGGGACTAGTTTCTACTTTAAAAGCCCCATATAAATGTAAGTTGGTGATTGAAGTGCTGACTATCCATTGGTGGACACGTGATCCTGGTTACTGAGGTTTCATACCGGTAGCGATTGTGCAAAAAATTGAGTGCCTGTCATTTCAATTGCCGAAGAAGCATGCGATTGGAGTGATTGGATTTGTCATCATTATTATTCTTATTTTTGATTCTGCTGACCAATATGCCAGCGCATTTCACACTTCATCTAGAGCCATCCTCTGTCTCCTTACCTGTCCTATTACCATCTCGTCTCACCTTGAATATCTCTTAATGTCTCTCCACCTCTCAGACCTTCCCTTTCATCCCTTCCACCATTTCCCAGCCCCCAAACTCGCTGTTCAATCTGTCTCATTTCCTGCTTTTTTCTCAGTTCTGAGGAAGGGTTTCGACCTGAAACATTAACTCTTGTTTCTCTCTGCACGAATGTTGTCTGGCCTGCTAAGTTTTTCCAGGGTTTTCTGTTGTTATTTCGAATAAATCAACAGTGGTTGTGTCGATTATTCGATGTAATTCCTCAGGTAGTTTTCTAGCAGCTTCCCTGACTTCAGAATCGTCCCTTCCCTGCCACTCGAATTCCGATTCGCTGTTGGTTCAGTTCTTGGTAAATAACAAAGTGTGACAGCAGGAAGTAAGAGTGAGAAACGAGTGCATCATATTGTTAATCAGGAAGCTGATGTCATGTTGGTCACTGAAGCACAGAGAATACTAATCCCATTGAAACTATTGCCGATTCTCAGTGACTGCTCACTCTCCGAGAACAATATTCCTGATTTCTATTTTCCTTTTATCTCATTTATTTCCCGTTAATGAGTGAATCAAGATGTTCACAGAATATTCAGCCCATGTTCAGAATGGATCAGTACCCGTCCCAGTGATTGCTTTCTGTGCTCAAAACAATTGGGAGATCATATCACTGAGCAGATCCTTTCCTTCTCATTATCAGTGTTTGTCATTCACTCCACTCCTCAATATATTCATTATTATTCTTTACAGATAGTCACTGAGCTCACGGAGAAGGGAAACCGGGCGGACAGTTCCAAACTTCTCCTAACTCTGGTGATGGAGAAATGCTCTGGGGCCCGAAGGGTGATGTGGGAATCCTTGGTGAAAATGCGCCACAGGTTACCAAAGCTGAACAAAATACTGAAAGAGATACAGGAACTTGGTACGTTAACATCACCCACTGAATTCAATGACAGATTCTAACACTGCAGATTTTACTATAATATCACCCAGATCTGAATTGATGAAAGTTAATTGTTTTAAACAGGTTCCGATCCATTTGATTACATGAACATCGCAGAAGGTTTATCCGAAATACCCAGTAAGCTGAGAGGTAAGTGATGAAATGGGGAGATAAAACCGTTTATTTCACTATAGAATCCAAGTATTTGACAGTAGCTGTTTGGTGAGAGGTTGTCAGAATCTGGCAGTCAGAGGTACAAAGGCCAGAGAAAAAAGCCTTAAACGTCATTTGGATTTGTGATTAATCCACAAAAGTTCTGCATAGGTTCAATTTACAATTAACTCCGATTTTGGAATTATTGGCAAATTTGCAGGTCTTGTATGCTCCAGTTAAACTAACTGCACATTGCCTACACCTGGCAGGAACCTGATACACTGTGAAACCCCATACACACCTGGCAGGATCCTGATACACTGTGAAACCCCATACACACCTGGCAGGATCCTGATACACTGTGAAACCCCATACACACCTGGCAGGATCCTGATACACTCTGAAACCCCATACACACCTGGCAGGATCCTGATACACTGTGAAACTCCATACACATCTGGCAGGATCCTGATACACTGTGAAACCCCATACAGAGCTGGCAGGATCCTGATACACGGTGAAACCCCATAGAAACCTGGCAGGATCCTGATACACTGTGAAACCACATGCACACCTGGCAGGATCCTGATAAACTGTGAAACCCCATACACACCTGGCAGGATCCTGATACACTGTGAAACCCCATACACACCTGGCAGGATCCTGATACACTGTGAAACCCCATACGCAATTGACAGTATCGTGATACACTGTGAAACCCCACACACACCTGGCAGGATCCTGACACACTGTGAAACCCCACACACTCCTGGCAGGATGCTGAGACACTGTGAAAGCCCATACACACCTGGCAGGATCCTGATACACTGTGAAATCCCATATACACCTGGCAGGATCCTGATACACTGTGAAACCCCATACACACCTGGCAGGATCCTGATACACTGTGAAACCCCATACACACCTGGCAGTATCCTGGTACACTGTGAAACCCCATACACGCCTGGCAGGATCCTGTTACACTTTGAAACCCCATACTCACCTGACAGGATCGTGATACACTGTGAAACCTCATACACATCTGGCAGGATCCTGATACACTGTAAAACCCCATACACACCTGGCAGGATCATGATACACTGTGAAACCCCATACTCACCTGACAGGTTCGTGATAAACTGTGAAACCCCATACACACCTGTCAGGATCCTGATACACTGTGAAACCTCATACACACCTGGCATGATCCTGATACACTGTGAAACCCCATACTCACCTGACAGGATCGTGATACACTGTGAAGCCCCATACACACCTGTCCGGATCCTGATACACTGTGAAACCTCATACACACCTGGCATGATCCTGATACACTGTGAAACCCCATACTCACCTGACAGGATCGTGATAAACTGTGAAACCCCATACATACCTGTCAGGATCCTGATACACTGTGAAACCTCATACACACCTGGCATGATCCTGATACACTGTGAAAACCCATACCAACCTGGCAGGGTCCTGATACACTGTGAAACCCCATACACACCTGGCAGGATCCTGATACACTGTGAAACCCCAAACACACCTGGCAGGATCCTGATACACTGTGAAACCCCATATACATCTGGCAGGATCCTGATACACTGTGAAATCTCATACATACCTGGCAGGATCCTGATTCACTGAAACCCCATACAAACCTGGCAGGATCCTGATACACTGTGAAACCCCATACGCAATTGACAGTATCGTGATACACTGTGAAACCCCACACACACCTGGCAGGATCCTGATACACTGTGAAACCCAATACACAATTGACAGTATCGTGATACACTGTGAAACCCCACACACACCTGGCAGGATCCTGATACACTGTGAAACCCCACACACTCCTGGCAGGATGCTGAGACACTGAGAAACCCCATACACACCTGGCAGGATCCTGATACACTGTGAAATCCCATATACACCTGGCAGGATCCTGATACCCTGTGAAACCCCATACACACCTGGCAGTATCCTGGTGCACTGTGAAACCCCATACATGCCTGGCAGGATCCTGTTACACTGTGAAACCCCATACTCACCTGACAGGATCGTGATACACTGTGAAACCTCATACACACCTGGCTGGATCCTGATACACTGCAAAACCCCATACACACCTGGCAGGAACATGATACACTGTGAAACCCCATACTCACCTGACAGGATCGTGATACACTGTGAAACCCCATACACACCTGTCAGGATCCTGATACACTGTGAAACCTCATACACACCTGGCATGATCCTGATTCACTGTGAAAACCCATACCAGCCTGGCAGGATCCTTATACACTGTGAAACCCCATACACACCTGGCAGGATCCTGATACACTGTAAAACCCCATACACACCTGGCAGGATCATGATACACTGTGAAACCCCATACTCACCTGACAGGATCGTGATAAACTGTGAAACCCCATACACACCTGTCAGGATCCTGATACACTGTGAAACCTCATACACACCTGGCATTATCCTGATACACTGTGAAAACCCATACCAACCTGGCAGGGTCCTGATACACTGTGAAACCCCATACACACCTGGCAGGATCCTGATACACTGTGAAACCCCATACACACCTGGCAGGATCCTGATACACTGTGAAACCCCATATACACCTGGCAGGATCCTAATACACTGTGAAATCTCATACATACCTGGCAGGATCCTGATTCACTGAAACCCCATACACACCTGGCAGGATCCTGATACACTGTGAAACCCCATACGCAATTGACAGCATCGTGATACACTGTGAAACCCCACACACACCTGGCAGGATCCTGACACACTGTGAAACCCCACACACTCCTGGCAGGATGCTGAGACACTGTGAAACCCCATACACACCTGGCAGGATCCTGATACACTGTGAAATCCCATATACACCTGGCAGGATCCTGATACCCTGTGAAACCCCATACTCACCTGGCAGGATCCTGATACACTGTGAATCCCCATACACACCTGGCAGTATCCTGGTGCACTGTGAAACCCCATACATGCCTGGCATGATCCTGTTACACTGTGAAACCCCATACTCACCTGACAGGATCGTGATACACTGTGAAACCTCATACACACCTGGCTGGATCCTGATACACTGCAAAACCCCATACACACCTGGCAGGAACATGATACACTGTGAAACCCCAAACTCACCTGACAGGATCGTGATACACTGTGAAACCCCATACACACCTGTCAGGATCCTGATACACTGTGAAACCTCATACACACCTGGCATGATCCTGATACACTGTGAAAACCCATACCAGCCTGGCAGGATCCTTATACACAGTGAAACCCCATACACACCTGGCAGGATCCTGATACACTGTAGAACCCCATACACACCTGGCAGGATCATGTAACACTGTGAAACCCCATACTCACCTGACAGGATCGTGATAAACTGTGAAACCCCATACACACCTGTCAGGATCCTGATACACTGTGAAACCTCATACACACCTGGCATTATCCTGATACACTGTGAAAACCCATACCAACCTGGCAGGGTCCTGATACACTGTGAAACCCCATACACACCTGACAGGATCCTGATACACTGTGAAACCCCATACACACCTGGCAGGATCCTGATACACTGTGAAACCCCATATACACCTGGCAGGATCCTAATACACTGTGAAATCTCATACATACCTGGCAGGATCCTGATTCACTGAAACCCCATACACACCTGGCAGGATCCTGATACACTGTGAAACCCCATACGCAATTGACAGTATCGTGATACACTGTGAAACCCCACACACACCTGGCAGGATCCTGACACACTGTGAAACCCCACACACTCCTGGCAGGATGCTGAGACACTGTGAAACCCCATACACACCTGGCAGGATCCTGATACACTGTGAAATCCCATATACACCTGGCAGGATCCTGATACACTGTGAAACCCCATACACACCTGGCAGGATCCTGATACACTGTGAAACCCATTACACACCTGGCAGTATCCTGGTACACTGTGAAACCCCATACACGCCTGGCAGGATCCTGTTACACTGTGAAACCCCATACTCACCTGACAGGATCGTGATACACTGTGAAACCTCATACACACCTGGCAGGATCCTGATACACTGTAAAACCTCATACACACCTGGCAGGATCATGATACACTGTGAAACCCCATACTCACCTGACAGGATCGTGATACACTGTGAAACCCCATACACACCTGTCCGGATCCTGATACACTGTGAAACCTCATACACACCTGGCATGATCCTGATACACTGTGAAAACCCATACCAACCTGGCAGGATCCTGATACACTGTGAAAACCCATACCAACCTGGCAGGATCCTGATACACTGTGAAACCCCATACACACCTGGCAGGATCCTGATACACTGTGAAACCCCATATACACCTGGCAGGATCCTGATACACTGTGAAATCTCATACATACCTGGCAGGAACCTGATACACTGTGAAACCCCATACACACCTGGCAGGATCCTGATTCACTGAAACCCCATACACACCTGGCAGGATCCTGATACACTGTGAAACCCCATACACACCTGGCAGGAGCCTGATACAGTGTGAAACCCCATACTCACCTGGCAGGATCCTGATACACTGTGAAACCCCATACACACCTGGCAGGATCCTGATACACTGTGAAACCCCATACTCACCTGGCAGGATCCTGATACACTGTGAAACCCCATACACACCTGGCAGGATCCTGATACACTGTGAAACCCCATACACACCTGGCAGGATCCTGATACACCGTGAAACCCCATACACCCCTGGCAGGATCCTGATACACCGTGAAACCCCATATACACCTGGCAGGATACTGTTACACTGTGAAACTCCATACACACCTGGCAGGATCCTGATAAACAGTGAAACCCCATACACACCTGGCAGGATCCTGATACACTGTGAAACCCCATACACACCTGGCAGGATCCTGATACACTGTGAAGCACCATACACACCTGGCTGGATCCTGATACACTATGAAACCCCATACATACCCGGCAGGATCCTGAAACACTGTGAAACCCCATATACACCTGGCAGGATCCTTATACACTGATACCCCATACACACCTGGCTGAATCCTGATACACTGTGAAACCCCACACACACCTGGCAGGATCCTGATACACTGTGAAACCCCATACACACCTGGCAGCTTCCTGATACACTGTATAACCCCATACACACCTGGCAGGATCCTGATACACTGTGAAACCCCATGCACACCTGGCAGGATCCTGATACACTGTGAAACTCCATACACACCTGGCAGGATCCTTATTCACTGTGAAACCCCATACACACCTGGCAGGATCCTGACACACTGTGAAACACCATACACACCTGGCAGGATCCTTGTACAGTGTGAAACCCCAAACACACCTGGCAGGATCCTGATACACTGTGAAACCCCATACACACCTGGCAGATCCTGATACACTGTGAAACCCCATACACACCTGGCAGGATCCTGATACACTGTGAAACACCATACAAACCTGGCAGGATATTGAGACACTGTGAAACCCCATACACACCTGGCAGGATCCTGATAGACTGTGAAACCCCATACACACCTGGCCGGGTCCTGATACACTGTGAAACCCCATACACACCTGGCAGGATCTTGATACACTGTGAAACCCCATACTCACCTGGCAGTATCCTGAGACACTGTGAAACCCCATACACACTTGGCGGGAACCTGATACACTGTGAAACCCCATACACACTTGGAACGATCCTGATACACTGCGAAACCCCATACACACCTGGCAGGATCCTGATACACTGTGAAACCCCATACACACCTGGCAGGATCCTGATACACTGTGAAAACCCATACAAAACTGGCAGGATCCTGATACACTGTGAAACCCCATACACACCTGACAGGATCCTGACACACTGTGAAACCCCATACACACCTGGCAGGATCCTGATACACTGTGAAACCCCATACACACCTGGCAGGATCCTGATACACTGTGAAGCCCATACACACCTGGCAGGATCCTGATACACTGTGAAACCCCATACACATCTGGCAGGATCCTGATACACTGTGAAACCCCATACTCACATGGCAGGATCCTGATACACTGTGAAAACCCATACACACCTGGCAGGACCCTGATACACTGTGAAACCCCATACACACCTGGCAGGATCCTGATAGACTGTGAACCCCATACACCCCTGGCAGGATCCTGATACACCGTGAAACCCCATACACATCTGGCAGGATCCTGATACACCGTGAAACCCCATACACACCTGGCAGGATCCTGTTACACTGTGAAACCCCATACACACCTAGCAGGATCCTGATACACTGTGAAACCCCATACACACCTGGCAGGATCCTGATACACTATGAAACCCCATATATACGCGGCAGGATCCTGAAACACTGTGAAACCCCGTACACACCTGGCAGGATCCTTATACACTGATACCCCATACACACCTGGCAGAATCCTGATACACTGTGAAACCCCACACACACCCGGCCTGATCCTGATACACTGTGAAACCCCATAAACACCTGGCAGGATCCTGATACACTGTGAAACCTCATACACACCTGGCAGGATCCTGACACACTGTGAATCCCCATACACAACTGGCAGGAACCTGATACACTGTGAAACCCCATACACACCTGGCAGGATCCTGATCCACTGAAACCCCATACATGCCTGGCAGGATCCTGATAAACTGTGGAACCCCATACACACCTGGCAGGATCCTGATACACTGTGGAACCCCATACTCACCTGACAGGATCGTGATACACTGTGAAACCTCATACACACCTGGCAGGAACCTGATACCCTGTGAAACCCCATACACACCTGGCAGGATCCTGATACACTTTGAAACCCCATTCACACCTGGCAGGATCCTGATACACTGTGAAACCCCATACACACCTGGCAGGGTCCTGATACACTGTGAAACCCTATACACACCTGGCAGGATCCTGATACACTGTGAAACCCCATACACACCTGGCAGGATCCTGATACACTGTGAAACCTCATACACACCTGGCAGGATCCTGATACACTGTGAAACCCCAAACACACCTGGCAGAATCCTGATACACTTTGAAACCCCATACGCACCTGGCAGGATCCTGATACACTGTGAAGCCCCATACACACCTGGCAGGAACCTGATACACTGTGAAACCCCATACACACCTGGCAGGATCCTGATACAATGTGAAACCCCATACACACCTGGCAGGCTCCTGATACACTGTGAAACCCCATGCACACCTGGCAGGATCCTGATACACTGCGAAACCCCAAACACACCTGGCAGGAACCTGAAACACTGTGAAACCCCATACACACCTGGCAGGATCCTGATACACTGCGAAACCCCATACACACCTGGCAGGAACCTGATACACTCTGAAACCCCATACACACCTGGCAGGATCCTGATACACTGTGAAACCGCATTCTCACCTGGCAGGATCCTGATGCACTATGAAACCCCATACATACCCGGCAGGTTCCTGAAACACTGTGAAACCCCATACACACCTGGCAGGATCCTTTTACACTGATACCCCATACACACCTGGCAGTATCCTGATATACTGTGAAACCCCATAGACACCTGGCAGGATCATGATACACTGTGAAACCCCATACACACCTGGCAGGATCCTGATACACTGTGAAACCCCATGCACACCTGGCAGGATCCTGATACACTGTGAAACCCCATACAAACCTGGCAGGATCCCGATACACTGTGAAACTCCATACACACCTGGCAGGATCCTGACACACTGTGAAACCCCATACACACCTGGCAGGATCCTGGTACACTGTGAAACCCCAAACACACCTGGCAGGATCCTGATACACTGTGAACCCCCATACACACCTGGCAGGTCCTGATAAACTGTGAAACCCCAGACACACCTGGCAGGTTCCTGATACACTGTGAATCCCCATACACACCTGGCAGGATCCTGTTACACCGGTAAACCGCATACATACCTGGCAGGATCCTGAAACAATGTGAAACCCCATACACACCTGGCAGGCTCCTGATACACTGTTAAAACCCATACACATCTGGCACGATCCTGATACACTGTGACACCCCATACACACCTGGCAGGATCCTGATGCAATGTGAAACCCCAGACACACCTGGCAGGATCCTGATACACTGTGAAACCCCATACACACCTGGCAGGCCCTGATACACTGTGAAACCCCATACACACCTGGCATGATCCTGATACACTGTGAAACACCAAACACACCTGGCAGGATAATGATACACTGTGAAACCCCATACACACCTGGCAGGATCCTGATAGACTGTGAAACCCCATACACACCTGGCAGGATCCTGATACACTTTGAAACCCCATACACACCTGGCAAGACCCTGACACACTGTGAAACACCATACACACCTGGCAGGATCCTGGTACACTGTGAAACCCCAAACACACCTGGCAGGATACTGATACACTGTGAAACCCCATATACACCTGGGAGGATCCTGATACACTGTGAAACCCCATACACTCCTGGCAGGAACCTGATAAACTGTGAAACCCCATACACACCTGGCAGGATCCTGATACACTGTGAAACCACATACACACCTGGCAGGATCCTGATACACTGTGAAGCCCCATACACACCTGGCAGGATCCTGATACACTGTGAAACCCCATACACAATTGACAGTATCGTGATACACTGTGAAACCCCACACACACCTGGCAGGATCCTGATACACTGTGAAACCCCACACACTCCTGGCAGGATGCTGAGACACTGAGAAACCCCATACACACCTGGCAGGATCCTGATACACTGTGAAATCCCATATACACCTGGCAGGATCCTGATACCATGTGAAACCACATACTCACCTGGCAGGATCCTGATACACTGAGAAACCCCATACACACCTGGCAGTATCCTGGTGCACTGTGAAACCCCATACACGCCTGGCAGGATCCTGTTACACTGTGAAACCCCATACTCACCTGACAGGATCGTGATACACTGTGAAACCCCATACACACCTGGCAGGATCCTGATACACTGCAAAACCCCATACACACCTGGCAGGAACATGATACACTGTGAAACCCCATACTCACCTGACAGGATCGTGATACACTGTGAAACCCCATACACACCTGTCAGGATCCTGATACACTGTGAAACCTCATACACACCTGGCATGATCCTGATACACTGTGAAAACCCATACCAGCCTGGCAGGATCCTTATACACTGTGAAACCCCATACACACCTGGCAGGATCCTAATACACTGTGAAACCCCATACACACCTGGCAGGATCCTGATACACTGTGAAACCCCATATACACCTGGCAGGATCCTGATACACTGTGAAACCTCATACATACCTGGCAGGATCCTGATTCACTGAAACCCCAGACACATCTGGCAGGATCCTGATACACTGTGAAACCCCATACACACCTGGCAGGAGCCTGATACACTGTGAAACCCCATACTCACCTGGCAGGATCCTGATACACTGTGAAACCCCATACACACCTGGCAGGATCCTGACACACTGTGAATCCCCATACACACCTGGCAGGATCCTGATACACCGTGAAACCCCATACACACCTGGCATGATCCTGATACACCGTGAAACCCCATATCCACCTGGCAGGATACTGTTACACTGTGAAACCCCATATACACCTAGCAGAAACCTGATAAACATTGAAACCCCATACACACCTGGCAGGATCCTGATACCCTGTGAAACCCCATACACACCTGGCAGGATCCTGATACACTGAGAAGCATCATAGACACCTGGCAGGATCCTTATACACTGATACCCCATACACACCTGGCAGAATCCTGATACACTGTGAAACCCTATACACACCTGGCAGGATCCTGATACACTGTGAAACCCCATACACACCTGACAGGATCCTGATACACTGTGAAACCTCATACACACCTGGCAGGATCCTGATACACTGTGAAACCCCATACACACCTGGCAGAAACCATATACACTTTGAAACCCCATACACACCTGGCAGGATCCTGATACACTGTGAAGCCCCATACACACCTGGCAGGAACCTGATACACTGTGAAACCCCATACACACCTGGCAGGATCCTGATACAGTGTTAAAACCCAGGCAAACCTGGCAGGGTCCTGATACACTGTGAAACCCCATACACACCTGGCAGGATCCTGTTACACTGGTAAACCCTGTACACACCTGGCAGGATCCTGATACAATGTGAAACCCCATACACACCTGGCAGGATCCTGATATACTGTGAAACCCCATGCACACCTGGCAGGATCCTGATACACTGCGAAACCCCAAACACACCTGGCAGGAACCTGATACACTGTGAAACCCCATACACACCTGGCAGGATCCTGATACACTGCGAAACCCCATACACACCTGGCAGGAACCTGAAACACTGTGAAACCCCATACACACCTGGCAGGATCCTGATACACTGTGAAACCGCATTCTCACCTGGCAGGATCCTGATGCACTATGAAACCCCATACATACCCGGCAGGTTCCTGAAACACTGTGAAACCCCATACACAACTGGCAGGATCCTTATACACTGATACCCCATACACACCTGGCAGTATCCTGATACACTGTGAAACCCCATAGACACCTGGCAGGATCATGATACACTGTGAAACCCCATACACACCTGGCAGGATCCTGATACACTGTGAAACCCCATGCACACCTGGCAGGATCCTGATACACTGTGAAACCCCATACACACCTGGCAGGATCCCGATACACTGTGAAACTCCATACACACCTGGCAGGATCCTGACACACTGTGAAACCCCATACACACCTGGCAGGATCCTGATACACTGTGGACCCCCATACACACCTGGCAGGTCCTGATACACTTTGAAACCCCAGACACACCTGGCAGGATCCTGATACACTGTGAATCCCCATACACACCTGGCAGGATCCTGTTACACCGGTAAACCGCATACATACCTGGCAGGATCCTGAAACAATGTGAAACCCCATACACACCTGGCAGGCTCCTGATACACTGTTAAAACCCATACACATCTGGCACGATCCTGATACACTATGAAACCCCATACACACCTGGCAGGATCCTGATGCAATGTGAAACCCCAGACACACCTGGCAGGATCCTGATACACTGTGAAACCCCATACACACCTGGCAGGCCCTGATACACTGTGAAACCCCATACACACCTGGCAGGATCCTGATACACTGTGAAACACCAAACACACCTGGCAGGATAATGATACACTGCGAAACCTCATACACACCTTGCAGGATCCTGATTGACTGTGAAACCCCATACACACCTGGCAGGATCCTGATACACTTTGAAACCCCATACACACCTGGCAAGACCCTGACACACTGTGAAACACCATACACACCTGGCAGGATCCTGGTACACTGTGAAACCCCAAACACACCTGGCAGGATCCTGATACACTGTGAAACCCCATATACAACTGGGAGGATCCTGATACACTGTGAAACCCCATACACTCCTGGCAGGAACCTGATAAACTGTGAAACCCCATACACACCTGGCAGGATCCTGATACACTGTGAAACCACATACACACCTGGCAGGATCCTGATACACTGTGAAGCCCCATACACAACTGGCAGGATCCTGATAAACTGTGAAACCCCATACACAATTGACAGTATCGTGATACACTGTGAAACCCCACACACACCTGGCAGGATCCTGATACACTGTGAAACCCCACACACTCCTGGCAGGATGTTGAGACACTGAGAAACCCCATACACACCTGGCAGGATCCTGATACACTGTGAAATCCCATATACACCTGGCAGGATCCTGATACCCTGTGAAACCCCATACTCACCTGGCAGGATCCTGATACACTGTGAAACCCCATACACACCTGGCAGTATCCTGGTGCACTGTGAAACCCCATACATGCCTGGCAGGATCCTGTTACACTGTGAAACCTCATACACACCTGGCTGGATCCTGATACACTGCAAAACCCCATACACACCTGGCAGGAACATGATACACTGTGAAACCCCATACTCACCTGACAGGATCGTGATACACTGTGAAACCCCATACACACCTGTCAGGATCCTGATACACTGTGAAACCTCATACACACCTGGCATGATCCTGATACACTGTGAAAACCCATACCAGCCTGGCAGGATCCTTATACACTGTGAAACCCCATACACACCTGGCAGGATCCTGAAACACTGTAAAACCCCATACACACCTGGCAGGATCATGATACACTGTGAAACCCCATACTCACCTGACAGGATCGTGATAAACTGTGAAACCCCATACACACCTGTCATTATCCTGATACACTGTGAAAACCCATACCAACCTGGCAGGGTCCTGATACACTGTGAAACCCCATACACACCTGGCAGGATCCTGATACACTGTGAAACCCCATACACACCTGGCAGGATCCTGATACACTGTGAAACCCCATATACACCTGGCAGGATCCTAATACACTGTGAAATCTCATACATACCTGGCAGGATCCTGATTCACTGAAACCCCATACACACCTGGCAGGATCCTGATACACTGTGTAACCCCATACGCAATTGACAGTATCGTGATACACTTTGAAACCCCACACACACCTGGCAGGATCCTGACACACTGTGAAACCCCACACACTCCTGGCAGGATGCTGAGACACTGTGAAACCCCATACACACCTGGCAGGATCCTGATACACTGTGAAATCCCATATACACCTGGCAGGATCCTGATACACTGTGAAACCCCAGACACACCTGGCAGGATCCTGATACACTGTGAAACCCATTACACACCTGGCAGAATCCTGGTACACTGTGAAACCCCATACACGCCTGGCAGGATCCTGTTACACTGTGAAACCCCATACTCACCTGGCAGGATCGTGATACACTGTGAAACCTCATACACACCTGGCAGGATCCTGATACACTGTAAAACCCCATACACACCTGGCAGGATCATGATACACTGTGAAACCCCATACTCACCTGACAGGATCGTGATACACTGTGAAACCCCATACACACCTGTCCGGATCCTGATACACTGTGAAACCTCATACACACCTGGCATGATCCTGATACACTGTGAAAACCCATACCAACCTGGCAGGATCCTGATACACTGTGAAACCCCATACACACCTGGCAGGTTCCTGATACACTGTGAAACCCCATATACACCTGTCAGGATCCTGATACACTGTGAAACCCCATACACACCTGGCAGGATCCTGATACACTGTGAAACCCCATACACACCTGGCAGGATCCTGATACACTGTGAAACCCCATATACACCTGGCAGGATCCTAATACACTGTGAAATCTCATACATACCTGGCAGGATCCTGATTCACTGAAACCCCATACACACCTGGCAGGATCCTGATACACTGTGAAACCCCATACGCAATTGACAGTATCGTGATACACTGTGAAACCCCACACACACCTGGCAGGATCCTGACACACTGTGAAACCCCACACACTCCTGGCAGGATGCTGAGACACTGTGAAACCCCATACACACCTGGCAGGATCCTGATACACTGTGAAATCCCATATACACCTGGCAGGATCCTGATACTCTGTGAAACCCCAGACACACCTGGCAGGATCCTGATACACTGCGAAACCCATGACACACCTGGCAGTATCCTGGTACACTGTGAAACCCCATACACGCCTGGCAGGATCCTGTTACACTGTGAAACCCCATACTCACCTGACAGGATCGTGATAAACTGTGAAACCTCATACACACCTGGCAGGATCCTGATACACTGTAAAACCCCATACACACCTGGCAGGATCATGATACACTGTGAAACCCCATACTCACCTGACAGGATCGTGATACACTGTGAAACCCCATACACACCTGTCAGGATCCTGATACACTGCGAAACCTCATACACACCTGGCATGATCCTGATACACTGTGAAAACCCATACCAACCTGGCAGGATCCTGATACACTGTGAAAACCCATACCAACCTGGCAGGATCCTGATACACTGTGAAACCCCATACACACCTGGCAGGATCCTGATACACTGTGAAACCCCATACACACCTGGCAGGAACCTGATACACTGTGAAACCCCATGCACACCTGGCAGGATCCTGATACACTGTGAAACCCCATACACACCTGGCAGGATCCTGATACACTGTGAAACCCCATACACACCTGGCAGGATCCTGATACACTGTGAAACCCCATGCACACCTGGCAGGATCCTGATACACTGTGAAACCCCATACACATCTGGCAGGATCCTGATACACTGTGAAACCCCATACACACCTGGCAGGATCCTGATACACTGTGAAACCCCATACACACCTGGCAGGATCCTGATACACTGTGAAACCCCATATACACCTGGCAGGATCCTAATACACTGTGAAATCTCATACATACCTGGCAGGATCCTGATTCACTGAAACCCCATACACACCTGGCAGGATCCTGATACACTGTGAAACCCCATACGCAATTGACAGCATCGTGATACACTGTGAAACCCCACACACACCTGGCAGGATCCTGACACACTGTGAAACCCCACACACTCCTGGCAGGATGCTGAGACACTGTGAAACCCCATACACACCTGGCAGGATCCTGATACACTGTGAAATCCCATATACACCTGGCAGGATCCTGATACACTGTGAAACCCCAGACACACCTGGCAGGATCCTGATACACTGTGAAACCCATTACACACCTGGCAGTATCCTGGTACACTGTGAAACCCCATACACACCTGGCAGGATCCTGATACACTGTGAAACCCCATATACACCTGTCAGGATCCTGATACACTGTGAAACCCCATACACACCTGGCAGGATCCTGATACACTGTGAAACCCCATACACACCTGGCAGGATCCTGATACACTGTGAAACCCCATATACACCTGGCAGGATCCTAATACACTGTGAAATCTCATACATACCTGGCAGGATCCTGATTCACTGAAACCCCATACACACCTGGCAGGATCCTGATACACTGTGAAACCCCATACGCAATTGACAGTATCCTGGTACACTGTGAAACCCCATACACGCCTGGCAGGATCCTGTTACACTGTGAAACCCCATACTCACCTGACAGGATCGTGATACACTGTGAAACCTCATACACACCTGGCAGGATCCTGATACACTGTAAAACCCCATACACACCTGGCAGGATCATGATACACTGTGAAACCCCATACTCACCTGACAGGATCGTGATACACTGTGAAACCCCATACACACCTGTCCGGATCCTGATACACTGTGAAACCTCATACACACCTGGCATGATCCTGATACACTGTGAAAACCCATACCAACCTGGCAGGATGCTGATACACTGTGAAAACCCATACCAACCTGGCAGGATCCTGATACACTGTGAAACCCCATACACACCTGGCAGGATCCTGATACACTGTGAAACCCCATATACACCTTGCAGGATCCTGATACACTGTGAAATCTCATACATACCTGGCAGGATCCTGATTCACTGAAACCCCATACACAACTGGCAGGATCCTGATACACTGTGAAACCCCATACACACCTGGCAGGAGCCTGATACACTGTGAAACCCCATACTCACCTGGCAGGATCCTGATACACTGTGAAACCCCATACACACCTGGCAGGATCCTGATACACTGTGAAACCCCATACACACCTGGCAGGATCCTGATACACCGTGAAACCCCATACACACCTGGCAGGATCCTGATACACTGTGAAATCCCATATACACCTGGCAGGATCCTGATACACTGTGAAACCCCAGACACACCTGGCAGGATCCTGATACACTGTGAAACCCATTACACACCTGGCAGTATCCTGGTACACTGTGAAACCCCATACACGCCTGGCAGGATCCTGTTACACTGTGAAACCCCATACTCACCTGGCAGGATCGTGATACACTGTGAAACCTCATACACACCTGGCAGGATCCTGATACACTGTAAAACCCCATACACTCCTGGCAGGATCATGATACACTGTGAAACCCCATACTCACCTGACAGGATCGTGATACACTGTGAAACCCCATACACACCTGTCCGGATCCTGATACACTGTGAAACCTCATACACACCTGGCATGATCCTGATACACTGTGAAAACCCATACCAACCTGGCAGGATCCTGAAACACTGTGAAACCCCATACACACCTGGCAGGATCCTGATACACTGTGAAACCCCATATACACCTGTCAGGATCCTGATACACTGTGAAACCCCATACACACCTGGCAGGATCCTGATACACTGTGAAACCCCATACACACCTGGCAGGATCCTGATACACTGTGAAACCCCATATACACCTGGCAGGATCCTAATACACTGTGAAATCTCATACATACCTGGCAGGATCCTGATTCACTGAAACCCCATACACACCTGGCAGGATCCTGATACACTGTGAAACCCCATACGCAATTGACAGTATCGTGATACACTGTGAAACCCCACACACACCTGGCAGGATCCTGACACACGGTGAAACCCCACACACTCCTGGCAGGATGCTGAGACACTGTGAAACCCCATACACACCTGGCAGGATCCTGATACACTGTGAAATCCCATATACACCTGGCAGGATCCTGATACTCTGTGAAACCCCAGACACACCTGGCAGGATCCTGATACACAGCGAAACCCATGACACACCTGGCCGTATCCTGGTACACTGTGAAACCCCATACACGCCTGGCAGGATCCTGTTACACTGTGAAACCCCATACTCACCTGACAGGATCGTGATACACTGTGAAACCTCATACACACCTGGCAGGATCCTGATACACTGTAAAACCCCATACACACCTGGCAGGATCATGATACACTGTGAAACCCCATACTCACCTGACAGGATCGTGATACACTGTGAAACCCCATACACACCTGTCTGGATCCTGATACACTGTGAAACCTCATACACACCTGGCATGATCCTGATACACTGTGAAAACCCATACCAACCTGGCAGGATCCTGATACACTGTGAAAACCCATACCAACCTGGCAGGATCCTGATACACTGTGAAACCCCATACACACCTGGCAGGATCCTGATACACTGTGAAACCCCATACACACCTGGCAGGATCCTGATACACTGTGAAACCCCATACACACCTGGCAGGATCCTGATACACTGTGAAACCCCATATACACCTGGCAGGATCCTAATACACTGTGAAATCTCATACATACCTGGCAGGATCCTGATTCACTGAAACCCCATACACACCTGGCAGGATCCTGATACACTGTGAAACCCCATACGCAATTGACAGCATCGTGATACACTGTGAAACCCCACACACACCTGGCAGGATCCTGACACACTGTGAAACCCCACACACTCCTGGCAGGATGCTGAGACACTGTGAAACCCCATACACTCCTGGCAGGATCCTGATACACTGTGAAATCCCATATACACCTGGCAGGATCCTTATACACTGTGAAACCCCAGACACACCTGGCAGGATCCTGATACACTGTGAAACCCATTACACACCTGGCAGTATCCTGGTACACTGTGAAACCCCATACACACCTGGCAGGATCCTGATACACTGTGAAACCCCATATACACCTGTCAGGATCCTGATACACTGTGAAACCCCATACACACCTGGCAGGATCCTGATACACTGTGAAACCCCATACACACCTGGCAGGATCCTGATACACTGTGAAACCCCATATACACCTGGCAGGATCCTAATACACTGTGAAATCTCATACATACCTGGCAGGATCCTGCTTCACTGAAACCCCATACACACCTGGCAGGATCCTGATACACTGTGAAACCCCATACGCAATTGACAGTATCCTGGTACACTGTGAAACCCCATACACGCCTGGCAGGATCCTGTTACACTGTGAAACCCCATACTCACCTGACAGGATCGTGATACACTGTGAAACCTCATACACACCTGGCAGGATCCTGATACACTGTAAAACCCCATACACACCTGGCAGGATCATGATACACTGTGAAACCCCATACTCACCTGACAGGATCGTGATACACTGTGAAACCCCATACACACCTGTCCGGATCCTGATACACTGTGAAACCTCATACACACCTGGCATGATCCTGATACACTGTGAAAACCCATACCAACCTGGCAGGATCCTGATACACTGTGAAAACCCATACCAACCTGGCAGGATCCTGATACACTGTGAAACCCCATACACACCTGGCAGGATCCTGATACACTGTGAAACCCCATATACACCTTGCAGGATCCTGATACACTGTGAAATCTCATACATACCTGGCAGGATCCTGATTCACTGAAACCCCATACACAACTGGCAGGATCCTGATACACTGTGAAACCCCATACACACCTGGCAGGAGCCTGATACACTGTGAAACCCCATACTCACCTGGCAGGATCCTGATACACTGTGAAACCCCATACACACCTGGCAGGATCCTGATACACTGTGAAACCCCATACACACCATGCAGGATCCTGATACACCGTGAAACCCCATACACACCTGGCAGGATCCTGATACACCGTGAAACCCCATATACACCTGGCAGGATACTGTTACACAGTGAAATCTCATACATACCTGGCAGGATCCTGATTCACTGAAACCCCATACACAACTGGCAGGATCCTGATACACTGTGAAACCCCATACACACCTGGCAGGAGCCTGATACACTGTGAAACCCCATACTCACCTGGCAGGATCCTGATACACTGTGAAACCCCATACACACCTGGCAGGATCCTGATACACTGTGAAACCCCATACACACCTGGCAGGATCCTGATACACCGTGAAACCCCATACACACCTGGCAGGATCCTGATACACTGTGAAATCCCATATACACCTGTCAGGATCCTGATACACTGTGAAACCCCATACACACCTGGCAGGATCCTGATACACTGTGAAACCCCATACACACCTGGCAGGATCCTGATACACTGTGAAACCCCATATACACCTGGCAGGATCCTAATACACTGTGAAATCTCATACATACCTGGCAGGATCCTGATTCACTGAAACCCCATACACACCTGGCAGGATCCTGATACACTGTGAAACCCCATACGCAATTGACAGTATCCTGGTACACTGTGAAACCCCATACACGCCTGGCAGGATCCTGTTACACTGTGAAACCCCATACTCACCTGACAGGATCGTGATACACTGTGAAACCTCATACACACCTGGCAGGATCCTGATACACTGTAAAACCCCATACACACCTGGCAGGATCATGATACACTGTGAAACCCCATACTCACCTGACAGGATCGTGATACACTGTGAAACCCCATACACACCTGTCCGGATCCTGATACACTGTGAAACCTCATACACACCTGGCATGATCCTGATACACTGTGAAAACCCATACCAACCTGGCAGGATGCTGATACACTGTGAAAACCCATACCAACCTGGCAGGATCCTGATACACTGTGAAACCCCATACACACCTGGCAGGATCCTGATACACTGTGAAACCCCATATACACCTTGCAGGATCCTGATACACTGTGAAATCTCATACATACCTGGCAGGATCCTGATTCACTGAAACCCCATACACAACTGGCAGGATCCTGATACACTGTGAAACCCCATACACACCTGGCAGGAGCCTGATACACTGTGAAACCCCATACTCACCTGGCAGGATCCTGATACACTGTGAAACCCCATACACACCTGGCAGGATCCTGATACACTGTGAAACCCCATACACACCTGGCAGGATCCTGATACACCGTGAAACCCCATACACACCTGGCAGGATCCTGATACACTGTGAAATCCCATATACACCTGGCAGGATCCTGATACACTGTGAAACCCCAGACACACCTGGCAGGATCCTGATACACTGTGAAACCCATTACACACCTGGCAGTATCCTGGTACACTGTGAAACCCCATACACGCCTGGCAGGATCCTGTTACACTGTGAAACCCCATACTCACCTGGCAGGATCGTGATACACTGTGAAACCTCATACACACCTGGCAGGATCCTGATACACTGTAAAACCCCATACACACCTGGCAGGATCATGATACACTGTGAAACCCCATACTCACCTGACAGGATCGTGATACACTGTGAAACCCCATACACACCTGTCCGGATCCTGATACACTGTGAAACCTCATACACACCTGGCATGATCCTGATACACTGTGAAAACCCATACCAACCTGGCAGGATCCTGAAACACTGTGAAACCCCATACACACCTGGCAGGATCCTGATACACTGTGAAACCCCATATACACCTGTCAGGATCCTGATACACTGTGAAACCCCATACACACCTGGCAGGATCCTGATACACTGTGAAACCCCATACACACCTGGCAGGATCCTGATACACTGTGAAACCCCATATACACCTGGCAGGATCCTAATACACTGTGAAATCTCATACATACCTGGCAGGATCCTGATTCACTGAAACCCCATACACACCTGGCAGGATCCTGATACACTGTGAAACCCCATACGCAATTGACAGTATCGTGATACACTGTGAAACCCCACACACACCTGGCAGGATCCTGACACACGGTGAAACCCCACACACTCCTGGCAGGATGCTGAGACACTGTGAAACCCCATACACACCTGGCAGGATCCTGATACACTGTGAAATCCCATATACACCTGGCAGGATCCTGATACTCTGTGAAACCCCAGACACACCTGGCAGGATCCTGATACACAGCGAAACCCATGACACACCTGGCCGTATCCTGGTACACTGTGAAACCCCATACACGCCTGGCAGGATCCTGTTACACTGTGAAACCCCATACTCACCTGACAGGATCGTGATACACTGTGAAACCTCATACACACCTGGCAGGATCCTGATACACTGTAAAACCCCATACACACCTGGCAGGATCATGATACACTGTGAAACCCCATACTCACCTGACAGGATCGTGATACACTGTGAAACCCCATACACACCTGTCTGGATCCTGATACACTGTGAAACCTCATACACACCTGGCATGATCCTGATACACTGTGAAAACCAAAAGCAACCTGGCAGGATCCTGATACACTGTGAAAACCCATACCAACCTGGCAGGATCCTGATACACTGTGAAACCCCATACACACCTGGCAGGATCCTGATACACTTTGAAACCCCATACACACCTGGCAGGATCCTGATACACTGTGAAACCCCATACACACCTGGCAGGATCCTGATACACTGTGAAACCCCATATACACCTGGCAGGATCCTAATACACTGTGAAATCTCATACATACCTGGCAGGATCCTGATTCACTGAAACCCCATACACACCTGGCAGGATCCTGATACACTGTGAAACCCCATACGCAATTGACAGCATCGTGATACACTGTGAAACCCCACACACACCTGGCAGGATCCTGACACACTGTGAAACCCCACACACTCCTGGCAGGATGCTGAGACACTGTGAAACCCCATACACTCCTGGCAGGATCCTGATACACTGTGAAATCCCATATACACCTGGCAGGATCCTTATACACTGTGAAACCCCAGACACACCTGGCAGGATCCTGATACACTGTGAAACCCATTACACACCTGGCAGTATCCTGGTACACTGTGAAACCCCATACACACCTGGCAGGATCCTGATACACTGTGAAACCCCATATACACCTGTCAGGATCCTGATACACTGTGAAACCCCATACACACCTGGCAGGATCCTGATACACTGTGAAACCCCATACACACCTGGCAGGATCCTGATACACTGTGAAACCCCATATACACCTGGCAGGATCCTAATACACTGTGAAATCTCATACATACCTGGCAGGATCCTGCTTCACTGAAACCCCATACACACCTGGCAGGATCCTGATACACTGTGAAACCCCATACGCAATTGACAGTATCCTGGTACACTGTGAAACCCCATACACGCCTGGCAGGATCCTGTTACACTGTGAAACCCCATACTCACCTGACAGGATCGTGATACACTGTGAAACCTCATACACACCTGGCAGGATCCTGATACACTGTAAAACCCCATACACACCTGGCAGGATCATGATACACTGTGAAACCCCATACTCACCTGACAGGATCGTGATACACTGTGAAACCCCATACACACCTGTCCGGATCCTGATACACTGTGAAACCTCATACACACCTGGCATGATCCTGATACACTGTGAAAACCCATACCAACCTGGCAGGATCCTGATACACTGTGAAAACCCATACCAACCTGGCAGGATCCTGATACACTGTGAAACCCCATACACACCTGGCAGGATCCTGATACACTGTGAAACCCCATATACACCTTGCAGGATCCTGATACACTGTGAAATCTCATACATACCTGGCAGGATCCTGATTCACTGAAACCCCATACACAACTGGCAGGATCCTGATACACTGTGAAACCCCATACACACCTGGCAGGAGCCTGATACACTGTGAAACCCCATACTCACCTGGCAGGATCCTGATACACTGTGAAACCCCATACACACCTGGCAGGATCCTGATACACTGTGAAACCCCATACACACCATGCAGGATCCTGATACACCGTGAAACCCCATACACACCTGGCAGGATCCTGATACACCGTGAAACCCCATATACACCTGGCAGGATACTGTTACACTGTGAAACTCCATACACACCTGGCAGGATCCTGATAAACAGTGAAACCCCATACACACCTGGCAGGATCCTGATACACTGTGAAACCCCATACACACCTGGCAGGATCCTGATAGAATGTGAAACCCCATACACACCTGGCAGGGTCCTGATACACTGTGAAACCCCATACTCACCTGGCAGGATCTTGATACACTGTGAAACCCCATACTCACCTGGCAGTATCCTGAGACACTGTGAAACCCCATACACACTTGGCGGGAACCTGATACACTGTGAAACCCCATACACACTTGGAACGATCCTGATACACTGCGAAACCCCATACACACCTGGCAGGATCCTGATACACTGTGAAACCCCATACACACCTGGCAGGATCCTGATACACTGTGAAAACCCATACACAACTGGCAGGATCCTGATACACTGTGAAACCCCATACACACCTGGCAGGATCCTGACACACTGTGAAACCCCATACACACCTGGCAGGATCCTGATACACTGTGAAACCCCATACACACCTGGCAGGATCCTGATACACTGTGAAGCCCATACACACCTGGCAGGATCCTGATACACTGTGAAACCCCATACACATCTGGCAGGATCCTGATACACTGTGAAACCCCATACTCACATGGCAGGATCCTGATACACTGTGAAAACCCATACACACCTGGCAGGACCCTGATACACTGTGAAACCCCATACACACCTGGCAGGATCCTGATAGACTGTGAACCCCATACACCCCTGGCAGTATCCTGATACACCGTGAAACCCCATACACATCTGGCAGGATCCTGATACACCGTGAAACCCCATACACACCTGGCAGGATCCTGTTACACTGTGAAACCCCATACACACCTAGCAGGATCCTGATACACTGTGAAACCCCATACACACCTGGCAGGATCCTGATACACTATGAAACCCCATACATACGCGGCAGGATCCTGAAACACTGTGAAACCCCGTACACACCTGGTAGGATCCTTATACACTGATACCACATACACACCTGGCAGGATCCTGATCCACTGAAACCCCATACACACCTGGCAGGATCCTGATAAACTGTGGAACCCCATACACACCTGGCAGGATCCTGATACACTGTGAAACCCCATACACACCTGGCAGGATCCTGATACACTGTGAAACCCCATACACACCTGGCAGGATCCTGATACACCGTGAAACCCCATACACACCTGGCAGGATCCTGATACACCGTGAAACCCCATATACACCTGGCAGGATACTGTTACACTGTGAAACTCCATACACACCTGGCAGGATCCTGATAAACAGTGAAACCCCATACACACCTGGCAGGATCCTGATACACTGTGAAACCCCATACACACCTGGCAGGATCCTGATAGAATGTGAAACCCCATACACACCTGGCAGGGTCCTGATACACTGTGAAACCCCATACACACCTGGCAGGATCTTGATACACTGTGAAACCCCATACTCACCTGGCAGTATCCTGAGACACTGTGAAACCCCATACACACTTGGCGGGAACCTGATACACTGTGAAACCCCATACACACTTGGAACGATCCTGATACACTGCGAAACCCCATACACACCTGGCAGGATCCTGATACACTGTGAAACCCCATACACACCTGGCAGGATCCTGATACACTGTGAAAACCCATACACAACTGGCAGGATCCTGATACACTGTGAAACCCCATACACACCTGGCAGGATCCTGACACACTGTGAAACCCCATACACACCTGGCAGGATCCTGATACACTGTGAAACCCCATACACACCTGGCAGGATCCTGATACACTGTAAAACCCCATACACACCTGGCAGGATCATGATACACTGTGAAACCCCATACTCACCTGACAGGATCGTGATACACTGTGAAACCCCATACACACCTGTCTGGATCCTGATACACTGTGAAACCTCATACACACCTGGCATGATCCTGATACACTGTGAAAACCCATACCAACCTGGCAGGATCCTGATACACTGTGAAAACCCATACCAACCTGGCAGGACCCTGATACACTGTGAAACCCCATACACACCTGGCAGGATCCTGATACACTGTGAAACCCCATACACACCTGGCAGGATCCTGATACACTGTGAAACCCCATACACACCTGGCAGGATCCTGATACACTGTGAAACCCCATATACACCTGGCAGGATCCTAATACACTGTGAAATCTCATACATACCTGGCAGGATCCTGATTCACTGAAACCCCATACACACCTGGCAGGATCCTGATACACTGTGAAACCCCATACGCAATTGACAGCATCGTGATACACTGTGAAACCCCACACACACCTGGCAGGATCCTGACACACTGTGAAACCCCACACACTCCTGGCAGGATGCTGAGACACTGTGAAACCCCATACACTCCTGGCAGGATCCTGATACACTGTGAAATCCCATATACACCTGGCAGGATCCTTATACACTGTGAAACCCCAGACACACCTGGCAGGATCCTGATACACTGTGAAACCCATTACACACCTGGCAGTATCCTGGTACACTGTGAAACCCCATACACACCTGGCAGGATCCTGATACACTGTGAAACCCCATATACACCTGTCAGGATCCTGATACACTGTGAAACCCCATACACACCTGGCAGGATCCTGATACACTGTGAAACCCCATACACACCTGGCAGGATCCTGATACACTGTGAAACCCCATATACACCTGGCAGGATCCTAATACACTGTGAAATCTCATACATACCTGGCAGGATCCTGCTTCACTGAAACCCCATACACACCTGGCAGGATCCTGATACACTGTGAAACCCCATACGCAATTGACAGTATCCTGGTACACTGTGAAACCCCATACACGCCTGGCAGGATCCTGTTACACTGTGAAACCCCATACTCACCTGACAGGATCGTGATACACTGTGAAACCTCATACACACCTGGCAGGATCCTGATACACTGTAAAACCCCATACACACCTGGCAGGATCATGATACACTGTGAAACCCCATACTCACCTGACAGGATCGTGATACACTGTGAAACCCCATACACACCTGTCCGGATCCTGATACACTGTGAAACCTCATACACACCTGGCATGATCCTGATACACTGTGAAAACCCATACCAACCTGGCAGGATCCTGATACACTGTGAAAACCCATACCAACCTGGCAGGATCCTGATACACTGTGAAACCCCATACACACCTGGCAGGATCCTGATACACTGTGAAACCCCATATACACCTTGCAGGATCCTGATACACTGTGAAATCTCATACATACCTGGCAGGATCCTGATTCACTGAAACCCCATACACAACTGGCAGGATCCTGATACACTGTGAAACCCCATACACACCTGGCAGGAGCCTGATACACTGTGAAACCCCATACTCACCTGGCAGGATCCTGATACACTGTGAAACCCCATACACACCTGGCAGGATCCTGATACACTGTGAAACCCCATACACACCATGCAGGATCCTGATACACCGTGAAACCCCATACACACCTGGCAGGATCCTGATACACCGTGAAACCCCATATACACCTGGCAGGATACTGTTACACTGTGAAACTCCATACACACCTGGCAGGATCCTGATAAACAGTGAAACCCCATACACACCTGGCAGGATCCTGATACACTGTGAAACCCCATACACACCTGGCAGGATCCTGATAGAATGTGAAACCCCATACACACCTGGCAGGGTCCTGATACACTGTGAAACCCCATACACACCTGGCAGGATCTTGATACACTGTGAAACCCCATACTCACCTGGCAGTATCCTGAGACACTGTGAAACCCCATACACACTTGGCGGGAACCTGATACACTGTGAAACCCCATACACACTTGGAACGATCCTGATACACTGCGAAACCCCATACACACCTGGCAGGATCCTGATACACTGTGAAACCCCATACACACCTGGCAGGATCCTGATACACTGTGAAAACCCATACACAACTGGCAGGATCCTGATACACTGTGAAACCCCATACACACCTGGCAGGATCCTGACACACTGTGAAACCCCATACACACCTGGCAGGATCCTGATACACTGTGAAACCCCATACACACCTGGCAGGATCCTGATACACTGTGAAGCCCATACACACCTGGCAGGATCCTGATACACTGTGAAACCCCATACACATCTGGCAGGATCCTGATACACTGTGAAACCCCATACTCACATGGCAGGATCCTGATACACTGTGAAAACCCATACACACCTGGCAGGACCCTGATACACTGTGAAACCCCATACACACCTGGCAGGATCCTGATAGACTGTGAACCCCATACACCCCTGGCAGTATCCTGATACACCGTGAAACCCCATACACATCTGGCAGGATCCTGATACACCGTGAAACCCCATACACACCTGGCAGGATCCTGTTACACTGTGAAACCCCATACACACCTAGCAGGATCCTGATACACTGTGAAACCCCATACACACCTGGCAGGATCCTGATACACTATGAAACCCCATACATACGCGGCAGGATCCTGAAACACTGTGAAACCCCGTACACACCTGGTAGGATCCTTATACACTGATACCCCATACACACCTGGCAGGATCCTGATCCACTGAAACCCCATACACACCTGGCAGGATCCTGATAAACTGTGGAACCCCATACACACCTGGCAGGATCCTGATACACTGTGAAACCCCATACACACCTGGCAGGATCCTGATACACTGTGAAACCCCATACACACCTGGCAGGATCCTGATACACCGTGAAACCCCATACACACCTGGCAGGATCCTGATACACCGTGAAACCCCATATACACCTGGCAGGATACTGTTACACTGTGAAACTCCATACACACCTGGCAGGATCCTGATAAACAGTGAAACCCCATACACACCTGGCAGGATCCTGATACACTGTGAAACCCCATACACACCTGGCAGGATCCTGATAGAATGTGAAACCCCATACACACCTGGCAGGGTCCTGATACACTGTGAAACCCCATACACACCTGGCAGGATCTTGATACACTGTGAAACCCCATACTCACCTGGCAGTATCCTGAGACACTGTGAAACCCCATACACACTTGGCGGGAACCTGATACACTGTGAAACCCCATACACACTTGGAACGATCCTGATACACTGCGAAACCCCATACACACCTGGCAGGATCCTGATACACTGTGAAACCCCATACACACCTGGCAGGATCCTGATACACTGTGAAAACCCATACACAACTGGCAGGATCCTGATACACTGTGAAACCCCATACACACCTGGCAGGATCCTGACACACTGTGAAACCCCATACACACCTGGCAGGATCCTGATACACTGTGAAACCCCATACACACCTGGCAGGATCCTGATACACTGTGAAGCCCATACACACCTGGCAGGATCCTGATACACTGTGAAACCCCATACACATCTGGCAGGATCCTGATACACTGTGAAACCCCATACTCACATGGCAGGATCCTGATACACTGTGAAAACCCATACACACCTGGCAGGACCCTGATACACTGTGAAACCCCATACACACCTGGCAGGATCCTGATAGACTGTGAACCCCATACACCCCTGGCAGTATCCTGATACACCGTGGAACCCCATACACATCTGGCAGGATCCTGATACACCGTGAAACCCCATACACACCTGGCAGGATCCTGTTACACTGTGAAACCCCATACACACCTAGCAGGATCCTGATACACTGTGAAACCCCATACACACCTGGCAGGATCCTGATACACTATGAAACCCCATACATACGCGGCAGGATCCTGAAACACTGTGAAACCCCGTACACACCTGGTAGGATCCTTATACACTGATACCCCATACACACCTGGCAGGATCCTGATCCACTGAAACCCCATACACACCTGGCAGGATCCTGATAAACTGTGGAACCCCATACACACCTGGCAGGATCCTGATCCACTGAAACCCCATACACACCTGGCAGGATCCTGATATACTGTGAAACCCCATACACACCTGGCAGGATCCTGATACACCGTGAAACCCCATACACACCTGGCAGGATCCTGATATAATGTGAAACCCCATACACACCTGGCAGGATCCTGATACACTGTGACACCCCATACACACCTGGCAGAATCCCGATACACTTTGAAACCCCATACACACCTGGCAGGATCCTGATACACTTTGAAACCCCATTCACACCTGGCAGGATCCTGATACACTGTGAAACCCCATACACACCTGGCAGAATCCTGATACACTGTGAAACCCAATACACACCTGGCAGGATCCTGATACACTTTGAAACCCCATACACACCTGGCAGGATCCTGATACACTGTGAAACCCCATACACACCTGGCAGGATCCTGATACACTGTGAAACCCCATACACACCTGGCAGGATCCTGATACACTTTGAAACCCCATACACACCTGGCAGGATCCTGATACACTGTGAATCCTCATACACACCTGGCAGGATCCTGATACACTGTGAAACCCCATACACACCTGGCAGAATCCTGATACACTTTGAAACCCCATTCACACCTGGCAGGATCCTGATACACTGTGAAACCCTATACACACCTGGCAGGATCCTGATACACTTTGAAACCCCATTCACACCTGGCAGGATCCTGATACACTGCGAAACCCCATTCACACCTGGCAGGAACCTGATACACTGTGAAACCCCATACACACCTGGCAGGATCCTGATACACTGTGAAACCCCACACACACCTGGCAGGGTCCTGATACACGGTGAAACCCCATACACACCTGGCAGGATCCTGATACACTGTGAAACCTCATACACACCTGGCAGGATCCTGATACACTGTGAAACCACATACAAACCTGTCAGGATCCTGATACACTGTTAAAACCCAGGCAAACCTGGCAGGGTCCTGATACACTGTGAAACCCCATACACACCTGGCAGGATCCTGTTACACTGGTAAACCCTGTGCACACCTGGCAGGATCGTGATACAATGTGAAACCCCATACACACCTGGCAGGATCCTGATACAATGTGAAACCCCATACACACCTGGCAGGATCCTGATACACTGCGAAACCCCAAACACACCTGGCAGGATCCTGATACACTGCGAAACCCCAAACACACCTGGCAGGAACCTGATGCACTGTGAAACCCCATACACACATGGCAGTATCCTGATACACTGCGAAACCCCATACACACCTGGCAGGAACCTGATGCACTGTGAAACCCCATACACACATGGCAGTATCCTGATACACTGCGAAACCCCATACACACCTGGCAGGAACCTGATACACTGTGAAACCCCATGCACACCTGGCAGGATCCTGATACACTGCGAAACCCCAAACACACCTGGCAGGAACCTGATGCACTGTGAAACCCCATACACACATGGCAGTATCCTGATACACTGCGAAACCCCATACACACCTGGCAGGAACCTGATACACTGTGAAACCCCATACACACCTGGCAGGATCCTGATACACTGTGAAACCGCATTCTCAACTGGCAGGATCCTGATGCACTATGAAACCCCATACATACCCGGCAGGTTCCTGAAACACTGTGAAACCCCATACACACCTGGCAGGATCCTTATACACTGATACCCCATACACAACTGGCAGTATCCTGATACACTGTGAAACCCCATAGACACCTGGCAGGATCATGATACACTGTGAAACCCCATAAACACCTGGCAGGATCCTGATACACTGTGAAACCCCATGCACACCTGGCAGGATCCTGATACACTGTGAAACCCCATACACACCTGGCAGGATCCCGATACACTGTGAAACTCCATACACAACTGGCAGGATCCTGACACACTGTGAAACCCCATACACACCTGGCAGGATCCTGGTACACTGTGAAACCCCAAACACACCTGGCAGGATCCTGATACACTGTGGACCCCCATACACACCTGGCAGGTCCTGATACACTTTGAAACCCCAGACACACCTGGCAGGATCCTGATACACTGTGAATACCCATACACACCTGGCAGGATCCTGTTACACCGGTAAACCGCATACATACCTGGCAGGATCCTGAAACAATGTGAAACCCCATACACACCTGGCAGGCTCCTGATACACTGTTAAAACCCATACACATCTGGCACGATCCTGATACACTGTGAAACCCCATACACACCTGGCAGGATCCTGATGCAATGTGAAACCCCAGACACACCTGGCAGGATCCTGATACACTGTGAAAGCCCATACACACCTGGCAGGCCCTGATACACTGTGAAACCCCATACACACCTGGCAAGATCCTGATACACTGTGAAACACCAAACACACCTGGAAGGATAATGATACACTGCGAAACCCCATACACACCTGGCAGTATCCTGATAGACTGTGAAACCCCATACACACCTGGCAGGATCCTGATACACTTTGAAACCCCATGCACACCTGGCAAGACCCTGACACACTGTGAAACACCATACACACCTGGCAGGATCCTGGTGCACTGTGAAACTCCAAACACACCTGGCAGGATCCTGATACACTGTGAAACCCCATATACACCTGGGAGGATCCTGATACACTGTGAAACCCCATACACTCCTGGCAGGAACCTGATAAACTGTGAAACCCCATACACACCTGGCAGGATCCTGATACACTGTGAAACCACATACACACCTGGCAGGATCCTGATACACTGTGAAGCCCCATACACACCTGGCAGGATCCTGATACACTGTGAAATCCCATATACACCTGGCAGGATCCTGATACCCTGTGAAACCCCATACTCACCTGGCAGGATCCTGATACACTGTGAAACCCCATACACACCTGGCAGTATCCTGGTGCACTGTGAAACCCCATACATGCCTGGCAGGATCCTGTTACACTGTGAAACCCCATACTCACCTGACAGGATCGTGATACACTGTGAAACCTCATACACACCTGGCTGGATCCTGATACACTGCAAAACCCCATACACACCTGGCAGGAACATGATACACTGTGAAACCCCATACTCACCTGACAGGATCGTGATACACTGTGAAACCCCATACACACCTGTTAGGATCCTGATACACTGTGAAACCTCATACACACCTGGCATGATCCTGATACACTGTGAAAACCCATACCAGCCTGGCAGGATCCTTATACACTGTGAAACCCCATACACACCTGGCAGGATCCTGATACACTGTAAAACCCCATACACACCTGGCAGGATCATGATACACTGTGAAACCCCATACTCACCTGACAGGATCGTGATAAACTGTGAAACCCCATACACACCTGTCAGGATCCTGATACACTGTGAAACCTCATACACACCTGGCATTATCCTGATACACTGTGAAAACCCATACCAACCTGGCAGTGTCCTGATACACTGTGAAACCCCATACACATCTGGCAGGATCCTGATACACTGTGAAACCCCATACACACCTGGCAGGATCCTGATACACTGTGAAACCCCATATACACCTGGCAGGATCCTAATACACTGTGAAATCTCATACATACCTGGCAGGATCCTGATTCACTGAAACCCCATACACACCTGGCAGGATCCTGATACACTGTGAAACCCCATACGCAATTGACAGTATCGTGATACACTGTGAAAACCCACACACACCTGGCAGGATCCTGACACACTGTGAAACCCCACACACTCCTGGCAGGATGCTGAGACACTGTGAAACCCCATACACACCTGGCAGGATCCTGATACACTGTGAAATCCCATATACACCTGGCAGGATCCTGATACACTGTGAAACCCCATACACACCTGGCAGGATCCTGATACACTGTGAAACCCATTACACACCTGGCAGTATCCTGGTACACTGTGAAACCCCATACACGCCTGGCAGGATCCTGTTACACTGTGAAACCCCATACTCACCTGACAGGATCGTGATACACTGTGAAACCTCATACACACCTGGCAGGATCCTGATACACTGTAAAACCCCATACACACCTGGCAGGATCATGATACACTGTGAAACCCCATACTCACCTGACAGGATCGTGATACACTGTGAAACCCCATACACACCTGTCCGGATCCTGATACACTGTGAAACCTCATACACCCCTGGCATGATCCTGATACACTGTGAAAACCCATACCAACCTGGCAGGATCCTGATACACTGTGAAAACCCATACCAACCTGGCAGGATCCTGATACACTGTGAAAATCCATACACACCTGGCAGGATCCTGATACACTGTGAAACCCCATACACACCTGGCAGGATCCTGATACACTGTGAAACCCCATATACACCTGGCAGGATCCTGATACACTGTGAAATCTCATACATACCTGGCAGGATCCTGATTCACTGAAACCCCATACACACCTGGCAGGATCCTGATACACTGTGAAACCCCATACACACCTGGCAGGAGCCTGATACACTGTGAAACCCCATACTCACCTGGCAGGATCCTGATACACTGTGAAACCCCATACACACCTGGCAGGATCCTGATACACTGTGAAACCCCATACACACCTGGCAGGATCCTGATACACCGTGAAACCCCATACACACCTGGCAGGATCCTGATACACCGTGAAACCCCATATACACCTGGCAGGATACTGTTACACTGTGAAACTCCATACACACCTTGCAGGATCCTGATAAACAGTGAAACCCCATACACACCTGGCAGGATCCTGATACACTGTGAAACCCCATACACACCTGGCAGGATCCTGATACACTGTGAAGCACCATACACACCTGGCAGGATCCTGATACACTATGAAACCCCATGCATACCCGGCAGGATCCTGAAACACTGTGAAACCCCATATACACCTGGCAGGATCCTTATACACTGATACCCCATACACACCTGGCTGAATCCTGATACACTGTGAAACCCCACACACACCTGGCAGGATCCTGATACACTGTGAAACCCCATACACACCTGGCAGCTTCCTGATACACTGTATAACCCCATACACAACTGGCAGGATCCTGATACACTGTGAAACCCCATGCACACCATGCAGGATCCTGATACACTGTGAAACTCCATACACACCTGGCAGGATCCTTATTCACTGTGAAACCCCATACACACCTGGCAGGATCCTGGCACACTGTGAAACACCATACACACCTGGCAGGATCCTTGTACAGTGTGAAACCCCAAACACACCTGGCAGGATGCTGATGCACTGTGAAACCCCATACACACCTGGCAGATCCTGATACACTGTGAAACCCCATACACACCTGGCAGGATCCTGATACACTGTGAAACACCATACACACCTGGCAGGATATTGATGCACTGTGAAACCCCATACACACCTGGCAGGATCCTGATAGACTGTGAAACCCCATACACACCTGGCAGGGTCCTGATACACTGTGAAACCCCATACACACCTGGCAGGATCTTGATACACTGTGAAACCCCATACTCACCTGGCAGTATCCTGAGACACTGTGAAACCCCATACACACTTGGCGGGAACCTGATACACTGTGAAACCCCATACACACTTGGAACGATCCTGATACACTGCGAAACCCCATACACACCTGGCAGGATCCTGATACACTGTGGAACCCCATACACACCTGGCAGGATCCTGATACACTGTGAAAACCCATACACAGCTGGCAGGATCCTGATACACTGTGAAACCCCATACACACCTGGCAGGATCCTGACACACTGTGAAACCCCATACACACCTGGCAGGATCCTGATACACTGTGAAACCCCATACACACCTGGCAGGATCCTGATACATTGTGAAGCCCATACACACCTGGCAGGATCCTGATACACTGTGAAACCCCATACACATCTGGCAGGATCCTGATACACTGTGAAACCCTATACTCACATGGCAGGATCCTGATAGACTGTGAACCCCATACACCCCTGGCAGGATCCTGATACACCGTGAAACCCCATACACATCTGGCAGGATCCTGATACACCGTGAAACCCCATACACACCTGGCAGGATCCTGTTACACTGTGAAAACCCATACACACCTAGCAGGATCCTGATACACTGTGAAACCCCATACACACCTGGCAGGATCCTGATACACTATGAAACCCCATACATACGCGGCAGGATCCTGAAACACTGTGAAACCCCGTACACACCTGGCAGGATCCTTATACACTGATACCCCATACACACCTGGCAGAATCCTGATACACTGTGAAACCCCACACACACCCGGCCGGATCCTGATACACTGTGAAACCCCATACACACCTGGCAGGATCCTGATACACTGTGAAACCTCATACACACCTGGCAGGATCCTGACACACTGTTAATCCCCATACACACCTGGCAGGAACCTGATACACTGTGAAACCCCATACACACCTGGCAGGATCCTGATCCACTGAAACCCCATACATGCCTGGCAGGATCCTGATAAACTGTGGAACCCCATACACACCTGGCAGGATCCTGATACACTGTGGAACCCCATACTCACCTGACAGGATCGTGATACACTGTGAAACCTCATACACACCTGGCAGGAACCTGATACCCTGTGAAACCCCATACACACCTGGCAGGATCCTGATACACTGTGGAACCCCATACTCACCTGACAGGATCGTGATACACTGTGAAACCTCATACATACCTGGCAGGAACCTGATACCCTGTGAAACCCCATACACACCTGGCAGGATCCTGAAACCCTGTGAAACCCCATACACACCTGGCAGGATCCTGATACACTGTGAAACCCCATACACACCTGGCAGGATCCTGATACACTGTGAAATCTCATACACACCTGGCAGGATCCTGATACACTGTGAAACGCCAAACACACCTGGCAGAATCCTGATACACTTTGAAACCCCATACGCACCTGGCAGGATCCTGATACACTGTGAAGCCCCATACACACCTGGCAGGAACCTGATACACTGTGAAACCCCATACACACCTGGCACGATCCTGTTACACTGGTAAACCCTGTACACACCTGGCAGGATCCTGATACAATGTGAAACCCCATACACACCTGGCAGGCTCGTGATACACTGTGAAACCCCATGCACACCTGGCAGGATCCTGATACACTGCGAAACCCCAAACACACCTGGCAGGAACCTGAAACACTGTGAAACCCCATACACACCTGGCAGGATCCTGATACACTGCGAAACCCCATGCACACCTGGCAGGAACCTGATACACTGTGAAACCCCATACACACCTGGCAGGATCCTGATACACTGTGAAACCGCATTCTCACCTGGCAGGATCCTGATGCACTATGAAACCCCATACATACCCGGCAGGTTCCTGAAACACTGTGAAACCCCATACACACCTGGCAGGATCCTTATACACTGATACCCCATACACACCTGGCAGTATCCTGATATACTGTGAAACCCCATAGACACCTGGCAGGATCATGATACACTGTGAAACCCCATACACACCTGGCAGGATCCTGATACACTGTGAAACCCCATGCACACCTGGCAGGATCCTGATACACTGTGAAACCCCATACACACCTGGCAGGATCCCGATACACTGTGAAACTCCATACACACCTGGCAGGATCCTGACACACTTTGAAACCCCATACACACCTGGCAGGATCCTGGTACACTGTGAAACCCCAAACAAACCTGGCAGGATCCTGATACACTGTGAACCCCCATACACACCTGGCAGGTCCTGATACACTGTGAAACCCCAGACACACCTGGCAGGATCCTGATACACTGTGAATCCCCATACACACCTGGCAGGATCCTGTTACACCGGTAAACCGCATACACACCTGGCAGGATCCTGAAACAATGTGAAACCCCATACACACCTGGCAGGCTCTGATACACTGTGAAACCCCATACACACCTGGCAGGATCCTGATACTCTGTGAAACACCAAACACACCTGGCAGGATAATGATACACTGTGAAACCCCATACACACCTGGCAGGATCCTGATACACTGTGAAACCCCATATACACCTCGCAGGATCCTGATACACTTTGAAACCCCATACACACCTGGCAAGACCCTGACACACTGTGAAACACCATACACACCTGGCAGGCTCCTGGTACACTGTGAAACCCCAAACACACCTGGCAGGATCCTGATACACTGTGAAACCCCATATACACCTGGGAGGATCCTGATACACTGTGAAACCCCATACACTCCTGGCAGGAACCTGATAAACTGTGAAACCCCATACACAATTGACAGTATCGTGATACACTGTGAAACCCCACACACGCCTGGCAGGATCCTGATACACTGTGAAACCCCACACACTCCTGGCAGGATGCTGAGACACTGAGAAACCCCATACACACCTGGCAGGATGCTGATACACTGTGAAATCCCATATACACCTGGCGGGATCCTGATACCATGTGAAACCACATACTCACCTGGCAGGATCCTGATACACTGAGAAACCCCATACACACCTGGCAGTATCCTGGTGCACTGTGAAACCCCATACACGCCTGGCAGGATCCTGTTACACTGTGAAACCCCATACTCACCTGACAGGATCGTGATACACTGTGAAACCCCATACACACCTGGCAGGATCCTGATACACTGTGAAACCCCATACACACCTGGCAGGATCCTGATACACTGTGAAATCTCATACACACCTGGCAGGATCCTGATACACTGTGAAACGCCAAACACACCTGGCAGAATCCTGATACACTTTGAAACCCCATACGCACCTGGCAGGATCCTGATACACTGTGAAGCCCCATACACACCTGGCAGGAACCTGATACACTGTGAAACCCCATACACACCTGGCACGATCCTGTTACACTGGTAAACCCTGTACACACCTGGCAGGATCCTGATACAATGTGAAACCCCATACACACCTGGCAGGCTCCTGATACACTGTGAAACCCCATGCACACCTGGCAGGATCCTGATACACTGCGAAACCCCAAACACACCTGGCAGGAACCTGAAACACTGTGAAACCCCATACACACCTGGCAGGATCCTGATACACTGCGAAACCCCATGCACACCTGGCAGGAACCTGATACACTGTGAAACCCCATACACACCTGGCAGGATCCTGATACACTGTGAAACCGCATTCTCACCTGGCAGGATCCTGATGCACTATGAAACCCCATACATACCCGGCAGGTTCCTGAAACACTGTGAAACCCCATACACACCTGGCAGGATCCTTATACACTGATACCCCATACACACCTGGCAGTATCCTGATATACTGTGAAACCCCATAGACACCTGGCAGGATCATGATACACTGTGAAACCCCATACACACCTGGCAGGATCCTGATACACTGTGAAACCCCATGCACACCTGGCAGGATCCTGATACACTGTGAAACCCCATACACACCTGGCAGGATCCCGATACACTGTGAAACTCCATACACACCTGGCAGGATCCTGACACACTTTGAAACCCCATACACACCTGGCAGGATCCTGGTACACTGTGAAACCCCAAACAAACCTGGCAGGATCCTGATACACTGTGAACCCCCATACACACCTGGCAGGTCCTGATACACTGTGAAAACCCAGACACACCTGGCAGGATCCTGATACACTGTGAATCCCCATACACACCTGGCAGGATCCTGTTACACCGGTAAACCGCATACACACCTGGCAGGATCCTGAAACAATGTGAAACCCCATACACACCTGGCAGGCTCTGATACACTGTGAAACCCCATACACACCTGGCAGGATCCTGATACTCTGTGAAACACCAAACACACCTGGCAGGATAATGATACACTGTGAAACCCCATACACACCTGGCAGGATCCTGATACACTGTGAAACCCCATATACACCTCGCAGGATCCTGATACACTTTGAAACCCCATACACACCTGGCAAGACCCTGACACACTGTGAAACACCATACACACCTGGCAGGCTCCTGGTACACTGTGAAACCCCAAACACACCTGGCAGGATCCTGATACACTGTGAAACCCCATATACACCTGGGAGGATCCTGATACACTGTGAAACCCCATACACTCCTGGCAGGAACCTGATAAACTGTGAAACCCCATACACAATTGACAGTATCGTGATACACTGTGAAACCCCACACACGCCTGGCAGGATCCTGATACACTGTGAAACCCCACACACTCCTGGCAGGATGCTGAGACACTGAGAAACCCCATACACACCTGGCAGGATGCTGATACACTGTGAAATCCCATATACACCTGGCGGGATCCTGATACCATGTGAAACCACATACTCACCTGGCAGGATCCTGATACACTGAGAAACCCCATACACACCTGGCAGTATCCTGGTGCACTGTGAAACCCCATACACGCCTGGCAGGATCCTGTTACACTGTGAAACCCCATACTCACCTGACAGGATCGTGATACACTGTGAAACCCCATACACAACTGGCAGGATCCTGATACACTGCAAAACCCCATACACACCTGGCAGGAACATGATAGACTGTGAAACCCCATACTCACCTGACAGGGTCGTGATACACTGTGAAACCCCATACACACCTGTCAGGATCCTGATACACTGTGAAACCTCATACACACCTGGCATGATCCTGATACACTGTGAAAACCCATACCAGCCTGGCAGGATCCTTATACACTGTGAAACCCCATACTCACCTGGCAGGATCCTGATACACTGTGAAACCCCATACACATCTGGCAGGATCCTGATACACTGTGAAACCCCATATACACCTGGCAGGATCCTGATACACTGTGAAATCTCATACATACCTGGCAGGATCCTGATTCACTGAAACCCCATACACACCTGGCAGGATCCTGATACACTGTGAAACCCAATACACACCTGGCAGGAGCCTGATACACTGTGAAACCCCATACTCACCTGGCAGGATCCTGATACACTGTGAAACCCCATACACACCTGGCAGGATCCTGATACACTGTGAAACCCCATACACACCTGGCAGGATCCTGATACACCGTGAAACCCCATACACACCTGGCATGATCCTGATACACCGTGAAACCCCATATCCACCTGGCAGGATACTGTTACACTGTGAAACCCCATACACACCTGGCAGGATCCTGATAAACTTTGAAACCCCATACACACCTGGCAGGATCCTGATACCCTGTGAAACCCCATACACACCTGGCAGGATCCTGATACACTGAGAAGCACCATAGACACCTGGCAGGATCCTTATACACTGTGAAACCCCATACGCAATTGACAGTATCGTGATACACTGTGAAACCCCACACACACCTGGCAGGATCCTGACACACTGTGAAACCCCACACACTCCTGGCAGCATGCTGAGACACTGTGAAACCCCATACACACCTGGCAGGATCCTGATACACTGTGAAATCCCATATACACCTGGCAGGATCCTGATACACTGTGAAACCCCATACACACCTGGCAGGATCCTGATACACTGTGAAACCCATTACACACCTGGCAGTATCCTGATACACTGTGAAACCCCATACACGCCTGGCAGGATCCTGTTACACTGTGAAACCCCATACTCACCTGACAGGATCGTGATACACTGTGAAACCTCATACACACCTGGCAGGATCCTGATACACTGTAAAACCCCATACACACCTGGCAGGATCATGATACACTGTGAAACCCCATACTCACCTGACAGGATCGTGATACACTGTGAAACCCCATACACACCTGTCCGGATCCTGATACACTGTGAAACCTCATACACCCCTGGCATGATCCTGATACACTGTGAAAACCCATACCAACCTGGCAGGATCCTGATACACTGTGAAAATCCATACCAACCTGGCAGGATCCTGATACACTGTGAAACCCCATACACACCTGGCAGCTTCCTGATACACTGTATAACCCCATACACAACTGGCAGGATCCTGATACACTGTGAAACCCCATGCACACCTGGCAGGATCCTGATACACTGTGAAACTCCATACACACCTGGCAGGATCCTTATTCACTGTGAAACCCCATACACACCTGGCAGGATCCTGGCACACTGTGAAACACCATACACACCTGGCAGGATCCTTGTACAGTGTGAAACCCCAAACACACCTGGCAGGATGCTGATGCACTGTGAAACCCCATACACACCTGGCAGATCCTGATACACTGTGAAACCCCATACACACCTGGCAGGATCCTGATACACTGTGAAACACCATACACACCTGGCAGGATATTGATACACTGTGAAACCCCATACACACCTGGCAGGATCCTGATAGACTGTGAAACCCCATACACACCTGGCAGGGTCCTGATACACTGTGAAACCCCATACACACCTGGCAGGATCTTGATACACTGTGAAACCCCATACTCACCTGGCAGTATCCTGAGACACTGTGAAACCCCATACACACTTGGCGGGAACCTGATACACTGTGAAACCCCATACACACTTGGAACGATCCTGATACACTGCGAAACCCCATACACACCTGGCAGGATCCTGATACACTGTGGAACCCCATACACACCTGGCAGGATCCTGATACACTGTGAAAACCCATACACAACTGGCAGGATCCTGATACACTGTGAAACCCCATACACACCTGGCAGGATCCTGACACACTGTGAAACCCCATACACACCTGGCAGGATCCTGATACACTGTGAAACCCCATACACACCTGGCAGGATCCTGATACACTGTGAAGCCCATACACACCTGGCAGGATCCTGATACACTGTGAAACCCCATACACATCTGGCAGGATCCTGATACACTGTGAAACCCTATACTCACATGGCAGGATCCTGATAGACTGTGAACCCCATACACCCCTGGCAGGATCCTGATACACCGAGAAACCCCATACACATCTGGCAGGATCCTGATACACCGTGAAACCCCATACACACCTGGCAGGATCCTGTTACACTGTGAAACCCCATAAACACCTAGCAGGATCCTGATACACTGTGAAACCCCATACACACCTGGCAGGATCCTGATACACTATGAAACCCCATACATACGCGGCAGGATCCTGAAACACTGTGAAACCCCGTACACACCTGGCAGGATCCTTATACACTGATACCCCATACACACCTGGCAGAATCCTGATACACTGTGAAACCCCACACACACCCGGCCGGATCCTGATACACTGTGAAACCCCATACACCCCTGGCAGGATCCTGATACACTGTGAAACCTCATACACACCTGGCAGGATCCTGACACACTGTTAATCCCCATACACACCTGGCAGGAACCTGATACACTGTGAAACCCCATACACACCTTGCAGGATCCTGATCCACTGAAACCCCATACATGCCTGGCAGGATCCTGATAAACTGTGGAACCCCATACACACCTGGCAGGATCCTGATACACTGTGGAACCCCATACTCACCTGACAGGATCGTGATACACTGTGAAACCTCATACACACCTGGCAGGAACCTGATACCCTGTGAAACCCCATACACACCTGGCAGGATCCTGATACACTTTGAAACCCCATTCACACCTGGCAGGATCCTGATACACTGTGAAACCCCATACACACCTGGCAGGATCCTGATACGCTGTGAAATCTCATACACACCTGGCAGGATCCTGATACACTGTGAAACGCCAAACACACCTGGCAGAATCCTGATACACTTTGAAACCCCATACGCACCTGGCAGGATCCTGATACACTGTGAAGCCCCATACACACCTGGCAGGAACCTGATACACTGTGAAACCCCATACACACCTGGCACGATCCTGTTACACTGGTAAACCCTGTACACACCTGGCAGGATCCTGATACAATGTGAAACCCCATACACACCTGGCAGGCTCCTGATACACTGTGAAACCCCATGCACACCTGGCAGGATCCTGATACACTGCGAAACCCCAAACACACCTGGCAGGAACCTGAAACACTGTGAAACCCCATACACACCTGGCAGGATCCTGATACACTGCGAAACCCCATGCACACCTGGCAGGAACATGATACACTGTGAAACCCCATACACACCTGGCAGGATCCTGATACACTGTGAAACCGCATTCTCACCTGGCAGGATCCTGATGCACTATGAAACCCCATACATACCCGGCAGGTTCCTGAAACACTGTGAAACCCCATACACACCTGGCAGGATCCTTATACACTGATACCCCATACACACCTGGCAGTATCCTGATATACTGTGAAACCCCATAGACACCTGGCAGGATCATGATAACTGTGAAACCCCATACACACCTGGCAGGATCCTGATACACTGTGAAACCCCATGCACACCTGGCAGTATCCTGATACACTGTGAAACCCCATACACACCTGGCAGGATCCCGATACACTGTGAAACTCCATACACACCTGGCAGGATCCTGACACACTTTGAAACCCCATACACACCTGGCAGGATCCTGGTACACTGTGAAACCCCAAACAAACCTGGCAGGATCCTGATACACTGTGAACCCCCATACACACCTGGCAGGTCCTGATACACTGTGAAACCCCAGACACACCTGGCAGGATCCTGATGCACTGTGAATCCCCATACACACCTGGCAGGATCCTGTTACACCGGTAAACCGCATACATACCTGGCAGGATCCTGAAACAATGTGAAACCCCATACACACCTGGCAGGCTCCTGATACACTGTTAAAACCCATACACATCTGGCACGATCCTGATACACTGTGACACCCCATACACACCTGGCAGGATCCTGATGCAATGTGAAAACCCAGACACACCTGGCAGGATCCTGATACACTGTGAAACCCCATACACACCTGGCAGGCTCTGATACACTGTGAAACCCCATACACACCTGGCAGGATCCTGATACTCTGTGAAACACCAAACACACCTGGCAGGATAATGATACACTGTGAAACCCCATACACACCTGGCAGGATCCTGATACACTGTGAAACCCCATATACACCTCGCAGGATCCTGATACACTTTGAAACCCCATACACACCTGGCAAGACCCTGACACACTGTGAAACACCATACACACCTGGCAGGCTCCTGGTACACTGTGAAACCCCAAACACACCTGGCAGGATCCTGATACACTGTGAAACCCCATATACACCTGGGAGGATCCTGATACACTGTGAAACCCCATACACTCCTGGCAGGAACCTGATAAACTGTGAAACCCCATACACACCTGGCAGGATCCTGATACACTGTGAAACCACATACACACCTGGCAGGATCCTGATACACTGTGAAGCCCCATACACACCTGGCAGGATCCTGATACACTGTGAAACCCCATACACAATTGACAGTATCGTGATACACTGTGAAACCCCACACACGCCTGGCAGGATCCTGATACACTGTGAAACCCCACACACTCCTGGCAGGATGCTGAGACACTGAGAAACCCCATACACACCTGGCAGGATGCTGATACACTGTGAAATCCCATCTACACCTGGCGGGATCCTGATACCATGTGAAACCACATACTCACCTGGCAGGATCCTGATACACTGAGAAACCCCATACACACCTGGCAGTATCCTGGTGCACTGTGAAACCCCATACACGCCTGGCAGGATCCTGTTACACTGTGAAACCCCATACTCACCTGACAGGATCGTGATACACTGTGAAACCCCATACACAACTGGCAGGATCCTGATACACTGCAAAACCCCATACACACCTGGCAGGAACATGATACACTGTGAAACCCCATACTCACCTGACAGGGTCGTGATACACTGTGAAACCCCATACACACCTGTCAGGATCCTGATACACTGTGAAACCTCATACACACCTGGCATGATCCTGATACACTGTGAAAACCCATACCAGCCTGGCAGGATCCTTATACACTGTGAAACCCCATACACACCTGGCAGGATCCTGATACACTGTGAAACCCCATACACACCTGGCAGGATCCTGATACACTGTGAAACCCCATATACACCTGGCAGGATCCTGATACACTTTGAAATCTCATACATACCTGGCAGGATCCTGATTCACTGAAACCCCATACACACCTGGCAGGATCCTGATACACTGTGAAACCCCATACACACCTGGCAGGAGCCTGATACACTGTGAAACCCCATACTCACCTGGCAGGATCCTGATACACTGTGAAACCCCATACACACCTGGCAGGATCCTGATACACTATGAAACCCCATACACACCTGGCAGGATCCTGATACACCGTGAAACCCCATACACACCTGGCATGATCCTGATACACCGTGAAACCCCATATCCACCTGGCAGGATACTGTTACACTGTGAAACCCCATACACACCTGGCAGGAACCTGATAAACTTTGAAACCCCATACACACCTGGCAGGATCCTGATACCCTGTGAAACCCCATACACACCTGGCAGGATCCTGATACACTGAGAAGCACCATAGACACCTGGCAGGATCCTTATACACTGTGAAACCCCATACGCAATTGACAGTATCGTGATACACTGTGAAACCCCACACACACCTGGCAGGATCCTGACACACTGTGAAACCCCACACACTCCTGGCAGGATGCTGAGACACTGTGAAACCCCATACACACCTGGCAGGATCCTGATACACTGTGAAATCCCATATACACCTGGCAGGATCCTGATACACTGTGAAACCCCATACACACCTGGCAGGATCCTGATACACTGTGAAACCCATTACACACCTGGCAGTATCCTGGTACACTGTGAAACCCCATACACGCCTGACAGGATCCTGTTACACTGTGAAACCCCATACTCACCTGACAGGATCGTGATACACTGTGAAACCTCATACACACCTGGCAGGATCCTGAAACACTGTAAAACCCCATACACACCTGGCATGATCCTGATACACTGTGAAAACCCATACCAACCTGGCAGGATCCTGATACACTGTGAAACCCATTACACACCTGGCAGTATCCTGGTACACTGTGAAACCCCATACACGTCTGGCAGGATCCTGTTACACTGTGAAACCCCATACTCACCTGACAGGATCGTGATACACTGTGAAACCCCATACACACCTGTCCGGATCCTGATACACTGTGAAACCTCATACACCCCTGGCATGATCCTGATACACTGTGAAAACCCATACCAACCTGGCAGGATCCTGATACACTGTGAAAATCCATACCAACCTGGCAGGATCCTGATACACTGTGAAACCCCATACACACCTGGCAGGATCCTGATACACTGTGAAACCCCATATACACCTGGCAGGATCCTGATACACTGTGAAATCTCATACATACCTGGCAGGATCCTGATTCACTGAAACCCCATACACACCTGGCAGGATCCTGATACACTGTGAAACCCCATACACACCTGGCAGGAGCCTGATACACTGTGAAACCCCATACTCACCTGGCAGGATCCTGATACACTGTGAAACCCCATACACACCTGGCAGGATCCTGATACACCGTGAAAACCCATACACACCTGGCAGGATCCTGATACACCGTGAAACCCCATATACACCTGGCAGGATACTGTTACACTGTGAAACTCCATACACACCTTGCAGGATCCTGATAAACAGTGAAACCCCATACACACCTGGCAGGATCCTGATACACTGTGAAACCCCATACACACCTGGCAGGATCCTGATACACTGTGAAGCACCATACACACCTGGCAGGATCCTGATACACTATGAAACCCCATGCATACCCGGCAGGATCCTGAAACACTGTGAAACCCCATATACACCTGGCAGGATCCTTATACACTGATACCCCATACACACCTGGCTGAATCCTGATACACTGTGAAAGGCCACACACACCTGGCAGGATCCTGATACACTGTGAAACCCCATACACACCTGGCAGCTTCCTGATACACTGTATAACCCCATACACAACTGGCAGGATCCTGATACACTGTGAAACCCCATGCACACCTGGCAGGATCCTGATACACTGTGAAACTCCATACACACCTGGCAGGATCCTTATTCACTGTGAAACCCCATACACACCTGGCAGGATCCTGGCACATTGTGAAACACCATACACACCTGGCAGGATCCTTGTACAGTGTGAAACCCCAAACACACCTGGCAGGATGCTGATGCACTGTGAAACCCCATACACACCTGGCAGGATCCTGATACACTGTGAAACACCATACACACCTGGCAGGATATTGATACACTGTGAAACCCCATACACACCTGGCAGGATCCTGATAGACTGTGAAACCCCATACACACCTGGCAGGGTCCTGATACACTGTGAAACCCCATACACACCTGGCAGGATCTTGATACACTGTGAAACCCCATACTCACCTGGCAGTATCCTGAGACACTGTGAAACCCCATACACACTTGGCGGGAACCTGATACACTGTGAAACCCCATACACACTTGGAACGATCCTGATACACTGCGAAACCCCATACACACCTGGCAGGATCCTGATACACTGTGGAACCCCATACACACCTGGCAGGATCCTGATACACTGTGAAAACCCATACACAACTGGCAGGATCCTGATACACTGTGAAACCCCATACACACCTGGCAGGATCCTGACACACTGTGAAACCCCATACACACCTGGCAGGATCCTGATACACTGTGAAACCCCATACACACCTGGCAGGATCCTGATACACTGTGAAGCCCATACACACCTGGCAGGATCCTGATACACTGTGAAACCCCATACACATCTGGCAGGATCCTGATACACTGTGAAACCCTATACTCACATGGCAGGATCCTGATACACTGTGAAAACCCATACATACCTGGCAGGACCCTGATACACTGTGAAACCCCATACACACCTGGCAGGATCCTGATAGACTGTGAACCCCATACACCCCTGGCAGGATCCTGATACACCGTGAAACCCCATACACATCTGGCAGGATCCTGATACACCGTGAAACCCCATACACACCTGGCAGGATCCTGTTACACTGTGAAACCCCATACACACCTAGCAGGATCCTGATACACTGTGAAACCCCATACACACCTGGCAGGATCCTGATACACTATGAAACCCCATACATACGCGGCAGGATCCTGAAACACTGTGAAACCCCGTACACACCTGGCAGGATCCTTATACACTGATACCCCATACACACCTGGCAGAATCCTGATACACTGTGAAACCCCACACACACCCGGCCGGATCCTGATACACTGTGAAACCCCATACACACCTGGCAGGATCCTGATACACTGTGAAACCTCATACACACCTGGCAGGATCCTGACACACTGTTAATCCCCATACACACCTGGCAGGAACCTGATACACTGTGAAACCCCATACACACCTGGCAGGATCCTGATCCACTGAAACCCCATACATGCCTGGCAGGATCCTGATAAACTGTGGAACCCCATACACACCTGGCAGGATCCTGATACACTGTGGAACCCCATACTCACCTGACAGGATCGTGATACACTGTGAAACCTCATACACACCTGGCAGGAACCTGATACCCTGTGAAACCCCATACACACCTGGCAGGATCCTGATACACTTTGAAACCCCATTCACACCTGGCAGGATCCTGATACACTGTGGAACCCCATACTCACCTGACAGGATCGTGATACACTGTGAAACCTCATACACACCTGGCAGGAACCTGATACCCTGTGAAACCCCATACACACCTGGCAAGATCCTGATACCCTGTGAAACCCCATACACACCTGGCAGGATCCTGATACACTGTGAAACCCCATACACACCTGGCAGGATCCTGATACACTGTGAAACGCCAAACACACCTGGCAGAATCCTGATACACTTTGAAACCCCATACGCACCTGGCAGGATCCTGATACACTGGTAAACCCTGTACACACCTGGCAGGATCCTGATACCCTGTGAAACCCCATACACACCTGGCACGATCCTGTTACACTGGTAAACCCTGTACACACCTGGCAGGATCCTGATACAATGTGAAACCCCATACACACCTGGCAGGCTCCTGATACACTGTGAAACCCCATGCACACCTGGCAGGATCCTGATACACTGCGAAACCCCAAACACACCTGGCAGGAACCTGAAACACTGTGAAACCCCATACACACCTGGCAGGATCCTGATACACTGCGAAACCCCATGCACACCTGGCAGGAACCTGATACACTGTGAAACCCCATACACACCCGGCAGGATCCTGATACACTGTGAAACCGCATTCTCACCTGGCAGGATCCTGATGCATTATGAAACCCCATACATACCCGGCAGGTTCCTGAAACACTGTGAAACCCCATACACACCTGGCAGGATCCTTATACACTGATACCCCATACACACCTGGCAGTATCCTGATATACTGTGAAACCCCATAGACACCTGGCAGGATCATGATACACTGTGAAACCCCATACACACCTGGCAGGATCCTGATACACTGTGAAACCCCATGCACACCTGGCAGGATCCTGATACACTGTGAAACCCCATACACACCTGGCAGGATCCCGATACACTGTGAAACTCCATACACACCTGGCAGGATCCTGACACACTTTGAAACCCCATACACACCTGGCAGGATCCTGGTACACTGTGAAACCCCAAACAAACCTGGCAGGATCCTGATACACTGTGAACCCCCATACACACCTGGCAGGTCCTGATACACTGTGAAACCCCAGACACACCTGGCAGGATCCTGATACACTGTGAATCCCCATACACACCTGGCAGGATCCTGTTACACCGGTAAACCGCATACATACCTGGCAGGATCCTGAAACAATGTGAAACCCCATACACACCTGGCAGGCTCCTGATACACTGTTAAAACCCATACACATCTGGCACGATCCTGATACACTGTGACACCCCATACACACCTGGCAAGATCCTGATGCAATGTGAAACCCCAGACACACCTGGCAGGATCCTGATACACTGTGAAACCCCATACACACCTGGCAGGCTCTGATACACTGTGAAACCCCATACACACCTGGCAGGATCCTGATACTCTGTGAAACACCAAACACACCTGGCAGGATAATGATACACTGTGAAACCCCATACACACCTGGCAGGATCCTGATACACTCTGAAACCCCATATACACCTCGCAGGATCCTGATACACTTTGAAACCCCATACACACCTGGCAAGACCCTGACACACTGTGAAACACCATACACACCTGGCAGGCTCCTGGTACACTGTGAAACCCCAAACACACCTGGCAGGATCCTGATACACTGTGAAACCCCATATACACCTGGGAGGATCCTGATACACTGTGAAACCCCATACACTCCTGGCAGGAACCTGATAAACTGTGAAACCCCATACACACCTGGCAGGATCCTGATACACTGTGAAACCACATACACACCTGGCAGGATCCTGATACACTGTGAAGCCCCAGACGCACCTGGCAGGATCCTGATACACTGTGAAACCCCATACACAATTGACAGTATCGTGATACACTGTGAAACCCCACACACACCTGGCAGGATCCTGATACACTGTGAAACCCCACACACTCCTGGCAGGATGCTGAGACACTGAGAAACCCCATACACACCTGGCAGGATCCTGATACACTGTGAAATCCCATATACACCTGGCGGGATCCTGATACCATGTGAAACCACATACTCACCTGGCAGGATCCTGATACACTGAGAAACCCCATACACACCTGGCAGTATCCTGGTGCACTGTGAAACCCCATACACGCCTGGCAGGATCCTGTTACACTGTGAAACCCCATACTCACCTGACAGGATCGTGATACACTGTGAAACCCCATACACAACTGGCAGGATCCTGATACACTGCAAAACCCCATACACACCTGGCAGGAACATGATACACTGTGAAACGCCATACTCACCTGACAGGGTCGTGATACACTGTGAAACCCCATACACACCTGTCAGGATCCTGATACACTGTGAAACCTCATACACACCTGGCATGATCCTGATACACTGTGAAAACCCATACCAGCCTGGCAGGATCCTTATACACTGTGAAACCCCATACACACCTGGCAGGATCCTGATACACTGTGAAACCCCATACACACCTGGCAGGATCCTGATACACTGTGAAACCCCATATACACCTGGCAGGATCCTGATACACTGTGAAATCTCATACATACCTGGCAGGATCCTGATTCACTGAAACCCCATACACACCTGGCAGGATCCTGATACACTGTGAAACCCCATACACACCTGGCAGGAGCCTGATACACTGTGAAACCCCATACTCACCTGGCAGGATCCTGATACACTGTGAAACCCCATACACACCTGGCAGGATCCTGATACACTGTGAAACCCCATACACACCTGGCAGGATCCTGATACACCGTGAAACCCCATACACACCTGGCATGATCCTGATACACCGTGAAACCCCATATCCACCTGGCAGGATACTGTTACACTGTGAAACCCCATACACACCTGGCAGGATCCTGATAAACTTTGAAACCCCATACACACCTGGCAGGATCCTGATACCCTGTGAAACCCCATACACACCTGGCAGGATCCTGATACACTGAGAAGCACCATAGACACCTGGCAGGATCCTTATACACTGATACCCCATACACACCTGGCAGAATCCTGATACACTGTGAAACCCCACACACACCTGGCAGGATCCTGATACACTGTGAATCCCCATACACACCTGGCAGGTTCCTGATACACTGTATAACCCCATACACGCCTGGCAGGATCCTGATACACTGTGAAACCCCATGCACTCCTGGCAGGATCCTGATACACTGTGAAACTCCATACACACATGGCAGAATCCTGACACACTGTGAAACACCATACACAGCTGGCAGGATCCTGGTACAGTGTGAAACCCCAAGCACACCTGGCAGGATCCTGATACACTGTGTAACCCCATACACACCTGGCAGATCCTGATATACTGTGAAACCCCATACACACCTGGCAGGATCCTGATACACTGTGAAACACCATACATTCCTGGCAGGATATTGATACACTGTGAAACCCCATACACACTTGGAAGGATCCTGATACACTGTGAAATCCCATACACACCTGGCAGGGTCCTGATACACTGTGGAACCCCATACACACCTGGCAGGATCCTGATACACTGTGAAACCCCATACACAACTGGCAGGATCCTGATACACTGTGAAACCCCATACACACCTGGCAGGATCCTGATACACTGTGAAACCCCATACACACCTGGAAGGATCCTGATACACTGTGAAACCCCATACACACCTGGCAGGATCCTGATACACTGTGAAACCCATACACACCTGGCAGGATCCTGATACACTGTGAAACCCCATACACATCTGGCAGGATCCTGATACACTGTGATACCCCATACACACATGGCAGGATCCTGATACACTGTGAAAACCCATACACACCTGGCAGGACCCCGATACACTGTGAAACCCCATACACACCTGGCAGGATCCTGATAGACTGTGATCCCCATACACCCCTGGCAGGATCCTGATACACCGTGAAACCCCATTAAAACCTGGCAGGATCCTGATACACCGTGAAACCCCATACACAACTGGCAGGATCCTGTTACACTGTGAAATCCCATACACACCTGGCAGGATCCTGATACACTGTGAAACGCCATACACACCTGGCAGGATCCTGATACACTGTGAACCCCCATACACACCTGGCAGGATCCTGATACACGGTGAAACCCCAGACACACCTGGCAGGATCCTGAAACACTGTGAAACCCCATACACACCTGGCAGGATCCTTATACACTGATACCCCATACACACCTGGTTGAATCCTGATACACTGTGAATCCCCATACACACCTGGCAGGATCCTGATACACTGTGAACCCCCATACACACCTGGCAGGATCCTGAATCACTGAAACCCCATACATGCCTGGCAGGATCCTGATACACTGTGGAACCCCATACACACCTGGCAGGATCCTGATACATGTGGAACCCCATACTCACCTGACAGGATCGTGATACACTGTGAAACCTCATACACACCTGGCAGGAACCTGATACCCTGTGAAACCCCATACACACCTGGCAGGATCCTGATACACTGTGAAACCCTATACACACCTGGCAGGATCCTGATACACTGTGAAACCCCATACACACCTGGCAGGATCCTGATACACTGTGAAACCCCATATACACCTGGCAGGATCCTGATACACTGTGAAACCCCATAAACACCTGGCAGAATCCTGGTACACTGTGAAACACCATACGCACCTGGCAGGATCCTGATACACTGTGAAACCCCATACACACCTGGCAGGAACCTGATACACTGTGAAACCCCATACACACCTGGCAGGATCCTGATACACTGCAAAACCCTATACACACCTGGCAGGATCCTGATACACTGTGAAACCCCATACACAACTGTCAGGATCCTGATACACTGTGAAACCCCAGACAAACCTGGCAGGATCCTGATACACTGTGAAACCCCATACACACCTGGCAGGATCCTGTTACACTGGTAAACCCCATACACACCTGGCAGGATCCTGATACAATGTGAAACCCCATACACACCTGGCCGGATCCTGATACACTGTGAAACCCCATACACACCTGGCAGGATCCTGATGCACTGTGAAACCTCATACACACCTGGCAGGATCCTGATACACTGTGAATCCCCATACACACCTGGCAGGATCCTGATACACTGTGAACCCCCATACACACCTGGCAGGATCCTGTTTCACTGGTAAACCCCATACACACCTGGCAGGATCCTGATACAATGTGAAACCCCATGCACACCTGGCAGGATCCTGATACACTGTGAAACCCCATGCACACCTGGCAGGATCCTGATACACTCCGCAACCCCAAACACACCTGGCAGGAACCTGATACACTGTGAAACCCCATACACACCTGGCAGGATCCTGATACACAGTGAAACCCCATACACAAATAGCAGGATCCTGATACACTGTGAAACCCCAAACACACCTGGCAGGATCCTGATACACTGTGAAACCCATACACACCTGGAAGGATCCTGATACACTGTGAAACCCCATACACACCTGGCAGGATCCTGATACACTGTGAAACCCATACACACCTGGCAGGATCCTGATACACTGTGAAACCCCATACACATCTGGCAGGATCCTGATACACTGTGATACCCCATACACACATGGCAGGATCCTGATACACTGTGAAAACCCATACACACCTGGCAGGACCCCGATACACTGTGAAACCCCATACACACCTGGCAGGATCCTGATAGACTGTGAACCCCATACACCCCAGGCAGGATCCTGATACACCGTGAAACCCCATAAACACCTGGCAGGATCCTGATACACCGTGAATCCCCATACACACCTGGCAGGATCCTGTTACACTGTGTAATCCCATACACACCTGGCAGGATCCTGATACACTGTGAAACGCCATACACACCTGGCAGGATCCTGATACACTGTGAACCCCCATACACACCTGGCAGGATCCTGATACACGGTGAAACCCCATACACACCTGGCAGGATCCTGATACACTATGAAACCCCATACATACGCGGCAGGATCCTGAAACACTGTGAAACCCCATACACACCTGGCAGGATCCTCATACACTGATACCCCATACACACCTGGCTGAATCCTGATAAACTGTGAAACCCCACACACACCTGGCCGGATCCTGATACACTGTGAAACCCCATACACACCTGGCAGGATCCTGATGCACTGTGAAACCTCATACACACCTGGCAGGATCCTGATACACTGTGAATCCCCATACACACCTGGCAGGATCCTGATACACTGTGAACCCCCATACACACCTGGCAGGATCCTGAATCACTGAAACCCCATACATGCCTGGCAGGATCCTGATACACTGTGGAACCCCATACACACCTGGCAGGATCCTGATACATGTGGAACCCCATACTCACCTGACAGGATCGTGATACACTGTGAAACCTCATACACACCTGGCAGGAACCTGATACCCTGTGAAACCCCATACACACCTGGCAGGATCCTGATACACTGTGAAACCCCATACACACCTGGCAGGAACCTGATACACTGTGAAACCCCATACACACCTGGCAGGATCCTGATACACTGTGAAACCCCATACACACCTGGCAGGATCCTGATACACTGTGAAACCTCATACACACCTGGCAGGATCCTGATACACTGTGAAACCCCATAAACACCTGGCAGAATCCTGGTACACTGTGAAACACCATACGCACCTGGCAGGATCCTGATACACTGTGAAACCCCATACACACCTGGCAGGAACCTGATACCCTGTGAAACCCCATACACACCTGGCAGGATCCTGATACACTGTGAAACACCATACGCACCTGGCAGGATCCTGATACACTGTGAAACCCCATACACACCTGGCAGGAACCTGATACACTGTGAAACACCATACGCACCTGGCAGGATCCTGATACACTGTGAAACCCCATACACACCTGGCAGGAACCTGATACACTGTGAAACCCCATACACACCTGTCAGGATCCTGATACACTGTGAAACCCCAGACAAACCTGGCAGGATCCTGATACACTGTGAAACCCCATACACACCTGGCAGGATCCTGTTACACTGGTAAACCCCATACACACCTGGCAGGATCCTGATACAATGTGAAACCCCATGCACACCTGGCAGGATCCTGATACACTGTGAAACCCCATGCACACCTGGCAGGATCCTGATACACTGCGCAACCCCAAACACACCTGGCAGGAACCTGATACACTGTGAAACCCCATACACACCTGGCAGGATCCTGATGCACTGTGAAACCCCATACACAAATGGCAGGATCCTGATACACTGTGAAACCCCAAACACACCTGGCAGGATCCTGATACACTGTGAAACCCCATACACACCTAGAAGGATCCTGATACACTGTGAAACCCCATACACACCTGGCAGGATCCTGATACACGGTGAAACCCGTACACACCTGGCAGGATCCTGATACACTGTGAAACCCATACACACCTGGCAGGATCCTGATACACTTTGAAACCCCATTCACACCTGGCAGGATCCTGATACACTGTGGAACCCTATACACACCTGGCAGGATCTTGATACACTGTGAAATCCCATACACACCTGGCAGGATCCTGATACACTGTGAAACCTCATACACACCTGGCAGGATCCTGATACACTGTGACACCCCATACACACCTGGCAGAATCCTGATACACTGTGAAACACCATACGCACCTGGCAGGATCCTGATACACTGTGAAACCCCATACACACCTGGCAGGAACCTGGTACACTGTGAAACCCCATACACACCTGGCAGGAACCTGATACACTGTGAAACCCCATACACACCTGGCAGGATCCTGATTCACTGCGAAACCCTATACACACCTGGCAGGATCCTGATACACTGTGAAACCCCATACAAACCTGTCAGGATCCTGATACACTCTGAAACCCCAGACAAACCTGGCAGGACCCTGATACACTGTGAAACCCCATACACACCTGGCAGGATCCTGTTACACTGGAAAACCCCATACACACCTGGCAGGATCCTGATACAATGTGAAACCCCTTACACACCTGGCAGGATCCTGATACACTGTGAAACCCCATGCACACCTGGCAGGATCATGATACACTGCGAAACCCCAAACACACCTGGCAGGAACCTGATACACTGTGAAACCCCATACACACCTGGCAGGATCCTGATACACTGTGAAACCCCATACACACCTGGCAGGATCCTGATACACCGTGAATCCCCATACACACCTGGCAGGATCCTGTTACACTGTGTAATCCCATACACACCTGGCAGGATCCTGATACACTGTGAAACGCCATACACACCTGGCAGGATCCTGATACACTGTGAACCCCCATACACACCTGGCAGGATCCTGATACACGGTGAAACCCCATACACACCTGGCAGGATCCTGATACACTATGAAACCCCATACATACGCGGCAGGATCCTGAAACACTGTGAAACCCCATACACACCTGGCAGGATCCTTATACACTGATACCCCATACACACCTGGCTGAATCCTGATAAACTGTGAAACCCCACACACACCTGGCCGGATCCTGATACACTGTGAAACCCCATACACACCTGGCAGGATCCTGATGCACTGTGAAACCTCATACACACCTGGCAGGATCCTGATACACTGTGAATCCCCATACACACCTGGCAGGATCCTGATACACTGTGAACCCCCATACACACCTGGCAGGATCCTGAATCACTGAAACCCCATACATGCCTGGCAGGATCCTGATACACTGTGGAACCCCATACACACCTGGCAGGATCCTGATACATGTGGAACCCCATACTCACCTGACAGGATCGTGATACACTGTGAAACCTCATACACACCTGGCAGGAACCTGATACCCTGTGAAACCCCATACACACCTGGCAGGATCCTGATACACTGTGAAACCCCATACACACCTGGCAGGAACCTGATACACTGTGAAACCCCATACACACCTGGCAGGATCCTGATACACTGTGATACCCCATACACACCTGGCAGGATCCTGATACACTGTGAAACCTCATACACACCTGGCAGGATCCTGATACACTGTGAAACCCCATAAACACCTGGCAGAATCCTGGTACACTGTGAAACACCATACGCACCTGGCAGGATCCTGATACACTGTGAAACCCCATACACACCTGGCAGGAACCTGATACACTGTGAAACCCCATACACACCTGGCAGGATCCTGATACACTGCAAAACCCTATACACACCTGGCAGGATCCTGATACACTGTGAAACCCCATAAACACCTGTCAGGATCCTGATACACTGTGAAACCCCAGACAAACCTGGCAGGATCCTGATACACTGTGAAACCCCATACACACCTGGCAGGATCCTGTTACACTGGTAAACCCCATACACACCTGGCAGGATCCTGATACAATGTGAAACCCCATGCACACCTGGCAGGATCCTGATACACTGTGAAACCCCATGCACACCTGGCAGGATCCTGATACACTGCGCAACCCCAAACACACCTGGCAGGAACCTGATACACTGTGAAACCCCATACACACCTGGCAGGATCCTGATGCACTGTGAAACCCCATACACAAATGGCAGGATCCTGATACACTGTGAAACCCCAAACACACCTGGCAGGATCCTGATACACTGTGAAACCCCATACACACCTAGAAGGATCCTGATACACTGTGAAACCCCATACACACCTGGCAGGATCCTGATACACGGTGAAACCCATACACACCTGGCAGGATCCTGATACACTGTGAAACCCATACACACCTGGCAGGATCCTGATACACTTTGAAACCCCATTCACACCTGGCAGGATCCTGATACACTGTGGAACCCTATACACACCTGGCAGGATCTTGATACACTGTGAAATCCCATACACACCTGGCAGGATCCTGATACACTGTGAAACCTCATACACACCTGGCAGGATCCTGATACACTGTGACACCCCATACACACCTGGCAGAATCCTGATACACTGTGAAACACCATACGCACCTGGCAGGATCCTGATACACTGTGAAACCCCATACACACCTGGCAGGAACCTGATACACTGTGAAACCCCATACACACCTGGCAGGATCCTGATACACTGTGAAACCCCATACACACCTGGCAGGATCCTGATTCACTGCGAAACCCTATACACACCTGGCAGGATCCTGATACACTGTGAAACCCCATACAAACCTGTCAGGATCCTGATACACTCTGAAACCCCAGACAAACCTGGCAGGACCCTGATACACTGTGAAACCCCATACACACCTGGCAGGATCCTGTTACACTGGAAAACCCCATACACACCTGGCAGGATCCTGATACAATGTGAAACCCCATACACACCTGGCAGGATCCTGATACACTGTGAAACCCCATGCACACCTGGCAGGATCATGATACACTGCGAAACCCCAAACACACCTGGCAGGAACCTGATACACTGTGAAACCCCATACACACCTGGCAGGATCCTGATACACTGTGAAACCCCATACACAACTGGCAGGATCCTGATACACTGTGAAATCCCATACACACCTGGCAGGATCCTGATACACTGTGAAACCCCATACACACCTGGAAGGATCCTGATACACTGTGAAACCCCATACACACCTGGCAGGATCCTGATACACTGTGAAACCCATGCACACCTGGCAGGATCCTGATACACTGTGAAACCCCATACACATCTGGCAGGATCCTGATACACTGTGAATCCCCATACTCACATGGCAGGATCCTGATACACTGTGAAAACCCATACACACCTGGCAGGACTCTGATACACTGTGAAACCCCATACACACCTGGCAGGATCCTGATAGACTGTGAACTCCATACACCCCTGGCAGGATCCTGATACACCGTGAAACCCCATACACACCTGGCAGGATCCTGATACACCGTGAAACCCCATAAACACCTGGCAGGATCCTGTTACACTGTGAAACCCCATACACACCTGGCAGGATCCTGATATACTGTGAAACGCCATAGACACCTGGCAGAATCCTGAGACACTGTGAACCCCCATACACACCTGGCAGGATCCTGATACACGGTGAAACCCCATACACACCTGGCAGGATCCTGATACACTATGAAACCCCATACATACGCGGCAGGATCCTGAAACACTGTGAAACCCCATACACACCTGGCAGGATCCCTATACACTGATACCCCATACACACCTGGCAGAATCCTGATACACTGTGAAATCCCACACACACCTGGCCGGATCCTGATACACTGTGAAACCCCATACACACCTGGCAGGATCCTGATACACTGTGAAACCTCATACACACCTGGCAGGATCCTGATACACTGCAAAACCCTATACACACCTGGCAGGATCCTGATACACTGTGAAACCCCATACACACCTGTCAGGATCCTGATACACTGTGAAACCCCAGACAAACCTGGCAGGATCCTGATACACTGTGAAACCCCATACACACCTGGCAGGATCCTGTTACACTGGTAAACCCCATACACACCTGGCAGGATCCTGATACAATGTGAAACCCCAGGCACACCTGGCAGGATCCTGATACACTGTGAAACCCCATGCACACCTGGCAGGATCCTGATACACTGCGCAACCCCAAACACACCTGGCAGGAACCTGATACACTGTGAAACCCCATACACACCTGGCAGGATCCTGATGCACTGTGAAACCCCATACACAAATGGCAGGATCCTGATACACTGTGAAACCCCAAACACACCTGGCAGGATCCTGATACACTGTGAAACCCCATACACACCTAGAAGGATCCTGATACACTGTGAAACCCCAAACACACCTGGCAGGATCCTGATACAATGTGAAACCCATACACACCTGGCAGGATCCTGATACACTGTGAAACCCATACACACCTGGCAGGATCCTGATACACTTTGAAACCCCATTCACACCTGGCAGGGTCCTGATACACTTTGAAACCCCATTCACACCTGGCAGGGTCCTGATACACTGTGAAACCCCATACACACCTGGCAGGATCTTGATACACTGTGAAATCCCATACACACCTGGCAGGATCCTGATACACTGTGAAACCTCATACACACCTGGCAGGATCCTGATACACTGTGACACCCCATACACACCTGGCAGAATCCTGATACACTGTGAAACACCATATGCACCTGGCAGGATCCTGATACACTGTGAAACCCCATACACACCTGGCAGGAACCTGATACACTGTGAAACCCCATACACACCTGGCAGGAACCTGATACACTGTGAAACCCCATACACACCTGGCAGGATCCTGATTCACTGCGAAACCCTATACACACCTGGCAGGATCCTGATACACTGTGAAACCCCATACAAACCTGTCAGGATCCTGATACACTGTGAAACCCCAGACAAACCTGGCAGGACCCTGATACACTGTGAAACCCCATACACACCTGGCAGGATCCTGTTACACTGGAAAACCCCATACACACCTGGCAGGATCCTGATACAATGTGAAACCCCATACACACCTGGCAGGATCCTGATACACTGTGAAACCCCATGCACACCTGGCAGGATCATGATACACTGCGAAACCCCAAACACACCTGGCAGGAACCTGATACACTGTGAAACCCCATACACACCTGGCAGGATCCTGATACACTGTGAAACCCCATACACAACTGGCAGGATCCTGATACACTGTGAAATCCCATACACACCTGGCAGGATCCTGATACACTGTGAAACCCCATACACACCTGGAAGGATCCTGATACACTGTGAAACCCCATACACACCTGGCAGGATCCTGATACACTGTGAAACCCATACACACCTGGCAGGATCCTGATACACTGTGAAACCCCATACACATCTGGCAGGATCCTGATACACTGTGAATCCCCATACTCACATGGCAGGATCCTGATACACTGTGAAAACCCATACACACCTGGCAGGACCCTGATACACTGTGAAACCCCATACACACCTGGCAGGATCCTGATAGACTGTGAACTCCATACACCCCTGGCAGGATCCTGATACACCGTGAAACCCCATACACACCTGGCAGGATCCTGATACACCGTGAAACCCCATAAACACCTGGCAGGATCCTGTTACACTGTGAAACCCCATACACACCTGGCAGGATCCTGATATACTGTGAAACGCCATAGACACCTGGCAGGATCCTGATACACTGTGAACCCCCATACACACCTGGCAGGATCCTGATACACGGTGAAACCCCATACACACCTGGCAGGATCCTGATACACTATGAAACCCCATACATACGCGGCAGGATCCTGAAAAACTGTGAAACCCCATACACACCTGGCAGGATCCTTATACACTGATACCCCATACACACCTGGCAGAATCCTGATACACTGTGAAATCCCACACACACCTGGCCGGATCCTGATACACTGTGAAACCCCATACACACCTGGCAGGATCCTGATACACTGTGAAACCTCATACACACCTGGCAGGATCCTGATACAATGTGAAACCCATACACACCTGGCAGGATCCTGATACACTGTGAAACCCATACACACCTGGCAGGAACCTGATACCCTGTGAAATCCCATACACACCTGGCAGGATCGTGATACACTGTGAAATCCCATACACACCTGGCAGGATCGTGATACACTGTGAAATCCCATACACACCTGGCAGGATCCTGATACACTGTGATACCTCATACACACCTGGCAGGATCCTGATACAATGTGAAACCCATACACACCTGGCAGGATCCTGATACACTGTGAAACCCATACACACCTGGCAGGAACCTGATACCCTGTGAAATCCCATACACACCTGGCAGGATCCTGATACACTGTGAAACCCTACACACACCTGGCAGGATCCTGATACACTTTGAAACCCCATTCACACCTGGCAGGATCCTGATACACTGTGAAACCTCATACACACCTGGCAGGATCCTGATACACTGTGACACCCCATACACACCTGGCAGAATCCTGATACACTGTGAAACACCATACGCACCTGGCAGGATCCTGATACACTGTGAAACCCCACACACACCTGGCAGGAACCTGATACACTGTGAAACCCCATACGCACCTGGCAGGAACCTGATACACTGTGAAACCCCATACACACCTGGCAGGATCCTGATTCACTGCGAAACCCTATGCACACCTGGCAGGATCCTGATACACTGTGAAACCCCATACAAACCTGTCAGGATCCTGATACACTGTGAAACCCCAGACAAACCTGGCAGGACCCTGATACACTGTGAAACCCCATACACACCTGGCAGGATCCTGTTACACTGGTAAACCCCATACACACCTGGCAGGATCCTGATACAATGTGAAACCCCATACACACCTGGCAGGATCCTGATACACTGTGAAACCCCATGCACACCTGGCAGGATCCTGATACACTGTGAAACCCCATACACACCTGGAAGGATCCTGATACACTGTGAAACCCCATACACACCTGGCAGGATCCTGATACACTCTGAAACCCATACACACCTGGCAGGATCCTGATACACTGTGAAACCCCATACACATCTGGCAGGATCCTGATACACTGTGAATCCCCATACTCACATGGCAGGATCCTGATACACTGTGAAAACCCATACACACCTGGCAGGACCCTGATACACTGTGAAACCCCATACACACCTGGCAGGATCCTGATAGACTGTGAACCCCATACACCCCTGGCAGGATCCTGATACACCGTGAAACCCCATACACACCTGGCAGGATCCTGATACACCGTGAAACCCCATAAACACCTGGCAGGATCCTGTTACACTGTGAAACCCCATACACACCTGGCAGGATCCTGATACACTGTGAAACGCCATACACACCTGGCAGGATCCTGATACACTGTGAACCCCCATACACACCTGGCAGGATCCTGATACACGGTGAAACCCCATACACACCTGGCAGGATCCTGATACACTATGAAACCCCATACATACGCGGCAGGATGCTGAAACACTGTGAAACCCCATACACACCTGGCAGGATCCTTATACACTGATACCCCATACACACCTGGCAGGATCCTGATACACTGTGAAACCCCATACACACCTGGCAGGATCCTGACACACTGTGAAACACCATACACACCTGGCAGGATGCTGGTACACTGTGAACCCCCAAACACACCTGGCAGGATCCTGATACACTGTGAAACCCCATATACACCTGGGAGGATCCTGATACACTGTGAAACCCCATACACTCCTGGCAGGATCCTGATACACTGTGAAACACCAAACACACCTGGCAGGATCCTGATACAGTGTGAAACCCCATTCACACCTGGCAGGATCCTGATAAACTGGGAAACCCCATACGCATCTGGCAGGATCTTGATACACTGTGAAACCCCATACTCACCTGGCAGTATCCTGAGACACTGTGAAAGCCCATACACACTTGGCAGGAACCTGATACACTGTGAAACCCCATACACACTTGTAAGGATCCTGATACACTGTGAAACCCCATACACACCTGGCAGGATGCTGGTACACTGTGAAACCCCATACACACCTGGCAGGATCCTGATACACTGTGAAACCCAATACACAACTGGCAGGATCCTGATACACTGTGAAACCCCATACACACCTGGCAGGATCCTGATACACTGTGAAACCCCATACACACCTGGCAGGATCCTGATACATTGTGAAACCCCATACACACCTTGCAGGATCCTGATACACTGTGAAACCCATACACACCTGGCAGGATCCTGATACATTGTGAAGCCCCATACACACCTGGCAGGATCCTGATACACTGTGAAACCCCATACTCACATGGCAGGATCCTGATACACTGTGAAACCCCATACACACCTGGCAGGACCCTGATACACTGTGAAACCCCATACACACCTGGCAGAATCCTGAAACACTGTGAAACCCTATACACACCTGGCAGGATCCTGATTCACCGTGAAACCCCATACACACCTGGCAGGATCCTGATACACCGTGAAACCCCATACACACATGGCAGGATCCTATTACACTGTGAAACCCCATACACACCTGGCAGGTTCCTGATGCACTGTGAACCCCCATACACACCTGGCAGGATCCTGATACACGGTGAAACCCCATACACACCTGGCATGATCCTGATACACTATGAATCCCCATACATACTCGGCAGGATCCTGAAACACTGGTAAACCCCATACACACCTGGCAGGATCCTGATACAATGTGAAACCCCATACACACCTGGCAGGATCCTGAAACACTGTTCAAACCCATACACACCTGGCACGATCCTGATACACTGTGAAACCCCATACACACCTGGCAGGATCCTGATACAATGTGAAACCCCATACACACCTAGCAGCATCCTGATACACTGTGAAACCCCATACACACCTGGCAGGTCCTGATATACTGTGAAACCCCATACACACCTGTCAGGATCCTGATACACTGTGAAACACCATACACACCTGGCAGGATACTGATACACTGTGAAACCCCATAAACACCTGGCAGGATCCTGATAGACTGTGAAACCCCATACACACCTGGCAGGATCCTGATACACTGTGAAACCCCATACACACCTGGCAGGATCCTGACAGACTGTGAAACAGCATACACACCTGGCAGGATCCTGTTACACTGTGAATCCCCAAACAAACCTGGCAGGATCCTGATACACTGCGAAACCCCATGAACACCTGGGAGGATCCTGATACACTGTGAAACCCCATACACTCCTGGCAGGAACCTGATACACTGTGAAACACCAAACACACCTGGCAGGATCCTGATACAATGTGAAACCCCATTCACACCTGGCAGGATCCTGATACACTGTGAAACCCCATACACACCTGGCAGGAACCTGATACACTGTGAAACCCCATACACACCTGGCAGGATCCTGATACACTGTGAAACCCCATACACACCTGGCAGGATCCTGATACACTGTGAAACCCCAGACAAACCTGGCAGGATCCTGATACACTGTGAAACCACAAAAACACCTGGCAGGATCATGTTACACTGGTAATCCCCGTACACACCTGGCAGGATCCTGATACAATGTGAAACCCCATACACACCTGGCAGGATCCTGATACACTGTGAAACCCCATGCACACCTGGCAGGATCCTGATACACTGTGAAACCCCAAACACACCTGGCAGGTACCTGATACACTGCGAAACCCCATACACACCTGGCAGGATTCTGATACACTGTGAAACCGCATACACACCTGGCAGGATCCTGATACACTATGAAACCCCATACATACCCGGCAGGATCCTGAAACACTGTGAAACCCCATACACACCTGGCAGGATCCTTATGCACTGATACCCCATACGCACCTGGCAGAATCCTGTTACACTGTGAAACCCCACACACACCTGGCAGGATCCTGATACACTGTGAAACCCCATAAACACCTGGCAGGATCCAGTTACACTGTGAAACCCCATACACACCTGGCAGGATCCTGATACACTGTGAAACCCCATGCACACCTGGCAGGATCCTGATACACTGTGAAACCCCATACACACCTGGCAGGATCCTGATACACTGTGAAACCCCATACACACCTGACAGGATCCTGAAACACTGTGAAACACCATTCACACCTGGCAGGATCCTGGTACACGGTGAAACCCCAAACACACCTGGCAGGATCCTGATACACTGTGAAACCCCATACACACCTGGCAGGTCCTGATACACTGTGAAACCCCAGACACACCTGGCAGGATCCTGATACACTGTGAAACTCCATACACACCTGGCAGGATCCTGATACACTGTTAAAACCCATACACACATGGCACGATCCTGATACACTGTGAAATCCCATACACACCTGGCAGGATCCGGATACAATGTGAAACCCCATACACACCTGGCAGGATCCTGATACACTGTGAAACCCCATACACACCTGGCAGGTCCTGATACACTGTGAAACCCCATACACACCTGGCAGGATCCTGATACATTGTGAAACACCATACACACCTGGCAGGATACTGATACACTGTGAAACCCCATAAACACCTGGCAGGATCCTGATAGACTGTGAAATCCCAGACACACCTGGCAGGATCCTGATACACTGTGAAACCCCATACACACCTGGCAGGATCCTGAGACACTGTGAAACACCATACACACCTGGCAGGATGCTGGTACACTGTGAACCCCCAAACACAACTGGCAGGATCCTGATACACTGTGAAACCCCATAGACACCTGGGAGGCTCCTGATACACTGTGAAACCCCATACACTCCTGGCAGGATCCTGATACACTGTGAAACACCAAACACACCTGGCAGGATCCTGATACACTGTGAAACCCAATACACAACTGGCAGGATCCTGATACACTGTGAAACCCCATACACACCTGGCAGGATCCTGATAGACTGTGAAACCCCATACACACCTGGCAGGATCCTGATACATTGTGAGACCCCATACACACCTTGCAGGATCCTGATACACTGTGAAACCCATACACACCTGGCAGGATCATGATACATTGTGAAACCCCATACACACCTGGCAGGATCCTGATACACTGTGAAACCCCATACTCACATGGCAGGATCCTGATACACTGTGATACCCCATACACACCTGGCAGGACCCTGATACACTGTGAAACCCCATACACACCTGGCAGAATCCTGAAACACTGTGAAACCCTATACACACCTGGCAGGATCCTGATTCATCGTGAAACCCCATACACACCTGGCAGGATCCTGATACACCGTGAAACCCCATACACACATGGCAGGATCCTATTACACTGTGAAACCCCATACACACCTGGTAGGATCCTGATGCACTGTGAACCCCCATACACACCTGGCAGGATCCTGATACACGGTGAAACCCCATACACACCTGGCATGATCCTGATACATTATGAATCCCCATACATACTCGGCAGGATCCTGAAACACTGTGAAACCCCATACACACCTGGCAGGATCCTTAGACACTGATACCCCATGCACACCTGGCAGAATCCTGATACACTGTGAAACCCCACACACACCTGGCAGGATCCTGATACACTGTGAAACCCCATACACACCTGGTAGGATCCTGATACACTGTGAATCCCCATACACACCTGGCAGGATCCTGATACACTGTGAATCCCCATACACAGCTGGCAGGATCCTGATACACTGTGAAACCCCATACACACCTGGCAGGATCCTGATACACTGAAACCCCATACACACCTGGCAGGATCCTGTTACACTGTGAAACCCCATACTCACCTGACAGGATCGTGATACACTGCGAAACCTCATACACACCTGGCAGGAACCTGATACCCTGTGAAACCCCATACACACCTGGCAGGATCCTGATGCACTATGAAACCCCATATACACCTGGCAGGATCCTGATACACTGTGAAACCTCATACACACCTGTCAGGATCCTGATACACTGTGAAACCCCATACACACCTGGCAGATTCCTGATACACTGTGAAACCCCATACGCACCCGACAGGATCCTGATAAACAGTGAAACCCCACACACACCTGGCTGGAACCTGATACACTGTGAAACCCCATACACACCTGGCAGGATCCTGATACACTGCGAAACCCCATACACACCTGGCAGGATCCTGATACACTTTGAATCGCCATACACAACTGGCAGGATCCTGATACACTGCGAAACCGCAGACAAACCTGGCAGGATCCTGATACACTGTGAAACCCCATACACACCTGGCAGGATCCTTTTACACTGGAAAATTCCGTACACACCTGGCAGGATCCTGATACAATGTGAAACCCCATACACACCTGGCAGCATCCTGATACACTGTGAAACCCCATGCACACCTGGCCGGATCCTGATTCACTGTGAATCCCCAATAACACCTGGCAGAAACCTGATACACTGTGAAACCCCATACACACCTGGCAGGATCCTGATACACTGTGAAGCCGCATACACACCTGGCAGGATCCTGATACACTATGAAACCCCATACATACCCCGCAGGATCCTGAAACACTGTGAAACCCCATACACACCTGGCAGGATCCTTATACACTGATACCCCATACACACCTGGCAGAATCCTGATACACTGTGAAACCCCACACACACCTGGCAGGATCCTGATACACTGTGAAGCCCCATAAACACCTGGCAGGATCCTGATTCACTGTGATAACCCCATACAGACCTGGCAGGATCCTGATACACTGTGAAACCCCATGCACGCCTGGCAGGATCCTGATACACTGTGAAACCCCATACACACCTGGCAGGATCCTGATACACTGTGAAACGCCATACACACCTGGCAGGATCCTGACTCACTGTGAAACACCATACAGACCTGGCAGGATCCTGGTGCAGTATGAAACCCCAAACACACCTGGCAGGATCCTGATACACTGTGAAACCCCATACACACCTGGCAGGTCGTGATACACTGTGAAACCCCAGACACACCTGGCAGGATCCTGATACATTGTGAAACCCCATACATACCTGGCAGGATCATGATACAATGTGAAACCCAAAACACGCCTGGCAGGATCCTGATACACTGTTAAAACCCATACACACCTGGCACGATCCTGATACACTGTGAAACCCCATACACACCTGGCAGGATCCTGATACACTGTGAAACGCCATACACACCTGGCAGGATCCTGACTCACTGTGAAACACCATACAGACCTGGCAGGATCCTGGTGCAGTATGAAACCCCAAACACACCTGGCAGGATCCTGATACACTGTGAAACCCCATACACACCTGGCAGGTCGTGATACACTGTGAAACCCCAGACACACCTGGCAGGATCCTGATACATTGTGAAACCCCATACATACCTGGCAGGATCATGATACAATGTGAAACCCAAAACACGCCTGGCAGGATCCTGATACACTGTTAAAACCCATACACACCTGGCACGATCCTGATACACTGTGAAACCCCATACACACCTGGCAGGATCCTGATACAATATGAAACCCGATACACACTTGGCAGGAACCTGATACACTGCGAAACCCCATACACACCTGGCAGGATTCTGATACACTGTGAAACCGCATACACACCTGGCAGGATCCTGATACACTATTAAACCCCATACATACCCGGCAGGATCCTGAAACACTGTGAAACCCCATACACACCTGGCAGGATCCTTATGCACTGATACCCCATACGCACCTGGCAGAATCCTGTTACACTGTGAAACCCCACACACACCTGGCAGGATCCTGATACACTGTGAAACCCCATACACACCTGGCAGGATCCAGTTACACTGTGAAACCCCATACACACCTGGCAGGATCCTAATACACTGTGAAACCCCATACACAACTGGCAGTATCCTGATACACTGTGAAACCCCATACACACCTGGCAGGATCCTGATACACTGTGAAACCCCATACACACCTGGCAGGATCCTAATACACAGTGAAACCCCATACACACCTGGCAGGATCCTGATACACCGTGAAACCCCATACACACCTGGCAGGATCCTGTTAAACTGTGAAACCCATACGCACCTGGCAGGATCCTGATACACTGTGAAACCCCACACACACCTGGCAGGAACCTGATACACTGTGAAACCCCATACACACCTGGCAGGAACCTGATACACTGTGAAACCCCATACACACCTGGCAGGATCCTGATTCACTGCGAAACCCTATGCACACCTGGCAGGATCCTGATACACTGTGAAACCCCATACAAACCTGTCAGGATCCTGATACACTGTGAAACCCCAGACAAACCTGGCAGGACCCTGATACACTGTGAAACCCCATACACACCTGGCAGGATCCTGTTACACTGGTAAACCCCATACACACCTGGCAGGATCCTGATACAATGTGAAACCACATACACACCTGGCAGGATCCTGATACACTGTGAAACCCCATGCACACCTGGCAGGATCCTGATACACTGTGAAACCCCATACACACCTGGAAGGATCCTGATACACTGTGAAACCCCATACACACCTGGCAGGATCCTGATACACTCTGAAACCCATACACACCTGGCAGGATCCTGATACACTGTGAAACCCCATACACATCTGGCAGGATCCTGATACACTGTGAATCCCCATACTCACATGGCAGGATCCTGATACACTGTGAAAACCCATACACACCTGGCAGGACCCTGATACACTGTGAAACCCCATACACACCTGGCAGGATCCTGATAGACTGTGAACCCCATACACCCCTGGCAGGATCCTGATACACCGTGAAACCCCATACACACCTGGCAGGATCCTGATACACCGTGAAACCCCATAAACACCTGGCAGGATCCTGTTACACTGTGAAACCCCATACACACCTGGCAGGATCCTGATACACTGTGAAACGCCATACACACCTGGCAGGATCCTGATACACTGTGAACCCCCATACACACCTGGCAGGTTCCTGATACACGGTGAAACCCCATACACACCTGGCAGTATCCTGATACACTATGAAACCCCATACATACGCGGCAGGATGCTGAAACACTGTGAAACCCCATACACACCTGGCAGGATCCTTATACACTGATACCCCATACACACCTGGCAGGATCCTGATACAATGTGAAACCCCATACACACCTGGCAGGATCCTGACACACTGTGAAACACCATACACACCTGGCAGGATGCTGGTACACTGTGAACCCCCAAACACACCTGGCAGGATCCTGATACACTGTGAAACCCCATATACACCTGGGAGGATCCTGATACACTGTGAAACCCCATACACTCCTGGCAGGATCCTGATACACTGTGAAACACCAAACACACCTGGCAGGATCCTGATACAGTGTGAAACCCCATTCACACCTGGCAGGATCCTGATAAACTGGGAAACCCCATACGCATCTGGCAGGATCTTGATACACTGTGAAACCCCATACTCACCTGGCAGTATCCTGAGACACTGTGAAAGCCCATACACACTTGGCAGGAACCTGATACACTGTGAAACCCCATACACACTTGTAAGGATCCTGATACACTGTGAAACCCCATACACACCTGGCAGGATGCTGGTACACTGTGAAACCCCATACACACCTGGCAGGATCCTGATACACTGTGAAACCGAATACACAACTGGCAGGATCCTGATACACTGTGAAACCCCATACACACCTGGCAGGATCCTGATGCACTGTGAAACCCCATACACACCTGGCAGGATCCTGATACATTGTGAAACCCCATACACACTTTGCAGGATCCTGATACACTGTGAAACCCATACACACCTGGCAGGATCCTGATACATTGTGAAGCCCCATACACACCTGGCAGGATCCTGATACACTGTGAAACCCCATACTCACATGGCAGGATCCTGATACACTGTGAAACCCCATACACACCTGGCAGGACCCTGATACACTGTGAAACCCCATACACACCTGGCAGAATCCTGAAACACTGTGAAACCCTATACACACCTGGCAGGATCCTGATTCACCGTGAAACCCCATACACACCTGGCAGGATCCTGATACACCGTGAAACCCCATACACACATGGCAGGATCCTATTACACTGTGAAACCCCATACACACCTGGCAGGATCCTGATGCACTGTGAACCCCCATACACACCTGGCAGGATCCTGATACACGGTGAAACCCCATACACACCTGGCATGATCCTGATACACTATGAATCCCCATACATACTCGGCAGGATCCTGAAACACTGGTAAACCCCATACACACCTGGCAGGATCCTGATACAATGTGAAACCCCATACACACCTGGCAGGATCCTGAAACACTGTTCAAACCCATACACACCTGGCACGATCCTGATACACTGTGAAACCCCATACACACCTGGCAGGATCCTGATACAATGTGAAACCCCATACACACCTGGCAGCATCCTGATACACTGTGAAACCCCATACACACCTGGCAGGTCCTGATATACTGTGAAACCCCATACACACCTGTCAGGATCCTGATACACTGTGAAACACCATACACACCTGGCAGGATACTGATACACTGTGAAACCCCATAAACACCTGGCAGGATCCTGATAGACTGTGAAACCCCATACACACCTGGCAGGATCCTGATACACTGTGAAACCCCATACACACCTGGCAGGATCCTGACAGACTGTGAAACAGCATACACACCTGGCAGGATCCTGTTACACTGTGAATCCCCAAACAAACCTGGCAGGATCCTGATACACTGCGAAACCCCATGAACACCTGGGAGGTTCCTGATACACTGTGAAACCCCATACACTCCTGGCAGGATCCTGATACACTGTGAAACACCAAACACACCTGGCAGGATCCTGATACAATGTGAAACCCCATTCACACCTGGCAGGATCCTGATACACTGTGAAACCCCATACACACCTGGCAGGAACCTGATACACTGTGAAACCCCATACACACCTGGCAGGATCCTGATACACTGTGAAACCCCATACACACCTGGCAGGATCCTGATACACTGTGAAACCCCAGACAAACCTGGCAGGATCCTGATACACTGTGAAACCACAAAAACACCTGGCAGGATCATGTTACACTGGTAATCCCCGTACACACCTGGCAGGATCCTGATACAATGTGAAACCCCATACACACCTGGCAGGATCCTGATACACTGTGAAACCCCATGCACACCTGGCAGGATCCTGATACACTGTGAAACCCCAAACACACCTGGCAGGAACCTGATACACTGCGAAACCCCATACACACCTGGCAGGATTCTGATACACTGTGAAACCGCATACACACCTGGCAGGATCCTGATACACTATGAAACCCCATACATACCCGGCAGGATCCTGAAACACTGTGAAACCCCATACACACCTGGCAGGATCCTTATGCACTGATACCCCATACGCACCTGGCAGAATCCTGTTACACTGTGAAACCCCACACACACCTGGCAGGATCCTGATACACTGTGAAACCCCATACACACCTGGCAGGATCCAGTTACACTGTGAAACCCCATACACACCTGGCAGGATCCTGATACACTGTGAAACCCCATGCACACCTGGCAGGATCCTGATACACTGTGAAACCCCATACACACCTGGCAGGATCCTGATACACTGTGAAACCCCATACACACCTGACAGGATCCTGAAACACTGTGAAACACCATTCACACCTGGCAGGATCCTGGTACACGGTGAAACCCCAAACACACCTGGCAGGATCCTGATACACTGTGAAACCCCATACACACCTGGCAGGTCCTGATACACTGTGAAACCCCAGACACACCTGGCAGGATCCTGATACACTGTGAAACTCCATACACACCTGGCAGGATCCTGTTACACTGGTAAACTCCATACACATCTGGCAGGATCCTGATACAATGTGAAACCCCATACACACCTGGCAGGATCCTGATACACTGTTAAAACCCATACACACATGGCACGATCCTGATACACTGTGAAATCCCATACACACCTGGCAGGATCCGGATACAATGTGAAACCCCATACACACCTGGCAGGATCCTGATACACTGTGAAACCCCATACACACCTGGCAGGTCCTGATACACTGTGAAACCCCATACACACCTGGCAGGATCCTGATACATTGTGAAACACCATACACACCTGGCAGGATACTGATACACTGTGAAACCCCATAAACACCTGGCAGGATCCTGATAGACTGTGAAATCCCAGACACACCTGGCAGGATCCTGATACACTGTGAAACCCCATACACACCTGGCAGGATCCTGAGACACTGTGAAACACCATACACACCTGGCAGGATGCTGGTACACTGTGAACCCCCAAACACACCTGGCAGGATCCTGATACACTGTGAAACCCCATAGACACCTGGGAGGCTCCTGATACACTGTGAAACCCCATACACTCCTGGCAGGATCCTGATACACTGTGAAACACCAAACACACCTGGCAGGATCCTGATACACTGTGAAACCCAATACACAACTGGCAGGATCCTGATACACTGTGAAACCCCATACACACCTGGCAGGATCCTGATACACTGTGAAACCCCATACACACCTGCCAGGATCATAGATACATAGATACATAGAAGATAGGAGCAGGAGTAGGCCATTCGGCCCTTCGTGCCTGCTCCGCCATTCGATGAGATCATGGCTGATCCTTTAATTCAGTATCCCGTCCCCGCCTTCTCTCCGTAACCCTTAACCCCTTTTGCCCGTAGAAATATATCTAATTCCCTCTTAAATATATTTAATGAGCTGGCGTACACTGCCCTCTGTGGCAATGAGTTCCACAGGTTCACCACTCTCTGAGTGAAGAAATTCCCCCTCATCTCTGTCCTAAATGGTTTAGCCCTTATCCTTAAATTATGTCCTCTAGTTCTGTTCTCACCCGCCAAGGGAAACATTCCTTCTGCATCCAGTCTGTCTAGACCTGTCAGAATTTTATACACTTCTATGAGGTCCCCTCTCAATCTTCTAAACTCCAGTGTGTACATCCCTAAACTACATAGTCTCTCCTCATAGGTCATTCCCGCCATTCCTGGTATCAGCCTGGTGAATCGCCGCTGCACCCCCTCCATGGCAAGAACATCCTTCCTCAGATGAGGCGACCAAAACTGTACACAGTACTCGAGGTGTGGTCTCACCAGTGCCCTGTACAGCTGCAGCAAGGTATCCCTGTTCCTGTATTCTAACCCTTTTGCTATGAAGGCCAGCATACCGTTTGCCTTCTTGACCGCCTGTTGCACCTGCATGCTCGCCTTCAGTGACTGGTGTACAAGAACACCCAGGTCTCTCTGTACTTCCCCCTCTCCCAATCTATTGCCATTTAAATAATAATTTGCCCTCCCGTTCCTGCACCCAAGGTGGATAACTTCGCACTTGTCCACATTATAGTGCATCTGCCATTTATCCGCCCAATCGCCCAGTCTGTCCAAATCGCTCTGGAGCTTCCTGGTCTCTTCCTCTGAGCCCACCCCCCCTCCTAGTTTAGTGTCGTCTGCAAATTTGGAAATGCTGCATCCGACTCCCTGATCCAGGTCATTAATGTAAATTGTGAACAGCTGGGGGCCCAGGACAGATCCCTGTGGTACCCCACTTGTTACTGCCTGCCATTCAGAAAATGAGCCGTTTATTCCAACTCTCTGTTTTCTATCTGACAGCCAGTTCCCTATCCACGCCAATACTTTTCCCTTTATCCCATGAGCCTCAATTTTCCATGCTAATCTTTTATGTGGGACCTTATCGAAGGCCTTTTGGAAGTCCAGGTACACCACATCTACTGGCTCTCCCCCATTTATTCTACCAGTTACTCCCTCAAAAAATTCCAATAGATTAGTCAAGCACGATTTACCCTTTGTAAATCCATGTTGACTCTGTCCTATCCTGTCCCCATTTGCTAAGTGCTCCGCTATTTCATCCTTAATGATGGACTCCAGCATTTTGCCCACAACTGATGTAAGGCTTACAGGTCTGTAATTACCTGCTTTTTCCCTACCCCCCTTTTTGAATAGTGGGGTAACGTTAGCTACCCTCCAATCCATCGGCACTGTTCCCGAGTCTAATGAATTCTGAAAAATCATCCTTAGTGCATCCGCTATCTCTAGGGCCACCTCCTTCAGTACCCTAGGATGCATGTTATCAGGCCCTGGGGATTTGTCCACCTTCAATCCCTTTAGCTTCCTTAACACCATATCCTTAGAGATATTGATTTGCGTCAGTTCCTCCTTTGCCAATGTCCCTATTTTTCCCGATATCCCAGGGAGGTTTTTTGTGTCTTCCTTCGTAAAGACTGACCCAAAGTATGCATTTAGTTGATCTGCCATTTCCTTATTTCCCATTATATATTCCCCCGTATCTGACTGCAATGGACCAACTTTGGTTTTCACCAGTCTTTTCCTTTTGATATATTTATAAAAGCTTTTGGAGTTAGTTTTTATATTTTCCGCCAGCTTGTTTTCGTAAGCTATTTTGCCCCTCTTGATCATGCCCTTTGCCCTCCTTTGCTCTATCTTAAACTGTTCCCAATCTTCCGCTCTGGCGCTTTTTTTGGCTATTTTATACGCCCTATCTTTGGATTTTATGCTGTCTCTAATTTCCCCTGTTATCCACGGTTGAGTCACCTTTTTAGATTTCCTTTTATGCCAGATTGGTATAAACAATTTTTGCAATTTTGTCATTCTATCTTTAAATGTTTGCCATTGTTTATCTACCTCCAGTCCTCCCAGGAACGTTGTCCAATCAGACCTACTCAGTTCCCGTCTCATGGCATCATAATTCCCCTTGTTTAAATTCAGGACCTTAGTCTCTGAGTCAATTTCTTCGCTCTCCATTTCGAGTGAGAAATCGATCATGTTATGATCGCTCTGACCCAAGGGTCCCCGTACAACAAGATTACTGATTAGTCCCTTCTCATTGCACAGTACCCAGTCCAATATAGCCTGTTCCCGAGTTGGTTCCTCGACATATTGATCCAGATAACCATCCCTTAAACACTCAAGGAATTCCTCCTCCTCATTATTTTTACTGATTAGGCTAGTCCAATCTATATGTAAGTTAAAGTCACCTATGATGACAGCTGTGCTCTTATTGCACGCTTCTCTAATTTCCCTCGTGATGCCCTCCCTAACCTCTATTTTACTATTTGGAGGCCTATATACCACTCCTATTAATGTTTTTCGCCCCTCGCTATTTCTTAGCTCCACCCATATAGATTCTGTATTAACTGAGTTAATATCCTTCTTTTCAATTGCATTTATCCCCTCTTTTACTAGCAATGCTACCCCTCCTCCCTTTCTTTTTTGTCGATCCTTCCTAAATACTGAATACCCCTGTATGTTAAGCTCCCAGCCCTGCTCACCCTGCAACCATGTTTCCGTAATCCCAATTAGATCATAATTATTAACCTCTATTTCCACAGCTAATTCATCTACCTTGTTCCTGATGCTTCTCGCATTAAGGTATAAAACCCTCAGGCTTTTTTTATGCTCACATTTTTTATGAATTAGTTTGGCCCTTTGTTTTTTGTTCCTCACCTTTTTACCATTTATTTCTGTCTGCCTTTCACTTTCCTCTATTTCACTGCATAGGTTTCTAGCCCCCTGCCATACTAGTTTAAATGCTCCCGAACTGCTTTATCAAAAATTACCCCGAGAACATCAGTTCCATCTCTGCACAGGTGTAGACCGTCCCTTTTGTATAGGTCACACCTACCACAAAACTGGTTCCAATGCCTCAAAAATTTAAAACCCTCCCTCTTACACCACTGCTCAAGCCACGTATTGATCCTGATACATTGTGAGACCCCATACACACCTTGCAGGATCCTGATACACTGTGAAACCCATACACACCTGGCAGGATCATGATACATTGTGAAACCCCATACACACCTGGCAGGATCCTGATACACTGTGAAACCCCATACTCACATGGCAGGATCCTGATACACTGTGAAACCCCATACACACCTGGCAGGACCCTGATACACTGTGAAACCCCATACACACCTGGCAGAATCCTGAAACACTGTGAAACCCTATACACACCTGGCAGGATCCTGATTCATCGTGAAACCCCATACACACCTGGCAGGATCCTGATACACCGTGAAACCCCATACACACATGGCAGGATCCTATTACACTGTGAAACCCCATACACACCTGGTAGGATCCTGATGCACTGTGAACCCCCATACACACCTGGCAGGATCCTGATACACGGTGAAACCCCATACACACCTGGCATGATCCTGATACACTATGAATCCCCATACATACTCGGCAGGATCCTGAAACACTGTGAAACCCCATACACACCTGGCAGGATCCTTAGACACTGATACCCCATGCACACCTGGCAGAATCCTGATACACTGTGAAACCCCACACACACCTGGCAGGATCCTGATACACTGTGAAACCCCATACACACCTGGTAGGATCCTGATACACTGTGAATCCCCATACACACCTGGCAGGATCCTGATACACTGTGAATCCCCATACACAGCTGGCAGGATCCTGATACACTGTGAAACCCCATACACACCTGGCAGGATCCTGATACACTGAAACCCCATACACACCTGGCAGGATCCTGATACACTGTGGAACCACATACACACCTGGCAGGATCCTGATACACTGTGAAACCCCATACTCACCTGACAGGATCGTGATACACTGCGAAACCTCATACACACCTGGCAGGAACCTGATACCCTGTGAAACCCCATACACACCTGGCAGGATCCTGATGCACTATGAAACCCCATATACACCTGGCAGGATCCTGATACACTGTGAAACCTCATACACACCTGGCAGGATCCTGATACACTGTGAAACCCCATACACACCTGGCAGATTCCTGATACACTGTGAAACCCCATACGCACCCGACAGGATCCTGATAAACAGTGAAACCCCACACACACCTGGCTGGAACCTGATACACTGTGAAACCCCATACACACCTGGCAGGATCCTGATACACTGCGAAACCCCATACACACCTGGCAGGATCCTGATACACTGTGAATCGCCATACACAACTGGCAGGATCCTGATACACTGCGAAACCGCAGACAAACCTGGCAGGATCCTGATACACTGTGAAACCCCATACACACCTGGCAGGATCCTTTTACACTGGAAAATTCCGTACACACCTGGCAGGATCCTGATACAATGTGAAACCCCATACACACCTGGCAGCATCCTGATACACTGTGAAACCCCATGCACACCTGGCCGGATCCTGATTCACTGTGAATCCCCAATAACACCTGGCAGAAACCTGATACACTGTGAAACCCCATACACACCTGGCAGGATCCTGATACACTGTGAAACCCCATAAACACCTGGCAGAATCCTGATACACTATGAAACCCCATACATACCCCGCAGGATCCTGAAACACTGTGAAACCCCATACACACCTGGCAGGATCCTTATACACTGATACCCCATACACACCTGGCAGAATCCTGATACACTGTGAAACCCCACACACACCTGGCAGGATCCTGATACACTGTGAAGCCCCATAAACACCTGGCAGGATCCTGATTCACTGTGATAACCCCATACAGACCTGGCAGGATCCTGATACACTGTGAAACCCCATGCACGCCTGGCAGGATCCTGATACACTGTGAAACCCCATACACACCTGGCAGGATCCTGATACACTGTGAAACGCCATACACACCTGGCAGGATCCTGAATCACTGTGAAACACCATACAGACCTGGCAGGATCCTGGTGCAGTATGAAACCCCAAACACACCTGGCAGGATCCTGATACACTGTGAAACCCCATACACACCTGGCAGGTCGTGATACACTGTGAAACCCCAGACACACCTGGCAGGATCCTGATACATTGTGAAACCCCATACATACCTGGCAGGATCATGATACAATGTGAAACCCAAAACACGCCTGGCAGGATCCTGATACACTGTTAAAACCCATACACACCTGGCACGATCCTGATACACTGTGAAACCCCATACACACCTGGCAGGATCCTGATACAATATGAAACCCGATACACACTTGGCAGGAACCTGATACACTGCGAAACCCCATACACACCTGGCAGGATTCTGATACACTGTGAAACCGCATACACACCTGGCAGGATCCTGATACACTATGAAACCCCATACATACCCGGCAGGATCCTGAAACACTGTGAAACCCCATACACACCTGGCAGGATCCTTATGCACTGATACCCCATACGCACCTGGCAGAATCCTGTTACACTGTGAAACCCCACACACACCTGGCAGGATCCTGATACACTGTGAAACCCCATACACACCTGGCAGGATCCAGTTACACTGTGAAACCCCATACACACCTGGCAGGATCCTAATACACTGTGAAACCCCATACACAACTGGCAGTATCCTGATACACTGTGAAACCCCATACACACCTGGCAGGATCCTGATACACTGTGAAACCCCATACACACCTGGCAGGATCCTAATACACAGTGAAACCCCATACACACCTGGCAGGATCCTGATACACCGTGAAACCCCATACACACCTGGCAGGATCCTGTTAAACTGTGAAACCCCATGCAAACCTGGCAGGATCCTGATACACTGTGAAACCCTATACACACCTGGCAGGATCCTGATACACTGTGAACCCCCATACACACCTGGCAGGATCCTGATACACGGTGAAACCCCATGCACACCTGGCAGGATCCTGATACACTCTGAAACTACATAAATACTCGGCAGGATCCTGAAACACTGTGAAACCCCATACACACCTGGCAGGATAATTATACACTGATACCCCATACACACCTGGCAGAATCCTGATACACTGTGAAACCCCACACACACCTGGCAGGATCCTGATACACTGTGAAACCCCATACACACCTGGCAGGATCCTGATACACTGTGAATCCCCATACACACCTGGCAGGATCCTGATACACTTTTAAACCTCATACACACCTGGCAGGATTCTGATACACTGAAATCCCATACACACCTGGCAGGATCCTGATACACTGTGGAACCCCATACATACCTGGCAGGATCCTGATACACTGTGAAACCCCATACTCACCTGACAGGATCGTGATTCACTGTGAAACCTCATACAAACCTGCCAGGAACCTGATACCCTGTGAAACCCCATACACACCTGGCAGGATCCTGATACACTGTGAAACCCCATACAAACCTGGCAGGATCCTGATACACTGTGAAACCCCATACACACCTGGAAGGGTCCTGATACAGTGTGAAACCCTATACACACCTGGCAGGATCCTGATACACTGTGAAACCTCATACACACCTGGCAGGATCCTGATACACTGTGAATCCCCATACACACCTGGCAGGATCCTGATACACTTTGAAACCTCATACACACCTGGCAGGATTCTGATATACTGAAACCCCATACACACCTGGCAGGATCTTGATACACTGTGGAACCCCATACATACCTGGCAGGATCCTGATACACTGTGAAACCCCTTACTCACCTGACAGGATCGTGATTCACTGTGAAACCTCATACACACCTGCCAGGAACCTGATACCCTGTGAAACCCCATACACACCTGGCAGGATCCTGATACACTGTGAAACCCCATACAAACCTGGCTGGATCCTGATACACTGTGAAACCCCATACACACCTGGAAGGGTCCTGATACAGTGTGAAACCCTATACACACCTGGCAGGATCCTGATACACTGTGAAACCCCGTACACACCTGGCAGGATCCTGATACACTGTGAAACCCCATACGCACCTGGCAGGATCCTGATACACTGTGAAACCCCATACACACCTGACAGGAAACTGATACACTGTGAAACCCCATACACACCTGGCAGGATCCTGATACACTGCGAAACCCCATACACACCTGGCAGGATCCTGATACATTGTGAATCCCCATACGCACCTGGCAGGATCCTGATACACTGCGAAACCCCAGACAAACCTGGCAGGATCCTGATACACTGTGAAACCCCATACACGCCTGGCAGGATCCTGTTACACTGGTAAACCCCGTACACACCTGGCAGGTTCCTGATACAATGTGGAACCCCATACAAACCTGGCAGGATCCTGATACACTTTGAAACCCCATGCACACCTGGCAGGATCCTGATACACTGTGAAACCCCAAACACACCTGGCAGGATCCTGATACACTGCGAAACACCATGCACACCTGGCAGGATCCTGATACATTGTGAAACCCCATACGCACCTTGCAGGATCCTGATACACTGTGAAACCCCAGACAAACCTGGCAGGATCCTGATACACTGTGAAACCCCATACACGCCTGGCAGGATCCTGTTACATTGGTAAACCCCGTACACACCTGGCAGGATCCTGATACACTATTAAACCCCATACATACCCGGCAGGATCCTGAAACACTGATACACCATGCACACCTGGCAGAATCTTGATACACTGTGAAACCCCACACACACCTGGCAGGAACCTTATACACTGTGAAACCCCATACACACCTGGCAGGATCCTGGTACACTGTGAAACCACATACATACTCGGCAGGATCCTGAAACACTGTGAAACCCCATACACACCTGGCAGGATCCTTATACACTGATACCCCATACACACCTGGCAGAATCCTGATGCACTGTGAAACCCCACACACACCTGGCAGGATCCTGATACACTGTGAAACCCCATACACACCTGGCAGGATCCTTATACACTGTGAAACCCCATACACACCTGGCAGGATCCTGATGCACTGTGAATCCCCATACTCACCTGGCAGGATCCTGATACACTGTGAAACCTCATACACACCTGGCAGGATTCTGATACACTGAAACCCCATACACACCTGTCAGGATCCTGATACACTGTGGTACCCCATACACACCTGGCAGGATCCTGATACACTGTGAAACCCCATACTCACCTGACAGGATCGTGATTCGCTGTGAAACCTCATACAAACCTGGCAGGATCCTGATACACTGTGAAACCCCATGCACGCCTGGCAGGATCCTGATACACTGTGAAACCCCATACACACCTGGCAGGATCCTGATACACTGTGAAACGCCATACACACCTGGCAGGATCCTGACACACTGTGAAACACCATACACACCTGGCAGGATCCTGGTACAGTATGAAACCCCAAACACACCTGGCAGGTTCCTGATACACTGTGAAACCCCATACACACCTGGCAGGTCGTGATACACTGTGAAACCCCAGACACACCTGGCAGGATCCTGATACACTGTGAAACCCCATACATACCTGGCAGGATCATGATACAATGTGAAACCCAAAACACACCTGGCAGGATCCTGATACACTGTTAAAACCCATACACACCTGGCACGATCCTGATACACTGTGAAACCCCATACACACCTGGCAGGTTCCTGATACAATGTGAAACCCCATACACACTTGGCAGGATCCTGATACACTGTGAAACCCCAGAAACAACTGGCAGGATCCTGATACACTGTGAAACCCCATACACACCTAGCAGGATCCTAATACACTGTGAAACCCCGTACACAACTGGCAGTATCCTGATACACTGTGAAACCCCATACACACCTGGCAGGATCCTGATACACTGTGAAACCCCATAGACACCTGGCAGGATCCTAATACACAGTGAAACCCCATACACACCTGGCAGGATCCTGATACACCGTGAAACCCCATACACACCTGGCAGGATCCTGTTACACTGTGAAACCCCATACAAACCTGGCAGGATCCTGATACACTGTGAAACCCCATACACAACTGGCAGGATCCTGATACACTGTGAACCCCCATACACACCTGGCAGGATCCTGATACACGGTGAAACCCCATGCACACCTGGCAGGATCCTGATACACTGTGAAACCCCATACTCACCTGACAGGATCGTGATTCACTGTGAAACCTCATACAAACCTGGCAGGATCCTGATACACTGTGAAACCCCATGCACGCCTGGCAGGATCCTGATACACTGTGAAACCCCATACACACCTGGCAGGATCCTGATACACTGTGAAACGCCATACACACCTGGCAGGATCCTGACACACGGCGAAACACCATACACACCTGGCAGGATCCTGGTACAGTATGAAACCCCAAACACACCTGGCAGGTTCCTGATACACTGTGAAACCCCATACACACCTGGCAGGTCGTGATACACTGTGAAACCCCAGACACACCTGGCAGGATCCTGATACACTGTGAAACCCCATACATACCTGGCAGGATCATGATACAATGTGAAACCCAAAACACACCTGGCAGGATCCTGATACACTGTTAAAACCCATACACACCTGGCACGATCCTGATACACTGTGAAACCCCATACACACCTGGCAGGATCCTGATACAATGTGAAACCCCATACACACTTGGCAGGATCCTGATACACTGTGAAACCCCAGACACAACTGGCAGGATCCTGATACACTGTGAAACCCCATACACACCTAGCAGGATCCTAATACACTGTGAAACCCCGTACACAACTGGCAGTATCCTGATACACTGTGAAACCCCATACACACCTGGCAGGATCCTGATACACTGTGAAACCCCATACACACCTGGCAGGATCCTAATACACAGTGAAACCCCATACACACCTGGCAGGATCCTGATACACCGTGAAACCCCATACACACCTGGCAGGATCCTGTTACACTGTGAAACCCCATACAAACCTGGCAGGATCCTGATACACTGTGAAACCCCATACACAACTGGCAGGATCCTGATACACGGTGAAACCCCATGCACACCTGGCAGGATCCTGATACACTATGAAACTACATACATACTCGGCAGGATCCTGAAACACTGTGAAACCCCATACATACCTGGCAGGATCCTTATACACTGATACCCCATACACACCTGGCAGAATCCTGATACACTGTGAAACCCCACACACACCTGGCAGGATCCTGATACACTGTGAAACCCCATACACACCTGGCAGGATCCTGATACACTGTGAATCCCCATACACACCTGGCAGAATCCTGATAAACTGTGAAACCCCACACACACCTGGCAGGATTCTGATACACTGAAACCCCATACACACCTGGCAGGATCCTGATACACTGTGGAACCCCATACATACCTGGCAGGATCCTGATACACTGTGAAACCCCATACTCACCTGACAGGATCGTGATTCACTGTGAAACCTCATACACACCTGCCAGGAACCTGATACCCTGTGAAACCCCATACAAACCTGGCAGGATCCTGATACACTGTGAAAACCCATACTCACCTGGAAGGGTCCTGATACAGTGTGAAACCCTATACACACCTGGCAGGATCCTGATACACTGTGAAACCCCGTACACACCTGGCAGGATCCTGATACACTGTGAAACCTCATACACACCTGGCAGGATCCTGATACACTGCGAAACCCCATACACACCTGGCAGGATCCTGATACATTGTGAAACCCCATACACACCTGGCAGGATCCTGATACATTGTGAAACCCCATACGCACCTGGCAGGATCCTGATACACTGTGAAACCTCATACACACCTGGCAGGATCCTGATACACTGTGAAACCCCATACACACCTGGCAGAATCCTGATACACTGTGAAACCCCATACGCACCTGGCAGGATCCTGATACACTGTGAAACCCCATGCACACCTGACAGGAAACTGATACACTGTGAAACCCCATACACACCTGGCAGGATCCTGATACACTGCGAAACCCCATACACACCTGGCAGGATCCTGATACATTGTGAAACCCCATACGCACCTGGCAGGATCCTGATACACTGCAAAACCCCAGACGAACCTGGCAGGATCCTGATACACTGTGAAACCCCATACACGCCTGGCAGGATCCTGTTACACTGGTAAACCCCGTACACACCTGGCAGGATCCTGATACAATGTGGAACCCCATACAAACCTGGCAGGATCCTGATACACTTTGAAACCCCATGCACACCTGGCAGGATCCTGATACACTGTGAAACCCCAAACACACCTGGCAGGATCCTGATACACTGCGAAACCCCATACACACCTGGCAGGATCCTGATACATTGTGAAACCCCATACGCACCTGGCAGGATCCTGATACACTGCGAAACCCCAGACAAACCTGGCAGGATCCTGATACACTGTGAAACCCCATACACGACTGGCAGGATCCTGTTACACTGGTAAACCCCGTACACACCTGGCAGGATCCTGACACACTATTAAACCCCATACATACCCGGCAGGATCCTGAAACACTGTGAAACCCCATACACACCTGGCAGGTTCCTTATACACTGATACCCCATACACAACTGGCAGTATCCTGATACACTGTGAAACCCCACACACACCTGGCAGGAACCTTATACACTTTGAAACCCCATACACACCTGGCAGGATCCTGGTACACTGTGAAACCACATACATACTCGGCAGGATCCTGAAACACTGTGAAACCCCATACACATCTGGCAGGATCCTTATACACTGATACCCCATACACACCTGGCAGAATCCTGATGCACTGTGAAACCCCACACACACCTGGAAGGATCCTGATACACTGTGAAACCCCATACACACCTGGCAGGATCCTTATACACTGTGAAACCCCATACACACCTGGCAGGATCCTGATACACTGTGAATCCCCATACTCACCTGGCAGGATCCTGATACACTGTGAAACCTCATACACACCTGGCAGGATTCTGATACACTGAAACCCCATACACACCTGGCAGGATCCTGATACACTGTGGAACCCCATACACACCTGGCAGGATCCTGATACACTGTGAAACCCCATACTCACCTGACAGGATCGTGATTCACTGTGAAACCTCATACACACCTGGCAGGATCCTGATACACTATGAAACTACATACATACTCGGCAGGATCCTGAAACACTGTGAAACCCCATACACACCTGGCAGGATCCTTATACACTGATACCCCATACACACCTGGCAGAATCCTGATACACTGTGAAACCCCACACACACCTGGCAAGTTCCTGATACACTGTGAAACCCCATACACACCTGGCAGGATCCTGATACACTGTGAAACCCCATACAAACCTGGCAGGATCCTGATACACTGTGAAACCCCATGCACACCTGTAAGGGTCCTGATACACTGTGAAACCCTATACACACCTGGCAGGATCCTGATACACTGTGAAACCCCATACACACCTGGCAGGATCCTGATACACTGTGAAACCTCATACACACCTGGCAGGATACTGATACACTGTGAAACCCCATACACACCTGGCAGAATCCTGATACACTGTGAAAACCCATACGCACCTGGCAGGATCCTGAAACACTGTGAAACAACATACACACCTGGCAGGAAACTGATACACTGTGAAACCCCGTACACACCAGGTAGGATCCTGATACACTGCGAAACCCATACACACCTGGCAGGATCCTGATACATTGTGAAACCCCATACACACCTGGCAGGATCCTGATACACTGTGAAACCCCAGACAAACCTTGCAGGATCCTGATACACTGTGAAACCCCATACACGCCTGGAAGGATCCTGTTACACTGGTAAACCCCGTATACACCTGGCAGGATCCTGATACAATGTGAAACCCCATACACAACTGGCAGGATCCTGATACACTTTGAAACCCCATGCACACCTGGCAGGATCCTGATACACTGTGAAACCCCAAACACACCTGGCAGGAACCTGATACACTGTGAAACCCCATACACACCTGGCAGGATCCTGATACACTGTGAAACCGCATGCACACCTGGCAGGATCCTGATACACTATTAAACCCCATACATACCCGGCAGGATCCTGAAACACTGTGAAACCCCATACACACCTGGCAGGTTCCTTATACACTGATACCCCATACACACCTGGCAGAATCCTGATGCACTGTGAAACCCCACACACACCTGGCAGGATCCTGATACACTGTGAAACCCCATACACACCTGGCAGGATCCTGATACACTGTGGAACCCCATACACACCTGGCAGGATCCTGATACACTGTGAAACCCCATACTCACCTGACAGGATCGTGATTCACTGTGAAAACTCATACACACCTGGCAGGAACCTGGTACCCTGTGAAACCCCATACACACCTGGCAGGATCCTGATACACTGTGAAACCCCATACAAACCTGGCAGGATCCTGATACACTGTGAAACCCCATACACACCTGGCAGTGTCCTGATACACTGCGAAACCCCAGACACACCTGGCAGTATCCTGATACATTGTGAAACCCCAGACACACCTGGCAGGATCCTGATACACTGTGAAACCACAGACAAACCTGGCAGGATCCTGATACACTGTGAAACCTCATACACACCTGGCAGGATCCTGTTACACTGGTAAACCCCTTACACACCTGGCAGGATCCTGATACAATGTGAAACCCCATACACACCTGGCAGGATCCAGATACACTTTGAAACCCCATGCACACCTGGCAGGATCCTGATACACTGTGAAACCCCAAACACACCTGGCAGGAACCTGATACACTGTGAAACCCCATACACACCTGGCAGGATCCTGATACACTGTGAAACCGCATACACACCTGGCAGGATCCTGATACACTATTAAACCCCATACATACCCGGCAGGATACTGAAACACTGTGAAACCCCATACACACCTGGCATCTTCCTTATACACTGATACCCCATACACACCTGGCAGAATCCTGATACACTGTGAAACCCCACACACACCTGGCAGGAACCTGATACACGGTGAAACCCCATACACACCTGGCAGGATCCTGATACACTGTGAAACCACATACATACTCGGCAGGGTCATGAAACACTGTGAAACCCCATACACACCTGGCAGGATCCTTATACACTAATACCCCTTACACACCTGGCCGAATCCTGATGCACTGTGAAACCCCACACACACCTGGCAGGATCCTGATACACTGTGAAACCCCATACACACCTGGCAGGATCCTGATACACTGTGAAACCCCATACACACCTGGCAGGATCCTGATACACTGTGAATCCCCATACTCACCTGGCAGGATCCTGATACACTGTGAAACCTCATACACACCTGGCAGGATTCTGATACACTGAAACCCCATACTCACCTGGCAGGATCCTGATACACTGTGGAACCCCATACACACCTGGCAGGATCCTGATACACTGTGAAACCCCATACTCACCTGACAGGATCGTGATTCACTGTGAAACCTCATACACACCTGGCAGGAACCTGATACCCTGTGAAACCCCATACACACCTGGCAGGATCCTGATACACTGTGAAACCCCATACAAACCTGGAAGGATCCTGATACACTGTGAAACCCCACACACACCTGGCAGGATCCTGATACACTGTGAAACCTCATACACACCTGGCAGGATCCTGAGACACTGTGAAACCCCATAAACACCTGGCAGAATCCTGATACACTGTGAAATCCCATACACACCAGGCAGGATCATGATTCAATGTGAAACCCCATACACACCTGGCAGGCTCCTGATACACTTTGAAACCCCATGCACACCTGGCAGGATCCTGATACACTGTGAAACCCCACACACCTGGCAGGAACCTGATACACTGTGAAACCCCATACACACCTGGCAGGATCCTGATACACTGTGAAACCGCATACACACCTGGCAGGATCCTGATACACTATTAAACCCCATACATACCCGGCAGGATCCTGAAACACTGTGAAACCCCATACACACCTGGCAGGATCCTGATACACTGTGAAACCCCTCACACACCTGGCAGGAACCTGATACACTGGGAAACCCCATACACACCTGGCAGGATCCTGATACACTGTGAAACCCCATGCACACCTGGCAGGATCCTGATACACTGTGAAACCCCATGCACACCTGGCAGGATCCTGATACACTGTGAAAACCCATACACACCTGGCAGGGTCCTGATGCACTGTGAAACCCCATACACACCTGGCAGGATCCTGACACACTGTGAAACACCATACACACCTGGCAGGATCCTGGTACACTGTGAAACCCCAAACACACCTGGCAGGATCCTGATCCACTGTGAAACCCCATACACACCTGGCAGGTCCTGATACACTGTGAAACCGCAGACACACCTGGCAGGATCCTGATACACTGTGAAACCCCTACACACCTGGCAGGATCCTGTTACACTGGTAAACCCCATAAACACCTGGCAGGATCCTGATACAATGTGAAACCCCATACACACCTGGCAGGATCCTGATACACTGTTAAAACCCATACACACCTGGCACGTTCCTGATACACTGTGAAACCCCATACACACCTGGCAGGATCCTGAAACAATGTGAATCCCCATACACACCTGGCAGAATCCTGATACACTGTGAAACCCCACACACACCTGGCAGGAACCTGATACACTGTGAAACCCCATACACACCTGGCAGGATCCTGATACACTGTGAAATCACATACATACTCGGTAGGATCCTGAAACACTGTGAAACCCCATACACACCTGGCAGGATCCCGTTACACTGTGAAACCCCATACTCACCTGTCAGGATCCTGATACACTGTGAAACCCCATACACACCTGGCAGGGTCCTGATACACTGTGAAACCCTATAGACACCTGGGAGGATCCTGATACACTGTGAAACCCCATACACACCTGGCAGCATCCTGATACTCTGTGAAACCCCATACACACCTGGCAGGATCCTGATACACTGTGAAACCCCATACACACCTGGCAGGATCCTGATACACTGTGAATCCCCATACTCACCTGGCAGGATCCTGATACACTGTGAAAGCTCATACACACCTGGCAGGATTCTGATACATTGAAACCCCATAAACACCTGGCAGGATCCTGATACACTGTGGAACCCCATACACACCTGGCAGGATCCTGATACACTGTGAAACCCCATACTCACCTGACAGGATCGTGATTCACTGTGAAAACTCATACACACCTGGCAGGAACCTGGTACCCTGTGAAACCCCATACACACCTGGCAGGATCCTGATACACTGTGAAACCCCATACAAACCTGGCAGGATCCTGATACACTGCGAAACCCCATACACACCTGGCAGGATCCTGATACATTGTGAAACCCCATACACACCTGGCAGGATCCTGATACACTGTGAAACCACAGACAAACCTGGCAAGATCCTGATACACTGTGAAACCTCATACACACCTGGCAGGATCCTGTTACACTGGTAAACCCCGTACACACCTGGCAGGATCCTGATACAATGTGAAACCCCATACACACCTGGCAGGATCCAGATACGCTTTGAAACCCCATGCACACCTTGCAGGATCCTGATACACTGTGAAACCCCAAACACACCTGGCAGGAACCTGATACACTGTGAAACCCCATACACACCTGGCAGGATCCTGATACACTGTGAAACACCATACACACCTGGCAGGATCCTGGTACACTGTGAAACACCAAACACACCTGGCAGGATCCTGATACACTATTAAACCCCATACATACGCGGCAGGATCCTGAAACACTGTGAAACCCCATACACACCTGGCAGGTTCCTTATACACTGATACCCCATACACACCTGGCAGAATCCTGATACACTGTGAAACCCCACACACACCTGGCAGGAACCTGATACACGGTGAAACCCCATACACACCTGGCAGGATCCTGATACACTGTGAAACCACATACATACTCGGCAGGGTCATGAAACACTGTGAAACCCCATACACACCTGGCAGGATCCTTATACACTGATACCCCATACACACCTGGCAGAATCCTGATACACTGTGAAAGCTCATACACACCTGGCAGGATTCTGATACATTGAAACCCCATACACACCTGGCAGGATCCTGATACACTGTGGAACCCCATACACACCTGGCAGGATCCTGATACACTGTGAAACCCCATACTCACCTGACAGGATCGTGATTCACTGTGAAAACTCATACACACCTGGCAGGAACCTGGTACCCTGTGAAACCCCATACACACCTGGCAGGATCCTGATACACTGTGAAACCCCATACAAACCTGGCAGGATCCTGATACACTGCGAAACCCCATACACACCTGGCAGGATCCTGATACATTGTGAAACCCCATACACACCTGGCAGGATCCTGATACACTGTGAAACCACAGACAAACCTGGCAGGATCCTGATACACTGTGAAACCTCATACACACCTGGCAGGATCCTGTTACACTGGTAAACCCCGTACACACCTGGCAGGATCCTGATACAATGTGAAACCCCATACACACCTGGCAGGATCCAGATACACTTTGAAACCCCATGCACACCTTGCAGGATCCTGATACACTGTGAAACCCCAAACACACCTGGCAGGAACCTGATACACTGTGAAACCCCATACACACCTGGCAGGATCCTGATACACTGTGAAACACCATACACACCTGGCAGGATCCTGGTACACTGTGAAACCCCAAACACACCTGGCAGGATCCTGATACACTATTAAACCCCATACATATGCGGCAGGATCCTGAAACACTGTGAAACCCCATACACACCTGGCAGGTTCCTTATACACTGATACCCCATACACACCTGGCAGAATCCTGATACACTGTGAAACCCCACACACACCTGGCAGGAACCTGATACACGGTGAAACCCCATACACACCTGGCAGGATCCTGATACACTGTGAAACCACATACATACTCGGCAGGGTCATGAAACACTGTGAAACCCCATACACACCTGGCAGGATCCTTATACACTGATACCCCATACACACCTGGCAGAATCCTGATGCACTGTGAAACCCCACACACACCTGGCAGTATCCTGATACACTGTGAAACCCCATACACACCTGGCAGGATCCTGATACACTGTGAAACCCCATACACACCTGGCAGGATCCTGATACACTGTGAATCCCCATACTCACCTGGCAGAATCCTGATGCACTGTGAAACCCCACACACACCTGGCAGTATCCTGATACACTGTGAATCCCCATACACACCTGGCAGGATCCTGATACACTGTGAAACCTCATACACACCTGGCAGTATCCTGATACACTGTGAAACCCCATACTCACCTGACAGGATCGTGATTCACTGTGAAACCTCATACACACCTGGCAGGAACCTGATACCCTGTGAAACCCCATACACACCTGGCAGGATCCTGATACACTGTGAAACCCCATACTCACCTGACAGGATCGTGATTCACTGTGAAACCTCATACACACCTGGCAGGAACCTGATACCCTGTGAAACCCCATACACACCTGGCAGGATCCTGATACATTGTGAAACCCCATACACACCTGGCAGGATCCTGATACACTGTGAAACCTCATACACACCTGGAAGGATCCTGATACACTGTGAAACCCCACACACACCTGGCAGGATCCTGATACACTGTGAAACCTCATACACACCTGGCAGGATCCTGAGACACTGTGAAACCCCATAAACACCTGGCAGAATCCTGATACACTGTGAAATCCCATACGCACCTGGCAGGATCCTGATACACTGTGAAACCCCATACACACCTGGCAGGAACCTGATACACTGTGAAAACCCATACACACCTGGCAGGATCCTGATACACTGCGAAACCCCATACACACCTGGCAGGATCCTGATACATTGTGAAACCCCATACACACCTGGCAGGATCCTGATACACTGTGAAACCCCAGACAAACCTGGCAGGATCCTGATACACTGTGAAACCCCATACACACCTGGCAGGATCCTGTTACACTGGTAAACCCCGTACACACCTGGCAGGATCCTGATTCAATGTGAAACCCCATACACACCTGGCAGGCTCCTGATACACTTTGAAACCCCATGCACACCTGGCAGGATCCTGATACACTGTGAAACCCCAAACACACCTGGCAGGAACCTGATACACTGTGAAACCCCATACACACCTGGCAGGATCCTGATACACTGTGAAACCGCATACACACCTGGCAGGATCCTGATACACTATTAAACCCCATACATACCCGGCAGGATCCTGAAACACTGTGAAACCCCATACACACCTGGCAGGATCCTGATACACTGTGAAACCCCTCACACACCTGGCAGGAACCTGATACACTGTGAAACCCCATACACACCTGGCAGGATCCTGATACACTGTGAAACCCCATGCACACCTGGCAGGACCCTGATACACTGTGAAAACCCATACACACCTGGCAGGATCCTGATGCACTGTGAAACCCCATACACACCTGGCAGGATCCTGACACACTGTGACACACCATACACACCTGGCAGGATCCTGGTACACTGTGAAACCCCAAACACACCTGGCAGGATCCTGATCCACTGTGAAACCCCATACATACCTGGCAGGTCCTGATACACTGTGAAACCGCAGACACACCTGGCAGGATCCTGATACACTGTGAAACCCCATACACACCTGGCAGGATCCTGTTACACTGGTAAACCCCATAAACACCCGGCAGGATCCTGATACAATGTGAAACCCCATACACACCTGGCAGGATCCTCATACACTGTTAAAACCCATACACACCTGGCACGTTCCTGATACACTGTGAAACCCCATACACACCTGGCAGGATCCTGATACAATGTGAAACCCCATACACACCTGGCAGAATCCTGATACACTGTGAAACCCCACACACACCTGGCAGGAACCTGATACACTGTGAAACCCCATACACACCTGGCAGGATCCTGATACACTGTGAAATCACATACATACTCGGTAGGATCCTGAAACACTGTGAAACCCCATACACACCTGGCAGGATCCCGTTACACTGTGAAACCCCATACACACCTGTCAGGATCCTGATACACTGTGAAACCCCATACACACCTGGCAGGGTCCTGATACACTGTGAAACCCTATAGACACCTGGGAGGATCCTGATACACTGTGAAACCCCATACACACCTGGCAGGATCCTGATACACTGTGCAACCTCATACACACCTGGCAGGATCCTGCTACACAGTGAAACCCCATACACACCTGGCAGAATCCTGATACACTGTGTTACCCCATACGCACCTGGCAGGATCCTGATACACTGTGAAACGCCATACACACCTGGCAGGAAACTGATACACTGTGAAACCCCATACACACCTGGCAGGATCCTGATACACTGCGAAACCCCATACACACCTGGCAGGTTCCTGATACATTGTGAAACAACATACACACCTGGCAGGATCCTGATACACTGTGAAACCCCAGACAAACCTGGCAGGATCCTGATACACTGTGAAACCCCATACACACCTGTCAGGATCCTGTTACACTGGTAAACCCCATACACACCTGGCAGGATCCTGAGACAATGTGAAACACCATACACACCTGGCAGGATCCTGATATACTTTGAAACCCCCTGCACACCTGGCAGGATCCTGATACACTGTGAAACCCCAAACACACCTGGCAGGAACCTGATACACTGTGAAACCCCATACACACCTGGCAGGATCCTGCTACACTGTGAAACCGCATACACACCTGGCAGGATCCTGATACACGATTAAACCCCATACATACCCGGCAGGATCCTGAAACACTGTGAAACCCCATACACACCTGGCAGGTTCCTTATACACTGATACCCCATACACACCTGGCAGAATCCTGATACACTGTGAAACCCCACACACACCTGGCAGGAACCTGATACACTGTGAAACCCCATACACACCTGGCAGGATCCTGATACACTGTGAAACCACATACATACTCGGCAGGATCCTGAAACACTGTGAAACCCCATACACACCTGGCAGAATCCTTATACACTGATACCCCATACACACCTGGCAGAATCCTGATGCACTGTGAAACCCCACACACACCTGGCAGGATCCTGATACACTGTGAAACCCCATACACACCTGGCAGGATCCTGATACACAGTGAAACCCCATACATACCTGGCAGGATCCTGATACACTGTGAATCCCCATACTCACCTGGTAGGATCCTGATACACTGTGAAACCTCATACACACCTGGCAGGATTCTGATATACTGAAACCCCATACACACCTGGCAGGATCCTGATACACTGTGGAACCCCATACACACCTGGCAGGATCCTGATACACTGTGATACCCCATATTCACCTGACAGGATCGTGATTCACTGTGATACCTCATACACACCTGGCAGGAACCTGATGCCCTGTGAAACCCCATACACACCTGGCAGGATCCTGATACACTGTGAAACCCCATTAACACCTGGCAGGATCCTGATGCACTGTGAAACCCCATACACACCTGGCAGGATCCTGACACACTGTGAAACACCATACACACCTGGCAGTATCCTGGTACACTGTGAAACCCCAAACACACCTGGCAGGATCCTGATACACTGTGAAACCGCATGCACACCTGGCAGGATCCTGATACACTATTAAACCCCATACATACCCGGCAGGATCCTGAAACACTGTGAAACCCCATACACACCTGGCAGGATCCTGATACACTGTGAAACCCCACACACACCTGGCAGGATCCTGATACACTGTGAAACCCCATACAAACCTGGCAGGGTCCTGATACACTGCGAAACCCCATACACACCTGGCAGGATCCTGATACATTGTGAAACCCCATACACACCTGGCAGGATCCTGATACACTGTGAAACCCCAGACAAACCTGGCAGGATCCTGATACACTGTGAAACCCCATGCACACCTGGCAGGATCCTGATACACTGTGAAACCCCATACAAACCTGGCAGGGTCCTGATACACTGCGAAGCCCCATACACACCTGGCAGGATCCTGAAACACTATGATACCCCATACACACCTGGCAGAATCCTGATACACAGTGAAACCCCACACACACTTGGCAGGGTCTTGATACATTGTGAAACCCCATATACACCTGGCAGGATCCTGATACACTGCGAAAGCCCATACACTCCTGGCAGGATCTTGATACATTGTGAAACCCCATATACACCTGGCAGGATCCTGATACACTGTGAAACCCCAGACAAACCTGGCAGGATCCTGATACACTGTGAAACCCCATAGACACCTGGCAGGATCCTGTTACACTGGTAAACCCCGTACACACCTGGCAGGATCCTGATACAATGTGAAACCCCATACACACCTGGCAGGAACTTGATACACTTTGAAACCCCATGCACACCTGGCAGGATCCTGATACACTGTGAAACCCCAAACACACATGGCAGGAACCTGATACACTGTGAAACCCCATACACACCTGGCAGGATCCTGATACACTGTGAAACCGCATACACACCTGGCAGGATCCTGATACACTATTAAACCCCATACATACCCGGCAGGATCCTGAAACACTGTGAAACCCCATACACACCTGGCAGAACTTAAATAAAGGGAATTACGAGTGTATGAGACGGGAATTGGGTAAGATTGATTGGGTGGTGTTTCTGGGGGGATTGACAGTGGATAGACAATGGCAAGCATTCAAAGATAGAATGGAAGAATTCCAGAACATGTTTATACCGGTTTGGCATAAAAATAAACCTAAAAAGATGGCTCAACCGTGGATAACGAGGGAAATTAGGGACAGCATAAAATCAAAAAAAAGGGCATATCAACTGGCAAAAAAAAGCACCAGACCGGAAGATTGGGGGCAGTACAGGATACAGCAAAAGAGGACAAAGGGATTAATCAGGAAGGGGAAAATAGAATACGAGAGTAAACTTGCAGCAAACATAAAGACAGACTGCAAAAGCTTTTATCGGTATATCAGGAGGAAAAGACTGGTTAAATCCCAAGTCGGTCCCTTGCAGTCCGATTCGGGAGAATATATAATGGAGAATAAGGAAATGGCAGACCAATTAAACTCATACTTTGGTTCTGTATTCACAAAGGAGGACACAAATAACCTCCCAGGAATATCGGCAAACATAGGGACTAATGAGTGGGAGGAGCTGACAGAAATTAGTATCTCTAGGGATATGGTGTTGGGTAAGTTGAGGGGACTGAAGGCCGACAAATCCCCGGGGCCTGATAAACTACATCCTAGGGTACTTAAGGAGGTGGCCCTGGAGATAGCAGATGCTCTAAGGATCATCTTCCAGAACTCCATTGACTCGGGAACAGTACCCGTGGATTGGAGGGTAGCTAATGTTACCCCAATATTTAAAAAGGGGGTAGAGAGAAAGCAGGGAATTATAGACCAGTAAGCCTTACATCGGTTGTGGGCAAAATGCTAGAGTCCATTATTAAGGATAAAATAGCGGAGCACTTGACAAATGGGGAAAAGATCGGACAGAGTCAACATGGATTTACAAAGGGTAAATCGTGTTTGACTAATCTGCTGGAATTTTTTGAGGAAGTAACTGGTAAAATAGATGGGGGAGAGCCAGTGGATGTGGTGTACCTTGACTTCCAGAAAGCCTTCGATAAGGTTCCACACAAAAGATTATCATGCAAAATTAAGGCTCATGGAATTGGGGGCAAAGTATTAACGTGGATAGAGAACTGGCTGGCGGATAGAAAACAGAGAGTTGGAATAAACGGCTCGTTTTTGGAGTGGCAGGCAGTGACCAGCGGGGTGCCGCAAGGATCTGTCCTGGGACCCCAGCTGTTCAAAATATATATAAATGATCTGGATCAGGGAATTGGATGCAATATTTCCAAATTCGCTGACGACACTAAACTAGGAGGAGGGGTGGGCTCTGATGAGGATGTCAGGAGGCTACAGTGCGATTTGGATAGGTTGGGGGAATGGGCGGATACGTGGCAGATGCACTATAATGTGGATAAATGCGAGGTTATCCACTTTGGGGGTAAAAACAGGAGGGTAGATTATTATCTAAATGGCAATAGATTGGGAGATGGGGAAGTGCAGAGGGACCTGGGTGTTCTTGTGCACCAGTCACTGAAGGAGAGCATGCAGGTGCAACAGGCGATTAAGAAGGCAAATGGTATGTTGGCCTTCATATCAAGGGGGTTCGAGTATAGGAATAGGGATACCTTACTACAGCTGTACAAGGTGCTGGTGAGACCGCATCTGGAGTATTGTGTACAGTTTTGGTCGCCCCATCTGTGGAAGGATGTTCTTGCCATGGAAAGAGTGCAGCGGCGATTCACCAGGCTGATACCTGGAATGGCGGGAATGACCTACGAGGAGAGATTGAATAGTTTGGGCTTGTACTCACTGGAGTTTAGAAGATTGAGAGGGGATCTCATCGAAACATATAAAATTATGGCAGGCCTGGACAGGCTGAATTCAGAGAGAATGTTTCCAATGGCAGGGGAGCACAGAACCAGGGGCCACAGTCTAAAAATAGCGGGCAAATCATTTAAAACAGAGATGAGGAAGAATTTCTTCACTCAAAGAGTGGTGAGCCTGTGGAATTCCCTGCCACAGAGGGCTGTGAAGGCTATTTCAATAAATATTTTCAAGAGAGAATTGGATATATTTCTGAAGGCTAAGGGGATTAAGGGTTACGGAGAAAAGGCGGGGCCGGGGTACTGAACTGGTAAGATCAGCTAAGATCTCAGACGAAGATCAGCCATGATCACATTGAATGGCGGAGCAGGCTCGAAGGGCCGAATGGCCTACTCCTGTTCCTATCTCTATGTTTCTATGTTTCTATGATCCTGATACACTGTGAAACCCCACACACACCTGGCAGTAACCTGATACACTGTGAAACCCCATACACACCTGGCAGGATCCTGATACACTGTGAAACCCCATGCACACCTGGCAGGATCCTGATACACTGTGAAACCCCATGAACACCTGGCAGGATCCTGATACACTGTGAAACCCCATACACACCTGGCAGGATCCTGATGCACTGTGAAACCCCATACACACCTGGCAGGATCCTGACACACTGTGAAGCACCATACACACCTGGCAGGATCCTGGTACACTGTGAAACCCCAAACACATCTGGCAGGATCCTGATACACTGTGAAACCCCATACACACCTGGCAGGTCCTGATACTCTGTGAAACCCCAGGCACACCTGGCAGGATCCTGATACACTGTGAAACCCCATACACACCTGGAAGGATCCTGTTACACTGGTAAGCCCCGTACACACCTGGCAGGATCCTGATCCAATGTGAAACCCCATACACAACTGGCAGGATCCTGATACACTGTTAAAACCCATACACACCTGGCACGTTCCTGATACACTGTGAAACCCCATACACACCTGGCAGGATCCTGATACAATGCGAAACCCCATACACACCTGGCAGAATCCTGATACACTGTGAAACCCCACACACACCTGGCAGGAACCTGATACACTGTGAAACCCCATACACACCTGGCAGGATACAGATACACTGTGATATCACATACATACTCGGCAGGATCCTGAAACACTGTGAAACCCCATACACACCTGGCAGGATCCTTATACATTGATACCCCGTACACACCTGGCAGAATCCTGATACGCTGTGAAACCCCACACACACCTGGCAGGATCCTGATACACTGTGAAACCCCATACTCACCAGACAGGATCGTGATACACTGTGAAACCTCATACAAACCTGGCAGGATCCTGATACACTGTGAAACCCCATACACACCTGGCAGAATCCTGATACACTGTGAAACCCCATATGCACCTGGCAGGATCCTGATACACTGTGAAACCCCATACACACCTGGCAGGAACCTGATACACTGTGAAACACCATACACACCTGGCAGGATCCTGATACACTGCGAATCCCCATACACACCTAACAGGATCCTGATACATTGTGAAACCCCATACACACCTGGCAGGATCCTGATACACTGTGAAACCCCAGACAAACCTGGCAGGATCCTGATACACTGTGAAACCCCATACACACCTGGCAGGATCCTGTTACACTGGTAAACCCCGTACACACCTGGCAGGATCCTGATACAATGTGAAACCCCATGCACACCTGGCAGGATCCTGATACACTTTGAAACCCCATGCACACCTGGCAGGATCCTGATACACTGTGAAACCCCAAACACACCTGGCAGGAACCTGATACTCTGTGAAGCCCCATACACACCTGGCAGGATCCTGATACACAGTGAAACCGCATACACACCTGGCAGGATCCTGATACACTATTAAACCCCATACATACCCGGCAGGATCCTGAAACACTGTGAAACCCCATACACACCTGGCAGGATCCTTATACACTGATACCCCATACACACCTGGCAGAATCCTGATACACTGTGAAACCCCACACACACCTGGCAGGAACCTGATACACTGTGAAACCCCATACACACCTGGCAGGATCCTGATACACTATTAAACCCCATACATACCCGGCAGGATCCTGAAACACTGTGAAACCCCATACACACCTGGCAGGATCCTTATACACTGATACCCCATACACACCTGGCAGAATCCTGATACACTGTGAAACCCCACACACACCTGGCAGGAAACGGATACACTGTGAAACCCCATACACACCTGGCAGGATCCTGATACACTGTGAAACCCCATACACACCTGGCAGGATCCTGATACACTGTGAAACCCCATGCACACCTGGCAGGATCCTGATACAATGCGAAACCCCTTACACACCTGGCAGAATCCTGATACCCTGTGAAACCCCACACAAACCTGGCAGGAACCTGATACACTGTGAAACCCCATACACACCTGGCAGGATCCTGATACACTGTGAAATCACATACATACTCGGCAGGATCCTGAAACACTGTGAAACCCCATACACACCTGGCAGGATCCTTATACACTGATACCCCGTACACACCTGGCAGAATCCTGATACGCTGTGAAACCCCACACACACCTGGCAGGATCCTGATACACTGTGAAACCCCATACTCACCAGACAGGATCGTGATACACTGTGGACCCTCATACACACCTGGCAGGAACCTGATACCCTGTGAAACCCCAACACACCTGGCAGGATCCTGATACACTGTGAAATCCCATACAAACCTGGCAGGATCCTGATACACTGTGAAACCCCAAAAACACCTGGCAGAATCCTGATACACTGTGAAACCCTATACACACCTGGTAGGATCCTGATACACTGTGAAACCCCATACACACCTGGCAGGATCCTGATACACTGTGAAACCTCATACACACCTGGCAGGATCCTGATACACTGTGAAACCCCATACACACCTGGCAGAATCCTGATACACTGTGAAACCCCATATGCACCTGGCAGGATCCTGATACACTGTGAAACCCCATACACACCTGGCAGGAACCTGATACACTGTGAAACACCATACACACCTGGCAGGATCCTGATACACTGCAAAACCCCATACACACCTGGCAGGATCCTGATACATTGTGAAACCCCATACACACCTGGCAGGATCCTGATACACTGTGAAACCCCAGACAAACCTGGCAGGATCCTGATACACTGTGAAACCCCATACACACCTGGCAGGATCCTGTTACACTGGTAAACCCCGTACACACCTGGCAGGATCCTGATACAATGTGAAACCCCATACACACCTGGCAGGATCCTGATACACTTTGAAACCCCATGCACACCTGGCAGGATCCTGATACACTGTGAAACCCCAAACACACCTGGCAGGAACCTGATACACTGTGAAACCCCATACACACCTGGCAGGATCCTGATACACAGTGAAACCGCATACACACCTGGCAGGATCCTGATACTCTATTAAACCCCATACATACCCGGCAGGATCCTGAAACACTGTGAAACCCCATACACACCTGGCAGGATCCTTATACACTGATACCCCATACACACCTGGCAGAATCCTGATACACTGTGAAACCCCACACACACCTGGCAGGAACCTGATACACTGTGAAACCCCATACACACCTGGCAGGATCCTGATACACTATTAAACCCCATACATACCCGGCAGGATCCTGAAACACTGTGAAACCCCATACACACCTGGCAGGATCCTTATACACTGATACCCCATACACACCTGGCAGAATCCTGATACACTGTGAAACCCCACCCACACCTGGCAGGAACCTGATACACTGTGAAACCCCATACACACCTGGCAGGATCCTGATACACTGTGAAACCCCATACACACCTGGCAGGATCCTGATACACTGTGAAACCCCATGCACACCTGGCAGGATCCTGATACACTGTGAAACCCCATACACACCTGGCAGGATCCTGATGCACTGTGAAACCCCATACACACCTGGCAGGATCCTGACACACTGTGAAACACCATACACACCTGGCAGGATCCTGGTACACTGTGAAACCCCAAACACACCTGGCAGGATCCTGATACACTGTGAAACCCCATACACACCTGGCAGGTCCTGATACACTGTGAAACCCCAGACACACCTGGCAGGATCCTGATACACTGTGAAACCCCATACACATCTGGCAGGATCCTGTTACACTGGTAAACCCCATACACACCTGGCTGGATCCTGATACAATGTGAAGCCCCATACACACCTGGCAAGATCCTGATACACTGTTAAAACCCATACACACCTGGCACGTTCCTGATACACTGTGAAACCCCATACACACCTGGCAGGATCCTGATACAATGTGAAACCCCATACACACCTGGCAGGATCCTGATACACTGTGAAACCCCATACACACCTGGCAGGATCCTGATACACTGAAACCCCACGCAATCATTTTATATCACCATTTCTGTAATATTCTTCCTGTGATTGCAAGTGCACGCAATACCTGCCAGGGATTGACAGACTAACGGTGGAACTTCTGTCCATTCACAGTCTGTCCCTCTCCCAGTGTACACACTAACCCAGATAACCTGCCCACGGTCTGATACAGTAACAGTGCAAGTTCTGTCCATTCACAGTCTGGCCCTCTCCCAGTGTACACACTAACCCAGATAACCTGCCCACGGTCTGATACAGTAACAGTGCAAGTTCTGTCCATTCACAGTCTGGCCCTCTCCCAGTGTACACACTGACCCAGATAACCTGCCCACGGTCTGATACAGTAACAGTGCAAGTTCTGTCCATTCACAGTCTGTACCTCTCCCAGTGTACACACTAACCCCGATAACCTGCCCAGGACCTGACACACTAAAGGTGGAACTTCTGCAAATAGAAACATAGAAGGTAGGAGCAGGAGTAGGCCATTCGGCCCCTCGAGCCTGCTCCGCCATTCAATGAGATCATGCCTGACCATCCAAATTCAGTACCCTGTCCCTGCTTTCTCCCCATATCCCTTGATCCCTTTGCCATAAGAAATATATCTAACTCCTTCTTGAATATATTTAATGAATTCGCCTCCACTGCCTTCTGTGGTAGAGAATTACACAGGTTCACCATTCTCTGGGTGAAGATATTCCTCCACATCTCTGTCCTAAATGGCTTACCCATTATCGTTAGACTGTGACCCCTGGTTCTGGACTCCCCGGGAACATCCTTCCTGCATCTAGTCTGTCTAGTCATGTTAGAATTTTATAAGTTTCAATGAGATCCCCTCTCATTCTTCTAAACTCCAGCGAGTAGAAGCCCAATCGACCCAATCTCTCCTCATACGTCATTTCTGCCATCCCAGTTATCAGTCTGGTGAATCTTCGCTGCACTCCCTCCATGGCAAGGACATCCTTCCTCAGATAAGGCGACCAAAACTGCACACAATACTCAAGGTGTGGTCTCACCAAGACCCTGTACAACTACAGCAAGACATCCTTGTTTCTGTACTCAAATCCTCTCGCAACGAAGGCCAACACACCATTTGCCTTCTTAACCGCGTGCTGCACCTACAATCTTACCTTCAGTGACTGGTGCACAAGTATACCCACGTCTTGTTGCACTTCCTCTTCTCCCAATCTATTGCCATTCAGATAATAATCTGCCTTCCTGTTTTTGCCACCAAAACGGATAACCTCGCATTTATTCACATACTGCATCTGCCATGCATCTGGCCAATCACCCAACCTGTCCAAATCATGCTGGAGTTTCTCGACATCCTCCTCACAGCACACATGCCCACCCAGTTTTGAGTCGTCTGCAACCTTGATGATATTACATCTAGTTCCCTCGTCTAGATCACTTTCTATTTATATTGTGAATATCTGGGGTCCTAGGACCGATCCCTCCAGTACCCCATTAGTCACTGCCTGCCACTTGGCAAAAGAGCCGTTTATTCCAACACTTTGCTTCCTGTCTGCCAACCAGTTCTTTATCCAAGTCAGTACCTTGCCCCAATCCCATGTGCCTTAAATTTACACGCTAATCTCTTATGTGGAACCTTATCAAAAGCCTTCTGAAAGTCCAAATACACCACATCCACTGGTTCTCCCTTATCTATTTTACCAGTTACATCCTCAGTAAAATTCCAGTAGATTAGTCAAGCTTATACTCGCATGGATTGGGCTTATACACGCATGGAGTAAATCCATGTTGACTTTGTCCGATGCTGTCACTGTTTTCCAAGTGCTCTGCTATTACATCTTCTATAATGGACTCTAGCATTTTGCCCACTGCCGATGTCAGGCTTACTGGTCTATAATTCCCCATTTTCTCTCTACGACCTTTTTTGAATAGTGGGGTATCATTAGCTACCCTCCAATCCATGGGAGCTCTTGCAGAATCTATCGAGTTCTAGAAGATGACCAGCAATGCATCTACTATTTCTAGGACCACTTCCTTAAGTACCCTAGGATGTAGATTATCAGGCCTTGGGGATTTATCGGCCTTCAGTCCCGTCAATTCCCCTTACACCATTTTCCTACAAATACTGATTTCATTTGGTTCCTCCCTCTCATTAGACCCTATGTTTCCCGACATCTCTGGGAGGTTATTTGTGTTCTCCTTTGTGAAGACAGAACCAAAGTATGTATTTAATTGTTCTGCCATTTCTTTGAACCCCATTATAAATTCCCCTGATTCTGACTGCAAGGAACCTACGCTTGACTTCACCAATCTTTTTCTCTTCACATATCTATAAAAGCTTTCATAGTCAGTTTTTATGTTCCCTGCAAGCTTACTCTCATACTGTCTTTCCCCCCTCTTCATTAATCCCTTTGTCCTCCTTTGCTGAATCCTAAACTGCTCGCAATAGTCAGGTTTTCTGCTTTTTCTGGCCAATTTATATGTCCTCTCCTTGGATCTTATGCCATCCCTAATTTCCATTGTTAGCCACGGTTGAGTCACCTTTTATTTATTTATATACCAAACAGGGATGAACAAATTCTGCAGTTCAGCCACGCGATTTTTGAATGTTTGCCATTGCCTATCCACCATCAACCCTTTGAGTAACATTCCCCAATCAATCCTACCCAACCCGCGCCTCATACCAACATAGTTTCTTTTATTTAAATTCAGGACCCTAGACTCTGAGTCAACTACTTCACTCTCCATCTTAATGAAGAATTCTATCATATGATCGCTCCGACTCAAGGGGTCTCGTACAATAAGATTGCTAATTAATCCTTTCTCATTACCTAATACCCAGTATAAGATGGCCTGATCTCTGGTTGGTTCCTGAAATAAAGAGTAGATTGCCTTTCAAAAGCTAGGCTTTATTTACCTTAAAAAAGCAACAAGTACATGTTGAGCACCCAGTCTCAACCACTGTAGAAAACTGAATTTAAGATGGCCACCACAGGTCACATGGAATCAACTAACCAATAAGTTACAGCATATATCTCAAGGCAGGAAAACAGGCAACCAATTACAATGCTTCTTATAAAACAAGAATAATCACCACATTCACCCCTCCTTTTAAAATATACTTCAACCTAGGTAGCCTTTACAGTTTACAGTTAGTTATTTATGAATAGAGCAATACATGTATAATGCCTTCAACAATTTTAAAATGTTACTATTAATTTATTAATTAATTTAAAAGTCCTTTTTTAATCGGGCGACCAGATATCTTGTTCGTGTCGACCTTCTTAGCCTTGTTGGAGTTCCTTGCCCTCCCACACCACGAGACACAGAAATATCTTCTGCAGGGAGGCTATCAATATCCCGATTATCAACGGTTTCCGGATTGGAAGTCCCATTAGAAGGTAAACTGAGAGGGTCATGAACATCCATCAGGGGCAGACTAAGAGAATTGCAAGTGTCTGCAATAGGATTGGAAATGTTCGTAGTATCTGTGACGACATCAACATTATCTGAATTATGGCTATTGTTAATGTCCTCAAGAGAGGGTTGGCCACCACAAGGAGCTAAGTCTTTAACTGAAAGCGTACTTTGTTTCCCATCTTGGAATCGAATGTGAGCATATTGGGAATTTGCCTCCAATAGCTCCACCTCCTCCACTAAAGGATCATACTTTGACAGTCTAACATGGCGTCGGAGCAGCACAGGTCCCTGCATAGTAAGCCATGAAGGTACCGAATATCCTGTAGTGTATCTCCGTGGATAGTTGAAGAGCCTTTCATGGGGGGTCACATTAGTAGCCGTTGAAAGCAATGATCTAATGGAATGCAGGGCATCAGGCAGTACCATTTCCCACTGTGTATTCTTAAGGTTCCGGGATGTCAAAGCCAACATAACTGCCTTCCAGATCACCCCATTGTATCGTTCGCACTGTCCATTACCCTGGGGATTATACGGGGTAGTTCTACTAGTAGAAATTCCCCGACTCTGGAGGTATTCCTTCAACTGTGAAGACATAAAAGAACTTCCCTGATCCGAATGGATATACGCAGGCATCCCAAAGATGACAAAAAGCTGAGTCAGACATTTAATAACTGTAGCAGCTGATACATCTGCACAAGGAAAAGCAAAAGGGAACCTTGAAAACTCATCCACAACAGTAAATATATATCGATTCTGAGTCGTTGAAGGAAGAGGCCCGTTAAAATCAACGCTCAGGCGTTCAAAGGGAGAAGTAGCCTTTATAAGGTGAGCTCGTTGAGGCTTAAAGAAATTCGGTTTACACCGGACGCAGACAGAACATGACGAAGTCATCCGCTTGACGTCTTCAACTGAAAAGGGCAAATTCTTACTGCGTATGAAGTGTATCATCCTCGTAACACTAGGATGGCACAAAGCATTATGAAGATTAATAAGCGTATCTCCGTGAAGCACAGAACAATGAGCCCTCGACAGCGCATCAGTGGCAACATTGTCCTTCCCCGGACGATAGACTATATCGAAATGATAGCATGCCAACTCGATCCTCCACCTCATTATTTTATGATTCTTAATCTTTCCGAAATGTTTGACATCAAACATGAAGGACACAGATTTTTGGTCAGTTACTAACGTAAAATGTTGCCCAGATAAATAATGTCTCCATTTACGCAGAGCTTCTACTATTGCATACGCCTCTTTCTCTATTGATGAATGTCTCTGCTCACTATTGCTCAGAGTATGTGAGAAAAAGGCCACAGGTCTTCCATTTTGGTTCAGGGTAGCCCCAATTGCAAAATCGAAAGTGTCCGTCTCAATCACAAAGGGAACCTGCTCATCAATAGAATGCACAACTGCTCCAAGGATATCCTTTATAAGATTATCAAAACACATCCTGGCCTCCCATGATAGAGGATATGTCATAACCCGAATAAGGGGCCGGATCTTTTGCAAGAAGATTGCAATCCAATTAGAATAATAAGAAAACAGTCCGACAACTCGTTGCAAGGCCTTACAATTAGTAGGGAAGGTAACTCAATCAGTGGTCGCAACCGTTCTGGATCTGGTTTAATCTTGTTTCCCGAGATAATATACCCCAGTAAATTTACCTCGGTGGTCGAAAAGATACACTTCTCTTTATTGAAAGTTAAGCCAACTTTTTCCGCAACTTGAAGGAATCTTTCTAGATTAAAATCGTGCTCCACCCTTGATTTGCCACACACCGTGATGTCATCTAAATATGAGAAGCTGTCAGAGAGAGAGTTATCAATTATAAAAGCATCCATTGCCCGTTGAAAACAGGCGACACCGTTAGTAACACCGAATGGTACTCGGCAAAACTGGTACAGCTTTCCGCCAGCTTCAAAGGCCGTATATGGTTTGTCCCTCTTAGCGATAGGAATCTGATGATAAGCACTCTTTAGGTCAATAGTGCTAAAAAACCTTATATTGAGATACTTTATTGATAAGCTCATCAATCTTAGGCAGGGGGTACGCATTTAATTGAGTATACCTGTTAATAGTTTGAGAGTAGTCTATCACCATTCGCTTCTTATGTCTCTCATTAGTGGTGACAACTACCTGTGCCCGCCAGGGCGAAAAACTAGGTTCAATGATTCCTTCCGATAAAAGACGTTGAACTTCAGAATTAATAAATTCTTTATCCTGACTGCTTTATCATCTTGACTTGGTATCAATTGGCTTACAGTTCGGCATCAAATTGGAAAAAAGTGATAATGGAGAAATGAATAAAGAAGTTAATCCACAAATAGACAAAGGTGGCTTGGTTCCTCCGAAAGAAAGACTGAGGGACTCATGTCATTGAAGCACATCATGACCAATCAAAATGTCCGCACAGAGATTAGGCAGAATGGATAGGCGTATATCAGTATACGTATTACCTAGGAGATTTAATTTCACAAGGCAACAACCAGCTACTTGTGAGGTGAGAGTCGTCTGAGCCATACACACCTGACAGGAAACAGGCGAAATTTTCAAACGCTACTCCCTCACAAACTGAAGACTTATAAAGCTCTCAGTATTGCCCGTATCTATAAGGGCCTTCACTTCTAACCCATTAACTTGGGCCATAACTATCGCTTTGTTTAGGCCATGGGAAAAGGTGGCAGAAATTGATGCAATAAACGCCCTATCTAAAGGCTGAATGGTCGCAGAGGAGGCAACCGATTTGCAAACACGTGCATAATGACCTCCCTTGCCGCATTTACTACACACAGCCTCCCGGGCAGGGCACTTCAGACGGGGGTGCCGGGCGTTCCCGCAAAAATAACACTTCTGAATCCTAGAGGCAACAGCTGCCGAAGTAGAAACTGTTTCAGAATCTGGTAAGCCACTCCTATTAAATCCACGTAACTCCCTTTCATCCAGAACTGCCGAAACCACGGTCGCAGGCCGATCAAAAAGGGCATAAGAATCCGAACTTCCCTGAGCCAAATCCAATGTAGAGGCTTGCTCAAAAGCACTCTTAAGATCCAAGGTCTTATTTTCTAATAACCGCTGATGAATTGATCTAGACAGTAATCCATTAATAAATGCATCCCGTACCGACTCTTCCTTATGTTCTTCTGCAGACACGGCCTTAAAATTACAGTTAGCACCAAGGCGCCGGAGTGCTTGTAAATAAGCATCCAAGGATTCTCCCGCCTGCTGCCTACGGGCAGATAAAAGGTGACGTGCAAATACCTCATTTTTGAGTTGAACAAAAATTTTTTTCCAACGTAGCAATAGCCAATTCATAAGTTTCACAGTCCAAAATATACTTATACACATCCGGAGCGATGTAGTTGATTAGTATATCCAACTTATTCAGAGATTGCTGATCCAACACACCCAAAAAGCTTTTAAATGTACGATATCAATGTTTCCATTGATCACCCACTCCTGCAGAATTAGGGTCAGCATTAAATCGTTCCGGTCGAAGATATCATTCCATTATAGCAAAAGGTTAATAAATTGAAATAAAGAGTAGATTGCTTTTCAAAAGCTAGGCTTTACGAACCTTAAAAAACCAACAAGTACATGTTGAGCACCCAGTCTCAACCACTGCAGAAAACTGAATTTAAGATGGCCACCACAGGTCACATGGAATCAACTAACCAATAAGTTTACAGCATTTACCTCAAGGCAGGAAAACAGGCAACCAATTACAATGCTTCTTATAAAACAAGAATAATCACCACAGTTCCACAACATATTGGTCCAGGAAACCATCCCGTAAACACTCCAGGAATTCCTCCTCCACAGCATTGTTACTAATTTGGTTAGCCCATTCTATATGTAGATTAATGTCACCTATGATAACTGCAGTGCCCTTATTGCACACTGCTCTAATTTCACAGTCTGTCCCTCTCCCAGTTCCCTCACTACCCCAGACAAACTGCCCAAGGTCTGACACACTAACGGTGGAACGTCTGTCCATTCACAGTCTGTCCTCGTGTACACACTAACCCAGATAACCTTCCCGCATTCTGATACAGTAACAGTGCAAGTCCTGTCCATTCACAGTCTGTCCCTCTCCCAGTGTACACACTAATCCAGATAAACTGCCCACGGTCTGATACAGTAACAGTGCAAGTTCTGTCCATTCACAGTCTGTCGCTCTCCCAGTGGACACACGAACACAGATAACCTGCCCACGGTCTGATACAGTAACAGTGCTAGTTCTGTCCATTCACAGTCTGTCCCTCTCCCAGTGTACACACTACCACAGATAACCTGCCCTCGGTCTGATACAGTAACAGTGCAAGTTCTGTCCATTCACAGTCTGAACCTCTCCCAGTGTATACACTAACACAGATAACCTGCCCACGGTCTGATACAGTAACGGTGCAAGTTCTGTCCATTCACAGTCTGTCTCTCTCCCAGTGCACACACTAACCCAGATAACCTGCCCACAGTCTGATAGAGCAACAGTGCACGTTCTGCCCCTTCACAGTCTGTACCTCTCCCAGTGTACACATTAACCCAGATAACCTGCCCACGGTCTGATACAGTAACAGTGCAAGATCTGTCCATTCACAGTCTGTCCCTCTCCCAGTGCACACACTAACCCAGATAACCTGCCCACGGTCTGATACAGTAACAGTGCACGTTCTGTCCATTCACAGTCTTCCCCTCTCCCAGGGTACACACTAACCCAGATGACCTGCCCACGGTCTGATACAGTAACAGTGCAAGACCTGTCCATTCACAGTCTATCCCTCTCCCAGTGTACACACTAACCCAGATAACCTGCCCACGGTCTGATACAGCAACTGCAAGTTCTGTCCATGCAGAGTCTGTCCCTCTCCCAGTGAACACACTAACCCAGATAACATGCCCACAGTCTGATACAGAAACTGCAAGTTCTGTCCATTCACAGTCTGACCCTCTCCCAGTGCACACACTACCACAGATAACCTGTCCACGGTCTGATACAGTAACAGTGCAAGTTCTGTCCATTCACAGTCTGTACCTCTCCCAGTGTACACATTAACCCAGATAACCTGCTCATGGTCTGATACAGTAACAGTTCAAGTTCTGTCCATTCACAGTGTGACCCTCTCCCAGTGAACACCCTAACCCAGACAACCTGCCCATGGTCTGATACAGTAACAGTGCACGTTCTGTCCATTCACAGTCTGCCACTCCCCCAGGGTACACACGAACCCAGATAACCTGCCCACGGTCTGATACAGTAACAGTGCAAGTTCTGTCCATTCACAGTCTATCCCTCTCCCAGAGTACACACTAACCCAGATAGCCTGCCCACGGTCTGAAACAGGAACTGCAAGTTCTGTCGATTCACAGCCGGTCCCTCTCCCAGTGTACACACTACCACAGATAACCTGCCCTCGGTCTGATACACTAACACTGCAAGTTCTGACCATTCACAGTCTGTCCCTCTCCCAGTGTACACACTACCACAGATAACCTGCCCACGGTCTGATACAGTAACAGTGCAAGTTCTGTCCATTCACTTTCTGTCCCTCTCCCAGTGTACACACTAACCCAGATAACATGCCCACAGTCTGATACAGAAACTGCAAGTTCTGTCCATTCACAGTCTGACCCTCTCCCAGTGCACACACTACCACAGATAACCTGTCCACGGTCTGATCCAGTAACAGTGCAAGTTCTGTCCATTCACAGTCTGTACCTCTCCCAGTGTACACATTAACCCAGATAACCTGCTCATGGTCTGATACAGTAACAGTTCAAGTTCTGTCCATTCACAGTGTGACCCTCTCCCAGTGAACACCCTAACCCAGACAACCTGCCCATGGTCTGATACAGTAACAGTGCACGTTCTGTCCATTCACAGTCTGCCACTCCCCCAGGGTACACACGAACCCAGATAACCTGCCCACGGTCTGATACAGTAACAGTGCAAGTTCTGTCCATTCACAGTCTATCCCTCTCCCAGAGTACACACTAACCCAGATAGCCTGCCCACGGTCTGAAACAGGAACTGCAAGTTCTGTCGATTCACAGCCGGTCCCTCTCCCAGCGTACACACAAACCCAGATAACCTGCCCACGGTCTGATACAGTAACAGTGCAAGTTCTGTCCAGTCACAGTCTTTCCCTCTCCCAGTGTACACACTACCCCAGATAACCTGCTCACGGTCTGATACAGTAACAGTGAAAGTTCTGTCCATTCACAATCTGTTCCTCTGCCAGTGTGCACACTAACCCGATTAACCTGCCCACGGTCTGATACAGTAACAGTGCAAGTTCTGTCCATTCACATTCTGTCCCTTCCCCAGTGTACACACTAACCCAGATAACCTGCCCACGATCTGATACAGTAACAGTGCAAGTTCTGTCCATTCACAGTCTGTCCCTCTCCCAGTGTACACACTAAACCAGATAACCTGCCCACGGTCTGATACAATAACAGTGCAAGTTCTGTCCATTCACAGTCTGTCCCTCTCCCACTGTACACACTAACCCAGATAACCTGGCCACGGTCTGATACAGTAACAGTGCACGTTCTGTCCATTCACAGACTGTCCCTCTCCCAGTGTACACATTAACCCTGATAACCTGTCCAGGGTCTGATACAGTAACAGTGCACGTTCTGTCCATTCACAGTCTGTCCCTCTCCCACTGAGCACACTAACCCAGATAACCTGGCCACGGTCTGATACAGTAACAGTGCACGTTCTGTCCATTCACAGTCTGTACCTCTCCCAGTGTACACATTAACCCAGATAACCTGCCCAGGGTCTGATACAGTATCAGTGCAAGTTATGTCCATTCACAGTCTGTCCCTCTCCCAGTGTACACACTAACCCAGATAACCTGCCCACGGTCTGAAACAGTGCAAGTTCTGTCCATTCACAGTCTGTCCCTCTCCCAGTGTACACACAAACGCAGATAACCTTCCCACGGTCTGATACTGTAACAGTGCAAGGTCTGTCCAGTCACTGTCTGTCCCTCTCCCAGTGTACACACTACCTCAGATAAACAGCCCACGGTCTGATACTGTAACAGTGCAACTTCTGTCCATTCACAGTCTGTCCCTCTCCCAGTGCACACACTAACTCAGTTATCCTGCCCACGCTCTGATACAGTAACAGTGCAAGTTCTGTCCATTTACAGTCTGTCCCTCCCACAGTGTAAGCACTAACCCAGATAACCTGCCCACGTTCTGATACAGTAACAGTGCAAATTCTGTCCATTCACAGTCTGTCCCTCTCCCAGTGTACACACTACCCCAGAAAACCTGCCCACGGTCTGATACAGTAACAGTGCAAATTCTGTCCATTCACTGTCTGTCCCTCTCCTAGTGTACACACTAAGCCAGACACCCTGCACACGGTCTGATAAAGTAACAGTGCAAGTTCTGTCCATTTAGAGTCTGTCCCTCTCCCAGTGTACACACTAAACCAGATAACCTGCCCATGGTCTGATACAGTATCAGGGCAAGTTCTGTCCATTCACAGTCTGTCCCTCTCCCAGTGTACACACTAACACAGATAACATGCCCACGGTCTGATACAGTAACAGTGCAAGTTATGTCCATTCACAGTCTGTACCTCTCCCAGTGTACACATTACCCAGATAACCTGCCCACGGTCTGATACAGTAACAGTGCAAGTTCTGTCCAATCACAGTCTGTCCCTCTCCCAGTGTACACACGAACCCAGATAACCTGCCCACGGTCAGATACAGTAACAGTGCACGTTCTGTCCATTCACAGTCTGTACCTCTCCCAGAGTACACACTAACACAGATAACTTGCCCACGGTCTGATACAGTAACATTGCAAGTTCTGTCCATTCACAGTCTGCCCCTCTCCCAGGGTACACACTTACCCAGATAACCTGCCCACGGTCTGATACAGTAACAGTGCAAGTTCTGTCCATTAACAGTCTATCCCTCTCCCAGTGTACACACTAACCCAGATAAACTGCCCACGGTCTGATACAGTGCAAGTTCTGTCCATTCACAGTCTGTCCCTCTCCCAGTGTACAAACTTACCCAGATTACCTGCCCACGGTCTGATACAGTAACAGTGCAAGTTCTTTCCATTCACAGTCTGTCCCTCTCCCAGTGTACACACTACCCCAGTTAACCTGCCCACGGTCTGATACAGTAACAGTGCAAGTTCTGTCCATTTACAGTCTGTCCCTCCACCAGTTTAAGCACTAACCCAGATAACCTGCCCACGTTCTGATACAGTAACAGTGCAAATTCTGTCCATTCACAGTCTGTCCGTCTCCCAGTGTACACATTACCGCAGATAACCTGCCCACGGTCTGATACAGTAACAGTGCAAATTCTGTCCATTCACTGTCTGTCCCTCTCCCAGTGCACACACTAAGCCAGACACCCTGCCCACGGTCTGCTAAAGTAACAGTGCAAGTTCTGTCCATTCACAGTCTGTCCCTCTCCCAGTGTACACACTAAAGCAGATAACCTGCCCATGGTCTGATACAGTATCAGGGCAAGTTCTGTCCATTCACAGTCTGTCCCTCTCCCAGTGTACACACTAACCCAGATAACATGCCCACGGTCTGATACAGTAACAGTGCAAGTTCTGTCCATTCACAGTCTGTACCTCTCCCAGTGTACACACAAACCCAGATAACCTGCCCAAGGCCTGATACAGTAACAGTGCAAGTTCTGTCCATTCACAGTCTGTCCCTCTCCCAGTTTACACACTAACCCAGATAACCTGCCCACGGTCTGATACTACAACAGTGGACGTTCTGTCCATTCACAGTCTGCCTCTCTCCCAGGGTACAAACTAACACTGATAACCTGCCCACGGTCTGATACAGTAACAGTGCAAGTTCTGCCCATTCGCAGTCTGTCCCTCTCCCAGTGTACACACTACCACAGATAACCTGCCCACGGTCTGATACAGTAACAGTGCAAGTTCTGTCCATTCGCAGTCTGTCCCTCTCCCAGTATACACACTACCACAGATAACCTGCCCACGGTCTGATACAGTAACAGTGCAAGTTCTGTCCATTAACTGTCTGTCCCTCTCCCAGTGTACACACTAACTCAGATAACCTGCCAACGGTCTGATGCAGTAACAGTGCAAGTTCTGTCCATTCACAGTCTGTCCCTCTCCCAGTGTACACACTAACCCAGAAAACCTGCCCATGGTCTGATACAGTAACAGTGCAAGTTCTGTCCATTCACAGTCTGTCCCTCTCCCAGTGTACACAAAAACCCAGATAACCTGCCCACGGTCTGATACAGTGCAAGTTCTGTCCATTCACAGTCTGTCCCTCTCCCAGTGCACAAACTCACCCAGATAACCTGCCCACGGTCTGATACAGTAACAGTGCAAGTTCTCTCCATTCACAGTCTGTCCCTCTCCCCGTGAACACAATAACCCAGATAACCTGCCCATGGCCTCATACAGTAACAGTGCAAGTTCTGTCCTTTCACAGTCTGTCCCTCTCCCAGTGTACACACTAACCCAGATAACCTGCCCACGGTCTGATATAGTAACCGTGCACGTTCTGTCCATTCACAGTCTGTCCCTCTCCCAGTGTACACACTAACCCAGATAACCTGCCCACGGTTTGATACAGTAAAAGTGCACGTTCTGTCCAATCACAGTCTGTACCCCTCCCAGTGTACACATTAACCCAGATAACCTGCCCACGGTCTGATGCAGTAACAGTGCAAGTTCTGTCCAATCACTGTCTGTCCCTGTCCCAGTGTACACGCTAACCCAGATAACCTGCCCACGGTCTGATACAGTAACAGTGCAAGTTCTGTCCATTCACAGTCTGTCCCTCTCCCAGTGTACACACTAACACAGTTAACATGCCAACGGTCAGATACAGTAACAGTGCAAGTTCTGTCCATTCACAATCTGTCCCTCCCCCAGATTAAGCACTAACCCAGTTCACCTGCCCACGTTCTGATACAGTAACAGTGCAAGTTCTGTCCATTCACAGACTGTCCCTCTCCGAGTGCAGACGCTAACACAGATAACCTGCCCACGTTCTGATACAGTAACACTGCAAGTTCAGTCCATTCACAGTCTGTCCCTCTCCCAGTGTACACACTAACCCAGATAACATGCCCATGGTCTGATACAGTAACAGTGCAAGTTCTGTCCATTCACAGTCTGTCCTTCTACCAGTGTACACACTAACCCAGATAACCTGCCCACGGTATGATACAGTAACAGTGCAAGTTCTGTCCATTCACATTCTGCCCCTCTCCCAGTGTACACACTAACCCAGGTAACCTGCCCACGGTCTGATGCAGTAACAGTGCAAATTCTGTCCATTCACAGTCTGTCCCTCTCCCAGTGTACACACTAACCCAGATAACCTGCCCACGGTCTGATACAGTAACAGTGCAAGTTCTGTCCATTCACAGTCTATCCCTCTCCCAGTGTGCACACTAACCCAGATAACCTGCCCACGGTCTGATACAGTACCTGCAACTTCTGTCCATTCACAGTCTCTCCCTCTCCCAGTGTACACACTAACCCAGATAACCTGCCCACAGTCTGAAACATTAACTGAAAGTTCTGTCCATTCACAGTCTGTCCCTCTCCCAGTGTACACACTAACCCAGATAACATGCCCACGGTCTGATGCAGTCAGAGTGCAAGATCTGTCCATTCGCAGTCTTCCCCTCTCCCAGTGTACACACTAACACTGATAACCTGCCCACGGTCTGATAAAGTTACAGTGCAAGTTCTGTCCATTCACAGTCTGTCCCTCTCCCAGTGTACACAGTAACCCAGGCAACCTGCCCACGGTCTGATACAGTAACAGTGCACGTTCTGTCCATTCACAATCTGTCCCTCTCCCAGTGTACACATTAACCCAGATAAGCTGCCCACGGTCTGATACAGTAACAGTGCAAGTTCTGTCCATTCACAGTCTGTCCCTCTCCCAGTGTACACACTAACACAGATACCCTGCCCACGATCTGATACAGTAACAGTGCAAGTTCTGTCCATTCACAGTCTGTCCCTCTCCCAGTGGACACACAAACCCAGATAACCTGCCCAAGGTCTGATACAGTAAAAGTGCAAGTTCTGTCCAGTCACTGCCTGTCCCTGTCCCAGTGTACACACTACCCCAGATAACCTGCCCACGGGTCTGATACAGTAACAGTGCAAGTTCTGTCCATTCACAGTATGTCCCTCTCCCAGTGTACACACTAACCCAGCTAACCTGCCCACGGTCTAATACAGTAACAGTGCAAATTCTGTCCATTCACACTCTGTCCCTCTCCCAGTGTACACACTAACCCAGATAACCTGCCCACGGTCTGATACAGTAACAGTGCAAGTTCTGTCCATTCACAGTCTGTCCCTCTCCCAGTGAACATACTATCCCAGATAACCTGCCCACCGTCTGATACAGTAACAGTGCACGTTCTGTCCATTCACAGTCTGTACCTCTCCCAGTGTACACACTAACCCAGATAACTTGCCCACGGTCTGATACATAAACAGTGCAAGTTCACAGAATCACAGAAACCCCACAACACAGACAGATACCACCTCGGCCCATCGAGCCTGCACCGACACACATCCCACCCGATCCCTGCAACCCCCACACCAACACATATCCCACATTATTCCCGTAACCCCACGTATTTAATCCCCCTAACATTAAGGGTCAAATTTTTTTTATTTTTTTATCATATCCAATCAACCTAACCCGCACATCTTTGGACTGTGGGAGGAAACCGGAGCACCCGGAGAAAACCCACGCAAACACGGGGAGAATGTACAAACTCCACACAGACAGTCACCCGAGGCCGGATTCGAACCCGGGTCCCTGGCGCTGTGAGGCAACAGTGCTAACCACTATGCCTCCATGTCCATTCACAGCCTGTCCCTCTCCCAGTGTACACACTAACACAGATAACCTGCCCACGGTCTGATACAGTAACAGTGCAAGTTCTGTCCATTCACAATCTATCCCTCTCCCAGTTTACACACTAACCAGATAACCTGCCCACAGTCTGATACAGTAACAGTGCAAGTTCTGTCCATTCCCAGTCTATCCCTCTCCCAGTGTACACACTAACCCAGATAACCTGCCCGCGGTCTGATACAGTAACTGCAAGTTCTGTCCATTCACAGTCTCTCCCTCTCCCAGTGTACACACTAACACTGATAACCTGCCCACGGTCTGATACAGTAACAGTGCACGTTCTGTCCATTCACAGTCTGTCCCTCTCCCAGTGTACACACTAACCCAGATAACCTGCCCACGGACTGATACAGTAACAATGCAAGTTCTGTCCATTCATCGTCTGTCCCTCCCCAATGTACACACTAACCCAGATATCCAGCCCACGGTCTGATACAGTAACAGTGCAAGTTCTATCCATTCACAGTCTGTCACTCTCCCAGTGTACACACTAACCCAGATAATCTGCCCACGGTCTGATACAGTAACAGTACAAGTTCTGTCCATTCAGAGTCTGTCCCTCTCCCAGTGTACACACTAACCCAGATAACCGATCCACGGTCTGATACCGTAACAGTGCAAGTTCTGTCCATTCACAGTCTGTCCCGCTCCCAGTGTACATACTAATCCAGATAAACTGCACACGGTCTGATACAGAAACAGTGCAAGTTCTGTCCATTCACAGTCTGTCCCTCTCCCAGTGGATACACTAACACAGATAACCTGCCCACGGTCTGATACAGTAACAGTGTAAGTTCTGTCCATTCAGAGTCTGTCACTCTCCCAGTGTACACACTAACCCAGATAACCTGCCCACGGTCTGATACAGTAACAGTGCAAGTTCTGTCCATTCACAGTCTGTCCCTCTCCCAGTGGACACACTAACACAGATAACCTGCCCACGGTCTGATACATTAACAGTGCAAGTTCTGACCATTCATAGTCTGTCCCTCTCCCAGTGTACACACTAACCCAGATAATTTAACCATGGTCTGATACAGTAACAGTTCATTTCTGTCCATTCACAGTCTGTCCCTCTCCCAGTGCACACACTAACGTAGATAACCTGCCCATGGTCTGATACAGTAACAGTGCAAATTCTGTCCATTCACAGACTGTCCCTCTCCCATTGTACACACTAACACAGATAAGCTGCCCATGGTCTGATACAGTAACAGAGCAAGTTCTGTCCATTCACAGTCTGTCCCTCTCCCAGTGTACACACTAACCCAGATAACCTGCCCACGGTCTGATACAGTAACAGTGCAAGTTCTGTCCATTCACAGTCTGCCCCTCTCCCAGTGTACACACAAACCCAGATAACCTGCCCACGGTCTGATACAGTAAAAGTGCAAGTTCTGTCCAGTCACTGTCTGTCCCTGTCCCAGTGTACACGCTAACCCAGATAACCTGCCCACGGTCTGATACAGTAACAGTGCATGTTCTGTCCATTCACAGTCTGTCCCTCTCCCAGTGTACACACTAACACAGTTAACCTGCCAACGGTCAGATACAGTAACAGTGCAAGTTCTGTCCATTCACAGTCTGTCCCTCCCCCAGTGTAAGCACTAACCCAGTTAACCTGCCCACGTTCTGATACAGTAACAGTGCAAGTTCTGTCCATTCACAGTCTGTCCCTCTCCTAGTGTATACGCTAACACAGATAACCTGCCCACGTTCTGATACAGTAACACTGCAACTTCAGTCCATTCACAGTCTGTCCCTCTCCCAGTGTACACACTAACCCAGATAACATGCCCACGGTCTGATACAGTGACAGTGCAAGTTCTGTCCATTCACAGACTGTCCCTCTCCCATTGTACACACTAACACAGATAACCTGCCCATGGTCTGATACAGTAACAGAGCAAGTTCTGTCCATTCACAGTCTGTCCCTCTCCCAGTGTACACACTAACCCAGATAACCTGCCCACGGTCTGATACAGTAACAGTGCAAGTTCTGTCCATTCACAGTCTGCCCCTCTCCCAGTGTACACACAAACTCAGATAACCTGCCCACGGTCTGATACAGTAAAAGTGCAAGTTCTGTCCAGTCACTGTCTGTCCCTGTCCCAGTGTACACGCTAACCCAGATAACCTGCCCACGGTCTGATACAGTAAGAGTGCAAGTTCTGTCCATTCACAGTCTGTCCCTCTCCCAGTGTACACACTAACACAGTTAACCTGCCAACGGTCAGATACAGTAACAGTGCAAGTTCTGTCCATTCACAGTCTGTCCCTCCCCCAGTGTAAGCACTAACCCAGTTAACCTGCCCACGTTCTGATACAGTAACAGTGCAAGTTCTGTCCATTCACAGTCTGTCCCTCTCCTAGTTTATATGCTAACACAGATAACCTGCCCACGTTCTGATACAGTAACACTGCAACTTCATTCCATTCACAGTCTGTCCCTCTCTCAGTGTACACACTAACCCAGATAACATGCCCACGGTCTGATACAGTGACAGTGCAAGTTCTGTCCATTCACAGTCTGCCCCTCTCCCAGTGTACACACTAACCCAGATAACCTGCCCACGGTATGATACAGTAACAGTGCAAGTTCTGTCCATTCACAGTCTGTCCCTCCTCCAGTGTACACACTAACCCGGTAACCTGCCCATGGTCTGATACAGTAACAGTGCAAGTTCTATCCATTCACAGTCTGTCACTCTCCCAGTGTACACACTAACCCAGATAACCTGCCCACGGTCTGATACAGTAACAGTACAAGTTCTGTCCATTCAGAGTCTGTCCCTCTCCCAGTGTACACACTAACCCAGATAACCGACCCACGGTCTGATACCGTAACAGTGCAAGTTCTGTCCATTCACAGTCTGTCCCGCTCCCAGTGTACAAACTATCCAGATAAACTGCACACGGTCTGATACAGAAACAGTGCAAGTTCTGTCCATTCACAGTCTGTCCCTCTCCCAGTGGATACACTAACACAGATAACCTGCCCACGGTCTGATACAGTAACAGTGCAAGTTCTGTCCATTCAGAGTCTGTCACTCTCCCAGTGTACACACTAACCCAGATAACCTGCCCACGGTCTGATACAGTAACAGTGCAAGTTCTGTCCATATCACAGTCTGTCCCTCTCCCAGTGGACACACTAACACAGATAACCTGCCCACGGTCTGATACAGTAACAGTGCAAGTTCTGACCATTCATAGTCTGTCCCTCTTCAAGTGTACACACTAACCCAGATAACTTAACCATGGTCTGATACAGTAACAGTTCAAGTTCTGTCCATTCTCAGTCTGTCCCTCTCCCAGTGCACACACTAACGTAGATAACCTGCCCACGGTCTGATACAGTAACAGTGCAAATTCTGTCCATTCACAGACTGTCCCTCTCCCATTGTACACACTAACACAGATAAGCTGCCCATGGTCTGATACAGTAACAGAGCAAGTTCTGTCCATTCACAGTCTGTCCCTCTCCCAGTGTACACACTAACCCAGGTAACCTGCCCACGGTCTGATACAGTAACAGTGCAAGTTCTGTCCATTCACAGTCTGCCCCTCTCCCAGTGTACACACAAACCCAGATAACCTGCCCACGGTCTGATACAGTAAAAGTGCAAGTTCTGTCCAGTCACTGTCTGTCCCTGTCCCAGTGTACACGCTAACCCAGATAACCTGCCCACGGTCTGATACAGTAACAGTGCATGTTCTGTCCATTCACAGTCTGTCCCTCTCCCAGTGTACACACTAACACAGTTAACCTGCCAACGGTCAGATACAGTAACAGTGCAAGTTCTGTCCATTCACAGTCTGTCCCTCCCCCAGTGTAAGCACTAACCCAGTTAACCTGCCCACGTTCTGATACAGTAACAGTGCAAGTTCTGTCCATTCACAGTCTGTCCCTCTCCTAGTGTATACGCTAACACAGATAACCTGCCCACGTTCTGACACAGTAACACTGCAACTTCAGTCCATTCACAGTCTGTCCCTCTCCCAGTGTACACACTAACCCAGATAACATGCCCACGGTCTGATACAGTGACAGTGCAAGTTCTGTCCATTCACAGTCTGCCCCTCTCCCAGTGTACACACTAACCCAGATAACCTGCCCACGGTCTGATACAGTAACAGTGCAAATTCTGTCCATTCACAGTCTGTCCCGCTCCCAGTGTACAAACTAAACCAGATAAACTGCACACGGTCTGATACAGTAAGAGTGCAAGTTCTGTCCATTCACAGTCTGTCCCTCTCCCAGTGTACACACTAACAGAGATAACCTGCCCACGGTCTGATACAGTAACAGTGCAAATTCTGTCCATTCACAGACTGTCCCTCTCCCAGTGTACACACTAACACAGATAATCTGCCCATGGTCTGATACAGTAACAGTGCAAGTTCTGTCCATTCACAGTCTGTCCCTCTCCCAGTGTACACATTAACCCAGATAACCTGCCCACGGTCTGATACAGTAACAGTGCAAGTTATGTCCATTCACATTCTGTCCCTCTCCCAGTGTACACACTAACCCAGATAACCTGCCCACTGTCTGATACAGTAACTGTGCATGCTCTGTCCATTCACAGTCTGTCCCTCTCCCAGTGTACACACAAAGCCAGATAACCTGCCCACGGTCTGATACAGTAAAAGTGCAAGTTCTGTCCAATCACTGTCTGTCCCTGTCCCAGTGTACACGCTAACCCAGATAACCTGCCCACGGTCTGATACAGTAACAGTGCAAGTTCTGTCCATTCACAGTCTGACCCTCTCCCAGTGTACACACTAACACAGTTAACATGCCAACGGTCAGATACAGTAACAGTGCAAGTTCTGTCCATTCACAATCTGTCCCTCCCCCAGATTAAGCACTAACCCAGTTCACCTGCCCACGTTCTGATACAGTAACAGTGCAAGTTCTGTCCATTCACAGACTGTCCCTCTCCGAGTGCAGACGCTAACACAGATAACCTGCCCACGTTCTGATACAGTATCACTGCAAGTTCAGTCCATTCACAGTCTGTCCCTCTCCCAGTGTACACACTAACCCAGATAACATGCCCATGGTCTGATACAGTAACAGTGCAAGTTCTGTCCATTCACAGTCTGTCCTTCTACCAGTGTACACACTAACCCAGATAACCTGCCCACGGTATGATACAGTAACAGTGCAAGTTCTGTCCATTCACATTCTGCCCCTCTCCCAGTGTACACACTAACCCAGGTAACCTGCCCACGGTCTGATGCAGTAACAGTGCAAATTCTGTCCATTCACAGTCTGTCCCTCTCCCAGTGTACACACTAACCCAGATAACCTGCCCACGGTCTGATACAGTAACAGTGCAAGTTCTGTCCATTCACAGTCTATCCCTCTCCCAGTGTGCACACTAACCCAGATAACCTGCCCACGGTCTGATACAGTACCTGCAACTTCTGTCCATTCACAGTCTCTCCCTCTCCCAGTGTACACACTAACCCAGATAACCTGCCCACAGTCTGAAACATTAACTGAAAGTTCTGTCCATTCACAGTCTGTCCCTCTCCCAGTGTACACACTAACCCAGATAACATGCCCACGGTCTGATGCAGTCAGAGTGCAAGATCTGTCCATTCGCAGTCTTCCCCTCTCCCAGTGTACACACTAACCCTGATAACCTGCCCACGGTCTGATAAAGTTACAGTGCAAGTTCTGTCCATTCACAGTCTGTCCCTCTCCCAGTGTACACAGTAACCCAGGCAACCTGCCCACGGTCTGATACAGTAACAGTGCACGTTCTGTCCATTCACAATCTGTCCCTCTCCCAGTGTACACATTAACCCAGATAAGCTGCCCACGGTCTGATACAGTAACAGTGCAAGTTCTGTCCATTCACAGTCTGTCCCTCTCCCAGTGTACACACTAACACAGATACCCTGCCCACGATCTGATACAGTAACAGTGCAAGTTCTGTCCATTCACAGTCTGTCCCTCTCCCAGTGGACACACAAACCCAGATAACCTGCCCAAGGTCTGATACAGTAAAAGTGCAAGTTCTGTCCAGTCACTGCCTGTCCCTGTCCCAGTGTACACACTACCCCAGATAACCTGCCCACGGGTCTGATACAGTAACAGTGCAAGTTCTGTCCATTCACAGTATGTCCCTCTCCCAGTGTACACACTAATCCAGCTAACCTGCCCACGGTCTAATACAGTAACAGTGCAAATTCTGTCCATTCACACTCTGTCCCTCTCCCAGTGTACACACTAACCCAGATAACCTGCCCACGGTCTGATACAGTAACAGTGCAAGTTCTGTCCATTCACAGTCTGTCCCTCTCCCAGTGAACATACTATCCCAGATAACCTGCCCACCGTCTGATACAGTAACAGTGCACGTTCTGTCCATTCACAGTTTGTACCTCTCCCAGTGTACACACTAACCCAGATAACTTGCCCACGGTCTGATACATAAACAGTGCAAGTTCACAGAATCACAGAAACCCCACAACACAGACAGAGGCCACCTCGGCCCATCGAGCCTGCACCGACACACATCCCACCCGATCCCTGCAACCCCCACACCAACACATATCCCACATTATCCCCGTAACCCCACGTATTTAATCCCCCTAACATTAAGGGTCAAATTTTTTTTATTTTTTTATCATATCCAATCAACCTAACCCGCACATCTTTGGACTGTGGGAGGAAACCGGAGCACCCGGAGAAAACCCACGCAAACACGGGGAGAATGTACAAACTCCACACAGACAGTCACCCGAGGCCGGATTCGAACCCGGGTCCCTGGCGCTGTGAGGCAACAGTGCTAACCACTATGCCTCCATGTCCATTCACAGCCTGTCCCTCTCCCAGTGTACACACTAACACAGATAACCTGCCCACGGTCTGATACAGTAACAGTGCAAGTTCTGTCCATTCACAATCTGTCCCTCTCCCAGTTTACACACTAACCAGATAACCTGCCCACAGTCTGATACAGTAACAGTGCAAGTTCTGTCCATTCCCAGTCTATCCCTCTCCCAGTCTACACACTAACCCAGATAACCTGCCCGCGGTCTGATACAGTAACTGCAAGTTCTGTCCATTCACAGTCTCTCCCTCTCCCAGTGTACACACTAACACTGATAACCTGCCCACGGTCTGATACAGTAACAGTGCACGTTCTGTCCATTCACAGTCTGTCCCTCTCCCAGTGTACACACTAACCCAGATAACCTGCCCACGGACTGATACAGTAACAATGCAAGTTCTGTCCATTCATCGTCTGTCCCTCCCCAATGTACACACTAACCCAGATATCCAGCCCACGGTCTGATACAGTAACAGTGCAAGTTCTATCCATTCACAGTCTGTCACTCTCCCAGTGTACACACTAACCCAGATAATCTGCCCACGGTCTGATACAGTAACAGTACAAGTTCTGTCCATTCAGAGTCTGTCCCTCTCCCAGTGTACACACTAACCCAGATAACCGACCCACGGTCTGATACCGTAACAGTGCAAGTTCTGTCCATTCACAGTCTGTCCCGCTCCCAGTGTACAAACTAATCCAGATAAACTGCACACGGTCTGATACAGAAACAGTGCAAGTTCTGTCCATTCACAGTCTGTCCCTCTCCCAGTGGATACACTAACACAGATAACCTGCCCACGGTCTGATACAGTAACAGTGTAAGTTCTGTCCATTCAGAGTCTGTCACTCTCCCAGTGTACACACTAACCCAGATAACCTGCCCACGGTCTGATACAGTAACAGTGCAAGTTCTGTCCATTCACAGTCTGTCCCTCTCCCAGTGGACACACTAACACAGATAACCTGCCCACGGTCTGATACAGTAACAGTGCAAGTTCTGACCATTCATAGTCTGTCCCTCTCCCAGTGTACACACTAACCCAGATAATTTAACCATGGTCTGATACAGTAACAGTTCATTTCTGTCCATTCACAGTCTGTCCCTCTCCCAGTGCACACACTAACGTAGATAACCTGCCCATGGTCTGATACAGTAAAAGTGCAAATTCTGTCCATTCACAGACTGTCCCTCTCCCATTGTACACACTAACACAGATAAGCTGCCCATGGTCTGATACAGTAACAGAGCAAGTTCTGTCCATTCACAGTCTGTCCCTCTCCCAGTGTACACACTAACCCAGATAACCTGCCCACGGTCTGATACAGTAACAGTGCAAGTTCTGTCCATTCACAGTCTGCCCCTCTCCCAGTGTACACACAAACCCAGATAACCTGCCCACGGTCTGATACAGTAAAAGTGCAAGTTCTGTCCAGTCACTGTCTGTCCCTGTCCCAGTGTACACGCTAACCCAGATAACCTGCCCACGGTCTGATACAGTAACAGTGCATGTTCTGTCCATTCACAGTCTGTCCCTCTCCCAGTGTACACACTAACACAGTTAACCTGCCAACGGTCAGATACAGTAACAGTGCAAGTTCTGTCCATTCACAGTCTGTCCCTCCCCCAGTGTAAGCACTAACCCAGTTAACCTGCCCACGTTCTGATACAGTAACAGTGCAAGTTCTGTCCATTCACAGTCTGTCCCTCTCCTAGTGTATACGCTAACACAGATAACCTGCCCACGTTCTGATACAGTAACACTGCAACTTCAGTCCATTCACAGTCTGTCCCTCTCCCAGTGTACACACTAACCCAGATAACATGCCCACGGTCTGATACAGTGACAGTGCAAGTTCTGTCCATTCACAGTCTGCCCCTCTCCCAGTGTACACACTAACCCAGATAACCTGCCCACGGTATGATACAATAACAGTGCAAGTTCTGTCCATTCACAGTCTGTCCCTCTCCCAGTGCACACACTAACGTAGATAAGCTGCCCACGGTCTGATACAGTAACAGTGCAAATTCTGTCCATTCACAGACTGTCCCTCTCCCATTGTACACACTAACACAGATAACCTGCCCATGGTCTGATACAGTAACAGAGCAAGTTCTGTCCATTCACAGTCTGTCCCTCTCCCAGTGTACACACTAACCCAGATAACCTGCCCACGGTCTGATACAGTAACAGTGCAAGTTCTGTCCATTCACAGTCTGCCCCTCTCCCAGTGTACACACAAACTCAGATAACCTGCCCACGGTCTGATACAGTAAAAGTGCAAGTTCTGTCCAGTCACTGTCTGTCCCTGTCCCAGTGTACACGCTAACCCAGATAACCTGCCCACGGTCTAATACAGTAAGAGTGCAAGTTCTGTCCATTCACAGTCTGTCCCTCCCCCAGTGTAAGCACTAACCCAGTTAACCTGCCCACGTTCTGATACAGTAACAGTGCAAGTTCTGTCCATTCACAGTCTGTCCCTCTCCTAGTTTATACGCTAACACAGATAACCTGCCCACGTTCTGATACAGTAACACTGCAACTTCAGTCCATTCACAGTCTGTCCCTCTCTCAGTGTACACACTAACCCAGATAACATGCCCACGGTCTGATACAGTGACAGTGCAAGTTCTGTCCATTCACAGTCTGCCCCTCTCCCAGTGTACACACTAACCCAGATAACCTGCCCACGGTATGATACAGTAACAGTGCAAGTTCTGTCCATTCACAGTCTGTCCCTCCTCCAGTGTACACACTAACCCGGTAACCTGCCCACGGTCTGATACAGTAACAGTGCATGTTCTATCCATTCACAGTCTGTCACTCTCCCAGTGTACACACTAACCCAGATAACCTGCCCACGGTCTGATACAGTAACAGTACAAGTTCTGTCCATTCAGAGTCTGTCCCTCTCCCAGTGTACACACTAACCCAGATAACCGACCCATGGTCTGATACCGTAACAGTGCAAGTTCTGTCCATTCACAGTCTGTCCCGCTCCCAGTGTACAAACTATCCAGATAAACTGCACACGGTCTGATACAGAAACAGTGCAAGTTCTGTCCATTCACAGTCTGTCCCTCTCCCAGTGGATACACTAACACAGATAACCTGCCCACGGTCTGATACAGTAACAGTGCAAGTTCTGTCCATTCACAGTCTGTCACTCTCCCAGTGTACACACTAACCCAGATAACCTGCCCACGGTCTGATACAGTAACAGTGCAAGTTCTGTCCATTCACAGTCTGTCCCTCTCCCAGTGGACACACTAACACAGATAACCTGCCCACGGTCTGATACAGTAACAGTGCAAGTTCTGACCATTCATAGTCTGTCCCTCTTCAAGTGTACACACTAACCCAGATAACTTAACCATGGTCTGATACAGTAACAGTTCAAGTTCTGTCCATTCTCAGTCTGTCCCTCTCCCAGTGCACACACTAACGTAGATAACCTGCCCACGGTCTGATACAGTAACAGTGCAAATTCTGTCCATTCACAGACTGTCCCTCTCCCATTGTACACACTAACACAGATAAGCTGCCCATGGTCTGATACAGTAACAGAGCAAGTTCTGTCCATTCACAGTCTGTCCCTCTCCCAGTGTACACACTAACCCAGGTAACCTGCCCACGGTCTGATACAGTAACAGTGCAAGTTCTGTCCATTCACAGTCTGCCCCTCTCCCAGTGTACACACAAACCCAGATAACCTGCCCACGGTCTGATACAGTAAAAGTGCAAGTTCTGTCCAGTCACTGTCTGTCCCTGTCCCAGTGTACACGCTAACCCAGATAACCTGCCCACGGTCTGATACAGTAACAGTGCATGTTCTGTCCATTCACAGTCTGTCCCTCTCCCAGTGTACACACTAACACAGTTAACCTGCCAACGGTCAGATACAGTAACAGTGCAAGTTCTGTCCATTCACAGTCTGTCCCTCCCCCAGTGTAAGCACTAACCCAGTTAACCTGCCCACGTTCTGATACAGTAACAGTGCAAGTTCTGTCCATTCACAGTCTGTCCCTCTCCTAGTGTATACGCTAACACAGATAACCTGCCCACGTTCTGACACAGTAACACTGCAACTTCAGTCCATTCACAGTCTGTCCCTCTCCCAGTGTACACACTAACCCAGATAACATGCCCACGGTCTGATACAGTGACAGTGCAAGTTCTGTCCATTCACAGTCTGCCCCTCTCCCAGTGTACACACTAACCCAGATAACCTGCCCACGGTATGATACAATAACAGTGCAAGTTCTGTCCATTCACAGTCTGTCCCTCTCCCAGTGCACACACTAACGTAGATAACCTGCCCACGGTCTGATACAGTAACAGTGCAAATTCTGTCCATTCACAGACTGTCCCTCTCCCATTGTACACACTAACACAGATAACCTGCCCATGGTCTGATACAGTAACAGAGCAAGTTCTGTCCATTCACAGTCTGTCCCTCTCCCAGTGTACACACTAACCCAGATAACCTGCCCACGGTCTGATACAGTAACAGTGCAAGTTCTGTCCATTCACAGTCTGCCCCTCTCCCAGTGTACACACAAACTCAGATAACCTGCCCACGGTCTGATACAGTAAAAGTGCAAGTTCTGTCCAGTCACTGTCTGTCCCTGTCCCAGTGTACACGCTAACCCAGATAACCTGCCCACGGTCTGATACAGTAAGAGTGCAAGTTCTGTCCATTCACAGTCTGTCCCTCTCCCAGTGTACACACTAACACAGTTAACCTGCCAACGGTCAGATACAGTAACAGTGCAAGTTCTGTCCATTCACAGTCTGTCCCTCCCCCAGTGTAAGCACTAACCCAGTTAACCTGCCCACGTTCTGATACAGTAACAGTGCAAGTTCTGTCCATTCACAGTCTGTCCCTCTCCTAGTTTATACGCTAACACAGATAACCTGCCCACGTTCTGATACAGTAACACTGCAACTTCAGTCCATTCACAGTCTGTCCCTCTCCCAGTGTACACACTAACCCAGATAACATGCCCACGGTCTGATACAGTGACAGTGCAAGTTCTGTCCATTCACAGTCTGCCCCTCTCCCAGTGTACACACTAACCCAGATAACCTGCCCACGGTATGATACAGTAACAGTGCAAGTTCTGTCCATTCACAGTCTGTCCCTCTCCCAGTGTACACACTAACCCGGTAACCTGCCCACGGTCTGATGCAGTAACAGTGCAAATTCTGTCCATTCACAGTCTGTCCCTCTCCCAGTGTACACACTAACCCAGGTAACCTGCCCACGGTCTGATACAGTAACAGTGCAAGTTCTGTCCATTCACAGTCTGTCCCTCTCCCAGTGTACACACTAACCCAGATAACCTGCCCACGGTCTGATACAGTAACAGTGCAAGTTCTGTCCATTCACAGTCTGTCCCTCTCCCAGTTTATACACTAACCCAGATAACATGCCCACGGTCCGATACAGTAACAGTGCACGTTCTGTCCATTCACTGTCTGTCCCTCTCCCAGGGTACACACTAACCCAGATAACCTGTCCACTGTCTGATACTGTAACAGTGCAAGTTCTGTCCATTCACAGTCTGTCCCTCTCCCAGTGTACACACTAACCCAGGTAACCTGACCAAGGTCTGATACAGTAACAGTGCAAATTCTGTCCAATCACACTCTGTCCCTCTCCCAGTGTACACACTAACCCAGATAACCTGCCCACGGTCTGATACAGTAACAGTGCACGTTCTGTCCATTCACAATCTGTCCCTCTCCCAGTGTACACATTTACCCAGATAATCTGCCCGTGGTCTGATACAGTAACAGTGCAAGTTCTGTCCATTCACAGTCTGTCCCTCTCCTAGTGTATACGCTAACACAGATAACCTGCCCACGTTCTGATACAGTAACACTGCAACTTCAGTCCATTCACAGTCTGTCCCTCTCCCAGTGTACACACTAACCCAGATAACATGCCCACGGTCTGATACAGTGACAGTGCAAGTTCTGTCCATTCACAGTCTGTCCCTCTCCCAGAGTACACACTAACCCAGATAACCTGCCCACGGTATGATACAGTAACAGTGCAAGTTCTGTCCATTCACAGTCTATCTCTCTCCCAGTGTACACACTAACCCAGGTAACCTGCCCAAGGTCTGATGCAGTAACAGTGCAAATTCTGTCCATTCACAGTCTGTCCCTCTCCCAGTGTACACACTAAACCAGGTAACCTGCCCACGGTCTGATACAGTAACAGTGCAAGTTCTGTCCATTCACAGTCTGTCCCTCGCCCAGTGAGCACACTAACACAGATAACCTGCCCAAGGTCTGATACAGTAACAGTGCACGTTCTGTCCATTCACACTCTGTACCTCTCCCAGTGTACACACTATCCCAGATAACCTGCCCACGGTCTGATACAGTTACAGTGCAAGTTCTGTCCATTCACAGTCTGTCCCTCTCCCAGTATATACACTAACCCAGATAACCTGCCCACGGTCCGATACAGTAACAGTGCACGTTCTGTCCATTCACTGTCTGGCCCTCTCCCAGGGTACACACTAACCCAGATATCCTGCCCACTGTCTGATACAGTAACAGTGCAAGTTCTGTCCATTCACAGTCTATCCCTCTCCCAGTGTACACACTAACCCAGATAACCTGCCCACGGTCTGATACAGTAACTGCAAATTCTGTCCATTCACAGTCTCTCCCTCTCCCAGTGTACACACTAACCCAGATAAACTGACAACAGTCTGATACATTAACTGTAAGTTCTGTCCATTCACAGTCTGTCCCTCTCCCAGTGTACACACTAACCCAGATAACATGCCCACGGCCTGATACAGTAAGAGTGCAAGATCTGTCCATTCGCAGTCTGCCCCTCTCCCAGTGTACACACTAACCCTGATAACCTGCCCATGGTCTGATACAGTAGCAGTGCAAGTTCTGTCCATTCACAGTCTGTCCCTCTCCCAGTGTACACACTAACCCAGGTAACCTGCCCACGGTCTGATACAGTAACAGTGCAAATTCTGTCCATTCGCACTCTGTCCCTCTCCCAGTGTACACACTAACACAGATAACCTGCCCACGGTCTGATACAGAAACAGTGCACTTTCTGTCCATTCACAATCTGTCCCTCTCCCAGTGTACACATTAACACAGATAAGCTGCCCACGGTATGATACAGTAACAGTGCAAGTTCTGTCCATTCACAGTCTGCCCCTCTCCCAGTGTACACACAAACCCAGATAACCTGCCCACGGTCTGATACAGTAAAAGTGCAAGTTCTGTCCAGTCACTGTCTGTCCCTGTCCCAGTGTACACGCTAACCCAGGTAACCTGCCCACGGTCTGATACAGTAACAGTGCAAGTTCTGTCCATTCACAGTCTGTCCCTCTCCCAGTGTACACACTAACACAGTTAACCTGCCAACGGTCAGATACAGTAACAGTGCAAGTTCTGTCCATTCACAGTCTGTCCCTCCCCCAGTGTGAGCACTAACCCAGTTAACCTGCCCACGTTCTGATACAGTAACAGTGCAAGTTCTGTCCATTCACAGTCTGTCCCTCTCCTAGTGTACACGCTAACACAGATAACCTGCCCACGTTCTGATACAGTAACACTGCAACTTCAGTCCATTCACAGTCTGTCCCTCTCCCAGTGTACACACTAACCCAGATAACATGCCCACGGTCTGATACAGTGACAGTGCAAGTTCTGTCCATTCACAGTCTGCCCCTCTCCCAGTGTACACACTAACCCAGGTAACCTGCCCACGGTATGATACAGTAACAGTGCAAGTTCTGTCCATTCACAGTCTGTCCCTCTCCCAGTGTACACACTAACCCAGGTAACCTGCCCACGGTCTGATGCAGTAACAGTGCAAATTCTGTCCATTCACAGCCTGTCCCTCTCCCAGTGTACACACTAACCCAGGTAACCTGCCCACGGCCTGATACAGTAACAGTGCAAGTTCTGTCCATTCACAGTCTGTCCTTCTCCCAGTGTACACACTAACCCAGGTAACCTGCCCACGGTCTGATACAGTAACAGTGCAAGTTCTGTCCATTCACAGTCTGTCCCTCTCCCAGTGTACACACTAACCCAGATAACATGCCCACGGTCTGATACAGTAACAGTGCAAGTTCTCTCCATTCACAGTCTGTCCCTCTCCTAGTTTATATACTAACCCAGATAACCTGCCCACGGTTCGATACAGTAACAGTGCACGTTCTGTCCATTCACTGTCTGGCCCTCTCCCAGGGTACACACTAACCCAGATAACCTGCCCACTGTCTGATACTGTAACAGTGCAAGTTCTGTCCATTCACAGTCTATCCCTCTCCCGGTGTACACACTAACCCTGATAACCTGCCCATGGTCTGATACAGTAGCAGTGCAAGTTCTGTCCATTCACAGTCTGTCCCTCTCCCAGTGTACACACTAACCCAGGTAACCTGCCCACGGTCTGATACAATAACAGTGCAAATTCTGTCCATTCACACTCTGTCCCTCTCCCAGTGTACACACTAACCCAGATAACCTGCCCACGGTCTGATACAGAAACAGTGCACTTTCTGTCCATTCACAATCTGTCCCTCTCCCAGTGTACACATTAACCCAGATAAGCTGCCCACGGTATGATACAGTAACAGTGCAAGTTCTGTCCATTCACAGTCTGCCCCTCTCCCAGTGTACACACAAACCCAGATAACCTGCCCACGGTCTGATACAGTAAAAGTGCAAGTTCTGTCCAGTCACTGTCTGTCCCTGTCCCAGTGTACACGCTAACCCAGGTAACCTGCCCACGGTCTGATACAGTAACAGTGCAAGTTCTGTCCATTCACAGTCTGTCCCTCTCCCAGTGTACACACTAACACAGTTAACCTGCCAACGGTCAGATACAGTAACAGTGCAAGTTCTGTCCATTCACAGTCTGTCCCTCCCCCAGTGTGAGCACTAACCCAGTTAACCTGCCCACGTTCTGATACAGTAACAGTGCAAGTTCTGTCCATTCACAGTCTGTCCCTCTCCTAGTGTACACGCTAACACAGATAACCTGCCCACGTTCTGATACAGTAACACTGCAACTTCAGTCCATTCACAGTCTGTCCCTCTCCCAGTGTACACACTAACCCAGATAACATGCCCACGGTCTGATACCGTGACAGTGCAAGTTCTGTCCATTCACAGTCTGCCCCTCTCCCAGTGTACACACTAACACAGGTAACCTGCCCATGGTATGATACAGTAACAGTGCAAGTTCTGTCCATTCACAGTCTGTCCCTATCCCAGTGTACACACTAACCCAGGTAACCTGCCCACGGTCTGATGCAGTAACAGTGCAAATTCTGTCCATTCACAGCCTGTCCCTCTCCCAGTGTACAAACTAACCCAGGTAACCTGCCCACGGTCTGATACAGTAACAGTGCAAGTTCTGTCCATTCACAGTCTGTCCCTCTCCCAGTTTACACACTAACCCGGATAACCTGCCCACGGTCTGATACAGTAACAGTGCAAGTTCTGTCCATTCACAGTCTGTCCCTCTCCCAGTGTACACACTAACCCAGATAACCTGCCCACGGTCTGATACAGTAACAGTGCAAGTTCTGTCCATTCACAGTCTGTCCCTCTCCCAGTTTATACACTAACCCAGATAACCTGCCCACGGTCCGATACAGTAACAGTGCACGTTCTGTCCATTCACTGTCTGGCCCTCTCCCAGGGTACACACTAACCCAGATAACCTGCCCACTGTCTGATACTGTAACAGTGCAAGTTCTGTCCATTCACAGTCTATCCCTCTCCCGGTGTACACACTAACCCTGATAACCTGCCCATGGTCTGATACAGTAGCAGTGCAAGTTCTGTCCATTCACAGTCTGTCCCTCTCCCAGTGAACACACTAACCCAGGTAACCTGCCCACGGTCTGATACAGTAACAGTGCAAATTCTGTCCATTCACACTCTGTCCCTCTCCCAGTGTACACACGAACCCAGATAACCTGCCCACGGTCTGATACAGAAACAGTGCACTTTCTGTCCATTCACAATCTGTCCCTCTCCCAGTGTACACATTAACCCAGATAAGCTGCCCACGGTATGATACTGTAACAGTGCAAGTTCTGTCCATTCACAGTCTGCCCCTCTCCCAGTGTACACACAAACCCAGATAACCTGCCCACGGTCTGATACAGTAAAAGTGCAAGTTCTGTCCAGTCACTGTCTGTCCCTGTCCCAGTGTGCACGCTAACCCAGGTAACCTGCCCACGGTCTGATACAGTAACAGTGCAAGTTCTGTCCATTCACAGTCTGTCCCTCTCCCAGTGTACACACTAACACAGTTAACCTGCCAACGGTCAGATACAGTAACAGTGCAAGTTCTGTCCATTCACAGTCTGTCCCTCCCCCAGTGTGAGCACTAACCCAGTTAACCTGCCCACGTTCTCATACAGTAACAGTGCAAGTTCTGTCCATTCACAGTCTGTCCCTCTCCTAGTGTACACGCTAACACAGATAACCTGCCCACGTTCTGATACAGTAACACTGCAACTTCAGTCCATTCACAGCCTGTCCCTCTCCCAGTGTACACACTAACCCAGGTAACCTGCCCACGGTCTGATACAGTAACAGTGCAAGTTCTGTCCATTCACAGTCTGTCCCTATCCCAGTGTACACACTAACCCAGATAACCTGCCCACGGTCTGATACAGTAACAGTGCAAGTTCTGTCCATTCACAGTCTGTCCCTCTCCCAGTGTACACACTAACCCAGGTAACCTGCCCACGGTCCGATACAGTAACAGTGCACGTTCTGTCCATTCACTGTCTGGCCCTCTCCCAGGGTACACACTAACCCAGATAACCTGCCCACTGTCTGATACTGTAACAGTGCAAGTTCTGTCCATTCACAGTCTATCCCTCTCCCGGTGTACACACTAACCCTGATAACCTGCCCATGGTCTGATACAGTAGCAGTGCAAGTTCTGTCCATTCACAGACTGTCCCTCTCCCAGTATACACACTAACCCAGATAACCTGCCCACGGTCTGATACAGAAACAGTGCACTTTCTGTCCATTCACAATCTGTCCCTCTCCCAGTGTACACATTAACCCAGATAAGCTGTCCACGGTATGATACAGTAACAGTGCAAGTTCTGTCCATTCACAGTCTGCCCCTCTCCCAGTGTACACACAAACCCAGATAACCTGCCCACGGTCTGATACAGTAAAAGTGCAAGTTCTGTCCAGTCACTGTCTGTCCCTGTCCCAGTGTACACGCTAACCCAGGTAACCTGCCCACGGTCTGATACAGTAACAGTGCAAGTTCTGTCCATTCACAGTCTGTCCCTCTCCCAGTGTACACACTAACACAGTTAACCTGCCAACGGTCAGATACAGTAACAGTGCAAGTTCTGTCCATTCACAGTCTGTCCCTCCCCCAGTGTGAGCACTAACCCAGTTAACCTGCCCACGTTCTGATACAGTAACAGTGCAAGTTCTGTCCATTCACAGTCTGTCCCTCTCCTAGTGTACACGCTAACACAGATAACCTGCCCACGTTCTGATACAGTAACACTGCAACTTCAGTCCATTCACAGTCTGTCCCTCTCCCAGTGTACACACTAACCCAGATAACATGCCCACGGTCTGATACCGTGACAGTGCAAGTTCTGTCCATTCACAGTCTGCCCCTCTCCCAGTGTACACACTAACCCAGGTAACCTGCCCACGGTATGATACAGTAACAGTGCAAGTTCTGTCCATTCACAGTCTGTCCCTATCCCAGTGTACACACTAACCCAGGTAACCTGCCCACGGTCTGATGCAGTAACAGTGCAAATTCTGTCCATTCACAACCTGTCCCTCTCCCAGTGTACACACTAACCCAGGTAACCTGCCCACGGTCTGATACAGTAACAGTGCAAGTTCTGTCCATTCACAGTCTGTCCCTCTCCCAGTTTACACACTAACCCAGATAACCTGCCCACGGTCTGATACAGTAACAGTGCAAGTTCTGTCCATTCACAGTCTGTCCCTCTCCCAGTGTACACACTAACCCAGATAACCTGCCCACGGTCTGATACAGTAACAGTGCAAGTTCTGTCCATTCACAGTCTGTCCCTCTCCCAGTTTATACACTAACCCAGATAACCTGCCCACGGTCCGATACAGTAACAGTGCACGTTCTGTCCATTCACTGTCTGGCCCTCTCCCAGGGTACACACTAACCCAGATAACCTGCCCACTGTCTGATACTGTAACAGTGCAAGTTCTGTCCATTCACAGTCTATCCCTCTCCCGGTGTACACACTAGCCCTGATAACCTGCCCATGGTCTGATACAGTAGCAGTGCAAGTTCTGTCCATTCACAGTCTGTCCCTCTCCCAGTGAACACACTAACCCAGGTAACCTGCCCAAGGTCTGATACAGTAACAGTGCAAATTCTGTCCATTCACACTCTGTCCCTCTCCCAGTGTACACACGAACCCAGATAACCTGCCCACGGTCTGATACAGAAACAGTGCACTTTCTGTCCATTCACAATCTGTCCCTCTCCCAGTGTACACATTAACCCAGATAAGCTGCCCACGGTATGATACAGTAACAGTGCAAGTTCTGTCCATTCACAGTCTGCCCCTCTCCCAGTGTACACACAAACCCAGATAACCTGCCCACGGTCTGATACAGTAAAAGTGCAAGTTCTGTCCAGTCACTGTCTGTCCCTGTCCCAGTGTGCACGCTAACCCAGGTAACCTGCCCACGGTCTGATACAGTAACAGTGCAAGTTCTGTCCATTCACAGTCTGTCCCTCTCCCAGTGTACACACTAACACAGTTAACCTGCCAACGGTCAGATACAGTAACAGTGCAAGTTCTGTCCATTCACAGTCTGTCCCTCCCCCAGTGTGAGCACTAACCCAGTTAACCTGCCCACGTTCTGATACAGTAACAGTGCAAGTTCTGTCCATTCACAGTCTGTCCCTCTCCTAGTGTACACGCTAACACAGATAACCTGCCCACGTTCTGATACAGTAACACTGCAACTTCAGTCCATTCACAGTCTGTCCCTCTCCCAGTGTACACACTAACCCAGATAACATGCCCACGGTCTGATACCGTGACAGTGCAAGTTCTGTCCATTCACAGTCTGCCCCTCTCCCAGTGTACACACTAACCCAGGTAACCTGCCCACGGTATGATACAGTAACAGTGCAAGTTCTGTCCATTCACAGTCTGTCCCTATCCCAGTGTACACACTAACCCAGGTAACCTGCCCATGGTCTGATGCAGTAACAGTGCAAATTCTGTCCATTCACAGCCTGTCCCTCTCCCAGTGTACACACTAACCCAGGTAACCTGCCCACGGTCTGATACAGTAACAGTGCAAGTTCTGTCCATTCACAGTCTGTCCCTCTCCCAGTTTACACACTAACCCAGATAACCTGCCCACGGTCTGATACAGTAACAGTGCAAGTTCTGTCCATTCACAGTCTGTCCCTCTCCCAGTGTACACACTAACCCAGATAACCTGCCCACGGTCTGATACAGTAACAGTGCAAGTTCTGTCCATTCACAGTCTGTCCCTCTCCCAGTTTATACACTAACCCAGATAACCTGCCCACGGTCCGATACAGTAACAGTGCACGTTCTGTCCATTCACTGTCTGGCCCTCTCCCAGGGTACACACTAACCCAGATAACCTGCCCACTGTCTGATACTGTAACAGTGCAAGTTCTGTCCATTCACAGTCTATCCCTCTCCCGGTGTACACACTAACCCTGATAACCTGCCCATGGTCTGATACAGTAGCAGTGCAAGTTCTGTCCATTCACAGTCTGTCCCTCTCCCAGTGAACACACTAACCCAGGTAACCTGCCCACGGTCTGATACAGAAACAGTGCACTTTCTGTCCATTCACAATCTGTCCCTCTCCCAGTGTACACATTAACCCAGATAAGCTGCCCACGGTATGATACAGTAACAGTGCAAGTTCTGTCCATTCACAGTCTGCCCCTCTCCCAGTGTACACACAAACCCAGATAACCTGCCCACGGTCTGATACAGTAAAAGTGCAAGTTCTGTCCAGTCACTGTCTGTCCCTGTCCCAGTGTGCACGCTAACCCAGGTAACCTGCCCACGGTCTGATACAGTAACAGTGCAAGTTCTGTCCATTCACAGTCTGTCCCTCTCCCAGTGTACACACTAACACAGTTAACCTGCCAACGGTCAGATACAGTAACAGTGCAAGTTCTGTCCATTCACAGTCTGTCCCTCCCCCAGTGTGAGCACTAACCCAGTTAACCTGCCCACGTTCTGATACAGTAAAAGTGCAAGTTCTGTCCATTCACAGTCTGTCCCTCTCCTAGTGTACACGCTAACACAGATAACCTGCCCACGTTCTGATACAGTAACACTGCAACTTCAGTCCATTCACAGCCTGTCCCTCTCCCAGTGTACACACTAACCCAGGTAACCTGCCCACGGTCTGATACAGTAACAGTGCAAGTTCTGTCCATTCACAGTCTGTCCCTCTCCCAGTGTACACACTAACCCAGATAACCTGCCCACGGTCTGATACAGTAACAGTGCAAGTTCTGTCCATTCACAGTCTGTCCCTCTCCCAGTGTACACACTAACCCAGATAACATGCCCACGGTCTGATACAGTAACAGTGCAAGTTCTGTCCATTCACAGTCTGTCCCTCTCCCAGTTTATACACTAACCCAGATAACCTGCCCACGGTCCGATACAGTAACAGTGCACGTTCTGTCCATTCACTGTCTGGCCCTCTCCCAGGGTACACACTAACCCAGATAACCTGCCCACTGTCTGATACTGTAACAGTGCAAGTTCTGTCCATTCACAGTCTATCCCTCTCCCGGTGTACACACTAACCCTGATAACCTGCCCATGGTCTGATACAGTAGCAGTGCAAGTTCTGTCCATTCACAGTCTGTCCCTCTCCCAGTGTACACACTAACCCAGGTAACCTGCCCACGGTCTGATACAGTAACAGTGCAAATTCTGTCCATTCACACTCTGTCCCTCTCCCAGTGTACACACTAACCCAGATAACCAGCCCACGGTCTGATACAGAAACAGTGCACTTTCTGTCCATTCACAATCTGTCCCTCTCCCAGTGTACACATTAACCCAGATAAGCTGCCCACGGTATGATACAGTAACAGTGCAAGTTCTGTCCATTCACAGTCTTCCCCTCTCCCAGTGTACACACAAACCCAGATAACCTGCCCACGGTCTGATACAGTAAAAGTGCAAGTTCTGTCCAGTCACTGTCTGTCCCTGTCCCAGTGTACACGCTAACCCAGGTAACCTGCCCACGGTCTGATACAGTAACAGTGCAAGTTCTGTCCATTCACAGTCTGTCCCTCTCCCAGTGTACACACTAAAACACTTAACCTGCCAACGGTCAGATACAGTAACAGTGCAAGTTCTGTCCATTCACTGTCTGTCCCTCCCCCAGTGTGAGCACTAACCCAGTTAACCTGCCCACGTTCTGATACAGTAACAGTGCAAGTTCTGTCCATTCACAGTCTGTCCCTCTCCTAGTGTACACGCTAACACAGATAACCTGCCCACGTTCTGATACAGTAACACTGCAACTTCAGTCCATTCACAGTCTGTCCCTCTCCCAGTGTACACACTAACCCAGATAACATGCCCACGGTCTGATACCGTGACAGTGCAAGTTCTGTCCATTCACAGTCTGCCCCTCTCCCAGTGTACACACTAACCCAGGTAACCTGCCCACAGTATGATACTGTAACAGTGCAAGTTCTGTCCATTCACAGTCTGTCCCTCTCCCAGTGTACACACTAACCCAGGTAACCTGCCCACGGTCTGATGCAGTAACAGTGCAAATTCTGTCCATTCACAGCCTGTCCCTCTCCCAGTGTACACACTAACCCAGGTAACCTGCCCACGGTCTGATACAGTAACAGTGCAAGTTCTGTCCATTCACAGTCTGTCCCTCTCCCAGTGTACACACTAACCCAGATAACCTGCCCACGGTCTGAAACAGTAACAGTGCAAGTTCTGTCCATTCACAGTCTGTCCCTCTCCCAGTGTACACACTAACCCAGATAACCTGCCCACGGTCTGATACAATAACAGTGCAAGTTCTGTCCATTCACAGTCTGTCCCTCTCCCAGTTTATACACTAACCCAGATAACCTGCCCACGGTCCGATACAGTAACAGTGCACGTTCTGTCCATTCACTGTCTGGCCCTCTCCCAGGGTACACACTAACCCAGATAACCTGCCCACTCTCTGATACTGTAACAGTGCAAGTTCTGTCCATTCACAGTCTATCCCTCTCCCGGTGTACACACTCACCCTGATAACCTGCCCATGGTCTGATACAGTAGCAGTGCAAGTTCTGTCCATTCACAGTCTGTCCCTCTCCCAGTATACACACTAACCCAGGTAACCTGCCCACGGTCTGATACAGTAACAGTGCAAATTCTGTCCATTCACACTCTGTCCCTCTCCCAGTGTACACACTAACCCAGATAACGTGCCCACGGTCTGATACAGAAACAGTGCACTTTCTGTCCATTCACAATCTGTCCCTCTCCCAGTGTACACATTAACCCAGATAAGCTGCCCACGGTATGATACAGTAACAGTGCAAGTTCTGTCCATTCACAGTCTGCCCCTCTCCCAGTGTATACACAAACCCAGATAACCTGCCCACGGTCTGATACAGTAAAAGTGCAAGTTCTGTCCAGTCACTGTCTGTCCCTGTCCCAGTGTACACGCTAACCCAGGTAACCTGCCCACGGTCTGATACAGTAACAGTGCAAGTTCTGTCCATTCACAGTCTGTCCCTCTCCCAGTGTACACACTAACACAGTTAACCTGCCAACGGTCAGATACAGTAACAGTGCAAGTTCTGTCCATTCACAGTCTGTCCCTCCCCCAGTGTGAGCACTAACCCAGTTAACCTGCCCACGTTCTGATACAGTAACAGTGCAAGTTCTGTCCATTCACAGTCTGTCCCTCTCCTAGTGTACACGCTAACACAGATAACCTGCCCACGTTCTGATACAGTAACACTGCAACTTCAGTCCATTCACAGTCTGTCCCTCTCCCAGTGTACACACTAACCCAGATAACAGGCCCACGGTCTGATACAGTGACAGTGCAAGTTCTGTCCATTCACAGTCTGCCCCTCTCCCAGTGTACACACTAACCCAGATAACCTGCCCACGGTATGATACAATAACAGTGCAAGTTCTGTCCATTCACAGTCTGTCCCTCTCCCAGTGCACACATTAACGTAGATAACCTGCCCACGGTCCGATACAGTAACAGTGCAAATTCTGTCCATTCACAGACTGTCCCTCTCCCATTGTACACACTAACACAGATAACCTGCCCACGTTCTGATACAGTAACACTGCAACTTCAGTCCATTCACAGCCTGTCCCTCTCCCAGTGTACACACTAACCCAGGTAACCTGCCCACGGTCTGATACAGTAACAGTGCAAGTTCTGTCCATTCACAGTCTGTCCCTCTCCCAGTGTACACACTAACCCAGATAACCTGCCCACGGTCTGATACATTAACAGTGCAAGTTCTGTCCATTCACAGTCTGTCCCTCTCCCAGTGTACACACTAATCCAGATAACATGCCCACGGTCTGATACAGTAACAGTGCAAGTTCTGTCCATTCACAGTCTGTCCCTCTCCCAGTTTATACACTAACCCAGATAACCTGCCCACGGTCCGATACAGTAACAGTGCACGTTCTGTCCATTCACTGTCTGGCCCTCTCCCAGGGTACACACTAACCCAGATAACCTGCCCACTGTCTGATACTGTAACAGTGCAAGTTCTGTCCATTCACAGTCTATCCCTCTCCCGGTGTACACACTAACCCTGATAACCTGCCCATGGTCTGATACAGTAGCAGTGCAAGTTCTGTCCATTCACAGTCTGTCCCTCTCCCAGTGTACACACTAACCCAGGTAACCTGCCCACGGTCTGATACAGTAACAGTGCAAATTCTGTCCATTCACACTCTGTCCCTCTCCCAGTGTACACACTAACCCAGATAACCTGCCCACGGTCTGATACAGAAACAGTGCACTTTCTGTCCATTCACAATCTGTCCCTCTCCCAGTGTACACATTAACCCAGATAAGCTGCCCACGGTATGATACAGTAACAGTGCAAGTTCTGTCCATTCACAGTCTTCCCCTCTCCCAGTGTACACACAAACCCAGATAACCTGCCCTCGGTCTGATACAGTAAAAGTGCAAGTTCTGTCCAGTCACTGTCTGTCCCTGTCCCAGTGTACACGCTAACCCAGGTAACCTGCCCACGGTCTGATACAGTAACAGTGCAAGTTCTGTCCATTCACAGTCTGTCCCTCTCCCAGTGTACACACTAAAACACTTAACCTGCCAACGGTCAGATACAGTAACAGTGCAAGTTCTGTCCATTCACTGTCTGTCCCTCCCCCAGTGTGAGCACTAACCCAGTTAACCTGCCCACGTTCTGATACAGTAACAGTGCAAGTTCTGTCCATTCACAGTCTGTCCCTCTCCTAGTGTACACGCTAACACAGATAACCTGCCCACGTTCTGATACAGTAACACTGCAACTTCAGTCCATTCACAGTCTGTCCCTCTCCCAGTGTACACACTAACCCAGATAACATGCCCACGGTCTGATACCGTGACAGTGCAAGTTCTGTCCATTCACAGTCTGCCCCTCTCCCAGTGTACACACTAACCCAGGTAACCTGCCCACAGTATGATACTGTAACAGTGCAAGTTCTGTCCATTCACAGTCTGTGCCTCTCCCAGTGTACACACTAACCCAGGTAACCTGCCCACGGTCTGATGCAGTAACAGTGCAAATTCTGTCCATTCACAGCCTGTCCCTCTCCCAGTGTACACACTAACCCAGGTAACCTGCCCACGGTCTGATACAGTAACAGTGCAAGTTCTGTCCATTCACAGTCTGTCCCTCTCCCAGTGTACACACTAACCCAGATAACCTGCCCACGGTCTGAAACAGTAACAGTGCAAGTTCTGTCCATTCACAGTCTGTCCCTCTCCCAGTGTACACATTAACCCAGATAACCTGCCCACGGTCTGATACAATAACAGTGCAAGTTCTGTCCATTCACAGTCTGTCCCTCTCCCAGTTTATACACTAACCCAGATAACCTGCCCACGGTCCGATACAGTAACAGTGCACGTTCTGTCCATTCACTGTCTGGCCCTCTCCCAGGGTACACACTAACCCAGATAACCTGCCCACTCTCTGATACTGTAACAGTGCAAGTTCTGTCCATTCACAGTCTATCCCTCTCCCGGTGTACACACTAACCCTGATAACCTGCCCATGGTCTGATACAGTAGCAGTGCAAGTTCTGTCCATTCACAGTCTGTCCCTCTCCCAGTGTACACACTAACCCAGGTAACCTGCCCACGGTCTGATACAGTAACAGTGCAAATTCTGTCCATTCACACTCTGTCCCTCTCCCAGTGTACACACTAATCCAGATAACGTGCCCACGGTCTGATACAGAAACAGTGCACTTTCTGTCCATTCACAATCTGTCCCTCTCCCAGTGTACACATTAACCCAGATAAGCTGCCCACGGTATGATACAGTAACAGTGCAAGTTCTGTCCATTCACAGTCTGCCCCTCTCCCAGTGTATACACAAACCCAGATAACCTGCCCACGGTCTGATACAGTAAAAGTGCAAGTTCTGTCCAGTCACTGTCTGTCCCTGTCCCAGTGTACACGCTAACCCAGGTAACCTGCCCACGGTCTGATACAGTAACAGTGCAAGTTCTGTCCATTCACAGTCTGTCCCTCTCCCAGTGTACACACTAACACAGTTAACCTGCCAACGGTCAGATACAGTAACAGTGCAAGTTCTGTCCATTCACAGTCTGTCCCTCCCCCAGTGTGAGCACTAACCCAGTTAACCTGCCCACGTTCTGATACAGTAACAGTGCAAGTTCTGTCCATTCACAGTCTGTCCCTCTCCTAGTGTACACGCTAACACAGATAACCTGCCCACGTTCTGATACAGTAACACTGCAACTTCAGTCCATTCACAGTCTGTCCCTCTCCCAGTGTACACACTAACCCAGATAACATGCCCACGGTCTGATACAGTGACAGTGCAAGTTCTGTCCATTCACAGTCTGCCCCTCTCCCAGTGTACACACTAACCCAGATAAACTGCCCACGGTATGATACAATAACAGTTCAAGTTCTGTCCATTCACAGTCTGTCCCTCTCCCAGTGCACACATTAACGTAGATAACCTGCCCACGGTCCGATACAGTAACAGTGCAAATTCTGTCCATTCACAGACTGTCCCTCTCCCATTGTACACACTAACACAGATAACCTGCCCACGGTCTGATACAGTAACAGTGCAAGTTCTGTCCATTCACAGTCTGTCCCTCTCCCAGTGTACACACTAACCCAGATAACCTGCCCACGGTCTGATACAGTAACAGTGCAAGTTCTGTCCATTCACAGTCTGTCCCTCTCCCAGTGTACACACTAACCCAGATAACATGCCCACGGTCTGATACAGTAACAGTGCAAGTTCTGTCCATTCACAGTCTGTCCCTCTCCCAGTGTACACACTAACCCAGATAACCTGCCCACGGTCTGATACAGTAACAGTGCAAGTTCTGTCCATTCACAGTCTGTCCCTCTCCCAGTGTACACACTAACCCAGATAACATGCCCACGGTCTGATACAGTAACAGTGCAAGTTCTGTCCATTCACAGTCTGGCCCTCTCCCAGGGTACACACTAACCCAGATAACCTGCCCACTGTCTGATACTGTAACAGTGCAAGTTCTGTCCATTCACAGTCTATCCCTCTCCCGGTGTACACACTAACCCTGATAACCTGCCCATGGTCTGATACAGTAGCAGTGCAAGTTCTGTCCATTCACAGTCTGTCCCTCTCCCAGTATACACACTAACCCAGGTAACCTGCCCACGGTCTGATACAGTAACAGTGCAAATTCTGTCCATTCACACTCTGTCCCTCTCCCAGTGTACACACTAACCCAGATAACCTGCCCACGGTCTGATACAGAAACAGTGCACTTTCTGTCCATTCACAATCTGTCCCTCTCCCAGTGTACACATTAACCCAGATAAGCTGCCCACGGTATGATACAGTAACAGTGCAAGTTCTGTCCATTCACAGTCTGCCCCTCTCCCAGTGTACACACAAACCCAGATAACCTGCCCACGGTCTGATACAGTAAAAGTGCAAGTTCTGTCCAGTCACTGTCTGTCCCTGTCCCAGTGTACACGCTAACCCAGGTAACCTGCCCACGGTCTGATACAGTAACAGTGCAACTTCTGTCCATTCACAGTCTGTCCCTCTCCCAGTGTACACACGAACACAGTTAACCTGCCAACGGTCAGATACAGTAACAGTGCAAGTTCTGTCCATTCACTGTCTGTCCCTCCCCCAGTGTGAGCACTAACCCAGTTAACCTGCCCACGTTCTGATACAGTAACAGTGCAAGTTCTGTCCATTCACAGTCTGTCCCTCTCCTAGTGTACACGCTAACACAGATAACCTGCCCACGTTCTGATACAGTAACACTGCAACTTCAGTCCATTCACAGTCTGTCCCTCTCCCAGTGTACACACTAACCCAGATAACATTCCCACGGTCTGATACCGTGACAGTGCAAGTTCTGTCCATTCACAGTCTGCCCCTCTCCCAGTGTACACACTAACCCAGGTAACCTGCCCACGGTATGATACAGTAACAGTGCAAGTTCTGTCCATTCACAGTCTGTCCCTCTCCCAGTGTACACACTAACCCAGGTAACCTGCCCACGGTCTGATGCAGTAACAGTGCAAATTCTGTCCATTCACAGCCTGTCCCTCTCCCAGTGTAAACACTAACCCAGGTAACCTACCCACGGTCTGATACAGTAACAGTGCAAGTTCTGTCCATTAACAGTCTGTCCCTCTCCCAGTGTACACACTAACCCAGATAACCTGCCCACGGTCTGAAACAGTAACAGTGCAAGTTCTGTCCATTCACAGTCTGTCCCTCTTCCAGAGTACACACTAACCCAGATAACCTGCCCACGGTCTGATACAGTAACAGTGCAAGTTCTGTCCATTCACAGTCTGTCCCTCTCCCAGTTTATACACTAACCCAGATAACCTGCCCACGGTCCGATACAGTAACAGTGCACGTTCTGTCCATTCACTGTCTGGCCCTCTCCCAGGGTACACACTAACCCAGATAACCTGCCCACTGTCTGATACTGTAACAGTGCAAGTTCTGTCCATTCACAGTCTATCCCTCTCCCGGTGTACACACTAACCCTGATAACCTGCCCATGGTCTGATACAGTAGCAGTGCAAGTTCTGTCCATTCACAGTCTGTCCCTCTCCCAGTGTACACACTAACCCAGGTAACCTGCCCACGGTCTGATACAGTAACAGTGCAAATTATGTCCATTCACACTCTGTCCCTCTCCCAGTGTACACACTAACCCAGATAACGTGCCCACGGTCTGATACAGAAACAGTGCTCTTTCTGTCCATTCACAATCTGTCCCTCTCCCAGTGTACACATTAACCCAGATAAGCTGCCCACGGTATGATACAGTAACAGTGCAAGTTCTGTCCATTCACAGTCTGTCCCTCTCCCAGTGTACACACTAACACAGTTAACCTGCCAACGGTCAGATACAGTAACAGTGCAAGTTCTGTCCATTCACAGTCTGTCCCTCCCCCAGTGTGAGCACTAACCCAGTTAACCTGCCCACGTTCTGATACAGTAACAGTGCAAGTTCTGTCCATTCACAGTCTGTCCCTCTCCTAGTGTACACGCTAACACAGATAACCTGCCCACGTTCTGATACAGTAACACTGCAACTTCAGTCCATTCACAGTCTGTCCCTCTCCCAGTGTACACACTAACCCAGATAACATGCCCACGGTCTGATACAGTGACAGTGCAAGTTCTGTCCATTCACAGTCTGCCCCTCTCCCAGTGTACACACTAACCCAGATAACCTGCCCACGGTATGATACAATAACAGTGCAAGTTCTGTCCATTCACAGTCTGTCCCTCTCCCAGTGCACACACTAACGCAGATAACCTGCCCACGGTCTGATACAGTAACAGTGCAAATTCTGTCCATTCACAGACTGTCCCTCTCCCATTGTACACACTAACACAGATAACCTGCCCATGGTCTGATACAGTAACAGAGCAAGTTCTGTCCATTCACAGTCTGTCCCTCTCCCAGTGTACACACTAACCCAGATAACCTGCCCACGGTCTGATACAGTAACAGTGCAAGTTCTGTCCATTCACAGTCTGCCCCTCTCCCAGTGTACACACAAACTCAGATAACCTGCCCACGGTCTGATACAGTAAAAGTGCAAGTTCTGTCCAGTCACTGTCTGTCCCTGTCCCAGTGTACACGCTAACCCAGATAACCTGCCCACGGTCTGATACAGTAAGAGTGCAAGTTCTGTCCATTCACAGTCTGTCCCTCTCCCAGTGTACACACTAACACAGTTAACCTGCCAACGGTCAGATACAGTAACAGTGCAAGTTCTGTCCATTCACAGTCTGTCCCTCCCCCAGTGTAAGCACTAACCCAGTTAACCTGCCCACGTTCTGATACAGTAACAGTGCAAGTTCTGTCCATTCACATTCTGTCCCTCTCCTAGTTTATACGCTAACACAGATAACCTGCCCACGTTCTGATACAGTAACACTGCAACTTCAGTCCATTCACAGTCTGTCCCTCTCCCAGTGTACACATTAACCCAGATAACATGCCCACGGTCTGATACAGTGAGAGTGCAAGTTCTGTCCATTCACAGTCTGCCCCTCTCCCAGTGTACACATTAACCCAGATAACCTGCCCACGGTATGATACAGTAACAGTGCAAGTTCTGTCCATTCACAGTCTGTCCCTCTCCCAGTGTACACACTAACCCAGGTAACCTGCCCACGGTCTGATGCAGTAACAGTGCAAATTCTGTCCATTCACAGTCTGTCCCTCTCCCAGTGTACACACTAACCCAGATAACCTGCCCACGGTCTGATACAGTAACAGTGCAAGTTCTGTCCATTCACAGTCTGTCCCTCTCCCAGTGTACACACTAACCCAGATAACCTGCCCACGGTCTGATACAGTAACAGTGCAGGTTCTGTCCATTCACAGTCTGTCCCTCTCCCAGTTTATACACTAACCCAGATAACCTGCCCATGGTCCGATACAGTAACAGTGCACGTTCTGTCCATTCACTGTCTGGCCCTCTCCCAGGTTACACACTAACCCAGATAACCTGTCCACTGTCTGATACTGTAACAGTGCAAGTTCTGTCCATTCACAGTCTATCCCTCTCCCAGTGTACACACTAACCCAGATAACCTGCCCACGGTCTGATACAGTAACTGGAAGTTCTGTCCATTCACAGTCTCTCTCTCTCCCAGTGTACACACTAACCCAGATAACCTGCCCACAGTCTGATACATTAACTGAAAGTTCTGTCCATTCACAGTCTGTCCCTCTCCCAGTGTACACACTAACCCAGGTAACCTGTCCACGGTCTGATACAGTAACAGTGCAAATTCTGTCCATTCACACTCTGTCCCTCTCCCAGTGTACACACTAACCCAGATAACCTGCCCACGGTCTGGTACAGTAACAGTGCACGTCCTGTCCATTCACAATCTGTCCCTCTCCCAGTGTACACATTAACCCAGATAAGCTGCCCACGGTCTGATACAGTAACAGTGCAAGTTCTGTCCATTCACAGTCTGTCCCTCTCCTAGTGTATACGGTAACACAGATAACCTGCCCACGTTCTGATACAGTAACACTGCAACTTCAGTCCATTCACAGTCTGTCCCTCTCCCAGTGTACACACTAACCCAGATAAAATGCCCACGGTCTGATACAGTGACAGTGCAAGTTCTGTCCATTCACAGTCTGTCCCTCTCCCAGAGTACACACTAACACAGATAACCTGCCCACGGAATGATACAGTAACAGTGCAAGTTCTGTCCATTCACAGTCTATCCCTCTCCCAGTGTACACACTAACCCAGGTAACCTGCCCACGGTCTGATGCAGTAACAGTGCAAATTCTGTCCATTCACAGTCTGTCCCTCTCCCAGTGTACACACTGAACCAGGTAACCTTCCCACGGTCTGATACAGTAACAGTGCAAGTTCTGTCCATTCACAGTCTGTCCCTCGCCCAGTGAGCACACTAACCCAGATAACCTGCCCAAGGTCTGATACAGTAACAGTGCACGTTCTGTCCATTCACACTCTGTACCTCTCCCAGTGTACACACTATCCCAGATAACCTGCCCACGGTCTGATACAGTTACAGTGCAAGTTCTGTCCATTCACAGTCTGTCCCTCTCCCAGTATATACACTAACCCAGATAACCTGCCCACGGTCCGATACAGTAACAGTGCACGTTCTGTCCATTCACTGTCTGGCCCTCTCCCAGGGTACACACTAACCCAGATATCCTGCCCACTGTCTGATACAGTAACAGTGCAAGTTCTGTCCATTCACAGTCTATCCCTCTCCCAGTGTACACACTAACCCAGATAACCTGCCCACGGTCTGATACAGTAACTGCAAATTCTGTCCATTCACAGTCTCTCCCTCTCCCAGTGTACACACTAACCCAGATAACCTGCCCACAGTCTGATACATTAACTGAAAGTTCTGTCCATTCACAGTCTGTCCCTCTCCCAGTGTACACACTAACCCAGATAACATGCCCACGGCCTGATACAGTAAGAGTGCAAGATCTGTCCATTCGCAGTCTGCCCCTCTCCCAGTGTACACACTAACCCTGATAACCTGCCCATTGTCTGATACAGTAGCAGTGCAAGTTCTGTCCATTCACAGTCTGTCCCTCTCCCAGTGTACACACTAACCCAGGTAACCTGCCCACGGTCTCATACAGTAACAGTGCAAATTCTGTCCATTCACACTCTGTCCCTCTCCCAGTGTACACACTAACCCAGATAACCTGCCCACGGTCTGATACAGAAACAGTGCACTTTCTGTCCATTCACAATCTGTCCCTCTCCCAGTGTACACATTAACACAGTTAACCTGCCAACGGTCAGATACAGTAACAGTGCAAGTTCTGTCCATTCACAGTCTGTCCCTCCCCCAGTGTGAGCACTAACCCACTTAACCTGCCCACGTTCTGATACAGTAACAGTGCAAGTTCTGTCCATTCACAGTCTGTCCCTCTCCTAGTGTACACGCTAACACAGATAACCTGCCCACGTTCTGATACAGTAACACTGCAACTTCAGTCCATTCACAGTCTGTCCCTCTCCCAGTGTACACACTAACCCAGATAACATGCCCACGGTCTGATACAGTGACAGTGCAAGTTCTGTCCATTCACAGTCTGCCCCTCTCCCAGTGTACACACTAACCCAGGTAACCTGCCCACGGTATGATACAGTAACAGTGCAAGTTCTGTCCATTCACAGTCTGTCCCTCTCCCAGTGTACACACTAACCCAGGTAACCTGCCCACGGTCTGATGCAGTAACAGTGCAAATTCTGTCCATTCACAGCCTGTCCCTCTCCCAGTGTACACACAAACCCAGGTAACCTGCCCACGGTCTGATACAGTAACAGTGCAAGTTCTGTCCATTCACAGTCTGTCCCTCTCCCAGTGTACACACTAACCCAGATAACCTGCCCACGGTCTGATACATTAACAGTGCAAGTTCTGTCCATTCTCAGTCTGTCCCTCTCCCAGTTTATACACTAACCCAGATAACCTGCCCACGGTCCGATACAGTAACAGTGCACGTTCTGTCCATTCACTGTCTGGCCCTCTCCCAGGGTACACACTAACCCAGATAACCTGCCCACTGTCTGATACTGTAACAGTGCAAGTTCTGTCCATTCACAGTCTATCCCTCTCCCGGTGTACACACTAACCCTGATAACCTGCCCATGGTCTGATACAGTAGCAGTGCAAGTTCTGTCCATTCACAGTCTGTCCCTCTCCCAGTGTACACACTAACCCAGGTAACCTGCCCACGGTCTGATACAGTAACAGTGCAAATTCTGTCCATTCACACTCTGTCCCTCTCCCAGTGTACACACTAACCCAGATAACCTGCCCACGGTCTGATACAGAAACAGTGCACTTTCTGTCCATTCACAATCTGTCCCTCTCCCAGTGTACACATTAACCCAGATAAGCTGCCCACGGTATGATACAGTAACAGTGCAAGTTCTGTCCATTCACAGTCTGCCCCTCTCCCAGTGTACACACAAACCCAGATAACCTGCCCACGGTCTGATACAGTAAAAGTGCAAGTTCTGTCCAGTCACTGTCTGTCCCTGTCCCAGTGTACACGCTATCCCAGGTAACCTGCCAACGGTCAGATACAGTAACAGTGCAAGTTCTGTCCATTCACAGTCTGTCCCTCCCCCAGTGTGAGCACTAACCCAGTTAACCTGCCCACGTTCTGATACAGTAACAGTGCAAGTTCTGTCCATTCACAGTCTGTCCCTCTCCTAGTGTACACGCTAACACAGATAACCTGCCCACGTTCTGATACAGTAACACTGCAACTTCAGTCCATTCACAGTCTGTCCCTCTCCCAGTGTACACACTAACCCAGATAACATGCCCACGGTCTGATACAGTGACAGTGCAAGTTCTGTCCATTCACAGTCTGCCCTCTCCCAGTGTACACACTAACACAGGTAACCTGCCCACGGTATGATACAGTAACAGTGCAAGCTCTGTCCATTCACAGTCTGTCCCTCTCCCAGTGTACACACTAACCCAGGTAACCTGCCCACGGTCTGATGCAGTAACAGTGCAAATTCTGTTCATTCACAGCCTGTCCCTCTCCCAGTGTACACACTAACCCAGGTAACCTGCCCACGGTCTGATACAGTAACAGTGCAAGTTATGTCAATTCACAGTCTGTCCCTCTCCCAGTGTACACACTAACCCAGATAACCTGCCCACGGTCTGATACAGTAACAGTGCAAGTTCTGTCCATTCACAGTCTGTCCCTCTCCCAGTGTACACACTAACCCAGATAACCTGCCCACGGTCTGATACAGTAACAGTGCAAGTTCTGTCCATTCACAGTCTGTCCCTCTCCCAGTTTATACACTAACCCAGATAACATGCCCACGGTCCGATACAGTAACAGTGCACGTTCTGTCCATTCACTGTCTGGCCCTCTCCCAGGGTACACACTAACCCAGATAACCTGCCCACTGTCTGATACTGTAACAGTGCAAGTTCTGTCCATTCACAGTCTATCCCTCTCCCGGTGTACACACTAACCCAGATAACCTGCCCACGGTCTGATACAGTAACTGGAAGTTCTGTCCATTCACAGTCTGTCCCTCTCCCAGTGTACACACTAACCCAGGTAACCTGCCCACGGTCTGATACAGTAACAGTGCAAATTCTGTCCATTCACACTCTGTCCCTCTCCCAGTGTACACACTAACCCAGATAACATGCCCACGGTCTGATACAGTGACAGTGCAAGTTCTGTCCATTCACAGTCTGTCCCTCTCCCAGTTTATACACTAACCCAGATAACATGCCCACGGTCCGATACAGTAACAGTGCACGTTCTGTCCATTCACTGTCTGTCCCTCTCCCAGGGTACACACTAACCCAGATAACCTGTCCACTGTCTGATACTGTAACAGTGCAAGTTCTGTCCATTCACAGTCTGTCCCTCTCCCAGTGTACACACTAACCCAGGTAACCTGACCAAGGTCTGATACAGTAACAGTGCAAATTCTGTCCAATCACACTCTGTCCCTCTCCCAGTGTACACACTAACCCAGATAACCTGCCCACGGTCTGATACAGTAACAGTGCACGTTCTGTCCATTCACAATCTGTCCCTCTCCCAGTGTACACATTTACCCAGATAATCTGCCCGTGGTCTGATACAGTAACAGTGCAAGTTCTGTCCATTCACAGTCTGTCCCTCTCCTAGTGTATACGCTAACACAGATAACCTGCCCACGTTCTGATACAGTAACACTGCAACTTCAGTCCATTCACAGTCTGTCCCTCTCCCAGTGTACACACTAACCCAGATAACATGCCCACGGTCTGATACAGTGACAGTGCAAGTTCTGTCCATTCACAGTCTGTCCCTCTCCCAGAGTACACACTAACCCAGATAACCTGCCCACGGTATGATACAGTAACAGTGCAAGTTCTGTCCATTCACAGTCTATCTCTCTCCCAGTGTACACACTAACCCAGGTAACCTGCCCAAGGTCTGATGCAGTAACAGTGCAAATTCTGTCCATTCACAGTCTGTCCCTCTCCCAGTGTACACACTAAACCAGGTAACCTGCCCACGGTCTGATACAGTAACAGTGCAAGTTCTGTCCATTCACAGTCTGTCCCTCGCCCAGTGAGCACACTAACACAGATAACCTGCCCAAGGTCTGATACAGTAACAGTGCACGTTCTGTCCATTCACACTCTGTACCTCTCCCAGTGTACACACTATCCCAGATAACCTGCCCACGGTCTGATACAGTTACAGTGCAAGTTCTGTCCATTCACAGTCTGTCCCTCTCCCAGTATATACACTAACCCAGATAACCTGCCCACGGTCCGATACAGTAACAGTGCACGTTCTGTCCATTCACTGTCTGGCCCTCTCCCAGGGTACACACTAACCCAGATATCCTGCCCACTGTCTGATACAGTAACAGTGCAAGTTCTGTCCATTCACAGTCTATCCCTCTCCCAGTGTACACACTAACCCAGATAACCTGCCCACGGTCTGATACAGTAACTGCAAATTCTGTCCATTCACAGTCTCTCCCTCTCCCAGTGTACACACTAACCCAGATAAACTGACAACAGTCTGATACATTAACTGTAAGTTCTGTCCATTCACAGTCTGTCCCTCTCCCAGTGTACACACTAACCCAGATAACATGCCCACGGCCTGATACAGTAACAGTGCAAGTTCTGTCCATTCACAATCTATCCCTCTCCCAGTTTACACACTAACCAGATAACCTGCCCACAGTCTGATACAGTAACAGTGCAAGTTCTGTCCATTCCCAGTCTATCCCTCTCCCAGTGTACACACTAACCCAGATAACCTGCCCGCGGTCTGATACAGTAACTGCAAGTTCTGTCCATTCACAGTCTCTCCCTCTCCCAGTGTACACACTAACACTGATAACCTGCCCACGGTCTGATACAGTAACAGTGCACGTTCTGTCCATTCACAGTCTGTCCCTCTCCCAGTGTACACACTAACCCAGATAACCTGCCCACGGACTGATACAGTAACAATGCAAGTTCTGTCCATTCATCGTCTGTCCCTCCCCAATGTACACACTAACCCAGATATCCAGCCCACGGTCTGATACAGTAACAGTGCAAGTTCTATCCATTCACAGTCTGTCACTCTCCCAGTGTACACACTAACCCAGATAATCTGCCCACGGTCTGATACAGTAACAGTACAAGTTCTGTCCATTCAGAGTCTGTCCCTCTCCCAGTGTACACACTAACCCAGATAACCGATCCACGGTCTGATACCGTAACAGTGCAAGTTCTGTCCATTCACAGTCTGTCCCGCTCCCAGTGTACATACTAATCCAGATAAACTGCACACGGTCTGATACAGAAACAGTGCAAGTTCTGTCCATTCACAGTCTGTCCCTCTCCCAGTGGATACACTAACACAGATAACCTGCCCACGGTCTGATACAGTAACAGTGTAAGTTCTGTCCATTCAGAGTCTGTCACTCTCCCAGTGTACACACTAACCCAGATAACCTGCCCACGGTCTGATACAGTAACAGTGCAAGTTCTGTCCATTCACAGTCTGTCCCTCTCCCAGTGGACACACTAACACAGATAACCTGCCCACGGTCTGATACATTAACAGTGCAAGTTCTGACCATTCATAGTCTGTCCCTCTCCCAGTGTACACACTAACCCAGATAATTTAACCATGGTCTGATACAGTAACAGTTCATTTCTGTCCATTCACAGTCTGTCCCTCTCCCAGTGCACACACTAACGTAGATAACCTGCCCATGGTCTGATACAGTAACAGTGCAAATTCTGTCCATTCACAGACTGTCCCTCTCCCATTGTACACACTAACACAGATAAGCTGCCCATGGTCTGATACAGTAACAGAGCAAGTTCTGTCCATTCACAGTCTGTCCCTCTCCCAGTGTACACACTAACCCAGATAACCTGCCCACGGTCTGATACAGTAACAGTGCAAGTTCTGTCCATTCACAGTCTGCCCCTCTCCCAGTGTACACACAAACCCAGATAACCTGCCCACGGTCTGATACAGTAAAAGTGCAAGTTCTGTCCAGTCACTGTCTGTCCCTGTCCCAGTGTACACGCTAACCCAGATAACCTGCCCACGGTCTGATACAGTAACAGTGCATGTTCTGTCCATTCACAGTCTGTCCCTCTCCCAGTGTACACACTAACACAGTTAACCTGCCAACGGTCAGATACAGTAACAGTGCAAGTTCTGTCCATTCACAGTCTGTCCCTCCCCCAGTGTAAGCACTAACCCAGTTAACCTGCCCACGTTCTGATACAGTAACAGTGCAAGTTCTGTCCATTCACAGTCTGTCCCTCTCCTAGTGTATACGCTAACACAGATAACCTGCCCACGTTCTGATACAGTAACACTGCAACTTCAGTCCATTCACAGTCTGTCCCTCTCCCAGTGTACACACTAACCCAGATAACATGCCCACGGTCTGATACAGTGACAGTGCAAGTTCTGTCCATTCACAGACTGTCCCTCTCCCATTGTACACACTAACACAGATAACCTGCCCATGGTCTGATACAGTAACAGAGCAAGTTCTGTCCATTCACAGTCTGTCCCTCTCCCAGTGTACACACTAACCCAGATAACCTGCCCACGGTCTGATACAGTAACAGTGCAAGTTCTGTCCATTCACAGTCTGCCCCTCTCCCAGTGTACACACAAACTCAGATAACCTGCCCACGGTCTGATACAGTAAAAGTGCAAGTTCTGTCCAGTCACTGTCTGTCCCTGTCCCAGTGTACACGCTAACCCAGATAACCTGCCCACGGTCTGATACAGTAAGAGTGCAAGTTCTGTCCATTCACAGTCTGTCCCTCTCCCAGTGTACACACTAACACAGTTAACCTGCCAACGGTCAGATACAGTAACAGTGCAAGTTCTGTCCATTCACAGTCTGTCCCTCCCCCAGTGTAAGCACTAACCCAGTTAACCTGCCCACGTTCTGATACAGTAACAGTGCAAGTTCTGTCCATTCACAGTCTGTCCCTCTCCTAGTTTATATGCTAACACAGATAACCTGCCCACGTTCTGATACAGTAACACTGCAACTTCATTCCATTCACAGTCTGTCCCTCTCTCAGTGTACACACTAACCCAGATAACATGCCCACGGTCTGATACAGTGACAGTGCAAGTTCTGTCCATTCACAGTCTGCCCCTCTCCCAGTGTACACACTAACCCAGATAACCTGCCCACGGTATGATACAGTAACAGTGCAAGTTCTGTCCATTCACAGTCTGTCCCTCCTCCAGTGTACACACTAACCCGGTAACCTGCCCATGGTCTGATACAGTAACAGTGCAAGTTCTATCCATTCACAGTCTGTCACTCTCCCAGTGTACACACTAACCCAGATAACCTGCCCACGGTCTGATACAGTAACAGTACAAGTTCTGTCCATTCAGAGTCTGTCCCTCTCCCAGTGTACACACTAACCCAGATAACCGACCCACGGTCTGATACCGTAACAGTGCAAGTTCTGTCCATTCACAGTCTGTCCCGCTCCCAGTGTACAAACTATCCAGATAAACTGCACACGGTCTGATACAGAAACAGTGCAAGTTCTGTCCATTCACAGTCTGTCCCTCTCCCAGTGGATACACTAACACAGATAACCTGCCCACGGTCTGATACAGTAACAGTGCAAGTTCTGTCCATTCAGAGTCTGTCACTCTCCCAGTGTACACACTAACCCAGATAACCTGCCCACGGTCTGATACAGTAACAGTGCAAGTTCTGTCCATATCACAGTCTGTCCCTCTCCCAGTGGACACACTAACACAGATAACCTGCCCACGGTCTGATACAGTAACAGTGCAAGTTCTGACCATTCATAGTCTGTCCCTCTTCAAGTGTACACACTAACCCAGATAACTTAACCATGGTCTGATACAGTAACAGTTCAAGTTCTGTCCATTCTCAGTCTGTCCCTCTCCCAGTGCACACACTAACGTAGATAACCTGCCCACGGTCTGATACAGTAACAGTGCAAATTCTGTCCATTCACAGACTGTCCCTCTCCCATTGTACACACTAACACAGATAAGCTGCCCATGGTCTGATACAGTAACAGAGCAAGTTCTGTCCATTCACAGTCTGTCCCTCTCCCAGTGTACACACTAACCCAGGTAACCTGCCCACGGTCTGATACAGTAACAGTGCAAGTTCTGTCCATTCACAGTCTGCCCCTCTCCCAGTGTACACACAAACCCAGATAACCTGCCCACGGTCTGATACAGTAAAAGTGCAAGTTCTGTCCAGTCACTGTCTGTCCCTGTCCCAGTGTACACGCTAACCCAGATAACCTGCCCACGGTCTGATACAGTAACAGTGCATGTTCTGTCCATTCACAGTCTGTCCCTCTCCCAGTGTACACACTAACACAGTTAACCTGCCAACGGTCAGATACAGTAACAGTGCAAGTTCTGTCCATTCACAGTCTGTCCCTCCCCCAGTGTAAGCACTAACCCAGTTAACCTGCCCACGTTCTGATACAGTAACAGTGCAAGTTCTGTCCATTCACAGTCTGTCCCTCTCCTAGTGTATACGCTAACACAGATAACCTGCCCACGTTCTGACACAGTAACACTGCAACTTCAGTCCATTCACAGTCTGTCCCTCTCCCAGTGTACACACTAACCCAGATAACATGCCCACGGTCTGATACAGTGACAGTGCAAGTTCTGTCCATTCACAGTCTGCCCCTCTCCCAGTGTACACACTAACCCAGATAACCTGCCCACGGTCTGATACAGTAACAGTGCAAATTCTGTCCATTCACAGTCTGTCCCGCTCCCAGTGTACAAACTAAACCAGATAAACTGCACACGGTCTGATACAGTAAGAGTGCAAGTTCTGTCCATTCACAGTCTGTCCCTCTCCCAGTGTACACACTAACAGAGATAACCTGCCCACGGTCTGATACAGTAACAGTGCAAATTCTGTCCATTCACAGACTGTCCCTCTCCCAGTGTACACACTAACACAGATAATCTGCCCATGGTCTGATACAGTAACAGTGCAAGTTCTGTCCATTCACAGTCTGTCCCTCTCCCAGTGTACACATTAACCCAGATAACCTGCCCACGGTCTGATACAGTAACAGTGCAAGTTATGTCCATTCACATTCTGTCCCTCTCCCAGTGTACACACTAACCCAGATAACCTGCCCACTGTCTGATACAGTAACTGTGCATGCTCTGTCCATTCACAGTCTGTCCCTCTCCCAGTGTACACACAAAGCCAGATAACCTGCCCACGGTCTGATACAGTAAAAGTGCAAGTTCTGTCCAATCACTGTCTGTCCCTGTCCCAGTGTACACGCTAACCCAGATAACCTGCCCACGGTCTGATACAGTAACAGTGCAAGTTCTGTCCATTCACAGTCTGACCCTCTCCCAGTGTACACACTAACACAGTTAACATGCCAACGGTCAGATACAGTAACAGTGCAAGTTCTGTCCATTCACAATCTGTCCCTCCCCCAGATTAAGCACTAACCCAGTTCACCTGCCCACGTTCTGATACAGTAACAGTGCAAGTTCTGTCCATTCACAGACTGTCCCTCTCCGAGTGCAGACGCTAACACAGATAACCTGCCCACGTTCTGATACAGTATCACTGCAAGTTCAGTCCATTCACAGTCTGTCCCTCTCCCAGTGTACACACTAACCCAGATAACATGCCCATGGTCTGATACAGTAACAGTGCAAGTTCTGTCCATTCACAGTCTGTCCTTCTACCAGTGTACACACTAACCCAGATAACCTGCCCACGGTATGATACAGTAACAGTGCAAGTTCTGTCCATTCACATTCTGCCCCTCTCCCAGTGTACACACTAACCCAGGTAACCTGCCCACGGTCTGATGCAGTAACAGTGCAAATTCTGTCCATTCACAGTCTGTCCCTCTCCCAGTGTACACACTAACCCAGATAACCTGCCCACGGTCTGATACAGTAACAGTGCAAGTTCTGTCCATTCACAGTCTATCCCTCTCCCAGTGTGCACACTAACCCAGATAACCTGCCCACGGTCTGATACAGTACCTGCAACTTCTGTCCATTCACAGTCTCTCCCTCTCCCAGTGTACACACTAACCCAGATAACCTGCCCACAGTCTGAAACATTAACTGAAAGTTCTGTCCATTCACAGTCTGTCCCTCTCCCAGTGTACACACTAACCCAGATAACATGCCCACGGTCTGATGCAGTCAGAGTGCAAGATCTGTCCATTCGCAGTCTTCCCCTCTCCCAGTGTACACACTAACCCTGATAACCTGCCCACGGTCTGATAAAGTTACAGTGCAAGTTCTGTCCATTCACAGTCTGTCCCTCTCCCAGTGTACACAGTAACCCAGGCAACCTGCCCACGGTCTGATACAGTAACAGTGCACGTTCTGTCCATTCACAATCTGTCCCTCTCCCAGTGTACACATTAACCCAGATAAGCTGCCCACGGTCTGATACAGTAACAGTGCAAGTTCTGTCCATTCACAGTCTGTCCCTCTCCCAGTGTACACACTAACACAGATACCCTGCCCACGATCTGATACAGTAACAGTGCAAGTTCTGTCCATTCACAGTCTGTCCCTCTCCCAGTGGACACACAAACCCAGATAACCTGCCCAAGGTCTGATACAGTAAAAGTGCAAGTTCTGTCCAGTCACTGCCTGTCCCTGTCCCAGTGTACACACTACCCCAGATAACCTGCCCACGGGTCTGATACAGTAACAGTGCAAGTTCTGTCCATTCACAGTATGTCCCTCTCCCAGTGTACACACTAATCCAGCTAACCTGCCCACGGTCTAATACAGTAACAGTGCAAATTCTGTCCATTCACACTCTGTCCCTCTCCCAGTGTACACACTAACCCAGATAACCTGCCCACGGTCTGATACAGTAACAGTGCAAGTTCTGTCCATTCACAGTCTGTCCCTCTCCCAGTGAACATACTATCCCAGATAACCTGCCCACCGTCTGATACAGTAACAGTGCACGTTCTGTCCATTCACAGTTTGTACCTCTCCCAGTGTACACACTAACCCAGATAACTTGCCCACGGTCTGATACATAAACAGTGCAAGTTCACAGAATCACAGAAACCCCACAACACAGACAGAGGCCACCTCGGCCCATCGAGCCTGCACCGACACACATCCCACCCGATCCCTGCAACCCCCACACCAACACATATCCCACATTATCCCCGTAACCCCACGTATTTAATCCCCCTAACATTAAGGGTCAAATTTTTTTTATTTTTTTATCATATCCAATCAACCTAACCCGCACATCTTTGGACTGTGGGAGGAAACCGGAGCACCCGGAGAAAACCCACGCAAACACGGGGAGAATGTACAAACTCCACACAGACAGTCACCCGAGGCCGGATTCGAACCCGGGTCCCTGGCGCTGTGAGGCAACAGTGCTAACCACTATGCCTCCATGTCCATTCACAGCCTGTCCCTCTCCCAGTGTACACACTAACACAGATAACCTGCCCACGGTCTGATACAGTAACAGTGCAAGTTCTGTCCATTCACAATCTGTCCCTCTCCCAGTTTACACACTAACCAGATAACCTGCCCACAGTCTGATACAGTAACAGTGCAAGTTCTGTCCATTCCCAGTCTATCCCTCTCCCAGTCTACACACTAACCCAGATAACCTGCCCGCGGTCTGATACAGTAACTGCAAGTTCTGTCCATTCACAGTCTCTCCCTCTCCCAGTGTACACACTAACACTGATAACCTGCCCACGGTCTGATACAGTAACAGTGCACGTTCTGTCCATTCACAGTCTGTCCCTCTCCCAGTGTACACACTAACCCAGATAACCTGCCCACGGACTGATACAGTAACAATGCAAGTTCTGTCCATTCATCGTCTGTCCCTCCCCAATGTACACACTAACCCAGATATCCAGCCCACGGTCTGATACAGTAACAGTGCAAGTTCTATCCATTCACAGTCTGTCACTCTCCCAGTGTACACACTAACCCAGATAATCTGCCCACGGTCTGATACAGTAACAGTACAAGTTCTGTCCATTCAGAGTCTGTCCCTCTCCCAGTGTACACACTAACCCAGATAACCGACCCACGGTCTGATACCGTAACAGTGCAAGTTCTGTCCATTCACAGTCTGTCCCGCTCCCAGTGTACAAACTAATCCAGATAAACTGCACACGGTCTGATACAGAAACAGTGCAAGTTCTGTCCATTCACAGTCTGTCCCTCTCCCAGTGGATACACTAACACAGATAACCTGCCCACGGTCTGATACAGTAACAGTGTAAGTTCTGTCCATTCAGAGTCTGTCACTCTCCCAGTGTACACACTAACCCAGATAACCTGCCCACGGTCTGATACAGTAACAGTGCAAGTTCTGTCCATTCACAGTCTGTCCCTCTCCCAGTGGACACACTAACACAGATAACCTGCCCACGGTCTGATACAGTAACAGTGCAAGTTCTGACCATTCATAGTCTGTCCCTCTCCCAGTGTACACACTAACCCAGATAATTTAACCATGGTCTGATACAGTAACAGTTCATTTCTGTCCATTCACAGTCTGTCCCTCTCCCAGTGCACACACTAACGTAGATAACCTGCCCATGGTCTGATACAGTAAAAGTGCAAATTCTGTCCATTCACAGACTGTCCCTCTCCCATTGTACACACTAACACAGATAAGCTGCCCATGGTCTGATACAGTAACAGAGCAAGTTCTGTCCATTCACAGTCTGTCCCTCTCCCAGTGTACACACTAACCCAGATAACCTGCCCACGGTCTGATACAGTAACAGTGCAAGTTCTGTCCATTCACAGTCTGCCCCTCTCCCAGTGTACACACAAACCCAGATAACCTGCCCACGGTCTGATACAGTAAAAGTGCAAGTTCTGTCCAGTCACTGTCTGTCCCTGTCCCAGTGTACACGCTAACCCAGATAACCTGCCCACGGTCTGATACAGTAACAGTGCATGTTCTGTCCATTCACAGTCTGTCCCTCTCCCAGTGTACACACTAACACAGTTAACCTGCCAACGGTCAGATACAGTAACAGTGCAAGTTCTGTCCATTCACAGTCTGTCCCTCCCCCAGTGTAAGCACTAACCCAGTTAACCTGCCCACGTTCTGATACAGTAACAGTGCAAGTTCTGTCCATTCACAGTCTGTCCCTCTCCTAGTGTATACGCTAACACAGATAACCTGCCCACGTTCTGATACAGTAACACTGCAACTTCAGTCCATTCACAGTCTGTCCCTCTCCCAGTGTACACACTAACCCAGATAACATGCCCACGGTCTGATACAGTGACAGTGCAAGTTCTGTCCATTCACAGTCTGCCCCTCTCCCAGTGTACACACTAACCCAGATAACCTGCCCACGGTATGATACAATAACAGTGCAAGTTCTGTCCATTCACAGTCTGTCCCTCTCCCAGTGCACACACTAACGTAGATAAGCTGCCCACGGTCTGATACAGTAACAGTGCAAATTCTGTCCATTCACAGACTGTCCCTCTCCCATTGTACACACTAACACAGATAACCTGCCCATGGTCTGATACAGTAACAGAGCAAGTTCTGTCCATTCACAGTCTGTCCCTCTCCCAGTGTACACACTAACCCAGATAACCTGCCCACGGTCTGATACAGTAACAGTGCAAGTTCTGTCCATTCACAGTCTGCCCCTCTCCCAGTGTACACACAAACTCAGATAACCTGCCCACGGTCTGATACAGTAAAAGTGCAAGTTCTGTCCAGTCACTGTCTGTCCCTGTCCCAGTGTACACGCTAACCCAGATAACCTGCCCACGGTCTAATACAGTAAGAGTGCAAGTTCTGTCCATTCACAGTCTGTCCCTCCCCCAGTGTAAGCACTAACCCAGTTAACCTGCCCACGTTCTGATACAGTAACAGTGCAAGTTCTGTCCATTCACAGTCTGTCCCTCTCCTAGTTTATACGCTAACACAGATAACCTGCCCACGTTCTGATACAGTAACACTGCAACTTCAGTCCATTCACAGTCTGTCCCTCTCTCAGTGTACACACTAACCCAGATAACATGCCCACGGTCTGATACAGTGACAGTGCAAGTTCTGTCCATTCACAGTCTGCCCCTCTCCCAGTGTACACACTAACCCAGATAACCTGCCCACGGTATGATACAGTAACAGTGCAAGTTCTGTCCATTCACAGTCTGTCCCTCCTCCAGTGTACACACTAACCCGGTAACCTGCCCACGGTCTGATACAGTAACAGTGCATGTTCTATCCATTCACAGTCTGTCACTCTCCCAGTGTACACACTAACCCAGATAACCTGCCCACGGTCTGATACAGTAACAGTACAAGTTCTGTCCATTCAGAGTCTGTCCCTCTCCCAGTGTACACACTAACCCAGATAACCGACCCATGGTCTGATACCGTAACAGTGCAAGTTCTGTCCATTCACAGTCTGTCCCGCTCCCAGTGTACAAACTATCCAGATAAACTGCACACGGTCTGATACAGAAACAGTGCAAGTTCTGTCCATTCACAGTCTGTCCCTCTCCCAGTGGATACACTAACACAGATAACCTGCCCACGGTCTGATACAGTAACAGTGCAAGTTCTGTCCATTCACAGTCTGTCACTCTCCCAGTGTACACACTAACCCAGATAACCTGCCCACGGTCTGATACAGTAACAGTGCAAGTTCTGTCCATTCACAGTCTGTCCCTCTCCCAGTGGACACACTAACACAGATAACCTGCCCACGGTCTGATACAGTAACAGTGCAAGTTCTGACCATTCATAGTCTGTCCCTCTTCAAGTGTACACACTAACCCAGATAACTTAACCATGGTCTGATACAGTAACAGTTCAAGTTCTGTCCATTCTCAGTCTGTCCCTCTCCCAGTGCACACACTAACGTAGATAACCTGCCCACGGTCTGATACAGTAACAGTGCAAATTCTGTCCATTCACAGACTGTCCCTCTCCCATTGTACACACTAACACAGATAAGCTGCCCATGGTCTGATACAGTAACAGAGCAAGTTCTGTCCATTCACAGTCTGTCCCTCTCCCAGTGTACACACTAACCCAGGTAACCTGCCCACGGTCTGATACAGTAACAGTGCAAGTTCTGTCCATTCACAGTCTGCCCCTCTCCCAGTGTACACACAAACCCAGATAACCTGCCCACGGTCTGATACAGTAAAAGTGCAAGTTCTGTCCAGTCACTGTCTGTCCCTGTCCCAGTGTACACGCTAACCCAGATAACCTGCCCACGGTCTGATACAGTAACAGTGCATGTTCTGTCCATTCACAGTCTGTCCCTCTCCCAGTGTACACACTAACACAGTTAACCTGCCAACGGTCAGATACAGTAACAGTGCAAGTTCTGTCCATTCACAGTCTGTCCCTCCCCCAGTGTAAGCACTAACCCAGTTAACCTGCCCACGTTCTGATACAGTAACAGTGCAAGTTCTGTCCATTCACAGTCTGTCCCTCTCCTAGTGTATACGCTAACACAGATAACCTGCCCACGTTCTGACACAGTAACACTGCAACTTCAGTCCATTCACAGTCTGTCCCTCTCCCAGTGTACACACTAACCCAGATAACATGCCCACGGTCTGATACAGTGACAGTGCAAGTTCTGTCCATTCACAGTCTGCCCCTCTCCCAGTGTACACACTAACCCAGATAACCTGCCCACGGTATGATACAATAACAGTGCAAGTTCTGTCCATTCACAGTCTGTCCCTCTCCCAGTGCACACACTAACGTAGATAACCTGCCCACGGTCTGATACAGTAACAGTGCAAATTCTGTCCATTCACAGACTGTCCCTCTCCCATTGTACACACTAACACAGATAACCTGCCCATGGTCTGATACAGTAACAGAGCAAGTTCTGTCCATTCACAGTCTGTCCCTCTCCCAGTGTACACACTAACCCAGATAACCTGCCCACGGTCTGATACAGTAACAGTGCAAGTTCTGTCCATTCACAGTCTGCCCCTCTCCCAGTGTACACACAAACTCAGATAACCTGCCCACGGTCTGATACAGTAAAAGTGCAAGTTCTGTCCAGTCACTGTCTGTCCCTGTCCCAGTGTACACGCTAACCCAGATAACCTGCCCACGGTCTGATACAGTAAGAGTGCAAGTTCTGTCCATTCACAGTCTGTCCCTCTCCCAGTGTACACACTAACACAGTTAACCTGCCAACGGTCAGATACAGTAACAGTGCAAGTTCTGTCCATTCACAGTCTGTCCCTCCCCCAGTGTAAGCACTAACCCAGTTAACCTGCCCACGTTCTGATACAGTAACAGTGCAAGTTCTGTCCATTCACAGTCTGTCCCTCTCCTAGTTTATACGCTAACACAGATAACCTGCCCACGTTCTGATACAGTAACACTGCAACTTCAGTCCATTCACAGTCTGTCCCTCTCCCAGTGTACACACTAACCCAGATAACATGCCCACGGTCTGATACAGTGACAGTGCAAGTTCTGTCCATTCACAGTCTGCCCCTCTCCCAGTGTACACACTAACCCAGATAACCTGCCCACGGTATGATACAGTAACAGTGCAAGTTCTGTCCATTCACAGTCTGTCCCTCTCCCAGTGTACACACTAACCCGGTAACCTGCCCACGGTCTGATGCAGTAACAGTGCAAATTCTGTCCATTCACAGTCTGTCCCTCTCCCAGTGTACACACTAACCCAGGTAACCTGCCCACGGTCTGATACAGTAACAGTGCAAGTTCTGTCCATTCACAGTCTGTCCCTCTCCCAGTGTACACACTAACCCAGATAACCTGCCCACGGTCTGATACAGTAACAGTGCAAGTTCTGTCCATTCACAGTCTGTCCCTCTCCCAGTTTATACACTAACCCAGATAACATGCCCACGGTCCGATACAGTAACAGTGCACGTTCTGTCCATTCACTGTCTGTCCCTCTCCCAGGGTACACACTAACCCAGATAACCTGTCCACTGTCTGATACTGTAACAGTGCAAGTTCTGTCCATTCACAGTCTGTCCCTCTCCCAGTGTACACACTAACCCAGGTAACCTGACCAAGGTCTGATACAGTAACAGTGCAAATTCTGTCCAATCACACTCTGTCCCTCTCCCAGTGTACACACTAACCCAGATAACCTGCCCACGGTCTGATACAGTAACAGTGCACGTTCTGTCCATTCACAATCTGTCCCTCTCCCAGTGTACACATTTACCCAGATAATCTGCCCGTGGTCTGATACAGTAACAGTGCAAGTTCTGTCCATTCACAGTCTGTCCCTCTCCTAGTGTATACGCTAACACAGATAACCTGCCCACGTTCTGATACAGTAACACTGCAACTTCAGTCCATTCACAGTCTGTCCCTCTCCCAGTGTACACACTAACCCAGATAACATGCCCACGGTCTGATACAGTGACAGTGCAAGTTCTGTCCATTCACAGTCTGTCCCTCTCCCAGAGTACACACTAACCCAGATAACCTGCCCACGGTATGATACAGTAACAGTGCAAGTTCTGTCCATTCACAGTCTATCTCTCTCCCAGTGTACACACTAACCCAGGTAACCTGCCCAAGGTCTGATGCAGTAACAGTGCAAATTCTGTCCATTCACAGTCTGTCCCTCTCCCAGTGTACACACTAAACCAGGTAACCTGCCCACGGTCTGATACAGTAACAGTGCAAGTTCTGTCCATTCACAGTCTGTCCCTCGCCCAGTGAGCACACTAACACAGATAACCTGCCCAAGGTCTGATACAGTAACAGTGCACGTTCTGTCCATTCACACTCTGTACCTCTCCCAGTGTACACACTATCCCAGATAACCTGCCCACGGTCTGATACAGTTACAGTGCAAGTTCTGTCCATTCACAGTCTGTCCCTCTCCCAGTATATACACTAACCCAGATAACCTGCCCACGGTCCGATACAGTAACAGTGCACGTTCTGTCCATTCACTGTCTGGCCCTCTCCCAGGGTACACACTAACCCAGATATCCTGCCCACTGTCTGATACAGTAACAGTGCAAGTTCTGTCCATTCACAGTCTATCCCTCTCCCAGTGTACACACTAACCCAGATAACCTGCCCACGGTCTGATACAGTAACTGCAAATTCTGTCCATTCACAGTCTCTCCCTCTCCCAGTGTACACACTAACCCAGATAAACTGACAACAGTCTGATACATTAACTGTAAGTTCTGTCCATTCACAGTCTGTCCCTCTCCCAGTGTACACACTAACCCAGATAACATGCCCACGGCCTGATACAGTAAGAGTGCAAGATCTGTCCATTCGCAGTCTGCCCCTCTCCCAGTGTACACACTAACCCTGATAACCTGCCCATGGTCTGATACAGTAGCAGTGCAAGTTCTGTCCATTCACAGTCTGTCCCTCTCCCAGTGTACACACTAACCCAGGTAACCTGCCCACGGTCTGATACAGTAACAGTGCAAATTCTGTCCATTCGCACTCTGTCCCTCTCCCAGTGTACACACTAACACAGATAACCTGCCCACGGTCTGATACAGAAACAGTGCACTTTCTGTCCATTCACAATCTGTCCCTCTCCCAGTGTACACATTAACACAGATAAGCTGCCCACGGTATGATACAGTAACAGTGCAAGTTCTGTCCATTCACAGTCTGCCCCTCTCCCAGTGTACACACAAACCCAGATAACCTGCCCACGGTCTGATACAGTAAAAGTGCAAGTTCTGTCCAGTCACTGTCTGTCCCTGTCCCAGTGTACACGCTAACCCAGGTAACCTGCCCACGGTCTGATACAGTAACAGTGCAAGTTCTGTCCATTCACAGTCTGTCCCTCTCCCAGTGTACACACTAACACAGTTAACCTGCCAACGGTCAGATACAGTAACAGTGCAAGTTCTGTCCATTCACAGTCTGTCCCTCCCCCAGTGTGAGCACTAACCCAGTTAACCTGCCCACGTTCTGATACAGTAACAGTGCAAGTTCTGTCCATTCACAGTCTGTCCCTCTCCTAGTGTACACGCTAACACAGATAACCTGCCCACGTTCTGATACAGTAACACTGCAACTTCAGTCCATTCACAGTCTGTCCCTCTCCCAGTGTACACACTAACCCAGATAACATGCCCACGGTCTGATACAGTGACAGTGCAAGTTCTGTCCATTCACAGTCTGCCCCTCTCCCAGTGTACACACTAACCCAGGTAACCTGCCCACGGTATGATACAGTAACAGTGCAAGTTCTGTCCATTCACAGTCTGTCCCTCTCCCAGTGTACACACTAACCCAGGTAACCTGCCCACGGTCTGATGCAGTAACAGTGCAAATTCTGTCCATTCACAGCCTGTCCCTCTCCCAGTGTACACACTAACCCAGGTAACCTGCCCACGGCCTGATACAGTAACAGTGCAAGTTCTGTCCATTCACAGTCTGTCCTTCTCCCAGTGTACACACTAACCCAGGTAACCTGCCCACGGTCTGATACAGTAACAGTGCAAGTTCTGTCCATTCACAGTCTGTCCCTCTCCCAGTGTACACACTAACCCAGATAACATGCCCACGGTCTGATACAGTAACAGTGCAAGTTCTCTCCATTCACAGTCTGTCCCTCTCCTAGTTTATATACTAACCCAGATAACCTGCCCACGGTTCGATACAGTAACAGTGCACGTTCTGTCCATTCACTGTCTGGCCCTCTCCCAGGGTACACACTAACCCAGATAACCTGCCCACTGTCTGATACTGTAACAGTGCAAGTTCTGTCCATTCACAGTCTATCCCTCTCCCGGTGTACACACTAACCCTGATAACCTGCCCATGGTCTGATACAGTAGCAGTGCAAGTTCTGTCCATTCACAGTCTGTCCCTCTCCCAGTGTACACACTAACCCAGGTAACCTGCCCACGGTCTGATACAATAACAGTGCAAATTCTGTCCATTCACACTCTGTCCCTCTCCCAGTGTACACACTAACCCAGATAACCTGCCCACGGTCTGATACAGAAACAGTGCACTTTCTGTCCATTCACAATCTGTCCCTCTCCCAGTGTACACATTAACCCAGATAAGCTGCCCACGGTATGATACAGTAACAGTGCAAGTTCTGTCCATTCACAGTCTGCCCCTCTCCCAGTGTACACACAAACCCAGATAACCTGCCCACGGTCTGATACAGTAAAAGTGCAAGTTCTGTCCAGTCACTGTCTGTCCCTGTCCCAGTGTACACGCTAACCCAGGTAACCTGCCCACGGTCTGATACAGTAACAGTGCAAGTTCTGTCCATTCACAGTCTGTCCCTCTCCCAGTGTACACACTAACACAGTTAACCTGCCAACGGTCAGATACAGTAACAGTGCAAGTTCTGTCCATTCACAGTCTGTCCCTCCCCCAGTGTGAGCACTAACCCAGTTAACCTGCCCACGTTCTGATACAGTAACAGTGCAAGTTCTGTCCATTCACAGTCTGTCCCTCTCCTAGTGTACACGCTAACACAGATAACCTGCCCACGTTCTGATACAGTAACACTGCAACTTCAGTCCATTCACAGTCTGTCCCTCTCCCAGTGTACACACTAACCCAGATAACATGCCCACGGTCTGATACCGTGACAGTGCAAGTTCTGTCCATTCACAGTCTGCCCCTCTCCCAGTGTACACACTAACACAGGTAACCTGCCCATGGTATGATACAGTAACAGTGCAAGTTCTGTCCATTCACAGTCTGTCCCTATCCCAGTGTACACACTAACCCAGGTAACCTGCCCACGGTCTGATGCAGTAACAGTGCAAATTCTGTCCATTCACAGCCTGTCCCTCTCCCAGTGTACAAACTAACCCAGGTAACCTGCCCACGGTCTGATACAGTAACAGTGCAAGTTCTGTCCATTCACAGTCTGTCCCTCTCCCAGTTTACACACTAACCCGGATAACCTGCCCACGGTCTGATACAGTAACAGTGCAAGTTCTGTCCATTCACAGTCTGTCCCTCTCCCAGTGTACACACTAACCCAGATAACCTGCCCACGGTCTGATACAGTAACAGTGCAAGTTCTGTCCATTCACAGTCTGTCCCTCTCCCAGTTTATACACTAACCCAGATAACCTGCCCACGGTCCGATACAGTAACAGTGCACGTTCTGTCCATTCACTGTCTGGCCCTCTCCCAGGGTACACACTAACCCAGATAACCTGCCCACTGTCTGATACTGTAACAGTGCAAGTTCTGTCCATTCACAGTCTATCCCTCTCCCGGTGTACACACTAACCCTGATAACCTGCCCATGGTCTGATACAGTAGCAGTGCAAGTTCTGTCCATTCACAGTCTGTCCCTCTCCCAGTGAACACACTAACCCAGGTAACCTGCCCACGGTCTGATACAGTAACAGTGCAAATTCTGTCCATTCACACTCTGTCCCTCTCCCAGTGTACACACGAACCCAGATAACCTGCCCACGGTCTGATACAGAAACAGTGCACTTTCTGTCCATTCACAATCTGTCCCTCTCCCAGTGTACACATTAACCCAGATAAGCTGCCCACGGTATGATACTGTAACAGTGCAAGTTCTGTCCATTCACAGTCTGCCCCTCTCCCAGTGTACACACAAACCCAGATAACCTGCCCACGGTCTGATACAGTAAAAGTGCAAGTTCTGTCCAGTCACTGTCTGTCCCTGTCCCAGTGTGCACGCTAACCCAGGTAACCTGCCCACGGTCTGATACAGTAACAGTGCAAGTTCTGTCCATTCACAGTCTGTCCCTCTCCCAGTGTACACACTAACACAGTTAACCTGCCAACGGTCAGATACAGTAACAGTGCAAGTTCTGTCCATTCACAGTCTGTCCCTCCCCCAGTGTGAGCACTAACCCAGTTAACCTGCCCACGTTCTCATACAGTAACAGTGCAAGTTCTGTCCATTCACAGTCTGTCCCTCTCCTAGTGTACACGCTAACACAGATAACCTGCCCACGTTCTGATACAGTAACACTGCAACTTCAGTCCATTCACAGCCTGTCCCTCTCCCAGTGTACACACTAACCCAGGTAACCTGCCCACGGTCTGATACAGTAACAGTGCAAGTTCTGTCCATTCACAGTCTGTCCCTATCCCAGTGTACACACTAACCCAGATAACCTGCCCACGGTCTGATACAGTAACAGTGCAAGTTCTGTCCATTCACAGTCTGTCCCTCTCCCAGTGTACACACTAACCCAGGTAACCTGCCCACGGTCCGATACAGTAACAGTGCACGTTCTGTCCATTCACTGTCTGGCCCTCTCCCAGGGTACACACTAACCCAGATAACCTGCCCACTGTCTGATACTGTAACAGTGCAAGTTCTGTCCATTCACAGTCTATCCCTCTCCCGGTGTACACACTAACCCTGATAACCTGCCCATGGTCTGATACAGTAGCAGTGCAAGTTCTGTCCATTCACAGACTGTCCCTCTCCCAGTATACACACTAACCCAGATAACCTGCCCACGGTCTGATACAGAAACAGTGCACTTTCTGTCCATTCACAATCTGTCCCTCTCCCAGTGTACACATTAACCCAGATAAGCTGTCCACGGTATGATACAGTAACAGTGCAAGTTCTGTCCATTCACAGTCTGCCCCTCTCCCAGTGTACACACAAACCCAGATAACCTGCCCACGGTCTGATACAGTAAAAGTGCAAGTTCTGTCCAGTCACTGTCTGTCCCTGTCCCAGTGTACACGCTAACCCAGGTAACCTGCCCACGGTCTGATACAGTAACAGTGCAAGTTCTGTCCATTCACAGTCTGTCCCTCTCCCAGTGTACACACTAACACAGTTAACCTGCCAACGGTCAGATACAGTAACAGTGCAAGTTCTGTCCATTCACAGTCTGTCCCTCCCCCAGTGTGAGCACTAACCCAGTTAACCTGCCCACGTTCTGATACAGTAACAGTGCAAGTTCTGTCCATTCACAGTCTGTCCCTCTCCTAGTGTACACGCTAACACAGATAACCTGCCCACGTTCTGATACAGTAACACTGCAACTTCAGTCCATTCACAGTCTGTCCCTCTCCCAGTGTACACACTAACCCAGATAACATGCCCACGGTCTGATACCGTGACAGTGCAAGTTCTGTCCATTCACAGTCTGCCCCTCTCCCAGTGTACACACTAACCCAGGTAACCTGCCCACGGTATGATACAGTAACAGTGCAAGTTCTGTCCATTCACAGTCTGTCCCTATCCCAGTGTACACACTAACCCAGGTAACCTGCCCACGGTCTGATGCAGTAACAGTGCAAATTCTGTCCATTCACAACCTGTCCCTCTCCCAGTGTACACACTAACCCAGGTAACCTGCCCACGGTCTGATACAGTAACAGTGCAAGTTCTGTCCATTCACAGTCTGTCCCTCTCCCAGTTTACACACTAACCCAGATAACCTGCCCACGGTCTGATACAGTAACAGTGCAAGTTCTGTCCATTCACAGTCTGTCCCTCTCCCAGTGTACACACTAACCCAGATAACCTGCCCACGGTCTGATACAGTAACAGTGCAAGTTCTGTCCATTCACAGTCTGTCCCTCTCCCAGTTTATACACTAACCCAGATAACCTGCCCACGGTCCGATACAGTAACAGTGCACGTTCTGTCCATTCACTGTCTGGCCCTCTCCCAGGGTACACACTAACCCAGATAACCTGCCCACTGTCTGATACTGTAACAGTGCAAGTTCTGTCCATTCACAGTCTATCCCTCTCCCGGTGTACACACTAGCCCTGATAACCTGCCCATGGTCTGATACAGTAGCAGTGCAAGTTCTGTCCATTCACAGTCTGTCCCTCTCCCAGTGAACACACTAACCCAGGTAACCTGCCCAAGGTCTGATACAGTAACAGTGCAAATTCTGTCCATTCACACTCTGTCCCTCTCCCAGTGTACACACGAACCCAGATAACCTGCCCACGGTCTGATACAGAAACAGTGCACTTTCTGTCCATTCACAATCTGTCCCTCTCCCAGTGTACACATTAACCCAGATAAGCTGCCCACGGTATGATACAGTAACAGTGCAAGTTCTGTCCATTCACAGTCTGCCCCTCTCCCAGTGTACACACAAACCCAGATAACCTGCCCACGGTCTGATACAGTAAAAGTGCAAGTTCTGTCCAGTCACTGTCTGTCCCTGTCCCAGTGTGCACGCTAACCCAGGTAACCTGCCCACGGTCTGATACAGTAACAGTGCAAGTTCTGTCCATTCACAGTCTGTCCCTCTCCCAGTGTACACACTAACACAGTTAACCTGCCAACGGTCAGATACAGTAACAGTGCAAGTTCTGTCCATTCACAGTCTGTCCCTCCCCCAGTGTGAGCACTAACCCAGTTAACCTGCCCACGTTCTGATACAGTAACAGTGCAAGTTCTGTCCATTCACAGTCTGTCCCTCTCCTAGTGTACACGCTAACACAGATAACCTGCCCACGTTCTGATACAGTAACACTGCAACTTCAGTCCATTCACAGTCTGTCCCTCTCCCAGTGTACACACTAACCCAGATAACATGCCCACGGTCTGATACCGTGACAGTGCAAGTTCTGTCCATTCACAGTCTGCCCCTCTCCCAGTGTACACACTAACCCAGGTAACCTGCCCACGGTATGATACAGTAACAGTGCAAGTTCTGTCCATTCACAGTCTGTCCCTATCCCAGTGTACACACTAACCCAGGTAACCTGCCCATGGTCTGATGCAGTAACAGTGCAAATTCTGTCCATTCACAGCCTGTCCCTCTCCCAGTGTACACACTAACCCAGGTAACCTGCCCACGGTCTGATACAGTAACAGTGCAAGTTCTGTCCATTCACAGTCTGTCCCTCTCCCAGTTTACACACTAACCCAGATAACCTGCCCACGGTCTGATACAGTAACAGTGCAAGTTCTGTCCATTCACAGTCTGTCCCTCTCCCAGTGTACACACTAACCCAGATAACCTGCCCACGGTCTGATACAGTAACAGTGCAAGTTCTGTCCATTCACAGTCTGTCCCTCTCCCAGTTTATACACTAACCCAGATAACCTGCCCACGGTCCGATACAGTAACAGTGCACGTTCTGTCCATTCACTGTCTGGCCCTCTCCCAGGGTACACACTAACCCAGATAACCTGCCCACTGTCTGATACTGTAACAGTGCAAGTTCTGTCCATTCACAGTCTATCCCTCTCCCGGTGTACACACTAACCCTGATAACCTGCCCATGGTCTGATACAGTAGCAGTGCAAGTTCTGTCCATTCACAGTCTGTCCCTCTCCCAGTGAACACACTAACCCAGGTAACCTGCCCACGGTCTGATACAGAAACAGTGCACTTTCTGTCCATTCACAATCTGTCCCTCTCCCAGTGTACACATTAACCCAGATAAGCTGCCCACGGTATGATACAGTAACAGTGCAAGTTCTGTCCATTCACAGTCTGCCCCTCTCCCAGTGTACACACAAACCCAGATAACCTGCCCACGGTCTGATACAGTAAAAGTGCAAGTTCTGTCCAGTCACTGTCTGTCCCTGTCCCAGTGTGCACGCTAACCCAGGTAACCTGCCCACGGTCTGATACAGTAACAGTGCAAGTTCTGTCCATTCACAGTCTGTCCCTCTCCCAGTGTACACACTAACACAGTTAACCTGCCAACGGTCAGATACAGTAACAGTGCAAGTTCTGTCCATTCACAGTCTGTCCCTCCCCCAGTGTGAGCACTAACCCAGTTAACCTGCCCACGTTCTGATACAGTAAAAGTGCAAGTTCTGTCCATTCACAGTCTGTCCCTCTCCTAGTGTACACGCTAACACAGATAACCTGCCCACGTTCTGATACAGTAACACTGCAACTTCAGTCCATTCACAGCCTGTCCCTCTCCCAGTGTACACACTAACCCAGGTAACCTGCCCACGGTCTGATACAGTAACAGTGCAAGTTCTGTCCATTCACAGTCTGTCCCTCTCCCAGTGTACACACTAACCCAGATAACCTGCCCACGGTCTGATACAGTAACAGTGCAAGTTCTGTCCATTCACAGTCTGTCCCTCTCCCAGTGTACACACTAACCCAGATAACATGCCCACGGTCTGATACAGTAACAGTGCAAGTTCTGTCCATTCACAGTCTGTCCCTCTCCCAGTTTATACACTAACCCAGATAACCTGCCCACGGTCCGATACAGTAACAGTGCACGTTCTGTCCATTCACTGTCTGGCCCTCTCCCAGGGTACACACTAACCCAGATAACCTGCCCACTGTCTGATACTGTAACAGTGCAAGTTCTGTCCATTCACAGTCTATCCCTCTCCCGGTGTACACACTAACCCTGATAACCTGCCCATGGTCTGATACAGTAGCAGTGCAAGTTCTGTCCATTCACAGTCTGTCCCTCTCCCAGTGTACACACTAACCCAGGTAACCTGCCCACGGTCTGATACAGTAACAGTGCAAATTCTGTCCATTCACACTCTGTCCCTCTCCCAGTGTACACACTAACCCAGATAACCAGCCCACGGTCTGATACAGAAACAGTGCACTTTCTGTCCATTCACAATCTGTCCCTCTCCCAGTGTACACATTAACCCAGATAAGCTGCCCACGGTATGATACAGTAACAGTGCAAGTTCTGTCCATTCACAGTCTTCCCCTCTCCCAGTGTACACACAAACCCAGATAACCTGCCCACGGTCTGATACAGTAAAAGTGCAAGTTCTGTCCAGTCACTGTCTGTCCCTGTCCCAGTGTACACGCTAACCCAGGTAACCTGCCCACGGTCTGATACAGTAACAGTGCAAGTTCTGTCCATTCACAGTCTGTCCCTCTCCCAGTGTACACACTAAAACACTTAACCTGCCAACGGTCAGATACAGTAACAGTGCAAGTTCTGTCCATTCACTGTCTGTCCCTCCCCCAGTGTGAGCACTAACCCAGTTAACCTGCCCACGTTCTGATACAGTAACAGTGCAAGTTCTGTCCATTCACAGTCTGTCCCTCTCCTAGTGTACACGCTAACACAGATAACCTGCCCACGTTCTGATACAGTAACACTGCAACTTCAGTCCATTCACAGTCTGTCCCTCTCCCAGTGTACACACTAACCCAGATAACATGCCCACGGTCTGATACCGTGACAGTGCAAGTTCTGTCCATTCACAGTCTGCCCCTCTCCCAGTGTACACACTAACCCAGGTAACCTGCCCACAGTATGATACTGTAACAGTGCAAGTTCTGTCCATTCACAGTCTGTCCCTCTCCCAGTGTACACACTAACCCAGGTAACCTGCCCACGGTCTGATGCAGTAACAGTGCAAATTCTGTCCATTCACAGCCTGTCCCTCTCCCAGTGTACACACTAACCCAGGTAACCTGCCCACGGTCTGATACAGTAACAGTGCAAGTTCTGTCCATTCACAGTCTGTCCCTCTCCCAGTGTACACACTAACCCAGATAACCTGCCCACGGTCTGAAACAGTAACAGTGCAAGTTCTGTCCATTCACAGTCTGTCCCTCTCCCAGTGTACACACTAACCCAGATAACCTGCCCACGGTCTGATACAATAACAGTGCAAGTTCTGTCCATTCACAGTCTGTCCCTCTCCCAGTTTATACACTAACCCAGATAACCTGCCCACGGTCCGATACAGTAACAGTGCACGTTCTGTCCATTCACTGTCTGGCCCTCTCCCAGGGTACACACTAACCCAGATAACCTGCCCACTCTCTGATACTGTAACAGTGCAAGTTCTGTCCATTCACAGTCTATCCCTCTCCCGGTGTACACACTCACCCTGATAACCTGCCCATGGTCTGATACAGTAGCAGTGCAAGTTCTGTCCATTCACAGTCTGTCCCTCTCCCAGTATACACACTAACCCAGGTAACCTGCCCACGGTCTGATACAGTAACAGTGCAAATTCTGTCCATTCACACTCTGTCCCTCTCCCAGTGTACACACTAACCCAGATAACGTGCCCACGGTCTGATACAGAAACAGTGCACTTTCTGTCCATTCACAATCTGTCCCTCTCCCAGTGTACACATTAACCCAGATAAGCTGCCCACGGTATGATACAGTAACAGTGCAAGTTCTGTCCATTCACAGTCTGCCCCTCTCCCAGTGTATACACAAACCCAGATAACCTGCCCACGGTCTGATACAGTAAAAGTGCAAGTTCTGTCCAGTCACTGTCTGTCCCTGTCCCAGTGTACACGCTAACCCAGGTAACCTGCCCACGGTCTGATACAGTAACAGTGCAAGTTCTGTCCATTCACAGTCTGTCCCTCTCCCAGTGTACACACTAACACAGTTAACCTGCCAACGGTCAGATACAGTAACAGTGCAAGTTCTGTCCATTCACAGTCTGTCCCTCCCCCAGTGTGAGCACTAACCCAGTTAACCTGCCCACGTTCTGATACAGTAACAGTGCAAGTTCTGTCCATTCACAGTCTGTCCCTCTCCTAGTGTACACGCTAACACAGATAACCTGCCCACGTTCTGATACAGTAACACTGCAACTTCAGTCCATTCACAGTCTGTCCCTCTCCCAGTGTACACACTAACCCAGATAACAGGCCCACGGTCTGATACAGTGACAGTGCAAGTTCTGTCCATTCACAGTCTGCCCCTCTCCCAGTGTACACACTAACCCAGATAACCTGCCCACGGTATGATACAATAACAGTGCAAGTTCTGTCCATTCACAGTCTGTCCCTCTCCCAGTGCACACATTAACGTAGATAACCTGCCCACGGTCCGATACAGTAACAGTGCAAATTCTGTCCATTCACAGACTGTCCCTCTCCCATTGTACACACTAACACAGATAACCTGCCCACGTTCTGATACAGTAACACTGCAACTTCAGTCCATTCACAGCCTGTCCCTCTCCCAGTGTACACACTAACCCAGGTAACCTGCCCACGGTCTGATACAGTAACAGTGCAAGTTCTGTCCATTCACAGTCTGTCCCTCTCCCAGTGTACACACTAACCCAGATAACCTGCCCACGGTCTGATACATTAACAGTGCAAGTTCTGTCCATTCACAGTCTGTCCCTCTCCCAGTGTACACACTAATCCAGATAACATGCCCACGGTCTGATACAGTAACAGTGCAAGTTCTGTCCATTCACAGTCTGTCCCTCTCCCAGTTTATACACTAACCCAGATAACCTGCCCACGGTCCGATACAGTAACAGTGCACGTTCTGTCCATTCACTGTCTGGCCCTCTCCCAGGGTACACACTAACCCAGATAACCTGCCCACTGTCTGATACTGTAACAGTGCAAGTTCTGTCCATTCACAGTCTATCCCTCTCCCGGTGTACACACTAACCCTGATAACCTGCCCATGGTCTGATACAGTAGCAGTGCAAGTTCTGTCCATTCACAGTCTGTCCCTCTCCCAGTGTACACACTAACCCAGGTAACCTGCCCACGGTCTGATACAGTAACAGTGCAAATTCTGTCCATTCACACTCTGTCCCTCTCCCAGTGTACACACTAACCCAGATAACCTGCCCACGGTCTGATACAGAAACAGTGCACTTTCTGTCCATTCACAATCTGTCCCTCTCCCAGTGTACACATTAACCCAGATAAGCTGCCCACGGTATGATACAGTAACAGTGCAAGTTCTGTCCATTCACAGTCTTCCCCTCTCCCAGTGTACACACAAACCCAGATAACCTGCCCTCGGTCTGATACAGTAAAAGTGCAAGTTCTGTCCAGTCACTGTCTGTCCCTGTCCCAGTGTACACGCTAACCCAGGTAACCTGCCCACGGTCTGATACAGTAACAGTGCAAGTTCTGTCCATTCACAGTCTGTCCCTCTCCCAGTGTACACACTAAAACACTTAACCTGCCAACGGTCAGATACAGTAACAGTGCAAGTTCTGTCCATTCACTGTCTGTCCCTCCCCCAGTGTGAGCACTAACCCAGTTAACCTGCCCACGTTCTGATACAGTAACAGTGCAAGTTCTGTCCATTCACAGTCTGTCCCTCTCCTAGTGTACACGCTAACACAGATAACCTGCCCACGTTCTGATACAGTAACACTGCAACTTCAGTCCATTCACAGTCTGTCCCTCTCCCAGTGTACACACTAACCCAGATAACATGCCCACGGTCTGATACCGTGACAGTGCAAGTTCTGTCCATTCACAGTCTGCCCCTCTCCCAGTGTACACACTAACCCAGGTAACCTGCCCACAGTATGATACTGTAACAGTGCAAGTTCTGTCCATTCACAGTCTGTGCCTCTCCCAGTGTACACACTAACCCAGGTAACCTGCCCACGGTCTGATGCAGTAACAGTGCAAATTCTGTCCATTCACAGCCTGTCCCTCTCCCAGTGTACACACTAACCCAGGTAACCTGCCCACGGTCTGATACAGTAACAGTGCAAGTTCTGTCCATTCACAGTCTGTCCCTCTCCCAGTGTACACACTAACCCAGATAACCTGCCCACGGTCTGAAACAGTAACAGTGCAAGTTCTGTCCATTCACAGTCTGTCCCTCTCCCAGTGTACACATTAACCCAGATAACCTGCCCACGGTCTGATACAATAACAGTGCAAGTTCTGTCCATTCACAGTCTGTCCCTCTCCCAGTTTATACACTAACCCAGATAACCTGCCCACGGTCCGATACAGTAACAGTGCACGTTCTGTCCATTCACTGTCTGGCCCTCTCCCAGGGTACACACTAACCCAGATAACCTGCCCACTCTCTGATACTGTAACAGTGCAAGTTCTGTCCATTCACAGTCTATCCCTCTCCCGGTGTACACACTAACCCTGATAACCTGCCCATGGTCTGATACAGTAGCAGTGCAAGTTCTGTCCATTCACAGTCTGTCCCTCTCCCAGTGTACACACTAACCCAGGTAACCTGCCCACGGTCTGATACAGTAACAGTGCAAATTCTGTCCATTCACACTCTGTCCCTCTCCCAGTGTACACACTAATCCAGATAACGTGCCCACGGTCTGATACAGAAACAGTGCACTTTCTGTCCATTCACAATCTGTCCCTCTCCCAGTGTACACATTAACCCAGATAAGCTGCCCACGGTATGATACAGTAACAGTGCAAGTTCTGTCCATTCACAGTCTGCCCCTCTCCCAGTGTATACACAAACCCAGATAACCTGCCCACGGTCTGATACAGTAAAAGTGCAAGTTCTGTCCAGTCACTGTCTGTCCCTGTCCCAGTGTACACGCTAACCCAGGTAACCTGCCCACGGTCTGATACAGTAACAGTGCAAGTTCTGTCCATTCACAGTCTGTCCCTCTCCCAGTGTACACACTAACACAGTTAACCTGCCAACGGTCAGATACAGTAACAGTGCAAGTTCTGTCCATTCACAGTCTGTCCCTCCCCCAGTGTGAGCACTAACCCAGTTAACCTGCCCACGTTCTGATACAGTAACAGTGCAAGTTCTGTCCATTCACAGTCTGTCCCTCTCCTAGTGTACACGCTAACACAGATAACCTGCCCACGTTCTGATACAGTAACACTGCAACTTCAGTCCATTCACAGTCTGTCCCTCTCCCAGTGTACACACTAACCCAGATAACATGCCCACGGTCTGATACAGTGACAGTGCAAGTTCTGTCCATTCACAGTCTGCCCCTCTCCCAGTGTACACACTAACCCAGATAAACTGCCCACGGTATGATACAATAACAGTTCAAGTTCTGTCCATTCACAGTCTGTCCCTCTCCCAGTGCACACATTAACGTAGATAACCTGCCCACGGTCCGATACAGTAACAGTGCAAATTCTGTCCATTCACAGACTGTCCCTCTCCCATTGTACACACTAACACAGATAACCTGCCCACGGTCTGATACAGTAACAGTGCAAGTTCTGTCCATTCACAGTCTGTCCCTCTCCCAGTGTACACACTAACCCAGATAACCTGCCCACGGTCTGATACAGTAACAGTGCAAGTTCTGTCCATTCACAGTCTGTCCCTCTCCCAGTGTACACACTAACCCAGATAACATGCCCACGGTCTGATACAGTAACAGTGCAAGTTCTGTCCATTCACAGTCTGTCCCTCTCCCAGTGTACACACTAACCCAGATAACCTGCCCACGGTCTGATACAGTAACAGTGCAAGTTCTGTCCATTCACAGTCTGTCCCTCTCCCAGTGTACACACTAACCCAGATAACATGCCCACGGTCTGATACAGTAACAGTGCAAGTTCTGTCCATTCACAGTCTGGCCCTCTCCCAGGGTACACACTAACCCAGATAACCTGCCCACTGTCTGATACTGTAACAGTGCAAGTTCTGTCCATTCACAGTCTATCCCTCTCCCGGTGTACACACTAACCCTGATAACCTGCCCATGGTCTGATACAGTAGCAGTGCAAGTTCTGTCCATTCACAGTCTGTCCCTCTCCCAGTATACACACTAACCCAGGTAACCTGCCCACGGTCTGATACAGTAACAGTGCAAATTCTGTCCATTCACACTCTGTCCCTCTCCCAGTGTACACACTAACCCAGATAACCTGCCCACGGTCTGATACAGAAACAGTGCACTTTCTGTCCATTCACAATCTGTCCCTCTCCCAGTGTACACATTAACCCAGATAAGCTGCCCACGGTATGATACAGTAACAGTGCAAGTTCTGTCCATTCACAGTCTGCCCCTCTCCCAGTGTACACACAAACCCAGATAACCTGCCCACGGTCTGATACAGTAAAAGTGCAAGTTCTGTCCAGTCACTGTCTGTCCCTGTCCCAGTGTACACGCTAACCCAGGTAACCTGCCCACGGTCTGATACAGTAACAGTGCAACTTCTGTCCATTCACAGTCTGTCCCTCTCCCAGTGTACACACGAACACAGTTAACCTGCCAACGGTCAGATACAGTAACAGTGCAAGTTCTGTCCATTCACTGTCTGTCCCTCCCCCAGTGTGAGCACTAACCCAGTTAACCTGCCCACGTTCTGATACAGTAACAGTGCAAGTTCTGTCCATTCACAGTCTGTCCCTCTCCTAGTGTACACGCTAACACAGATAACCTGCCCACGTTCTGATACAGTAACACTGCAACTTCAGTCCATTCACAGTCTGTCCCTCTCCCAGTGTACACACTAACCCAGATAACATTCCCACGGTCTGATACCGTGACAGTGCAAGTTCTGTCCATTCACAGTCTGCCCCTCTCCCAGTGTACACACTAACCCAGGTAACCTGCCCACGGTATGATACAGTAACAGTGCAAGTTCTGTCCATTCACAGTCTGTCCCTCTCCCAGTGTACACACTAACCCAGGTAACCTGCCCACGGTCTGATGCAGTAACAGTGCAAATTCTGTCCATTCACAGCCTGTCCCTCTCCCAGTGTAAACACTAACCCAGGTAACCTACCCACGGTCTGATACAGTAACAGTGCAAGTTCTGTCCATTAACAGTCTGTCCCTCTCCCAGTGTACACACTAACCCAGATAACCTGCCCACGGTCTGAAACAGTAACAGTGCAAGTTCTGTCCATTCACAGTCTGTCCCTCTTCCAGAGTACACACTAACCCAGATAACCTGCCCACGGTCTGATACAGTAACAGTGCAAGTTCTGTCCATTCACAGTCTGTCCCTCTCCCAGTTTATACACTAACCCAGATAACCTGCCCACGGTCCGATACAGTAACAGTGCACGTTCTGTCCATTCACTGTCTGGCCCTCTCCCAGGGTACACACTAACCCAGATAACCTGCCCACTGTCTGATACTGTAACAGTGCAAGTTCTGTCCATTCACAGTCTATCCCTCTCCCGGTGTACACACTAACCCTGATAACCTGCCCATGGTCTGATACAGTAGCAGTGCAAGTTCTGTCCATTCACAGTCTGTCCCTCTCCCAGTGTACACACTAACCCAGGTAACCTGCCCACGGTCTGATACAGTAACAGTGCAAATTATGTCCATTCACACTCTGTCCCTCTCCCAGTGTACACACTAACCCAGATAACGTGCCCACGGTCTGATACAGAAACAGTGCTCTTTCTGTCCATTCACAATCTGTCCCTCTCCCAGTGTACACATTAACCCAGATAAGCTGCCCACGGTATGATACAGTAACAGTGCAAGTTCTGTCCATTCACAGTCTGTCCCTCTCCCAGTGTACACACTAACACAGTTAACCTGCCAACGGTCAGATACAGTAACAGTGCAAGTTCTGTCCATTCACAGTCTGTCCCTCCCCCAGTGTGAGCACTAACCCAGTTAACCTGCCCACGTTCTGATACAGTAACAGTGCAAGTTCTGTCCATTCACAGTCTGTCCCTCTCCTAGTGTACACGCTAACACAGATAACCTGCCCACGTTCTGATACAGTAACACTGCAACTTCAGTCCATTCACAGTCTGTCCCTCTCCCAGTGTACACACTAACCCAGATAACATGCCCACGGTCTGATACAGTGACAGTGCAAGTTCTGTCCATTCACAGTCTGCCCCTCTCCCAGTGTACACACTAACCCAGATAACCTGCCCACGGTATGATACAATAACAGTGCAAGTTCTGTCCATTCACAGTCTGTCCCTCTCCCAGTGCACACACTAACGCAGATAACCTGCCCACGGTCTGATACAGTAACAGTGCAAATTCTGTCCATTCACAGACTGTCCCTCTCCCATTGTACACACTAACACAGATAACCTGCCCATGGTCTGATACAGTAACAGAGCAAGTTCTGTCCATTCACAGTCTGTCCCTCTCCCAGTGTACACACTAACCCAGATAACCTGCCCACGGTCTGATACAGTAACAGTGCAAGTTCTGTCCATTCACAGTCTGCCCCTCTCCCAGTGTACACACAAACTCAGATAACCTGCCCACGGTCTGATACAGTAAAAGTGCAAGTTCTGTCCAGTCACTGTCTGTCCCTGTCCCAGTGTACACGCTAACCCAGATAACCTGCCCACGGTCTGATACAGTAAGAGTGCAAGTTCTGTCCATTCACAGTCTGTCCCTCTCCCAGTGTACACACTAACACAGTTAACCTGCCAACGGTCAGATACAGTAACAGTGCAAGTTCTGTCCATTCACAGTCTGTCCCTCCCCCAGTGTAAGCACTAACCCAGTTAACCTGCCCACGTTCTGATACAGTAACAGTGCAAGTTCTGTCCATTCACATTCTGTCCCTCTCCTAGTTTATACGCTAACACAGATAACCTGCCCACGTTCTGATACAGTAACACTGCAACTTCAGTCCATTCACAGTCTGTCCCTCTCCCAGTGTACACATTAACCCAGATAACATGCCCACGGTCTGATACAGTGAGAGTGCAAGTTCTGTCCATTCACAGTCTGCCCCTCTCCCAGTGTACACATTAACCCAGATAACCTGCCCACGGTATGATACAGTAACAGTGCAAGTTCTGTCCATTCACAGTCTGTCCCTCTCCCAGTGTACACACTAACCCAGGTAACCTGCCCACGGTCTGATGCAGTAACAGTGCAAATTCTGTCCATTCACAGTCTGTCCCTCTCCCAGTGTACACACTAACCCAGATAACCTGCCCACGGTCTGATACAGTAACAGTGCAAGTTCTGTCCATTCACAGTCTGTCCCTCTCCCAGTGTACACACTAACCCAGATAACCTGCCCACGGTCTGATACAGTAACAGTGCAGGTTCTGTCCATTCACAGTCTGTCCCTCTCCCAGTTTATACACTAACCCAGATAACCTGCCCATGGTCCGATACAGTAACAGTGCACGTTCTGTCCATTCACTGTCTGGCCCTCTCCCAGGTTACACACTAACCCAGATAACCTGTCCACTGTCTGATACTGTAACAGTGCAAGTTCTGTCCATTCACAGTCTATCCCTCTCCCAGTGTACACACTAACCCAGATAACCTGCCCACGGTCTGATACAGTAACTGGAAGTTCTGTCCATTCACAGTCTCTCTCTCTCCCAGTGTACACACTAACCCAGATAACCTGCCCACAGTCTGATACATTAACTGAAAGTTCTGTCCATTCACAGTCTGTCCCTCTCCCAGTGTACACACTAACCCAGGTAACCTGTCCACGGTCTGATACAGTAACAGTGCAAATTCTGTCCATTCACACTCTGTCCCTCTCCCAGTGTACACACTAACCCAGATAACCTGCCCACGGTCTGGTACAGTAACAGTGCACGTCCTGTCCATTCACAATCTGTCCCTCTCCCAGTGTACACATTAACCCAGATAAGCTGCCCACGGTCTGATACAGTAACAGTGCAAGTTCTGTCCATTCACAGTCTGTCCCTCTCCTAGTGTATACGGTAACACAGATAACCTGCCCACGTTCTGATACAGTAACACTGCAACTTCAGTCCATTCACAGTCTGTCCCTCTCCCAGTGTACACACTAACCCAGATAAAATGCCCACGGTCTGATACAGTGACAGTGCAAGTTCTGTCCATTCACAGTCTGTCCCTCTCCCAGAGTACACACTAACACAGATAACCTGCCCACGGAATGATACAGTAACAGTGCAAGTTCTGTCCATTCACAGTCTATCCCTCTCCCAGTGTACACACTAACCCAGGTAACCTGCCCACGGTCTGATGCAGTAACAGTGCAAATTCTGTCCATTCACAGTCTGTCCCTCTCCCAGTGTACACACTGAACCAGGTAACCTTCCCACGGTCTGATACAGTAACAGTGCAAGTTCTGTCCATTCACAGTCTGTCCCTCGCCCAGTGAGCACACTAACCCAGATAACCTGCCCAAGGTCTGATACAGTAACAGTGCACGTTCTGTCCATTCACACTCTGTACCTCTCCCAGTGTACACACTATCCCAGATAACCTGCCCACGGTCTGATACAGTTACAGTGCAAGTTCTGTCCATTCACAGTCTGTCCCTCTCCCAGTATATACACTAACCCAGATAACCTGCCCACGGTCCGATACAGTAACAGTGCACGTTCTGTCCATTCACTGTCTGGCCCTCTCCCAGGGTACACACTAACCCAGATATCCTGCCCACTGTCTGATACAGTAACAGTGCAAGTTCTGTCCATTCACAGTCTATCCCTCTCCCAGTGTACACACTAACCCAGATAACCTGCCCACGGTCTGATACAGTAACTGCAAATTCTGTCCATTCACAGTCTCTCCCTCTCCCAGTGTACACACTAACCCAGATAACCTGCCCACAGTCTGATACATTAACTGAAAGTTCTGTCCATTCACAGTCTGTCCCTCTCCCAGTGTACACACTAACCCAGATAACATGCCCACGGCCTGATACAGTAAGAGTGCAAGATCTGTCCATTCGCAGTCTGCCCCTCTCCCAGTGTACACACTAACCCTGATAACCTGCCCATTGTCTGATACAGTAGCAGTGCAAGTTCTGTCCATTCACAGTCTGTCCCTCTCCCAGTGTACACACTAACCCAGGTAACCTGCCCACGGTCTCATACAGTAACAGTGCAAATTCTGTCCATTCACACTCTGTCCCTCTCCCAGTGTACACACTAACCCAGATAACCTGCCCACGGTCTGATACAGAAACAGTGCACTTTCTGTCCATTCACAATCTGTCCCTCTCCCAGTGTACACATTAACACAGTTAACCTGCCAACGGTCAGATACAGTAACAGTGCAAGTTCTGTCCATTCACAGTCTGTCCCTCCCCCAGTGTGAGCACTAACCCACTTAACCTGCCCACGTTCTGATACAGTAACAGTGCAAGTTCTGTCCATTCACAGTCTGTCCCTCTCCTAGTGTACACGCTAACACAGATAACCTGCCCACGTTCTGATACAGTAACACTGCAACTTCAGTCCATTCACAGTCTGTCCCTCTCCCAGTGTACACACTAACCCAGATAACATGCCCACGGTCTGATACAGTGACAGTGCAAGTTCTGTCCATTCACAGTCTGCCCCTCTCCCAGTGTACACACTAACCCAGGTAACCTGCCCACGGTATGATACAGTAACAGTGCAAGTTCTGTCCATTCACAGTCTGTCCCTCTCCCAGTGTACACACTAACCCAGGTAACCTGCCCACGGTCTGATGCAGTAACAGTGCAAATTCTGTCCATTCACAGCCTGTCCCTCTCCCAGTGTACACACAAACCCAGGTAACCTGCCCACGGTCTGATACAGTAACAGTGCAAGTTCTGTCCATTCACAGTCTGTCCCTCTCCCAGTGTACACACTAACCCAGATAACCTGCCCACGGTCTGATACATTAACAGTGCAAGTTCTGTCCATTCTCAGTCTGTCCCTCTCCCAGTTTATACACTAACCCAGATAACCTGCCCACGGTCCGATACAGTAACAGTGCACGTTCTGTCCATTCACTGTCTGGCCCTCTCCCAGGGTACACACTAACCCAGATAACCTGCCCACTGTCTGATACTGTAACAGTGCAAGTTCTGTCCATTCACAGTCTATCCCTCTCCCGGTGTACACACTAACCCTGATAACCTGCCCATGGTCTGATACAGTAGCAGTGCAAGTTCTGTCCATTCACAGTCTGTCCCTCTCCCAGTGTACACACTAACCCAGGTAACCTGCCCACGGTCTGATACAGTAACAGTGCAAATTCTGTCCATTCACACTCTGTCCCTCTCCCAGTGTACACACTAACCCAGATAACCTGCCCACGGTCTGATACAGAAACAGTGCACTTTCTGTCCATTCACAATCTGTCCCTCTCCCAGTGTACACATTAACCCAGATAAGCTGCCCACGGTATGATACAGTAACAGTGCAAGTTCTGTCCATTCACAGTCTGCCCCTCTCCCAGTGTACACACAAACCCAGATAACCTGCCCACGGTCTGATACAGTAAAAGTGCAAGTTCTGTCCAGTCACTGTCTGTCCCTGTCCCAGTGTACACGCTATCCCAGGTAACCTGCCAACGGTCAGATACAGTAACAGTGCAAGTTCTGTCCATTCACAGTCTGTCCCTCCCCCAGTGTGAGCACTAACCCAGTTAACCTGCCCACGTTCTGATACAGTAACAGTGCAAGTTCTGTCCATTCACAGTCTGTCCCTCTCCTAGTGTACACGCTAACACAGATAACCTGCCCACGTTCTGATACAGTAACACTGCAACTTCAGTCCATTCACAGTCTGTCCCTCTCCCAGTGTACACACTAACCCAGATAACATGCCCACGGTCTGATACAGTGACAGTGCAAGTTCTGTCCATTCACAGTCTGCCCTCTCCCAGTGTACACACTAACACAGGTAACCTGCCCACGGTATGATACAGTAACAGTGCAAGCTCTGTCCATTCACAGTCTGTCCCTCTCCCAGTGTACACACTAACCCAGGTAACCTGCCCACGGTCTGATGCAGTAACAGTGCAAATTCTGTTCATTCACAGCCTGTCCCTCTCCCAGTGTACACACTAACCCAGGTAACCTGCCCACGGTCTGATACAGTAACAGTGCAAGTTATGTCAATTCACAGTCTGTCCCTCTCCCAGTGTACACACTAACCCAGATAACCTGCCCACGGTCTGATACAGTAACAGTGCAAGTTCTGTCCATTCACAGTCTGTCCCTCTCCCAGTGTACACACTAACCCAGATAACCTGCCCACGGTCTGATACAGTAACAGTGCAAGTTCTGTCCATTCACAGTCTGTCCCTCTCCCAGTTTATACACTAACCCAGATAACATGCCCACGGTCCGATACAGTAACAGTGCACGTTCTGTCCATTCACTGTCTGGCCCTCTCCCAGGGTACACACTAACCCAGATAACCTGCCCACTGTCTGATACTGTAACAGTGCAAGTTCTGTCCATTCACAGTCTATCCCTCTCCCGGTGTACACACTAACCCAGATAACCTGCCCACGGTCTGATACAGTAACTGGAAGTTCTGTCCATTCACAGTCTGTCCCTCTCCCAGTGTACACACTAACCCAGGTAACCTGCCCACGGTCTGATACAGTAACAGTGCAAATTCTGTCCATTCACACTCTGTCCCTCTCCCAGTGTACACACTAACCCAGATAACATGCCCACGGTCTGATACAGTGACAGTGCAAGTTCTGTCCATTCACAGTCTGCCCCTCTCCCAGTGTACACACTAACCCAGGTAACCTGCCCACGGTATGATACAGTAACAGTGCAAGTTCTGTCCATTCACAGTCTGTCCCTCTCCCAGTGTACACACTAACCCAGGTAACCTGCCCACGGTCTGATGCAGTAACAGTGCAAATTCTGTCCATTCACAGCCTGTCCCTCTCCCAGTGTACACACAAACCCAGGTAACCTGCCCACGGTCTGATACAGTAACAGTGCAAGTTCTGTCCATTCACAGTCTGTCCCTCTCCCAGTGTACACACTAACCCAGATAACCTGCCCACGGTCTGATACATTAACAGTGCAAGTTCTGTCCATTCTCAGTCTGTCCCTCTCCCAGTTTATACACTAACCCAGATAACCTGCCCACGGTCCGATACAGTAACAGTGCACGTTCTGTCCATTCACTGTCTGGCCCTCTCCCAGGGTACACACTAACCCAGATAACCTGCCCACTGTCTGATACTGTAACAGTGCAAGTTCTGTCCATTCACAGTCTATCCCTCTCCCGGTGTACACACTAACCCTGATAACCTGCCCATGGTCTGATACAGCAGCAGTGCAAGTTCTGTCCATTAACAGTCTGTCCCTCTCCCAGTGTACACACTAACCCAGGTTACCTGCCCACGGTCTGATACAGTAACAGTGCAAATTCTGTCCATTCACACTCTGTCCCTCTCCCAGTGTACACACTAACCCAGATAACCTGCCCACGGTCTGATACAGAAACAGTGCACTTTCTGTCCATTCACAATCTGTCCCTCTCCCAGTGTACACATTAACCCAGATAAGCTGCCCACGGTATGATACAGTAACAGTGCAAGTTCTGTCCATTCACAGTCTGCCCCTCTCCCAGTGTACACACAAACCCAGATAACCTGCCCAAGGTCTGATACAGTAAAAGTGCAAGTTCTGTCCAGTCACTGTCTGTCCCTGTCCCAGTGTACACGCTAACCCAGGTAACCTGCCAACGGTCAGATACAGTAACAGTGCAAGTTCTGTCCATTCACAGTCTGTCCCTCCCCCAGTGTGAGCACTAACCCAGTTAACCTGCCCACGTTCTGATACAGTAACAGTGCAAGTTCTGTCCATTCACAGTCTGTCCCTCTCCTAGTGTACACGCTAACACAGATAACCTGCCCACGTTCTGATACAGTAACACTGCAACTTCAGTCCATTCACAGTCTGTCCCTCTCCCAGTGTACACACTAACCCAGATAACATGCCCACGGTCTGATACAGTGACAGTGCAAGTTCTGTCCATTCACAGTCTGCCCTCTCCCAGTTTACACACTAACCCAGGTAACCTGCCCACGGTATGATACAGTAACAGTGCAAGTTCTGTCCATTCACAGTCTGTCCCTCTCCCAGTGTACACACTAACCCAGGTAACCTGCCCACGGTCTGATGCAGTAACAGTGCAAATTCTGTCCATTCACAGCCTGTCCCTCTCCCAGTGTACACACTAACCCAGGTAACCTGCCCACGGTCTGATACAGTAACAGTGCAAGTTCTGTCCATTCACAGTCTGTCCCTCTCCCAGTGTACACACTAACCCAGATAACCTGCCCACGGTCTGATACAGGAACAGTGCAAGTTCTGTCCATTCACAGTCTGTCCCTCTCCCAGTGTACACACTAACCCAGATAACCTGCCCACGGTCTGATACAGTAACAGTGCAAGTTCTGTCCATTCACAGTCTGTCCCTCTCCCAGTTTATACACTAACCCAGATAACATGCCCACGGTCAGATACAGTAACAGTGCACGTTCTGTCCTTTCACTGTCTGGCTCTCTCCCAGGTTACACACTAACCCAGATAACCTGCCCACTGTCTGATACTGTAACAGTGCAAGTTCTGTCCATTCACAGTCTATCCCTCTCCCGGTGTACACACTAACCCAGATAACCTGCCCACGGTCTGATACAGTAACTGGAAGTTCTGTCCATTCACAGTCTGTCCCTCTCCCAGTGTACACACTAACCCAGGTAACCTGCCCACGGTCTGATACAGTAACAGTGCAAATTCTGTCCATTCACACTCTGTCCCTCTCCCAGTGTACACACTAACCCAGATAACCTGCCCACGGTCTGATACAGTAACAGTGCACGTTCTGTCCATTCACAATCTGTCCCTCTCCCAGTGTACACATTAACCCAGATAAGCTGCCCACGGTCTGATACAGTAACAGTGCAAGTTCTGTCCATTCACAGTCTGTCCCTCTCCTAGTGTATACGCTAACACAGATAACCTGCCCACGTTCTGATACAGTAACACTGCAACTTCAGTCCATTCACAGTCTGTCCTCTCCCAGTGTACACACTAACCCAGATAACATGCCCACGGTCTGATACAGTGACAGTGCAAGTTCTGTCCATTCACAGTCTGTCCCTCTCCCAGAGTACACACTAACCCAGATAACCTGCCCACGGTATGATACAGTAACAGTGCAAGTTCTGTCCATTCACAGTCTATCCCTCTCCCAGTGTACACACTAACCCAGGTAACCTGCCCACGGTCTGATGCAGTAACAGTGCAAATTCTGTCCATTCACAGTCTGTCCCTCTCCCAGTGCACACACTAACCCAGATAACCTGCCCACGGTCCGATACAGTAACAGTGCACGTTCTGTCCATTCACTGTCTGGCCCTCTCCCAGGGTACACACTAACCCAGATATCCTGCCCACTGTCTGATACAGTAACAGTGCAAGTTCTGTCCATTCACAGTCCATCACTCTCCCAGTGTACACACTAACCCAGATAACCTGCCCACGGTCTGATACAGTAACTGCAAATTCTGTCCATTCACAGTCTGTCCCTCTCCCAGTGTACACACTAACCCAGGTAACCTGCCCACGGTCTGATGCAGTAACAGTGCAAATTCTGTCCATTCACAGCCTGTCCCTCTCCCAGTGTACACACTAACCCAGGTAACCTGCCCACGGTCTGATACAGTAACAGTGCAAGTTATGTCCATTCACAGTCTGTCCCTCTCCCAGTGTACACACTAACCCAGATAACCTGCCCACGGTCTGATACAGTAACAGTGCAAGTTCTGTCCATTCACAGTCTGTCCCTCTCCCAGTGTACACACTAACCCAGATAACCTGCCCACGGTCTGATACAGTAACAGTGCAAGTTCTGTCCATTCACAGTCTGTCCCTCTCCCAGTTTATACACTAACCCAGATAACATGCCCACGGTCCGATACAGTAACAGTGCACGTTCTGTCCATTCACTGTCTGGCCCTCTCCCAGGGTACACACTAACCCAGATAACCTGCCCACTGTCTGATACTGTAACAGTGCAAGTTCTGTCCATTCACAGTCTATCCCTCTCCCGGTGTACACACTAACCCAGATAACCTGCCCACGGTCTGATACAGTAACTGGAAGTTCTGTCCATTCACAGTCTGTCCCTCTCCCAGTGTACACACTAACCCAGGTAACCTGCCCACGGTCTGATACAGTAACAGTGCAAATTCTGTCCATTCACACTCTGTCCCTCTCCCAGTGTACACACTAACCCAGATAACATGCCCACGGTCTGATACAGTGACAGTGCAAGTTCTGTCCATTCACAGTCTGCCCCTCTCCCAGTGTACACACTAACCCAGGTAACCTGCCCACGGTATGATACAGTAACAGTGCAAGCTCTGTCCATTCACAGTCTGTCCCTCTCCCAGTGTACACACTAACCCAGGTAACCTGCCCACGGTCTGATGCAGTAACAGTGCAAATTCTGTCCATTCACAGCCTGTCCCTCTCCCAGTGTACACACAAACCCAGGTAACCTGCCCACGGTCTGATACAGTAACAGTGCAAGTTCTGTCCATTCACAGTCTGTCCCTCTCCCAGTGTACACACTAACCCAGATAACCTGCCCACGGTCTGATACATTAACAGTGCAAGTTCTGTCCATTCTCAGTCTGTCCCTCTCCCAGTTTATACACTAACCCAGATAACCTGCCCACGGTCCGATACAGTAACAGTGCACGTTCTGTCCATTCACTGTCTGGCCCTCTCCCAGGGTACACACTAACCCAGATAACCTGCCCACTGTCTGATACTGTAACAGTGCAAGTTCTGTCCATTCACAGTCTATCCCTCTCCCGGTGTACACACTAACCCTGATAACCTGCCCATGGTCTGATACAGCAGCAGTGCAAGTTCTGTCCATTAACAGTCTGTCCCTCTCCCAGTGTACACACTAACCCAGGTTACCTGCCCACGGTCTGATACAGTAACAGTGCAAATTCTGTCCATTCACACTCTGTCCCTCTCCCAGTGTACACACTAACCCAGATAACCTGCCCACGGTCTGATACAGAAACAGTGCACTTTCTGTCCATTCACAATCTGTCCCTCTCCCAGTGTACACATTAACCCAGATAAGCTGCCCACGGTATGATACAGTAACAGTGCAAGTTCTGTCCATTCACAGTCTGCCCCTCTCCCAGTGTACACACAAACCCAGATAACCTGCCCAAGGTCTGATACAGTAAAAGTGCAAGTTCTGTCCAGTCACTGTCTGTCCCTGTCCCAGTGTACACGCTAACCCAGGTAACCTGCCAACGGTCAGATACAGTAACAGTGCAAGTTCTGTCCATTCACAGTCTGTCCCTCCCCCAGTGTGAGCACTAACCCAGTTAACCTGCCCACGTTCTGATACAGTAACAGTGCAAGTTCTGTCCATTCACAGTCTGTCCCTCTCCTAGTGTACACGCTAACACAGATAACCTGCCCACGTTCTGATACAGTAACACTGCAACTTCAGTCCATTCACAGTCTGTCCCTCTCCCAGTGTACACACTAACCCAGATAACATGCCCACGGTCTGATACAGTGACAGTGCAAGTTCTGTCCATTCACAGTCTGCCCTCTCCCAGTTTACACACTAACCCAGGTAACCTGCCCACGGTATGATACAGTAACAGTGCAAGTTCTGTCCATTCACAGTCTGTCCCTCTCCCAGTGTACACACTAACCCAGGTAACCTGCCCACGGTCTGATGCAGTAACAGTGCAAATTCTGTCCATTCACAGCCTGTCCCTCTCCCAGTGTACACACTAACCCAGGTAACCTGCCCACGGTCTGATACAGTAACAGTGCAAGTTCTGTCCATTCACAGTCTGTCCCTCTCCCAGTGTACACACTAACCCAGATAACCTGCCCACGGTCTGATACAGTAACAGTGCAAGTTCTGTCCATTCACAGTCTGTCCCTCTCCCAGTGTACACACTAACCCAGATAACCTGCCCACGGTCTGATACAGTAACAGTGCAAGTTCTGTCCATTCACAGTCTGTCCCTCTCCCAGTTTATACACTAACCCAGATAACATGCCCACGGTCAGATACAGTAACAGTGCACGTTCTGTCCATTCACTGTCTGGCTCTCTCCCAGGTTACACACTAACCCAGATAACCTGCCCACTGTCTGATACTGTAACAGTGCAAGTTCTGTCCATTCACAGTCTATCCCTCTCCCGGTGTACACACTAACCCAGATAACCTGCCCACGGTCTGATACAGTAACTGGAAGTTCTGTCCATTCACAGTCTGTCCCTCTCCCAGTGTACACACTAACCCAGGTAACCTGCCCACGGTCTGATACAGTAACAGTGCAAATTCTGTCCATTCACACTCTGTCCCTCTCCCAGTGTACACACTAACCCAGATAACCTGCCCACGGTCTGATACAGTAACAGTGCACGTTCTGTCCATTCACAATCTGTCCCTCTCCCAGTGTACACATTAACCCAGATAAGCTGCCCACGGTCTGATACAGTAACAGTGCAAGTTCTGTCCATTCACAGTCTGTCCCTCTCCTAGTGTATACGCTAACACAGATAACCTGCCCACGTTCTGATACAGTAACACTGCAACTTCAGTCCATTCACAGTCTGTCCTCTCCCAGTGTACACACTAACCCAGATAACATGCCCACGGTCTGATACAGTGACAGTGCAAGTTCTGTCCATTCACAGTCTGTCCCTCTCCCAGAGTACACACTAACCCAGATAACCTGCCCACGGTATGATACAGTAACAGTGCAAGTTCTGTCCATTCACAGTCTATCCCTCTCCCAGTGTACACACTAACCCAGGTAACCTGCCCACGGTCTGATGCAGTAACAGTGCAAATTCTGTCCATTCACAGTCTGTCCCTCTCCCAGTGCACACACTAACCCAGATAACCTGCCCACGGTCCGATACAGTAACAGTGCACGTTCTGTCCATTCACTGTCTGGCCCTCTCCCAGGTACACACTAACCCAGATATCCTGCCCACTGTCTGATACAGTAACAGTGCAAGTTCTGTCCATTCACAGTCTATCACTCTCCCAGTGTACACACTAACCCAGATAACCTGCCCACGGTCTGATACAGTAACTGCAAATTCTGTCCATTCAGAGTCTCTCCCTCTCCCAGTGCACACACTAACCCAGATAACCTGCCCACAGTCTGATACATTAACTGAAAGTTCTGTCCATTCACAGTCTGTCCCTCTCCCAGTGTACACACTAACCCAGATAACATGCCCACGGCCTGATACAGTAAGAGTGCAAGATCTGTCCATTCGCAGTCTGCCCCTCTCCCAGTGTACACACTAACCCTGATAACCTGCCCATGGTCTGATACAGTAGCAGTGCAAGTTCTGTCCATTCACAATCTGTCCCTCTCCCAGTGTACACATTAACCCAGATAAGCTGCCCACGGTATGATACAGTAAAAGTGCAAGTTCTGTCCATTCACAGTCTGCCCCTCTCCCAGTGTACACACAAACCCAGATAACCTGCCCACGGTCTGATACAGTAAAAGTGCAAGTTCTGTCCAGTCACTGTCTGTCCCTGTCCCAGTGTACACGCTAACCCAGATAACCTGCCCACGGTCTGATACAGTAACAGTGCAAGTTCTGTCCATTCACAGTCTGTCCCTCTCCCAGTGTACACACTAACACAGTTAACCTGCCAACGGCCAGATACAGTAACAGTGCAAGTTCTGTCCATTCACAGTCTGTCCCTCCCCCAGTGTGAGCACTAACCCAGTTAACCTGCCCACGTTCTGATACAGTAACAGTGCAAGTTCTGTCCATTCACAGTCTGTCCCTCTCCTAGTGTACACGCTAACACAGATAACCTGCCCACGTTCTGATACAGTAACACTGCAACTTCAGTCCATTCACAGTCTGTCCCTCTCCCAGTGTACAAACTAACCCAGATAACATGCCCACGGTCTGATACAGTGACAGTGCAAGTTCTGTCCATTCACAGTCTGCCCCTCTCCCAGTGTACACACTAACCCAGGTAACCTGCCCACGGTCTGATACAGTAACAGTGCAAGTTCTGTCCATTCACAGTCTGTCCCTCTCCCAGTGTACACACTAACCCAGATAACCTGCCCACGGTCTGATACTGTAACAGTGCAAGTTCTGTCCATTCACAGTCTGTCCCTCTCCCAGTGTACACACTAACCCAGATAACCTGCCCACGGTCTGATACAGTAACAGTGCAAGTTCTGTCCATTCACAGTCTGTCCCTCTCCCAGTTTATACATTAACCCAGATAACCTGCCCACGGTCCGATACAGTAACAGTGCACGTTCTGTCCATTCACTGTCTGGCCCTCTCCCAGGGTACACACTAACCCAGATAACCTGCCCACTGTCTGATACTGTAACAGTGCAAGTTCTGTCCATTCACAGTCTATCCCTCTCCCGGTGTACACACTAACCCAGATAACCTGCCCACGGTCTGATACAGTAACTGGAAGTTCTGTCCATTCACAGTCTGTCCCTCTCCCAGTGTACACACTAACCCAGGTAACCTGCCCACGGTCTGATACAGTAACAGTGCAAATTCTGTCCATTCACACTCTTTCCATCTCCCAGTGTACACACTAACCCAGATAACCTGCCCACGGTCTGATACAGTAACAGTGCAACTTCTGTCCATTCACAATCTGTCCCTCTCCCAGTGTACACATTAACCCAGATAAGCTGCCCACGGTCTGATACAGTAACAGTGCAAGTTCTGTCCATTCACAGTCTGTCCCTCTCCTAGTGTATACGCTAACACAGATAACCTGCCCACGTTCTGATAGAGTAACACTGCAACTTCAGTCCATTCACAGTCTGTCCCTCTCCCAGTGTACACACTAACCCAGATAACATGCCCACGGTCTGATACAGTGACAGTGCAAGCTCTGTCCATTCACAGTCTGTCCCTCTCCCAGAGTGCACACTAACCCAGATAACCTGCCCACGGTATGATACAGTAACAGTGCAAGTTCTGTCCATTCACAGTCTATCCCTCTCCCAGTGTATACACTAACCCAGGTAACCTGCCCACGGTCTGATGCAGTAACAGTGCAAATTCTGTCCATTCACAGTCTGTTCCTCTCCCAGTGCACACACTAAACCAGGTAACCTGCCCACGGTCTGATACAGTAACAGTGCAAGTTCTGTCCATTCACAGTCTGTCCCTCGCCCAGTGAGCACACCAACCCAGATAACCTGCCCACGGTCTGATACAGAAACAGTGCACTCTCTGTCCATTCACAATCTGTCCCTCTCCCAGTGTACACATTAACCCAGATAAGCTGCCCACGGTATGATACAGTAAAAGTGCAAGTTCTGTCCATTCACAGTCTGCCCCTCTCCCAGTGTACACACAAACCCAGATAACCTGCCCACGGTCTGATACAGTAAAAGTGCAAGTTCTGTCCAGTCACTGTCTGTCCCTGTCCCAGTGTACACGCTAACCCAGATAACCTGCCCACGGTCTGATACAGTAACAGTGCAAGTTCTGTCCATTCACAGTCTGTCCCTCTCCCAGTGTACACACTAACACAGTTAACCTGCCAACGGTCAGATACAGTAACAGTGCAAGTTCTGTCCATTCACAGTCTGTCCCTCCCCCAGTGTGAGCACTAACCCAGTTAACCTGCCCACGTTCTGATACAGTAACAGTGCAAGTTCTGTCCATTCACAGTCTTTCCCTCTCCTAGTGTACACGCTAACACAGATAACCTGCCCACGTTCTGATACAGTAACACTGCAACTTCAGTCCATTCACAGTCTGTCCCTCTCCCAGTGTACTCACTAACCCAGATAACATGCCCACGGTCTGATACAGTGACAGTGCAAGTTCTGTCCATTCACAGTCTGCCCCTCTCCCAGTGTACACACTAACCCAGGTAACCTGCCCACGGTATGATACAGTAACAGTGCAAGTTCTGTCCATTCACAGTCTGTCCCTCTCTCAGTGTACACACTAACCCAGGTAACCTGCCCACGGTCTGATGCAGTAACAGTGCAAATTCTGTCCATTCACAGCCTGTCCCTCTCCCAGTGTACAAACTAACCCAGATAACCTGCCCACGGTCTGATACAGTAACAGTGCAAGTTCTGTCCATTCACAGTCTGTCCCTCTCCCAGTGTACACACTAACCCAGATAACCTGCCCACGTTCTGATACAGTAACAGTGCAAGTTCTGTCCATTCACAGTCTGTCCCTCTCCCAGTATACACACTAACCCAGATAACCTGCCCACGGTCTGATACAGTAACAGTGCAAGTTCTGTCCATTCACAGTCTGTCCCTCTCCCAGTTTATACACTCACCGAGATAACCTGCCCACGGTCCGATACAGTAACAGTGCACGTTCTGTCCATTCACTGTCTGGCCCTCTCCCAGGGTACACACTTACCCAGATAACCTGCCCACTGTCTGATACTGTAACAGTGCAAGTTCTGTCCATTCACAGTCTATCCCTCTCCCGGTGTACACACTAAACCAGATAACCTGCCCACGGTCTGATACAGTAACTGGAAGTTCTGTCCATTCACAGTCTCTACCTCTCCCAGTGTACACACTAACCCAGATAACCTGCCCACAGTCTGAAACATTAAATGAAAGTTCTGTCCATTCACAGTCTGTCCCTCTCCCAGTGTACACACTAACCCAGGTAACCTGCCCACGGTCTGATACAGTAACAGTGCAAATTCTGTCCATTCACACTCTGTCCCTCTCCCAGTGTACACACTAACCCAGATAACCTGCCCACGGTCTGATACAGTAACAGTGCACGTTCTGTCCATTCACAATCTGTCCCTCTCCCAGTGTACACATTAACCCAGATAAGCTGCCCACGGTCTGATACAGTAACAGTGCAAGTTCTGTCCATTCACAGTCTGTCCCTCTCCTAGTGTATACGCTAACACAGATAACCTGCCCACGTTCTGATACAGTAACAATGCAACTTCATCCATTCACAGTCTGTCCCTCTCCCAGTGTACACAGTAACCCAGATAACATGCCCACGGTCTGATACAGTGACAGTGCAAGTTCTGTCCATTCACAGTCTGTCCCTCTCCCAGAGAACACACGAACCCAGATAACCTGCCCACAGTATGATACAGGAACAGTGCAAGTTCTGTCCATTCACAGACTATCCCTCTCCCAGTGTACACACTAACTCAGGTAACCTGCCCACGGTCTGATGCAGTAACAGTGCAAATTCTGTCCATTCACAGTCTGTCCCTCTCCCAGAGTACACACTAACTCAGGTAACCTGCCCACGGTCTGATACAGTAACAGTGCAAGTTCTGTCCATTCACAGTCTGTCCCTCGCCCAGTGAACACACTAACCCAGGTAACCTGCCCAAGGTCTGATACAGTAACAGTGCACGTTCTGTCCATTCACACTCTGCACCTCTCCCAGTGTACACACTATCCCAGATAACCTGCCCACGGTCTGATACAGTTACAGTGCAAGTTCTGTCCATTCAGTCTGTCCCTCTCCCAGTATATACACTAACCCAGATAACCTGCCCACGGTCCGATACAGTAACAGTGCACGTTCTGTCCATTCACTGTCTGGCCCTCTCCCAGGGTACACACTAACCCAGATATCCTGCCCACTGTCTGATACAGTAACGGTGCAAGTTCTGTCCATTCACAGTCTATCCCTCTCCCAGTGTCCACACTAACCCAGATAACCTGCCCACGGTCTGATACAGTAACTGCAAGTTCTGTCCATTCACAGTCTCTCCCTCTCCCAGTGTACACACTAACCCAGATAACCTGCCCACAGTCTGATACATTAAATGAAAGTTCTGTCCATTCACAGTCTGTCCCTCTCCCAGTGTACACACTAACCCAGTTAACATGCCCACGGCCTGATACAGTAAGAGTGCAAGATCTGTCCATTCGCAGTCTGCCCCTCTCCCAGTGTACACACTAACCCTGATAACCTGCCCATGGTCTGATACAGTAACAGAGCAATTCTGTCCATTCACAGTCTGTCCCTCCCCCAGTGTGAGCACTAACCCAGTTAACCAGCCCACGTTCTGATACAGTAACAGTGCAAGTTCTGTCCATTCACAGTCTGTCCCTCTCCTAGTGTACACGCTAACACAGATAACCTGCCCACGTTCTGATACAGTAACAACGCAACTTCAGTCCATTCACAGTCTGTCCCTCTCCCAGTGTACACACTAACCCAGATAACATGCCCACGGTCTGATACAGTAACAGTGCAAGTTCTGTCCATTCACAGTCTGTCCCTCTCCCAGTGTACACACTAACCCAGGTAACCTGCCCACGGTCTGATGCAGTAACAGTGCAAATTCTGTCCATTCACAGCCTGTCCCTCTCCCAGTGTACACACTAACCCAGGTAACCTGCCCACGGTCTGATACAGTAACAGTGCAAGTTCTGTCCATTCACAGTCTGTCCCTCTCCCAGTGTACACACTAACCCAGATAACCTGCCCACGGTCTGATACAGTAACAGTGCAAGTTCTGTCCATTCACAGTCTGTCCCTCTCCCAGTGTACACACTAACCCAGATAACCTGCCCACGGTCTGATACAGTAACAGTGCAAGTTCTGTCCATTCAGTCTGTCCCTCTCCCAGTTTATACACTAACCCAGATAAACTGCCCACGGTCCGATACAGTAACAGTGCACGTTCTGTCCATTCACTGTCTGGCCCTCTCCCAGGGTACACACTAACCCAGATAACCTGCCCACTGTCTGATACTGTAACAGTGCAAGTTCTGTCCATTCACAGTCTATCCCTCTCCCGGTGTACACACTAACCCAGATAACCTGCCCACGGTCTGATACAGTAACTGGAAGTTCTGTCCATTCACAGTCTCTCCCTCTCCCAGTGTACACACTAACCCAGATAACCTGCCCATAGTCTGATACATTAAATGAAAGTTCTGTCCATTCAGAGTCTGTCCCTCTCCCAGTGTACACACTAACCCAGGTAACCTGCCCACGGTCTGATACAGTAACAGTGAAAATTCTGTCCATTCACACTCTGTCCCTCTCCCAGTGTACACACTAACCCAGATAACCTGCCCACGGTCTGATACAGTAACAGTGCACGTTCTGTCCATTCACAATCTGTCCCTCTCCCAGTGTATACATTAACCCAGATAAGCTGCCCACGGTCTGATACAGTAACAGTGCAAGTTCTGTCCATTCACAGTCTGTCCCTCTCCTAGTGTATACGCTAACACAGATAACCTGCCCACGTTCTGATACAGTAACACTGCAACTTCAGTCCATTCACAGTCTGTCCCTCTCCCAGTGTACACACAAACCCAGATAACATGCCCACGGTCTGATATAGTGACAGTGCAAGTTCTGTCCATTCACAGTCTGTCCGTCTCCCAGAGTACACACTAACCCAGATAACCTGCCCACGGTCTGAAACAGTAACAGTGCACGTTCTGCCCATTCACAATCTGTCCCTCTCCCAGTGTACACATTAACCCAGAAAAGCTGCCCACGGTATGATACAGTAACAGTGCAAGTTCTGTCCATTCACAGTCTGTCCCTCTCCCAGAGTACACACTAACCCAGAGAACCTGCCCACGGTCAGATACAGTAACAGTGCAAGTTATGTCCATTCACGGTCTGTCCCTCTCCCAGTGTACACACAAACCCAGATAACCTGCCCACGGTCTGATACAGTAAAAGTGCAAGTTCTGTCCAGTCACTGTCTGTCCCTGTCCCAGTGTACACACTACCCCAGATAACCTGCTCACGGTCTGATACAGTAACAGTGCAAATTCTGTCCATTCACAGTCTGTCCCTCTCCCAGTGTACACACTAACCCAGATAACCTGCCCACTGTCTGATACAGTAACAGTGCAAATTCTGTCCATTCACACTCTGTCCCTCTCCCAGTGTACACACTAACCCAGATAACCTGCCCAAGGTCTGATACAGTAACAGTGCAAGATCTGTCCATTCACAGTCTGTCCCTCTCCCAGTGTATACACTAACCCAGATAACCTGCCCACGGTCCGATACAGTGACAGTGCACGTTCTGTCCATTCACTGTCTGGCCCTCTCCCAGGGTACACACTAACCCAGATAACCTGCCCACTGTCTGATACAGTAACAGTGCAAGTTCTATCCATTCACAGTCTATCCCTCTCCCAGTGTACACACGAACCCAGATAACCTGCCCACGGTCTGATACAGTAACTGCAAGTTCTGTCCATTCACAGTCTCTCCCTCTCCCAGTGTACACACTAACCCAGATACCTGCCCACAGTCTGATACATTAACTGAAAGATCTGTCCATTCACAGTCTGTCCCTCTCCCAGTGTACATACTAACCCAGATAACATGCCCACGGTCTGATACAGTAAGAGTGCAAGATCTGTCCATTCGCAGTCTGCCCCTCTCCCAGTGTACACACTAACCCTGATAACCTGCCCACGGTCTGATACAGTAACAGTGCAAGTTCTGTCCATTCACAGTCTGTCCCTCTCCCAGTGTACACACTAACCCAGGTAACCTGCCCACGGTCTGATACAGTAACAGTGCAAATTCTGTCCATTCACACTCTGTCCCTCTCCCAGTGTACACACTATCCCAGATAACCTGCCCACGGTCTGATACAGTTACAGTGCAAGTTCTGTCCATTCAGTCTGTCCCTCTCCCAGTATATACACTAACCCAGATAACCTGCCCACGGTCCGATACAGTAACAGTGCACGTTCTGTCCATTCACTGTCTGGCCCTCTCCCAGGGTACACACTAACCCAGATATCCTGCCCACTGTCTGATACAGTAACGGTGCAAGTTCTGTCCATTCACAGTCTATCCCTCTCCCAGTGTCCACACTAACCCAGATAACCTGCCCACGGTCTGATACAGTAACTGCAAGTTCTGTCCATTCACAGTCTCTCCCTCTCCCAGTGTACACACTAACCCAGATAACCTGCCCACAGTCTGATACATTAAATGAAAGTTCTGTCCATTCACAGTCTGTCCCTCTCCCAGTGTACACACTAACCCAGTTAACATGCCCACGGCCTGATACAGTAAGAGTGCAAGATCTGTCCATTCGCAGTCTGCCCCTCTCCCAGTGTACACACTAACCCTGATAACCTGCCCATGGTCTGATACAGTAACAGAGCAATTCTGTCCATTCACAGTCTGTCCCTCCCCCAGTGTGAGCACTAACCCAGTTAACCAGCCCACGTTCTGATACAGTAACAGTGCAAGTTCTGTCCATTCACAGTCTGTCCCTCTCCTAGTGTACACGCTAACACAGATAACCTGCCCACGGTCTGATACAGTAACAGTGCAAATTCTGTCCATTCACAGTCTGTCCCTCTCCCAGTGTACACACTAACCCAGGTAACCTGCCCACGGTCTGATACAGTAACAGTGCAAATTCTGTCCATTCACAGTCTGTCCCTCTCCCAGTGTATACACTAACCCAGATAACCTGCCCACGGTCCGATACAGTGACAGTGCACGTTCTGTCCATTCACTGTCTGGCCCTCTCCCAGGGTACACACTAACCCAGATAACCTGCCCACTGTCTGATACAGTAACAGTGCAAGTTCTATCCATTCACAGTCTATCCCTCTCCCAGTGTACACACGAACCCAGATAACCTGCCCACGGTCTGATACAGTAACTGCAAGTTCTGTCCATTCACAGTCTCTCCCTCTCCCAGTGTACACACTAACCCAGATACCTGCCCACAGTCTGATACATTAACTGAAAGATCTGTCCATTCACAGTCTGTCCCTCTCCCAGTGTACATACTAACCCAGATAACATGCCCACGGTCTGATACAGTAAGAGTGCAAGATCTGTCCATTCGCAGTCTGCCCCTCTCCCAGTGTACACACTAACCCTGATAACCTGCCCACGGTCTGATACAGTAACAGTGCAAGTTCTGTCCATTCACAGTCTGTCCCTCTCCCAGTGTACACACTAACCCAGGTAACCTGCCCACGGTCTGATACAGTAACAGTGCAAATTCTGTCCATTCACACTCTGTCCCTCTCCCAGTGTACACACTATCCCAGATAACCTGCCCACGGTCTGATACAGTTACAGTGCAAGTTCTGTCCATTCAGTCTGTCCCTCTCCCAGTATATACACTAACCCAGATAACCTGCCCACGGTCCGATACAGTAACAGTGCACGTTCTGTCCATTCACTGTCTGGCCCTCTCCCAGGGTACACACTAACCCAGATATCCTGCCCACTGTCTGATACAGTAACGGTGCAAGTTCTGTCCATTCACAGTCTATCCCTCTCCCAGTGTCCACACTAACCCAGATAACCTGCCCACGGTCTGATACAGTAACTGCAAGTTCTGTCCATTCACAGTCTCTCCCTCTCCCAGTGTACACACTAACCCAGATAACCTGCCCACAGTCTGATACATTAAATGAAAGTTCTGTCCATTCACAGTCTGTCCCTCTCCCAGTGTACACACTAACCCAGTTAACATGCCCACGGCCTGATACAGTAAGAGTGCAAGATCTGTCCATTCGCAGTCTGCCCCTCTCCCAGTGTACACACTAACCCTGATAACCTGCCCATGGTCTGATACAGTAACAGAGCAATTCTGTCCATTCACAGTCTGTCCCTCCCCCAGTGTGAGCACTAACCCAGTTAACCAGCCCACGTTCTGATACAGTAACAGTGCAAGTTCTGTCCATTCACAGTCTGTCCCTCTCCTAGTGTACACGCTAACACAGATAACCTGCCCACGTTCTGATACAGTAACAACGCAACTTCAGTCCATTCACAGTCTGTCCCTCTCCCAGTGTACACACTAACCCAGATAACATGCCCACGGTCTGATACAGTAACAGTGCAAGTTCTGTCCATTCACAGTCTGTCCCTCTCCCAGTGTACACACTAACCCAGGTAACCTGCCCACGGTCTGATGCAGTAACAGTGCAAATTCTGTCCATTCACAGCCTGTCCCTCTCCCAGTGTACACACTAACCCAGGTAACCTGCCCACGGTCTGATACAGTAACAGTGCAAGTTCTGTCCATTCACAGTCTGTCCCTCTCCCAGTGTACACACTAACCCAGATAACCTGCCCACGGTCTGATACAGTAACAGTGCAAGTTCTGTCCATTCACAGTCTGTCCCTCTCCCAGTGTACACACTAACCCAGATAACCTGCCCACGGTCTGATACAGTAACAGTGCAAGTTCTGTCCATTCAGTCTGTCCCTCTCCCAGTTTATACACTAACCCAGATAAACTGCCCACGGTCCGATACAGTAACAGTGCACGTTCTGTCCATTCACTGTCTGGCCCTCTCCCAGGGTACACACTAACCCAGATAACCTGCCCACTGTCTGATACTGTAACAGTGCAAGTTCTGTCCATTCACAGTCTATCCCTCTCCCGGTGTACACACTAACCCAGATAACCTGCCCACGGTCTGATACAGTAACTGGAAGTTCTGTCCATTCACAGTCTCTCCCTCTCCCAGTGTACACACTAACCCAGATAACCTGCCCATAGTCTGATACATTAAATGAAAGTTCTGTCCATTCAGAGTCTCTCCCTCTCCCAGTGTACACACTAACCCAGGTAACCTGCCCACGGTCTGATACAGTAACAGTGAAAATTCTGTCCATTCACACTCTGTCCCTCTCCCAGTGTACACACTAACCCAGATAACCTGCCCACGGTCTGATACAGTAACAGTGCACGTTCTGTCCATTCACAATCTGTCCCTCTCCCAGTGTATACATTAACCCAGATAAGCTGCCCACGGTCTGATACAGTAACAGTGCAAGTTCTGTCCATTCACAGTCTGTCCCTCTCCTAGTGTATACGCTAACACAGATAACCTGCCCACGTTCTGATACAGTAACACTGCAACTTCAGTCCATTCACAGTCTGTCCCTCTCCCAGTGTACACACAAACCCAGATAACATGCCCACGGTCTGATATAGTGACAGTGCAAGTTCTGTCCATTCACAGTCTGTCCCTCTCCCAGAGTACACACTAACCCAGATAACCTGCCCACGGTATGATACAGTAACAGTGCAAGTTCTGTCCATTCACAGTCTATCCCTCTCCCAGTTTACACACTAACCCAGGTAACCTGCCCACGGTCTGATGCAGTAACAGTGCAAATTCTGTCCATTCACAGTCTGTCCCTCTCCCAGTGTACACACTAACCCAGGTATCCTGCCCACGGTCTGATACAGTAACAGTGCAAGTTCTGTCCATTCACAGTCTGTCCCTCGCCCAGTGAACACACTAACCCAGATAACCTGCCCAAGGTCTGATACAGTAACAGTGCACGTTCTGTCCATTCACACTCTGTACCTCTCCCAGTGTACACACTATCCCAGATAACCTGCCCACGGTCTGATACAGTTACAGTGCAAGTTCTGTCCATTCACAGTCTGTCCCTCTCCCAGTATATACACTAACCCAGATAAGCTGCCCACGGTCCGATACAGTAACAGTGCACGTTCTGTCCATTCACTGTCTGGCCCTCTCCCAGGGTACACACTAACCCAGATATCCTGCCCACTGTCTGATACAGTAACAGTGCAAGTTCTGTCCATTCACAGTCTATCCCTCTCCCAGTGTGCACACTAACCCAGATAACCTGCCCACGGTCTGATACAGTAACTGCAAGTTCTGTCCATTCACAGTCACTCCCTCTCCCAGTGTACACACTAACCCAGATAACCTGCCCACAGTCTGATACATTAACTGAAAGTTCTGTCCATTCACAAACTGTCCCTCTCCCAGTGTACACACTAAACCAGATAACATGCCCACGGCCTGATACAGTAAGAGTGCAAGATCTGTCCATTCGCAGTCTGCCCCTCTCCCAGTGTACACACTAACCCTGATAACCTGCCCATGGTCTGATACAGTAATAGTGCAAGTTCTGTTCATTCACAGTCTGTCCCTCTCCCAGTGTACACACTAACCCAGGTAACCTGCCCACGGTCTGATACAGTAACAGTGCAAATTCTGTCCATTCACACTCTGTCCCTCTCCCAGTGTACACACTAACCCAGATAACCTGCCCACGGTCTGATACAGTAACAGTGCACGTTCTGCCCATTCACAATCTGTCCCTCTCCCAGTGTACACATTAACCCAGAAAAGCTGCCCACGGTATGATACAGTAACAGTGCAAGTTCTGTCCATTCACAGTCTGTCCCTCTCCCAGAGTACACACTAACCCAGAGAACCTGCCCACGGTCAGATACAGTAACAGTGCAAGTTATGTCCATTCACGGTCTGTCCCTCTCCCAGTGTACACACAAACCCAGATAACCTGCCCACGGTCTGATACAGTAAAAGTGCAAGTTCTGTCCAGTCACTGTCTGTCCCTGTCCCAGTGTACACACTACCCCAGATAACCTGCTCACGGTCTGATACAGTAACAGTGCAAATTCTGTCCATTCACAGTCTGTCCCTCTCCCAGTGTACACACTAACCCAGATAACCTGCCCACTGTCTGATACAGTAACAGTGCAAATTCTGTCCATTCACACTCTGTCCCTCTCCCAGTGTACACACTAACCCAGATAACCTGCCCAAGGTCTGATACAGTAACAGTGCAAGATCTGTCCATTCACAGTCTGTCCCTCTCCCAGTGTATACACTAACCCAGATAACCTGCCCACGGTCCGATACAGTGACAGTGCACGTTCTGTCCATTCACTGTCTGGCCCTCTCCCAGGGTACACACTAACCCAGATAACCTGCCCACTGTCTGATACAGTAACAGTGCAAGTTCTATCCATTCACAGTCTATCCCTCTCCCAGTGTACACACGAACCCAGATAACCTGCCCACGGTCTGATACAGTAACTGCAAGTTCTGTCCATTCACAGTCTCTCCCTCTCCCAGTGTACACACTAACCCAGATACCAGCCCACAGTCTGATACATTAACTGAAAGATCTGTCCATTCACAGTCTGTCCCTCTCCCAGTGTACATACTAACCCAGATAACATGCCCACGGTCTGATACAGTAAGAGTGCAAGATCTGTCCATTCGCAGTCTGCCCCTCTCCCAGTGTACACACTAACCCTGATAACCTGCCCACGGTCTGATACAGTAACAGTGCAAGTTCTGTCCATTCACAGTCTGTCCCTCTCCCAGTGTACACACTAACCCAGGTAACCTGCCCACGGTCTGATACAGTAACAGTGCAAATTCTGTCCATTCACACTCTGTCCCTCTCCCAGTGTACACACTAACCCAGATAACCTGCCCACGGTCTGATACAGTAACAGTGCACGTTCTGTCCATTCACAATCTGTCCCTCTCCCAGTGTACACATTAACCCAGATAAGCTGCCCACGGTCTGATACAGTAACAGTGCAAGTTCGGTCCATTCACAGTCTGTCCCTCTCCCAGTGTACACACTAACCCAGATAACCTGCCCACGGTCTGATACAGTAACAGTGCTAGTTCTGTCCATTCACAGTCTGTCCCTCTCCCAGTGTAGACACAAACCCAGATAACCAGCCCACGGTCTGATACAGTAAAAGTGCAAGTTCTGTCCAGTCACTGTCTGTCCCTGTCCCAGTGTACACACTACCCCAGATAACCTGCCCACGGTCTGATACAGTAACAGTGCAATTTCTGTCCATTCACAGTCTGTCCCTCTCCCAGTGTACACACTAACCCAGCTAACCTGCCCACGGTCTGATACAGTAACAGTGCAAATTCTGTCCATACACACTCTGTCCATCTCCCAGTGTACACACCAACCCAGATAACCTGCCCACGGTCTGATACAGTAAGAGTGCAAGTTCTGTCCATTCACAGTCTGTCCCTCTCCCAGTGAACACACTAACCCAGATAACCTGCCCACGGTCTGATACAGTAACAGTGCATGTTCTGTCCATTCACAGTCTGTACCTCTCCCAGTGTACACACTAACCCAGATAACCTGCCCACGGTCTGATACATTAACAGTGCAAGTTCTGTCCATTCACAGTCTGTCCCTCTCCCAGTGTATACACTAAACCAGATAACCTGCCCATGGTCCGACACAGTAACAGTGCTCGTTCTGTCCATTCACTGTCTGACACTCTCCCAGGGTACACACTAACCCAGATAACCTGCCCACGGTCTGATACAGTAACAGTGCAAGTTCTGTCCATTCAGTCTATCCCTCTCCCAGTGTACACACAAACCCAGATAACCTGGCCACAGTCTGATACATTAACTGAAAGTTCTGTCCATTCACAGTCTGTCCATCTCCCAGTGTACACACTAACCCAGATAACATGCCCACGGTCTGATACAGTAAGAGTGCAAGATCTGTCCATTCGCAGTCTGCCCCTCTCCCAGTGTACACACTAACCCTGATAACCTGCCCATGGTCTGATACAGTAACAGTGCAAGTTCTGTCCATTCACAGTCTGTCCCTCTCCCAGTATACACATTAACCCAGGTAACCTGCCCACGGTCTGATACAGTAACAGTGCAAATTCTGTCCATTCACACTCTGTCCCTCGCCCAGTGTACACACTAACCCAGATAACCTGCCCACGGTCTGATACAGTAACAGTGCACGTTCTGTCCATTCACAATCTGTCCCTCTCCCAGTGTACACATTAACCCAGATAAGCTGCCCACGGTATGATACAGTAACAGTGCAAGTTCTGTCCATTCACAGTCTGTCCCTCCCCCAGTGTACACACTAACCTAGATAACCTGCCCACGGTCTGATACAGTAAAAGTGCAAGTTCTGTCCATTCACACTCTGTCCCTCTCCCAGTGTACACACTAACCCAGATAACCTGCCCACGGTCTGATACAGTAACAGTGCAAGTTATGTCCATTCACAGTCTGTCCCTCTCCCAGTGTACACACAAACCCAGATAACCTGCCCACGGTCTGATTCAGTAAAAGTGCAAGTTCTGTCCAGTCACTGTCTGTCCCTGTCCCAGTGTACACACTAACCCAGATAACCTGCCCACGGTGTGATACAGTAACAGTGCAAGTTCTGTCCATTCACAGTCTGCCCCTCTCCCAGTGTATACACTAACCCAGCTAACCTGCCCACGGTCTGATACAGGAACAGTGCAAATTCTGTCCATTCACACCCTGTCCCTCTCCCAGTGCACACACTAACCCAGATAACCTGCCCACGGTCTGATACAGTAACAGTGCAAGTTCTGTCCATTCACAGTCTGTCCCTCTCCCAGTGACCACACTAACACGGATAACCTGCCCACGGTCTGATACAGTAACAGTGCAAGTTCTGTCCATTCACAGTCTGTCCCTCTCCCAGTGTATACACTAACCCAGATAACCTGCCCACGGTCCGATACAGTAACAGTGCACGTTCTGCCCATTCACAGTCTAGCCCTCTCCCAGGGTATACACTAACCCAGATAACCTGCCCACGGTCTGATACAGTAACTGCAAGTTCTGTCCACTCACAGTCTCTCCCTCTCCCAGTGTACACACTAACCCAGATAACGTGCCCACAGTCTGATACATCAACTGAAAGTTCTGTCCATTCACAGTCTGTCCCTGTCCCAGTGTACACACTAACCCAGATAACATGCCCACGGACTGATACAGTAAGAGTGCAAGATCTGTCCATTCGCAGTCTGCCCCTCTCCCAGTGTACACACTAACCCTGATAATCTGCCCACGGTCTGATACAGTAACAGTGCAAGTTCTGTCCATTCACAGTCTGTCCCTCTCCCAGTGTACACACTAACCCAGATAACCTGCCCACTGTCTGATACAGTAACAGTGCAAGTTCTGTCCATTCACAGTCTGTCCCTCTCCCAGTGTACACACTAACACTGATAACCTGCCCACGGTCTGATACAGTAACAGTGCAAGTTCTGTCCATTCACAGTCTGTCCCTCTCCCAGTGTACACACTAACCCAGGTAACCTGCCCACGGTCTGATACAGTAACAGTGCAAATTCTGTCCATTCACACTCTGTCCCTCTCCCAGTGTACACACTAACTCAGATAACCTGCCCACGGTCTGATACAGTAACATTGCACGTTCTGTCCATTCACAATCTGTCCCTCTCCCAGTGTACACATTAACCCAGATAAGCTGCCCACGGTCTGATACAGTAACAGTGCAAGTTCGGTCCATTCACAGTCTGTTACTCTCCCAGTGTACACACTAACCCAGATAACCTGCCCACGGTCGGTTACAGTAACAGTGCAAGTTCTGTCCATTCACAGTCTGTCCCTCTCCCAGTGTACACACAATCCCAGATAACCAGCCCAATGTCTGATACAGTAAAAGTGCAAGTTCTGTTCAGTCACTGTCTGTCCCTGTCCCAGTGTACACACTAACCCAGCTAACCTGCCCACGGTCTGATACAGTAACAGTGCATATTCTGTCCATTCACACTCTGTCCATCTCCCAGTGTACACACCAACCCAGATAACCTGCCCACGGTCTGATACAGTAACAGTGCAAGTTCTGTCCATTCACAGTCTGTCCCTCTCCCAGTGAACACACTAACCCAGATAACCTGCCCACGGTCTGATACAGTAACAGTGCATGTTCTGTCCATTCACAGTCTGTACCTCTCCCAGTGTACACACTAACCCAGATAACCTGCCCACGGTCTGATACATTAACAGTGCAAGTTCTGTCCATTCACAGTCTGTCCCTCTCCCAGTGTATACACTAAACCAGATAACCTGCCCATGGTCCGACACAGTCACAGTGCTCGTTCTGTCCATTCACTGTCTGGCCCTCTCCCAGGGTACACACTAACCCAGATAACCTGCCCACGTTCTGATACAGTAACAGTGCAAGTTCTGTCCATTCAGTCTATCCCTCTCCCAGTGTACACACTAACCCAGATAACCTGCCCGCTGTCTGATACAGTAACTGCAAGTTCTGTCCATTCACAGTCTCCCCCTCTCCCAGTGTACACACTAACCCAGATAACCTGCCCACAGTCTGGTACATTAACTGCAAGTTATGTCCATTCACAGTCTGTCCCTCTCCCAGTGTACACACTCACCCAGATAACATGCCCACGGTCTGATACAGTAACAGTGCAAGTTCTGTCCATTCGCAGACTGCCCCTCTCCCAGTGTACACACTAACACTGATAACCTGCCCACGGTCTGATACAGTAACAGTGCAAGTTCTGTCCATTCACAGTCTGTCCCTCTCCCAGTGTACACCGTAACCCAGATAACCTGCCCACTGTCTGATACAGTAACAGTGCAAGTTCTGTCCATTCACAGTCTGTCCCTCTCCCAGTGTACACACTAACACAGATAACCTGCCCATGGTCTGATACAGTAACAGTGCAAGTTCTGTCCATTCACAGTCTGACCCTCTCCCAGTGTACACACTAACCCAGATAACCTGCCCACGGTCTGATACAGTAACAGTGCAAGTTCTGTCCATTCACAGTCTGTCCCTCTACCAGTGTCCACACAAACCCAGATAACCAGCCCACGGTCTGATACAGTAAAAGTGCAAGTTCTGTCCAGTCACTGTCTGTCCCTGTCCCAGTGTACACACTACCCCAGATAACCTGCCCACGGTCTGATACTGTAACAGTGCAAGTTCTGTCCATTCACAGTCTGTCCCTCTCCCAGTGTACACACTAACCCAGCTAACCTGCCAATGGTCTGATACAGTAACAGTGCAAATTCTGTCCATTCACACGCTGTCCCTCTCCCAGTGTACACACCAACCCAGATAACCTGCCCACGGTCTGATACAGTAACAGTGCAAGTTCTGTCCATTCACAGTCTGACCCTCTCCCAGTGTACACACTAACCCAGATAACCTGCCCACGGTCTGATACATTAACAGTGCAAGTTCTGTCCATTCACAGCCTGTCCCTCTCCCAGTGTATACACTAAACCAGATAACCTGCCCATGGTCCGATACATTAACAGTGCTCGTTCTGTCCATTCACTGTCTGGCCCTCTCCCAGGGTACACACTGACCCAGATAACCTGCCCACGGTCTGATACAGTAACAGTGCAAGCTCTGTCCATTCAGTCTATCCCTCTCCCAGTGTACACACGAACCCAGATAACCTGCCCACAGTCTGAAACATTAACTGCAAGTTATGTCCATTCACAGGCTGTCCCTCTCCCAGTGTACACACTAACCCAGATAACATGCCCACGGTCTGATACAGTAACAGTGCAAGTTCTGTCCATTCGCAGTCTGCCCCTCTCCCAGTTTACACACTAACACTGATAACCTGCCCACGGTCTGATACAGTAACAGTGCACGTTCTGTCCATTCACAGTCTGTCCCTCTCCCAGTGTACACACTAACCCAGATAACCTGCCCACGGTCTGATACAGTAACAGTGCAAGTTCTGTCCATTCACAGTCTGTCCCTCTCCCAGTGTACACACTAACACAGATAACCTGCCCAAGGTCTGATACAGTAACAGTGCAAGTTCTGTCCATTCACAGTCTGTCCCTCTCCCAGTGTACACACTAACCCAGATAACCTGCCCACGATCTGATACAGTAACAGTGCAAGTTCTGTCCATTCACAGCCTGTCCCTCTCCCAGTGTACACACTAACCCAGATAACCTGCCCACGGTCTGAATCAGTAACAGTGCAAGTTCTGTCCATTCACAGTCTGTCACTCTCCCAGTGTACACACTAACCCAGATAACCTGCCCACGGTCTGATACAGTAACAGTACAAGTTCTGTCCATTCACAGTCTGTCCCTCTCCCAGTGTACACACTAACCCAGATAACCTGCCCACGGTCTGATACAGTAACAGTGCAAGTTCTGTCCATTCACAGTCTGTCCCGCTCCCAGAGTACAAACTAAACCAGATAAACTGCACACGGTCTGATACAGTAAGAGTGCAAGTTCTGACCATTCACAGTCTGTCCCTCTCCCCGTATGCACACTAACCCAGGTAACTTAACCACGGTCTGATACAGTAACAGTGCAAGTTCTCTCCATTCACAGTCTGTCCCTCTCCCAGTGTACACACTAACGTAGATAACCTGCCCACGGTCTGATACAGTAACAGTGCAAATTCTGTCCATTCACAGACTGTCCCTCTCCCTGTGTACACACTAACACAGATAACCTGCCCATGGTCTGATACAGTAACAGTGCAAGTTCTGTCCATTCACAGTCTGTACCTCTCCCAGTGTACACACAAACCCAGATAACCTGCCCAAGGCCTGATACAGTAACAGTGCAAGTTCTGTCCATTCACTGTCTGTCCCTCTCCCAGTGTACACACAAACCCAGATAACCTGCCCACGGGCTGATACAGTAAAAGTGCAAGTTCTGTCCAGTCACTGTCTGTTCCTGTCCCAGTGTACACACTACCCCAGATTACCTGCCCACGGTCTGATACAGGAAAAGTGCAAGGTCTGTCCATTCACAGTCTGTCCCTCTCCCAGTGTACACACTAACACAGTTAACCTGCCAACGGTCAGATACAGTAACAGTGCAAGTTCTGTCCATTCACAGTCTGTCCCTCCCCCAGTGTAAGCACTAACGCAGTTAACCTGCCCAAGTTCCGATACAGTAACTGCAAGTTCTGTCCATTCACAGTCTGTCCCTCTCCCAGTGTACACACTAACCTAGATTACCTGCCCACGGTATGATACAGTAACAGTGCAAGTTCTGTCCATTCGCATTCTTTCCCTCTCCCAGTGTACACACTAAACCATGTAACCTGCCCACGGTCTGATACAGTAACTGCAGGTTCTGTCCATTCACAGTCTCTCCCTCTCCCAGTGTTCACACTAAACCAGATAACCTGCCCACAGTCTGATACATTAACTGCAAGTTCTGTCCATTCACAGTCTGTCCCTCTCCCAGTGTACACACTAACCCAGATAACCTGCCCTCGGTCTGATACAGTAACAGTACAAGTTCTGTCCATTCACAGTCTGTCCCTCTCCCAGTGTACACACTAACCCAGATAACCTGCCCACGGTCTGATACAGTAACAGTGCAAGTTCTGTCCATTCACAGTCTGTCCCTCTCCCAGTGTACACACTAACACAGATAACCTGCCCACGGTCTGATACAGTAACAGTGCAAGTTCTGTCCATTCACAGTCTGTCCCTCTCCCAGTGGACACACTAACACAGATAACCTGCCCACGGTCTGATACAGTAACAGTGCAAGTTCTGACCATTCACAGTCTGTCCCTCTCCCAGTGTACACACTAACCCAGATAACTTAACCACGGTCTGATACAGTAACAGTGCAAGTTCTGTCCATTCACAGTCTGTCCCTCTCCCAGTGTACACACTAACGTAGATAACCTGCCCACGGTCTGATACAGTAACAGTGCAAATTCTGTCCATTCACAGACTGTCCCTCTCCCAGTGTACACACTAACACAGATAACCTGCCCATGGTCTGATACAGTAACAGTGCAAGTTCTGTCCATTCACAGTTTGTCCCTCTCCCAGTGTACACATTAACTCAGATAACCTGCCCACAGTCTGATACAGTAACAGTGCAAGTTCTGTCCATTCACAGTCTGTCCCTCTCCCAGTGTACACACAAACCCAGATAACCTGCCCACGGGCTGATACAGTAAAAGTGCAAGTTCTGTCCAGTCACTGTCTGTCCCTGTCCCAGTGTACACACTACCCCAGATTACCTGCCCACGGTCTGATACAGTAACAGTGCAAGGTCTGTCCATTCACAGTCTGTCCCTCGCCCAGTGTACACACTAACACAGTTAACCTGCCAACGGTCAGATACAGTAACAGTGCAAGTTCTGTCCATTCACAGTCTGTCCCTCCCCCAGTGTAAGCACTAACGCAGTTAACCTTCCCCACGTTCTGATACAGTAACTGCAAGTTCTGTCCATTCACAGTCTGTCCCTCTCCCAGTGTACACACTAACCCAGATTACCTGCCCACGGTATGATACAGTAACAGTGCAAGTTCTGTCCATTCGCATTCTGTCCCTCTCCCAGTGTACACACTAACCCATGTAACCTGCCCACGGTCTGATACAGTAACTGCAAGTTCTGTCCATTCACAGTCTCTCCCTCTCCCAGTGTACACACTAAACCAGATAACCTGCCCACAGTCTGATACATTAACTGCAAGTTCTGTCCATTCACAGTCTGTCCCTCTCCCAGTGTACACACTAACCCAGATAACATGCCCACGGTCTGATAAAGCAAGAGTGCAAGATCTGTCCATTCGTCGTCTGCCCCTCTCCCAGTGTACACACTCACACTGATAACCTGCCCACGGTCTGATACAGTAACAGTGCACGTTCTGTCCATTCACAGTCTGTCCCTCTCCCAGTGTACACACTAACCCAGATAACCTGCCCAAGGTCTGATACAGTAACAGTGCACGTTCTGTCCATTAACAATCTGTCCCTCTCCCAGTGTACACATTAACCCAGATAAGCTGCCCACGGTCTGATACAGTAACAGTGCAAGTTCTGTCCATTCACAGTCTGTCCCTCTCCCAGTGTGCACACTAACCCAGATAACCTGCCCACGGTCTGATACAGTAACAGTGCAAGTTCTGTCCATTCACAGTCTGTCCCTCTCCCAGTGTACACACAAACCCAGATAACCAGCCCACGGTCTGATACAGTAAAAGTGGAAGTTCTGTCCAGTCACTTTCTGTCCCTGTCCCAGTGTACACACTACCCCAGATAACCTGCCCACGGTCTGATACAGTAACAGTGCAAGTTCTGTCCATTCACAGTCTGTCCCTCTCCCAGTGTACACACTCACACTGATAACCTGCCCACTGTCTGATACAGTAACAGTGCACGTTCTGTCCATTCACAATCTGTCCCTCTCCCAGTGTACACACTAACCCAGATAACCTGCCCAAGGTCTGATACAGTAACAGTGCACGTTCTGTCCATTAACAATCTGTCCCTCTCCCAGTGTACACATTAACCCAGATAAGCTGCCCACGGTCTGATACAGTAACAGTGCAAGTTCTGTCCATTCACAGTCTGTCCCGCTCCCAGTGTGCACACTAACACAGATAACCTGCCCACCGTCTGATACAGTTACAGTGCAAGTTATGTCTATTCACAGTCTGTCCCTCTCCCAGTGTACACACAAACCCAGATAACCAGCCCACGGACTGATACAGTAAAAGTGCAAGTTCTGTCCAGTCACTGTCTGTCCCTGTCCCAGTGTACACAGTACCCCAGATAACCTGCCCACGTTCTGATACAGTAACAGTGCAAGTTCTGTCCATTCACAGTCTGTCCCTCTCCCAGTGTACACACTAACCCAGCTAACCTACCCACGGTCTGATACAGTAACAGTGCAAATTCTGTCCATTCAGACTCTGTCCCTCTCCCAGTGTACACACCAACCCAGATAATCTGCCCACGGTCTGATACAGTAACAGTGCAAGTTCTGTCCATTCACAGTCTGTCCCTCTCCCAGTGAACTCACTAACCCAGATAACCTGCCCACGGTCTGATACAGTAACAGTGCACGTTCTGTCCATTCACAGTCTGTACCTCTCCCAGTGCACATTAAGCCAGATAACCTGCCCACGGTCTGATACATTAACAGTGCAAGTTCTGTCCATTCACAGTCTGTCCCTCTCCCAGTGTATACACTAAACCAGATAACCTGCCCATGGTCCGATACAGTAACAGTGCTCGTTCTGTCCATTCACTGTCTGGCCCTCTCCCAGGGTACTCACTAACCCAGATAACCTGCCCACAGTCTGATACAGTAACAGTGCAAGTTCTGTCCATTCAGTCTATCCCTCTCCCAGTGTACACAGTAACCCAGATAACCTGTCCACAGTCTGATACATTATCTGCAAGTTATGTCCATTCACTGTCTGTCCCTCTCCCAGTGTACACACTAACCCAGATAACATGCCCACGGTCTGATACAGTAACAGTGCAAGTTCTGTACATTCGCAGTCTGCCCCTCTCCCAGTGTACACACTAACACTGATAACCTGCCCATGGTCTGATACAGTAACAGTGCACGTTCTGTCCATTCACAGTCTGTCCCTCTCCCAGTGTACACACTAACCCAGATAACCTGCCCACGGTCTGATACAGTAACAGTGCAAGTTCTGTCCATTCACAGTCTGTCCCTCTCCCAGTGTACACACGAACACAGATAACCTGCCCATGGTCTGATACAGTAACAGTGCAAGTTCTGTCCATTCACAGTCTGTCCCTCTCCCAGTTTACACACTAACCCAGATAACCTGCCCACTGTCTGATACAGTAACAGTGCAAGTTCTGTCCATTCACAGTCTGTCCCTCTCCCAGTGTACACACTAACCCAGATAACCTGCCCATGGTCTGATACAGTAACAGTGCAAGTTCTGTCCATTCATAGTCTGTCCCTCTCCCAGTGTACACACTAACCCAGATAACCTGCCCACGGTCTGATTCAGTAACAGTGCAAGTTCTGTCCATTCACAGTCTGTCACTCTCCCAGTGTACAAACTAACCCAGATAACCTGCCCACGGTCTGAAACAGTAACAGTACAAGTTCTGTCAATTCACAGTCTGTCCCTCTGCCAGTGTACACACTAACCCAGATAACCTGCCCACGGTCTGATACAGTAACAGTGCAAGTTCTGTCCATTCACAGTCTGCCCCGCTCCCAGTGTACAAACTAAACCAGATAAACTGCACACGGTCTGATACAGTAACAGTGCAAGTTCTGTCCATTCACAGTCTGTCCCTCTCCCAGTGTACTCACTGACCCAGATAACCTGCCCACGGTCTGATACAGTAACAGTGCACGTTCTGTCCATTCACAATCTGTCCCTCTCCCAGTGTACACATTAACCCAGATAAGCTGCCCACGGTCGGACACAGTAACAGTGCAAGTTCGGTCCATTCACAGTCTGTCCCTCTCCCAGTGTACACACTAACCCAGATAACCTGCCCACGGTCTGATACAGTAACAGTGCAAGTTCTGTCCATTCACAGTCTGTCCCTCTCCCAGTGTACACACAAACCCAGATAACCAGCCCACGGTCTGATACAGTAAAAGTGCAAGTCCTGTCAGGTCACTGTCTGTCCCTGTCCCAGTGTACACACTACCCCAGATAACCTGCCCACGGTCTGATACAGTAACATTGCAATTTCTGTCCATTCACAATCTGTCCCTCTCCCAGTGTACACACTAACCCAGCTAACCTGCCCACGGTCTGATACAGTAACCGTGCAAATTCTGTCCATTCACACTCTGTCCATCTCCCAGTGTACACACCAACCCAGATAACCTGCCCACGGTCTGATACAGTAACAGTGCAAGTTCTGTCCATTCACAGTCTGTCCCTCTCCCAGTGTATACACTAAACCAGATAACCTGCCCATGGTCCGACACAGTAACAGTGCTCGTTCTGTCCATACACTGTCTGGCCCTCTCCCAGGGTACACACTAACCCAGATAACCTGCCCACGGGCTGATACAGTAACAGTGGAAGTTCTGTCCATTCAGTCTATCCCTCTCCCAGTGTACACACTAACCCAGATAACCTGCCCGCGGTCTGATACAGTAACTGCAAGTTCTGCCCATTCACAGTCTCTCCCTCTCCCAGTGTACACACTAACCCAGATAACCTGCCCATAGTCTGATACATTAACTGCAAGTTATGTCCATTGACAGCCTGTCCCTCTCCCAGTGTACAGACTAACCCAGATAACATGCCCACGGTCTGATACAGTAACAGTGCAAGTTCTGTCCATTCGCAGTCTGCCCCTCTCCCAGTGTACACACTAACACTGATAACCTGTCCACGGTCTGATACAGTAACAGTGCAAGTTCTGTCCATTCACAGTCTGTCCCTCTCCCAGTGTAGACACTAACCCAGATAACCTGATCACGGTCTGATACAGTAACAGTGCAAGTTCTGTCCATTCACAGTCTGTCCCTCTCCCAGTGTACACACTAACACAGATAACCTGCCCACGGTCTGATACAGTAACAGTGCAAGTTCTGTCCATTCACAGTCTGACCCTCTCCCAGTGTACACACTAACCCAGATAACCTGCCCACGGTCTGATACAGTAACAGTGCAAGTTCTGTCCATTCACAGTCTGTCCCTCTCCCAGTGTCCACACAAACCCAGATAACCAGCCCACGGTCTGATACAGTAAAAGTGCAAGTTCTGTCCAGTCACTGTCTGTCCCTGTGCCAGTGTGCACACTACCCCAGATAACCTGCCCACTGTCTGATACATTAACAGTGCATGTTCTGTCCATTCACTGTCTGTCCCTCTCCCAGTGTACACACTAACCCAGCTAACCTGACAATGGTCTGATACAGTAACAGTGCAAATTCTGTCCATTCACACTCTGTCCATCTCCCAGTGTACACACCAACCCAGATAACCTGCCCACGGTCTGATACAGTAACAGTGCAAGTTCTGTCCATTCACAGTCTGTCCCTCTCCCACTGAACACAATAACCCAGATAAGCTGCCCCCGGCCTGATACAGTAACATTGCAAGTTCTGTCCATTCACAGTCTGTACCTCTCCCAGTGTACACACTAACCCAGATAACCTGCCCACGGTCTGATACATTAACAGTGCAAGTTATGTCCATTCACAGCATGTCCCTCTCCCAGTGTATACACTAAACCAGATAACCTGGCCATGGTCCGATACAGTAACACTGCTCGTTCTGTCCATTCACTGTCTGGCCCTCTCCCAGGGTACACACTAACCCAGATAACCTGCCCACGTTCTGATACAGGAACAGTGCAAGTTCTGTCCATTCACAGTCTGTCCCTCTCCCAGTGTACACACAACCCAGATAACATGCCCACGGTCTGATACAGTAACAGTGCAAGTTCTGTCCATTCGCAGTCTGCCCCTCTCCCAGTGTACACACTAACACTGATAACCTGCCCACGGTCTGATACAGTAACAGTGCACGTTCTGTCCATTCACAGTCTGTCCCTCTCCCAGTGTACACACTAACCCAGATAACCTGCCCACGGTCTGATACAGTAACAGAGCAAGTTCTGTCCATTCACAATCTGTCCCTCTCCCAGTGTACACACTAACACAGATAACCTGCCCACGGTCTGATACAGTAGCAGTGCAAGTTCTGTCCATTCATAGTCTGTCCCTCTCCCAGTGTACACACTAACCCAGATAACCTGCCCATGGTCTGATTCAGTAACAGTGCAAGTTCTGTCCATTCACAGTCTGTCACTCTCCCAGTGTACACACTAACCCAGATAACCTGCCCACGGTCTGATACAGTGACAGTACAAGTTCTGTCCATTCACAGTCTGTCCCTCTCCCAGTGTACACACTAACCCAGGTAACCTGCCCACGGTCTGATACAGTAACAGTGCAAGTTCTGTCCATTCACAGACTGTCCCGCTCCCAGTGTACAAACTAAACCAGATAAACTGCACAAGGTCTGATACAGTAAGAGTGCAAGTTCTGTCCATTCACAGTCTGTCCCTCTCCCAGTGTACACACTAACACAGATAACCTGCCCACGGTCTGATACAGTAACAGTGCAGGTTCTGTCCATTCACAGTCTGTCCCTCTCCCAGTGGACACACTAACACAGATAACCTGCCCAAGATCTGATGCAGTAACAGTGCAAATTCTGACCATTCACAGTGTGTCCCTCTCCCAGTGTACACACTAACCCAGATAACTTAACCACGGTCTGATACAGTAACAGTGCAAGTTCTGTCCATTCACAGTCTGTCCCTCTCCCAGTGTACACACTAACGTAGATAACCTGCCCACGGTCTGATACAGTAACAGTGCACATTCTGTCCATTCACAGTCTCTCCCTCTCCCAGTGTACACACTAACCCAGATAACCTGCCCACGGGCTGATAAAGTAAAAGTGCAAGTTCTGTCCAGTCACTGTCTGTCCCTGTCCCAGTGTACACACTACCCCAGATAACCTGCCCACGGTCTGATACAGTAACAGTGCAAGGTCTGTCCATTCACAGTCTTTCCCTCCCCCAGTGTAAGAACTAACGCAGTTAACCTGCCCACGTTCTGATACAGTCACAGTGCAAGTTCTGTCCATTCACAGTCTGTCCCTCTCCCAGTGTACACACTAACGCAGATAACATGCCCAAGGTCTGATACAGTAACAGTGCAAGTTCTGTCCATTCACAGTCTGTCCCTCTCCCAGTGTACACACTAACCCAGATTACCTGCCCACGGTATGATACAGTAACAGTGCAAGTTCAGTCCATTCGCATTCTGTCCCTCTCCCAGTGTACACACTAACCCAGGTAACCTGCCCACGGTCTGATACAGTAACTGCAAGTTCTGCCCATTCACAGTCTCTCCCTCTCCCAGTGTACACACTAAACCAGATAACCTGCCCACAGTCTGATACATTAACTGCAAGTTCTGTCCATTCACAGTCTGTCCCTCTCCCAGTGTACACACTAACCCAGATAACATGCCCACGGTCTGATAAAGCAAGAGTGCAAGATCTGTCCATTCGCAGTCTACCCCTCTCCCAGTGTACACACTCACACTGATAACCTGCCCACGGTCTGATACAGTAACAGTGCACGTTCTGTCCATTCACAATCTGTCCCTCTCCCAGTGTACACATTAACCCAGATAAGCTGCCCACGGTCTGATACAGTAACAGTGCAAGTTCTGTCCAGTCACTGTCTTTCCCTGTCCCAGTGTACACACTACCCCAGATAACCTGCCCACGGTCTGATACAGTAACAGTGCAAGTTCTGTCCATTCACAGTCTGTCCCTCTCCCAGTGTACACACTACCCCAGATAACCTGCCCACGGTCTGATACAGTAACAGTGCAGGTTCTGTCCATTCACAGTCTGTCCCACTCCCAGTGTACACACTAACCCAGATAACCTGCCCACGGTCTGATACAGTAACAGTGCAAGTTCTGTCCATTCACAGTCTGTCCCTCTCCCAGTGTACACACTAACCCAGATAACCTGCCCACGGTCTGATACAGTAACAGTGCAAGTTCTGTCCATTCACAGTCTGTCCCTCTCCCAGTGAACACACTAACCCAGATTACCTGCCCACGGTCTGATACAGTAACAGTGCAAGTTCTGTCCATTCACAGTCTGTACCTCTCCCAGTGTACACACTAAGCCAGATAACCTGCCCACGGTCTGATACATTAACAGTGCAAGTTCTGTCCATTCACAATCTGTCCCTCTCCCAGTGTATACACTAAACCAGATAACCTGCCCATGGTCCGATACAGTAACAGTGCTCGTTCTGTCCATTCACTGTCTGGCACTCTCCCAGGGTACACACTAACCCAGATAACCTGCCCACGGTCTGATACAGTAACAGTGCAAGTTCTGTCCATTCACAGTCTGTCCCTCTCCCAGTGAACACACAAACCCAGATAACCTACCCACGGTCTGATACAGTAACAGTGCAAGTTCTGTCCATTCGCAGTCTGCCCCTCTCCCAGTGTACACACTAACACTGATAACCTGCCCACGGTCTGATACAGTAACAGTGCAAGTTCTGTCCATTCACAGTCTGTCCCTCTCCCAGTGTACACACTAACCCAGCTAACCTGCCCACGGTCTGATACAGTAACAGTGCAAATTCTGTCCATTCACACTCTGTCCCTCTCCCAGTGTACACACCAACCCAGATAACCTGCCCACGGTCTGATACAGTAACAGTGCAAGTTCTGTCCATTCACACTCTGTCCCTCTCCCAGTGTACACACCAACCCAGATAACCTGCCCACGGTCTGATACAGTAACAGTGCAAGTTCTGTCCATTCACAGTCTGTCCCTCTCCCAGTGAACACTCTAACCCAGATAACCTGCCCACGGTCTGATACAGTAACAGTGCACGTTCTGTCCATTCACAGTCTGTACCTCTCCCAGTGTACACACTAAGCCAGATAACCTGCCCACGGTCTGATACAGTAACAGTGCATGTTCTGTCCATTCACAGTCTGTACCTCTCCCAGTGTACACACTAAGCCAGATAACCTGCCCACGGTCTGATACAGTAACAGTGCATGTTCTGTCCATTCACAGTCTGTACCTCTCCCAGTGTACACACTAACCCAGATAACCTGCCCACGGTCTGATACATTAACAGTGCAAGTTCTGTCCATTCACAGTCTGTCCCTCTCCCAGTGTATACACTAAACCAGATAACCTGCCCATGGTCCGACACAGTAACAGTGCTCGATCTGTCCATACACTGTCTGGCCCTCTCCCAGGGTACACACTAACCCAGATAACCTGCCCACGGTCTGATACAGTAACAGTGGAAGTTCTGTCCATTCAGTCTATCCCTCTCCCAGTGTACACACTAACCCAGATAACCTGCCCACGGTCTGATACAGTAACTGCAAGTTCTGTCCATTCACAGTCTCTCCCTCTCCCAGTGTACACACTAACCCAGATAACCTGCCCACAGTCTGATACATTAACTGCAAGTTATGTCCATTCACAGCCTGTCCCTCTCCCAGTGTTCACACTAACCCAGATAACATGCCCACGGTCTGATACAGTAACAGTGCAAGTTCTGTCCATTCGCAGTCTGCCCCTCTCCCAGTGTACACACTCACACTGATAACCTGCCCACGGTCTGATACAGTAACAGTGCACGTTCTGTCCATTCACAATCTGTCCCTCTCCCAGTGTACACATTAACCCAGATAAGCTGCCCACGGTCTGATACAGTAACAGTGCAAGTTCTGTCCATTCACAGTCTGTCCCTCTCCCAGTGTGCACACTAACCCAGATAACCTGCCCACGGTCTGATACAGTAACAGTGCAAGTTCTGTCCATTCACAGTCTGTCCCTCTCCCAGTGTACACACAAACCCAGATAACCAGCCAACGGTCTGATACAGTAAAAGTGCAAGTTCTGTCCAGTCACTGTCTTTCCCTGTCCCAGTGTACACACTACCCCAGATAACCTGCCCACGGTCTGATACAGTAACAGTGCAAGTTCTGTCCATTCACAGTCTGTCCCTCTCCCAGTGTACACACTAACCCAGATAACCTGCCCACGGTCTGATACAGTAACAGTGCAAGTTCTGTCCATTCACAGTCTGTCCTTCTCCCAGTGCACACACCAACCCAGATAACCTGCCCACGGTCTGATACAGTAACAGTGCAAGTTCTGTCCATTCACAGTCTGTCCCTCTCCCAGTGAACAAACTAACCCAGATAACCTGCCCACGGTCTGATACAGTAACAGTGCACGTTCTGTCCATTCACAGTCTGTCCCTCTCCCAGTGTATACACTAAACCAGATAACCTGCCCACGGTCTGATACATTAACAGTGCAAGTTCTGTCCATTCACAGTCTGTCCCTCTCCCAGTGTATACACGAAACCAGATAACCTGCCCATGGTCCGATACAGTAACAGTGCTCGTTCTGTCCATTCACTGTCTGGCCATCTCCCAGGGTACACACTAACCCAGATAACCTGCCCACGGTCTGATACAGTAACAGTGCAAGTTCTGTCCATTCACAGACTGTCCCTCTCCCAGTGAACACACAAACCCAGATAACCTACCCACGGTCTGATACAGTAACAGTGCATGTTCTGTCCATTCACAGTCTGTACCTCTCCCAGTGTACACACTAACCCAGATAACCTGCCCACGGTCTGATACATTAACAGTGCAAGTTCTGTCCATTCACAGTCTGACCCTCTCCCAGTGGAAACAATGAACCAGATAACCTGCCCATGGTCCGACACAGTAACAGTGCTCGTTCTGTCCATACACTGTCTGGCCCTCTCCCAGGGTACACACTAACCCAGATAACCTGCCCGCGGTCTGATACAGTAACTGCAAGTTCTGTCCATTCACAGTCTCTCCCTCTCCCAGTGTACACACTAACCCAGATAACCTGCCCACAGTCTGATACATTAACTGCAAGTTATGTCCATTCACAGCCTGTCCCTCTCCCAGTGTACACACTAACCCAGATAACATGCCCACGGTCTGATACAGTAACAGTGCAAGTTCTGTCCATTCGCAGTCTGCCCCTCTCCCAGTGTACACACTAACACTGATAACCTGCCCACGCTCTGATACAGTAACAGTGCAAGTTCTGTCCATTCACAGTCTGTCCCTCTCCCAGTGTAGACACTAACCCAGATAACCTGCCCACGGTCTGATACAGTAACAGTGCAAGTTCTGTCCATTCACAGTCTGTCCCTCTCCCAGTGTACACACTAACACAGATAACCTGCCCACGGTCTGATACAGTAACAGTGCAAGTTCTGTCCATTCACAGTCTGACCCTCTCCCAGTGTACTCACTAACCCAGATAACCTGCCCACGGTCTGATACAGTAACAGTGCAAGTTCTGTCCATTCACAGTCTGTCCCTCTCCCAGTGTCCACACAAACCCAGATAACCAGCCCACGGTCTGATACAGTAAAAGTGCAAGTTCTGTCCAGTCACTGTCTGTCCCTGTGCCAGTGTGCACACTACCCCAGATAACCTGCCCACGGTCTGATACAGTAACAGTGCAAGTTCTGTCCATTCACAGTCTGTCCCTCTCCCAGTGTACACACTAACCCAGCTAACCTGCCCAAGGTCTGATACAGTAACAGTGCAAATTCTGTCCATTCACACTCTGTCCCTCTCCCAGTGTACACACCAACCCAGATAACCTGCCCACGGTCTGATACAGTAACAGTGCAAGTTCTGTCCATTCACAGTCTGTCCCTCTCCCAGTGAACACAATAACCCAGATAAGCTGCCCCCGGTCTGATACAGTAACATTGCAAGTTCTGTCCATTCACAGTCTGTACCTCTCCCAGTGTACACACTAACCCAGATAACCTGCCCACGGTCTGATACATTAACAGTGCAAGTTCTGTCCATTCACAGCCTGTCCCTCTCCCAGTGTATACACTAAACCAGATAACCTGCCCATGGTCCGATACAGTAACAGTGCTCGTTCTGTCCATTCACTGTCTGGCCCTTTCTCAGGGTACACACTAACCCAGATAACCTGCCCACGGTCTGATACAGGAACAGTGCAAGTTCTGTCCATTCAGTCTATCCCTCTCCCAGTGTACACACTAACCCAGATAACCTGCCCACAGTCTGATACATTAACTGCAAGTTATGTCCATTCACAGTCTGTCCCTCTCCCAGTGTACACACTAACCCAGATAACATGCCCACGGTCTGATACAGTAACAGTGCAAGTTCTGTCCATTCGCAGTCTGCCCCTCTCCCAGTGTACACACTAACACTGATAACCTGCCCACGGTCTGATACAGTAACAGTGCACGTTCTGTCCATTCACAGTCTGTCCCTCTCCCAGTGTACACACTTACCCAGATAACCTGCCCACGGTCTGATACAGTAACAGTGCAAGTTCTGTCCATTCACAATCTGTCCCTCTCCCAGTGTACACACTAACACAGATAACCTGCCCACGGTCTGATACAGTAGCAGTGCAAGTTCTGTCCATTCATAGTCTGTCCCTTACCCAGTGTACACACTAACCCAGATAACCTGCCCACGGTCTGATTCAGTAACAGTGCAAGTTCTGTCCATTCACAGTCTGTCACTCTCCCAGTGTACACACTAACCCAGATAACCTGCCCACGGTCTGATACAGTGACAGTACAAGTTCTGTCCATTCACAGTCTGTCCCTCTCCCAGTGTACACACTAACCCAGGTAACCTGCCCACTGTCTGATACAGTAACAGTGCAAGTTCTGTCCATTCACAGACTGTCCCGCTCCCAGTGTACAAACGAAACCAGATAAACTGCACACCGTCTGATACAGTAAGAGTGCAAGTTCTGTCCATTCACAGTCTGTCCCTCTCCCAGTGTACACACTAACACAGATAACCTGCCCACGGTCTGATACAGTAACAGTGCAGGTTCTGTCCATTCACAGTCTGTCCCTCTCCCAGTGGACACACTAACACAGATAACCTGCCCATGGTCTGATGCAGTAACAGTGCAAATTCTGACCATTCACAGTCTGTCCCTCTCCCAGTGTACACACTAACCCAGATAACTTAACCACGGTCTGATAGAGTAACAGTGCAAGTTCTGTCCATTCACAGTCTGTCCCTCTCCCAGTGTACACACTAACGTAGATAACCTGCCCACGGTCTGATACAGTAACAGTGCAAATTCTGTCCATTCACAGACTGTCCCTATCCCAGTGTACACACTAACACAGATAACCTGCCCATGGTCTGATACAGTAACAGTGCAAGTTCTGTCCATTCACAGTTTGTCCCTCTCCCAGTGTACACATTAACTCAGATAACCTGCCCACGGTCTGATACAGTAACAGTGCAAGTTCTGTCCATTCACAGTCTGTCCCTCTCCAAGTGCACACACTAACCCAGATAACCTGCCCACGGTCTGATACAGTAACAGTGCAAGTTCTGTCCATTCACAGTCTGTCCCTCTCCCAGTGTACACACAAACCCAGATAACCTGCCCAAAGGGCTGATAAAGTAAAAGTGCAAGTTCTGTCCAGTCACTGTCTGTCCCTGTCCCAGTGTACACACTACCCCAGATAGCCTGCCCACGGTCTGATACAGTAACAGTGCAAGGTCTGTCCATTCACAGTCTGTCCCTCCCCCAGTGTAAGCACTAACGCAGTTAACCTGCCCACGTTCTGATACAGTCACAGTGCAAGTTCTGTCCATTCACAGTCTGTCCCTCTCCCAGTGTACACACTAACGCAGATAACATGCCCAAGGTCTGATACAGTAACAGTGCAAGTTCTGTCCATTCACAGTCTGTCCCTCTCCCAGTGTACACACTAACCCAGATTACCTGCCCATGGTATGATACAGTAACAGTGCAAGTTCTGTCCATTCGCATTCTGTCCCTCTCCCAGTGTACACACTAACCCAGGTAACCTGCCCACGGTCTGATACAGTAACTGCAAGTTCTGCCCATTCACAGTCTCTCCCTCTCCCAGTGTAAACACTAAACCAGATAACCTGCACACTGTCTGATACATTAACTGCAAGTTCTGTCCATTCACAGTCTGTCCCTCTCCCAGTGTACACACTAACCCAGATAACATGCCCACGGTCTGATAAAGCAAGAGTGCAAGATCTGTCCATTCGCAGTCTGCCCCTCTCCCAGTGTACACACTCACACTGATAACCTGCCCACGGTCTGATACAGTAACAGTGCACGTTCTGTCCATTCACAATCTGTCCCTCGCCCAGTGTACACATTAACACAGATAAGCTGCCCACGGTCTGATACAGTAACAGTGCAGGTTCTGTCCATTCACAGTCTGTCCCTCTCCCAGTGTGCACACTAACCCAGATAACCTGCCCACCGTCTGATACAGTAACAGTGTAAGTTCTGTCCATTCACAGTCTGTCACTCTCCCAGTGTACACACAAACCCAGATAACCAGCCAACGGTCTGATACAATAAAAGTGCAAGTTCTGTCCAGTCACTGTCTTTCCCTGTCCCAGTGTACACACTACCCCAGATAACCTGCCCACGGTCTGATACAGTAACAGTGCAAGTTCTGTCCATTCACAGTCTGTCCCTCTCCCAGTGTACACACTAACCCAGATAACCTGCCCACGGTCTGATACAGTAACAGTGCAAGTTCTGTCCATTCACAGTCTGTCCCTCTCCCAGTGTACACACCAACCCAGATAACCTGCCCACGGTCTGATACAGTAACAGTGCAAGTTCTGTCCATTCACAGTCTGTCCCTCTCCCAGTGAACACACTAACCCAGATAACCTGCACACGGTCTGATACAGTAACAGTGCACGTTCTGTCCATTCACAGTCTGTACCTCTCCCAGTGTACACACTAAGCCAGATAACCTGCCCACGGTCTGATACATTAACAGTGCAAGTTCTGTCCATTCACAGTCTGTCCCTCTCCCAGTGTATACACTAAACCAGATAACCTGCCCATGGTCCGATACAGTAACAGTGCTCATTCTGTCCATTCACTGTCTGGCCCTCTCCCAGGGTACACACTAACCCAGATAACCTGCCCACGGTCTGATACAGTAACAGTGCAAGTTCTGTCCATTCAGTCTATCCCTCTCCCAGTGTACACACGAACCCAGATAACCTGCCCGCGGTCTGATACATTAACTGCATGTTCTGTCCATTCACAGTCTCTCCCTCTCCCAGTGTACACACTAACCCAGATAACCTGCCCACAGTCTGATACATTAACTGCAAGTTATGTCCATTCACAGTCTGTCCCTCTCCCAGTGTACACACTAACCCAGATAACATGCCCACGGTCTGATACAGTAACAGTGCAAGTTCTGTCCATTCGCAGGCTGCCCCTCTCCCAGTGTACACACTAACACTGATAACCTGCCCACGGTCTGATACAGTAACAGTGCACGTTCTGTCCATTCACAGACTGTCCCTCTCCCAGTGTACACACTAACCCAGATAACCTGCCCACGGTCTGATACAGTAACAATGCAAGTTCTGTCCATTCACAGTCTGTCCCTCACCCAGTGTACACACGAACACAGATAACCTGCCCACGGTCTGATACAGTAACAGTGCAAGTTCTGTCCATTCACAGTCTGTCCCTCTCCCAGTTTACACACTAACCCAGATAACCTGCCCACGGTCTGATACAGTAACAGTGCAAGTTCTGTCCATTCACAGTCTGTCCCTCTCCCAGTGTACACACTAACCCAGATAACATGCCCATGGTCTGATACAGTAACAGTGCAAGTTCTGTCCATTCACAGTCTGTCCCTCTCCCAGTGTACACACTAACCCAGATAACCTGCCCACGGTCTGATTCAGTAACAGTGCAAGTTCTGTCCATTCACAGTCTGTCACTCTCCCAGTGTACACACTAACCCAGATAACCTGCCCACGGTCTGATACAGTAACAGTACAAGTTCTGTCAATTCACAGTCTGTCCCTCTCCCAGTGTATACACTAACCCAGATAACCTGCCCACGGTCTGATACAGTAACAGTGCAAGTTCTGTCCATTCACAGTCTGCCCCGCTCCCGGTTTACAAACTAAACCAGATAAACTGCACACGGTCTGATACAGTAACAGTGCAAGTTCTGTCCATTCACAGTCTGTCCCTCTCCCAGTGTACACACAAACCCAGATAACCAGCCCACGGTCTGATACAGTAAAAGTGCAAGTTCTGTCCAGTCACTGTCTGTTCTTGTCCCAGTGTACACACTACCCCAGATAACCTGCCCACGTTCTGATACAGTAACAGTGCAAGTTCTGTCCATTCACAGTCTGTCCCTCTCCTAGTGTACACACTAACCCAGCTAACCTGCCCACGGTCTGATACAGTAACAGTACAAATTCTGTCCATTCACACTCTGTCCCTCTCCCAGTGTACACACCAACCCAGATAACCTGCCCACGGTCTGATACAGTAACAGTGCAAGTTCTGTCCATTCACAGTCTGTCCCTCTCCCAGTGAACACACTAACCCAGATAACCTGCCCACGGTCTGATACAGTAACAGTGCACGTTCTGTCCATGCACAGTCTGTACCTCTCCCAGTGTACACACTAAGCCAGATAACCTGCCCACGGTCTGATACATTAACAGTGCAAGTTCTGTCCATTCACAGTCTGTCCCTCTCCCAGTGTATACACTAAACCAGATAACCTGCCCATGGTCCGATACAGTAACAGTGCTCGTTCTGTCCATTCACTGTCTGGCCCTCTCCCAGGGTGCACACTAACCCAGATAACCTGCCCACGGTCTGATACAGTAACAGTGCAAGTTCTGTCCATTCAGTCTATCCCTCTCCCAGTGTACACACTAACCCAGATAACCTGCCCGCGGTCTGATACAGTAACTGCAAGTTCTGTCCATTCACAGTCTCTCCCTCTCCCAGTGTACACACTAACCCAGATGACCTGCCCACAGTCTGATACATTAACGGCAAGTTATGTCCATTCACAGTCTGTCCCTCTCCCAGTGTACACACTAACCCAGATAACATGCCCACGGTCTGATACAGTAACAGTGCAAGTTCTGCCCATTCGCAGTCTGCCCCTCTCCCAGTGTACACACTAACACTGATAACCTGCCCACGGTCTGATACAGTAACAGTGCACGTTCTGTCCATTCACAGTCTGTCCCTCTCCCAGTGTACACACTAACCCAGATAACCTGCCCACGGTCTGATACAGTAACAGTGCAAGTACTGTCCATTCACAGTCTGTCCCTCTCCCAGTTTACACACTAACACAGATAACCTGCCCACGGTCTGATACAGTAACAGTGCAAGTACTGTCCATTCACAGTCTGTCCCTCTCCCAGTTTACACACTAACCCAGGTAACATGCCCACGGTCTGATACAGTAACAGTGCAAGTTCTGTCCATTCACAGTCTGTCCCTCTCCCAGTGTACACACTAACCCAGATAACCTGCCCATGGTCTGATACAGTAACAGTGCAAGTTCTGTCCATTCATAGTCTGTCCCTCTCCCAGTGTACACACTGACCCAGATAACCTGCCCACGGTTGATTCAGTAACAGTGCAAGTTCTGTCCATTCACAGTCTGTCACTCTCCCAGTGTACACACTAACCCAGATAACCTGCCCACGGTCTGATACAGTAACAGTACAAGTTCTGTCCATTCACAGTCTGTCCCTCTCCCAGTGTACACACTAACCCAGATAACCTGCCCACGGTCTGATACAGTAACAGTGCAAGTTCTGTCCATTCACAGTCTGCCCCGCTCCCAGTGTACAAACTAAATCAGATAAACTGCACACGGTCTGATACAGTAACATTGCAAATTCTGTCCATTCACAGTCTGTCTCTCTCCCAATGTACACACTAACACAGATAACCTGCCCAAGGTCTGATACAGTAACAGTGCAAGTTCTCTCCATTCACAGTCTGTCCCTCTCCCAGTGGACACACTAACACAGTTAACCTGCCCAAGGTCTGATACAGTAAGAGTGCAAGTTCTGACCATTCACAGTCTGTCCCTCTCCCAGTGTACGCACTAACCAAATAACTTAACCATGGTCTGATACAGTAACAGTGCAAGTTCTGTCCATTCACACTCTGTCCCTCTCCCAGTGTACACACTAACGTAGATAACCTGCCCACGGTCTGATACGGTAACAGTGCAAATTCTGTCCATTCACAGACTGTCCCTCTCCCAGTGTACACACTAACCCAGATAACCTGCCCACGGTCTGATACAGTAACAGTGCAAGTTCTGTCCATTCACAGTCTGTCACTCTCTCAGTGTACAGACTAACCCAGATAACCTGCCCACGGTCTGATACAGTAACAGTACAAGCTCTGTCCATTCACAGTCTGTCCCTCTCCCAGTGTACACACTAACCCAGATAACCTGCCCAAGGTCTGATACAGTAACAGTGCAAGTTATTTCCATTCACAGTCTGTCCCGCTCCCAGTGTACAAACTAAACCAGATAAACTGCACACGGTCTGATACAGTAAGAGTGCAAGTTCTGTCCATTCACAGTCTGTCCCTCTCCCAGTGTACACACTAACACAGATAACCTGCCCACGGTCTGATACAGTAACAGTGCAAGTTCTGTCCATTCACAGTCTGTCCCTCTCCCAGTGTACACACTAACACAGATAACCTGCCCACGGTCTGATACAGTAACAGTGCAAGTTCTGTCCATTCACAGTCTATCCCTCTCCCAGTGTACACACTAACACAGATAACCTGCCCGCGGTCTGATACAGTAACTGCAAGTTCTGTCCAATCACAGTCTCTCCCTCTCCCAGTGTACACATTAACCCAGATAAACTGCCCACAGTCTGATACATTAACTGAAAGTTCTGTCCATTCACAGTCTGTCCCTCTCCCAGTGTACACACTAACCCAGATAACATGCCCACGGTCTGATACAGTAAAAGTGCAAGTTCTGTCCATTCGCAGTCTGCCCCTCTCCCAGTGTACACACTAACCCTGATAACCTGCCCACGGTCTGATACAGTAACAGTGCACGTTCTGACCATTCACAGTCTGTCCCTCTCCCAGTGTACACACTAATCCAGATAACCTGCCCACGTCCTGATACAGTAACAGTGCAAGTTCTGTCCATTCACAGACTGTCCCTCTCCCAGTGTACACACTAACACAGATAACCTGCCCACGGTCTGATACAGTAACAGTGCAAGTTCTGTCCATTCACAGTCTGTCCCTCTCCAAGTTTATACACTAACCCAGATACCCTGCCCATGGTCTGATACAGTAACAGTGCAAGTTCTGTCCATTCACAGTCTGTCCGTCTCCCAGTGTACACACTAACACAGATAACATGCCCACGGTCTGATACAGTAACAGTGCAAGTTCTGTCCATTCATAGTCTGTCCCTCTCCCAGTGTACACACTAACCCAGATAACCTGCCCACAGTCTGATACATTAACAGTTCAAGTTCTGTCCATTCACAGTCTGTCACTCTCCCAGTGTACACACTAACCCAGAATACCTGCCCACGGTCTGCTACAGTAACAGTACAAGTTCTGTCCATTCACAGTCTGTCCCTCTCCCAGTGTACACACTAACCCAGATAACCTGCCCACGGTCTGATACAGTAACAGTGCAAGTTCTGTCCATTCACAGTCTGTCCCGCTCACAGTGTACAAACTAAACCAGATAAACTGCACACGGTCTGATACAGTAAGAGTGCAAGTTCTGTCCATTTACAGTCTGACCCTCTCCCAGTGTACACACTAACAAAGATAACCTGACCACGGTCTGATACAGTAACAGTCCAAGTTCTGTCCATTCACAGTCTGTCCCTCTCCCAGTGTACACACTAACACAGATAACCTGCCCACGGTCTGATACAGTAACAGTGCAAGTTCTGTCCATTCACAGTCTGTCCCTCTCCCAGTGTACACACTAACCCAGATAACATAACCACGGTCTGATACATTAACAGTGCAAGTTATGTCCATTCACTGTCTGTCCCTCTCCCAGTGTACACACTAACACGGATAACCTGCCCATAGTCTGATACAGTAACAGTGCAAGTTCTGTCCATTCACAATCTGTCCCTCTCCCAGTGTACACATTAACCCAGATAACCTGCCCACGGCCAGATACAGTAACAGTGCAAGTTCTGTCCATTCACAGTCTGTCCCTCTCCCAGTGTACACACTAACCCAGATAACCTGCCCACGGTCTGATACAGTAACTGTGCAAGTTCTGTCCATTCACAGTCTGTCCCTCTCCCAGTGTAACACACTACCCCAGATAACCTGCCCACGGTCTGATATAGTAACAGTGCAAGTTCTGTCCATTCACAGTCTGTCCCTCCCCCAGTGTAAGCACTAACCCAGTTAACCTGCCCACGTTCTGATACAGTAACAGTGCAAGTTCAGTCCATTCACAGTCTGTCCCTCTCCTAGTGTATACGCTAACACAGATAACCTGCCCACGTTCTGATACAGTAACAGTGCAAGTTCTGTCCATTCACAGTCTGTCCCTCTCCCAGTGTACACACTAATGCAGATAACATGCCCACGGTCTGATACAGTAACAGTGCAAGTTCTGTCCATTCACAGTCTGTCCCTCTCCCAGTGTACACACTAACCCAGATAACCTGCCCACCGTATGATACGGTAACAGTGCAAGTTCTGTCCATTCACAATCTGTCCCTCTCCCAGTGTACACACTAACCCAGATAACCTGCGACGGTCGAATACAGTAACAGTGCAAGTTCTGTCCATTCACAGTCTGTCCCTCTCCCAGTGTACACACTAACCCAGATAACCTGCCCACAGTCTGATACAGTAACAGTGCAAGTTCTGTCCATTCACAGTCTCTCCCTCTCCCAGTGTACACACTCACCCAGATAACCTGTCCACGGTCTGATACAGTAACAGTGCAAGTTCTGTCCATTCACAGTCTGTCCCTCTCCCAGTGTACACACTAACCCAGATAACCTGCCCACGGTCTGATTCAGTAACAGTGCAAGTTCTGTCCATTCACAGTCTGTCCCTCTCCCAGTGTACACACTAACCCAGATAACCTGCCCACGGTCTGATTCAGTAACAGTACAAATTCTGTCCATTCACAGTCTGTCCGTCTCCCAGTGTACACACTACCCCAGATAACCTGCCCACGGTCTGATACAGTAACAGTGCAAGTTCTGTCCATTCACAGTCTGTCCCTCTCCCAGTGTACACACTAACCCAGATAACCTGCCCACGGTCTGATACAGTAACGGCGGATCTTCTGTACATGATTTTTCTTGGTGAGCGATCAATCCCATTTTCCATTGCTGCTGAATGGAATCACCACAGACGGTTTCAGAGATTGATCCACTAGAGCATCTACTGTCGTATAAACAGGATCATGTGTGGATTTGTAACGTGATTTCTGAAGCACAGGGCAGGCCGGATAATATTAATCATCAGAGGGATAATATCACCTTCATAGAAACCTCCATGTTCAGTGAATATTAGAATCAAGTGAGGATTTGAAACTTTTCTCGGCCATTGTTCACTTTCAAGTGAGGTTTCCATTAACTGAGATTTAATTTCAGCACGCACCTCTATTGAAGCTGTGAATTAAACCTTGCAATATTTTGCTGAACATTAAATAGTATTGAGAAGTTGTTTTATGTCAATACAACTAACATTAAGAACCATTTTCTGTCTGTTCTAATTGAAGTTGTACAACAGAAACACATGGAAACACTCCGGGTACAAACTGAAACACTGAGAGTGAACACTATCCTAATAAACGAGAAGGTTAAGATTTTCCAGCTGATTGATCGATACGCTGAGCTAACGGTCATTTCTACTGTTCGCGATCGGGCACTTGTAGAACATGAACTGCTGGCAAGAGGCCGAGACCATGAAGAGTGGAGAAAACAACATCTCCACGTGCTAGTGAGTATAGGAATAGGAAGATAGAACAGATGAATGCGTGGATAAAGGGATGGTGCAGGAGGGAGGGCTTTAGTTTCCTGGATCACTGGGTCTGCTTCTGGGAAAGGTGGGACTTGTACAAGTCGGACGGTTTACACCTGAACCAGAGGGGAACCAATATCCTTGCGGGGAGGTTTGCTAGCACTGCTGGGGGAGGTTTAAACTAACGTGGCAGGGGGATGGGATACAGAGTGGAGCGATAGTAGGGGTGAGTTAAAGCCAAATACGGAGGGAAAAACAAGTCAGCTGGGAAGGCAGAGCAAATATGTGAAGGCAAAAGGGAATATGGCAGGCCTGGAAGGCATTTATTTTAATGCAAGGAGTCTTGCAAATAAGGTGGATGAACTGAAGTTGTTGTTGAACACATGGGAGTACGATATTGTTGCTATCACGGAGACATGGTTGAGGGAGGGTCAGGACTGGCAGCTCAATATTCCGGGGTATAGAATCTTCAGGCGAGACAGAGGGGGGTGTAAAAGGGGAGGGGGTGTTGCAATATTAATTAATGATTCAATTACTGCTGTAAGGAGGGACGATATATTAGCGGGTTCCTCTAATGAGGCCATATGGGTAGAACTTAAAAACAAAAAGGGGCAAGCACTTTGCTGGGAGTGTACTATAGGCCCCCAAACAGTCAGGGGGAGATAGAGGAAGAGATATGTAGGCAAATCTCAGAGAAGTGCGAAAATAATAGGGTAGTAATAGTGGGGGATTTCAACTTCCCCAATAGAAATTGGGATAGTTAGAGTGTGAAAGGCTTAGAGGGTGCAGAATTCTTAAAGTGCACCCAGGAGAGCTTTTTCAGCCAACATGTGGAAAGTCCTACAAGAGAGGGTGCGGTACTGGACCTAATTCTAGGGAATGTAGCCGGGCAAGTGGTGGAAGTGTCAGTAGGAGAACATTTTGGCGACAGTGACCATAATTCGGTGAGATTTAAGGGGGTCATGGAAAAAGACAAAGACGGCCCGGAAATAAGGGTTCTAATTTGGGGGAAGGCCGATTTTAATATGATAAGTCAGGTTCTGGCCAAAGTGGACTGGGAGCAGCTACTTATAGAAAAATCCACATTAAAACAGTGGGAGACTTTCAGAAGGGAAATAGAGAGAGTACAACGCCAACATGTTCCTGTAAAGGTCAAGGGAGGGACCAACAAGCAAAGGTAACCTTGGATGACAAGGGATATACAAAAATGCATTAGGAAAAAAAGGGGGGCTTTTGGCAGTTGCAAAAGACTAAAAACGGAGGAAGCCCTAGAGGAGTATAAAAAGTGCAGGGGCATATTAAAAGAGAAATTAGGAGGGCGAGGAGGGGCCATGAAATAACACTGGCGAGCAAAATAAAGGAAAATCCTAAGATGTTTTATAAGTATATTAAGGGCAAGAGGATAACCAGGGAAAGGGTAGGGCCGATTAGGGACCATAGTGGCAATCTGTGTGTAGAGCCAGATGATGTAGGCGGGGTGTTAAATGAATTTTTTGCATCTGTGTTCACTATGGACAAAGACGATGTAGACATAGAAATCGGGCAAGGGGACTGTGACATACTTGAACTTATTAGCATCGAGAGGGAGGAGGTACTAGCGGTTTTAGCAGGCCAAAAATTGGATAAATCCCCAGGCCCAGACGAGATGTATCCCAGGCTGTTGTGTGAGGCAAAGGAGGAGATTGCAGGGGCTATGACACAAATTTTCAGAACCTCTCTGGCCACAGGGGATGTACCAGAGGACTGGAGAACAGCTAACTTAGTACCATTATTCAAGAAGGGTAGCAGGGATAAACCAGGGAATTATAGGCCAGTGAGCCTAACATCTGTGGTAGGGAAATTATTGGAAAAAATTCTGAGGGACAAAATTAGTCACCACTTGGAGAGGCAAGGATTAATCAGGGATAGTCAGCATGGCTTTGTCAAGGGTAAATCATGTCTGACCAATCTGATTGAATTTTTCGAGGGGGTGACTAGGTGTGTGGATGAGGGGAATGCTGTGGATGTGGTTTACATGGACTTTAGTAAAGCTTTTGACAAAGTCCCGCATAGGAGACTGGTCAAGAAGGTAAGAGCCCATGGGATCCAGGGTGCCTTGGCGCGTTGGATCCTAAACTGGCTGAGTGGCAGCAGGCAGAGGGTGATGGTCGAAGGTTGGTTTTGTGACTGGAAGCCTGTGTCCAGTGGGGTTCCTCAGGGATCGGTGCTAGGTCCCTTGCTGTTTGTGATCTACATAAATGATTTGGATGAGAATGTAAATGTATGATCAGTAAGTTCGCAGATGACACGAAAAATGGTGGGGTGGTAAATTGCGAGGAGGAAAGCCTCAGGCTACAGGACGATATAAACGGGTTGGTCAGATGGGCGGAAAAGTGGCAAATGGAATTTAACCCTGAAAAGTGCGAGGTGATGCATTTTGGACGGACAAATAAGGCAAGGGAGTACATAATGAGTGGTAGTACCCCAGGAAGTACTGAGGGTCAGAGGGACCTTGGTGTACATGTACATAGATCACTGAAGGCAGCGGAACAGGTAGATAAAGTGGTTAAAAGGCATATGGGATACCTGCCTTCATTAGCCGAGGCATACAATATAAGAGCAGGGAGGTTATGATGGAGCTGTACAAAACGCTGGTGAGGCCACAGCTGGAGTACTGTGTGCAGTTCTGGTTGCCTCACTATAGGAAGGATGGGATTGCTTTGGAGAGGGTGCAGAGAATATTCACCAGGATGTTACCTGGGATGGAGCACCTCAGCTATGAAGAAAGGCTAAACAGGTTGGGTTCTTTTCCTTGGAGCAAAGAAGGCTGAGGGGGGACATGATTGAGGTGTACAAAATGATGAGGGGCATAGATAGGGTAGATAAAGAGGAACTTTTCCCCTTAGTAGGGGGGTCAATAACAAGGGGGCATAGATTCAGGGTAAGGGGCAGGAGATTTAGAGGGGATTTGAGGAGGAATTTTTTCACCCAGAGGGTGGTTGGAATCTGGAACTCACTGCCTGAAAGGATGGTAGAGGCAGGAACCCTCACAACATTCAAGAAGCATTTGGATGAGCACTTGAAATGCCATTGCATACAAGGCTATGGACCAAATGCTGGATAATGGGATTAGACTGGACAGGGATTGATGGACGGCGCAGGCACGATGTGCCGAAGGGCCTCTTTCTGTGCTGTAAAACTCTATGACTCTATGACTCTATGACTGAGAACTGGAGAAAATCCGAGCTGATCAATTGTTCCACAGCAGTTTTTCCCAGAAAAAATCCAAATCTGGGAGTTCACGAGCAGTGAGCGGAGTCCCAGGGATTGGAAAAACTACAATGGTACAAAAGATTGTTCATGACTGGGCCACTGGGAAAATATACCTAAACTTTCAATTTTATTACTGTTTTAAATTCCGGGATTTGAACGCTATTAACTGTAGAATAAACCTGAGGAATCTGATACTGGATCAGTATCCTTACTTTGGGAATATTCTTAGGGAGCTCTGGAAGAACCCAGAGGGATTGCTGTTTATATTCGATGGTTTGGATGAATTTAAGGACAGCATCGATTTTGCAGACAATCAGAGAAATAAAGAACCTCAGCACATGTGCACAGATCCTGAAGACTGGTGTGAAGTGTCTGACATTGTGTACAGTTTAATACAGCACAAGCTGCTCCCAGGATGTTCAGTGCTAGTGACCAGCCGCCCCATTGCATTACATTTATTGGAAAAGGCTGAGATCAGTGTCTGGGCTGAAATCCTGGGATTTGTTGGTGAAGAATGGAAGGAATATTTCAACAAGTTTTTTGAAGATTAGACGGTGGCAGCAGCTGTTTTCAAACATGTGGAGGAGAACGAGATCCTGTACACCATGTGCTACAACCCTTGCTACTGCTGGATCCTCGGTCTGTCACTGGGTCCCTTCTTTACACAAAGAGACAGGAAACAGCAGCGAGTTCCCAAGACCATCACCCAACTAGATTCCTACTATATTGACAACATTCTGAAAAACCATGGCCGAGAGATTGAAAGCCCCCGTGATGTGTTACTGAAGCTTTGTGAGATGGCCTTCACAGGAGTCTCCGAGAAGAAGATTGTGTTTAGAAATGGAGATTTGATCAAGTACAATCTGCAACCTTCCCAGTTCCTGTCTGGATTCATGATGGAACTTCTGGAGAGAGATGATTCTGTCCAGAGCATGGTGTACACATTCCCGCACCTCACCATCCAAGAGTTTGTAGCCGCACTCTCTCAATTCCTGACTCCAGATCCCGGGGACATCCTGAAACTCCTCAGAAAAGCCCACAGCAAGAAAGATGGGCGATTTGAGATATTTCTCTGTTTTGTTGCTGGTCTCTCCTCCCCACAGGCAGCTCGGCCCCTGGAGGAGTTTCTGGGCCCATTTCTTCATTAAACCACCTGCCGAGTGATTGACTGGGTGAAGGGGAAGATTGAAGGACAGATTGGAGACACAGAGAGTGAAACTGGTAAAAGGAACCTCCTGAACACATTCCACTACCTGTTTGAGTCCCAGAATAAAGCACTGGCTCGGACCACAGTGGGATCTGTGAAAAAACTTAAATTTAGAGGATTGCCATTGACCCCGATTGACTGTGCGGTCTTGTCTCACATCATTGGACTCTGTGATACAATAAAAGACCTCGATCTGGAGAGCTGCTCCATTCAGTGTGAAGGACTCCAGCGGCTGGGACCCGTACTGCACAAATGCTGGGTTTTGAGGTAACTGTTTATTTGTCTCTAACTGTTGGGTGAATTGCAGAACAGTCACGGATTGTGTTGTTGCTCCGTAATGTAGGGAAACAAACAGTTCGGTTAAACCAGAGAAAAGCAGATTCAACACAAATATGACCAATAATAAGAGGATCGGTCAGTAATTCCCCAAGGACTGGAGAATCTAAATTGGATCCTTGTGAACAAGTAGGGATTTTACAGTCTTTATCGGATCAGCAGATGCAGGTCACTGAGAGTCTGATAATTTAATTACAATAAATCATATTTAATGAGGCTGGACAGCGGAAGGTAAACATAAAATATAATCCGGCAGTAAAGATAAAATTAATTTAAAATGTTTTCCACATCCACCATTTCAACTGAAAACAGGAGAGAAACCCGAGTTTAAATCACTAACAGTTCGATATTTACTCCAATACCGTACAGGGTGTGTCCTGTCGCGGGGTTATTTTCCTGTATTGGGAATATTGGGGAATCGGTAATTCTTTCAGCTGTAAATGTTTACAATTATTCACAGTCCTGAACATTGAGTAAAGATTGATATTCAGGATCTTAAACCTGCCGGTGAAAAGGTTCCAATCTAACTGGAGTACGGACACACACCGGCCAGCGGTGGGGCCTCGCACACAGCGGCCGGCTCCTGGGTAAACCGGGGGCAGTGAACCCGGGAATTCCCCATAATCCACTCCCTCTGTGTGAGGCCCCGCTCGGGGAGGGAACGTCAGAAAATTCCCCAAAAACTGTAGAGCCAGTTTAATGGGAATTAAGTGAGAGACTCCCCTCCCCTATAAACTCGAAGCACAGGGACATTTAAAACTTGTAACGGGACAGAATAAACTCTATTGCTGCTATTGACAAACGTTCACTATAAGCCCTCTGCCTCCCACAGCTACCTGGAATACAGTTCCTCCCACCTCGCTTCCTGTAAGAATGCATGTCCATTCTCCCAGTTTTTATGTCCCTGCCACATCTGCTCTGATGATGCCACCTTCCATATTAGTGCTTCCGACATGTCTTCCTTTTTCCACAACCGAGGATTCCCCTCCACCGTGGTTGACACGGCTCTTCACCATGTTCATTCTATCTCCCGCATTTCTGCTCTCACCCCTTCCCCTCCCTCCCAGAACCATGATAGGGTTCACCTTGTCCTCGCCTTTCACCCCACCAGCCTCTGCATTCAACGGATCATCCTCCGCCATTTCCGCCACAGCCAGCGTGATCCCACCACCAAACACATCTTCCTGTCACCTCCCCTTTCAGCATTCTGAAGGGACCGCTCCCTCCTCGACATCCTGGTCCACTCCTCAAACACCCCAACACCCATTCCCCTTCCCACATCAGCTTCACATGCAAGCGCAGGAGATGCTACACCTGCCCTTTTATCTCTTCCCTTCCCACTGTCCAGGGCCCCAAACGCTCCTTCCAGGTGAAACAGTGATTTACTTTTACATCTTGCAATTTAGTATTACTGTATTCGCTGCTCACGATGCGGTCTCCTCTACATTGGGGAGAAATATGCAGATTGGGTGATCGCTTTGCGGAACACCTCCGCTCAGTCTGTAAGTGTGACCCCGAGCTTCTGGTTGCCTATCGCTTTATTCTCTGCTCCACTCCCACTCTGATCTCTCCCTTCTCAGCCTCTTACACTCTTCCAACAAAGTACAATATAAGATCGAGGAACAGCACCTCATCTTTCAATGAGGCACTTTACAGCCTTCTGGACTCAACATCGAGTTCAACAATTTCAGACTATAAACTCGGCCCCTGTTTTATTTGTTTCATTATTGTTTTTCCTTTTCTCTTGTTCTTCTTGCGTGTCAGCTGTTGATGATTCTGTCATTGACATTCACACTTCATCTAGATTCATCCTTTGATTTTTAACTTGTCCCATTACCACCTCCTTTTGCTTGCACCATCATCCCTTTTGTCTTTTAATCTCTCCTGTCTTCCGCCCTATCACAGACCTTCCCTTTTGTTCTTTCCTCCGCTCCCCCAACCTTTCCCGGCCCCGACACTTGCTTAAAAATCTGTTACATCTGTAACTTGTTCCGGTTCTGACGTAGGGGTCCTTGACCTGAAACATTAACTCTGTTTCTCTCTCTATAGATGCTGCCTGACCTGCTGGGTATTTCCTGTTTTAATTCAGAATAAATTCTCCATGTTATATAAAATCCTGGGGGGTGGATTTTACAGCAGCAGATAGCGTTTCACAATATAACTCACCCCAAGATATTATACAGATTAATATAATGCAGAGAGCAGAAAGTGCAGGGAATTGCCGCTTCATCATTTAATTCTGGGAAAATCGCCCCATTCCCATAAAGTCTGGGATTTAAGGAGCAGCAGAAATGAGACAAGTTTCTCCAAACATGACGAGGCCGGTCACTGAGCTCCAGGAGGGTAATTCTGATCATCAGGGAATGAGACCGGACTGAGGGACACCCGACTCGACCCAAGCAGCAGCCCCCCACCCACCCCGGTCCCCCGGCCACCAACCCGCCCAGGTGGGAATTCGTTGGGGGAAACTGGGTTATTAATGTCCTGAAGTACTTTCAGTGATTGTTGTAATATCCGACAGAGAAAAATATCAGATCCAGGCTTTGAGTCAGTTGGTTTCTCTCTCTGTGTTTGTGTTTAGAATGAGTCACAATAAACTGGGAGATTCAGGAGTGAAACCACTGTCTGCTGCTCTGAGGAACCCGGACTGTAAAATACAGAAGCTGGGGTAAGTACCAGATGTGTGAGATTGTGTTTATAATAACTGGATGTCTGACACTGTACATTATTATTAGTATCAGTAATAGCGTTATTAATAAACTCTGGGTATTACTCTGATTCCTGTTATTTATCTCTCTGATCCCCAGGTTGAATGATGTCGGTCTCATACATTCTTGTGTCGAGGATCTCGCCTCCGCTCTCAGTACAAACCGCTCACTGACAGATCTGGACCTGGGTTATAATAATCTGGGAGATTCGGGAGTGAAACTAGTGGCTGTGGCTCTGAGGAACCCGGACTAGGTGTGTGGATGAGGGAAATGCTGTGGATGTGGTTTACATGGACTTCAGTAAAGCTTTTGACAAGGTCCCGCATAGGAGACTGGTCAAGAAGGTAAGAGCCCATGGGACCCAGGGGGCCTTGGCGCATTGGATCCTAAACTGGCTGAGTGGCAGGAGGCAGAGGGTGATGGTCGAAGGTTGCTTTTGTGACTGGAAGCCTGTGTCCAGTGGGGTAGCTCAGGGATCGGTGCTGGGTCCCTTGCTGTTTGTGATCTATATTAATGATTTGGATGAGAATGTAAAGGGTATGATCAGTAAGTTCGCGGATGACACGAAAATTGGTGGGGTGGTAAATTGCGAGGAGGAAAGCCTCAGGCTACAGGACAATATTAACGGGTTGGTCAGATGGGCGGAAAAGTGGCAAATGGAATTTAACCCGGAAAAGTGCGAGGTGATGCATTTTGGATGGACAAATAAGGCAAGGGAATACACAATGAGTGGTAGGACCCTAGGAAGTACAGAGGGTCAGAGGGACCTTGGTGTACATGTACATAGATCCCTGAAGGCAGCGGAACAGGTAGATAAGGTGGTTAAAAAGGCTTATGGGATACTTACCTTCATTAGCAGAGGCATAGAATATAAGAGCAGGGAGGTTATGATGGAGCTGTACAAAACGCTGGTGAGGCCACAGCTGGAGTACTGTGTGCAGTTCTGGTCGCCTCACTATAGGAAGGATGTGATTGCTTTGGAGAGGGTGCAGAGAAGATTCACCAGGATGTTACCTGGGATGGAGCGCCTCAGCTATGAAGAGAGACTGGACAGGCTGGGGTTGTTTTCCTTGGAGCAAAGAAGGCTGAGGGGGGACCTGATTGAGGTGTACAAAATGATGAGGTGCATAGATAGGGTAGACAAAGAGGAACTTTTCCCCTTAGTAGGGGGTCAATAAGAAGGGGGCACAGATTCAGGGTAAGGGGCTGGAGATTTAGGGGGGATTTGAGGAGGAACATTTTCACCCAGAGGGTGGTTGGAAGCTGGAACTCACTGCCTGAAAGGGTGGTAGAGGCAGGAACCCTCACAACATTCAAGAAGCATTTGGATGAGCACTTGAAATGCCATTGCATACAAGGCTATGGACCAAATGCTGGAAAATGTGATTAGACTGGACAGGGATTGATGGACGGTGCAGACACGATGGGCTGAAGGGCCTGTTTCTGTGCTGTAAAACTCTATGACTCTGAGAGCAAAAGCTGGTGTGTATGCAGGGCTTGTCTGTGTTCAAGTTATCTGCTGTGTGAATTGGTATTGCATCTCATGTCTGAAATAACAAAGTATATACCATTAGATCACACTGATTTAATTCCAGACTGCACTGTTGTGGGATCTTACTTTGCCTTTCATTCAAGAATTTTGTAAGAAGCAAATCTACATCTATACATCAAGCCATTTGATATTTTCTGGACTGGACTTTATAGGGGAATGTTTGTGGGGTGTTTCATGGCATATCCTGCTGTGAGACCTTACTCTCCCCATCATCCCACCCCAAACAAGACAAGATATTTGTAAATAAAAGTATATATTTTAAAAATTATTTTCAGAACAATCCATTTGATTTTTTTCTGGACTGGGCTTTATTGGGGAACGTGCTTGGGATGTTTTCAGAGCAAAAGCTGCTGTGCGATCTTTCCATTCATTTTATTACGCTCCAGGCAAACCACAGACAGGCAGACATTTAATTAACAGAAGTAAAGTATATATATTATTATTTATTCCTGATTGTATTTACTTCTTTTCACCCTCCCGGGCTTTCATTTCCTCTCAGGGACCCGGATTTCTGGGGCCTCGGCTTCCGTTCTTCCTGTTGGATTGACCTCATCAAACATGGACACACAGCCAGGAAGGGACATCATCAAAAAAAGACACTCACAGGCTGCACCCCTTTCATAATGGATGTGTGTGTGTGAGTTTCTGCGAATTGCAGAGTCTGTGTGAGTGTGTCTGTATGTGAGTGGGTGTCTGTGTGTCTGTAAATTGCAGAGTCTGTGTGTGTGTGTCTGTATGTGCATGGGTGTCTGTGTGTCTGCAAATTGCAGAGTCTGTGAGTGTCTGTGTGTCATGTCACTAAGTTTCAGTTCACTGTGGATGGGAGGGAGTGTGAATGAGTGAGAGACAGACAGACAGCCAGTGAGAGCGAGACATGAAATCAAAAGGCAAGATGCAGAACAGAAAGCCTGTTTCTGTAGGCCACAAAGTGAAAAGATAAGTTACAGAAAAGTATTTCTGGTTTTAATTTTCCAACACTGCAGTCATCATTCTGCAGGCTGGCCAGGCTGTGTGTGTGTGAAAGAGAGCAAAAGCTTGTGTTTGTGTGAGATGTGGTCTGCTGTCTTATTATCTGCTGTTGTTGTATTAAACGCTATTGATTTCATTCTGGCCTGGTCCACATGTAATGCTGCTGTGCATCACTTTATTGCACTTCAAGACAGACAGTCAGTCAGTGCGATAGTGAAAAATGTCCTTTTGGACTGCCTGACAGTAAAAGCTGCTCTGAGATCATTGCAATCTTTTTATTCCACTCCACTCAAATCAAGACAAGGCAGGTAGGCAATGAGAGAGACACATGCAATTAAGACAACAGGCAGAATAGAAATCCAAACAGAAAATGCTGGAAATACTCCAGGTCAGGCAGCACCTGGAGAGAGGGAGAAACATAGTTAACGTTTCAGTTCGATGACCTGTCGACAGAACCTTGCCAGAATCTGACGAAAGGTCATCGAGCTGAATTAACTCTGTTTCTCTCTCTCTCCACAGATGCTGCCTGACCTGCTGAGTATTTGCAGCATTTTCTGTTTTAATTTCAGATTTCCAGCTTCTGCAGTATTTTGCTTTTGATGCAGAATAGAAAGCTTAATTCTGCAGGCCGCAAAATGAAAAGATAAGAAACTGAAAAGTGTTTTTTTACTTTTAAACTGCCAAACACAGCAGAGCAATGAGAGAAATCAACTTTCTTTCATTGCTGACAGTGTTGTGTGGAAATATTGCAGGCTGGCCTGTCCTTGTGTGTGTGTGAGAAAGAGAGACAGAGAGCAAAAGCTGGTGTGTAGGAAGGGCTTGTCTGTGTTCAAGTTATCTGCCATGTGCATTGGTACTGCATCTCATGTCTGTAAAAACAAAGTGTACACCATTAGATCATACTGATTTCATTCCAGACCGCACTGCTGTGGGATCTTACTTTGCCTTTCTTTCAAGACTTGTAAAAATCAAAGCTACATAAATACAACAAGCCATTTGATTTTTTTCTGGACTGGACTTTATCGGGGAATGTTTGTGGGAAGTGTCAGAGCATATCCTGCTGTGGGACCTTGCTCTCCCTTTAATTCCCAACACAACAAAGAAAAGACAAGATTTTGTAAAAACAAAGTATATATATATATATATATATTATATTTATTTTATTATTTTCAGAATAGTCCATTTGATGTTTTTCTGGACTGGGCTCTATTGCGGAAGGTTTCTGGAGTGTTTCCAGAGCAAAAGCTGCTGTGGGATCTTTCCATTCATTTTATTTCACTCCATTCAAATCACAGAATGCAGACACTTCATTTACAGAAGTAAAGTCCATATGTTGTTATTATTATTTACTCTTGATTGTATTTGTTTCTATTCACCCTCCCTCTGTGCCCATCTCCTGGGGCGTCAATCACCCCCTACATTCATTTTCACCCCCGCCAATCCCCCAGCCCCTTGTGGTCCTGAGCTCCACACTCACTCACACACAGGAGCCGAGCTGGCGAGCTGCAGCTGCCATTCCTTCCTTCCTTCCTTCCTGCACCATGTGTTGCCTGCCTGGGTATGTGTGAGCAACAGCACAGCCTGTGAGTGGCTCCAGACAATGGCACAAAGCATCGGCGCGGGACCCCATCCTGCAACACAAGTGGCGCCCATTTAAATTCACAGTCCACCGAAAAGCACAATTATACTGCAAAGTGCTATTCCATTGTAAAGTACTATTATATTGAAAAGATCTATTCCATTGTAAAGTGCTATTTCATTGCAAAGGACAATAATAAAATTAGACAAATTTACCACATAGAAAGAGGCCATTCGGCCCGTCGGGCCCCTGCCAGCTCTCTGCAAGAGAACTTGAACTAGACCCACTCCCCTTCCCTGTCCCCGTAGCCCTGGTAATTTTTCCTTCATGTTCTTATCCAATTCCCTTTTGAAAACCACGATTGAATCTGCCTCCACCACATTTTCAGGCAGGGCATTCCAGATCATAACCATTCGTTGCATAATTCTTTTTCCCTCATGTTGTTTTTGGTTCTTCTGCCAATCACCTTAAAGCTGTGTCCTCTGGTTCACGACCCTTCCACCAATGGGAACAGTTTTCCTCTCTCTACTCTGACTATACACCTCATGATTTTGAACACCTCTATCAAATCTCCTCTCAAACTTCACAGCTCTAAGGAGAACAACCCCAGCTTCTCCAGCCTATCCATGTAACTGAAGTCCCTCATACCTGGAACCATTCTTGTAAATCTTTTCTGCATCCTCACTGAGGCCTTCACCTCCTTCCTAAAGTGTGGTCCCATGAATTGGACACAATGCTGCAGTTGAGACCGAAACAGTGTTTTGTAAAGGTCCATCACAACTTCTGTACTTTTCTACTCTATGCCCCTATTTATGAAGCCCAGGATTCTGCTTTCCCAACCTACCCTGCCACCTTCAACGATTTGTGCACATCTACACCCAGGTTACTCTGTTCATGCACCCCCTTTAGAATTGTACCCTTTAGTTTATAAATAACAGCAGAAAATGCTGGAAAAACTCAGCAGGTCAGGCACCATCCGTGGAGAGGCCTGACCTGCTGAGTTTTTCCAGCATTTTCTTTTGTTATTTTGGATTTCCAACATCTGCAGTATTTTGCTATCGTACCCTTTAGTTTATATTGCCTCTTTTCATTCTTCCTACCGAAATGTATCATTCACACATTTCTGGGTTAAATTTCATCTGCCAGGTGTCCACCGATTCACTCTTAGCCTGTCCATGTCTTCCTGAAGTCTATCACTACCCTCCTCACTGTTCACTATACTTCCGAGATTTGTGTCATCTGCATATTTTGAAATTGTGCCCTGTATACCCATGTCCAAGTCATTAATATATATCCAGTAAAGCAGTGGTCCTGGTACCGGCCCCTGGGGAACACCACTGCATACTTTCCTCCAGTCTGAAAAACAACCATTCACCACTACTCTCTGTGTACTGTCACTTAGCCAATTGCGTACCATGCTGCCACTGTCCCTTTTATTCCATGGGCTTCAACTTTCCTGGCAATCCTATTATGTGACACTTTATCGAACGCTTTTTGGAAGTCCATGTACACCACATCAACCGCATTGCCCTCATCAACCCTCAATGCAGAAAGAAAATCAATATGTGAATAAAAGAGAGTGAGAGATACAAGAGACAAAAGAAAAGGTTAAAAAATAATGAATTATATATTTTTTTAATCTTCACCAATAACTTCTTTTCTTCATTCGTGTGATGTGGGCGTCGCTGGCAAGGCCAGCATTAAAGTCCTATTCCTAACTGTCCCTTGAGAAGGTGGTGGTGAGCCACCTTCGTGAACTGCTATAGTCTGAGTGGTGAAGGTACTCCCACATTGCTGTTAGGAAGGGAGTTCCAGGATTTTGTCCCAGCAACAATGAAGGAATGGTGATATATTTCCAAGTCAGGATCATATGTGATTTGGACGGTGTAGTCTATGTACCTTTAAGAGGAACTATGTTTTTGATGCCCCTGTATACTGTAGTACCAGTAGTGACCACTCGGGTATATAAGCCTGTGTAGCGTTTTGTGTTGTTAGTTCACCTCCAGACTTTGTTCAGTAAATGCTTGTTAAATCAACTCCTGCATTCCGTGTCTCCATTAACACACGGATCTAACAGTGGCGATGAGTTAGAAACGAACTTACCTGAAATTCGGCAGCACCTCAAGGGGATCGATTCCTCAGATGAAGGTCGAAGCCAGAAGCAAGAAAAAAGAAATAACTCGAAGAAACTCAAAAAATGGGTGTCGACCGTGGGCAACCGCCCTCTAAATCATCGAAGTAAAAAGTTGCAGGAGAGACTGTCGAGGGCCAGGCTTGGTCTCCAGTCTGTGGTTTCCCCAGCTAAACGGGTTGGTGGCAGGTAGTGCACTGATCCTTCCTGGGCTGCGGCGGTCTATAGCTCGATCAGGTGGCTCTGCAATGGGGCCGGGCAGCGAGTCGGGAAGCAGAAGCAAAGAGAGAGAGGGGGTGGAGCACTCGGCGCAGCTGGTGCTGTGAAGCAGGTCGGCGTTCGGACGAAGCAGAGGGAAGGGAAAGTCCCAGAGGGTCTGCTCCATGACGGGAACAGTTCTTCAAGTAACGGAGAAACTATTGAAGTACTATAAAAAAAGAAGTCGCAGAGGGTCCACTATACGACGGGAATGGTTCTTCAATTATGGAGAGAATATTGAAGCGATATAAAAAAAATTAAAAAACACCTCAAAAAGCTGCAGGTCGCAACGGGAACCGCAGAGAGCAGCGTTGGCAGCAGCGATTGGGGAGGCGCAAAGACCATAGTGCGTCCCCATTATAAATAAATAAATTAATCGCCAGCAACAGCATTGGCAGCAGTGGCAGTGGCGGGAAAGCGCGGGAGGCGCCATCTTAATGCAGCGGGGAAGAAACAAAAGCGCGGGAGGCACCATTTTGATCCATTGGGGATGGAGGAAAAGCGCGGGAAGTGCCATTTTAGATTTTCAAGATGCCGAAGACTGGCAATATTACTGCTTTCGATAGTGATATAGAAGATTGGACCACATATGTGGAAAGAGTGGAGGTATATTGCAAGGCAAATGAAGTAGCGGATGATAAAAAGGCATCGGTACTTCTAAATCTGATGGGTGCAAGGACATACAGGCTGTTACGAAACTTGATCACTCCAGCCAAACCGATGGACAAGAATTTTAATGAGATTGTTGATAACTTACAGGAGCACTTAAACTAAACTCCGCTGCTGATAGCGGAACGATTCAAATTCTTCAGGAGGAATCAGCACAAGAATGAAAGTAACGCTGATTACCTCACCGAATTACGAAAGCTGTCAAAGCACTGCCAAATCAGGGCAGGACTGGCAGATTCGCTACGAGACAAATTTGTCTGCGGTCTCCTAAGCGAAGGAACACAGAAAAGGCTACTTTCTGAGAAAGATTTGACACTGGACAAGGCTTTCAGTGTGGCTGTATCATACAAAGCAGCAGCAAGATGAGCTGCAGAGATATAGCAAAAGACGCAGGACTTCGGCACCCATGAAATGACACGGGATTTCGAGAGATGTTATCGCTGCAGCAGATCCACCCATGACCAGAACGACTGCTGGTTCAAGGACAAAGCATGCAGGCACTGCGGAAAGTTGGGACATATTGCATGTGTGTGCAGATCTGAAAAGAAATCCACTGACAGTAAAAAGGCCAATAAGGAAAAGTACAGAAAGGTACAAATGATGACGGACAGTAGCTCCAAAGACCAGAAGAGCGATAGCGACTCCGGAAACAAGAGACTAAGCTGCCTCAAATTACATAATGTAATTGCCAAAGAAGATTACCAGACCATTTGGGTTACCCTCACGATAGCGGGGTCCCCAGTCAAAATGGAGCTAGATACAGGATCAGCTCTGACCGTCATGAGTCGATGGGATTATGAGCGGCTATTTCCGCATATACCTTTGAAAGACACATCCATTGTCTTGAAGACATATAAGGGGCAGAAAGTATACCCCAGAGGGAAATTAAGGGTGCCTGTTGTATACAACGGCAAGGAAATACAGAAGTTGTATTTATACGTTCTGCAAGATGGTGGTCCACCATTGTTGGGACGTGAATGGATCAGAAAGATACGTTTAGACTGGCACTCCATTCAGACACTGACGGTGACCAGTAAGAAAAAAAGATGATCACGTCATACCTGGACGGTTAAAAGAAATCTTGGCTAACGCCAAAGAAGTGTTTCAACAGGAACTAGGAACCCTGAAACACACCACCACCTCAATAAAAGTGGAAGAAGCGGCAATTCCCAAGTGTTTTAAGGCAAGGCCGGTGCCATACGCAATTTGTCCAGCCGTCGAGGCAGAGCTGGAGAATTTGGAAAAAGCAGGCGTGTTATCCCAGGTAGATTGGAGCGAGAGGGCAACACCCATCGTCCCGGTCATAAAGAAAACGTTGAATAATGATAAATCTGAAGAACAGAGAAAAGTTCGCATCTGTGGGGACTTCAAGGTGACTGTAAACCCGGTTCTTCACATGGTACAGTATCCTCTTCCGAGGATAGAAGATATTTTCGCCTCACTATCCAGAGGGAAACGTTTCACCAAAATTGACTTCGCACAGGCATATCTACAGATGGCGGTTGAGGAGGCCTCTAAAAAGTATCTCACGATTAACACACACAAAGGCCTGTACCAGTACAATCGACTGGTTTTCGGAGTGGCATCAGTTCCGGCTATCTGGGAAAGAGATATGGAGCAAGTCCTGCAAGAGATTCCGGGGACTCAATGCTACCTAGACGACATCCTTGTAACAGGAGAAAACGACAACGAGCACCTTGCCAACGTGGAGCAGGTGCTCACGAGGCTGAGAGAATGGAGCCTACGAGCAAATCGCCCCAAGTGCGAATTTTTCCAGAAACAAATATCATATTGTGGTCATGTCATTGACGAAGAAGGGTTGCATAAGTCAGCTGAAAAAATTGAAGCAGTCGTAAAGGCCCCAGCACCTGAAAATGTCTCACAATTAAGGTCGTTCCTGTGATTAATAAATTACTATCATAAATTTTTACCAAACTTTTCGACGGTTCTGCACCCACTTAACGCACTGCTACAAACGGGAGTAGTTTGGAAATGGAGCGAAGACTGTAAATGTGCCTTCTATAACTGCAAAGGCTTGATCACGTCTAGGGAAGTGTTGGCTCATTACAACCCATCACTGCCAATCAGAGTGGCGTGCGATGCATCCTCTTATGGCGTGGGAGTGGTATTATCACATAGATTCCCTGATGGCTCGGAGCGGCCGATAGCTTTTGCGTCACGCTCATTGAACTCAGCTGAGCGTAACTATGCCCAGATCGACAGGGAGGCACTCAGCCTGGTGTGGGGGGGTGAAGAAATTCAACCATTAACTACACGGACAAAAATTTGCCTTGTTTACTAACCATCAACCCCTCGTCTCCATATTCAACCCTAAAAAGGGCGTTCCCATTATGACAGTGCAAAGGCGACAGAGGTGGTCCCTTTTCCTAGGGGCACACCAGTATGACATAGAGTACAAAGGAACAAAACAGCATGGGAATGCTGACGGGTTATTGCGCCTACCGTTGCCAACGGTGGAAGAGGCGCCTACAGTGGACCCAGTGGAGATATTCCACTCGACCATAGTGGAATGTCTACCGGTGACAAATTCTAGCATTGAAAAGGAAACGCGAAATGACCCAACTCTCTCACAAGTCTACGAATTAACGGTGAAGGGATGGCCAGCACATGGAGAACCACTGTTGCCAGCATTCTCGCAAAGAAGAGAACAGCTGTCAGTGTGCCGAGGAACCTTGATGTGTGGATCCAGAGTGGTGATTCCTCACAAACTCAAGGATAGAGTGCTAAAGGAGCTCCATGAGGGGCATCTGGGTGGAATGAAAATGAAGAAGTTAGCCAGAGCCTTTGTGTGGTGGCCAGGTATCGATGGAGAAATGACCAAGAGCTGTCCAGGATGCCAGAAGGTCCAAAACGTCCCACCACAAGCCCCTCTACATCCATGGGAGTGGCCCTCATCTCCATGGCAAAGGGTACATATCGACTTTGCTGGTCCATTTATGGACTCAATGTTCTTAATCGCGGTGGATGCACACTCCAAGTGGCCGGAGGTAATAAAGATGTCCTCCACCACCACGGAAAAAACCATCACAGTATTAAGGACCATATTCGCCAGTAATGGGCTGCCTGAACAGGTCTGTTCTGTTAATGGACCGCAATTTGTATCCAAAGAATTCAGGAAGTTCTTAAAAAACAATGGGTTTAAGCACAACACGTCCGCCTCATACCATCCCGCCACCAGTGGATTGGCTGAAAGGTTTGTCCAGACCTTCAAGAAGGCCATAAAGGCCATGGGTAATGAAGACATAAATCTACAACATAAGGTTGATAAGTTCTTGTTTGCGTACAGGAATGCAACACATGTGGTTACAAACCAAACCCCCGCCATGATGTTTTTCAATAGAAGACTAAGATGCCGGCTGGATTTGGTCAAGCCAAATGTCAGAAGGGACGTAGAGAACCGGCAATTTCAAAGCATGAATGAAAGGCCAACTAGAACCTTCCGGATAGGTCAACCAGTTTTGTCCCGGGACTACCGTACTGAGGAATGGCATCCTGGAACTATTTGCACATGACTAGGACCGCTGATGTATACCGTGGACATTGGAGAAAGCATAATAAGGCGCCATGCTGACCAGATCATAGAGTCATCCAAAAAAGGACAACCTACACCACAAGTCTATACGCCCAGTGATGAAGCAGAGACACCCATAGTATCTACCTCTGATTTGGTGATACTGGAACCAGATGAACCCGACACTGGCATTGAAGCCGAATCGACCTTGCGAAAAGAACCTACTACACCACCGAGGCGTTATCCAGACCGAGTCAGGAAGCTTCCAGAGAGACTGAATTTGTAATTGATTAACTTCAGCAAATGTGTATATCATTGTTCTTGTAAAAATGTTATTTAATGATTACTTAAAATGTTATGTACTATTTATCAAAAAGGGGAGGAATTGTAGTCTATGTACCTTTAAGAGGAACTATGTTTTTGTAGCCCCTGTATGCTGTAGTACCAGTAGTGACCACTCGGGTATATAAGCCTGTGTAGCGTTTTGTGTTGTTAGTTCACCTCCAGACTTTGTTCAGTAAACACTTGTTAATCAACTCCTGCATTCCGTGTCTCCATTAACATACGGATCTAACAGAGGGAAATTGGAGGTGTTGCTGTTCCCCTGCGCCTCCTGCCCTTGTCCTTCTAGGTGGTAGAGGTCACAGGTTTGGGAGGTGCTTTCGAAGAAGCCTTGGCGAGTTGCCATCTTGTAGATTGTACACACTGCAGGAGCGCCGGTGTTACAGGGAGTGAATGTTTAAGGTGGTGGAATGGGGTGCCAATCAAGCGGGCTTCTTTATCTTGGATGGTGTGGAGCTTCTGGAGTGTTATTGGAGCAGCACCCGTCCCGCCAAGTGGAAATTATTCCACAACACTCCTTACTTGTGCCTTGTAGATGGTGGCAAGGCTTTGGGGAGTCAGGAGGTGAGACACATGCCACAGAATACCCAGCCTCTGACCTGCTCTTGTAGACACAGTATTTACGTGGCTGGTCCAGTTTAGTTTCTGGTCAATGGTGACCCCCAGGATGTAGATGGTCAGGGATTCGGCGACAGTAATCACATTGAATTTCAAGATACGGTGGTTAGACTCTTGCTTGTTGGAGGTAGTCATTGTCTGGCACTTGTGTGGTGCGAATATTACTTGCCATTTATCAGCCCAACCCTGAATGTCATCCAGGTCTTGCTGCATGCAGGCATGGACTGCTTCATTATCTGAAGATTTGCGAATGGAACTGAACACTGTTCAATCATCAGCGAACATTTCCACTTGTGACCTTATGCTGGGGGGAAGGTCATTCATGAAGCAGCTGAAGATGGTTGGTCCTGGGACATTGCCCTGAGGAGCTCCTGCAGCGCTGTCCTGGGGCTGAAATGTTTGGCCTGCAGCAGCCACAACCATCTTCCTTTGTGCTCGGTATGACTCCAGCAAGTGGAGAGTTTTACCCCTGATTACCATTAACTTCAATTTTACTAGTGTCCTTTGATGCTGCACTCAGTCAAATGCTGCCTTCATGTCAAGGACAGTCACTCTCACCTCACCTCTGAAAGAAATGCCATTTATCAAAGGAATTTCCAAATTTCTACCACCCTTTGCAAATCGAATTGTTTCCTAACTTCACTCCTGGCTCTAATTTTTGAGGCTTTGTCCCCTAGTCCTAGACTTCACAACCATCACACATTGTTTCTTTATATCTCCCCTATTAGTTCACCTTAATATCTCCAAAGCTAATACAACCTTCCTCAATACGTAAATCCAGTTGCCACAACTTTGCCCATTCCCTTAATCTATTAATATCTCTATGTAATGTTATGCTTCCATCTACACTGCTTACAATGCCGCCTATCTGTGTCATCATCCAACTTTGATATGTGGCTCTCAATCTCATCATCTAAGTCGTTAATAAATATGGTGAATAGTAAAGGCCCTCAACACAGAACCCTCAGGACACCACTAGTCATATCCTGCCAACTGAAGTACCTGCCCATTATCCGTACACTCTGAATCCTGTCACTCAACCAATTTCCTAACCTGGACAATAATTTGCCTTCAATTCCACGAGCATCAAGTTTAGCTAACATTCACTTATGCCGGAATTATCAAACACATCTTTGCACATGTATACTAGTTTTTAATGCTTTGTGAACTGGGACTCACAAACCTCTTTGCTCCTCAAGTTAATAGCTTCCCATCATTTAGAAAATACTCCGAGTTATCTTACTTGGGTCCAAAGTGGATGGTCTTTTGCAAATGTGGTGCAAAGTTGAAGGCCCAAAATGACGCTTGATGAACACCATGAACAACTATCTCCCAACCCTAACATCGCCCCCAGTCTGAAAAAACATCCATTCACGTCCACCACTGGCTTCCTGTCACTGAGCCATTTATAGCACACTGTCTTTCCATTTTAGTCCTCCCAAAATGCATCACTTCACACTTCTCCGCACTTCCCTGCCATGCTTCTTCCATTGCAAAATCCTTGCTATGTCACCCTGACGACTATGACCATTCTCATCACTATCATCTACGTTTCCAAGTGTATCACCTGAAAACGTTGTTCTGTATCAGAAGTGGTTAGATACAGAGTAAAGCTCCATCTAGAATCTCCGCTCAAACACTCCGAGGGTAAGTACAGAACGGCTTAGATACAGAGTAAAGCTCCCTCTACACTGTCCCATTAAACACTCACAGGGCAGGTACAGGATGGGTTGGATACAGAGTAAAGCTCCCTCTACACTGTTCCATCAAACACTCCCAGGGCAGGTACAGCATGGGTTAGATACAGAGTAAAGCTCCCCCTACATTGTCCCATCAAACACTCCCAGGGCAGGTACAGGATGGGTTAGATACAGAGTAAAGCTCCATCTACACTGTCCCATCAAACACTCCTGGCCCAGGTACAGCACGGGTTAGATACAGAGTAGAGCTCCATCTACACTGTCCCATCAAACACTCCTGGGGCAGGTACAGGATGGGTTAGATACAGGGTAAAGCTCCCTCTACACTGTCCCATCAAACACTCCCAGGACAGGAACAGCACAGGTTAGATACAGACTAAAGCTCCCTCTACACTGTCCATCAAACACTCCCAGGGCAGGTACAGCACGGGTTAGATACAGAGTAAACCTCCCTCTACACTGTCCCACCAAACACTCCCAGGGCAGGCACAGGACGGGTTAAATACAGAGTAACGCTCCCTCTACATTGTCCCATCAAACACTCCCAGGGCAGGTACAGCACGGGGTTAGATACAGAGTAAAGCTCCATCTACACTGTCCCATCAAACACTCCCAGGGCAGGTACAGCACGGGGTTAGATACAGATTAAAGCTCCCTCTACACTTTCCCATCAAACACGCCCAGGGCAGGTACAGCACGGGTTAGATACACAGTAAAGCTCCATCTACACTGTCCCATCAAACACTCGCAGGCCAGGTACAGCACAGGGTTAGATACAGAGTAACGCTCCCTCTACAATGTCCCATCAAACACTCCCAGGGCAGGTACAGCACGGGTTTAGATACAGAGTAAGGCTCCCTCTACACTTTCCCATCAAACACTCCCAGGGCAGGTACAGCACGGGTTAGATACAGAGTAAAGCTCCGTCTACATTGTCCCATCATACACGCCCGGGGCAGGTACAGCACAGGTTAGATACATAAGGAAAACATAAGAACCAGAAGCAGGAGTCGGCAAATCGGACCTTCGAGCCTGCTCCATCATTCAATAAGATCATGGCTAATCCAATCTTGGCCTCAACACCACTTCCCTGCTCTCTCCCCATACCCCTTGACTCTCTTGTAGTTGAAATATCTGTCAATCACAGCCTTGTGTATATTCAATGACTCCGCCTCCACAGCTCTCCGGGGTAGAGAATTCCAAAGATTCACGACCCTCAGAGAATAAATTCCTCCTCATCACCGTCCTAAATGGGCGATCCCTTATTCTGAAACTATGCCCCCTAGTTCTAGATTCCCCCACTCGGGGAAACATCCTCTCAGCATCCACCCTGTCAATCCCCCTCAGAATCTTATATGTTTCAATAAGGTCACCTCTCATTCTTCAAAACTCCAATGAGCATAGGCCCAACCTGCTCAACCTTTCGTCATACGTCAAGCCCTTCATCCCAGGAATCAACCTCGTGAACCTTCTCTGCACTGCCTCCAATGCAAGTTATATCCCTCCTTAAATATGGAGACCAAAACTGTACGCATTACTCCAGGTGCAGTCTCACCAGTGCCCTGTAAAGTTGCATTAAATCTCCCCTACTTTTATACTCCATATCCCTTGCAATAAAGGCCAACCTTGCATTAACGTTCTTAATAGGTTGCTGTACCTGTATGCTAACTTTTTGTGTTTCATGTACGAGGACCCCCAGATCCCTTTGTACTGCAGCATTTTGTAGTCTCACTCCATTTAAATAATAATTTGTTTTTTCTTTCTTCCTTCCAAAGTTGATGACTTCACATTTCCCCACATTATACTCCATCTGCCAAATTTTTGCCCACTCACTTAACCTGTGTGTATTTTTTTGCAGACACTTTGTGTCCTCCTTACAACTTGCTAACCCACCTATCTTTGTGTCACCAGCAAATTTGGCTGCAGTACAATCGGTCCCTTCATCCAAGTCATTAATATAGATTGTAAATAGTTGAGGCCCCAGCACTGATCCCTGTGGCACCCCAATAGTTTCTGATTGCCAACCGGAAAATGACCCATTAATCCCGACTCTCTGTTATCTGTTAGTTATCCAATCCCCTATCCATGCTAATATATTTCCCCCAACCCCGTGCGCTCTTATCTTGTGCTGTAACCTTTATGTGGCACATTATGAATGCGTTCTTGATATTCAAATACTCTACATCTACTGGTTCCCCTTTATCCACCCTTTTTGCTACATCCTCAAAGAACTCTAGCAAATTTGTCAAGCCCGATTTCCCTTTCATAAAACCATGTTGACTCTGCTTGATTGTCTTATGATTTTCTAAATGTCCTGCTTTTCCGTCCTTAATAATGGATTCCAGCATTTACCCAATGACAGATGTTAGGCTAACTGGCCTATAGTTTCCTGCTTTCTGTCCCCCTCCCTTCTTCAATAGTGGCATTACATTTGCGGTTTTCCAATCCACTGGGACCTCACCAGAATCCAGGGAATTTTGGTAGATTACAAACAACACATCCACTATCTCTGCAGCAACTTCTTTTAAGACTCTAGGATGCAGACAATCGCATCCAGTGGACTTGTCAAACTTTAGTTCGATTAGTTTGCCTAATACTTATTTGCTGGTGATAGAGATTGTTTTAAGTTCCTCCCTCCCTATAGCCCCTTGATTATCTATTATTATTGGGATGTGTTTAGTGTCTTCCAACATGAAGACCACTCCAAAGTAATTGTTTAGATTCTCAACGGAGTAAAGCTCCATCTACACAGTCCCATCAAATCCTCCCAGGGCAGGTACAGCACGGGTTAGATACAGCGTAAAGCTCCCTCTACATTGTCCCATCAAACACTCCATGGGCAATTACAGCACGGGTTAGATAGAGAGTAAAGCTCCCTCTACATTGTCCCATCAAACACTCCCAGGGCAAGCACAGCAGGTGTTAGATACAGAGTAATGCGCCCTCTAAAATCTCCCATCAAACACTCCCATAGCAGGTACAGGATGGGCTAGATGGAGAGTAAAGCGCCATCTACACTGTCCCATCAAACACTCCCAGGGCAGGTACAGAACGGGCTAGATACAGATTAAAGCTCCCTCTAAACTGTCCCACCAAACACTCCCAGGGCAGGTATAGCACGGGTTAGATACAGAGTAAAGCTCCCTCTACACTATCCATCAAACACTCCCAGGGCAGGTACAGCACAGGTTAGATACAGAGTAAAGCTCGCTCAACACTGTCCCATCAGACACTCCCAGGGCAGGTAAAGCACGGGTTAGATACAGAGTAAAGCTCCCTCTACACTGTCCATCATATACTCTCAGGACAGGTACAGCACGGGTTAGATATTGCATTAAGCTTCCTTTCTACTGTCCTGTCAAATACTACCAGGGCAGGTACGGCAGGGGTTAAATACAGTGTAAATCTCGCTATATTTTGGTTCCGCAAGAACTTTCAACTTAGATACAGCATGTGGTCAATGCAGCGTAAAGCTCCTCTGACACTATCCAATGAAAGAAACTAACTCAGGTACAGCACGGTACGGTTACAGGATAAAATCCCACCTGCATGTAATTTTCAAGCTCTCCCAGGTGAGTTATGGGCCCGATTCACAGACGATTGAACCCCCAGTCACATTGCCACATCAGAGGCCGAGCCTAATGGCAAATGGTGAACAGCTGCCGATACCGGGTTCGACTCTCACCTCAGCAAAATCCTGGACTGATTGGATTCTCAGTAAAGTTCCTCATCCTTCCAATCTTTGCTGAAGCTTCCTGTTTTATCCTGTCTTTGACACTGAGTGCCCTGGTACCACCTGATCTATTCTGTGAACCCAATGACATTTCTCCGGTCCCAGTTAATGTGGTGAAGATTCGACTTCTCTCTCTCTCCACCTTCCTGAGATAATGCTGACTCCATGATACTGTCAATATAAAATTATTCATATTAATTCCATAAACAATATGGAACTGTTTGTGTTAATTGTTCGTGTACAAACCGTTGAATGGTGGATAGGGGGTTGGTCTCTTGTCCCACTGATGCTCTCGCTCACTGGTCAGAAGCTGAGCTGGTGAATCCGGTGGCAGTTGCTCAGTTGGCTGGTCCTTTTTTAAAGCTACTTTATTGGCTGGAGAGACGGTGCAGGAGGGAGGTCTGTCGATTCCTGAAGCATTGGGACAGTTTCTGGGGGTGTTGGAACCTGTACAAGCCAGATTGGATGCACCACAACAGAGCGAGGAACAATATCCTCTCAGAGGGGGCTTGCTAGTGCTGTTGGGAGGGTTTAAACTAGCTTGGCATGGTGATGGGAATCTGACAGTATTTTCAGAAGGGCGAGAAGCAAAGCTGGAAATGGAAGGCATTAAATTAGTAAGCGAGTTTGGAAGGCAGAGGAAACAGGGGCTAGGAAATAGACAACAATGCAGTTTGACAACGCTAAATGGTGTATACTTTAATGCAAGGAGTCTCGGAAATAAGGGGTATGAACAAAGGGCACAGATAAACACGTGGTCGTATGATATTTTGTTTATTACTGAGCCATGGCTGATAGAAGGTCAGGACTGGCAGCTCAATATTTCTGGTTACAGGGTCTTCAGGCGAGATAGAGAGGGGGTTATAAAAGGAGAGTGGGCCGCAGTATTGATTAAAGAGAGAATTACAGCTGTGAGGAGGGATGATATGTTTGAAGGATCATCAAATGAGGACAGATTGTTTGAACTAAAGAACCAAAATGGGGCAATCACACTGCTGGGAGTGTCCTATAGAACCCCAAACAGTCCGATGGAGATAGAAGAGCCAATTTGTAGGCACATTTCTGACAAGTGCAAAAACAATAGAGCTTTAAATTGTGGTGGCTTTATATTACCCCAATATTAATTGGGATATTACCAGTGTAAAAGGAATAGCGGGCACGGAATTCATAAAAAAAGCATTCTGGAGGACTTTTTTTAACAATACGCAGCAAGCCCAACAAGAGGGTGGGGGGAGGGAGCAGTTCAAGATTTAGTTTTAGGGAATGAAGCTGGGCAGGTGGAAGGAGCATCAGTGCGAGAACATTTTTGTGGTCATGATCATAATTTAGATAGTTTTAGCATAATTATGGATAAGGACAAAAAAAAACATGAGTAAGGGTTCCACATTGGGGGAAGGTCAATTTTACTAGGTAGAGAAGTGATTGAGTAAAAGTGGACTGGAAACAGTTACTTGAAGGTAAACCAGTGTCAGAGCAGTGGGAGGCATTCAAGAGGGAGATACATGTAGTTCAGTGTAAACATGTTCCGACATGGAAAAAGGGTAGAACTGCTTGGATGACAATGTGCATACAGGTTAAGATAAGGCAAAAAAGGGAAGCCTATATCAGATATTGTGAACTCAATACTGCAGAAAGCCTGGAAGAGTATAGAAAGTGTAGGGGGGAAATTAGGAAGGAAATCAGGAAAGCAAAGAGAGGGCATGAAAAACTGCTGGCAAGTAGATTCAAAGAAAACCTAAATATCTTTTATAATTACATAACGAGCAAGAGGATAACTAAGGAAAGAGTAGGGCCTATCAGGGACCAACATAGTGATCTATGTGTAGAGGTGGAGGGTGTGGGGAAGGTATTAATGAATACTATGCAGCAGAAACACAAAAGAGGAGGACGATGCCAACATTGAAGTTAAGGAGGAAATAGTGAAAAATTGGACGGGATAAACACAGTAAGAGAAGAAGTATTAAGGGCTATAGCATCATTGAAAGTAGATAAATCGCCACGGCCGGATGAAATATATCCAAGGCAATTAAAAGAAGGAAGGGAGTACATTCCGGAGGCTCTGTCCATCATTTTCCAATCCTCCCTGGCTACAGGAGTGGTGCCACTGGATTGGAGAACTGCTAACGTTGTAGCATTGCTTAAAAAGGGAGGAAGGGTTAAACCGAGCAATTACAGACCAGTTAGTTTAACTTCGGTGGTGGGCAAATTACTGAAATCAATTCTGAGGGACAGTATAAACCTTCATTTAGAAAGACACAGATTAATCAATGACAGTCAGTGTGATTTTGTTAAGGGAAGTTCGTGTCTGACTAATTGGTTGAATTCTTTGTGGATGTAAGATGAAGGGTCGATGAGGGCAGCGCGTTTGTGTAGTCTACATGGATTTTCGCAAGGTTTTTTTCAAGGTCCCACATAGCAGGCTGATCAAAAATGTTAAAGCCCATGGGATCCAAGAAAGAGTGTCAAATTGGATCCACAATTGCCTCAGTGGCAGGACGCAAAGTGTAATGTGTGAGGGGAGTTTTTGTGACTGGAAGGCTGTTTCCAGTGGGGTTCCACAGGGCTCAGTACTTGGTACCTTACTTATTGTAGTATATATTAATGATTTAGATTTTAATGAGCGGGCATGATAAAGACATTTGCAGATGATACAAAAACTGGCCGTGAGGTTGACATTGAGGAGGAAAGCTTTAGACTGCAGGAAGATATTGATGAACTGGTCAGTTACTGGCAGAAAAGTGTCAAATGGAGTTCAGTTCAGAAATGTGTGAGGTAATGCATTTGTGGAGGGGCAACAAGGCAAGGGAATACACAATTAATGGGAGGATACTGAGAGGCAACGAAGTTTCACTTTATTGGTTCCTGGGATGGGACAATTGATCTATGAGGAGAGATTGAGTAGAATGGACATATACTCTCTGCAGGTTAGAGGAATGAGAGGTGATTTATTTGAAACATACGATGTTGAGATCCTCGAAAGGGTCGATGCTGAGAGATTGTTTTCCCTGGCTGGAGAGTCGAGGACTAGGGGTCAGAGACTTAAGATATGGGGTCGGCCATTTAAGACTGAGGTGAGGAGGAATTTCTTCACTGAGGGTTCTGAATCTTTGGAATTTTCTACCCCAGTGGGCTGTGGATGCTCAGTTATTGAGTATATTCAAGGCTGAGATTGATAGATTTTGGACTCTAAGGGAATCAAGGCTATGGGGATCGGGTGTGAAAGTGTGGATGATGTCGAAAAACAGCCAAGATCTTACTGAATGGTGGAACATGTTCGAGGGGCCATATGGCCGACTCCTGCTCCTAATCATTATGTTCCTATAATCAGAATAAAATGGGCCCATTTTGGATTTAATTTTTATATCTAATTTGAATAAAGTTGCACATAATTACATTTGGTTGAATTACTTACTTTAATATTATTTTTTCTTTTCTTTCCTTGCCCCGCACTCACAATACTCACAATGCTCAGGTAGGCCTCACTGCGTCAGCAGGAGAAATCTTGTTGGAATCGCGGAGCGGCAACTATAAAAAGGCCCCAGAGGATAGAAGGCCGATAAATCCCCAGGGACTGATAATCTTCATCCTGGGGTACCTAAGGAAGTGGCTGTAGAAATAGTAGATGCAGTGCTGGTCATCTTCCAACAATCGATTGAATGAAACCAATGGAACAGCTCCCTCCTGCACCAGTACTGGGGAAGGAGGGAGCTGTTCCGTTGGGACGGGCTTCACTTGGCCAGTGCTGGGACTAGAGTCCTGGCGGATCATATAACTAGGGCTGTAGAGAGGGCTTTAAATTAACTAGTGGGGGGGAGGTTCCTAGAGGGCAAATAATAAAAATGACAACAGAGAAAGTCATAGACTCAGGTAACAGTGAGGAAATTAAAAACCAGAGTGTGTCAGGAAGGGGCAGAAGGTATGGAGTAAAAGGTAAAGTAATAAAAAGGGCAAAAGCAGGAACTAAGTGTCACAAAACATATTTGAAAGTTCTCTATCTGAATGCACGTAGCATTCGTAACAAAATAGATGAGTTAATGGCATAAATAACTACATATGGCTATGATCTTGTGGCCATTACAGAAATATGGCTGCAGGGTGACAATGCCTGGGAATTAAACATACCAGGTTATTTAACGATCGGGAAGGACAGGCAGGAAGGAAGGGGAGGTGGGATGGCTATGTTAATAAAGGAAGGAATCACTGTAATACAGAGAAATGATATTGGGTCAAAAGATCAGGATAATGAAAGAGTTTGGGTGGAGGTAAGGAATAATAAGGGGAAAAAACACTAGTGGGCGTAGTCTATAGGCCTCCAAACAGTTGCAACTATGTTGGACGGAGTATCAATCAGGAAATAGTTGAGGCTTGTAATAAGGGAACATCTATAATTATGGGGGATTTTAACTATCATACCAATTGGACAAATCAAATTGGGCAGGGCTGCCTTGAGGATGAGTTCATTGACTGTATAAGGGATGGGTTTCTTGAGCAGTATGTAACTGAACCGACCAGGGGGCAAGCAAGCTTAGATCTGGTCCTGTGTAACTAGACAGGATTAATTAAAATTGTCCTAGTAAAGGATGCCCTTGGAATGAGTGGCCATAACATGGTTGAATTCCATATTCAATTAGAGGGTGAGAAGGTTGGATCTCAAACAAGCGTGCTAAGCTTGAATAAAGGAGACTATGAAGGTATGAGAGCGGAATTGAGTAGAGTGGATTGGGAAAATAGATTAAAGGGTAAGACGATACATGATCAGTGGTGTACATTTAAGTAGTTATTTTACAACTTCCAAAAAATATATATTCCACTGAGAAGAATAGGGTGTAAAAGAAAAGACAGCCATCCGTGGCTAAGTAAAGAAATTAAGGATAGTAATCGACTAAAAACAAGGGCATATAAGGTAGCCAAATCTAGTGGGAGGATAGAGGATTGGGAAAACTTTAAAAGACAGCAAAAAATAACAAAAATATTGATTAACAAAGGGTAGATAGATTATGAAAGTAAATTAGCAAAAAATATAAAAACAGATAGTAAGAATTTTTATAGTTATATATAAAGAAAAAGGGTGGCTAAAGTAAATGTTTGTCCCTTAGAGGATGAGACCGGGAAATTAATGATGGGAAATATGGCGATGGCAAAAACACTGAATGAATATTTTACATCAGTCTTTACAGTAGAATACACTAAGAGCTGCAGATGGACTCACTTTGGAGCATCCACGATTCTGAGAGGGGTGTGGATAGCACATTTAGTGAGTTGGTCACACCGCAGGTTAAGGCCAGCGTAGACAGTACATGGGTGACCAAAAGGCAGAGCAAGGGCAGGAAGGTAGTGCAGAAATCCCCTGGGGTTGTCTCCCTTAGCAACAGGTTCACCGTCTTAGGTACTGTTGTCGGGGGGGGTGACGCATCGGGGGAAGGCACCAGCAGCCAGGCTCATGGCACCATGACTGGCTCTGTTGCAAAGAAGGGAGGGAAAAAGAGTGGCAGGGCTATAGTAATAGGGGATTCGATTGTAAGGGGAATAGATAGGGGTTTCTGTGGTCGCGACCGAGACTCCAGGATGGTATGTTGCCTCCCTGGTGCAAGGGTCAAGGATGTCTCGGCGCGGGTGCAGAACATTCTGGAGGGGGAGGGGGAACAGCCAGTTGTCGTGATACATGTTGGTACCAACGACGTAGCTAAAAAAAGGGAAGAGGTCCTACAAGTAGAATTTAGGGAGTTAGGAGCCAAGCTAAAAAGTAGGACCTCGAAGGTAGTAATCTCTGGATTACTACCAGTGCCACGTGCTAGTAAGAGTACAGAGAACAGGATAGTTAGGCTAAATACGTGGCTTGAGCAGTGGTGTAAGAGGGAGGGTTTTAAATTTTTGAGGCATTGGAACCAGTTTTGTGGTAGGTGTGACCTATACAAAAGGGACGGTCTACACCTGTGCAGAGATGGAACTGATGTTCTCGGGGTAATTTTTGATAAAGCAGTTCGGGAGCATTTAAACTAGTATGGCAGGGGGCTAGAAACCTATGTAGTGAAATAGAGGAAAGTGAAAGGCAGACAGAAATAAATGGTAAAAGGGTGAGGAACAAAAAACAAAGGGCCAAACTAATTCATAAAAAATGTGAGCATAAAAAAAGCCTGAGGGTTTTATACCTTAATGCGAGAAGCATCAGGAACAAGGTAGATGAATTAGCTGTGGAAATAGAGGTTAATAATTATGATCTAATTGGGATTACGGAAACATGGTTGCAGGGCGAGCAGGGCTGGGAGCTTAACATACAGGGGTATTCAGTATTTAGGAAGGATCGACAAAAAAGAAAGGGAGGAGGGGTAGCATTGCTAGTAAAAGAGGGGATAAATGCAATTGAAAAGAAGGATATTAACTCAGTTAATACAGAATCTATATGGGTGGAGCTAAGAAATAGCGAGGGGCGAAAAACATTAATAGGAGTGGTATATAGGCCTCCAAATAGTAAAATAGAGGTTAGGGAGGGCATCACGAGGGAAATTAGAGAAGCGTGCAATAAGAGCACAGCTGTCATCATAGGTGACTTTAACTTACATATAGATTGGACTAGCCTAATCAGTAAAAATAATGAGGAGGAGGAATTCCTTGAGTGTTTAAGGGATGGTTATCTGGATCAATATGTCGAGGAACCAACTCGGGAACAGGCTATATTGGACTGGGTACTGTGCAATGAGAAGGGACTAATCAGTAATCTTGTTGTACGGGGACCCTTGGGTCAGAGCGATCATAACATGATCGATTTCTCACTCGAAATGGAGAGCGAAGAAATTGACTCAGAGACTAAGGTCCTGAATTTAAACAAGGGGAATTATGATGCCATGAGACGGGAACTGAGTAGGTCTGATTGGACAACGTTCCTGGGAGGACTGGAGGTAGATAAACAATGGCAAACATTTAAAGATAGAATGACAAAATTGCAAAAATTGTTTATACCAATCTGGCATAAAAGGAAATCTAAAAAGGTGACTCAACCGTGGATAACAGGGGAAATTAGAGACAGCATAAAATCCAAAGATAGGGCGTATAAAATAGCCAAAAAAAGCGCCAGAGCGGAAGATTGGGAACAGTTTAAGATAGAGCAAAGGAGGGCAAAGGGCATGATCAAGAGGGGCAAAATAGCTTACGAAAACAAGCTGGCGGAAAATATAAAAACTAACTCCAAAAGCTTTTATAAATATATCAAAAGGAAAAGACTGGTGAAAACCAAAGTTGGTCCATTGCAGTCAGATACGGGGGAATATATAATGGGAAATAAGGAAATGGCAGATCAACTAAATGCATACTTTGGGTCAGTCTTTACGAAGGAAGACACAAAAAACCTCCCTGGGATATCGGGAAAAATAGGGACATTGGCAAAGGAGGAACTGACGCAAATCAATATCTCTAAGGATATGGTGTTAAGGAAGCTAAAGGGATTGAAGGTGGACAAATCCCCAGGGCCTGATAACATGCATCCTAGGGTACTGAAGGAGGTGGCCCTAGAGATAGCGGATGCACTAAGGATGATTTTTCAGAATTCATTAGACTCGGGAACAGTGCCGATGGATTGGAGGGTAGCTAACGTTACCCCACTATTCAAAAAGGGGGGTAGGGAAAAAGCAGGTAATTACAGACCTGTAAGCCTTACATCAGTTGTGGGCAAAATGCTGGAGTCCATCATTAAGGATGAAATAGCAGAGCACTTAGCAAATGGGGACAGGATAGGACAGAGTCAACATGGATTTACAAAGGGTAAATCGTGCTTGACTAATCTATTGGAATTTTTTGAGGGAGTAACTGGTAGAATAGATGGGGGAGAGCCAGTAGATGTGGTGTACCTGGACTTCCAAAAGGCCTTCGATAAGGTCCCACATAAAAGATTAGCATGGAAAATTGAGGCTCATGGGATAAAGGGGAAAGTTTTGGCGTGGATAGGGAACTGGCTGTCAGATAGAAAACAGAGAGTTGGAATAAACGGCTCATTTTCTGAATGGCAGGCAGTAACAAGTGGGGTACCACAGGGATCTGTCCTGGGCCCCCAGCTGTTCACAATTTACATTAATGACCTGGATCAGGGAGTCGGATGCAGCATTTCCAAATTTGCAGACGACACTAAACTAGGAGGGGGGGTGGGCTCAGAGGAAGAGACCAGGAAGCTCCAGAGCGATTTGGACAGACTGGGCGATTGGGCGGATAAATGGCAGATGCACTATAATGTGGACAAGTGCGAAGTTATCCACCTTGGGTGCAGGAACGGGAGGGCAAATTATTATTTAAATGGCAATAGATTGGGAGAGGGGGAAGTACAGAGAGACCTGGGTGTTCTTGTACACCAGTCACTGAAGGCGAGCATGCAGGTGCAACAGGCGGTCAAGAAGGCAAACGGTATGCTGGCCTTCATAGCAAAAGGGTTAGAATACAGGAACAGGGATACCTTGCTGCAGCTGTACAGGGCACTGGTGAGACCACACCTCGAGTACTGTGTACAGTTTTGGTCGCCTCATCTGAGGAAGGATGTTCTTGCCATGGAGGGGGTGCAGCGGCGATTCACCAGGCTGATACCAGGAATGGCGGGAATGACCTATGAGGAGAGACTATGTAGTTTAGGGATGTACACACTGGAGTTTAGAAGATTGAGAGGGGACCTCATAGAAGTGTATAAAATTCTGACAGGTCTAGACAGACTGGATGCAGAAGGAATGTTTCCCTTGGCGGGTGAGAACAGAACTAGAGGACATAATTTAAGGATAAGGGCTAAACCATTTAGGACAGAGATGAGGGGGAATTTCTTCACTCAGAGAGTGGTGAACCTGTGGAACTCATTGCCACAGAGGGCAGTGTACGCCAGCTCATTAAATATATTTAAGAGGGAATTAGATATATTTCTACGGGCAAAAGGGGTTAAGGGTTACGGAGAGAAGGCGGGGACGGGATACTGAATTAAAGGATCAGCCATGATCTCATCGAATGGCGGAGCAGGCACGAAGGGCCGAATGGCCTACTCCTGCTCCTATCTTCTATGTATCTATGTATCTATGTAATATCCCAACACTGGACAAATAGGGGGCTAAAGGGGGGGAGGAGCTAAACACGATCAAAATCACTAAGGAAGTGGTACTCGGTAAAATAATGGGACTCAAGGCAGATAAATCACCTGGACCTGATGGCTTACATCCTAGGGTCCTGAGGGAAGTGGCGGTAGGGATTGTGGATGCATTGGTAATAATTTTCCAAAACTCCCCGGACTTGGCAAAGGTCCCGGCAGACTGGAAAACTGCTAAAGTAACACCCTTATTTAAAAAGGGCAGTAGACAGAAGGCTGGAATCTATAGACCGGTTAGCCTAACATCTGTGGTAGGTAAAATTTTGGAGTCCATTATTAAGGAGACAGTAACAGGACATTTGGATAATCATAATTTAATAGGACAAAGTCAGCATGGTTTTATGAAGGGGAAGTCATGTTTGACAAATTTGCTGGAGTTCTTTGAGGAAGTAACATATAGGGTGGATAAAGGGGAACCAGTGGACGTTGTGTATTTAGACTTCCAAAAGGCATTTGACAAGGTGCCACACAGAAGACTTTTGCTTAAGATAAAAAATCACGGGATTGATAGAGGATTGGCTATCTAACAGAAGGATTGGCTATCTAACAGAAGGCAGAGAGTTGGGATAAATGGTTCATTCTCACACTGGCAATCAGTAACTAGTGGTGTTTCGCAGGGGTCATTGCTGGGTCCCCAACTCTTTACAATCTATATTAACGATTTGGAGGAGGGGACAGAGTGTAACATATCAAAGTTTGCAGATGATACTAAGATGGGAGGGAAAGTAGTGAGTAAGGAGGACATAAATAACCTGCAAGGGGACATAGACAGGCTAAGTAAGTGGGCAGAGATTTGGCAGATGGAATACAATACTGGAAAGTATGAGGTTATGCACTTTGGCAGGAAAAATCGTAGAGCAAGTTATTATATTAATGGCAAGAAACTGGACATTACTGAAGTACAAAGGGATCTGGGGGTCCTGGTGCACGAAATTCAAAAGGTTAGTATGCAGGTGCAGCAAGTGATTAAGAAGGCCATTGGAATGTTGGCTATCATTGCTAGGGGGATAGAATATAAAAATAGGGAGGTATTGCTTCAGTTGTACAAGGTATTGGTGAGACCGCACCTGGAATACTGCGTACAGTTTTCGTGTCCATACTTAAGAAAGGACATACTTGCTCTCAAGTCAGTACAAATAAATGTTCACTCGGTTAATCCCGGGGATGAGGGGATGGACATATGAGGAGAGGTTGAGTAGATTGGGACTCTACTCATTGGAGTTCAGAAGAATGAGAGGCGATCTTATTGAAACATATAAGATTGTGAAGGGGTTGGATAATGTGGATGCTGGTAAATGTTCCCGATGATGGATGAAACTAGAACTAGGGGGCATAGTCTTAGTATAAGGGGCTGCTCTTTCATAACTGAGATGAGGAGGAACTACTTCACTCAGAGGGTGGTAGGTCCATGGAATATGCTGCCCCAAAAAGCTGTAGAAGCTACAGCATTACAAAAATTTAAAACAGAAATAGACAGTTTCTTAGAAGTAAAGGGAATTAAGGGTTATGGGGAGCGGGCAGGAATTTGGACATGAGTCTAGGTTCGGATCGGTCATGGCCCTGTGGGTAGCGGAGCGGGCCCAGGGACCGTGTAGCCTGATCCTGCTCCTATTTCGTGTGTCTAATTCTGTTAGATTCAGGAGATGGTTCTGTGATAGTGGATTGGCTGTTAGGATCAGATCAGCCATGATCTTATTGAATGGTGGAGCAGGCTCGAAGGGCCGATTGGCCTACTCCTGCTCCTATTTCTTATGTTCCTATGTTCTTATGCTCTTATGGAACAGTACCCATGGATTGGAGGGTAGCTAATGTTACCCCACTATTCAAAAAAGGTGGTAGAGAGAAAGCGGGGAATTATAGACCGGTAAGCCTGACATCAGTCGTAGGGAAAAGGCTCGAGTCCATTATAAAAGGTGTAATAGCAGAGCACTTCGAAAACAGTGACAGGACCGGACAAAGTCAACATGGATTTAGAAAAGGTAAATCGTGCTTGAGAAATCTACTGGAATTTTTGGAGGATGTAACTAATAAAATAGATAAGGGAGAACCAGTGGATGTGGTGTATTTGGACTTTCAGAAGGCTTTTGATAAGGTCCCACATAAGAGATTAGCGTGTAAAGTTAAGGCACTTGGGATTCAGGGCAAGCTATTGACTTGGATAGATAACTGGTTGGCAGATAGAAAGCAAAGAGTTGGAATAAACGGATCTTTTTCCGAGTGGCAGGCAGTGACTAGTGGGGTACCGCAGGGATCGGTCCTTGGACCCCAGCTACTCACAATATATATTAATGATCTAGACAAGGGAACAAGATGTTAAATCTCCAAATTTGCAGACGATAAAAGCTGGATGGGCGTGTATGCTGTGAAGGGGATGCCGAGAAACTACAGGATGACTTTGACAGGTTGATTGATTGGGCAGAACTATGGCAGATGCAATATAACGTTGATAAATGTGAGCTTATCCACTTTCGTGTCAAAAACCGGAAGGCAGATTATTATCTGAATGTCAATAGATTGGGAGAAGGGGAAGTACAGCGAGACCTTGCTGTCCTTGTGCACCAGTCGCTGAAGGTAAGCATGCAGGTGCAGCAGGCGGTTAAGAAGGCAAATGGTATGTTGGCCTTCATAGCGAGAGGGTTTGAGTACAAGAACAAGGATGTCTTGCTGCAGTTGTACATGGCCTTGTTGAGACCACATCTTGAGTATTGTGTGCAGTTTTGGTTGCCTTATCTGAGGAAGGACATTCTTGCCATGGAAGGAGTTCAGCGAAGATTCACCAGGCTGATACCTGGGATGGCAGGAATGACGTAAGAGGAGAGATTGGGTTGATTGGGCTTGTACTCGCTGGAGTTGAGAAGAATGAGAGTGGATATCATTGAAACTTATATAATTCTGCCAGGACTGGACAGACTAGATGCAGGGAAGATGTTCCCGATGGTTGGGGAATCCAGAACATGGGGTCACAGTCTAAGGATAAGGGGTATGCATTTTACGACAATAATGAGGAGGAATTTCTTCACCCAGAGAGTGGTGAACCTGTGGAATTCTCTACCACAGAAGGCAGTAGAGGCCAATTCATTAATTATATTCAAGAAGGAGTTGGATATATTTCTTAAGGCTAAAGGGATCAATGGGTATGGGGAGAAACCAGGGACCGTGTACTGATCTTGGATGATCAGCCATGATCGCATTCAATGGTGGAGCGGCCTCGAGGGTCCGAAAGGCCTACTCCTGCTCCTATCTTCTATGTTACAAGAGAGAGTCATGTGAAATTCAAGAGAGAGTGAAGGGAGCATGAAGGGAGAGTTAAGGGAGAGTGAAGGGAGATTCCAGAGAGTGTCAAGGGAGAGTCAATAGAGTGTCAATTGAGAATCAAGGGAGATTCAAGGGAGAGGCAAGGGAGTCTCAAGGCAGAGTCAAGGAAGGGTCAAGGCAGATTCGAGAGGATGTCAAGTGAGAGTCAAGAGAGAGTCAAGAGAGAGTGTAGAGAGAGTGAAGAGAGAGCCAGGAGAGTATCAAGAGAGATTCAAGAGAGTGTCAAGAGAGAGTAAAGAGAAGCAAGAGAGATTCAAGAGAGAATCGAGGGAGCGTTAAGGGAGACTCAAGGGAGAGTCAAGGGAGAGTCAAGAGAGAGTCAAGAGAGAGTCAAGAGAGAGTGTAGAGAGAGTGAAGAGAAAGCCAGGAGAGTGTCAATGGAGAGTCAAGAGAGTGTCAACAGAGTGTCAAGAGAGAGTAAAGAGAATCAAGAGAGCGTCAAGAGAGAATCAAGGGAGCGTTAAGGGAGAGTCAAGGGAGAGTCAAGGGAGCGTCAAGAGCGAGTCAAGAGCAAGTCAAGAGGGAGTCAAGAAAGAATTAAGGGAGAATCAAGGGAGAGTCAAGCGCGAGTCAAGAGAGAGACAAGAGAGAGTCAAGGGAGTGTCAAGTGTGAGTCAAGGGAGCGTCAAGGGAGAGGCAAGGGAGAGTCAAGAGAGAGTCAAGAGTGAGTCAAGAGTGAGTCAAGGGAGAGTCAAGGGAGAGGCAAGCAAGGGTCAAGGGAGTGGCAAGGAGCGGTCAAGGGAGAGTCAAGAGATTGTCAAGGGAGAGTCAATGGAGAGTCAAGAGAGAGTCAAGAGAGAGTCAAGTGTTAGTCAAGAGAGAGCCAAGAGACATTCAAGAGAGATTCAAGAGAGCGTCAAGAGAGAGCCAAGAGAGAGTCAATGGAGAGTCAACGGAGAGTCAAGGGAGAGTCAAGGAAGGGTCAAGGAACGGTCAAGTGAGAGTCAAGAGATTGTCAAGAGAGAATCAATGGAGAGTCAAGAGAGAGTCAATGGAGAGTCAAGGGAGAGTCAAGAGAGTTTCAAGAGACAGTCAAGAGAGAGTCAAGGGAGAGTCAAGGGAGAGTCAAGGGGGAGTCAAGGGAGAGTCAACAGAGAGTCAAGACAGTGTCAACACATTGTCAAGAGAGATTCAAGAGATAATTAAGGGAGAATCAAGCGAGAGTCGAGAGTCAAGAGAGAATCAAGAAAGAGTCAATAGTGAATCAAGGCAGAGTCAAGACAGAGTCAAGAGAGTGACAAGAGAGTGTCAAGGGAGAGTCAAGAGACAGTCACGAGAGTGCCAAGAGAGATTCAAGGGAGAGACAAGGGAGATTCAAGGGAGAGTCAAGAGAGAATCAAGGGAGAGTCAAGAGTCAGTCAAGAAAGTGTCAAGAGAGAGTCAAAGGACTGTCAAGAGATAGTCACGAGAATTTCAAGGGAGAGTGAAGGGAGAGTCAAGGGAGTTTCAAGGGAGAGTCAAGGGAGAGTGAAGGGAGAGTCAAGAGAGAGCCAAGAGAGAGTCAAGAGAGAGTCAAGAGAGAGTCAAGAGTGAGTCAAGCTTGAGTCAAGAGAGATTCAAGAGAGAGACAAGGGAGAGACAAGGGAGAGACTAGGGAGAGAGAAGGGAGAGTCAAAAAGAGAGGCAAGGAAGAGTCAAGGAAGGCTCAAGGAAGGGTCAAGAAGGGGTCAAGAGAGAGTCAAGAGGGAGTCAAGGGAGAGTCAAGGGAGAGTCAAGAGAGTTTCAAGGGAGAGTCAAGAGAGAGTCAAGCGAGAGTCAAGAGAGAGTCAAGAGAGAGTCAAGAGAGAGTCAAGGGAGAGTCAAGGGAGAGTCAAGGGAGAGTCAAGAGAGTGGCAAGGGAGAGTCAAGCGAGAGTCAAGCGAGAGTCAAGAGAGAGTCAAGCGAGAGTCAAGAGAGAGTCAAGAGAGAGTCAAGAGAGATTCAAGAGAGAGACAAGGGAGAGACTAGGGAGAGACTAGGGAGAGAGAAGGGAGAGTCAAAAAGAGAGGCAAGGAAGAGTCAAGGAAGGCTCAAGGAAGGGTCAAGAAGGGGTCAAGAGAGAGTCAAGAGAGAGTCAAGGGAGAGTCAAGGGAGAGTCAAGAGAGTTTCAAGGGAGAGTCAAGAGAGAGTCAAGAGAGAGTCAAGCGAGAGTCAAGAGAGAGTCAAGCGAGAGTCAAGAGAGAGTCAAGGGAGAGTCAAGGGAGAGTCAAGGGAGAGTCAAGAGAGTGGCAAGGGAGAGTCAAGCGAGAGTCAAGCGAGAGTCAAGAGAGAGTCAAGCGAGAGTCAAGAGAGAGTCAAGAGAGAGTCAAGAGAGAGTCAAGCGAGAGTCAAGAGAGAGTCAAGAGAGAGTCAAGCGAGAGTCAAGAGAGAGTCAAGGGAGAGTCAAGGGAGAGTCAAGAGAGAGTCAAGCGAGAGTCAAGCGAGAGTCAAGCGAGAGTCAAGAGAGAGTCAAGCGAGAGTCAAGAGAGAGTCAAGGGAGAGTCAAGGGAGAGTCAAGGGAGAGTCAAGAGAGTGGCAAGGGAGAGTCAAGTCAGAATCAAGGTATAGTCAAGGGAGAGTCACGGGAGAGTCAAGGGAGAGTCAAGGGAGAGTCAAAGGAGAGTCAAGGGCGACACAAGACAGAGTTAACAGAGAGTCAAGAGAGTGTCTAGAGATGGTCAAAAGATAATTAAGGGAGAATCAAGCAAGATTCAAGAGACGATCAAGACAGATTCAAGCGAGTGACAAGAGAGAGTCAGGAGATTATCAAGAGCGTGTCAAGAGAGAGTCAAGAGATTGTCAAGAGTGAGTCAAGGGATTCAAGTCAGAGTCAAGAGAGAATCAAGGGAGACTCTGGAGAGAGTCAAGAGACTGTCAAGGAAGGTTCAAAGGAGAGTCAATGGAGAGTCAAAGGAGAGGCAAGGGAGAGTCAAGGGAGAGTCGAGGGAGAGGCAAGAGAGTGTCAGGATGGAGTTAAGAGTGTTTCAAGAGAGAGTCAAGAGGGTGTCAAAGAGAGCCAAGAGCGATTCAAGGGAGAGTCAAGAGATGGTCAAGAGAGAGTCAAGAGAGTGTCAAGAGAGTGTCAAGAGAGAGTTAAGAGCGAGTCGGGAAAGATTGTCAAGAGAGAGTCAAGAGCGAATCAAGAGAGAATCAAGCGAGCTTCAAGGTAGAGTCAAGAGAGTGGCAAGGGAGAGTCAAGAGAATGTCAAGAGTGAGTCAAGAGAATCAAGACCGAGTCAAGAGAGAATCACGGGAGATTCAGGAGAGAGGCAATAGACAGTCAAGAGAGAGTCAGTGAGAGGCAAGAGAGAGTCAAGGGATAGTCAAGAGAGTGTCAAGAGAGTCTCAAGAGTGATTCATGTGAGATTCAAGGGAGAGTCAAGGGACAGTCAAGGGGGTGTCAAGGGAGATTCAATAGAGAGTCAAGGGAAAGTCAAGGGAGAATCACGGGAGAGTAAAGAGATTGTAAAGAGAGAGTCAAGAGAGTGTCAATGGAGAGTAAAGAGAGTGTCAATGGAGACGCAAGAGAGTGTCAATGGAGTATCAAGAGAGAGTCAAGAGAGTGTCAAGAGAGAGTCAAGAGGGAGTCAAGAGAGAGTCAAGAGAGCGTCAAGAGAGCAACAAGAGAGATTCAAGCGATATTCGAGAGAGAATCAAGAGAGAATCAAGAGAGAGTCAGGAGACGTTCATGAGAGTGTCAAGAGTCATGTGAGATTCAAGATAGAATCAATGGAGGGTCAAGGACGAGTCAAGGGTGTGTCAAGAGAGTATCAAGAGAAAATCATGTGAGATTTAAGAGAGGGTCAAGGGAGAGTCAAGGGAGAGTCAAGCGAGTTTCAAGGGAGAGTCAAGTGAGAGTCAAGAGAATGTCAAGAGAATGTCAAGGGAGAATAAAGGGAGAGTCAAGGGAGAGTCAGGTGAGTGTCAAAATATAGTCAAGGGAGATTCAATTGAGTGTCAAGGGAAAGTCAGGAGATAATTCATGTAGTCAAGCGAGAGTCAAGAAAGAGTGAAGAGAGAGTCAAGAGAGAGTCAAGAGAGATTCAAGAGAGCGTCAACACGTTGTCAAGAGAGAGTTAAGAGAATGTCAAGAGAGAATCAAGAGAGAGTCAAGGGAGAGTCAAGGGAGAGTCAAGGGAGAGTCAAGTGAGAGTCAAGTGAGAGTCAAGTGAGAGTCAAGGGAGAGTCAAGGGAGAGTCAAGGGAGAGTCAAGAGAGAGTCAAGAGGGAGTCAAGGAAGAGTCAAGGGGGAGTCAAGGGAGAGTCATAGAGTCATAGAGTTAAACAGCACAGAAAGAGACCCTTCGGCCCATCGCGTCCCGCCGGCCATCAAGCCCTTTCTAATCTAATCCCATTTTACAGCATTTCGACCGTAGCCTTGTATGCTATGGCATTTCAAGTGCTCATCCAAATGCTTCTTGAATGTTGTGAGGGATCCTGCCCCTACCACCCTTTCAGGCAGTGAGCTCCAGATTCCAACCACCATCTGGGTGAAAAAGTTCTTCCTCAAATCCCCTCTAAACCTCCTGCCCCTTACCTTGAAACTATGCCCCCTTGTTATTGACCCCTCTACTAATGGGAAAAGTTCCCTTCCATCTACCCTATCTATGCCCCTCATAATTATGTACACCTCAATCATGTCCCAACTGAGCCTTCTCTGCTCCAAGGAAAATAACCCCAGCTTGTCCAGTCTTTCTTCATAGCTGAAGCGCTCCAGCCCAGGTAAAATCCTCGTGAATCTCCTCTGCACCCTCTCCAAATCAATCACATCCTTCCAAAGTGTGGCGACCAGAACTGCACACAATGCTCCAGCTGTGGCCTTACCAGCGTTTTGTACAGCTCCATCATAAACTCCGTGCTCTTATATTCTATGCCTCGGCTAATGAAAGCAAGTAACCCATATGCCTTTTAACCACCTTATCCACCTGTTCTGTTGACTTCAGTCGATTATGTACGTGCACACCAAGGTCCCTCTGATCCTCTGTCTTTCCTAGGGTCTTACCATTCATTGTGTATTCCCTTGTCTTGTTAGTCCGTCCAAAATGCATCACCTCACACTTTTCAGGTTTAAATTCCATTTGCCACTGCTCCGGCCATCTGACCAACCTATCTGTATCGTCCTGTAGCCAGAGGATTACATCCTCGCTATTTACCACCCCACCAATTGTCGTGTCATCTGCGAACTTACTGATAATACCTTTTGCATTCACATCCAAATCATTCATGTAGACCACAAACAGCAAGGGACCCAGCGCTGATCCCTCCGGTACCCCACTAGACACAGGCTTCCAGTCACAAAAACAACATTCCATCATCACCCTCTGCCTTCTGCCACTAAGGCAGTTCTGGATCCAATGTGCCAAGGCACCTTGGATCCCATGGGCTCTTACCTTCCTGACCAGTCTCCTATGCGGGACTTTATCGAAAGCCTTACTGAAATCCATGTAAACCACATCCACTGCACTACCCTCATTCACATACCTCGTCATCCCCTCGAAAAATTCAATCAAAATGGTAAGAGATGACATTCCCTTGACAAAGCCAAGCTGGCTATCTCTAATTAATCCTTCACTCTCCAAGTGGAGACTAATTCTGTCCCTCAGAATGTTTTCCAATAGTTTCCCTACTATTGAGGTTAGGCTCACTGGCCTGTAATTCCCTGGTTTATCCCTACTGCCCTTCTTGAATAATGGTACCAGGTTAGCTGTTCTCCAGTCCTCTGGCACATCTCCTGTGGCCAGAGAGGTTCTGAAACTTTCTGTCAGAGCTCCTGCTATCTCTTCCTTTCCCTCACATAGCAGCCTGGGATACATCTCGTCCGGTCCTGGGGATTTATCCACTTTTTAAGCCTGCTAAAACCGCCAGTACTTCCTCCCTCTCGATGCTAATATGTTTAAGTATATCACAGTCAAGGGAGAGTCAAGAGAGATTCAAGAGCGTGACAAGAGTGAGTCAAGAGAAGCAAGACAGACTCAAGAGAGAATCAAGGGAAACTGAGGAGAGAGTCAAGAGAGTGTCAAGGAAGAATGAAGGGAGAGTCAAGTGAGATTCAATTGAGAGTCCAGGGAGAGTCAGGAGAGTGTGAAGGGAGAGTCAAGTGAGAGTCAAGGCAGAGTCAAGAGAATGTCAAGGGAGAATCGAGGGAGTGTCATGGGAGAGTCAAGGGAGTGTCAAGAGAGTGTCAACACATTGTCAAGAGAGGTTCAAGGGAGTGTCAAGGGAAAGTCAAGTGAGAGTCAAGGCAGAGACAAGAGAATGTCAAGGGAGAATCAAGGGAGTGTCATGGGAGAGTCAAGGGAGAGTCAAGAGAGAGTCAAGAGAGAGTCAAGAGAGATTCAAGAGGGATTCAAGAGAGAGTCAGGAGAGAGTCAAGAGAGCGTCAACACTTTGTCTAGAGAGAGTCTAGAGAATGTCAAGAGAATGTCTAGAGAGATTCAGGAGAGAATCAAGGGAGAATCAAGGGAGTGTCAAGGGTGAGTCAAGAATGAGTCAAGACAGAGTCAAGACAGATTCAAGAGAGTGACAAGAGAGATTCAAGGGAGAGTCAAGAGAGTGTCAAGGGAGTGTCAAGAGAGTGTCAAGGGAGAGTCAAAGGAGAGTCAAAAGAGAGTCAAGAGAGAGTCAAGAGGGAGTCAAGGAAGAGTCAAGGGAGAGTCAAGGGAGAGTCATAAAGTCATAGAGTTATACAGCACAGAAAGAGGCCCTTCAGCCCATCGCGTCTCCACCGGCCACAATGCCCTGTCTAATCTAATCCCATTTTCCAGCATTTGGACCGTAGCCTTGTATGCTATGGCATTTCAAGTGCTCATCCAAATGCTTCTTGAATGTTGTGAGGGTTCCTGCCCCTACCACCCGTTCAGGCAGTGAGTTCCAGATTCCAACCACCCTCTGGGTGAAAAGTTCTTCCTCAAATCCCCTCGAAACCTCCTGCCACTTACCTTGAATCTATGCCCCCTTGTTATTGACCCCTCTACTAAGGGGAAAAAGTTCCCTTCTATCTACCCTATCTATGCCCCTCTTAATTTTGTACACCTCAATCAAGTCCCAACTCAGCCTTCTCTGCTCCAAGGAAAATAACCCCAGCTTGTCCAGTCTTTCTTCATAGCTGAAGCGCTCCAGCCCAGGGAAAATCCTGGTGAATCTCCTCTGCACCCTCTACAAATCAATCACATCCTTCCTATAGTGTGGCGACCAGAACTGCACACAGTACTCCAGCTGTGGCCTTACCAGCGTTTTGTACAGCTCCATCATAACCTCCGTGCTCTTATATTCTATGCCTCGGCTAATGAAAGCAAGTATCCCATATGCCGTTTTAACCACCTTATCCACCTCAGGCGTCTATGTACGTGCACACCAAGGTCCCTCTGATCCTCTGTCTTTCCTGGTGTCTTACCATTCATTGTGTATTCCCTTGTCTTGTTAGTCCGTCCAAAATGCATCACCTCACACTTTTCAGGATTAAATTCCATTTGCCACTGCTCCGGCCATCTGACCAACCTATCTGTATCGTCCTGTAGCCAGAAGATTACCTCCTCGCTATTTACCACCCCACCAATTGTCGTGTCATCTGCGAACTTACTGATCATACCTTTTGCATTCACATCCAAATCATTAATGTAGACAACAAACAGCAAGGGACCCAGCACTGATCCCTACGGTACCCCACTGGACACAGGCTTCCAGTCACAAAAACAATCTTCCACCATCACCCTCTGCCTTCTGCCACTAAGCCAGTTCTGGATCCAATGTGCCAAGGCACCCTGGATCCCATGCGCTCTTACCTTCCTGACCAGTCTCCTATGCGGGACTTTATCGAAAGCCTTACTGAAATCCATGTAAACCACATCCACTGCACTACCCTCATCCACATACCTCGTCATCCCCTCGGAAAATTCAATCAAATTGGTCAGAGATGATCTTCCCTTGACAAAGCCAAGCTGGCTATCTCTAATTAATCCTTGCCTCTCCAAGTGGAGACTAATTCTGTCCCTCAGAATGTCTTCCAATAGTTTCCCTACCATTGAGTTTAGGCTCACTGGCCTGTAATTCCCTGGTTTATCCCTACTGCCCTTCTTGTATAATGGTACCAGGTTAGCTGTTCTCCAGTCACCTGGCACATCCCCTGTGGAAAGAGAGGTTCTGAAAATTTCTGTCAGAGCTCCTGTAATCTCCTCCTTTCCCTCACATAGCAGCCTGGGATACATCTCGTCCGGTCCTGGGGATTTATCCACATTTTAAGCCTGCTAAAACCGCCAGTACTTCCTCCCTCTCGATGCTAATATGTTTAAGTATATCACAGTCAAGGGAGAGTCAAGAGAGATTCAAGAGCGTGACAAGAGTGAGTCAAGAGAAGCAAGACAGACTCAAGAGAGAATCAAGGGAAACTGAGGAGAGAGTCAAGACAGTGTCAAGGAAGAATGAAGGGAGAGTCAAGTGAGATTCAATTGAGAGTCCAGGGAGAGTCAAGAGAGTGTGAAGGGAGAGTCAAGTGAGAGTCAAGGCAGAGTCAAGAGAATGTCAAGGGAGAATCGAGGGAGAGTCATGGGAGATTCAAGGGAGAGTCAAGAGAGTGTCAACACATTGTCAAGAGAGATTCAAGGGAGTGTCAAGGGAAAGTCAAGTGAGATTCAAGGCAGAGACAAGAGAATGTCAAGGGAGAATCAAGGGAGTGTCATGGGAGAGTCAAGGGAGAGCCAAGAGAGAGTCAAGAGAGAGTCAAGAGAGATTCAAGAGGGATTCAAGAGAGAGTCAGGAGAGAGTCAAGAGAGCGCCAACACTTTGTCTAGAGAGAGTCTAGAGAATGTCAAGAGAATGTCTAGAGAGATTCAGGAGAGAGTCAAGGGAGAATCAAGGGAGTGTCAAGAGTGAGTCAAGAGTGAGTCAAGACAGAGTCAAGACAGATTCAAGAGAGTGACAAGAGAGATTCAAGGGAGAGTCAAGAGAGTGACAAGAGAGTGTCAAGAAAGAGTCAAGAAAGTGTCAAGAGAGAGTAAAGAGAGAGTCAAGAGAGAGTCAAGAGAGATTCAAGAGAGTGACAGGAGTGAGTCAAGAGAATCAAGACAGAGTCAAGAGAGAATCAAGGGAGACTCAGGAGAGAGTCAAGAGAGTGTCAAGGAAGAATCAAGTGAGATTCAAGTGAGATTCATGTGCGAGTCAAGGGAGAGTCAAGAGAGTCAGATTCAAGAGAGGGACAATAGTGAGTCAGGAGAATCAAGACAGAATCAAGAGGGAATCAAGGGAGACTCAGGAGAGAGTCAAGAGAGACTCAAGAGAGTCAGCAGAGATTCAGGAGAGTGTCAAGAGAGAGTCAAGAGAGAGTCAAGAGAGAATCAAGGGAGAATCAAGGGAGAGTCAAGGGAGAGTCAAGGGAGAGTCAAGAGAGTGTCAAGGGAGAGTCAAGACAGATTCAAGAGAGTGACAGGAGTGAGTCAAGAGAATCAAGACAGAATCAAGAGAGAATCAAGAGAGGCTCAGGAGAGAGTCAAGAGAGTGTCAAGGAAGAATCAAGTGAGATTCAAGTGAGATTCAAGTGCGAGTCAAGGGAGAGTCAAGAGAGTCAGATTCAAGAGAGGGACAAGAGTGAGTCAGGAGAATCAAGACAGAATCAAGAGAGAATCAAGGGAGACTCAGGAGAGAGTCAAGAGAGAGTCAAGAGAGAGTCAGCAGTGATTCAGGAGAGTGTCAAGAGAGATTCAAGAGAGATTCAAGAGAGAGTCAAGGGAGAGTCAAGGGAGAGTCAAGGGAGAGTCAAGGGAGAGTCAAGAGAGTGGCAAGGGAAGGTCAAGAGAGAATCAAGGGAGAGTCAAGGGAGAGTCAAGGGAGAGTCAAGTGAGAGTCAAGTGAGAGTCAAGAGATATTCAAGTGAGAGTCAAGGGAGAGTCAAAGGAGAGTCAAGGGAGAGTCAAGGGAGAGTCAAGGGAGAGTCAAGAGAGTGGCAAGGGAAATTCAAGAGAGAATCAAGGGAGAGTTAAGGGAGAGTCAAGGGAGAGTCAACAGAGAGACAAGAGAGTGTCAACACATTGTCAAGAGAGATTTAAGAGAGTGTCAATAGATAGTTAATGGAAAGTCAAGGGAAAGTCAAGCGAAAGTCAAGACAGGGTCAAGAGAGAGTCAAGTAAGTTTCAAGAGAGAGTCAAGAGAGAGTTTCAAGGGAGAGTCAATGAAGAATCAAGGGAGAGTCAAGAGTGTTTCAAGAGAGAGTCAAGAGAGAATCAAGAGAGATTCAAGATAGAGTCAAGTGAGAGGCAAGAGAGAGTAAAGAGAGAGTCAAGAGAGTGTCAAGAGAGCGTCAAGGGAGAGTCAATGAAGAATCAAGGGAGATCAAGAGTGTTTCAAGAGAGAGTCAAGGGAGATTCAACAGAGAGTCAAGGGGGAGTCAAGAGAGTGTCAAGGCAGAGTCAAGTGAGAGTCAAGGGAGAGTCAAGAGGGTGTCAAGGGAGAATCAAGGGAGTTGCAAGGGAGAACCAAGGCAGAATCAAGGGAGAATCAAGGGAGAGTCAAGACAGTTTCAAGTGAGAGTCAATGGAGAGTCAAGAGAGATTCAAGAGAGAGTCAGGAGAGATTCAAGAGAGAGTCAAGAGAGAGTCAAGAGAGTCAAGAGAGAGTCGAGAGACAGTCAAGGGAGAGTCACAGTCAAGGGAGAGTCAATGGAGAGTCAAGGGAGAATCAAGAGTGCGTCAAGAGAGAGTCAAGAGATAGTCAGGAGAGAGTCAAGAGAGAGTCAGGAGAGTGTCAAGAGAGTGTCAAGGACGAGTCTAGAGAGATTGAAGGGAGAGCGTCAAGGGGGAATCAAGAGAGTGGCAAGGGAGAGTGCCAAGGGAGAGTCAAGGGAGATTCAAGGGAGAGTCACGAGTGAGTCTAGACAGATTCAAGAGAGAGTCAAGGAAGTTTCAAGGGAGTCAAGAGAGAGTCAAGAGAGAGTCAAGAGAGTTTCAAGATAGGGTCAAGAAAGTGTCAAGAGAGAGTCAAGAGCGAGTGAAGGGAGTGTCAAGAGAGAGTCACGAGAGATTCAATGCAGATTCAAGGGAGAATCAAGGGAGAGTCAAGAGAGATTCAAGGGTGTGTCAAGAGTGAGTCAAGAGAGAGTCAACACCCAGACTCCAAGAGGACCCCCCCTCCCGGCCACCAGAGACCAGCGGGGTACAGACCAGGACTACTACAGGGACCACCACCACACCAACCAGGACCACAGAGGGTCCCCACATACAACACCAATGTCGGACCTGCAACACTGCTGTCCTACAGGGGAGCAGGACCACCCCAGCCAGGCAGAGGGAGAGGTGCTCAGGACGTACGCAATACTACAGGCAGAGAAAATCCATTAAGAGACATAATGCAGATGTTCAGCAGCATCTACTCCCGCCTTATGGATCAGAAAGCTTAAGTACTAGTTGTTAGAAAGAGTAGCAGCCAATTATTCTCAGCATTTATAGACACTTGAAATGTTATTTTTTCCTCATTTAAACACGACAAACACACACACACCTATCACAGTAAAAGACCAATCTTTGCATGAAATCCTTCTATATCTCAACTGGAATATCCAAGGTCTACGCTCTTCTGTGCATGGCTTGAAGAGCAGGACCTCAGAGTTCCTAGATGAAATCAAAGAACTGGACATTATCTTTTTGCAAGAAACCTGGTGCAGAGGAGAAGGGCCCACTGGCTGTCCCACTGGATACACAGAGCTAGTGGTCCCCTCCAGTAACCTGCCAGGAGTAACCCAGGGCAGAGAATCTGGAGGCATACTGATTTGGTTTAAAGCAGTGCTTAGGAATTACATTACATTTATTAAAAAGTGTGAAAGCCACTTATGTCTCAAGATTAAGAAAGGCGTCATTTGTAGCATGCAAAATGTTTTCATTTGCGCACTCTATATCCCCCCCATAAAATCCCCGTACTTCAAAGAGGACACCTTCTCTAACATTGAGAGGGAGATTATCCAATTCCAGGCCCAGGGGAACGTGTTGATCTGTGGTGACCTCAACTCAAGAACTGGCGAAGAACCAGACTTTACCAATAATCAGGGGAATAATTACATATTTGCGAATAACCATTTTGATCTCCCTTTTCATTAACACAGGAATAACTGTGACCAACAGACAAATGCAAATGGAAAACAGCTCCTGCAGCTCTGTCGAAGCCTGGGCCTGTACATTGTCAATGGTAGGTTCAGGGGAGACTCCCTAGGAAGATCGACCTATTCCTCACCTCTTGGCTTCAGCACCGTAGACTATATGATTCCGGATGAGGACCCATCCTCTTTCAGAGGATTCACAGTCAAACCACAAACAACACTGTCAGACCTCAGCCAAATTACTGCGTTTCTTTAAAGGAAAGAAACAACCAACACAGAAACACAGCCCAGTAAGCTGTGCAACATTAAAAAATCCAACAGATGGGCCAAAAACAGCAAGGAAAAATACCAGAAATCAGTTAGCAATCAATCAACTCAAGCTCTCTTGGACACCTTTCTGGAAAACACATACACTCACAATAAAGAAGGCATAAACCGGGCAGTGATTAACCTAAATAATATTTTTGATAATTTGGTAGCAATGTCAAACTTGAAACTTTGCAAGAATAAACCCAAAACAAACAACCACGAAAAATGGTTTGATTCAAACTGTCATAACATGAGGAAAAATCTCAGAAAAATATCAAACCAAAAATACAGACAACCAGAAAACGAGGAATTATGCCTTACTTATTGTCAGGCACTAACACAATACAAAAACACACTCAGAACCAAGAAAGAACAGTATATTAAGAATACACTCAGCTCCATTGAGGAATCTATTGATTTTAATTGTTTCTGGGACAACTGGAATACATTACACAAAAAGCAACACGACGAATTACCCATTCAAAACGGAGACACATGGGAAAACCATTTTGAAAAATTATACCAGAAAAACACACTAAGCCCAGAGCAAGATCAAATATGTACAAAACTGGAAAAGCTCGAACTGACCATAAAAGATAACCAAAACCCGTTGGACTCCCTAATAACTGAAAAAGAGCTATCTGAAAAACTCAAGGACCTGCGACCAAGAAAACTTGCGGTGCAGATGGCATCCTAAACGAGATGATTAAATACACGGACGATAAAATGAAATTGGCTATCCTAAAACTCTTCAACTTGGTTCTGAGTGTCGGTTACTTCCCTGATATCTGGAACAAAGGACTCATAACGCACATATACTGAAGTGGAGACAAAGTTGACCCAAATAACTATCGAGGCATCTGTGTGAACAGCAACCTGGGGAAGGTATTCTGTAGTATCATAAACCAAAGACTTATAAACTTCCTTGAGGAGCACAATGTCTTGAATAAAAGCCAAATTGGATTCTTACCAAATTATAGAACATCGGATCATATCTTCACCCTACACACCCTAACTGACAAACGTGTTCACCAAAACAAAAGCAAAGATTTCCAGAAGGCTTTCGATTCTATTTGGCACAACGGTCTATTCTTAAAACTTATTGAAAGTGGTGTAGGGGGAAAAACATATGATGTAATTAAATCAATGTATATAAACAATAAATGTGCAGTTAAAATTGGAGACAAACAAACAAAATACTTCTCACAGGGGCGTGGTGTGGCACAGGGCTCGCCCATCTCACTGACACTCTTTAATATTTACATAAATGAATTGGCAAAACTACTTGAACAATCTACAGCACCTGGCCTCGCCCTATATGACTCCAAGGTTAAATTCCTCCTCTATGCAGTTGACTTGGTTCTGCTCTCACCAACTGAGGAGGGTCTACAGCAGAACCTGGATCTGCTAGAGTCGTTCTTTCAGACCTGGGCCCTGACAATAAACCCCCAAAAAACCAAAGTTCTTGTGTTCCAGCAAAGATCCAGACATCAGGGACCCAGAATAAATTTCACACTAGGAGCAACTAAAATTGAACAAACTACAAACTACACATACTTAGGCTTAAAAATCAGTTCTACGGGAAATTTTCATCTGGCTGTGAATAAACTGAAAGAGAAAGCAAAAAGGGCTTTCTATGCCATTAAAAAGTCAATCGAATTAGAATTCCCAATTGGCATTTGGCTCAAAATTTTTAAATCAGTAATTGAACCAATTGCACTCTATGGCAGTGAGGTGTGGGGTCCGCTAACACAACAAGAATTTGCAAAATGGGACAAACACCCAATTGAGATCCTACATGCAGAATTCTGTAAAAGCATTCTCCGGACTCAGAGGATAACCGCAAACAATGCATGCAGGGCAGAACTAGGCCAATATCCACTACAAATTAATATGCAAAAAAGAGCCATCAAATTTTGGAAACACCTAAAAATGAGCAACCCCCACTGCTATCATTACGAAGCCCTGAAATGCCAGGAGAGGATCATAGAGAAGAGTCCACTCAGTCAACTAGCCCTGGGGCTCAGTGAAGTAACTACTAACACCATTAATAATAACCAGCTCCAGGACAGTGACATTCTAGCACAGAGAATTCGACCCAACACAATTGTCACTAAACAAAAGGAAAAATATCTGACCTATTCGACAGAAACAACAAAAACCCAAAACAAACTCGTTTGCTATTTGGCCCTAAACAGACAATACACCATGGCTGAATACCTGACCACGGTAAAAGATAGCAAATTGGGAAAAACCTTGACTATGTACAGACTTAGTGAGCATAGCCTGGTCATCGAAAAAGGCAGACACAGGCAGACCTGGCTGCCAAGAGAGGACAGGATATGCTCTTACTGCAATCAGGGAGTGGTGGAGGAGAGATGCACTTTCTCACAACTTGTGGAAACTATCAGGGCATAAGGGAGAATTTTTACCCAAAATTCATAAAAATATGACCTGAATTCAAAAATTTGAATAACGACCAGAAACTCCCATACCTTTTAGGGGAACAGAGAAATTGCGTAACTTTAGTGGCAAACTATGTTACAGCTTGCCATAAGCAGAGGGACAACCCTTAAACCTAAGAAAAGATTATATGCATATTATATGAGTGTATATTTATACACACAGGGATATATCTGTTTATACACTGTATGGGTAGATCTGCGTTTATGTGTTCAACCATACATGGTTTTTTCGGTGCTTTGGCAACATAAGATGTATATTGTCATGCCAATAAAGAAATTTGAATTGAATTGAATTGAATTGAATTGAATTGAGAGTCTAGAGAGAGTCAAGTGAGAGGCAAGAGAGAGTCCAGGGCGAGTAAAGAGAGAATCGAGAGAGTGTCAAGAGAGCGTCAAGGGAGAGGCAATGAAGAATCAAGGGAGAGTCAAGAGTGTTTCAAGAGAGAGTCAAGGGAGATTCAAGGTGAGAGGCAAGAGAGAGCCCAGGGAGAGTCAAGAGAGAGTCAAGAGAGTGTCAAGAGAGTGTCAAGAGCGTCTCATGAGTGAGTCATGTGAAATTCAAGAGAGAGTCAAGGGAGACTCAAGGACGAGTCAAGGGAGATTGAAGGGCGGGTCAAGGGACAGTCAAGGGAGAGTCACCGGAGAGTCAAGAGATTGTCAATGGAGAGTCAAGAGTGTGTCAATGGAGAGTCAAGAGAGTGTCAATGGAGAGTCAAGAGAGAGACAAGGTAGATTCAAGAGAGAGTCAAGAGAGAGTCAAGAGAGACTCAAGAGGGAGTCAGAGCGTCAAGTGAGCGTCAAGAAAGAGTCAAGGTAGAGTTGAGAGAGAGTCAAGAGAGAATCATGAGAGAGTCAAGCGACGTTCAAGAGACAGTCAATGGAGGGTCAAGGGCGATTCAAGGCTGTGTGAATGGAGAGTCAAGGGAGGGTCAAGGGAGTGTCAAGAGAGAGTCATGTGAGAGTCAAGCGAGGGTCAAGGGTGAGTCAAGGGAGAGACAAGAGACTGTCAAGTGAGAGTCAAGTGAGAGTCAAGGGAGAGTCAAGAGAATGTCAAAGGAGAGTCATGGGAGATTCACGGGAGAGTCAAGAGAGAGTCAAGAGAGAGTCATGTGAGATTCAAGAGAGAGCCAAGCGAGGGCCAAGGGAGGGTCAAGGGAGAGTCAAGTGAGAGTCAAGTGAGAGTCAAGTGAGTTTCAAGGGAGAGTCAAGAGAGTGTCAAATGAGAGTCAATAGAGAGTCAAGAGAGAGTCAAGAGAGTGTCAATGGAGAGTCAAGAGAGTGTCAATGGAGAGTCAAGAGAGTGTCAATGGAGAGTCAAGAGAGAGTTAAGAGAGTGACAAGAGAGAACCGTGAGAGAGTCAAGGGAGAGTCAGGAGAGAGTCACGAGAGAATCAAGGGAGAGTGAAGAGACAGTCAAGAGAGTGTCAAGAGAGTCATGTGAGATTCAAGAGACAGTCAATAGAGGGTCAAGGGAGAGTCAAGGGGAGTCAAGAGAGTGTCAAGAGCGATTCAAGAGAGAGTCAAGGGAGAGTGGCAAGGGAGAATCAAAAAAGTGGCAAGAGAGAGTGGCAAGGGAGAGTCAAGGGAGATTCAAGGGAGAGTCAAGGGAGAGTCAAGGGAGAGTCAGGAGAGAGTCAGGAGAGAGTCAAGAGAGAGTCAGGAGAGAGTCAAGAGAGAGCCAAGGAAGAGTCAAGCGAGAGTTAAGGAAGAATCAAGGGAGAGTCAAGGAAAGGTCAAGAGAGAGTCAAGGGAGAGCCAACAGAGAGTCAAGTGAGAGTCAAGAGAGAGTCAAGAGAGAATCAAGAGAGAGTCAAGAGAGAGTCAAGAGAGAGTCAAGAGAGCGATCAAGAGAGTCAAGGGAGAGTGGCAAGGGAGAATCAAGAAAGCGTCAAGTGGGAGTGGCAAGGGAGAGTCAAGGGAGATTCAAGGGAGATTCAAGGGAGAGTCAAGGGTGAGTCAAGAGAGTGTCAAGGGAGAGTCAAGGGAGAGTCAAGAGGAGAGTCAAGAGAGAGTCAAGGGAGTGTCAATGTAGAGTCAAGTGAGTGTCAAGAGAGATTCAAGAGTGAATCAAGAGAGAGTCAAGAAAGAGTCAAGAGGGAGTCAGAGAGCGTCAAGAGAGCGTCAAGGCAGATTCAAGGGAGAGTCAAGAGAGAGTCAAGAGACGTTCAAGAGAGTGTCAAGAGAGTGTCATGTGAGATTCAAGAGAGAGTAAATGGAGGGTCAAGGGCATTTCAAGGGTGTGTCAAAGGAGAGTCAAGGTAGAGGCAAGGGAGTGTCAAAAGAGTGTCAAGAGGTAGTCATGGGAGAGTCACGGGAGAGTCAAGGGAGATAAAGGGAGAGTCAAGCGAGAGTCAAGAGAGTGTCCAGGGAGAGTCAAGTGAGAGTGAAGGGAGAATCAAGAGAGTGTTAAGGGAAAATCAAAGGAGTACCAAGGGAGAGGCGAGGGAGAGGCAAGGGAGAATCAAGGGAGGATCAAGGGAGTATCAAGAGAGTGTCACGGGAGAGTCATGAGAGAGTCAAGAGAGAGTCAAGAGAGAGTCAAGAGAGATACAAGAGAGAGTCAAGAGAGAGTCAAGAGAGAGTCAAGATAGTGTTAAGAGGGTGTCAAGAGCGATTCAAGGGAGAATCAAGGGAGGGTCAAGAGAGATTCAAGAGAGAGTCAAGAGAGAGACACTAGAGTGTCAAGGGAGTATCAAGAATGCGCCAAGAGATAGTCAGGAGAGAGTCAGGAGAGACTCAAGAGAGAGTCAGGAGAGTGTCAAGAGCGACTCAAGAGAGAGTCAAGGGAGAGTGGTAAGGGGGAATCATAGAGAGGCAAGGGACAGTCAAGGGAGAATCAAGAAAGATTCAAGAGCGAGTCAAGGGAGAGTCAAGAGAGATACAAGAGAGAGTCAGGTGAGAGTCAAGAGAGAGAGGCAAGAGAGGCTCAAGGCAGAATCAAGGGAGAGTCAAGGGAGAATCAAGGGAGAGTCGAGAGAGAATTAAGAGAGCATCAAGGGACAGTGAAGAGACAGGCAAGAGAGTGTCAAGAGAGTGTCATGTGAGACTGAAGGAGCTTCAATGGGAGGTCAAGGGAGTGTCAAGCGAGCTCAAGAGCGAGTCAAGAGAGAGACAAGGGAGAGTGGCAAGGGAGAATCAAGAGATTGGCAAGTGAGAGTCAAGGGAGAGTCAATGGAGAGTCAAGAGACTGTCAAGAGAGTGTCAAGAGAGAGTCAAGAGAGTGTCAATAGAGAGTCAAGAGAGAGTCAAGAGATAGTCAAGAGAGGGGCAATAAAGTGTCAAGGGAGTATCAAGCATGCGTCAAGACAGAGTAAAGAAATAGTCAAGATAGAATCAGGAGAGTGTCAAGTGAGAGTCAAGAGCGATCAAAGAGAGAGTCAAGAGAGATTGGCAAGGTGGAATCAAGAGAGTGGCAAGGGAGAGACAAGGGATACTCAAGGGTGTGTCAAGGGAGAGTCAGGTGAGAGTCAAGGGCGAGCCAACGGAGAGTCAAGTGAGAGTCAAGAGAGAGGCAAGAGAGAGTCAAGTGAGAGTCAAGAGAGAGTCAAGGGAGAATCAAGGGAGAGTCAAGAGTGAATCAAAGGAGAGTTATGGGAGAGTCAAGAGAGAGTCAAGGGAGAGTTATGGGAGAGTCAAGAGAGAGTCAAGGGAGAGTCAAGGGAGTTTCAAGGGAGAGTCAAGGCAGAGTCAAGAGAGTGTCAAGAGAGTTTCAAGAGAGTGTCAAGAGAGTGTCAAGAGAGTGTCAATGGAGAGCCAAGAGAGAGTCCAGAGCGAATCAAGAGAGAGTCAAGCGACAATTATGTGAGATAAAGGAGAGAGTCAATGGAGGATCAAGGGAGATTCAAGGGTGTGTCAAAGAAGTGTCAATGGAGAGTCAAGGGAGTGTCAATAGAGTGTCAAGAGAGATTTTTGTGAGATTCAAGAGAGGATCAAGGGAGTGTCAAGGGAGAATCAAGGGGGAATCAAGGGACAGGCAAGGGAGAGTCAAGAGAGAGTCAAGACAGAGTCAAGAGAGAGATATGAGAGAGTCAAGGGAGAGTCAAGGGAGATTCAAGGGACAGTCAAGAGAGTTTCAAGAGAGAGTCAAGTGAGTGGCAATGGAGAGTCAAGAGAGTGTCAAGAGAGTGTCAATGGAGAGTCAAGACAGAGTCAAGAGAGAGTCAAGAGAGAGTAAAGAGAAAGTCAAGAGAGAGTCCAGGGAGAGTCGTGAGAGAGTCATTTGAGAATCAAGGGAGAGTGAAGAGACAGTCAAGAGAGTTTCAAGAGAGAGTCAAGGGAGAGTCACGGGAGAGTCAAGGGAGAGTCAAGGGAGAGTCACGGGAGAGTCAAGGGAGAGTCAAGGGAGAGTCAAGGGAGAGTCAAGGGAGAGTCAAGGGAGAGTCAAGACAGTTTCAATGGAGAGTCAAGAGAGGATCAATGGAGAGTCAAGAGAGAGTCAAGAGGAGAGTCAAGAGAGGGTCAAGAGGGAATCAAGAGAGAGTCAAGATACAGTCAAGAGAGAGTCAAGTGAGAGTTAAGAGGGAGTCAGGGAGCATCAAGAGAGCGTCAAGAGAGCGTCAAGGTAGATTCAAGGGAGAGTCAAGAGAGAATCAAGCGAGAGTCAAGAGGCGTTCAAGAGAGTGTCAAGAGAGAGTCCTGTGAGATTCAAGAGAGAGTCAATGGAGGGTCAAGGACGACCCAAGGGTGTGTCAAAGGAGAGGAAAAGGAGTGTCAAAAGAGTGTCAAGAGAGAGTCAAGGGAGAGTGAAGTGAGAGTCAAGGGAGAGTCAAGAGAGTGTCAAGAGAGTATCAAGAGAGAGACAAGGGAGAGTCAAGATAGTGTCAAGATAGTGTCAAGAGAGAGTCAAGAGAGATTCAAGGGAGAATCAAGGGAGGGTCAAGGGAGAGTCAAGAGAGAATCAAGCGAGAGTCAAGAGGCGTTCAAGAGAGTGTCAAGAGAGAGTCCTGTGAGATTCAAGAGAGAGTCAATGGAGGGTCAAGGACGACCCAAGGGTGTGTCAAAGGAGAGGCAAAGGAGTGTCAAAAGAGTGTCAAGAGAGAGTCAAGGGAGAGTCAAGTGAGAGTCAAGGGAGAGTCAAGAGAGTGTCAAGAGAGTATCAAGAGAGAGACAAGGGAGAGTCAAGATAGTGTCAAGATAGTGTCAAGAGAGAGTCAAGAGAGATTCAAGGGAGAGTCAAGGGAGGGTCAAGAGAGAGTCAAGAGAGAGACAATGGAGTCAACAGATAGTCAAGATAGTGTCAAGAGAGAGTCAAGAGAGAGACAATGGAGTCAAGAGAGTGTCAAGATAGTGTCAAGAGAGAGTCAAGAGAGATTCAAGGGAGAGTCAAGGGAAGATCAAGAGAGAGTCAAGAGAGAGACAATGGAGTCAAGAGAGAGTCAAGATAGTGTCAAGATAGTGTCAAGAGAGAATCAAGAGTGAGTCAAGAGAGAGTCAAGAAATAGTAAGGAGAGAGTCAAGGGAGAGTCAAGAGAGTGTCAAGAGAGAGTCAAGAGCGTGTCAAGGGAGAATCAAGGGAGAGTAAAGGGAGTGTCAAGAGAGAGTCAGGTGAGATTAAAGAGAGAGGCAAGGTAGAGTCAAGGGACAGTCAGGGGAGAGTCAAGTGAGAGTCAAGGGAGAGGCAAGGGAGAGGCAAGGGAGAGTCAAGGGAGATTCATGAGAGAGTCAAGTGAGAGTCAAGGGAGAGTCAGGGGAGAGTCAAGGGAGAGTCAAGGGAGAGTCAGGGGAGAGTAAAGAGAGTGTCAATGTAGTGTCAAGAGAGATTCAAGAGAGAGTCCAGAGTGAGTCAAAAGATCGTCAAGAGAGTGTTAAGGGAGAGTTAAGGGAGAGTCGAGAGATTCAAGAGAGCATCAAGGGAGAGTGAAGAGACAGTCAAGAGAGTGTCATGTGAGATTCAAGAGAGATTCAATGGGAGGTCAAGGCAGTGTCAAGCAAGAGTCAAGAGCGAGTCAAGAGAGAGACAAGGAATAGTGGCAAGGGAGAATCAAGAGATTGGCAATGGAGAATCAAGGGAGAGTCAATGGAGAGTCGATTGAGAGTCAACGGTGAGTCAAGAGAGTGTGAAGGGAGAGTCAAGTGAGAGTCAAGGGAGAGCCAAGAGAGTGCCAAGTGAGAGTCAATGGAGAATAAATGGAAAGTCAAGAGAGAGTCAAGAGAGATTCAAGATAGTGTCAAGATAGTGTCAAGAGAGAGTCAAGAGAGAGTCAAGGGAGAGTCAAGGGAGGGTCAAGAGAGAGTCAAGAGAGAGTCAAGAGGGAGACAATAGAGTGTCAAGGGAGAATCAAGAGTGAGTCAAGTGAGAGTCAAGACATCATCAGGAGAGAGTCAAGAGAGCGTCAGGAGTGTGTCAACAGAGAGTCAAGAGCGAGTAAAAGGAGAGTCAAGGGAGGTTGGAAGGGGGAATCAAGAGAGAGTCAAGGGACAGTCAAGGGAGGGTAAAGAGAGAGTCAAGAGAGAGTCAAGGGAGAGTCAAGGGAGGTTCAAGAGAGAGTCAAGAGAGAGTCAAGAGGGAGACAAAAGAGTATCAAGGGAGAATCAAGAGTGAGTCAAGTGAGAGTCAAGAAATCGTCAGGAGAGTGTCAACAGAGCGTCAGGAGTGTGTCAACAGAGAGTCAAGAGCGAGTCAAGGGAGAGTCAAGGGAGGTTGGAAGGGGGAATCAAGACAGTGGCAAGGGAGAGTCAAGGGAGGGTCAAGAGAGAGTCAAGAGAGAGTCAAGGGAGAGTCAAGGGAGGTTCAAGAGAGAGTCAAGAGAGAGTCAAGAGGGAGACAATAGAGTGTCAAGGGAGAATCAAGAGTGAGTCAAGTGAGAGTCAAGACATCATCAGGAGAGAGTCAAGAGAGCGTCAGGAGTGTGTCAACAGAGAGTCAAGAGCGAGTAAAAGGAGAGTCAAGGGAGGTTGGAAGGGGGAATCAAGAGAGAGTCAAGGGACAGTCAAGGGAGGGTAAAGAGAGAGTCAAGAGAGAGTCAAGGGAGAGTCAAGGGAGGTTCAAGAGAGAGTCAAGAGAGAGTCAAGAGGGAGACAAAAGAGTATCAAGGGAGAATCAAGAGTGAGTCAAGTGAGAGTCAAGAAATCGTCAGGAGAGTGTCAACAGAGCGTCAGGAGTGTGTCAACAGAGAGTCAAGAGCGAGTCAAGGGAGAGTCAAGGGAGGTTGGAAGGGGGAATCAAGACAGTGGCAATGGAGAGTCAAGGGAGAGCCATGGGTGTGTCAAGGGAGAGTCAGGTGAGAGTCAAGGGAGAGCCATGGGTGTGTCAAGGGAGAGTCAGGTGAGAGTCAAGGGAGAGCCTGGGTGTGTCAAGGGAGAGTCAGGTGAGAGTCAAGGGAGAGCCAAGGGAGATTATATGAGAGTCAAGTGAGAGTCAGGAGATGGTCAAGTGAGATTCAAGCGAGAGGCAAGGGAGAGTCAACTGAGAGTCAGGGGAGAGTCAAGGGAGAGTCAAGTGAGAGTCAAGGGAGTGTCAACAGAGAGAAAATAGAGTGTCAATGTAGAGTCAAGAGAGAGTCAAGAGATCGTCAAGAGAGTGTCAATGTAGATTCAAGGGAGAGTTAAGGGAGAGCCGAGAGAGATTCAGGAGAGCATCACGGGGAGTGAAGATACAGTCAAGAGAGTGTCAAGAAAGTGTCATGTGAGATTCAAGAGAGATTCAATGGGAGGTCAAGGGAGTATCAAGCGAGAGTCAAGAGCGAGTCAAGAGAGAGACTATTGAGAGTGGCAAGGGAGAATCAAGAGATTGGCAAGGGAGGGTCAAGGGAGAGTCAATGGAGAGTCAACGGTGATTCAATGGTGAGTCAATAGTGAGTCAAGAGAGTGTCAAGTGAGAGTCAAGGGAGAGTCAAGGGAGAGTCAAGAGGGTGTCAAGATAGAATCAAGAGAGAGTCAAGCGAGGGTCAAGGGAGAGTCAAGGGAGGGTCAAGAGAGAGTCAAGGGAGAGTCAAGGGAGGGTCAAGGGAGGGTCAAGGGAGAGTCAAGGGAGAGTCAAGAGAGAGACAATAGAGTGTCGAGGGAGTACCAAGAGTGCATCAAGAGAGGTTCAAGAAATAGTCAGGAGAGTGTCAAGAGTGGGTCAGGAGAGTATCAAGAGAGAGTCAAGAGCGAGTCAAGAGAGATTGGCAAGGGGGAATAAAGAGAGTGGTGAGGGAGAGTCAACGGAGAGTCAAGGGTGTGTCAAGGGAGAGTCAGGTGAGAGTCAAGGGAGAGCCAAAAGAGAGTCAAGTGAGAGTCAAGAGAGAGGCAAGAGAGAGGCAAGGGAGAGTCAAAGGAGAGTCAAGGGAGAGTCAAGGGAGAGTCAAGGGAGTGTCAAGGGAGAGTCAATAGAGTGTCAAGAGAGAGTCAATACAGTGTCAAGAGAGAGTCAAGAGAGAATCAAGAGAGCGTCAAGGGAGAATCAAGGGAGAGTCAAGGGAGAGTCAAGAGAGAGAGTCAATACAGTGTCAAGAGAGAGTCAAGAGAGAATCAAGAGAGCGTCAAGGGAGAATCAAGGGAGAGTCAAGGGAGAGTCAAGGGAGAGTCAAGAGAGAGTCAAGAGAGAGTCAAGGGAGAGTCAAGGGAGAGTCAAGAGAGAGTCAAGGGAGAGTCAAGAGAGAGTCAAGGGAGAGTCAAGGGAGAGTCAACAGAGAGTCAAGTGAGAGTCAAGAGAGAGTCAAGAGAGAGTCAAGGGAGATTCAAGGGAGAGTCAAGAGAGTGTCAAGGGAGAGTCAAGAGAGAATCAAGGGAGAGTCACGAGAGTGTCAAGAGAGAGACAAGAGAGAGTCAAGAGAGCGTCAAGGGAGAGTCAAGAGAGAGTCAAGAGAGAGTCAATAGATAGTCAAGAGAGAGTCAAGAGAGAATCAAGAGCGAGTCAAGAGAGCGTCAAGGGATCATCAAGAAAGAGTCAACGTAGAGTCGAGAGAGATTCGAGAGAGAGTCGAGAGAGAATCAAGAGAGAATCAAGGGAGAGTCAAGAGACAGTTATTTGAGATTCAAGAGGGAGTCAAGGGAGAGTCCATTGATGTCGAGGGAAAGTCAAGAGAGTGTCAAGGGAGAATCAAAGGAGAATCAAGGGAGAGGCAAGGAAGAGTCAAGGGTGGGTCAAGGGAGAGTCAACAGAGTCAAAGGAGCGTCCAGAGAGAGTCAAGGGAGATTCAAGAGAGAGTTTCAAGAGAGCGTGTAGAGAAAGTGAAGAGAGAGTTAAGAGAGATTGAAGAGAGTATCAGTGGAGAGTCAAGTGAGAGTCAGGAGAGTGTCAAGGGAGAGTCAAGGAAGAGTGAAGGGAGAGTGAAGAGAGAGTGAACAGAGAGTGAATAGAGAGTGAAGGGAGAGTGAAGGGAGAGTGAAGGGAGAGTGAAGGGAGAGTCAAGAGAGAGTCAAGAGAGAGTCAAGAGAGAGTCAAGAGAGAGTCAAGAGAGGGTCAAGAGAGAGTCAACAGAGAGTCAACAGAGAGTGTCAAGAGAATGTCAAGAGAGTGTCAAGAGAGGGACAAGTCAAGAGACTGTCAAGAGAGAGTCAACAGCGAATGTCAAGAGAATGTCAAGAGAGTGTCAAGACAGTGTCAAGTCAAGAGAGAGTCAACAGAGAGGGTCAAGAGAGTGTCAAGAGAGTGTCAAGGGAGAGTCAAGAGAGTACCAGCGAGAGCCAGCAGTCGCGCAGAAGACAGGGACAGCCAGAGACTGCAAGACAGCGAGAAAGAAGCAGATAAACAGACAGAGAGACAGAGACATACAGGCAGCCATAGACTGAGGCAGACTGAGACAGAGACAGAGAAAATTAGAGACAAATACAAACAAGTGAATGTGGTAGCCAGAGAGACAGAGGAAGACATACAGAGACAGACAGACAGAGAGACAGACACGGACTAACAGAGAGACAGAGACAATCAGAGACAGAGAAATAGAGAGGCAGACAGAGACAGGCATGCAGAGACTTAAAGACAAAGACAAGGAGAAGGAGACAGAGAGGCAGAGAGAGCTAGGCAGAGAGAAACAGACAGACACACAGAGATACTCAGACAGAAAGACAGAGAGACACAGAGAGAGACAGAGGGGTTCAGAGAGGGTCAGAGAGTTTCAGTGTGTGTCAGAGAGAGAGTCAGAGAGAGTCAGAGAGAGTCAGAATGTCAGAGAGTGTCCGAGAGAGACAGAGGAAGGCAGAGAGTCAGAGAGAGGCAGAGAGAGTTAGAGAGAATTGGAGCGAGTCAGAGCGAGTCAGGGTGGTAGCCAGAGAGACAGAGGAAGACATACAGAGACAGACAGAGAGAGAGACAGAGACGGACAGACAGAGACAGACAGAGAGTGAGACAGAGACGGGCAAACAGAGGGACAGAGGCAATCAGAGAGAGAGATAGAGAGACAGACAGAGGCAGGCATGCAGAGACATAAAGACAGAGACAGAGAGAAGGAGACAGAGAGACAGAGACAGACAGACCGAGATAGACAGACAGAGAGACAGAGAGAGACAGAGAGAGGCAGTGAGTTTCAGAGAATGTCAGATATTGTCAGAGTGGCAGAGAGTGCCAGAGAGTGCCAGGTATTGCCAGAGAGAGACAGAGAGAGTCAGAGAATATCTAAAATTTCTAGAGTGCCTGCTAAGTGTCTGTGGAGTGTCTGCGGCGTGTCTGTGGAGTGCCTGCAGTGAGCCTGCAGAGTGTCTGCAGAATGTCTGCAGAGAGTCAAGAGAGGGACAGAGCGAGCCAGCAGATGGGCAGCAGAGAGAGACAGACGACAGTCAGAGAGACAGGGACAGCAAGACAGGGAGACTGAAACAGAGAGAGAGAGATGGACAGACACAGGCACAGACGTATAGACAGCTAGAGACAGATACAGAGACAGTCTGAGACAAAAACAGACAAACTTAGAGACAGATACAAACAAGTGAAAGTGGCAGCCAGAGAGAAAGAGGCAGACATACAGAGACGGACAGACAGAGAGAGGGACACTGACAAATAGAGAGACATAGACAATCAGAGACAGAGAAATAGAGAGGCAGACAGAGACAGGCATGCAGAAATTTAAAGACAGACACAGGGAGAAGGAGACAGAGAGACAGAGACAGATAGGCAGAGAGAAACAGACAGACAGATGGAGATACCCAGACAGAGAGACAGAGAGAGACACAGAGAGAGACAGAGGGGTTCAGAGAGGACCAGAGCGTTTCAGCGTGTGTCAGCGAGAGAGTCAGAGTGTCAGAGTGTAAGAGAGTGTCAGAGAGTGTCAGAGAGAGACAGAGGGAGGCAGGGAGAGGCACAGAGAGGCAAAGAGGGTCAGAGAGAATCGGAGCGAGTCAGAGAGAGTCAAAGAGTGCTAGAGTGTATCAGAGAGTGTCAGAGAGAGACAGAGAGACAGAGAGAGACAGAGAGAGACAGAGTGAAACAGAGAGAAACAGAGAGAGAGAGAGCGAGTCAGAGAGTATCTCGAGTGTCTGCAGAGTGTCTGCAGGGTGTCTGCATAGTGTCTGCAGAGCTTCTGCAGAGAGTGAAGAGGGGGGCCAGAGAAAGCCAGCAGACGTGCAGAAGACAGAGACAGACAGACAGACAGAGAGACAGAGACAGCAAGGCATGGAGATAGAAACAGAGAGACAGACAGATAGGCAGAAAGAGACAGAGGGAGACAGAGTGAGACAGAGAGAGTATCTAGCGTGTCTAGAGTGTCTGCGGAGTGTCTATGGAGTGTCTGCAGAGTGTCTGCAGAGTGGCTGCAGAATGTCTGCAGAGAGTCAAGAGAGGTACAGAGATAGCCAGCAGACGGGCAGCAGACAGAGAAAAACAGTCAGAGAGACAGAGACAGCAAGTTAGGAAGACCAAAACAGAGAGACAGACAGATAGAAAGACACAGACACAGACATGCAGACAGACAGAGACAGAGACAGACTGAAACAGAGGCAGACAAACTTAGAGACAGATACAAACATTTGAAAGTGGCAGCCAGAGAGACAGGGGCAGACATACAGAGACAGACAGATAGAGAGACAGAGACGGACAGACAGAGAGACAGAGACAGCAAGACAGGGAGACAGAGATAGAGAGGCAGAGATAGAGAGAGAGGCACAGACAGAGACATACAGACAGCCAGAGACAGCGACAGACTGAGACAGAGACAGACAAACTTAAAGACAGATACATACAAGTGATAGTGGCAGCCAGAGAGACAGAGGCAGACAGACAGAGAGACAGACAGTCAGAGAGACTGAGAGAGAAAGACACCGACAATCAGAGATAGAGAAATAGAGAGACAGACATAGACAGACATGCAGAGACACAAAGACAGAGACAGAGAGAAGGAGACAGATAGACCGAGGGAAACAAACAGACAGACAGAGATAGACAGACAAACAGACAGAGAGTAACAGAGAGAGACAGGCATGCAGAGGCACAAAGGCAGAGACAGTGAGAAGGAGTCAGAATGACAGAGACAGATAGACAGAGACAGATAGACAGAGAGAAACAGATAGACAGAGAGACACAGACAGACAGGCAGAGAGCCAGGGAGGGACAGCCAGATAGAGAACCAGAGACAGAGAGGGACAGAGTGAGAAAAAGAGAGACAAACAGAGACAAAGAGAGACAAACAGAGACAGAGAAATAGAGAGACAATCAGAGAATGGCATGCAGAGACACAAAGACAGAAACAGAGAGAAGGAGACAGAGTGTCAGAGACAGATAGACAGTGAGAAACAGACCGACAGAGATAGAGAGACACAGAGACAGAGAGTGACAGAGAGAGAGAGACAGAGCGAGAGAGAGAGAGAGAGACAGCCATACAAACAGTGAGACAGTGAGAGGCACAGAGAGACAGACACAAACAGAGTCATACAGGCAGTCAGAGTGAGATAGGTACAAACAAAGAGAAAGTGGCAGCCAGACAGACAGAGAGAGACATACAGAGACAGGCAAACACTCAGACAGACAGACAGTCAGAGACAAACACAGACAGAGAGACAAACACAGAGAGAGAGACAGGGACACAGAATTCACAGAGTCAGAGAGACAGAGAGACAAAGAGACAGACACACACTGACGGTGACAAACACTTCAAAGAGAGGCAGACAGACTGAGAGGAAGACAGACCGAGAGGGAAACGGCGAAATGCAGGGGCAGACAGACAGACAGACTGAGACAGACAGGGAAACAGTCAGAGACGGACATTGAGAGGGAGGCCAGACAGAGATACACAGAGAGATAGAGACAGACTGGCAAACAGTGACCGAAGCATACATGCATACCGAGACAGCCAAAGACAGAACATGCAGAGCATGACAGGCCGAAAAGGACATACAGAGACAGACATACCGAGACAAATTGAGTCAGACTCAGACAGGCAGAGATGGATTCAGAGGGTCAGAGAGAGGCAGATACTTACAGACGGACACAGAAAGACAGAGACATGTTGAGAGAAAGAGACAAAAAGAGAAAAATCAAAGAGAACAGACACAGAGACAGACAGGGAGACAGACACAGACAGGGAGACAGAGACATATTCGCAGACAGAAAGAGAGTGAGAGAGATGGAGAAATAGACAAAAAGACAGACAGAGAGTGAGACAGAGAAAGATAGACAGACAAAGACAGACACAGACACACTTAAAGACAGATACAAACACAGTCAAAGAGGCGGCCAGTGAGACAGACAGACAGTCAACAGAAACAGACAGACAGACAGAGACAGACAGAGGCACACTTAAAGACAGATACAGACACAGTCAAAGAGGCGGCCAGAGAGACCGAGACAGACAGACAGAGACAGAGAGGCACACTGATGGAAGGCAGACACACAAGGAGAGGCAGACAGACCGAGAGGAAGACAGACTGAGAGGCAGACAACGATATACAGGGACAGACAGACAGAGACACAGAAATACAGACTGAGTCAGACCGAGAAACAGTCAGAGGCGGACATTGAGAGGGAAATCTGACAGAGATATACAGAGAGATAGAGACACACTGGCAGATAGTGACAGAGGCATACACGCAATACTCAGACAGACAATGACAGAACATGCAAATCATGACAGACTGATAAGGACATACAGCGATACACATACAGAGACTAATTGAGTCAGACTCAGACAGACAGAGACTGCCAGAGGCAGACTCAGAGGGCCAGAGACAGCAGAGAGTGACAGAGACAGAAAGACAGACAGACGGAGATAGACAGATATAGAGAGAGACAGGCAGGCAGAGAGACATAGAAGAATATCAGATAGACAGACACACAGAGAAAGATCCTCAGACTGACAGAGTTGGACAGACAGACAGTCAGACAAAGACATACAGACAAGGCAATGACAAAGACATACAGAGGCACAGTCAGCAACAGAAACTGACAGAGAGACAGAAAGAGAGGGCCAGAGAGTGCCAGCCGACGGGCCAAATAGGGGCAGAAGACAGAGAGAGACAAACAAAGAGACAGACATTCATAGACAGTCAGCCAGGGACAGACAGACAGAGACTGATATACAAACACAGATAGATGGAAATAGGGTTAGAGACAGTCAAGAGAAAGAAAGACAGAGAGACAGACACAAAGAAACAGATTCACAGAGTCAGAGACGCAGAGACAGAGAGAGAGACAGAGACATACATACAGACAGGCAGACAGAGACAGCCCACAGAGACACAGAGATACAAAGACAGAAACTCAGAGGTACAGAGACAGAGAGGCAGAGACAGAGACAGAGAGAGGCAGGACAGAGAGAGAAAGACGGAGAGAGAGTCAGACAGAGACAAAAAGACAGAGACATAGAGACAGAGAACGACTGAGACAGAGACAGATAAATTTGGAGACAGATACAAACAAAGTGTAACAAGCAGCCAGAAAGATGGAGACAGCCATACAGAGACAGGCAGGCACACAGATGGAAGACAGACACACAAAGAGAGGCAGACGGACCAGGAGGAAGACAGACTGAGAGGAAACAGCGATATAAAGGGAAAGACAGACAGAGACACAGAGAAACAGACTGAGACAGACCGAGAAACAGTCAGAGACGGACATTGAGAGGATGATCAGAGACAGATAGAGATAGAGACAGATTGGCAGATAGTGACAGAGGCCTACACGCAATACTGAGACAGACAATGACAGAACTTGCAGAGTGTGACAGACAGACAAGGACATACAGAGACAGAAATACAGAGACAAATTCAGTCAGACTCAGGCAGACAGAGACTGACAGAAACAAACTCACAGAGCCAGAGACAGCAGAGAGAGAGAGAGAGACAGATTCAGACAGACAGATCGACAGAGATAGACAGAAATCAAGAGAGCCAGGCAGGCAGAGAGACAGACAAACATATCAGATATACAGAGACACAGAGAGAAAGATCATCAAACTGACAGAGTCAGAGAGAGGTAGACAGAGAGACAGAGACAGTCAGACAAAGAGATACAGACAAGACAATGCCGAAGGCAGAAGTGGAACAGTCAGCAACAGAAATTGAGAGAGAGAGAGGGAGATAGAGAGAGACAGACAGAGAGAGAGCGTCAGAGAGAGACAGAGAGAGAGAGCGTCAGAGAGGGCCAGGGATGGCCAGAGAGGACCAGCGAGGGCCACGGATGGCCAGAGAGGGCCAGGGAGGGGCAGAGAGAACCAGCGAGGGCCAGAGAGGGCCAGAGAGGGCCACGGATGGCTAGATAGGGCCAGGGAGGGCCAGGGAGGGCCAGAGAGGACCAGCGAGGGCCACATAGGGCCAGAGAGGACCAAGGATGGCCAGAGAGGGCCAGGGAGGCCCAGGGAGGGCCAGAGAGGACCAGCGAGGGCCAGAGAGGGCCAGAAAGAGTCAGAGAGTGCCAGGGATGGCCAGAGAGGGCCAGGGAGGGCCAGGGAGGGCCAGAGAGGACCAGCGAGGGCCAGAGAGGACCAGCGAGGGCCAAGGATGGCCAGAGAGGGCCAGGGAGGGCCAGGGAGAGCCAGAGAGGACCAGGGATGGCTATAGAGAACAAGCGAGAGACAGCGAAGGCCAGCAGGCAGGAAGAAGAGGGGCAGAAGAGGGTCAGAAGACAGAGACAGAGACTGACAGTCAGCCAAGGTCAGACAGACAGAGACCGACATACAAACACAGATACATGGACATAGGGATAGAGACAGTCAGAGACAAACAATGACAAAGAGAGATAGAGCCAGAGAAATAGAGCCGCAGAGACAGAGCCAGAGAGCCAGAGGACCCGAGAGCCAGAGAGCCAGAGAACCAGAGCGCCAGAGAGATACACAGACAGAGAGATACAGAGAAAGAGAGACAGAGACTGAGAGAGAGATAGAATCAGAATGAGAGATAGAGACAGGGACAGACAGACAGACAGACAGACAGAGACAGACAGACAGACAGATAGAGACAGGGGCAGACAGACAGATAAAGTTAAATATTTGGGATTCTGTTGGTTTAAGAAGAGTAAAACAAGGTTACACTGCAGTAGGAGTAAATTGGCACAGCAGGCAGTGGAAACCAGTTTTCTAACCAATCAGCAGGGGTGACTCATTTGGCTGTAAACAAAAAAACAGTATAAAAAGACCAGGCTAGTGCGAGCAAGCACTGAATGCGAGTCAGCAGAGAGTGCTGTGAGTTTGGGTAAGTGTGTGAGTTAGGGTAAGTGGGGTGTTAGCTGCTCTTTCCAAACTTTATCTCTGTGGGTTGTAGTTAATAAGGCCTTTCTGGTGCAGAGTGACTGTTGGTAAACCATTAAACTGGTGTAATTGGAGGGATTGATTTAAATTAATTCCAATTAATTAAAGGGGATACTAGCATCTATAATCGGGCAGAGGGTGTCCATAACTAACAATAAAAAATTTAATTAATTACATAGAATGGAACAGGTGATGTGTCACTGTTGCGAGATGTGGGAGCCGGTCAACCCCATTGAGGCTCACGGTGATTACGTCAGTGAAAAGTGTCTGCTGCTATAGCAACTCCAGCTCCGTGTTGATGAGCTGGAGTCTGAGCTTCAGACACTGCGACACATCAGGGAGGGGGAGAAGTAACTGGACTCTGTGTATCAGGAGGTGATCACACCTATGAAGTTAATTAATTCAGATGTAGCCCATAGTCAGGGACAGGACGGTGTGACTACAAGTGAGGCAGGTACGGGGATCCAGGAGGTAGAGCTGGAGGAGCCGCAGCCCTTGCTCCTGTCCAGCAGTTTCAAGGATTTTACTCCATGTGGGGACGGGAGCAGCGACTGCAGGGAGGATGAGCAACCTGGCCACAGCACCGTGGAACGGGGGGCCATTCAAGAGGGGGGAGTAACAAGAAATGTTGTAGTGGTAGGGGATATTATTATTAGGGGGATAGATAGAGTTCTCTGCAGCCGAGAGTGAGAGACCCGAAGGCTGTGTTACCTACCCGGCGCCAGGGTTAAGGACATCTCCTATTGGCTGGAAAGAAACTTGCAGTGGGAGGGGGTGGAACCAGTTGTCGTGGTCCATGTTGGTACAAAGGACGTAGATAAGTCTAGGAAGCCGGTTCTGTTAAAGGAGTATGAACAGCTAGGGGTCAAATTAAAAAGCAGAACCTCAAGGGTAATAATCTCTGGATTATTACCTGAGCCACGAGCGAATTTGGCTAGGAAAAATACAATTAGAGAGTTAAATGCGTGGCTCAAAGACTGGTGTGGGAGAAATGGGTTTTGCTTCCTGGGGCACTGGCACCAGTACTGGGGCAGGAGGGAGCTGTTCCATTGGGACGGGCTTCACTTGGCCAGTGCTGGGACTAGAGTCCTGGCAGATCATATAACAAGAGCTGTATAGAGGGCTTTAAACTAACTAGTGGGGGGGAGGTTCCTAGAGAGCAAATAATAAAAATGACAACAGAGAAGGTCATAGACTTAGGTAGCAGTGGGGAAATTAAAAACCAGATCGTGCCAGGAAGGGGCAGAAGGTATGGAGTAAAAGGTAAAGTATTAAAAGGGCAAAAGCAGGAACTAAGTTTCACAAAACATATTTGAAAGTTCTCTATCTGAGTGCACGTAGCATTCGTAACAAAATAGACGAGTTAATGGCACAAATAACTACATATGGGTATGATCGTGTGGCCATTACAGAAACATGGCTGCAGGGTGACAATGCCTGGGAATTAAACATACCCGGTTATTTAACGATCGGGAAGGCCAGGCAGGAAGGAAGGGAAGGTGGGGTGGCTATGTTAATAAAGGAAGGAATCACTGTAATACAGAGAAATGATATTGGGTCAAAAGATCAGGATAATGAAACAGTTTGGGTGGAGGTAAGGAATAATAAGGGGAAAAACACTAGTGGGCGTAATCTAAATGCCTCCAAACAGTTGCAACTATGTTGGATGGAGTATCAATCAGGAAATAGTTGAGGCTTGTAATAAGGGAACATCTATAATTATGGGGGATTTTAACTATCATATTAATTGGACAAATCAAATTGGGCAGGGCCGCCTTGAGGATGAGTTCATTGAGTGTATTAGAGATGGGTTTCTTGAGCAGTATGTAACTGAACCGACCAGGGGGCAAGCAACCTTAGATCTGCTCCTGTGTAACGAGATAGGATTAATTAAAAATGTCCGAGTAATGGATCCCTTTGGAATGAGTGACCATAACATGGTTGAATTCCATATTCAATTAGAGGGTGAGAAGGTTGGATCGCAAACAAGCGTGCTAAGCTTGAATAAAGGAGACTATGAAGGTATTAGAGCGGAATTGAGTAGAGTGGATTGGGAAAATAGATTAAAGGGTAAGACGATACATGATCAGTGGTGTACATTTAAAGAGTTATTTTACAACTTCCAAAAAATATATATTCCACTGAGAAGAAAAGGGTGTAAAAGAAAAGTCAGCCATCCATGGCGAAGTAAAGAAATTAAGGATAGTATTCGACTAAAAACAAGGGCATATAAGGTAGCCGAATCTAGTGGGAGGATAGAGGATTGGGAAAACTTTAAAAGACAGCAAAAAATAAAAAAAAGATTGATTAAGGAAGTGATGAGAGATTATGAAGTAAATTAGCAAAAAATATAAAAACAGATAGTAAGAGTTTTTATATAGTTATATAAAAAGAAAAAGGGTGGCTAAAGTAAATGTTGGTCCCTTAGAGGATGAGACCAGGAAATTAATGGTGGGAAATATGGAGGTGGCAAAAACACTGAATGAATATTTTGTATCAGTCTTTACAGTCGAAGACACTAAGAATATCCCAACACTGGACAAACAGGGGGCTATAGCGGGGGAGGAGCTATACACGATCAAAATCTCTAAGGAAATGGTACTCGGTAAAATAATGGGACTTAAGGCAGATAAATCACCTGGACCTGATGGCTTACATCCTAGGGTCTTGAGGGAAGTGGCGGTAGGGATTGTGGATGCATTGGTAATAATTTTCCAAAACTCCCTGGACTCAGCAAAGGTCCCGGCAGACTGGAAAACTGCTAATGTAACACCCTTATTTAAAAAGGGCAGTGGACAGAAGGCTGGAAACTATAGCCTAACATCTGTGTTAGGTAAAATTTTGGAGTCCATTATTAAGGAGACAGTAACAGGACATTTGGATAATCATCATTTAATAGGACAAATTCAGCATTGTTTTATGAAGGGGAAGTCATGTTTGACAAATGTGCTGGAGTTCTTTGAGGAAGTAACATATAGGGTGGATAAAGGGGAACCAGTGGACGTAGTGTACTTAGACTTCCAAAATGCATTTGACAAGGTGCCACACAAGATTATTGCTTAAGATAAAAATCACGGGATTGGGGTAATATTCTGGCATGGATAGAGGATTGGCTATCTAACAGAAGGCAGAGATTTGGGATAAATGGTTCATTCTCAGAATTGCAATCAGTAACTGGTGTTGTTCCGCAGGGGTCGGTGCTGCGTCCCCAACTCTTTACAATCTATATTAACAATTTGGAGGAGGGGACCGTGTAACATATCAAAGTTTGCAGATTATACTAAGATGGGAGGGAAAGTAGTGAGTGAGGACGCCATAAAAAACCTGCAAGGGGACATAGACAGGCTAATAAGTGGGCAGAGATTTGGCAGTTGGAATACAATACTGGAAAGTGTGAGGTTATGCACTTTGGCAGGAAAAATCGTAGAGCAATCTATTATCTTAATGGCAAGAAACTGGAAAGTACTGAAGTACAAAGGGATCTGGGGGTCCTGGTGCACGAAACTCAAAAGGTTAGTATGCAGGTGCAGCAAATGATTAAGAAGGCCAATGGAATGTTTGCTTTCATTGCTAGGGGGATAGAATATAAAAATAGGGAGGTATTGCTTCAGTTGTACAAGGTATTGGTGAGACCACACCTGGAATACTGCATACAGTTTTGGTGTCCATACTTAAGAAAATACATACTTGCTCTCGAGTCAGTACAAAGAAGGTTCACTCGGTTAATCCCGGGGATGAGGGGATGGACATATGAGGAGAGGTTGAGTAAATTGGGATTCTACTCATTGGAGTTCAGAAGAATGAGAGGCGATCTTATTGAAACATATAAGATTGTGAAGGGGTTGGATCGGGTGGATGCAGGGAGGATGTTCCTGATGATGGGTGAAACTAGAACTAGGGGGCATAGTCTTAGAATAAGGGGCTGCTCTTTCAAAACTGAGACGAGGAGGAACTACTTCACTCAGTGGGTGGTAGGTCCATGGAATATGCTGCCCCAAAAAGCTGTAGAAGCTACATCATTACATAAATTTAAAACAGAAATAGACTGTTTCCTAAAAGTAAAGGCAATTAAGGGTTATGGGGAGCGGGCAGGAATTTGGACATGAGTCTAGGTTCGGATCGGACATGGCCTTTTGGGTAGCGGAGCGGGCCCAGGGGCCGTGTAGCCTGATCCTGCTCCTATTTAGTGTGTCTAATTCTGTTAGGTTCAGGAGATGGTTCTGTGATAGTAGATTGGCGGATAGGATCAGATCAGCCATGGTCTTATTAAATGGTGGAGCAGGCTCGACGGGCCAATTGGGTTTCTCCTGCTCCTATTTCTTATGTTCTTATGTTCTTATGTAGAGACAGAGGCAGACAGACAGAGACAGACAAACAGACATATAGAGACAGAGGAAGACAGACAGAGACAGACAAACAGAGACAGTAAGAAGAAACGGACAGGATTTATACAGACAGACAGACGTAGAGACAGACAGGGATAGAGACAGTCTCAGGCAAACAAAGAGACAGAGACAGGCAGAGATAGAGACAGACAGACAGACAGACAGAGACAGACAGACAGAAACAGACAGACAGAGACAGACAGACAGACAGAAACAGACAGAGACAAGAATAGAGACAGACAGAGAGTCAGAGACAGACAAACACAGAGACAATCAGAGAGATAGAGACAAACGGAGACAAACAAAGAGGACAGAGACCGACAGACAGAGGCAGAGGCAGACAGAGATAGAGACAGACAGAGGCAGACAGAGAGACAGACAGAGGCAAACAGAGACAGACAGAGGCAAACAGTGACAGACAGAGACAGATAGACAGACAGAGAGAGACGGACAGAGATAACCACGCTGAATGAGACTGAGACTGAGATTCGGAGACAGACATGCAGTGGCAGACTCAGACAGAGATAGGCACACTGAGACACAGACGGACAGATGGGGACAGACAGAAATACAAACAAGCAGAGGGTGATAGACTGACAACCAGATGCAGGCTATGACAGACAGACAGAGAAAGAGAGACAAAGACACAGATATGCAGAGAGAGAGACAGAGCAGGTAGACATGGACAGACATACAGTGACATAGAAACAGAGATAGAGACAGAGGGAGAGAGCCAGAGAGACAGATTGAAAGACAGATTGAATGAGACATCGACATACATACAGACTACACCAGACAGAGACAGGCAGACAAAATTAGACAGAGAAAAGAAAGACAGTTGAGGCAGACAGACAGAGACAGACAAACTGTGCTAGACAGAGAGAGGCAAACATACAAACACGACATACAAAGACAGACATAGTGTGTCAGACATAAAGAGACAGAGACACGGAGAAAGGCATCTGGAGACAGACAGACAGACACAGGCATCCAGAGACAGACGTAGACAGAGAAGGAGAGATACTGAGGCAGACGGACAGAGAGAGAGAGAGTTGTCAGAGAGACAGTGACAAAGACAGAGACAGAGGGAGTCAGACAGAGATACAGAGAGGGAAACAGACAGAGAGACAGCCAGAAATAGTGACAGAGACAGACAGACACAGAGAAACATACCTCGACGGAGACACGGACAGATAGACGGAGACACAGTCAGACAGAGAGGAGCAGACAGGTAAATCTGGTTTCATCAACGTATATGTAAGCGCTGGTGCCGTATCTGCCACTGGAAGCTTCAAGTGGGAGCAAGTAGAAGAGGAATAATTGAGGGCTAGGATAGATCCTTGGGATTCATCACAGGGAACGGTGCTGCAAAGAATGGGTGAGGGAGGAGAAGCCATTGATGGAGATTCTCTGGCTCCGGTCAGGTAGGTAAATGTGGAAACATGCAAAGGGATGTCCCACCAAGAGGCCAATGTCAGAGGCATGAAGAGGCGACGGGTTGGAGGAGAGGACGGAGTGTCTGCAGCTGGTAAATGCCTCATTGAGAGTTTGAGGGCCAGTTGGGCTAAGGCAGGGGCAGAGGCTGGCGATATTATGGTGGTGGAAGAAGGGCCAGATATGATGGAGAGGATATGACGTGTGGAGTAGTGGAGGGTGGAGAGAGATGGCGGAGAGCTGGAGCTGGGTGTTGTCAGCAGACATGTGGAGCAGTGGAGGGTGGAGAGAGATGGTGGAGAGCTGGAGCTGGGTGCTGTCAGCAGACATGTGGAGTAGTGGAGGGTGGAGAGAGATGGTGGAGAGCTAGAGCTGGGTGCTGTCAGCAGACATGTGGAGTAGTGGAGGGTGGAGAGAGATGGTGGAGAGCTGGAGCTATGGTGAGGTCAGCAGACATGTGGAGTAGTGGAGGGTGGAGAGAGATGGTGGAGAGCTGGAGCTGGGTGTTGTCAGCAGACATGTGGAGTAGTGGAGGATGGAGAGAGTTGGTGGAGAGCTGGATCCTGGTGTTGTCAGTGGACATGTGGAGTAGTGAAGGATGGAGAGAGAGTGTGGAGAGTTGGAGCTGGGTGTTGTCAGCAGACATGTGGAGTACTGGAGGGTGGAGAGAGATGGCGCAGAGCTGGAGCTGGGTGTTGTCAGCAGATATGTGGAGTAGTGGAGGATGGAGATAGATGGTGGAGAGCTGGAGCCTGGTGTTTACAGCCTACATGTGGAGTAATGGAGGGTGGAGAGAGATGGTGGAGAGCTGGAGTTTGGTGTTGTTAGCAGACATGTGGAGTAGTGGAGGGTGGAGAGAGATGGTGGAGAGCTGGAGCTGGGTGTTGTCAGCAGACATGTGGAGTAGTGGAAGTACGAGAGAGATGGCGGAGAGCTGGAGCTGGGTGTTGTCAGCAGACATGTGGAGTAGTGAAGGATGGATAGAGATGGTGGAGAGCTGGAACTGGGTGTTGTCAGCAGACATGTGGAGTAGTGGAGGGTGGAGAGAAATGGCGGAGAGCTGGAGCTGGGTGTTGTCAGCATACATGTGGAGTAGTGGAGGATGGAGAGAGATGGTGGAGAGCTGGAGCTGGGTGTTGTCAGCAGACATGTGGAGTAGTGGAGGGTGGAGAGAGATGGCGGAGAGCTGGAGCTGGGTGTTGTCAGCGGACATGTGGAGTAGTGGAGGGTGGAGAGAGATGGTGGAGAGCTGGAGCTGGGTGTTGTCAGCATACATGTGGAGTAGTGGAGGGTGGAGAGAGATGGTGGAGATCTGGAGCTGGGTGTTGTCAGCAGTTATATGCAGCAGTGGATGGTGGAGAGAGATGGTGGAGAGCTGGAGCTGGGTGTGGTCAGCAGACATGTGGAGTAATGGAGGGTGGAGAGAGATGGTGGAGAGCTGGAGCTGGGTGATGTCAGCAGACATGTGGAGGGTGGAGAGAGATGGTGGAGAGCTGGAGCTGTGTGTTGTCCGCAGACATGTGGAGTAGTGGAGGTTGGAGAGCGATGGTGGAGAGCTGGATCTGGGTGTTGTCAGCAGACATGTGGAGTAGTGGAGGGTGGAGAGAGATGGTGGAGAGCTGGAGCTGCTGTTGTCAGCAGACATGTGGAGTAGTGGAGGGTGGAGAGAGATGGTGGAGAGCTGGATCTGGGTGTTTTCAGCAGGCATGTGGAGTAGTGGAGGATGGAGGGAGATGGCGGAGAGCTGGAGCTGGGTGTTGTCAGCAGACATGTGGAGTAGTGGAGGGTGGAGAGAGATGGTGAAGAGATGGAGCTGGGTGTGGTCAGCAGACATGTGGAGTAGTGGAGGATGGAGAGAGATGGTGGAGAGCTGGAGCTGAGTCCTGTCAGCAGACATGTGGAGTAGTGGAGTGTGGAGAGAGATGGTGGAGAGCTGGAGCTGGATGTTGTCAGCAGACATGTGGAGTAGTGGTGGATGGAGAGAGATGGTGGAGAGCTGGAGCTGGGTGTTGTCAGCAGACATGTGGAGTAGTGGAGGGTGGAGAGAGATGGTGAAGAGATGGAGCTGGGTGTGGTCAGCAGACATGTGGAGTAGTGGAGGATGCAGAGAGATGGTGGAGAGCTGGAGCTGGGTGTTGTCAGCAGACATGTGGAGTAGTGGAGATTGGAGGGAGATTGTGGAGAGCTGGAGCTGGGTGTTGTCAGAAGACATGTGGAGCATTGGAGGGTGGAGAGAGATATTGGAGAGCTGGAGCTGGGTGTTGTCAGCAGACATGTGGAGTAGTGGAGGGTGGAGAGAGATGGTGTAGAGCTGGAGCTGGGTGTTGTCAGCAGACATGTGGAGTAGTGGAGGGTGGAGAGAGATGGTGGAGAGCTGGAGCTAGGTGTTGTCAGCAGACATGTGGAGCAGTGAAGGGTGGAGAGAGATGGTGGAGAGCTGGAGCTGGGTGTTGTCAGCAGACATGTGAAGTAGTGGAGGGTGGAGAGAGATGGTGGAGAGCTGGAGCTGGGTGCTGTCAGCAGACATGTGGAGTAGTGGAGGGTGGAGAGAGATGGTGGAGAGATGGAGCTGGGTGTTGTCAGCAGACATGTGGAGTAGTAGAGGGTGGAGAAAGATGGTGGAGAGCTGGAGCTGGGTGTTTTCAGCAGACATGTGGAGTAGTGGAGGGTGGAGAGAGATGGCGGAGAGCTGGAGCTGGGTGTTGCCAGCAGACATGTGGAGTAGTGGATGGTGGAGAGAGATGGTGGAGAGCTGGAGCTGGGTGTTGTCAGCAGACGTGTGGAGTAGTGGAGGGTGGAGAGAGATGGTGAAGAGCTGGAGCTAGGAGTTGTCAGCAGACACTTGGGGGGTGGAGAGAGATGGTGGAGAGCTGGAGCTGGGTATTGTCAGCAGACATGTGGAGTAAAGGAGGGTGGAGAGAGATGGTGGAGAGCTGGAGCTGGGTGTTGTCAGCAGACATGTGGAGTAGTGGAGGGTGGAGAGAGATGGTGGAGTGCTGGAGCTGGGTGTTGTCAGCAGACATGTGGAGTAGTGGTGGATGGAGAGAGATGGTGGAGAGCTGGAGCTGGGTGTTGTCAGCAGACATGTGGAGTAGTGGAGGGTGGAGAGAGATGGTGAAGAGATGGAGCTGGGTGTGGTCAGCAGACATGTGGAGTAGTGGAGGATGCAGAGAGATGGTGGAGAGCTGGAGCTGGGTGTTGTCAGCAGACATGTGGAGTAGTGGAGATTGGAGGGAGATTGTGGAGAGCTGGAGCTGGGTGTTGTCAGAAGACATGTGGAGCATTGGAGGGTGGAGAGAGATATTGGAGAGCTGGAGCTGGGTGTTGTCAGCAGACATGTGGAGTAGTGGAGGGTGGAGAGAGATGGTGTAGAGCTGGAGCTGGGTGTTGTCAGCAGACATGTGGAGTAGTGGAGGGTGGAGAGAGATGGTGGAGAGCTGGAGCTAGGTGTTGTCAGCAGACATGTGGAGCAGTGAAGGGTGGAGAGAGATGGTGGAGAGCTGGAGCTGGGTGTTGTCAGCAGACATGTGAAGTAGTGGAGGGTGGAGAGAGATGGTGGAGAGCTGGAGCTGGGTGCTGTCAGCAGACATGTGGAGTAGTGGAGGGTGGAGAGAGATGGTGGAGAGATGGAGCTGGGTGTTGTCAGCAGACATGTGGAGTAGTAGAGGGTGGAGAAAGATGGTGGAGAGCTGGAGCTGGGTGTTTTCAGCAGACATGTGGAGTAGTGGAGGGTGGAGAGAGATGGCGGAGAGCTGGAGCTGGGTGTTGCCAGCAGACATGTGGAGTAGTGGATGGTGGAGAGAGATGGTGGAGAGCTGGAGCTGGGTGTTGTCAGCAGACGTGTGGAGTAGTGGAGGGTGGAGAGAGATGGTGAAGAGCTGGAGCTAGGAGTTGTCAGCAGACACTTGGGGGGTGGAGAGAGATGGTGGAGAGCTGGAGCTGGGTATTGTCAGCAGACATGTGGAGTAAAGGAGGGTGGAGAGAGATGGTGGAGAGCTGGAGCTGGGTGTTGTCAGCAGACATGTGGAGTAGTGGAGGGTGGAGAGAGATGGTGGAGTGCTGGAGCTGGGTGTTGTCAGCAGACATGTGGAGTAGTGGAGGGTGGAGACAGATGGTGGAGAGCTGGCGCTGGGTGTTGTCTGCAGACTTGTGGAGTAGTGGATGGTGGAGAGAGATGGTGGAGAGCTGGAGCTGGGTGTGGTCAGCAGACATGTGGAGTGATGGAGGGTGGAGAGAGATGGTGGAGAGCTGGAGCTGGGTGTTGTCAGCAGACATGTGAAGTAGTGGAGGGTGGAGAGAGATGGTGGAGAGCTGGAGCTGGGTGTTGTCTGCAGACATGTGGAGTAGTGCAGGGTGGAGAGAGATGGTGGAGATCTGGAGCTGGGTGTTGTGAGCAGACATGTGGATTAGTGGAGGGTGGAGAGAGATGATGGAGAGCTGGAGCTGTGTGTTGTCATCAGACATGTGGTGTAGTGGAGTGTTGAGTGAGATGGTGGAGAGCTGGAGCTTGGTGTTGTCAGCAGACATGTGGAGTAGTGGAGAGTGGAGAGTGATCGTGGAGATCTGGAGCTGGGTGTTGTCAGCAGACATGTGGAGTAGTGGAGGATGGAGAGAGATGGTGGAGAGCTGGAGCTGGGTGTTGTCAGCAGACATGTGGAGTAGTGGAGGGTGAAGAGAGATGGTGTAGAGCTGGAACTGAGTGTTGTCAGCAGACATGTGGAGTAGTGGAGTGTGGAGAGAGCTGGTGGAGAGCTGGATATGGGTGTTCTCAGCAGACATGTGGAGTAGTGGAGGGTGGAGAGAGATGGTGGAGAGCTAGAGCTGGCTGTTGTCAGCAGTCATGTGCAGTAGTGGATGGTGGAGAGAGATGGTGGAGAGCTGGAGCTGGGTGTGGTCAGCAGACGTGTGGAGTAGTGGAGGGTGGAGATAGATGGTAGAGAACTGGAGCTGGGTGATGTCAGCAGACATGTGGATAGTGGAGGGTGGACAGAGATGGTGGAGAGCTGGAGCTGGGTGTTGTCAGCAGACATGTGGAGTAGTGGAGGGTGGAGAGAGATGGTGGAGAGATGGAGCTGGGTGTTGTCAGCAGACATGTGGAATAGTGGAGGGTGGAGAGAGATGGTGGAGAGCTGGAGCTGGGTGTTGTCAGCAGAGATGTGGAGTAGTGGAGGGTGGAGAGTGATGGTGGAGAGCTGGAGCTGGGTGTTGTCAGTAGACATCTGGAGTAGTGGATGTTGGGGAGAGATGGTGGAGAGTTGGAGCAGGGTGTTGTCAGCAGACATGCGGAGTAGTGGAGGGTGGAGAGAGATGGTGGAGAGCTGGAGCTGAGTGTTGTCGGCAGACATGTGCAGCAGTGGAGGATGGCGAGAGATGGTGGAGAGCTGGAGCTGGGTGTTGTCAGCAGATATGTGGAGTAGTGGAGGGTGGAGAGAGATGGTGGCGAGCTGGAGCTGGGTGTTGTCAGCAGACATGTGGAGTAGTGGAGGGTGGAGAGAGATGGTGGAGAGCTGGATCTGGGGGTTGTCAGCAGACATGTGGAGTAGTGGATGGTGGAGAGAGGTGGTGTAGAGCTGGAGCTAGGTGTTGTCTGCATACATGTGGAGTACTGGAGGGTGGAGAGAGATGGTGGAGAGCTGGAGCTGGGTGTTGTCAGTTGACATGTGGAGCAGTGGACGGTGGAGAGAGATGGTGGAGAGCTGGAGCTGGGTGTTGTCAGCAGACATGTGGAGTAGTGGAGGGTGGAGAGAGATGGTGGAGAACTGGAGCTGGGTGTTGTCAGCAGAGAAGTGGAGTAGTGGAGGGTGGAGAGAGATGGTGGAGAGCTGGAGCTGGGTGATGTCAGCAGACATGTGGAGTAGTGGAGTGTGGAGAGAGATGGTGGAGAGCTGGAGCTGGGTGTTGTCAGCAGACATGTGGAGTACTGGAGGGTGGAGAGAGATGGTGTAGGTCTGGAACTGGGTGTTGTCAGCAGACATGTGGAGTAGCGGAGGGTGGAGAGAGATGGTGGAGAGCTGGAGCTGGGTGTTGTCAGCAGACATGTGGAGTAGTGGAGGGTGGAGAGAGTTGGTGGAGAGCTGGAGCTGGGTGTTGTCAGCAGACATGTGGAATAGTGGAGGGTGGAGAGAGGTGGTGCAGGGCTGGAGCTGGATTTGTCAGCAGACATGTGGAGCAGTGTAGGGTGGAGAGAGATGGAGAAGAGATGGAGCTGTGTGTGGTCAGCAGACATGCGGAGTATTGGAGGGTGGAGAGAGATGGAGAAGAGATGGAGCTGGGTGTGGTCAGCAGATATGTGGAGTAGTGGAGTGTGGAGAGAGATGGTGGAGAGCTGGAGCTGGGTGTTGTCAGCAGACATGTGGAGTTGTGGAGGGTGGAGAGAGATGGTGGAGAGCTGGAGCTGGGTGTTGTCAGCAGACATGTGGAGTAGTGGAGGGTGGAGAGAGATGGTGAAGAGCTGGAGCTGGGTTTTGTCAGCAGACATGTGGAGTAGTGGAGGGTGGAGAGAGGTGGTGAATAGCTGGAGCTGGGTGTTGTCAGCAGACCTGTGGAGTAGTGGAGAGTGCAGTGAGATGATGGAGAGCTGGAGCTGGGTATTGTCAGCAGACATCTGGATTAGTGGAAGGTGGAGAGAGATGGTGAAGAGCTGGAGCTGCGTGTTGTCAGAAGACATGTGGAGTAGTGGAGGGAGAAGAGAGATGGTGGAGAGCTGGAGCTGGGTGTTGTCAGCAGACATGTGGAGTAGTGGAGGGTGGAGAGAGATGGTGGAGAGCTGATCTGGGGGTTGTCAGCAGAGATGTGGAGTAGTGGAGGGTGGAGAGAGGTGGTGTAGAGCTGGAGCTAGGTGTTGTCTGCATACATGTGGAGTACTGGAGGGTGGAGAGAGATGGTGGAGAGCTGGAGCTGGGTGTTGTCAGCTGACATGTGGAGCAGTGGACGGTGGAGAGAGATGGTGGAGAGCTGGAGCTGGGTGTTGTCAGCAGACATGTGGTGTAGTGGAGGGTGGAGAGAGTTGGTGGAGAGCTGGAGCTGGGTGTTGTCAGCAGACATGTGGAATAGTGGAGGGTGGAGAGAGATGGTTCAGGGCTGGAGCTGGTTTTGTCAGCAGACATGTGGAGTAGTGTAGGGTGGAGAGAGATGGTGGAGAGCTGGAGCTGGGTGTTGTCAGCAGACACGTGGAGCAGTGGAGGATGGAGAGAGATGGTGGAGAGCTGGCGCTGGCTGTTGTCAGCAGACATGTGGAGTAGTGGAGGGCGGAGAGAGATGGTGGAGAGCTTTAGCTGGGTGTGGTCAGCAGACATGCGGAGTATTGGAGGGTGGAGAGAGATGGTGAAGAGATGGAGCTGGGTGTGGTCAGCAGATATGTGGAGTAGTGAAGTTTGGAGAGAGATGGTGGAGAGCTAGAGCTGGGTGTTGTCAACAGTCATGTGCTGTAATGGATGGTGGAGAGAGATGGTGGAGAGCTGTAGCTGGCTGTGGTCAGCAGACGTGTGGAGTAGTGGAGCGTGGAGAGAGATGGTGGAGAGCTGGAGCTGGGTGATGTCAGCAGACATGTGGAGTAGTGGAGGGTGGAGAGAGATGGTGGAGAGCTGGAGCTGGGTGTTGTCAGCAGACATGTGGAGTAGTGGAGGGTGGAAAGAGATGGTGGAGAGCTGGAGCTGAGTGTTGTCAGCAGACATGTGGAATAGTGGAGGGTGGAGAGAGATGGTGCAGAGCTGGAGCTGGTGTTGTCAGCAGACATGTGGAGTAGTGTAGGGTGGAGAGAGATGGTGGAGAGCTGGAGCTGGGTGTTGTCAGCAGACATGTGGAGCAGTGCAGGATGGAGAGAGATGGTGGAGAGCTGGCGCTGGGTGTTGTCAGCAGACATGTGGAGTAGTGGAGGGCGGAGAGAGATGGTGGAGAGCTGGAGCTGGGTGTGGTCAGCAGACATGTGGACTATTGGAGGGTGTAGAGAGATGGTGAAGAGATGGAGCTGGGTGTGGTCAGCAGATATGTGGAGTGGTGGAGTGTGGAGAGAGATGGTGGAGAGCTGGAGCTGGGTGTTGTCACCAGACATGTGGAGTTGTGGAGGGTGGAGAGAGATGGTGGAGAGCTGGAGCTGGGTGTTGTCAGCAGACATGTGGAGTAGTGGAGGGTGGAGAGAGATGGTGGAGAGATAGAGCTGGATGTTGTCAGCAGTCATGTGCATTCGTGGATGGTGGAGAGAGATGGTGGAGAGCTGGAGCTGGGTGTGGTCAGCAGACGTGTGGAGTAGTGGATGGTGGAGAGAGATGGTGGAGAGCTGGAGCTGGGGGATGTCAGCAGACATGTGGAATAGTGGAGGGTGGAGAGAGATGGTGGAGAGCTGGATCTGTGTGTTGTCAGCAGACATGTGGAGTAGTGGAGGTTGGAGAGAGATGGTGGAGAGCTGGAGCTGGGTGTTGTCAGCAGACATGTGGAGTAGTGGAGGGTGGAGAGAGATGGTGGAGAGCTGGAGCTGGGTGTTGTCAGCAGACATGTGGAGTAGTGGAGGATGGAGAAAGATGGTGGAGAGCTGGAGCTGGGTGTTGTCAGCAGACATGTGGAGTAGTGGAGGGTGGAGAGAGATGGTGGAGAGCTGAAGCTGGGTGTTGTCAGCAGACATGTGGAGTTGTGGAGGGTGGAGAGAGTTGGTGAAGATCTGGAGCTGGGTGTTGTCAGCAGACATATGGATTAGTGGAGGGTGGAGTGAGATGGTGGAGAGCTGGAGCTGGGTGTTTTCAGCAGACATGTGGAGTAGTGGAGGATGGAGAGAGATGGCGGAGAGCTGGAGCTGTGTTTTGACAGCAGACATGTGGAGCAGTGGAGGGTGGAGAGAGATGGTGGAGAGCTGGAGCTAGGAGTTGTCAGCAGACACGTGGAGTGTGGAGAGAGATGGTGGAGAGCTGGAGCTGGGTGTTGTCAGCAGACATGTGGAATAGTGGAGGGTGGAGAGAGATGGTGGAGAGCTGGAGCTGGGTGTTGTCAGCAGACATGTTGAGTAGTGGAGGGTGGAGAGAGATGGTGGAGAGCTGGAGCTGCGTGTTGTCAGCAGACATGTGGAGTAGTGGAGGGTGGAGAGAGATGGCGGAGAGCTGGAACTGGGTGTTGTCAGCAGACATGTGGAGTAGTGGAGGGTGTGGAGAGATGGTGGAGAGCTGGATTTGGGTGTTGGCAGCAGACATATGGAGTAGTGGAGTGTGGAGAGAGATGGTGGAGAGCTGGAGCTGGGTGTTGTCAGCAGACATGTGGAGTAGTGGAGGGTGGAGAGAGATGGTGGAGAGCTGGAGTTGGGTGTGATCAGCAGACGTGGAGGGATGGAGGGTGGAGAGAGATGGTGGAGAGCTGGAGCTGGGTGTTGTCAGCAGACATGTGGAGTAGTGGAGTTTGGAGAGAGATGCTGGAGAGCTAGAGCTGGGTGTTGTCAACAGTCATGTGCTGCAGTGGATGGTGGCGAGAGATGGTGGAGAGCTGGAGCTGGCTGTGGTCAGCAGACGTGTGGAGTAGTGGAGCGTGGAGAGAGATGGTGGAGAGCTGGAGCTGGGTGATGTCAGCAGACATGTGGAGTCGTGGAGGGTGGAGAGAGATGGTGGAGAGCTGGAGCTGGGTGTTGTCAGCAGACATGTGGAGTAGTGAAGGGTGGAGAGAGTTGGTGGAGAGCTGGAGCTGGGTGTTGTCAGCAGACATGTGGAATAGTGGAGGGTGGAGAGAGATGGTTCAGGGCTGGAGCTGGTTTTGTCAGCAGACATGTGGAGTAGTGTAGGGTGGAGAGAGATGGTGGAGAGCTGGAGCTGGGCGTTGTCAGCAGACATGTGGAGCAGTGGAGGATGGAGAGAGATGGTGGGAAGCTGGCGCTGGCTGTTGTCAGCAGACATGTGGAGTAGTGGAGGGCGGAGAGAGATGGTGGAGAGCTTTAGCTGGGTGTGGTCAGCAGGCATGCGGAGTATTGGAGGGTGGAGAGAGATGGTGAAGAGATGGAGCTGGGTGTGGTCAGCAGATATGTGGAGTAGTGGAGTGTGGAGAGAGATGGTGGAGAGCTGGAGCTGGGTGTTGTCAGCAGACATGTGGAGTTGTGGAGGGTGGAGAGAGATGGTGGAGAGCTGGAGCTGGGTGTTGTCAGCAGACATGTGGAGTAGTGGAGGGTGGAGAGAGATGGTGAAGAGCTGGAGCTGGGTGTTGTCAGCAGACATGTGGAGTAGTGGAGGGTGGAGAGAGGTGGTGAATAGCTGGAGCTGGGTGTTGTCAGCAGACATGTGGAGTAGTGGAGGGTGCAGTGAGATGATGGAGAGCTGGAGCTGGGTATTGTCAGCAGACATCTGGATTAGTGGAGGGTGGAGAGAGATGGTGAAGAGCTGGAGCTGCGTGTTGTCAGAAGACATGTGGAGTAGTGGAGGGAGAAGAGAGATGGTGGAGAGCTGGAGCTGGGTGTTGTCAGCAGACATGTGGAGTAGTGGAGGGTGGAGAGAGATGGTGGAGAGCTGGAGCTGGGTGTTGTCAGCAGACATGTGGAGTAGTGGAGGGTGGAGAGAGATGGTGGAGAGCTGGAGCTGGGTGTTGTCAGCAGACATGTGGAGTAGTGGATGGTGGAGAGAGATGGTGGAGAGCTGGAGGTGGGTGTGGTCAGCAGACATGTGGAGTGATGGAAGGTGGAGAGAGATGGTGGAGAGCTGGAGCTGAGTGTTGTCAGTAGACATGTGGAGTAGTGGAGTGTGGAGAGAGCTGGTGGAGAGCTGGATATGGCTGTTCTCAGCAGACATGTGGAGTAGTGGAGGGTGGAGAGAGATGGTGGAGAGCTAGAGCTGGCTGTTGTCAGCAGTCATGTGCAGTAGTGGATGGTGGAGAGAGATGGTGGAGAGCTGGAGCTGGGTGTGGTCAGCAGACGTGTGGAGTAGTGGAGGGTGGAGATAGATGGTAGAGAACTGGAGCTGGGTGATGTCAGCAGACATGTGGATAGTGGAGGGTGGACAGAGATGGTGGAGAGCTGGAGCTGGGTGTTGTCAGCAGACATGTGGAGTAGTGGAGGTTGGAGAGAGATGGTGGAGAGATGGAGCTGGGTGTTGTCAGCAGACATGTGGAGTAGTGGAGGGTGGAGAGAGATGGTGGAGAGCTGGAGCTGGGTGTTGTCAGCAGAGATGTGGAGTAGTGGAGGGTGGAGAGTGATGGTGGAGAGCTGGAGCTGGGTGTTGTCAGCAGACATCTGGAGTAGTGGATGTTGGGGAGAGATGGTGGAGAGTTGGAGCAGGGTGTTGTCAGCAGACATGCGGAGTAGTGGAGGGTGGAGAGAGATGGTGGAGAGCTGGAGCTGAGTGTTGTCGGCAGACATGTGCAGTAGTGGAGGATTGCGAGAGATGGTGGAGAGCTGGAGCTGGGTGTTGTCAGCAGATATGTGGAGTAGTGGAGGGTGGAGAGAGATGGTGGCGAGCTGGAGCTGGGTGTTGTCAGCAGACATGTGGAGTAGTGGAGGGTGGAGAGAGATGGTGGAGAGCTGGATGTGGGGGTTGTCAGCAGACATGTGGAGTAGTGGAGGGTGGAGAGAGGTGGTGTAGAGCTGGAGCTAGGTGTTGTCTGCATACATGTGGAGTACTGGAGGGTGGAGAGAGATGGTGGAGAGCTGGAGCTGGGTGTTGTCAGCTGACATGTGGAGCAGTGGACGGTGGAGAGAGATGGTGGAGAGCTGGAGCTGGGTGTTGTCAGCAGACATGTGGAGTAGTGGAGTTTGGAGAGAGATGCTGGAGAGCTAGAGCTGGGTGTTGTCAACAGTCATGTGCTGCAGTGGATGGTGGCGAGAGATGGTGGAGAGCTGGAGCTGGCTGTGGTCAGCAGACGTGTGGAGTAGTGGAGCGTGGAGAGAGATGGTGGAGAGCTGGAGCTGGGTGATGTCAGCAGACATGTGGAGTCGTGGAGGGTGGAGAGAGATGGTGGAGAGCTGGAGCTGGGTGTTGTCAGCAGACATGTGGAGTAGTGAAGGGTGGAGAGAGTTGGTGGAGAGCTGGAGCTGGGTGTTGTCAGCAGACATGTGGAATAGTGGAGGGTGGAGAGAGATGGTTCAGGGCTGGAGCTGGTTTTGTCAGCAGACATGTGGAGTAGTGTAGGGTGGAGAGAGATGGTGGAGAGCTGGAGCTGGGCGTTGTCAGCAGACATGTGGAGCAGTGGAGGATGGAGAGAGATGGTGGGAAGCTGGCGCTGGCTGTTGTCAGCAGACATGTGGAGTAGTGGAGGGCGGAGAGAGATGGTGGAGAGCTTTAGCTGGGTGTGGTCAGCAGGCATGCGGAGTATTGGAGGGTGGAGAGAGATGGTGAAGAGATGGAGCTGGGTGTGGTCAGCAGATATGTGGAGTAGTGGAGTGTGGAGAGAGATGGTGGAGAGCTGGAGCTGGGTGTTGTCAGCAGACATGTGGAGTTGTGGAGGGTGGAGAGAGATGGTGGAGAGCTGGAGCTGGGTGTTGTCAGCAGACATGTGGAGTAGTGGAGGGTGGAGAGAGATGGTGAAGAGCTGGAGCTGGGTGTTGTCAGCAGACATGTGGAGTAGTGGAGGGTGGAGAGAGGTGGTGAATAGCTGGAGCTGGGTGTTGTCAGCAGACATGTGGAGTAGTGGAGGGTGCAGTGAGATGATGGAGAGCTGGAGCTGGGTATTGTCAGCAGACATCTGGATTAGTGGAGGGTGGAGAGAGATGGTGAAGAGCTGGAGCTGCGTGTTGTCAGAAGACATGTGGAGTAGTGGAGGGAGAAGAGAGATGGTGGAGAGCTGGAGCTGGGTGTTGTCAGCAGACATGTGGAGTAGTGGAGGGTGGAGAGAGATGGTGGAGAGCTGGAGCTGGGTGTTGTCAGCAGACATGTGGAGTAGTGGAGGGTGGAGAGAGATGGTGGAGAGCTGGAGCTGGGTGTTGTCAGCAGACATGTGGAGTAGTGGATGGTGGAGAGAGATGGTGGAGAGCTGGAGGTGGGTGTGGTCAGCAGACATGTGGAGTGATGGAAGGTGGAGAGAGATGGTGGAGAGCTGGAGCTGAGTGTTGTCAGTAGACATGTGGAGTAGTGGAGTGTGGAGAGAGCTGGTGGAGAGCTGGATATGGCTGTTCTCAGCAGACATGTGGAGTAGTGGAGGGTGGAGAGAGATGGTGGAGAGCTAGAGCTGGCTGTTGTCAGCAGTCATGTGCAGTAGTGGATGGTGGAGAGAGATGGTGGAGAGCTGGAGCTGGGTGTGGTCAGCAGACGTGTGGAGTAGTGGAGGGTGGAGATAGATGGTAGAGAACTGGAGCTGGGTGATGTCAGCAGACATGTGGATAGTGGAGGGTGGACAGAGATGGTGGAGAGCTGGAGCTGGGTGTTGTCAGCAGACATGTGGAGTAGTGGAGGTTGGAGAGAGATGGTGGAGAGATGGAGCTGGGTGTTGTCAGCAGACATGTGGAGTAGTGGAGGGTGGAGAGAGATGGTGGAGAGCTGGAGCTGGGTGTTGTCAGCAGAGATGTGGAGTAGTGGAGGGTGGAGAGTGATGGTGGAGAGCTGGAGCTGGGTGTTGTCAGCAGACATCTGGAGTAGTGGATGTTGGGGAGAGATGGTGGAGAGTTGGAGCAGGGTGTTGTCAGCAGACATGCGGAGTAGTGGAGGGTGGAGAGAGATGGTGGAGAGCTGGAGCTGAGTGTTGTCGGCAGACATGTGCAGTAGTGGAGGATTGCGAGAGATGGTGGAGAGCTGGAGCTGGGTGTTGTCAGCAGATATGTGGAGTAGTGGAGGGTGGAGAGAGATGGTGGCGAGCTGGAGCTGGGTGTTGTCAGCAGACATGTGGAGTAGTGGAGGGTGGAGAGAGATGGTGGAGAGCTGGATGTGGGGGTTGTCAGCAGACATGTGGAGTAGTGGAGGGTGGAGAGAGGTGGTGTAGAGCTGGAGCTAGGTGTTGTCTGCATACATGTGGAGTACTGGAGGGTGGAGAGAGATGGTGGAGAGCTGGAGCTGGGTGTTGTCAGCTGACATGTGGAGCAGTGGACGGTGGAGAGAGATGGTGGAGAGCTGGAGCTGGGTGTTGTCAGCAGACATGTGGAGTAGTGGAGGGTGGAGAGAGATGGTGGAGAACTGGAGCTGGGTGTTGTCAGCAGAGAAGTGGAGTAGTGGAGGGTGGAGAGAGATGGTGGAGAGCTGGAGCTGGGTGATGTCAGCAGACATGTGGAGTAGTGGAGGGTGGAGAGAGATGGTGGAGAGCTGGAGCTGGGTGTTGTCAGCAGACATGTGGAGTACTGGAGGGTGGAGAGAGATGGTGTAGGTCTGGAACTGGGTGTTGTCAGCAGACATGTGGAGTAGCGGAGGGTGGAGATAGATGGTGGAGAGCTGGAGCTGGGTGTTGTCAGCAGACATGTGGAGTAGTGGAGGGTGGAGAGAGTTGGTGGAGAGCTGGAGCTGGGTGTTGTCAGCAGACATGTGGAATAGTGGAGGGTGGAGAGAGGTGGTTCAGGGCTGGAGCTGGATTTGTCAGCAGACATGTGGAGCAGTGTAGGGTGGAGAGAGATGGTGGAGAGCTGGAGCTGGGTGTTGTCAGCAGACATGTGGAGCAGTGGAGGATGGAGAGAGATGGTGGAGAGCTGGCGCTGGCTGTTGTCAGCAGACATGTGGAGTAGTGGAGGGCGGAGAGAGATGGTGGAGAGCTTTAGCTGGGTGTGGTCAGCAGACATGCGGAGTATTGGAGGGTGGAGAGAGATGGTGAAGAGATGGAGCTGGGTGTGGTCAGCAGATATGTGGAGTAGTGGAGTGTGGAGAGAGATGGTGGAGAGCTGGAGCTGGGTGTTGTCAGCAGACATGTGGAGTTGTGGAGGGTGGAGAGAGATGGTGGAGAGCTGGAGCTGGGTGTTGTCAGCAGACATGTGGAGTAGTGGAGGGTGGAGAGAGATGGTGGAGAACTGCAGCTGGGTGTTGTCAGCAGACATGTGGAGTAGTGGAGGGTGGAGAGAGATGGGGGAGAGCTGGAGCTGGGTGTTGTCAGCAGACATGTGGAGTAGTGGAGGGTGGAGAGAGATGGTGGAGAGCTGCAGCTGGGTGTTGTCAGCAGACATTTGGAGTAGTGGAGGGTGGAGAGAGATGGTGGAGCGCTGGAGCTGGGTGTTGTCAGCAGGCATGTGGAGTAGTGGAGCGTGGAGAGAGATGGTGGAGAGCCTGAGCTGGGTTTGTCAGCCTACATGTGGAGTAGTGGATGGTGGAGAGAGATGGTGGAGAGCTGGAGCTGGGTGTTGTCAGCAGACATGTGGAGTAGTGGAGGGTGGAGAGAGATGGTGGAGAGCTGGAGCTGGGTGTTGTCAGCAGACATGTGGAGTAGTGGAGGCTGGAGAGAGATGGTGGAGAGCTGGAGCTGGGTGTTGTCAGCAGACATGTGGAGTAGTGGAGGGTGGAGAGAGATGGTGGAGAGCCTGAGCTGGGTGTTGTCAGCAGACATGTGGAGTAGTGGAGGGTGGAGAGAGATGGTGGAGAGCTGGAGCTGGGTGTTGTCAGCAGACATGTGGTGTAGTGGTGGGTGGAGAGAGATGGTGGAGAGCTGGGGCTGGGTGTTGTGAGCAGACATGTGGAGTAGTGGAGGGTGGAGAGAGATGGTCGAGAGCTGGAGCTGGGTGTTGTCAGCAGACATGTGGAGTAGTGCAGGGTGGAGAGAGATGTTGGAGAGCTGGAGCTGGGTGTTGTCTGCAGATATGTGGAAGCTGACCCCATGTCCGTAGATGATGTCACAAAGGGCAGCATGTAGACGAGGAAGAGGAGGAACAAGATTGGAAAGTTCAGAGACTCGAGAAAGAATGGTGCTGGTGTGGGAAGAGAAGTCATTGCTGGAGTTTCTCTGGCTGCCATCAGATCAGTAAGACTGGAACCAAGTGAGGGCAGTCCCACCGAAAGAGGCCAGTGTCAGAGGCGTGGAGAGATCACAGGTGGGTTTACTGCTAGGTTGGAGGAGCGGGTGGAGAGGGCGAGGTGTGAGGCCATGGAGGGATATAACCCAAGGGTAACAATTTTTAATTTAATACTTTGGCAGATTGAGAGACACGGAGGCCCAGTGAGGGCGATGGTGATGGGCGAGCGGGACTTGGGGAGGGCTGGACATGGACAGCAGAGTTTACAATCGGTTGACATTGTTGGAAGGTGGAGGTTGGGTGACCGGCCAGAGTGAACTGGATGAATGGAGTCAGGAGGTGGCACAGTTCTAATGTTACTGGAACCGTTAACCTATGTAGAATAAACAGGTAAATATCTGCAGTAAAATAGCGGAGGAATGTCAATGGGGCACATTCAATGATAGCCCCCTAATGTCACCCACGGTAATTTCTGGGCTCCTCTCCTGAAACATGCCCTTTAACTGTCCCTGTGTCGGAGAAAGCAACACATTTCAACGGGGAAACTGCAGGCACAGAGAGAAACGTGGCTGTTTCTGCTCCTTGATTCAATGTACACTGCGGAGAAATTGGTAAAATGTACAACTCAATTGGCTGGAGTGAACATGGTCGATACAAATACATGAAAACTGTAAATGAAGCCGTTCATTATCGTTGGATCGGTCCTGCATGAGCACAGCTTTCAGTCTTATTCCCGAGAGAGCTCTCATTAAGATAATGTCCTGAACTTTGAGATATTTGTGTTTTATTCAACACATGATTTACATCGGTGTCAAAGGTCCTGAAGTAATGTGTTTGTTCAAGTGACTGGAACTAAGAGCAATGCTCAGAGGTGTAACCTGTCAGTGTCAGTGGAGACTTATCCCCGGTATAAATCAGGGCCCAATGGAAGGGATCAGCTCAGAGTGCCTGCCGGAGCTGTGGTTCCACTTCAACAGAAGTCGCTGCTTCTCACAGAAATGGGCTATCCAGTAGTCTATCAGATAGAAGACATCTACTATCCTGTTATTGCAGCTGTTGGAGTTACTGGTAAGCGGGTATCTCAGCTGTCAATTGCATAAATTTCTGTTAATTGTGCTGTAGAGCTTGGCAATGTTTAACTCGGTGAATGTTTTCCACAGCCGGCTGTTCTGTTCCAGCAGTTGATTGATGGGATGTCCTCAGTCTCTGCCCCTGTGGTCTTGCAGGAGTTTTATTATATCTGTAGTGGTCGTTGTGGATCCAACCCTGACATTGTTACTGGATCATTTTCTGTACTGAATGTACTGGAATCAGGTTTATCAGGAGTCTGCGCTCAGAGCAGTTATCAGACCATCAGGAGCTGTTGTCCAATTTATGTTGTGGTACTCACCTGTCCTCGAATATTTTTTCATAAATGTGCTTTCATTGATTGAAAATGAGACAGCTCACGATCTCGGTGTCCTCCTCCCAGTAACATGGTTCAGATTATCTTGGATTTAAATGTGTGATTGATTATCACTGTTGTAAAATAATATTTCCCTGTGTGCGTATCTGACGCCGCTTCAGAGGTCTGGCGACTGAATTGCATTTGTTGCTGGCTCCTTCACATCTCCTTCTCTACTTCAGTGTGGGTGGATTCACTTGCTGACATTGGTCTTCATTGTAAAATGAAATGTTTTGAGGTTATCTTGTAACAGTTTGCACTGTATCTGTTGGAATTAGGAGCCCTTATGGAGATTATAATTAGCAGCGGTGATTTTGGTGCTCTGTTAATTGAACAATCGCGCCATCTAACGCTGGACATTATAATTACAGCAGAAGGAACTTAAATTATTGTCAGCTCTTTCTGGAAGAGATATTCGGTTCTGCTTATTGTATGCACTGCAGATCAATGTAGGTGATCAGGTGAAGACTTGGGTGATCTGTAGGAACAGCAACCGATTCAAAGAAGCCTAGATGAAGGGACCGATTGCAATGTACCCACGTTTTCTGAAGGTACAAAGCTAGGTGGGACAGTAAGCTGTGAGGAGAATAAAAAGAGTCTGCAAGGGATATAGATAGACAAAGTGAGTCGGCCATAAGGTGGGAGATGGAGTATAGTGTCAGGAAATGTGAGGTTTTCCCACTTTGGTAGCAAGAATAGAAAAACGGAATATTTTTAAATGGTGAGAAACTTTCCAGTGTTGGTGTTCAGAGAGATTTGGGTCTCCTCGTGCAAGAAACACAGAAAGCTAGCACGCAGGTACAGCAAGCAATAAGGAAGGGTAATGGCATATTGTCCTTTATTGCAAGGGGGTTGGAGTATAGGAGTAAGGAAGTCTTGCTACAATTGTACAGGGCCTTGGTGAGACCACACCTGGAGCACTGTGCACAGTTTTGGTCTCCTTATCTAAGGAATGATATACTTTCCTTGGAGGCGGTGCAACGAAGGTTCACTAGATTGATTCCTGGGATGAGAGGGCTGTCCTATGAGGAGATTGTGTAGAATGGGCCGATACTCTCTGGAGTTTAGATGAATGAGAGGTGCTCACATTGAAACATACAAAATTCTGAAGGGGATTGACAGGGTAGATGCTGAGAGTGTTCCCCCTGGCTGGAGTGTCTAAAACCAGGGCGCATATTCTCAGGATAAGGGGTCGGCCATTTAAGACTGAGATGAGGAGGAATTTCTTCACTCAGAGGGTGGTGAATTTTTGGAATTCTCTGCCACAGCGGGTTTTGAATGCTGAGTTTATGAGTATATTCCAGGCTGAGATAGATATATTTTTGGCCGCTAGGGGAATCAAGGGATATGGAGATCGGGCGGGAAAGTGGACTTGACTTCAATGATCAGCGGAGCAGGCTCGAGGGCCATAAGACCTACTCCTGCTCTTACTTCTTATGTTCTTATGTTGAAGAGATCACCAGCCCTGCCCCTAACTGTGGCCATTTTGCTGTTGCAGTGGCCATTATTCATGTGGCTACCAGGCCCGAACCCCCCCCCCCACAGCGACCAAATTGATAATGTCACCTCCTGGTAGTGGTGGCCATTTTTCATATGGTACCCAGCCCCACCCACAACTGCCATTTTGATGATGGCACATCCTGGCGGAGGTGGCCATTTTTCAGCTCAGACCCTGTCAAACTGCTAATTTGTCTCCAATCTGACCAGTAATTTCTCTGCTTCCTTTCATTTCTCTTACAGTTAACTTGGTGGCGATTGTGATCCTGTCCCGAGGAAAGTGCGGTCTCTCCAAATGTATCACTCGCTACCTGGTGGGAATGGCAGCGGCTGATCTCCTGGTCGTCATCTCTGATCCCATATTGAGGCAGATTGGTTCGATTTATTTACCAGGTTCATTCCTGAACATTACTCCCGTGTGTAGTCTCGTTTTTTTCCTGCTTTTTGCAACCACAGAGGTTGCTGTCTGGCTCACAGTCGCTTTCACCTTTGACCGATTTGTAGCCATTTGTTGGGAGAAGCTGAAAACAAAATATTGCACCGAGAAAACGGCCACCGTGGTTATCGGAACAGTGAGTGTGCTGGGCTGTTTAGAGTCTGTCCCGTGGTACTTTACACTTGAACATGGATATATAATTGATAATATTCCCTGGTATTGTTTCACTAAACCGAGCTTCGACACTTCCCCCTCGTGGGCCGCGTTTGAGTTGTTTCACCGAATTTTAACCCCTTGTATCCCGTTCTTTCTGATTTTGCTGCTCAATGTTCTGATGGTCAGACGTATTTTAGCGGCCAGTAGAGTACGCAGGGGACTCCGGGGCCGCAGCGCTGGAGAGAATCACAAGGACCCAGAGATGGAGAACCGAAAGAAATGCATCGTTATACTCTTCAGCATAACCGGCAGTTTTATACTGTTATGGGTGACCCAGGTTGTACTTTCCATCTATCAGCGAATTACAGATATTAGTCCTTCCTCCGTCACTGACCCTCTTTATATAACACAACAGACAGCAGCAATGCTTCAGGTTCTCAGTTCCTGCACAAACATGTGTATTTACGCTGTGACCCAGACTAAGTTCAGAGAGGAGCTGAAGAACACGGTGAAATACCCGCTCAATCTAATTGTTAAATTAGTTAAATCATAGAAAGAGCTGAAGAGTTTGCAGCACCAGAACTGCAGCCCATTTCATCCCCCATCTCATGCACTACACACTTGATGGACAGTACATTTGACATTAGCAGCACCGAGCCCTGAGATGATTTATATCTCATTTTGATGTCAGATTTTATTGAAAACCCCACCTATTGGGGCGGGTCACATTTGCAGACAACACATGAATTGTTTCTCCAAAGGGCAGCGCTGAATAGCTCAGCTGGACTTCAACTGAAAAAGCTGCTGTTAACCCGTGGACAGAATGACAGAGGAAGGCCGAGAAAATCCCAAAAGCTGCTGTTAACCCGTGGACAGAATGACAGAGGAAGGCAGAGGAAATACCAAAAGCTGCTGTTAACCCACTGAGAGAATGACAGAGGAAGGCAGAGAAAATACCAAAAGCTGCTGTTAACCCGCGGACAGAATGACAGAGGAAGGCAGAGAAAATACCAAAAGCTGCTGTTAACCCGCTGACAGAATGACAGAGGAAGGCAGAGAAAATACCAAAAGCTGCTGTTAACCCACTGACAGAATGACAGAGGAAGGCAGAGAAAATACCAAAAGCTGCTGTTAACCCACTGACAGAATGACAGAGGAAGGCAGAGAAAATACCAAAAGCTGCTGTTAACCCGCGGACAGAATGACATAGGAAGGCAGAAAAAATACCAAAAGCTGCTGTTAACCTGCGGACAGAATGACAGAGGAAGGCAGAGAAAATAACAAAAGCTGCTGTTCACCCGCGGACAGAATGACAGAGGAAGGCAGAGAAAATACCAAAAGCTGCTGTTAACCCGCGGACAGAATGACAGAAAAAATACCAAAAGCTGCTGTTAATCCGCTGACAGAATGACAGAGGAAGGCAGAGAAAATACCAAAAGCTGCTGTTAACCCGCGGACAGAATGACAGAGGAAGGCAGAGAAAATACCAAAGCTGCTGTTAACCCGTGGACAGAATGACAGGGGAAGGCAGAGAAAATACCAAAAGCTGCTGTTAACCCGCGGACAGAATGACAGAGGAAGGCAGAGAAAATACCAAAAGTTGCTCTTAACCCACTGACAGAATGACAGAGGAAGGCAGAGAAAATACCAAAAGCTGCTGTTAACCCGCGGACAGAATGACAGAGGAAGGCAGAGAAAATACCAAAAGCTGGTGTTAACCCGCTGACAGAATGACAGAGGAAGGCAGAGAAATACCAAAAGCTGCTGTTAACCCACTGACAGAATGACAGAGGAAGGCAGAGAAAATACCAAAAGCTGCTGTTAACCCGCGGACAGAATGACAGAGGAAGGCAGAGAAAATTCCAAAAGCTGCTGTTCACCCGCGGACAGAATGACAGAGGAAGGCAGAGAAAATACCAAAAGCTGCTTTTAACCCGCTGACAGAATGAGAGAGGAAGGCAGAGAAAATACCAAAAGCTGCTGTTAACCCGCGGACAGAATGACAGAGGAAGGCAGAGAAAATACCAAAAGCAACATATTTGAAAGTTCTTTATCTGAATGCACGTAGCATTCGTAACAAAATGAATGAGTTAAAGGCACAAATAATGACATTTGGGTATGATCTTGTGGCCATTACAGAAACATGGCTGCAGGGTGACCATGACTGGGAATTAAACATACCAGGTTATTTAACAATCAGGAAGGACAGGCAGGAAGAGAGAGGAGGTGGGGTGGCTATGTTAATAAAGGAAGGAATCACTATAATACAGAGAAATGATATTGGGTCAAAGGAGCACGATAGTGAAACAGTTTGGGTGGAGGTAAGGAATAATAAGGGGAAAAAAACACTAGTAGGTGTAGTCTATAGGCCTCCGAACAGTTGCAACTCTGTTGGACGGAGTATTAACCAGGAAATAGTTGAGGCTTGTAATAAGGGAACAGCTATAATTATGGGGGATTTTAATTATCATATTAACTGGACAAATCAAATTGGGCAGAGCAGCCTTGAGGAAGAGTTCATTGAGTGTATTAGGGATGGGTTTCTTGAGCAGCATGTAACTGAACCGACCAGGGGGCAAGCAACCTTAGATTTGGTCCTGTGTAATATGACAGGATTAATTAAAAATGTCCTAGTAAAGGATCCCCTTGGAATGAGTGACCATAACATGGTTGAGTTCCATATTCAATTAGAGGGTGAGAAGGTTGGATCTCAAACAAGCGTGCTGAGCTTGAATAAAGGAGACTATGAAGGTATGAGAGCGGAATTAATGAGAGTGGACTGGGAAAATAGATTAAAGGGTAAGACGGTACATGACCAGTGGTGTACATTTAAGGAGTTATTTTACAACTTCCAAAAAAAATATATTCCACTGAGGAAAAAAGGGTGTAAAAGAAAAGATAGCCATCCGTGGCTAAGTAAAGTAATTAAGGATAGTATCCGGCTAAAAACAAGGGCATATAAGGTAGCCAAATCTAGTGGGAGGATGGAAGATTGGGAAGTCTTTAAAAGACAGCAAAAAATAACAAAAAGATTGATTAAGAAAGGGAAGATAGATTATGAAAGTAAATTAGCAAAAAATATAAAAACAGACAGTAAACGTTTCTATAGTTATATAAAAAGAAAAAGGGTGACTAAAGTAAATGTTGGTCCCTTAGAGGATGAGACCGGGAAATTAATGGTGGGAAACATGGAGATGGCAAAAACACTGAACAATTATTTTGTATCAGTCTTTACGGTAGAGGACACTAAGAATATGCCAACACTGGAAAAACAGGGGGCTCTAGGGGGGGAGGAACTAAATACAATTAAAATCACTAAGGAAGTGGTACTTGGTAAAATAATGGGACTCAAGGCGGATAAATCCCCTGGACCTGATGGCTTGCATCCCAGGGTCTTGAGGGAAGTATCGGTAGGGATTGTGGATGCATTGGAACTAATTTTCCAAAACTCACTGGACTCAGCAAAGGTCCCGGCAGATTGGAAAACTGCTAATGTAACACCATTATTTAAAAAGGGTAGTAGGCAGAAGGCTGGAAACTATAGACCTGTTAGCCTAACATCTGTGGTTGGTAAAATGTTACAGTCCATTATTAAGGAGACAGTAACGGGACATTTGGATAAACACAATTTAATAGGGAAACTCAGCATGGTTTCATGAAGGGGAAGTCATGTTTAACAAATTTGCTTGAGTTTTTTGAGGAAGTAACATACAGGGTGGATAAAGGGGAACCAGTGGACGTAGTGTATTTAGACTTCCAAAAGGCATTTGACAAGGTGCCACACAAAAGATTATTGCTCAAGATAAAAAATCACGGGATTGGGGGTAATATTCTGGCATGGGTGGAGGATTGGCTCTCTAACAGGAAGCAGAGAGTTGGGATAAATGGTTCGTTCTCAGATTGGCAACCAGTAACTAGTGGTGTTCCGCAGGGGTCAGTGCTGGGTCCCCAACTCTTTACAATCTATATTAACGATTTGGAGGAGGGGACCGAGTGTACCATATCAAAGTTTGCAGATGATACAAAGATGGGACGGAAAGTAGTGAGTGAGGAGGACATAAAAAACCTGCAAAGGGACATAGACAGGCTAAGTAAGTGGGCAGAGATTTGGCAGATGGAATACAATACTGGAAAGTGTGAAGTTATGCACTTTGGCAGGAAAAATCATAGAGCAAGTTATTATCTTAATGGCAAAAAACTGGAAAGTACTGTAGTACAAAGGGATCTGGGGGTCCTGGTGCACGAAACTCAAAAAGTTAGTATGCAGGTGCAGCAAGTGATCAAGAAGGCCAATGGAATGTTGGTTTTTATTGCTAGGGGGTTGGAATATAAAAACAGGGAGGTATTGCTGCAGTTGTACAAGGTATTGGTGAGGCCGCACCTGGAATACTGCATTCAGTTTTGGTGTCCATACTTAAGAAAAGACATACTTGCTCTCGAGTCAATACAAAGAAGGTTCACTCGGTTAATCCCGGGGATGAGGGGGTGGTCATATGAGGAGAGGTTGAGTAGATTGGGACTCTACTCATTGGAGTTCAGAAGAATGAGAGGCGATCTTATTGAAACATATAATATTGTGAAGGGGCTTGATCGGGTGGATGCGGTGAGGATGTTCCCAATGATGGGTGAAACTAGAACTAGGGGGCATGATCTTAAAATAAGGGGCTGCTCATTCAAAACTGAGATGAGGAGAAACTTCTTCACTCAGAGGGTGGTAAGTTTGTGGAATTTGCTGCCCCAGAAAGCTGTGGAAGCTACATCATTAAATAAGTTTAAAACAGAAATAGATAGTTTCCTAGAAGTAAAGGGAATAAAGGGTTACGGGGAGCAGGCAGGAAATTGGACATGAGTCTAGGTTCGGAATGGTCATGGCCCTGTGGGTAGTGGAGCGGGCCCAGGGGCCGTGCAGCCTTGTTCTGCTCCTACTGTGTTCTAATTCTGTTAGATTTCAGGAGATGGTTTTATTCCTGTTCCTGGCTGGGGTGGAGATCGCCTTTACAGAAGGTAAGTACTGTAGAAAATATAGGGACAGAGTGATCTCCTGGAAGAATTTCGATCGCCTAGATGGGTCGGAGAGGAATTTCCCAGATTTTTTTCTCCCAAATTGGCCATTGGGTCTTTATCTGGTTTTTCGCCTCTCCCGGGAGATCACATGGGTTCGGGTGGATGTAGAGTGATAGAAGATTTGAGGTTAGGATCAGATCAGCCATGATCTTATTGAATGGTGGAGCAGGCTCGAGGGGCCGATTGGCCTACTCCTGCTCCTATTTCTTATGTTCTTATGTTCTTACAGTAGCTGAATAGCAAAAAGGAGCAGGAGCACAGATAGAAATAAGAATATAAAGAGGCACAATAACGTGACAAGCTAATAAATGCACAAAGAAGCAGAGATTGAAACATGCAGAGTCAGAAAAAGACAGAGACATCCATGAAGAGAAAATGGAAAGACAGACAGAGGCAGAAAGTGTGAGAAAGAGAGAAAGAAAGAAAGAAAGAAAAAAGGAAGGAAAGAAAGAAGGAAGGAAGGAACGACAGAAAGACAGCTGCCTTGAACCTAATTATTGGAATATCTACCCTAAACTTCTCTGCATCTCTACCACTCTCTGCTTCTTAAAACCACCCTCTTTCACCCAGCTTTTGGACATCTGTCCTGATATCTCCTTCTGTGACCCGGTGTTAGAAATTGTTTAATTGAAATCGCTAAGTTAAACTCCTTGGGGCGGTTTACTACGTTAAATGCGCTATATAAATGTAACTTGTTGTTGGGGGAAGGATAGAAACATATACTCATAAAACCAAGAAAGAGGTGGACAAGTTTTGGTCCACAATACAATACTTTCATTAATTTGCATTCATACAGCCTCTTTTATTTCGACATATCGCCAAACACTTCAGACATTGAATGATACAATGAAGTGTGGCGCCAGTTATGTAGCTAATGTCTTAATGGATAAGCAATAGCAATATACTGTGGCTACCAGACATGTCTTCCTTTTTCCTCAACCGAGGATTCCCCTCTACCGTGGTTGACATGGCCCTTGACCATGTCCTTTCTATTTCCCGCACTTCTGCTCTCACCCCTGCCCCTCCCTCCCAGAACCACGATAGAGTTCCCCTTGTCCTCACCTTTCACCCCAGCAGCCTCCACATTCAACGGATCATCCTCCACCATTTCCGCCACCTCCAACGTGATCCCACTACCAAACATATCTTCCCCTCACCTCCACCTTCAGCATTCCGAAGGGACTGCTCCCTCCGTGACACCCTGGTCCAGTCCTCAATCACCCCCAACAGCCCTGCTCCTTCACCTGGCACATTCCCGTGCAAGTGCAGGAGATGCAACACATGCCCTTTTACTTCCTCCCTTCCCACTGTGCAGGGCCCCAAACACCCCTTCCAGGTGAAACAGCGATTTACTTGTACTTCTTGCAATTTAATATACTGTATTCGCTGCTCACGATGCGGTCTCCTCTACATTGGGGAGACCAAACGCAGATTGGTCGACCACTTTGCAGAACGCCTCCGTTCAGTCCGTACGGGTGACCCTGAGCTTCCGGTCGCCTGTCACTTTAATTCACCGCTTCACTCCCACTCTGATCTCTCTGTCCTCGGGCTATTGCATTGTTCCAATGAAGCTTAACGTAAGCTCGAGGAACAGCACCTCATCTTTCGATTGGGCACTTTGCAGCCTTCCAGACTCAACATTGAGATCAACAATTTCAGATAATTATCCCTGCCCCCATTTTTCATGCAGTTTGCCATTCCCATTTGCAACATTTTATCTTTCCTGCCTCTTACAAAAGTACAGGATGTTCTTTCTATTCCGTCCTCCCCTCCTAACCCCACCCCCGCCTCTGCACATGCTTAATATCTGTTACATCTCCAGCTTTTTCTAGTTCTGATGAAGGGTCCCAGACCTGAAACGTTAACTCTGTATCTCTCTCCACGGATGCTGCCTGGCCTGCTGAGTTTTTCCAGCATTTTCTGTTGTTATTTCAGATTTCCAGCATCCGCAGTATTTTGCAATTATGACCTAATCTTGTTGCTGTTTGAAAACCAAGGATATCGAAATGCGACCGATGGTTGTGGTACGGCTTCAAGCGCTCAATCATGAACGAGCTCTGGGGTAGGAGCTAGACTGCTTTAACCATCAACAATCCAAGGCAACGCAGCAGGATTCAGGAAAAAGGAACATACACACGTGTCAGTTGTATTCAATTTGATAGCGGGTTTGGCAGATATCAAGTTACATGGAGTCAATGTGACAGTCGCTGAAGGATCACTGTTCTAATCATACAGTCCTCAATCTTTTACAGGTAGCATAGAAAGTGGGAGTTTGTTGTAAGGAAATTGGACACTTCTCACCTCCAATATAGGCCGAGTCCAAGAAGGAGAGGGCGAAGTAAATAACAGCTTCAAACTTTAACGAAAATGAAGGAGTATTATCTTGGATGTTGTGGTTTGAATATTATGTCCAAAAGCGCACTTGGGCAGGACTTTTTGAGAAGTGTGCAGTCAGCAAATTAATATCATACTTTAGTTTATGTAAGAATATGTAAAATGTAGCACCAGTGTACAGGGTGGACGTAGTGAATTACTTCATACCCTGAGTTCAATGGTAGATAGGTCTGTATTATGTATTTATCCAGCTAAACTCTAAAGACAAATACTGAGATGATGGGAAATTAAACTGCGAAGCCAGCTGCAGAGTCTGGCTTGTGGGAAGATTGGGGAGGTTGCCTATTCGGCCAGGCAGGATAGCATGCATAAAAGATAACATACATAAGAATTGAGTTTTCCTTCAGCGACTGTCACGTTACTTCGCTTGTTTGTGAAGCTACAACATGGTTCTCTAAAAGACAAAATGGCTTAAATCAAAGTCTGGTGGAACTAATTACACATATGCTTGCCCTGCAGAAGTAACATGAGCAGGTTACAAGGTCAGAATCTGTGCATTGCAGTGATGGTTTGGACAAGTAGGCCGATTGAACAAGAACTGTCATCTAATGAAAACATGTTACTGAGCCGCAACATCTGGCAGAGACAATGGACGACTGTGGCTCCAGGCTACAAGAGCAGATAAGAAGAAGGCCACGGTGATAGAGGAGTTGGAATAAGTCAAAAAAGCAACAAACATGATTAACTGCGGGATATGGGGGGAAGAGTAAAAATGTCACGCGGTAGAAGCAATGGAATACCAGAGACTATGATTGATAGATTTGTACCTGCCCCTAGGGCAGGATGTGACTGAAAAGATTATGTATAAGAATGTAACTCACTAAACTTTCGGATCTGAGAAGGGTCTCAGAAGGTTCTCGCCAGGCCTGTGAATAAAGACCATTTTGAACCATGGATCGAATTCTGTCATTTATACTATAGCTAAGCGTCGACCTTGTATATTACTTGGTCCACTTGTAGCTTACATCAATCGGCATAGTCGGCAGGATTGTAGACACTGGCCGATCCCACAGGAACGTTGAGCTAGAAAGGATGAGTACATTTAAATTACCACCCAAAAATTAGAAAGCTCAGAACGTCCTGTGAGAATCGGTAGGTCTGCGATTAAAAGCACATAGGTAGACAGACTCGAGAAAGGGGTGCAGTCTGATAAGCTGGGAAGGTGCAAAATCCACTAAGCCGGGAGGCAGCAAAATCCTCTAAGCCGCGGAGGGGGCAAAATCCTTTAGGTCGGATAGGTGGGTAAATGACCGGTAAAGTCCTATGAATATTGAATCCTTGGGAGTCATGGGGTGATCGACATTGACAAGGATGGCTGCCTATCCCAAACAGCTAGACTGAGCCCGAATTAAGAGGACATAGTCCCACGTGATGGCCAGGATCATGTAGATGTAGGGAACTAAACACACCACAGAATCGTGATACCGTGATGAGTGAGTGCGCAAAATAATTGTGTGTGGGTGAATGATAGAGTAACATAAGAACCATTGAGAAGTAGGTCGGAAGTTATATAGAATGCCTCAAAAGGATGCAGAGATAAAGGAGGAGGGACTGTCCCCTTGGGGAGATCCTGACTCCATCACTCACTATTTAGCGGACAAAGATCAAAAACTTATTGAAACTAAGAAAAAAAAGGGTGGGATCCCGAAGACAGTGCAGAGAGCCAAAGGACATGGTGGAGAAGACAAACCAAAGATAAAGAGGGAAAAGGGTGAAAGTGGAATCTTAGTTTGTTACCAGAAACAATGTAAGGAATTGAAACAGAAGGAAGAGATAAAGAAGTAAAAAGATATAATTTGCAAGCTAACGAATCTGAAAACTCAGCAGAGGAAGTGAAAAAAACAGGGATTTGGAAAGCCAGGCAAAGCTGCTGAGTCACTGATTTAAAAAGGGGGAAAAAAATGAGCAACTTCAATTTTTACTGACATGGAAGTTATTAACGTCTGTGCTGAGACAAATAAAACCCAAGATTGCTGAGTGAAAGGAATCTTAAACAAATGCTGGAATTTCAGTTTGTATGCAAGTGTGTGTTAAAGTGTGACATTTTTCCTGACTGAATTTTTTAGAAGTTACTGTATTTCATTATCTGAACGTCTGTCCTTAAATGAAAGATTCTGTTATGAGTGTTTTAGCTCCACCCACTTCTCTATTAAAAACGTTTAAAACTTTTGTCTTGTCTTGGATTTTGGAAGTTTTAAGACTGCGTGAATAAGATTGTGCCCCCAGAATTGAAAAAAACTACTACAATTTAAGTTAAGCTGGTGTGTAAAAAACTGAGAAGAACAAAAAAAGTTTGTTTAACAAAAGATTAAATTTCAGTCGAAGATTTAACCTTGGAGTTGCGGTTGCTATGGTGAAAACTTCTAAAGCAGTTTGATTTGCTTAAATGTGAAAAACTAATTTTTCTCCAGTTACATTCAATGTTTTTTTTACAGTATTTTGGAAAGACATCTGAAGAAAGGACAATAAGAAATATGACGTAATTTACTGTTTTCTGCAAGAATGTGCTATTTTGTTTTGTTTTATCTGTTCACTGTTTTACAAAAGATAAGCTTCAGCCTTGAAGTTACAGTTGTCAATGTGCCTGGAAGAAAATGAATTTGAATATTTACAATGCATACGTGATTGCTCCTTTGTGAAAAATAGTTTCTTTCTTTCTTTACCAAGTGATACTGATTGGTAAAATAAAATTGACCTGGATCAAATTGGAGTTATGAGGATAATTAAACTATTAATACCAGACTTCACAGTGGCCAGGGTGAAATGCTAGTTGGTATAAATTGGTGTAGTCCGAATTGAATAAGATAACTCCAGTTTGTAAGAACATCCGATAGTGGCAGGTCCCTCTACAATACTTAATTGACTACGGTACTGGAAGCCCTACAGAATGCGGGACTAAAGGTAAACTCTGGAAAGATACAGGTAGGGAAGGATGGAGTAATCTACCTAGGATACATAATATAATAAATTAAAACACACAAGATGATTACTGACCAACACCAACAGGGCAATGCATGGGCAGCCAGGGCAGTCAAGCAGGCAGCTGAGAAAGGGAATCTGACCAATGAAGCCCAAGTGTTCGTGTTTAGTTAAAGTGTGAAAACACAACTGTCTATTTCGATCAGGAAAGTTTTCTTTAATTTATGTGAAGTGACGCAATTGCGTGCAGCTGAAAATGTTTCGCTCCAGCTTCTTAAAAATATGCAAAGGAGTTAACCCTTTCCACAGACAGCTGTTTAAGTTCACCAAGCAACAAATTTAGTATGAACTTTAAAGATATTGGACATTATTAAATTTAAGTTTCTTAATTTTAAGCTGGTATTGCCCCAGTGACAGAAGGAAAATTATGATTTGATAAATTAACCCCTTAGGCTCTAAGAAGAGTCACAATGGATTATCTTCTTTCTTTTGTTCTATGGAAGTTATCTTGTAAACTTATTGCTGCAACACCTCAAACGGCAGGAAGGCTGCTTGGGAGGCTGTCCTGTTAGCCAAAGATAAATCTATACAGATAGTTAGACATGAGCCAGAACCCCACATCTATGATGGGAATGGAAGGAGAGGAGCACTGTTGCACCTGTGAAGAGGAACTAGAGTATGCAGACAGGATCAAGGAATTACCTTTGACGGAAACGGACTTACAGCTATATGTGGATGGGTCTCCTAAATATGTTAACGGAACACAACAAACAGGTTGGGCTGTGGTGATGGGAAACGGCACCATCCAGAGGGAAGGTAGACTACCAGGGGATAGTTCAGCACAAGGTGCCGAGTTAATGGCATTGACAGAGGCATTAAAATTAGCAGCAGGAAAACGGGTGAATATCTATACCAATAGTCGCTATGTTAATGGCATAGTACATGCTTATATGGCTGCCTGGAGTAGATGTGGTACATCGCCTGGGGGGCAAACACTCACTGCATGAGGGCTTAGTAAAGAGATTGGTAGCCACCTCGGGGCTGCCCACGGAAACGGCGGTAGTGAAGGTAAAATACCACCAGTGGGGGAATTCCCCCACAGAGAAGGGAAACAGAGCCGCCGATCCTGCAGCCAGAAATGTGGTACAGCAACAGATTGCAGCGGTAAACAAGAGTGAAACAGAACCAGAAATGCAAATAGACATAGCCGCTATTATTGCATTACCAGAGGATATAGACATAATTACATAAGGAAGTCTCCTAGGAGGAGAAGCAGCTGTGGGAACGAAGGGGTGCAAGAGAAAGGGCGGGGGGAATATGGAGGAAAGAGCAGCAAATATGTACACCAAGCTGTATACAACAAGAATGAATGAAAATGTACCATGCTAGACAACACACAGATATATCCAATATCTTAAACAACCTCCAGCGAGGAAACAAGCTGTGGACAGATTATTTAGACACTGCCCCATATGTGCACAGCATAACATAGGGTAACCTGTCAATGTAAAGTGTGCACATCAGCCAAGACCAGGAGGCCCATGGGAGAAGTTGCAGATGGACTTTACTGGACCTCTACCAAAATCAAAGGGAAAAATATACTGCTTGGTAATAATAGATCAATTTAGTAGATGGGTTGAATCATTCGCCACTAGAGATTGTACAGAAACAACAGTAGCACGAATAATGGCAGAGCAGGTAGTACCACGATGGGGGGTCCCGCTGCAGATTGATTCAGAACAGGGAACACACTTTACAGGGAAGGTTATAAAGGAAACATGTGCATTATTAGGTATCAGACAAAGGTTCCACACACCATACCACCCTCAGAGTTCAAGGATGGTGGAAAGGATGAATCGAACTTTCAAATTATCCTTAGATAAAGCAATAGAAGACACAGGACAGGGATGGGCGGAGTTACTCCCGAGTATACTGGTGAGGCTTAGGGCAATCCTGAATAGAACTACGGGGCGGACATCTTTTGAACTAATGACTGGACGAACAATGACACTGCTGGAAGGAGACACAACCGAGTGTGAGGATGTAGGGCCCCTGAAGGATAGAACTAGGAGATTTAATAAACAATTGTGTATGCAATTACACGCTCTCAGACATGAGGCCAGAGACCAACAGATTATATGGGATCTAGAACAGCATACACGGGACGACCAGAAGGAGGTTCCAGCAATAGGTAGCAAGGTAATGGCAAAACTAATACCAGACAAACCAGGGTTAGCACTTAGATGGTCAGGACCCTACGAGGTATTGATGAACAGTGACACATGCGCTTGTATATACGAGTCTGGAACAGGTAAAGGAAGGTGGAAACTTAGAAACATAGAAACATAGAAGATAGGAGCAGGAGTAGGCCATTCGGCCCCTCGAGCCTGCTCCGCCATTCAATGCAATCATGGCTGATCATCCAAATCCCTGCTTTCTCCCCATAACCCTTGATCACTTTAGCCTTAAGAAATATATCTAACTCCTTCTTGAATATATTTAATGAATTGGCCTCTACTGCCTTCTGTGGTAGAGAATTCCATAGGTTCATCACTCTCTGGGTGAAGAAATTCCTCCTCATTTCTGTCATAAATGGCTTACTCCTTATCGTTAGACTATGACCCCTGGTTCTGAACTCCCCGACCATTGGGAACATCCTTCCAGCATCTAGTTTGTCTAGTCCTGTTGGAAATTTATAAGTTTCAAATGAGATCCTCTCTCATTCTTCTAAACTCCAGCGAGTATAAGCCCAATCGACCAAATCTCTCCTCATATGTCATTCCTGCCACCCGAAGTACCAGCCTGGTGAATCTTCGCTGAACTCCTTCCATGGCAAGAACATCCTTCCTCAGATAAGGCGACCAAAACTGCACACAATACTCAAGATGTGGTCTCACCAAGGCCCTGTACAACTGCAGCAAGACATCCTTGTTACTGTTCTCAAAACCTCTCGCTACACAGGCCAACATACCATTTGCCTCCTTAAACACCTGCTGCACCTGCATGCTTACCTTCAGCGACTGGTGCACAAGGACACCCAGGTCTCGTTGCACTTCCCCTTCTCCCAATCTATTACCATTCAAATAATAATCTGCCTTCCTGTTTTTGCAACCCAAAGTGGATAACCTCGCATTTATCCACGTTATATTGCATCTGCCATGATTCTGCCCAATCACCCACCCTGTCCAAATCATCCTGGAGTTTCTCTGCATCCTCCTCACAGCACACACGCCCAACCAGCCTTGTGTCATCTGCAAACTTCGAGATATTACATCTAGTGCCCTTGTATAGATCATTAATATATATTGTGAATAGCTGGGGTCCAAGGACCGATCCCTGCAGTACCCCACTAGTCACTGCCTGCCACTCAGAAAAGGACCCGTTTATGCCAACTGTTTGCTTTCTGTCTGCCAACCAGTTCTCTATCCAAGTCAATACCTTGCCCCCAATCCCATGTGCCTTATCTTTACACGCTAATCTCTTATGCGGGACCTTATCCAAAGCCTTCTGAATGTCCAAATACATCACATCCACTGGTTCTCACTTATCTATTTTACCAGTTACATCCTCAAAAAATTCCAATAGATTAGTCAAGCTCGATTTTCCTTTTGTAAATCCATGTTGACTTTGTCCAATCCTGTCACTGTTTTCCAAGTGCTCTTCCATTACATCTTTTATAATGGACCCTAGTATTTTCCCCACTAGCGATGTCAGGCTTACCAGTCTGTAACTCCCCGTTTTCTCCCTACCACTTTTTTGAACAGTGGGGTAAAATTAGCTACCCTCCAATCCATGGGCTCTGTTCCAGAATCTATCGAATGTTGGAAGATGATCAGCAATGCATCTACTATTTCTAGGGCCACTTCCTTAAGTACCCTAGGATGTAGATTATCAGGCCCTGGGGATTTATCGGCCTTCAATCCCGTCAATTTCCCTTACACCATTTCCCTACAAATAATGATTTCTTTCAGTTCCTCCCTTTCATCAGACCCTATGTTCCCCGACATCTCTGGGATGTTATTTTTGTCCTCCTTTGTGAAGACAGAACCAAAATATGTTTTTAATTGGTCTGCCATTTCTTTGTTCCCCATTATAAATTCCCCTGATTCTGACTGCAAGTGACCTACTGGAAGCACTGGACTCAGTTACAGGTATAAAACAAGGACAGTGATTAAGCCAGAGATGGTGCCTTTTGAGGAGAGTGAGGAATATGCTAGAATGTATAAAGAATGGGAAGGGGATTAACTTCATATTTCAATGATAGGGCTGTGCGTGAAGTTAATATTATACACCGTGGTTTGCATCTTGAAGTATATCTGGAAACAGAGCCACAGACCAATAAATGAATAAGATGTAAAACATCTCGAACTAAAAAGCAATTAAGAATGGAATAATTCTAACCAGCTGGTGATGACTGGCCCCTTTGTCTATCATTACAGGAATGATAAACTCGTAGAAAGATGAAGTGGAACATCATTTGCGCGCTCATCAGGATTTTATGGCTAATTATAAGCGCTGAGTCTGTTGGGAATAAAGAGGGAGAGAGGCGCTGTCCAGCAGGATTTACAGTATGAAGTAACGAAATCTGTACATAAAATCAGAGTGGTAGGAGGACCAGACGTGGTGATGGTGGATACGGGCTACCACCGGAGTGTTTGGTTAAGATGATCACCGGACAATGGGGCACATGTTTAAACGGCACTTTCTGTGTGAAAAACATCCCGCCATCATCCACAACCCCACTACCTTGCCCGTCAATGGAAAAAGTAGCATGAGGGGGTTCAATAATAAGAAAAACACAAGATGAGGTGTATTTTAGTGTAACACATAGAGTTATTAAGCTTGCCATTAATATGTGTACTTTTCAGATGCCCGTGATATGTAACAAGCATACAAAAGAATTATGGAACTCCCTGTGGGTAAATCAATCAGGGAGTCCACAGGGAAAATCTATCTTACAAATACGTAAGAAACGGGGAATATTTGAAATGGCTGGAGCAGGGTATGCGGCCGCGTTAGCAACAGTTAATAGTTTTGATTTAGAAGGAGTAAACGAAGGAGTAGAGGAACCAGAAGCAAAAATAGATAAGTTACTAAAGCAAACCACCGGAAATAGCCAGCAATGGCACTGGCAGGAAAACAAACGACAACAAAATTGTTCGGGTGGAAGGGATAGCAGCCCACTATGAAAAAACAATTAATAGATTTATTGATCAGATCAGCAATACATCACGCCAAACCCATAAGGAATTGATTTGTGCAATGTATGGCTCATGGATATGGTCGAATGCTCAGCATAACATGAGGCAAATAAATAATGGGCAAATCCCTGACTGGATTACTAATGAGGATCTGGAAACTTGGATTGACACAAATAAAAGCCTATGCAAAGGGCGTAAAATGGGGCAAGTATACAGGGTAGGCAATTGTCTGACCCCATGCACTAAGGTGATTGGCTTTGTAGTAGCCATCCCACAACTCCCAGAAGAGGGACAGCCCCTATGCGACGTGATTAATTTAGGAGAGATACAAAGGGAGAGTTTGGTTAAATATCATGATGTCCCTACCAAGGCAATTTGGAAAAGGGATGAAGATAATAACAAGAAGAATGGAACCTTAAGCGGGTGGTAATGGACGGGTGCCACCATAATGGAAGGACATGGGTGCGTACACACCCCCCCACCGAAGGAGAAACAGCCGAGTGTGGATTTACGAAAACCACCAATTGCACCCTTGAGCTACACCCACGAGGGATACACCGGACAAGTATAGCAACGAGGAACAACGGGACATTTTGTGTCACCACAACTGAACAGAAATATGAATATCAAGATCTGACTTGTCGCATTCCCCAACCAAACTTTTGTTCCTATCCAAAGATATCTACACAGATGGGGCACCAATATATACACCCACCAAGACCACAGAAAGGGAAAACCTGGTCGCTTGATAATATGGGACTTAATAAAGAGGTTAAAACTTATGTCATATCAGAGCCCAAGGCAATTCCTAAGTTAGAGGAAGAAAAAGCTTGGAAGAAATTAGAGCAGGAAATGAAGGAAATTTTAAAGTATTATTATTAAATAGAAGAAGACGTAAAGAAACAACAAAAAGACATTAGTAAAAGGTTAGCAGAGACTCCTTGGTACAATAAGATCTGGGACTGGGGGCTAAATGTTGATATACATCCCTGGATAAGGATCATATCACACGTATTAGTAGTTGTGCAAGGCGCCGTATTAATGATCCTTTTCTTATTAATTTGTGGATATTGCCAGTGCAAAAGAACCGAAACTTAGCACAAGCCATAATCTAACAAATAACGAAGGAAGGAGGGAAAGAAAGACTGTTGCTAACCACCAACAAACAAGTGGTAGGGCGTGAGAAGAGTGATTATGAAAACTGTGTTTAGGATTGTGGAAGTATGAGCACTAGACACCCTTGGCGATTCAAGCAGAAAGTAAAACAAGCTCTTCACCCCATTATTACATCACAGCATCACGAGAGGCCTAGGCCACAGGAGAATACTACTTATTTAACGCTCTTGAAACCGTGAAAGCAATTTTAACCATTGGAAATATTTATTTTGCAACCCATTGAAGAAAGTGCACGTCGTCTGTGCAGCCATCTTCCAGTTGATGCTGCTTACTACTGCAATGCTTATTTAATGAACTAAGCCAGACGAGCCACAGTTCTCAACCCCGCCGGCCAAGATCGGTACATGAGAATGTTGTATCTGTGTGTTAATGGAGACACGGAATGCAGGAGTTGGTTTAACAGGTGTTTACTGGACAAAGTCTGGAGGTGAACTAACAGATACATGACATTATACAGGCTTATATAGCCCGAGTGGCCACTACAGGCATTACAGTACACAGGGGCTCTTAAAGGCACATACACCACAATTCCTCCCCTTTTAGACAACCAGTACATAACATTTTAAGTAATTGTTATTAACATGCGAACAAGAACAATAATCTAAACATTTGCTGCAGTTAATCAATTATAAGTCAGTCTCTCTGGAGGCTTCCTGACTCGGTCCGGATAATGCCTCGGTGGTGTAGTAATTTTCGGTGGTGTAGAAGGTTCTTTTGGCAAGGTCGATTCGGCTTGAATGCCAGTGTCGGCTTCATCTGGTCCCAGTATCACCGGATCGGAGGTAGATAATATGGGTATCTCTGCTTCATCATTAGCTGTATAGAGTGGTGGTGTAGGATGTCCCTTTTCGGATGACTCTATGATCTGGTCAGCATGGCACCTTATTATGCTTTCTCCAATGTCCACGGTATACATCAGTGGTCCTAGTCGTGTGCAAATAGTTCCAGGCTGCCATTTCTCGGTATGGTAGTCCCGGGTCAAATCTTGTTGACCTATCTGGAAGGTTCTAGTTGGCCTTTCATTCATGCCTTGAAATTGCCGGTTCTCTACGTCCCTTCTGATGTTTGGCTTGATCAAATCCAGCCGGCATCTTAGTCTTCTATTGAAAAACATCATGGCGGGAGTTTGGTTTGTAACCATATGTGTTGCTTTCCTGTCGGCAAACAAGAAGCTATCTACCTTATGCTGTCGATTAATGCCTTCATTACCCATAGCCTTTATGGCGTTCTTGAAGGTCTGGACAAACCTTTCAGCCAATCCATTGGTGGCGGGATGGTATGGGGTGGATGTATAGTGCTTAACCCCATTGTTTTTTAAGAACTTTCTGAATTCTTCGGACACAAATTGTGGTCCATTATCAGAACAGATCTGTTCAGGCAGCCCATTCATGGCAAATATGGTCCTTAATACTGTGATTTTTTTTCCGTGGTGGTGGAGGGCATCTTTATTACCTCTGGCCACTTGGAGTGTGCGTCAACCGCGATTAAGAACATTGAGTCCATAAATGGACCAGCAAAGTCGATGTGTACCCTTTGCCATGGAGATGAGGGCCACTCCCATGGATGTAGAGGGGCTTGTGGTGGGGCGTTTTGGACCTTCTGACATCCTAGACAGCCCTTGGTCATTTCTTCGATGTCTCCATCGATACCTGGCCACCACACAAACGCTCTGGCTAGGTTCTTCATTTTCACTCCACCCAGATGCCCCTCATGAAGCTCCTTTAGCACTTTATCCTGGAGTTTGGGTGGAATCACCATTCTGGATCCACACATCAAAGTTCCTCGGCACACTGACAGCTGTTCCCTTCTTTGCGAGAATGCTGGCAACAGTGGTACGCCATGTGCTGGCCATCCCTTTACCGTTAAATCGTAGACTCGTGAGAGAGTCGGGTCATTTCTCCTTTCCTTTTCAATGGCAGAATTTGTTACTGGTAGATAATCTACTATGGTAAAGTGGAACATTTCCACTGGGACCACTGAAGGTGCTTCTTCTACCGTTGGCAACGGTAGACGCGATAAACCATCAGCATTCCCATGTCATATCGGTGTGCCCCAAGGAAAAGGGACCACCTCTGTTGCCTTTTTGCTGTCATAATGGGAACGCCCTTTTTAGGGTTGAATATGGAGACGAGGGGTTGATCGTCAGTCAACAAGGTAAATTATTGTCCGTGTAGGTAATGGTTGAATTTCTTCACTCCCCATACCAGGCTGAGTGCTTCCTTGCCGATCTGGGCATAGTTACGCACAGCTGAGTTCAATGAGCATGATGCAAAAGCTTTCGGCCGCTCCGAGCCATCAGGGAATCTATGCGATAATACCGCCCCTACGCTGTAAGAGGATGCATTGCACGCCAGTCTGATTGGCAGTGATGGGTTGTAATGAGCCAAAATTTATATTTATGGAAGGCACATTAACAGTCCTCGTTCCATTCCCAAATTATTCCCGTTTGTAGCAGTTCATTAAGAGGGTGCAGAACAGTTGACAAGTTCGGTAAAAATTTATGATAGTAATTTATCAATCCCAGGAACGACTTTAATTGTGAGACATTTTCAGGTGCTGGGGCTTTTATGACCGCTTCAATTATTTCAGGGGACTTATGCAACCCTTCCTCCTTAATTATGTGGCCACAATATGATATTTGTTTCTGGAAAAATTCGCACTTGGGGCAGTTTGCTCGTAGGCCCCGTTCTCTCAACCTAGTGAGCACCTGCTCCAAATTGGCAAGGTGCTCGTTGTTGTTTTCTCCTGTTACAAGGATGTCGTCCAGGTAGCATTGAGTCCCAGGAATCCCTTGCAGGACTTGTTCCATAGCTCTTTGCCAGATAGCTGGAGCTGATGCTACTCCGAAAACCAGTCGATTGTACTGGTACAGGCCTTTGTGTGTGTTTATTGTGAGATACTTTTTAGAGGCCTCCTCAACCTCCATCTGTAGATATGCCTGTTCCAAGTCAATTTTTGAGAAACGTTTCCCTCCAGATAGTGAGGCGAAAATATCTTCTCTCCTCAGAAGAGGATACTGTACCGTGTGAAGGACCGGGTTTACAGTCAACTTGAAGTCCCCACAGATGCGAATTTTTCTTTGTTCATCAGATTTATCATTATTCAAAGTTTTCTTCATGACCGGGATGATGGGTGTTGCCCACTCGCTCCAATCTATCTTGGATAACACGCCTGTCCTTTCCAAATTCTCCAGCTTTGCCTCGACTGCTGGGCGAATTGCGTATGGCACTGGCCTTGCTTTAAAAAACTTGGGAATTGCCGCATCTTCCACCATTATTGAGGTGGTGACGCCTTTCAAGGTTCCTAGTTCCTGTTGGAACACTTCTTTGGCGTTGGCCAAGATGTCTTTCAATCATTCAGGAATGACGTCATCATCATTTTTTTTTTACTGGTCACCGTCAGTGCCTGAATGGAGTGCCAGTCTAAACGTATCCTTCTGATCCATTCACGCCCCAACAGCGGTGGACCACCATTTTGCAGAACGTATAAATACAACTTCTGTATTTCCTTGCCGTTGTATGCAACAGGCACCCTTATTTTCCCTCTGGGGTATACTTTCTGCCTCGTATATGTTTTTAAGATAATGGATGTGTCTTTCAAGGGTATATGCGGAAATAGCCACTCATAATCCTGCCGACTTATGACGGTCAGAGCTGATCCTGTATCTAGCTCCATTTTAACTGGGGACCCTGCTACCGTGAGGGTAATCCAAATTGTCTGGTAATCTTCTTTGGCAATTAAATTATATAATTTGAGACAGCTTAGTCTCTTGTTTTCGGAGTCGCTATCGATCTTCTGGTCTTCGGAGCTACTGTCCGTCATCATTTGTACCTTTTTGTACTTTTCTTTTTTGATTTTTTTTTGTCAGTGGATTTTTTGTTTCCAGATCGGCATACACGTGCAATGTGTCCCATCTTTCCGCATTGCCTGCATGCTTTGTCCTTGAACCAGCAGTCCCTCTGGTCATGGGTGGACCTGCTGCACCGATAACATCTCTCGAAACCCTGTGTCATTTCATGCGTGCCAAAATCCTCTGGCTTTTGCTGTATCTCTGCAGCTCTTCTCGCTGCTGCTTTGTATGATACAGACATACTGAAAGCCTTGTCCAGTGTTAAATCTTTCTCAGAAAGTAGCCTTTTCTGTGTTCCTTCACTTAGGAGACCGCAGACGAGTTTGTCTCGAAGAGAATCTGCCAGTCCTGCTCCGAATTGGCAGTGCTTTGATAGCTTCCTTAATTCGGTGAGGTAATCAACGTTACTTTCATTCTTGTGCTGATTCCTCCTGAAGAATTTGAACCGTTCCGCTATCAGCAGCGGTGTTGGGTTTAAGAGCTCCTGTAGGGTATCAACAATTTCCTTAAAATTCTTGTCCATCGGTTTGGCTGGAGTGATTAAGTTTCGTTACAGCCCATATGTCTTTGCGCCCATTAGATTTAGGAGTATCGATGCCTTTTTATCATCCTCTATTTCATTTGCTGTGCAATATATCTGCACTCTTTCCACATATGTGGTCCAATCCTCTACATAACTATCGAAAGTAGTAATATCGCCAGTCTAAGGCATCCTGGAAAAAAAAGGCTCCTCCCGCACTTTCCTTTCTTCCTTGCTGAGAAAAAAAATGGCACCTCCCAAGCTTTCCCGCCACTGTTGCTGCTGACAACGCTGTGCTCCGCGGTTTTTATTTATAAAATATTTTTAATACTCGGAGATTTGTTCCCGCCGGACTCTCTGGGACTTTCCCCTCCCTTTGTGTGGTCTGAACGCCGACCTGCTTTGCAGAGCATGCCATTTCCCGAGTGCTCCACCCTTCGTCTCTGTTTGCCTGCGCCTTCATTGCTTGGCCCCGCTGTAGAGCCAGCCGATCGAGCCCCAGCCTGCCGCCCAGGAAGGGTTATTGCAGTACCTGCCACCAGCCCAGCTAGCTGGTGAAACCACAGTTTTTTCTTTTTCTTTTTTCTTTTATTCTTCTTCCTTCATCTGAGGAATCGATCTCCTTGAGCTGCTGCCGAATTGCAGGTAAGTCCGTTTCCAATTCGTCGCCACTGTTGCATCTGTGTGTTAATGGAGACAAGAAATGCAGGAGTTGGTTTACAGGTGTTCACTGGACAAAGTCTGGAGGTGAACTAACAGATACAAGACACTATACAGGCTTATATAGCCCGAGTGGCCACTACTGGCATTACAGTACACAGGGGCTCTTAAAGGCACATACACCACAGAGAACATAAGAAATAGGAGCAAGATTTCGCCATGTGGCCCTCGAGCCTGCTCCACCAGTCATTAAGATCACGGCTGATCCTCTACCTCAACTGAAGCTTCCAGACCTAGCCCCATATACCTTGATACCCGTAATGTCCAAATCCATCTCAGTTAGGAATGTGCTCAATGATTAAACAGCCACTGCCCTCTGCAGTAGAGAATTCCAAAGATCATCATCTCTATCCAAATTGGCGGGCCCCTTATTCTGAAACATTGAATGCTAGCTCCGGGCTCCACAGCCAGGGTAAAAAGGCTCTCATTATCCGCCCAGTCAAGCCCTGTAAGAATTTATATGTTCTTCCTTCGTACAATCTGCTGATTTCATTTCACCACAGAAAACAATGTTTAACTGAATGGACACGCAGCAGGAAATAGAATGCAGCTGCAGATTTATTCTCCAACCACTTTTTCTGACACGCAAGTGACGGTATAAAGCGAAAAAAGCAGCACACGAGAGAAAAGGCGATTTCAAACCCTTTCGTAGTGTCGAATTGCCTCAATTTGGCCGAACACCATATGAAGCAGCAACTTGAATCAGACATTGCACTTCGTTTCAGTCTCAAAACTTTAAGCGATCACTCACTGAAAACTGCATGGAAAAACAAAAGCACACAGCCCATGCGAGTCAGTAAACCGCATTCAAATACAGCAACCAAATCAGCTTGCGACAAAGATTTTGTGATTAGAAATTCATATCTCTAGCATTTGGCTGAAAACAAGAGATTGCAGGGGCTGCTCGCCTCTCGGCCGCGGCGCCAGCGACAGGAACAAATCATCCAATGTACTGGAGCTGCTTGTGATGGAGCAGCTCAATCCTCAGGCCCTGATTGGGCACATTCAATTGGGGCATTCTGGCGCTGCTGTATGTGATTGGTTGGTTATTGCCACGTGATCAGGGTACGGGCGATGCCAGGAAGCTAAAATTGTCTTCACCCAGAGAGTGGTGAACCTGTGGAATTCTCTACCACAGAAGGCAGTAGAGGCCAATACATCAAATATATTCAAGAAGGAGTTGGATATATTTCTTCAGGCTAAAGTGTTAAAGGGGTATGCGGAGAAAGCAGGGACCGTGTACTGAATTTGGATGATCAGCCATGATTGCATTGAATGGCAAAGCTGGCTCGAGTGGCCGAATGGCCTACTGCTGCTCCTATCTTCTATGTTTCTATGTTTCCGTTCTTATCCATGTAAGTGTAAAACTAATGAAAGTGTAGGAAAGGGTTTTCAGAATGGGTTATCTGAAGATGCAGGTGAGGATTTAAATGAATATTTTGCATCTGTGTTAAATATGGAGAAGGACGATGTAGGCATAGAAATCAGGCAGAGGTATTTTGATATACTTGAACAAATTAGTATTGAGAAGGAGGAGGTACTAGCAGTTTTAGCCGGCTTAAATGTGGTTAATCCCCAGTCCCAGACGAGTAGTATCCCAGTTTGCTGTTTGAGGCTAGGGAGCAGATTGCATGGGTTCGGAAACCAATTTGCAGAAACTCTCTGGCCACAAGGGAGGTGCCAGAGGACTGCAGGACAGGTAACATTGTACCATTATGCAAGAAGGGTAGTAGGGTTAAACCAGGGAATTAGAGGCCAGTGAGTCTAACACCAGTGGTAGGGAAAATATTGGAAAACATTCTGAGGGACAGAATTAGTCTCCACTTTAAGAGGCAACGATTAATCAAGGATAGTCAGCATGGCTTTGTCAGGGGGAGATCATATCTAACCAATTTGATAGAATTTTTCGAGGGGTTGTCGAGGTGTGTGGATGAGTGTAGTGTAGTTGATGTAGTCTACATGGACTTCAGTAAGGCTTTTGACAAAGTCCCACATGGGAGACTGGTCAAGAAGTTAAGAGCCCCTATGATCCAGGGCAATTTGGCACATTGGATCCAAAATTGGTTTAGTGGCAGCAGGCAGAGTGTGATGGCCGAAAATTGCTTTTGTGACTGGAAGTCTGTGTCCATTGGTGTACCGCAAGGGTCTGTGTAAGTTGCTTTGCTGTTGTAGTGTACATTAATGATTTAGATATGAAGGTAGGAGGTATGATCATGTTTGCAGGTGAGACGAAACTTGTTGGAGTGGTACATAGCGAGAAGGGAAGCCGCTGGCTACAGGACGATATAGATGGGATGTTTGGATGGGCAATACAGTGGCAAATTGAATTTAACCCTGAAAATTGCAAGGTGATGCATTTTGGGAGGACTAACAAGGCAAGGGAATACACAATGAATGGTAGGACCCTAGGAAGGACCGAGGATCAGAGGGACGAAGCATGCCATCCACCACTGAGCTACATCCACAACTGCTGCTTTGCTGTAATGTAGTACAGAAGACCTGGCAGCCTTTTCTTTCTAATCACCCTTTGCTTTCTATGTCTGTGCTGAAGAAGGAGCACCTGATGCAACTGTGGGTGAAGAGAAGAATTTTTTGGCCTCGTCACTCCAGGAACAGAGGAAGGAGAAATGAGAAGGAAGTCTTCGGGAACTATTTGTCCTCTTCCCTCTAGGAAAACAGTAGACTGAGAGGAGAGCTGACGTAGGCCTTTAACATTATGGATGAGTTAAAGTCATAGAATGTTACATTACAACAGGGGCCCTTTGGCCTGTCGTGCCTGTGCCGGCTCTTTGAAAGAGCTGTCCAATTTCATCCCACACCCCAGCGTTTTCCCCACAAGCCTGCAGACTAGTTCTCTTCAAAAACATGTCCAATTGCCTTTTGAAGTTGCTTCGAATCTGACTACCTTTTGAGGCAATGCATTCCTGCACATAACAACCGTCTGTGCGCCAATATATATTACATCTTTGACCTCTGGTTACCATTCTAATTGTCAGAGGAAATAGTTTTCCTGCTTGACCTATCAAACCACCTCAAGTTTTTGAATATATCTATTCAGCCTCCCCTTTACCGTCTCTGCTTTAAGGAGAACAATCCCAGGTTCGCCAAACTCTCCACAAAACTAAATCTTTTAACCCTGGTACCATTCTAATAAATCTCCTCTGCACCACCTCCAAGGTTTGCCATCCTTCCCAATGTGTATGCCCATAATTAAGCATAATACTCCCGCTGAGGCTAACCAGTGTTTTAGGAAGATTTAGCATAACTTATTTACTTTTCTTCTCTATTTCTCTATTGATAAAGCCAAGCATCCCGTATGCTTTTTAACAGCCGTGTCCTGCCACCTTCAAATGTTTGTGCGCATAGACCTCCAGGTCTTTCTGTTCATGCACCCCTTTAAAATTCTACTATTTCCTTCATATTGCCTCTCCTCATTCACCCTAACAAAATATATCACGTCACACTTCTCTGCATTAACTTCCATCTGCCATGTGTTTTCCCATCCTTCTTGAAGGCGACCAGAGAGTCAGCACCCACAAAACCGGAGTGCAACGCATTACTGCTCTCTGGAAAAGTATCACCGCCTAAAATACAGTCTATTCCTCCCGCTGCGTCAGCCTGAGAATATATTCTTGATATATTAATCGGAATGGAGCACAGGAGCAGATGGAAGGTGCTGTTCAACCGGTAAATTTGAAAGGGCGAACAGGGAGGCCGTGGTGAGTTGGTGGCAGCAAGGAGCAACAAAATTGTAAAAGTGGTGGAATCAGAGTTAGTGAGATAGAGCGCGCATCCAGATGTGTGAGTCAATAAATAGATGAATGTTTGAACACACCAATTGCAAATTTAATTCATTATTTATCCCTAAAGCAACATTATGAAGGAAAAGAGAGATATCTGGTCATTATCACATTGCTGCTTATGGGAGCCTGCTGTGCACAAAATGACTGCGGCATTTCCTACATCACAACAGGAACTACACTTTAAAGAACTGCATTGGCTGTACAGCGCTTTGGGCCACTTCCAGATAAGAGAATTTAGTTCATGAATTCGAGCCAGTAGTGCTTCTCTGCCATGCGTTAGTGCCTCAGCAGGGATTCCATCTGCTCCTGAGGCCTTGCTGTTCTTCAGTTGTCAGATGGCCTTTTCAATCACATGCCGGTCTGGGCTTGAGTGGAAATGTTGGCAGGTAGCATGCTGCAGGACGGAGTTGAGCACACTCGCGTCAAAGAGTGTCTCGGTTAAGGAGATCTTCGAAGTGTTCCTTCCAGCGGGCACTGACTGCATCCCTGCCTTTGATGAGTACCTCTTTATTCTTGGCCCGCAGTGGGATAGGACCTTGGGTGCTTGGGCCATAAGTGGTCTTGACTGCGCTAAAGAATCCACGCACGTCATGATTGTAAGAAATGGAAGAAACAAAAATGTGTAAGTGTTGGATATCTGAATAAGTGAGCCACAGCGGCTGTGGAGATGAGTGAGTGAACGGTCTGAATTCAGTTGGTTGGATGACGGTGTTTGTAGTGTCCGGTGCTGGATTCAGGCCAATTATGGACCAGAGGAAATTCTGCAAATCTTTTCAGCCTGTCACTAACAACTGAATGGAAAGGATAGCATGGACATCCATGAGCAAATGGTGAAGAAGTGATATGATAATTTGCAGAACCGCTCACCCTGCACGGTTTACTGCTGTTGGTGAAGCGACGAAATTTATGACTGTTCAATTATGGGTGTACACCTTGGGAATGATGGCAAGGCCCTGGCGTGGGCGCAGAGGAGATCTACTAGAATGGTACCAGGGTTATTGGATTTATGTTATGTGGTTAATCCTACCGCTGCCAGATATTGTGGCTTTTGTAAATTTCGTCGCTAAAAGCATTAAACTGTGCAGGCTGGCCAGCTTTGACAGTATTTATGCCACTCTTTAACTTTCAATGCTGACATTTCAATTCACTCACACATCTCCACACACGCTGTGTCTCACGTCCTCAGAGATTCCACCACTTGTACAATTTTGTTGCTTACATTTCTTAAAACCCATCGACCACACCCTCCTTGCTGCCACTCTCACGCCCACCATCTCACCGCCACTTCCCCGCTCACCCTTCCAAACTTACCGGTGGAACAGCACCTCCCACTTGCGCCTGCACTCGAATCCAATCAATATAAAAAGAATATATTCTCAGCGTGACACAGAGGGAGGAATAGACTGGATTTTAGGTGGTGTTACTTTTCCCAGAGAGCGTTGAGCCTCAGGAATGCTTTGCCAGTCGGTGTTGTGGGTGCTGAATCTCTGATCGCCTTCAAGAAGGATGGGAAAACACATGGCAGATGGAAGTTAATGCAAAGAAGTGTGACGTGATATATTTTGGAAGGACGAATGTGGAGAGGCAATATGAAAGAAATAGTACAATTTTAAACGGGTGCATGAACAGAGAGACCTGGATGTGCATGTGCACAAATCTTTGCTGGTGGCAGGATACGATCAGAGGACTGTTAAAAAGCATATGGGATGCTTGGCTTTTTCAATAGAGCAATAGAGAAGAAAAGTAAAGAAGTTATGCTAAACCTTCTTAAAACACTAGTTAGTCTCAGCTGGAGTATTGTTTTCAGTTATGGATATACACTTTGGCCAGGATGGCAAGGCCTTGAAGGGGGAGCAGAGAAGATTTACTAGGATGGTACCAGGGTTAAGGGATTTCAGTTATGTGGAGAGATTGGAGAAGCTCGGATTGTTCTCCTGGAGCAGAGACGTTTAAGTGGAGGCTTAATAGAGATATTCAATAACATGAGGGGGTATGATAGAGCATGTGGGGATACTCTGACAAGTGGAATGGTAACCAAAGGTAATGGATGTAATATATATTGGCGCACAGGCGGTTGTTAAGAACAGGAACACATTAGCTAAAACGGTAGTTGAGTCAGATTCGACAGAAACTTCAAAAGGCAATTGGACATTTACTTGAAGATAACTCGCAGGGTGGTGGGAAGAATGCTGGGTTATTGGATGAAATTGGACAGCTCTTTCAAAGAGCTGACGCAGGCACGACAGGCCGAATGGCCGCTGTTGTGATGTAATATTCTATTACTTTAACCCCTCCATAATGTTAAAGTCCTATATGAGGTCTCCTCTCAGTCTACTTTTTCCTTGAGGGAAGGTGCACATTAATGCCGCAAGTCTTCCTTCTCATTTCCCCTTTCTCTGTTCCTGGAGTGATGAGGCCAGAATTCTTCTCTTCACCCACAGTTGCGTCAGGTGAACAAACTTCAGCACAGACTTGGAACACAAAGGGAGATTAGAAAGATAATACTGCCGGTCCTTCTTTCCTACATCACAGCATAACATCCGCTGGGGATGTAACTCAGTGATAGAGTGCATGCATGTATGAATTCTTGGGTTCAATCCCCCGCATTTCCAAATATGGTTTTTAACACCGTCATTTTCAGCAAAACGTTATTTTATGAGTTCCAGCGTCTCAGGCCTCGGTTAAACATTTCTTCCATTATTTACAATCTATCGACCATGCCATGCTTGCTGCCACTCTCAAACCCACCATCTCTCAGCCACTTCCCCGTTCGCCCTACCAAACTTCCCGGTTGAACAGCGGATCCCATGTGCTCCTGCACTCCAATCGGTTCAATATTACAAGAATATATTCTCAACCTGACCTAGCAAGACAGTGAACTTTACATTAAGACAAGGTTAAGGGAATATTCATTCTCTATAAACAGGTGGTGAGCTGGTCTCCATGATCAGGATGAGGGTCAGATGTTGTTTAAATTCCATTAGCCTGAGGAACTTTTGATTAGGAGGGCAAATATCCCCTAATATTCTCTCCTCTTATACTAATGGTAAATTTCAATCTCAATGCGGCAGGAATAGTTCAGTTGTGAGAGCAGTAGAAGGAAGATCAAATGTGCCAGCTATGCTCTGAATTTTATTAAAACAATTGGCAACATTCTGCAATATGTCCCTATGGAAATGAATATATTTCTTTCTACCATTTTTTATTTCTTCCCTCAAACACGATATCTTTCCTCTCACTGACATTCTGCCGACAGTTGTCATGATATTATTTGTTGTCAACTTGCAATGTTTCCCCTCATGCTCGCACGCTCTGATCAGACTTGCATTGCCTTAGTGCCTTTCAGCTCCTCAGGATGTCCCAGAGCGCTTTACAACCAATGAAGTATATTGAAGTGTAGTTATTGTTGTAATGTTGGAAAGGCTGCAGCCTAGTTGCGCATAAAATGTCCCACAAGCAACAATGTGTTAATGATCAGCTCATCAGTTTTATTCGTGCTGTTGATTTTGGGATAAATTATTAATTACATTTACAATCGGTGTGTTCCAAGAAACATCGGTCTCCAGCTTATTCCAGTTCTGTCGAAGGGTCTTCAAACTGAAACCTTAACTCTGTTTCTCTCTCCACAGATTCTGCCTGAACTGCTGAGTATTTCCAGCATTTTCTTTTTTTATTTCAGATTTGCATCATCCGCAGTATTTTCCTTTTGTATCTATTTATTAATGTTCAAACACAGTAACCAAACCAGCTCGCATCCAAGATTTTGTGACAAGCACGGGGCCGTACAAAAGGACAAAAGCAGCACACGAGAGAAAAGGCGATTTGAATCCCATTCGTAGTGTCGAATTTCCACAATTTGACTGAACGCCATATGAAACAATAATTTGAATCAGACATTGCATTTAATTTCAGTCTCAAAATGTTAAGCAATCACACACTGCAAACCGTACGCAAAAAGAAAACCACAAGGCTCATGCGAGGCACTAAACCACATTCAAATACAGCAAACAAATCAGTTAGCGTCAAAGATTTTGTGATTAGAAATTCATAGCTCCAGCATTTGGCTGAAAACAAGAGATTGCAGGGGCTGCTTGCTTCTCGGCCATGGTGCCAGCGACAGGAACAAGTCATCCGCTCACAGCTGAGTCCTCCAACGTACTGGAACTGCTTGTGACGGAGCAGCTCAATCCTCAGGCCCTGATTGGACACATTCAATGTGGGCGTTCTCGCACCGCTCTATGTGATTGGTTGGTTGTTGTCACGTGATCAGGGTGCAGAGCGATGCAAGGAAGCTGAAGTTCTCTGGCAATTGTTATAGTTTCAAGCTTTCCATTCTAATCCATGTATGTGTAAAACTGAGGAAAGTGCAAAAAGGGTTTTCAGAATGGATTATCCACTGTGGCCGATTTTCCTGCTGGATTTTAATGCAAGAACGCTGCACTTGGTATATTGGTATATAAGGGAAGCAGAATATCCAGGCTGCCTGGCAGAAGACTGATCGATGAAGCGATTGTTCTCATTGGAAGCAGGAAGGCAGCAGCAGTATGCTCACCACTGTTCATTTCAAGGAATCAAAGATTCCATTTTTAAACAATAGATAAGTTTGCAAAAATTAAAAGCTACTCACGTTCCTGGATGGGCGCGAACCATTAACTGTTCAATTAACAGCCGAACGCGCTGGCCCATTGCGCCACGAAGACAGACAAAACAATGTTTGCAATTGCAATTATTCCACATGAACCCATGTGATTATGTGCCAGAGCGTTCACAGCAGAGGCACCGATTTCGCAGCAAATGAGAAGCTGCGTGGGTTCAAACCACCGTCCAGGTAGTCGTGGCTGAGTGGTTAAGGCGAAGGACTAGAAATTTATTGGGGTTTCCCCGCACAGGTTTGAATCCAGCCTACAACGATAACGAGAATGTCGTCCCAAATGATCCATTTTTATTAATTTAAACTGCTGCCTATCGGTTCCTGTGCCGAGATTCAGCTGCAATCTAACAACAATTGAAGCAGAAAGTATAACAAGCACTTCACCCCATTATTAAATCACGACATTACGAGAGGCCGAGGCCACAGGAGAAAACTACATTATTTAACGCTCTTGAAACCGTGAAAGCAATTTTAACCGTCGAAAATATTTTATTTTGCAACCCATTGAAGAAAATGCACGTCTTCCGTGCAACCATCTTCCAGTTGATGCTGCTTCCTACTGCGATGCTTATTTAATGAACTAAGCCAGAGGAGCCACAGTTCTCAGCACCGCCGGCCAAGATCGGTACATTAGATCATAAGAAATAGCTGCAGGACTTGGCTTTGTGGACCTCGATCCTGCTCCGCCATTCTATAAGATCATGGCTGATCCTCCACCTCAACTGAAAATTACCGACCTACCCCCATATACCTTGATTTCCGTAATGTACCAATCCATCTCCGTTAGGAATGTACTCAATGACTGAACCACCACAGCCCTCTGCATTAGAAAACTCCAAAGATACACAACCCTTACAATGAAGCAATTTCTCCTGATCTCAATCTTAAATGGCCGGCCCCCTATTCTGAAACTTTGACCCTTAGTTCGGGTTCCACAGCCAGGGTAAACAACATCTCAGCATTCGCCCAGTCAAGCCCTGAAAAAATTTATATGTTCTTCCTTCGTAGAGTCTGCTGAATTCATTCCACCACAGATAACTATTTTTAGCTGGATGAACAACCAGCAGGAAAAGCAATGCAGCCAAAGATATATTCTCCAACCACATTCATTGAGTGTATTAGGGATGGGTTTCTTGAGCAGTATGTAACTGAACCGACCAAGGGGCAAGCAACCTTAGATCTGGTCCTGTGTAACGAGACAGGATTAATTAAAAATGTCCTTGTAAAGGATCCCCTTGGAATGAGTGACCATAACATGGTTGAATTCCATATTCAATTAGAGGGTGAGAAGGTTTGATCTCAAACAAGCGTGCTAAGCTTGAATAAAGGACACTATGAAGGTATGAGAGCAGAATTGAGTAGAGTGGATTGGGAAAATAGATTAAAGGGTAAGAAGATACATGATCAGTGGTGTACATTTAAGGAGTTATTTTACAACTTCCAAAAAATATATATTCCACTGAGAAGAAAAGGGTGTAAAAGAAAAGACAGCCATCCGTGGCTCAGTAAAGAAATTAAGGATAGTATTCGACTAAAAACAAGGGCATATAAGGTAGCCAAATCTAGTGGGAGGATAGAGGATAGGGAAAACTTTAAAAGACAGCAAAAAATAACAAAAAGATTGATTAAGAAAGGGAAGATAGATTATGAAAGTAAATTAGCATAAAATATAAAAACAGATAGTAAGAGTTTTTATAGTTATATAAAAAGAAAAAGGGTGGCTAAAGTAAATGTTGGTCCCTTAGAGGATGAGACCGGGAAATTAATGGTGGGAAATATGGAAATGGCAAAAACGCTGAATGAATATTTTATATCAGTCTTTACAGTAGAGGACACTAAGAATATCCCAGCACTGGACAAACAGGGGGCTAAAGGGGGGGAGGAGCTAAACACGATCAAAATCACTGAGGAAGTGGTACTCGGTAAAATAATGGGACTCAAGGCGGATAAATCACCGGAACCTGATGGTTTACATCCTAGGGTCTTGAGGGAAGTGGCGGTAGGGATTGTGGATGCATTGGTAATAATTTTCGAAAACTCCCTGGACTCAGCAAAGGTCCCAGCAGACTGGAAAACTGCTAATGTAACACCCTTATTTAAAAAGGGCAGTAGACAGAAGGCTGGAAACTATAGACCGGTTAGCCTAACATCTGTGGTAGGTAAAATTTTGGAGTCCATTATTAAGGAGACAGTAACTGGACATTTGGATAATCATAATTTAATAGGACAAAGTCAGCATGGTTTTATGAAGGGGAAGTCATGTTTGACAAATTTGCTGGAGTTCTTTGAGGAAGTAACATATAGGGTGGATAAAGGGGAACCAGTGGACGTAGTGTATTTAGACTTCCAAAAGGCATTTGACAAGGTGCCACACAAAAGATTATTCTTTTCGATAAAAAATCACGGTATTGGGGGTAATATTCTGGCATGGATAGAGGATTGGCTATCTAACAGAAGGCAGAGAGTTGGATAAATGGTTCATTCTCAGACTGGCAATCAGTAACTAGTGGTGTTCCACAGGGGTCAGTGCTGGGTCCCCAACTCTTTACAATCTATATTAACGATTTGGAGGAGGGGACCGAGTGTAACATATCAAAGTTTGCAGATGATACTAAGATGGGAGGGAAAGTACTGAGTGAGGAGGACATAAAAAACCTGCAAAGGGACATAGACAGGCTAAGTAAGTGGGCAGAGATTTGGCAGATGGAATACAATACTGGAAAGTGTGAGGTTATGCACTTTGGCAGGAAAAATCGTAGAGCAAGTTATTATCTTAATGGCAAGAAACTGGAAAGTACTGAAGTACAAAGGGATCTGGGGGTCCTGGTGCACGAAACTCAAAAGGTTAGTATGCAGGTGCAGCAAGTGATTAAGAAGGCCAATGGAATGTTGGCTTTCATTGCTAGGAGGATAGAATATAATAATAGGGAGGTATTGCTTCAGTTGTACAAGGTATTGGTGAGACCGCTCCTGGAATACTGCGTACAGTTTTGGCGTCCATACTTAAGAAAGGACATACTTGCTCTCGAGTCAGTACAAAGAAGGTTCACTCGGTTAATCCCGGGGATAAGAGGATGGACATATGAAGAGAGGTTGAGTAGATTGGGTCTCTACTCATTGGAGTTCAGAAGAATGAGAGGCGATCTTATTGAAACATATAAGATTGTGAAGGGGTTGGATCAGGTGGATGCGGGGAAGATGTTCCCGATGATGGGTAAAACTAGAACTAGGGGGCATAGTCTTAGAATAAGGGGCTGCTCTTTCAAAACTGAGAGGAGGAGGAGCTACTTAACTCAGAGGGTGATAGGTCCATGGAATATGCTGCCCCAAAAAGCTGTAGATGCTACATCATTACATAAATTTAAAACAGAAATAGACAGTTTCCTAGAAGTAATGGGAATTAAGGGTTACGGGGAGCGGGCATGAATTTGAACATGAGTCTAGCTTCGGATCGGTCATGGCCCTGTGGGTAGCGGAGCGGGCCCAGGGGCCATGTAGCCTAATCCTGCTCCTATTTCGTGTGTCTAATTCTGTTAGATTCAGGAGATGGTTCTGTGAGAGTGGATTGACGGTCAGGATCAGATCAGCCATGATCTTATTGAATGGCGGAGCAGGCTCGAGGGGCTGATTGGCCTACTCCAGCTCCTATTTCTTATGTTCTTATGTTCTTATTCCCTAACGCACGCGGCCGTACAAAGGGACAAAAGCAGCACACGAGAGAAAAGACGATTTGAATCCCGTTGGTAGAGTCGAATTACCTCAATTTGACCGAACGCCATATGATGCAACAATTTGAATCAGATATTGCTTTTAATTTCAGTCTCAAAATGTTACGCGACCACACACTGCAAACCGTACACAAAAAGAAAATCACAAGGCCCGTGTGAGGCACTTAACTGCAATCAAATATAGCAACCAAATCAGTTAGCGTCAAAGATTTTGTGATCAGAAATTCATACCTCTAGCATTTGGCTGAAAACAAGAGATTGCAGGGGCTGCTCGCTTTTCGGCCGCGGCGCCAGCGACAGGACAAGTCATCCGCTCACAGCTGAGTCCTCCAACGTACTGGAGCTGCTTGTGACGGGGCAGTTCAATCCTCAGGCCCTGATTGGACACATTCAATGGGGGCGTTCTCGCGCCGCTCTATGTGATTGTTTGGTTGTTTCACGTGACCAGGGTGCAGAGCAATGCAAGGAAGCTGCAGTTTTCTGACAATTGTTATAGTTTCAAGCTTTCCATTCTAATCCATGTACGTGTAAAATTGAGGAAATGTAGAAAAAGGTTTTCAGAATGGATTATCCACTGTGGCCGATTTTCCTGCAGGATTTTAATGCAAAAACGCTGCACTTCGAATATTGGTATAAGGGAAATAGAATATCCTTTCTGCCTGGCAGAAGACTGATCGATGAAGCGATTGTTCCCATTGGAAGCAGGAAGGCAGCAGCAGTATGCTCACCACTGTTCATTTCACGGAATCAAAGACTCCATTTTTAAGCAATAGATAAGTTTGTAAAAATTAAAAGCTACTCACGTCCATGGCTGGGCTCGAATCACCAACTTTTCCAGTTAGCAGCCGAACGCGCTGGCCCATTGCGCCACAGAGACAGGCAAGAACATGTTTGCAATTGCAATTATTCCACATGAACCCATGTGATTATGTGCCAGAGCGTTCACAGCAAAGGCTCCAATTTCGCAGCAAATGAGAAGCTGCGTGGGTCCAATCCATCTTCGGGGTAGTCGTGGCCGAGTGGTTCAGGCGATGAACTAACAATCCATTGGGGTTTCCCCATGTTGGTTCGAATCTTGCCAACTACGGAAACGAGGACGTCGTCCCATATGATCCGTTTTTACTTAATTTGAACTGCTGCCTTTCGCTTCCTCTGCCGAGATTCAAAGTTGCAATCAAACAACGATTCAAGCAGAAAGTATAACAAGCACTTCACCCCATTATTACATCACTACATTATGAGAAGCCGAAGCCAGAGGAGAATACAATGTTATTTAACGCTCTTGAAACCGTGAAAGCAATTTTAACCGTCGAAAATATTTAATTTTGTAATCCATTGAAGAAAATGCACGTCTTCCGTGCAGCCATCTTCCAGTTGATGCTGCTTCCTGCTGCGATGCTTATTTAATGAACTAAGCCAGACGAGCCACAGTTCTCAACATCGCAGGCCAAGTTCGGTACATTAGATCATAAGAAGTAGGAGCAGGAGTTGGCCATGCGGCCCTCAATCCTGCTCCGCCATTCAATAAGATCATGGCTGACCCTGTACCTCCACTGAAAATTACCAACCAAGCCCCATATACCTTGATTTCCATAATGTACAAATCCATCTCCGTTAGGAATGTACTCAACGACTGAATCGCCACAGCCCTCTGCGGTAGAAAATTCCAAAGATGCACAACCCTTACAATGAAGCAATTTCTCCTGATCTCAATCTTAAATGGCCGGCCCATTATCCTGAAACTTTGACACCTAGTTCGGGCTCCACAGCCAGGGAAAACAACCTCTCAGCATCCGCCCAGTCAAGCCCCGAAAGAATTTATATGTTCTTCCTTCGTAGAGTTTGCTGAATTAATTTCACCACAGTAAACTATGTTTAGCTGGATGGACAACCAGCAGGAAAAACAATGCAGCCAAAGATCTTTTCTCCCACCACATTCCCAGATGCACGCGGCCGTCTAACGGACAAAAGCAGCACACGAGAGAAAAGGCGATTTGAATTCCGTTCGTAGTGTCGAATTTCCTCAATTTGACCGAACGCCATATGAAGCAACAATTTGAATCAGACATTGCATTTAATTTCAGTCTCAAAACGTTAAGCGATCACACACTGCAACCCATACGTAAAAAGAAAAGCACAAGGCCTGTGCGAGGCACTAAACCGCATTCAAACACAGCAACCAAACCAGTTCGCGTCAAAGATTTTGTGATTAGAAATTCATACCTCTAGCATTTGGCTGAAAACAAGAGATTGCAGGAGCTGCTCGCTTCTCGGCCGCGGCGCCAGCGACAGGAACAAGTCATCCGCTCACAGCTGAGTCCTCCAACGTACTGGAGCTGATTGTGACGGAGCAGTTCAATCCTCAGGCCCTGATTGGACACATTCAATGTGGTCATTCTCGCGCCGCTCTATATGATTGGTTGGTTGTTGTCACTAGATCAGGGTGTGGAGCGATGCAAGGAAGCTGAAGTTCTCTGGCAATTGTAATAGTTTCAAGCTTTCTATTCTAATCCATGAATGTGTACACCTGAGGAAAGTGTAGAAAAGGGTTTTCAGAATGGATTATCTACTGTGGCCGATTTTCCTGCTGGATTTTCATGCAAGAACGCTGCACTTGGAATATTGGTATAAGGGAAGTAGAATATCCATGCTGCCTGGCAGAAGACTGATCGATGAAGCGATTGTTCCCATTGGAAGCAGGAAGGCAGCAGCAGTATGCTCACCACTGTTCATTTCACGGAATCAAAGACTCCATTTTTAAACAATAGATAAGTTTGCAAAAATTATAAGCTACTCACGTTGCTGGGTGGGCTCGAACCAGTTAACAGCCGAACGCGCTGGCCCATAGCGCCACAGAGACATACAAGAAACTTTTTGCAATTGCAATTATTCCACACGAACGCATGTGATTATGTAGCAGAGCGTTCACAGCAGAGGCACCGATTTTGCTGCAAATGAGAAGCTGCGTGGGTCCAATTCATCGTCGTGGTCGGGTGGTTAAGGCGATGGATTAAAAATCCATTGGGGTTTTCGCTGCGCAGGTTCGAATCCTGCCGACTACAGCAACAAGGACATTATCTCAATTAACCTGTTTTTACTTCATTTTAACTGCTGCCTTTCGGTTCCTGTGCCGAGATACAAAGCTACAACAACGATTCAAGTAGAAAGTAAAACAAGCACTTCAGCCGATTATGGCATCACGAGAGGCCTAGGCCACAGGAGAATACTACATTGTTTCATGCTCTTGAAAACGTGAAAGCAATTTTAACCGTCGAAAATATTTATTTTGCAACCCATTGAAGAAGATGCACATCATTTGTGCAGCCATTTTCCAGTTTATGCTGAATCCTACTGCGATGCTTATTTAATGAACTAAGACAGATGATCGACATTTCTTAACCCAACCAGCCAAGATCGGTACATTAGAACAGAAGAAATAGGAGCAGGATTTGGCCATGCGGCCCTCGAGCCTGTTGCGCCATACATTAAGATCATGGCTAATCAGATGTTCGACTCAACGCCACTTTCCTGCCAGCTCCTCATAACACTTGACTCCCCTGCAGCTCAAATATATGTCGATCTCCGCCTTGAATATAATCAATGACTCTGCCTCCACAGCTCTCTGGGGTAGAGGATTCCAAAGATTCATGACACTCTGAGAGAAGAAATTCCTCCTCATCTCCGTCTTAAATGGGCGACACATTATCCTGAAACTTTGCCCCCTTGTTCTACATTCCCCCAGGAGGGGAAACATCCACCCTGCATCTACACTGTCAAGCCCCCTTAGAATCAAAAACAGAGACAAAGAGGGAGACAGAGACAAAGATAGGCATACAGAGCGAGAGCCTCAGTTTGACGTCTTACAGAGTGGTCCGTGGGATAAGGGACTTCAGTTATGTTGAGAGTGCGGAGAAGCTGGGATTGTTTTCCTCAGACGATTAACAGGATATTTAATAGAGGCTTTCAAAATTAAAGGGGTTTTGACAGAGGAACTAAGGAGAAACGCTTGGCACTGGCAGGAGGGACGGTAACCAGAGGACACTGATTGTAGATAACCGGCAAAAAGAACAAGTATGGGGAGAATTGTCTTACGCAGGAAGGGCTCAGGCCTAATGAATATCGTAATGCTCAGGATAAGTTATCACGGCCCAGGCTGTCTCTCATTCCAATATTGCACACGTTGTTAACTTTCAAATGTTGCATTTTTCACACTGGCAATGAGTTGATTGATAGCCATGCTGTGATAAGCTAAGTTTGTTAGGGAGATGCAGTCGGCAAGAAAATACATGGAAGACTGATAATAACCGTGACTGTTCTGACACTTTGAGCTGCGGTTAAATGTGGGCATGTAAATATTTAAAATTGTCTCGTTCCAAATGTCATTTGCTGCTGACTTTGAAACAGCAGGCATTTTACAGAAGCATTTTGCACCTGTTGAGGCAGCAGCAGCGGTGTGGAAATTTGAAAGGTGGATCAGGAGCAAGCATTGCTTCGCACGGGTGCTTTGATTGGTAGCATTTCAAACAGCCCCTTTTGCACAGACCGGGAATCGAACACCCGCCTCGGGCAAAAAAGCGCCGAATCCTAACCACTAGACCATCAGGGAAGCTGGAGGCAGTTGTCTGCCAGCAAGCAAAGCAATGCAGTCTTACCTCCTTGCTGCTTTGAAATTCCGAACACATTCACGCCAGGCAAGCTCTTCCAACAAGATGAAATCTTTTCGGCGAGAACACAAAGGACATGTTCGCGAAACCTCAGCACCAATTGCGGGTAGGCGTCCATTTGACATCTATTTCCATCTGTACCTTTCACCGAGACAGAGACACGCAGCCAGAGCAGGAGCCGTCGGGGAATTGAATACTCACCATTATAATGTCCAGGACATTCTGGAGGAAATGGTTATGCAGTGCTTGAGACAAAGCACCAAACACACACAAAGTACCCGTGTGTGCTCTATTTTTCTGGTTATGTCTCAGATATCCATCTCAGTGTCATGGATTCATGGAGGCTGGCAGCACAGTGGGAGGCCATTCGGTCAATCTTGCCTGTGCTCTCTCTTCAAAAGAGCAGTCGTGATTACTCCCGCTGTCATCTCATTTTCTCTGTGCTCTCTCCCTCCTGAGTGCCCCACACAAAAGGCAAACACAAGGAGAACACTTTACTAACGGGGAACTTGTGCAGGGAGTTGTTATAATGTTCTTCATATATCAGTATATATATTTAAATTATTTTAGTTCATTTTGTTCTGTTCAACTTTTCCTAGGGGCATTTTAAGGAGCTGCCCAAAGGTTTAAAATTGGGGATGTTAAAAATCCACCCCATCGGCGAATTGAACCCCAGCTCCCGCCTGACAGGCGGGGATAATCACCACTATACTAACGAGGAACTGAAAGATGCAGAATCCGTCAGAGCAAAAATCGACTTGTGGGCAGAGGGACAAAGAGGCAGAAGGGACAGAAATAAGAATAAGAACAGAAGAAATAAGCGCAGGTGTGTGCCACTCCGCCCCTCGAGCCTGCCGCGCCATTCAATAACATCATGGCTGATCAGATCTTTGACTCAACGCCAATTTCCTGCCCGCTCCTCATAACCTTTGACTCCCTCAACCTTGGCTAACAAGGGAAATTAAGGATAGCATTAGATCCAAGGGAAGGACATATAAACTGGCCAGAAAAAGCAGCAAACCTGACCATTGGGAGCAGTTTATCAGACTGATACCTGGGATGGCAGGAATGACGTATGAGGAGAGATTGGGTCGATTGGGCTTATACTCGCTGGAGTTTAGAAGAATGAGAGGGGAGCTCATTGAAACTTATGAAATTCTAACAGGACTAGACAGCTTAGCTGCAGGAAGGATGTTCCAGATGGCCAGGGAGTCCAGAACCAGGGCTCGCAGTCTAAGAATAAGGGGTAAGCCAGAGTGTGGTGAACCTGTGGAATTCTGTACACCAGAAGGCAGTGGAGGCAAATTCATTAAATATATTCAAGAAGGAGTTAGATGTATTCCTTCAGGCTAAAGGGATCAAGGGATATGGGGAGAAGGCAGGGACATGGTACTCAATTTGGATGATCAGCCATGATTTCATTGAATGGCAGAGCAGGCTCGAGGGGCTGAATGGCCTACTCCTGCTCCTATCTTCTATGTTTCTATGTTTCTATGTTTAGGATACAGCAAAGGAGGACAAAGGTATTAATTAAGAGGGGGAATATAGTGTATGATAGTAAGCTAGCATGGAACATAAAAACTGACTGTAAAAGCTTCTATAGATATGTGAGGAGAAAAAGATTGGTAACATCAAGCGCAGGTCCCTTGCAGTCAGAATCAGGGGAATTTATAATGGGGAACAAAGGCATGGCAGACCAATTAAAGACATGCTTTGGTTCTGTCTTCAAAAAGGAGGATACAAATTAACTCCCAGAGATCTCAGGGAACATAGGGTTTAATGAAAGGGAGGAACTGAATGAAATCAGTATTTGTAGGGAAATGTTGTTAGGGAAATTGACGGGATTGAGGGCCGATAAATACCCAGGGCCTGACAATCTACATCCTAGGGTATTTAAGGAAGTGGCCCTAGAAATAGCTGATGCAATGCTTGTTATCTTTCTAAATTCTATAACTTCTGGAACAATTCCCATCCATTGGAGGGTAGCTAATGTAACCCCACTATTTAAAAAAGGTGCTAGAGAAAAAACGGGGAATTATAGACCGGTAAGCATGACATCGGTAGTGGGGAAATGCTAGAGTCCATTATAAAAGATGTAATAGCACAGCACTTGGAAAACAGTGACAGGATCGGACAAACAGAAAAGCAAAATACTGCAGATGCTGGAAATCAGAAATAACAACAGGAAATGCTGGAAAAACTCAGCAGGCTAGGCAACATCTGTGGAGAGAAAATAGAGTGAAAGTTTCGGGTCTATTTTCAACGTTGGCTCCGGCTACCGACCATAGAGCACATATACCAGAAACGCTGTTTACGGAGGTCACGGTCCATCATCAAAGACCGTACCCACCCCAGCCACAGTCTGTTCACCCTCCTGCCATCTGGGAGACGCTACAGATGCATTTGCACCCGTACGACCAGATTTAGGAACAGCTTCTTTCGCAGGGCTGTCATCTTACTGAACTCCACAAATAAACTCTAAAGCCTGCACATCTGCCAATGCACTTTATTATGGTTATGTTTATGTTAATGTATTACAAGCCAAATGTATGTTGAATGTTTAAATGTCTTAATCCAAATGTACACTCTCGGGAGCTGCAAGCCTACATTTCGTTGTACTGCACTTGTGCACTAACAATGACAATAAAAGTTGATTTGATTTGATTTTGATTTGGCCTGCTGAGTTTTTCCAGCAATTTCTGTTGTTATTTCGGACAAAGTCAGCATGGATTTACAAAAGGTAAATCGTGCTTTACTAATCTACTGGAATTTTTTGAGGATGTAACTGGTAGAATAGAAAAGGGAGAACCAGTGGATGTAGTGTATTTGGACTTTCAGAATGCTTTCGATAAGGTCCCGCATAAGAGACTTGCGTGAAAAGTTATATCACGTGGGATTGGGGGTAAGGTACTGAATTGGATAGAAAACTGGTTGGCAGCCAGGAAGCAAAGAGTTGGAATAAACGAGTCTTTTTCCGAGTGGAAGGCAGTGACTCGTGGAGTACCACAGGGATTGGTCCTAGGACCCCAGTTATTCACAATATATACTAATGATCTAGACGAGGGAGCTGGATGTAAAATCACCAAGTAAGAAGATGACACAAAGCTGGGTGGGTGTGTACGATTTGGATAGTTTGGGCGATTGAGCAGATGCATGGCAGATGCAGTATAATGTAGATAAATGCGAGGTTATCCACTTTGGTGGCAAAAAAAGGAAGGCAAATTATTAACTGAATGGCAATAGATTGGGAAAAGGGGAAGTGCAACGAGACGTGGGTGTCCTTGTGCACCAGTCGCTGAAGGTAAGCAAGCAGGTGCAGTGGGCGGTTAAGAAGCCAAATGGTCTGTTGGCCTTCATAGCGAGAGGATTCGATTACAGGAGCAAGGATGTGTTGATGCAGTTCTACAGGGCCTTGCTGAAACCACACCTTGAGTATTGTGTGCAGTTTTGATCGCCTTATCTGAAGAAGGATGTTGTTGCCATAGGGGGAGTGCAGCGAAGATTCACCAGGCTGATACCTGGAATGGCAGGAATGACGTATGAACAGAGATTGGGTCGATTAGGCTTATATTCGCTAGTGTTTATAAGAATGAGAGGGGATCTCATTGAAACTTATAAAATTCTAACAGGACTAGACAGACTAGATGCAGGAAGGCTGTTCCCGATAGTGGGGGAGTCCAGAACCAGGGGTCACTGTCTAAGGATAATCTATATTAACGATTTGGAGGAAGGGACCGAGTGCAACATATCCAAGTTTGCCGATGATACAAAGATGGGAGGGAAAGCAGTTCGCGAGGAGGACATAAACAACCTGCAAAAGGACATAGACAGGCTAAGTGAGTGGGCAAAGATTTGGCAGACGCAATATCATGTTGGAAAGTGTGAGGTTATGCACTTTGGCAGATAAAATGAAAGAGCAAGTTATTATCTAAATGGAGAGAAACTGCAAAGTGCTACATTACAAAGGGATCTGGGGGTCCTGGAGCATGAAACACAAAAAGTTAGTATGCAGGTGCAGCAGGTGATCAGGAAGGCCAATGGAATCTTGGCTTTTATTGCAAGAGGGATGGAGTATAAAAACAGGGAGTCTTGCTGCAGTTATACAGGGTATTGGTGAGGCAACACCTGGAATACTGCGTGTGGTTTTGGTTTCCATATTTAAGAAAAGATATACTTGCTCTCGAGGCGGTTCAGAGAAGGTTCACTCGGTTGATTCCGGAGATGAGGGGGTTGACGTATGAGGAAAGGTTGAGTAGATTGGGACTCTACTCATTGGAGTTCAGAAGAATGAGAGGCGATCTTATCGAAACATATAAGATTGTGAGGGGGCTTGATCGGGTGGTTGTGGTGAGGATATTCCCACTGATGGGTGAGACCAAAACTAGGGGGCGTAATCTTAGAGTAAGGGGCTGCCCTTTCAAAACTGAGATGATGAGAAACTTCTTCACTCAGAGGGTAGTGAATCTATGGAATTTGCTACCCCACAGATCTGTGGAAGCTGCAACATTAAATAAATTTATAATGGAGATAGACAGTTTCCTAGCAGATAAGGGAATTAGGGGTTACGGGGAGAGGGTAGGGAAGTGGACGTGAGTATAGATTCGGATCTGCCAAGATCCTATTGAATGGCGGAGCAGGCCCGAGGGGCCATGTGGCCTACTCCTGCTCCTACTCCTACTTCTTATGTAAGCCATTTAGGACTGAGATGAGGAGGAATTTCTTCACCCAGAGTGGTGAACCTGTGGAATTCTCTACCACAGAAGACAGTTGAGGCCAATTCATTAAATACATTCAAGAAGGCGTTAGAAATATTTCTTAAGGGTAAGGGGATCAAGGGATATGGGGAGAAAGCAGGGACAGGGTACTAAATCTGGATGATCAGCCATGACGGCATTGAATGGTGGAGCAGGCTCGAGGGGCCGACTGGACTACTCCTGCTCCTAACTTCTATGTTTCTATGTTTCTATGCAGCTCAAAAATTTGTCAATCTCCATCTTGAATATTTCCAATGACTCCGCCTCCACAGCTCTCTGGTGCAGAGAATTCCAAAGATTCACGACCCTCTGAGAGAATAATTTTCTCCGTTTTTAATGGGCGACCCCTTATCCTGAATCTTTGCCCCCTAGTTCTAGATTCACCCAAGAGGGGAAACATCCTCCCTGCATCTTCCCTGTCAATCCCCTCAGAATCTTATACAGATACAAAGAGGAAGACAGAGACAAAGATAGAGAGAGACACACACAGAGCGACAGCCTCGGTTTCACGTCTCACAGAGTGTTGCGAGGGATGAAGGACTTCAGTTATGTTGAGAGACTGGAGAAGCTGAGATTGCTTTCCTCAGGAGTTAAAGAGGAAATTTAATAGAGTTTTTCAAAATTACAAGGGGCATTGAAAGAGTAAATAAGGAGAGACCGGTTGCAGTGGCAGGAGGGTCGGAAACCAAAGGAAATAACCGGCAAAAGGCCCAGAGGGGAGATGAGAAGAATTTTATTATGCAGCAAGGGCTCAGGCCTAATGAATATCTTAATGCTCAGGATAAGTTATTCCTATCCACGGCCCAGGCACTCTCTCATTTCAGTCTTGCACACGTTGCTATGTTTCAAGCGTTGCATTTTTCACACTGGCAATGAATTCATTGGTAGCCGTGTTGTGATCAGCTAAGATTGTTAGGGAGTCATAGAGTCACAGAGTTCTACAGCACAGAACGAGGCCCTTCGGCCCATCGTGTCTGCGCCGCCCATCCATCCCTGTCCAGTCTAATCCCATTTTCCAGCATTTGGTCCATAGCCTTGTGTGCAATGGCATTTCAAGTGCTCATCCAAATGCTTCTTGAATGTTGTGAGGATTCCTGCCTCTACCACCCTTTCAGGCATTGAGTTCCACATTCCAACCACCCTCTGGGTGAAAAAGTTCCTCCTCAAATCCCCTCTAAATCTCCTGCCCCTTACACTGAATCTATGCCCCCTTGTTATTGACCCCCCTACTAAGGGGAAACGTTCCTCTTTATCTACGTTATCTATGCCCCTCATCAATTTGTACACCTCAATCAGGTCCCCCCTCAGCCTTCTTTGCTCCAACGAAAACAACCCCAGCGTGTCCAGCCTCTCTTCAGAGCTGAGGCGCTCCATCCCAGGTAACATCCTGGTGAATCTTCTCTGCACCCTCTCCAAAGCAATCACATCCTTCCTATAGTGAGGCGACCAGAACTGCACACAGTACTCCAGCTGTGGCCTCACCAGCGTTTTGTACAGCTCCATCATAACCTCCCTGCTCTTATATTCTATGCCTCGGCTAATGAAGGCAAGTATCCCATATGCCTTTTTAACCACCTTATCTACCTGTTCCGCTGCCTTCAGGGATCTATGTACATGTACACCAAGGTCCCTCTGACCCTCTGTACTTCCTAGGGTCCTACCACTCATTGTGTATTCCCTTGCCTTATTTGTCCATCCAAAATGCATCACCTCGCACTTTTCAGGGTTAAATTCCATTTGCCACTTTTCCACCCATCTGACCAACCCGTTTATATCGTCCTGTAGCCTGAGGCTTTCCTCCTCACAATTTACCACCCCACCAATTTTCGTGTCATCTGCGAACTTACTGATCATACCTTTTACATTCTCATCCAAATCATTTATGTAGATCACAAACAACAAGGGACCCAGCACCGATCCCTGAGGTACCCCACTGGACACAGGCTTCCAGTCACAAAAGCAACCTTCGACCATCACCCTCTGCCTCCTGCCACTCAGCCAGTTTAGGATCCAATGCGCCAAGGCACCCTGGATCCCATGGGCTCTTACCTTCTTGACCAGTCTCCTATGCGGGACTTTGTCAAAAGCTTTACTGAAGTCCATGTAAACCACATCCACAGCATTTCCCTCATCCACCCCACTAGTCACCCCCTCGAAAAATTCAATCAGATTTGTCAGACATGATTTACCCTTGACAAAGCCATGCTGACTATCCCCGATTAATCCTTGCCTCTCCACGTGGAGACTAATTTTGTCCCTCAGAATTTTTTCCAATAATTTCCCTACCAGAGATGTTAGGCTCACTGGCCTGTAATTCCCTGGTTTATCCCTGCTACCCTTCTTGAATAATGGTACTACGTTAGCTGTTCTCCAGTCCTCTGGTACATCCCCTGTGGCCAGAGAGGTTCTGAAAATTTGTGTCAGAGCCCCTGCAATCTCCTCCTTTGCCTCCCACAGCAGCCTGGGATACATCTCGTCCGGGCCTGGGGATTTATCCACTTTTTGGCCTGCTAAAACCGCTAGCACCTCCTCCCTCTCGATGCTAATATGTTCAAGTATGTCACAGCCCCCTTGCCCGATTTCTATGTCTGCATCGTCTTTCTCCATAGTGAACACAGATGCAAAAAATTCATTTAAAACCCCGCCTACATCATCTGGCTCTACACACAGATTGCCACTTTGGTCCCTAATGGGCCCTACCCTTTCCCTGGTTATCCTCTTGCCCTTAATATACTTATAAAACATCTTAGGATTTTCCTTTATTTTGCTCGCCAGTGTTATTTCATGGCCCCTCCTCGCCCTCCTAATTTCTTTTTTAAGTATGCCCCTGCATTTTTTATACTCCTCTAGGGCTTCTTCCGTCTTTAGTCTTTAGATGCAGTTCAAGAAGATGCCTCGAAGACTAATGATATGCTGACTGTTCTGACACTGTGAGCTGCAGTTAAATGTGGGCATGTAAACATTTAAAGTGTCTAGTTCCAAATGTAATTTCCTGCTGACTGCAGGCATTTTACAGAAGTGTATATTGTACCTCTGTACCGAATGATGTGCTGCTGATTGTTGAGGCAGTCGCAGCGATGTGGAAAGTTGAAAGTTTGATCGGGAGCCAGCATTGATTCGCGCAGGTGTGCAGAAGGCGACCATTCAGCACAGCGTTCCCGTATTGTGGTGGTCAGCACGTTCGCTCAACATGTGAACGTTTCCTGGTTCGAGACTGAGCGGAAACATTTTGAAATCATGTTCAATTGAATAGTAGCAAAATGGAAAAATTCTCATTAGTGTTTCAATGTATAAAGGCCTTTTACATTTGCTGTTTCTCTGTGCAGTTTTCTAAACACTCAGCCTCTACAGTGTCTCTCGCTCCTTTCCTTTGCAGCCCTGACTGTGCAGAAAGTCCCTCTCAAAGTTACACATTCCGGCTGCTTTCAGTTGAGTTCTGAGAGATTAATAAAGGATCATGCAGCGTTCACAACAGCAGATCTAGGCCGCGTTTCTGCAAACTACGAGCCATCTTCTCCAGAATTTCAAGGTGTATAAGGAAATCAAACATCAAAATCCCTTTCATTAACCATAGGTGCTCAGGCAATTTTCTGATCGCAAAGCGCTTTAGTTCTTGTCAATATTTCTTGTCGATCTCCTGGTGTTTCCCAATTCTGTCTGTCTGTCTGGTTCTGTTTATTTAGTGCGTGGCCACCTGCGGGTTGATTTTGTATGAACACTGTGTTTTTGTCTGCTTATTACTTTAAACAAATGAGGGCATCAGGCGCTTCCTACATTAGCACAGTATGTTCCTTCAATACATTCCTCCCACCCACCCACCCGCTCCCCGTTCCTGCACCTGCTTAATATCTGTTACATCTCCAGCTTTCTCCAGTTCTGATGAAGGGTCCCATCCTGAAACGTTAACTCTGCTTCACTCTCCACGGATGCTGCCTGGCCTGCTGAGTATTTCCAGCCTTTGTAAGATGTCCAATATCCGCAGTATTTTGCTATTAAATTCACTATAAGCCTACTGATTCCGACAGCTATCTGGGCTACACTTCCTCCCACCCCGCATCCTGTAAGAATTTTATTCCATTCTCCCAGTTTCTCCATCTCTGCCGCATCTGGTCTGACAATGCCACATTCCATACCATTCATTCCAACATGTCTTCCTCTTTCCTCAAACCTAGGATTCCCTATACCGTGGTTGACACGGCTCTTGACCGTGTCCATTCTGTTTCCTGCACTTCTGCTCTCACCTTTTCCCATCCAGCCCAGAACCACGATAGGGTTCCCCTTGTCCTCACCTTTCACCCCACCAGCTTCCACATTCAAAGGATCATCTTCCACATTTTCCGCCACCTCTAGCCCACCACCAAATGCATCTTCCCCTCACCTCCCATTTCAGCATTCTGAAGGGACCGCTCCCTCCGCGACACACTGGTCCACTCCGCTATCACCCCAACATTCCTTCCTGTTCGCCCAGCACATTCCTGTGCAAGTGCAGGAGAAGCAACACATGACCTTTTACTTCCTCCCTTCCCACTGTCCAGAGCCTGAAGCACCCCTTCCAGGTTAAACAGCGATTTACTTGTAATTCTTGCAATTTAGTATACTGTAGTCGCTACTCATGATGCAGTCTCCTCTACATTGGTGAGACCAAAAGCAGATTGGGAGAGCACTTTGCGGAACACCTCCATTCAGTCTTTAACGGTGATCTCGAGCTTCCAGTCGCCTGTCACTTTAATTCTCCACTCTACTCCAACTCAGACCACTCTGTCCTCAGCCTCTGACACTGGTCCAAATCAAGCTCAAAGCAAGCTCACGGAATAACACCTCATCTTTCGATTAGGCACTTTACAGCCTTCTGGACTCAACACTGAGTTCAACAATTTCAGACTATAACCCCTGACCCTAATTTTTCAGGCGGCAGCTGTTCATCATTTTGCCATCCCCATTTGCAACAATTCATCTCTCCTGCCTTCAATCCTAGCACAGACTGTCTCTTTAGTTCCTTCCTCCCCTCCCCCACTTTCCCTGCCTTTACACCTGCTTAAAGCCTGTTACATCTCCAAAGTTTTCCAGCTCTGATGATGGTTCACAGACCTGAAACCTCTGTTTCTCCCTCCAGGGATGGTGCCTGGCCTGATGAGTGTTTCCAGCATTTTCTGTTGCTATGTCAGATTTCCAGCTTCTGCAGTATTTTGCTATTGTACTGGGGAGAGGTACCCTCACCTCTTAGGAAGTTTAACCACATTCTTCGCTTTCTTCCTACAGCTCCGTTTGGAATTAGAGTTTACTTTATTTTATTGTTGCATGTTTAACGACAGCATTCAAGAGGGAAAGAGAAACTTGGAGCAACTTCTTTTGTAATAACTGCAATGAGACGAGAAATATTTTAAAGATTGTTAATGAACTTTATTATTTTAAGCAGGCTCTGAATTGTTTGTGTGACGCTACTCAATCCAGTCGATCGTTGAAAATCAAATGGAAATTTCTCAATATTTGACTTTCAACGATCGACTGGATTGAGTAGCGTCACACAAACATGCACCCATGCAGTTGAAGTCGAAGGGCAGGGGAAGATTTAGAGGAGTTACTTATTACATTTTATTGATTTATGAAAGTATCATTAAGACGTTTAGGAAGAAAACCAAAAACGGAAAAAACGCAAACAATTTTATTTTACATAATATAAAAAGAGAAAATGCTGGAAATACTCACCAGGCCAGGCAGCATCTGCGGAGAGAGAGAAAAACAGATTTAACGTTTCAGGTCTGTGACCTTTCTTCAGAACTGGAAAATGTTACAGTTGTTCCAGATTTTACCAGGTGCAGAGGCAGCGAAAGGTGGGAGGGGAGGAAGGAACAACGGGGATGGCCTGTGATAGGGTGGAAGGAAGCAGTGGTTAAATCCGGCCTCTGCACCGGGTAAATCTCGAACTTTATCCAAGGGATGGTCTGTGATGTGGGGGAAGGCAGCAGTGGTTAAATCCGGCCTCTGCACCGGGTTAAACCTCTAACTTTATCCAAGGGATGGTCTGTGATAGGGTGGAAGGCAGCACTGGTTAAATCCCACATCTGCACTGGGTTAAAATCTGTCACATCTCTAACATTTTCCAGTTCTGACACAAGGTCACAGACCTGAAACGGTAACTTTGTTCCTCACTCTCTCTCCACAGATGCTGCTTGGCCTGCTGAGAATTCCCACCATTTTCTGTTTAGAGTCATAGAGTCACAGAGTTTTACAGCACAGAAAGAGGCCCTTCGGCCCATCGTGTCTGCGCCGCCCATCCATCCCTGTCCAGTCTAATCCCATTTTCCAGCATTTGGTCCATAGCCTTGTATGCAATGGCATTTCAAGTGCTCATCCAAATGCTTCTTGAATGTTGTGAGGGTTCCTGCCTCTACCACCCTTTCAGGCATTGAGTTCCACATTCCAACCACCCTCTGGGTGAAAGCGTTCCTCCTCAAATCCCCTCTAAATCTCCTGCCCCTTACCCTGAATCTATGCCCCCTTGTTATTGACCCCCCCAGTAAGGGGAAAAGTTCCTCTTTATCTACCCTATCTATGCCCCTCATCATTTTGTACACCTCAATCAGGTCCCCCCTCAGCCTTCTCTGCTCCAAGGAAAACAACCCCAGCCTGTCCAGCCTCTCTTCATAGCTGAGGCGCTCCATCCCAGGTAACATCCTGGTGAATCTTCTCTGCACCCTCTCCAAAGCAATCACATCCTTCCTATAGTGAGGCGACCAGAACTGCACACAGTACTCCAGCTGTGGCCTCACCAGCGTTTTGTACAGCTCCATCATAACCTCCCTGCTCTTATATTCTATGCCTCGGCTAATGAAGGCAAGTATCCCATATGCCTTTTTAACCACCTTATCTACCTGCTCCGCTGCCTTCAGGGATCTATGTACATGTACACCAAGGTCCCTCTGACCCTCTGTACTTCCTAGGGTCCTACCACTCATTGTGTATTCCCTTGCCTTTTTGTCCGTCCAAAATGCATCACCTCGCACTTTTCAGGGTTAAATTACATTTGCCACTTTTCCACCCATCTGACCAACCCGTTTATATCGTCCTGTAGCCGGAGGCTTTCCTCCTTGCAATTTACCACCCCACCAATTTTCGTGTCATCTGCGAACTTACTGATCATACCTTTTACATTCTCATCCAAATCATTTATGTAGATCACGAACAACAAGGGACCCAGCACCGATCCCTGAGGTACCCCACTGAACACAGGCTTCCAGTCACAAAAGCAACCTTCAACCATCACCCTCTGCCTCCTGCCACTCAGCCAGTTTAGGATCCAACGCGCCAAGGCACCCTGGATCCCATGGGCTCTTACCTTCTTAACCAGTCTCCTATGTGGGACTTTGTCAAAAGCTTTACTGAAGTCCATGTAAACCACATCCACAGCATTTCCCTCATCCACCCCACTCGTCACCCCCTCGAAAAATTCGATCAGATTTGTCAGACATGATTTACCCTTGACAAAGCCATGCTGACTATCTCCGATTAATCCTTGCCTCTCCAAGTGGAGATTAATTTTGTCCCTCAGAATTTTTTCCAATAATTTCCCCACCACAAATGTTAGACTCACTGGCCTGTAATTCCCTGGTTTATCCCTGCTACCCTTCTTGAATAATGGTACTACGTTAGCTGTTCTCCAGTCCTCTGGTACATCCCCTGTGGCCAGAGAGGTTCTGAAAATTATATTTCAGATTCCAGCATCGGCTGTATTTTGTTGATGTGAACGATTTTATTTTGCCTGTCATTCTATAATCTGAACAAGTCCCAGGAATAAAGTAATTACAGATTTTTGCTTAAATGTTTAGTGGAGTGTTAATAGAAACAAGAACTCTGTATTGATGTATGAAAAATGCAGCAAGTTACTTTAGAAGAAACTATTATTTGTTTATTGAGAAAGACACACAAAATACATTGATTAAACTGAAAATCTATCATTTGGATTAGGTTTAAATGTTTGAATTAGGAGATTGAAAATTGAGAGCACAATGACGTTTGTTTCCTGCTGTTTAATTGGGAAGTACCTAAAATATTTCAACACTTTTCGTGATAAGAGCAGGGATTAATATTGTGGAGAATGTTTGAGAGAAAAAACATTGGAAGCAAAAGTTGTAAATTAACATATTTACATCAACATATTAGCAAATAGTTCCAAGCCAGTCTGATTGGTTCTCTTGTTCAGGAAGAATTATGAATATTTATTTGTGATAAGTCATAGCCTCTCCTGCTTTTGGTTTTTAATTCAGTGACGCAAATTGTTTATGTGTTTTTTCTGCACTAGTGAATAAGTGCTGCATTTCTGACAGATTACATGGGGGGCGGGGTGCTGATTCAATAAGACCACGTTTATTAATGGAAGTGATTGAAGTAGGAAATACGGATCCCCGTTGCTGTTCAATTCTTTTTAATTCTGTGAACTAAAGAACTACAGCACTTTATATTTGTTGGTTGTCTGGGTGCATTGTAATTAATATTCTGATCACATATCTGGAAGTACAGCACGTAAGCACCATAGGAAAGCCTCTGCACCTGCTGCTTTGCAACCATTGCTATAGTGACACGAGGGAAGGGGTAATAAGTTGAAAACCATAAAACTAATACAAATTGCACGAATAGATATGTCTCATTCAGCTCACCTTGAGCTTTTGCATTGTTTGTCGATGTGTAACTGAGTGACGTTTCTGAAGTGTTAATCTATTATTCTGCTGTTCTTTTATATCCCAGTCATCTCTGCCAAGTATTTATTTAAATATAGTTTGTACATAACGAACAAAAAGCTTTTAATTAATTATACCGTAAATAAAACTTGCAGGATGGGCATTTAAATGAAAAATGAATTTCAATACAGGTAAGTGTGAGCTGGTGAATTTTGGCAGCAGGAATAAGGACCCGAGCTACTCCTTTGAAAATTTGAGTCTAAAATGGGTAGAGGTGCAAAGGGATCTCGGGGTATAGATTCACAAATCATCAGAAGTAGCAACGCAGGTTAAAAAGCCATAGAAGTGCAAATAAAGCACGAGTTCATTTCTAGAGCAATAGATTTCAAAAGCAGGGAAGATATGTTAAACTTCCAGAACCTTGTCTGATTGTCTCATGATTGGAGATAATAGGGTGGCAGTATCTCATTACTGTATATATGAGTTTAACTGGTTGTTGTGGCTGTCGTTGTTGTAAAAGTTGCTTTTCTAAAAGTTGCTCTAAAATCTGTTGTTGCAAAATTTCCCACAGACGAAAAGGTCGCGTTCAAAGGAGTTTGTGGCCATGCAGTACAAAAAGATTCGATGGAACATTGGTGGAGAGGAGCTGAGGATATTAGGTGGGGTGAGGAGGAGCTGAGGATATTAGCTTGGGTAGGGAGGTGCTCAGGATATTAGATGGGGTGGGGGTGCTGAGGGTATTAGGTCGCTTGGTCAGGAGCTGAGGATATTAGGTGGGGTGGGGAGAGCTGAGGATATTAAATGTGGTGGGGGGATGCTGAGGATATTGGGTCGCTTGGTCAGGAGCTGAGGATATTTGGTGGGGCGGGGAGGAGCTGAGGATATTAGATGGCGTGTGGGGGTGCTGAGGATATTAGGTCGCTTCGTCAGGAGCTGAGGATATTAGGTGGGGTGGGGAGGAGCTGAGGATATTAGGTGGGGTGGGGAGGAGCTGATGATATTAGGTGGGATGGAGAGAAGCTGAGGATAGTAGGTGGGGTGAGGAGGAGCTGAGGATATTAGGTGGGGTGGGGAGGAGCTGAGGATGATAGGTGGGGTGGGGAGGAGCTGAGGGTATTAGTTGGGTTGCGGAGGAGCTGAGGATATTAGGTGAGGTGGGGAGTGTTGTGTATGTGTCTTTAAGAGGCCCCTGTGTACTGTAATGCTGGTAATGGCCACTCGGGCTATATAAGCCTGTATAGTGTCTTGTATCTTTTAGTTCACCTCCAGACTTTGTTCAGTAAACACCTGTGAAACCAACTCCTGCATTCCATGTCTCCATTAACACATGGACACAACAGTGGTGACGAATTGGAAACAGACTTAACTGCAATTCGGCAGCACCTCAAGGAGATCGATTCCTCAGACGGAAGTCGAAGAAAAACAAGAAAGAAAAAAAACTGTGGTTTCACCAGCTAGCCGAGCTGGTGGCAGGTACTGCAATAATCCTTCCTGGGCGGCGGGCTGGGGCTCGATCGGCTGGCTCTGCAGCGGGGCCGAGCAGCGAAGGGGGAGGCAAAAAGAGACGGAGGGTGGAGCACTCGGGAGACGGCCGGTGCTGCAAAGCAGGTCGGCGTTCAGACCAAGCAGAGGGAGGGAAAACACCCAGAGAGTCCGGCGAGAACGAGTCTCCACCTATTAAAAATAGCTGTGTAAATAAAATCCGCGGAGAACAGCGTTGTCAGCAGCAGCAGCAGTGGGAAATCGCGGGAGGCGCCATTTTTTTTCTGCGGGGCAGAAATCAAAGCGCGGGAGGTGCCATTTTCTTTTCAGGATGCCTAAGACTGGCACTATTACTGCTTTTGACAGCGATATAGAGGATTGGACCATATATGTGGAAAGAGTGGAGGTATATTGCACAGCAAATGAAATAGAGAATGATAAAAAGGCATCAGTACTTCTAAATCTAATGGGCGCAAGGACATACGGGCTGTTATGAAACTTAATCAATCCAGCCAAACCGAGGGACAAGAGTTTTAAGGAGATTGTTGATACCCTACAGGAGCACTTAAACCCAACACCGCTGCTGATAGCGGAATGATTCAAATTCTTCAGCAGGAATCAGCACAAGAATGAATGTAATGCTGTTTACCTCACCGAATTAAGGAAGCTGTCAAACCACTGCGAATTCGGGGCAGGACTGGCAGATTCTCTTCGAGACAAATTCGTCTGCAGTCTCCAAAGTGAAGGAACACAGAAAAGGCTACTTTCTGAGAAAGATTTGACACTGGACAAGGCTTTCAGTGTGGCTGTATCATACGAAGCAGCCGCAAGAGGAGCTGCAGAGATACAGCAAAAGCCACAGGACTTCGGCACCCATGACATGACAAAGGGTTTCGTGAGATGTTATCGCTGCGGCAGATCCACCCATGACCAGAGGGTCTGCCGGCTCAAGGACAAAGCATGCAGGCAATGCGGAAAGATTGGACACATTGCACGTGTATGCCGATCTGGAAACAAAAAATCCACGGACAGGAAAAAAATCAATAAGGAAAAGTACAGAAAGGTACAAATGATGACGGACAGTAGCTCCGAAGACCAGAAGAGCGATAGCGACTCCAGAAACAAGAGACTAAGCTGCCTCAAATTACATAATGTAATTGCCAAAGAAGATTACCAGACCATTTGGGTTACCCTCACAATAGCAGTGTCCCCAGTTAAAATGGAGCTAGATACCGGATCAGCTCTGATCGTCATAAGTCGATGGGATTACGAGCGGCTATTTCCGCATATACCTTTGAAAGACACATCCATTATCTTGAAAACATATACGGGGCAGAAAGTATACCCAAAGGGAAAATAAGGGTGCCTGTTGTATACTGCGGCAAGGAAATACAGAAGTTGTATTTATACATTCTGCAAGATGGTGGTCCACCGCTGTTGGGACGTGAATGTATCAGGAAGATACGTTTAGACTGGCACTCCATTCAGGCACTGACGGTGACCAGTAAGAAAAAAAATGATGATGACATCATACCTGAACAACTAAAAGACATCTTGGCCAACGCCAAGGAAGTGTTTCAAGAGGAACTAAGAACATTGAAAGGCGTCACTGCCTCAATAAAAGTGGAAGATGCGGCAATTCCCAAGTTTTTTAAGGCAAGGCCAGTGCCATACACAATTCGTCCAGCAGTCGATGCAGAGCTGGAGAATTTGGAAAAGGCAGGCGTATTATCCACGATAGATTGGAGCGAGTGGGCAACACCCATCATCCCGGTCATGAAGAAAACGTTGATTAAAGTTAAATCTGAAGAACAGAGAAAAATTCGCATCTGTGGGGACTTCAAGGTGACTGTAAACCCGGTCCTTCACACAGTACAGTAACCTCTTCCGAGAATAGAATATATTTTCGCCTCACTATACGGAGGGAAACGTTTCACCAAAATTGACTTGGCACAGGCATATCTACAGATGGAGGTTGAAGAGGCCACTAAAAATTATCTCACGATAAACACACACAAAGGCCTGTACCAGTACAATGGTGTGGTTTTCGGAGTAGCATCAGCTCCAGCTATCTGGCAAAGAGCTAGGGAGCAAGTCCTGCAAGGGATTTCGGGGACTCAATGCTACCTAGACGACATCCTTGTAACAGGAGAAAACGACAAGGAGCACCTTGCCAATTTGGAGCAGGTGCTCACAAGGCTGAGAGAACGGGGCCTACGAGCAAATCGCCACAAGTGCAAATTTTTCCAGAAAAAATATCATATTGTGGCCACATAATTAACGAGGAAGGTTTGCATAAGTCACCTGAAAAAACTAAAGCGGTCATAAAAGCCCCAGCACCTGAAAATGTCTCACAATTAAGGTCGTTCCTAGGATTGATAAATTACTATCATGAAATTTACCGAACTTGTCAACTGTTCTGCACCCTCTTAACGAACTGCTACAAACGGGAGTAATTTGGAAATGGAGCGAAGACTGTAAACGTGCCTTCCATAAATGCAAAGGCTTGATCACGTCCAAGGAAGCTTTGGCTCATTACAACCAATCACTGCCAATCAGACTGGCATGCGATGCATCCCCTTATGGCGTAGGAGCGGTATTACCGCATAGATTTCCTGATGGCTCGGAGCAGCCGATAGCTTTTGCGTCACGCTCATTGAACTCCGCTGAGTGTAACTATGCCCAGATCGACAGGGAAGCACTCAGCCTGGTATGGGGAGTGAAGAAATTCAACCATTACCAACACGGACAAAAATTTACCTTTTTGGTTGACCATCAACCCCTCGTCTCCATATTCAACCCTAAAAGTGTGTTCCCATTATGACAGCGCAAAGGCAACAGAGGTGGTCCCTTTTCCTAGGGGCACACCAATACGACATAGAATACAAAGGATCAAAACAGCATGGGAATGCTGACGGTTTATCGCGCCTACCATTGCCAACGTTAGAAGAGGCACCTACAGTGGACCCAGTGGAGATGTTCCACTCATCCATCGTGGAATGTCTACCAGTAACAAATTCTGCCATTGAAAAGGAAACGAGAAATGATCGGACTCTCTCACGAGTCTATGATTTAACAGCGAAGGGATGGCCAGCACATGGTGAACCACTGTTGGCAGCATTCGCGCAAAGAAGAGAACAGCTGTCTGTATGCCGAGGAATCTTGATGTGTGGGTCCAGAGTGGTAATTCCACCCAAACTCCAGGATAAAGTGCTAAAGGAGCTTCACGAGGGGCTTGTGGGTGGAGTGAAAATGAAGAACCTAGCCAGAGCGTTTGTGTGGTGGCCAGGTATAGATGGAGACATCGAAGAAATGACCAAGAGCTGCCTAGGAATCCAGAATGTCTAAAACGCCCCACCACAAGCCCCTCTACATCCATGGAAGTGGCCCTTATCTCCATTGCAAAGGGTACACATCGACTTTGCTGGTCTATTTATGGACTCAATGTTCTTAATCGCGGTTGATGCACACTCCAAGTGGCCGGAGGTAATGAAGATGTCCTCCACCACCACGGAAAAAAACATCACTGTGATGGGGTGGGGAGCCACAGGGCCGTGTAGATACGGGGCCGTGCTCTCCGGGCAAGGTAGGTTCTGGACCCAAGTGCAGAAACCAGGCTAGAGGCAGGTATACAATCTTTAATGTACTTTACTAGATTCACACATAACTAGATTCACACAAGGAACACAACAATATACATGGAACTCAAGACAAGTCACAAAACGGCTAGTCAAAATAGGAACTCAGGACAGCTTCCATGAGGCAACCTACTTGTCCATACTGAGCTGGGATAAGCTTACCACAAGCGCAACCAGCTTGCCGAGACGAGACTCGAGACAAGCTATCACGAGGGGCTGCCAGGGGTAACAGGCTTATCAATACAGAGCTCAAGACAAGCGCCACCATGGCAACACGCTAGTCCAGCCCAGCACCTTATCAAGACTAAGAACAACAAGAACACAGACTTAGATACATCTTAAATACAGAGCTCGAGAGAACCATGGCAGCCAGCTAGTCAAAGCCAGCAGCCACAGAGCGAAGGCTAGTCCCCGGTTCCCCGGTTAGGACTGAGCACAGAGGAAAGCAACCACAGAGTTTATATACCAAGAAAACCAGGTGAAACCCATGAACAGCTAACAGGCCATTAAGACTTAACACAGGAAGCTAGGAACAATTAACAAAGGGCTAGAAACAAACAAGTGAATGTGCCATCTAGAGGTTACAGAAGGAACTGACTGGCACCTCACAGGACCCCCTCCCCTAGGTACGGCTCCTGACGTTCCCTCTGGACAATCAGGATGGCGATAGCGAAAATCCCTGAGGAGTTCAGGGGCTCGAATACACAGGGCTCGAATAAACAGGGCTCGAATACACAGGGCTCGAATCTTCTTAGCTTTTCAAGCAATGATATTTCCCATTCCAACTGTTCACAAACTGCAGATGTTCAGAAATCTCAAGACTGAATCATCCTCCTCATCCACTAGCGGCAAGGACATGTCGTAGCAATCATATGACCAAAATCTTTGTAAGCAACGAAGCCATCGTTTTCCAAAGTTAGCACACTCAATGGATTATATTTGTCCAGGAGAACTCGAAGGTATCCAATCCAGGAGAGCTCAAAAGTTGTCTTGTCCAGGACAGCTCTAAAATTCAACTTATCCAGGAGAACTCGAGAGTCTATACGATCCAGAAGAACTCGAAAGTTTAACCTGTCCAGGAGAGCTTGAGAGTTTAATTTGTCCAGGAGAGCTTGAAAACTTAATTGCCCAGAAGAACTTGAAAGTCTCTCTTTTGTAGGAGAATTTGAAAGCTTAACACAATAAAGGGCCAAAAGACTTGAAAGTTCACTTGAATTTAACATAGGAGACTTGAAAATTTACTCAAAAAATCTAACACAGTAGAGGCCCAGGAAGCTTGAGAATTTACTTGGGGTTTTACACAGTAGAGGCCCAGGAAGCTTGAGAATTTACTTAGTGTTTAACACAGTAGAGGCCCAGGAAGCCTGAGAATTTGACTTGAAAATATAACACAACAAAGGCCAAGGAAACTTGAAAGTTCACTCGAAATCTTAACACAGAAGACTTGAAAGTACACTTGAAAACTTAACACAGTGGGGGTCTTCTTCCTAGGAGACTCAAAATTAAACACCGACACAGCGGGGAGTCTACGTCCTAGGAGACCAAATATTTGCCCAAAACAGCTCAAAAAATTAACTCGAGAGTTTCAAACCTTAGCCGGTTGTTTTCTACTGGGTCCATGTATGGCTCAGTCCTGCTGTCACGGGTGTGGGGCGCCACAGGGCCGTGTAGATACGGGGCCGTGCTCTCCGGGCAAGGTAGGTTCTGGACCCAAGTGCAGAAACCAGGCTAGAGGCAGGTATACAATCTTTAAGGAACTTTACTAGATTCACACATAAATAGATTCATACAAGGAACACAACAATATACATAGAACTCAAGACAATTCACAAAACGACGAGTCAAGATAGGAACTCAGGACAGCTTCCATGAGGCAACCTACTTGTCCATACTGAGTTGGGATAAGCTTACCACAAGCGCAACCACCTTGCCGAGATGAGACTCGAGACAAGCTATCACGAGGGGCTGCCAGGGGTAACAGGCTTATCAATACAGAGCTCAAGACAAGCGCCACCATGGCAACACGCTAGACCAGCCCAGCACCTTATCAAGACTAAGAACAACAAGAACACAGACTTAGATACATCTTAAATACAGAGCTCGAGAGAACCATGGCAGCCAGCTAGTCAAAGCCAGTAGCCACAGAGCGAAGGCTAGTCCGCGGTACCCCGGTTAGGAATGAGCACAGAGGAAAGCAACCACAGAACTTATATACCAAGAAAACCAGGTGAAACCCATGAACAGCTAACAGGCCGTTAAGACTTAACACAGGAAGCTAGGAACAATTAACAAAGGGCTAGAAACAAACAAGTGAAGGTGCCATCTAGAGGTTACAGAAGGAACTGACTGGCACGCTCACAATCACAGTATTAAGGACCATATTTGCCAGGAATGGGCTGCCTGAACAGATCTGTTCTGATAATGGACCGCAATTTGTGTCCGAAGAATTCAGGAAGTTCTTAAAAAACAATGGGGTTAAGCACTACACGTCCGCCACATACCATCCCGCCACCAATGGATTGGCTGAAAGGTTTGTCCAGACCTTCAAGAAAGCCATAAAGGCCATGGGTAATGAAGACATAAATCTACAGCATAAGGTAGATAAATTCTTGTTTGCATACAGGAATGCAACACATGTGGTTACAAACCAAACTCCCGCCATGATGTTCTTCAATAGAAGCCTAAGATGCCGGAAGGATTTGATCAAGCCAAACATCAGAAGGGACGTGGAGAACTGGCAATTTCAAGGCATGAATGAAAGGCCAACTAGAACCTTCCAGATAGGTCAACAAGTTTTGGCCTGGGATTACCGTACCGAGAAATTGCAGCCTGGAACTATTTGCACACGACTAGGACCACTGATGTATATCGTGGGCATTGGAGAAAGCATAATAAGGCGCCATGCTGACCAGATCATAGAGTCATCCGAAAAGGGACAACCTACACCACAACTCTATATGCGTAATGATGAAGCAGAGATACCCATGATATCTACCTCCGATCCGGTGACACAGGAACCAGATGAACCTGACACTAGCGTTCAAGCCGAATCGACCTTGCCAAAAGAACCTACTACACCACCAAAAAGTACTACACCACTGAGGCGTTATCCGGACCGAGTCAGGAAGCCTCCAGAGAGACTGACTTATAATTGATTAACTGCAGCTAATGTGTAGATTATTGTTCTTGTAACATGTTAATATATGATTACTTAAAATGTTATGTACTGGTTGTCTAAAAGGGGTAGAATTGTGGTGTATGTGCCTTTAAGAGCCCCCTGTGTACTGTAATGCCGGTAATGGCCACTCGGGCTATATAAGCCTGTATAGTGTCTTGTATCTTTTAGTTCACCTCCAGATTTTGTTCAGTAAACACCTGTGAAACCAACTCCTGCATTCCGTGTCTCCATTAACACACGGACACAGCAGGGAGGAGCTGATGATATTAGGTAGGATGGAGAGGAGCTGAGGACATTAGGTGGGGTGAGGAGGAGCGGAGGACATTAGGTGGGGTGAGGAGGAGCTGAGGATATCAGGTGGGGTGAGGAGGAGCTGAGGATATTAGGTGGGGTGGGGAGGAGCTGCGGATAATAGGTTGGGTGGGGAGGAGCTGATGATATTAGTTGGGGTGGGGAGGAGCTGAGGATTTTAGGTGGGGTGGGGAGGAGGAAAGGATATTAGGTGGGGTGGGGAGGAGCTGATGATATTAGTTGGGGTGGGGAGGAGCTGAAGATATTAGGTGGGGTGGGGAGGAGCTGAGGATATTAGGTGGGGTGGGGAGGAGCTGAGGATATTAGGCGGCGTGGGAAGCAGCTGAGGATATTAGGTGGGGTGGGGAGGAGCTGAGGATATTAGATGGGGTGGGGAGGAGCTGAGGATATTAGGTGGGGTGGGGAGGAGCTGAGGAAATTAGGTGGGGTGGGCTGGAGCTGAGGATATTAGGTGGGGTGGGGCGGAGCTGAGGATATTATGTGGGGTGGGGCAGAGCTGAGGATATTAGGTGGGGTGGGGAGGAGCTGAGGATATTAGGTGGTGTGGGGAGGAGCTGAGAATATTAGGTTTGGTGGGGCGGAGCTGAGGATATTAGGTGGGGTGGGGAGGAGCTGAATGTATTATTTAGGGTGGAGAGGAGCTGAGGACATTAGTTGGGGTGGGGAGGAGCTGAAGATATTAGGTGGGGTGGGGAGGAGCTGAGGATATTAGGTGGGGTAGGGAGGAGCTGAGGATGTTAGGTGGGGTGGGGAGGAGCTGAGGATATTAGGTGGGGTGGGGCGGAGCTGAGGATATTAGTTGGGGTGGGGAGGAGCTGAGGATATTAGATGGGGTGGGGAGGAACTGAGGATATTAGGTGGGCTGGGGAGGAGCTGAGGATATTTTTCGGGTGGGGAGGAGCTGAGGATATTAGGTGGGGTGGGGAGGAGCTGAGAATTATAGGTGGGGTGGAGAGGAGCTGAGGATATTAGTTGGGTGGGGAGGAGCTGAAGTTATTATGTGGGCTGGGGAGGAGCTGAAGATATTAGGTGGGGTGGGGACGAACTGAGGATATTAGGAGGAGTGGGGAGGATCTGAGGATCTTAGGTGGGGTCGGGAGGAGCTGAGGCTATTAGGTGGGGAGGGGTGGAGCTGAGGATATTAGGAGGGGTGGGGAGGAGCTAAGGATATTAGGAGCTGTGGGGTGGATCTGAGGATCTTAGATGGGGTGGGGAGGAGCTGAGGATATTAGGTGGGGTGGGGAGGAGCTGAAGATATTAGTTGGGGTGGGGAAGAGCTGAGGATATTAGGTGGGGTAGGGAGGAGTTGAAGATATTAGTTGGGGTGGGGAGGAGCTGAAGATATTAGGTGTGGTGGGGAGGAGCTGAGTATATTAGGTGGGGTGGGGAGGAGCTGAGGATAATAGGTGAGGTGGGGAGGAGTTAAGATATTAGGTGGGGTGGGGAGGAGCTGAGGATATTAGGTGGGGTGGAGATGAGCTGAGGATATTAGGTGGGGTGGGGAGGAGCTGAGGATAATAGGTGACGTGGGGAGGAGCTGAGGATATTGGGGGGGTGGGGAGGAGCTGAGAATATTAGGTGGGGTGGGGAGGAGCTGAGGATATTAGTTGGGGTGGGGAGGAGCTGAGGATATTAGGTGTGGTGGGTAGGAGCTGAGTATATTAGGGGTGGTGGAGAGGAGCTGAGGATATTAGTTGAGGTGGGGAGGAGCTGAGGATATTCCGTGCGGTGGGGATGAGCTGAGGATATTAGTTGGGGTGGGGAGGAGTTGACGATATTAGTTGGGGTGGGGAGGAGCTGAGTATATTGGGGGGTAGGGAGGAGCTGAGGATATCAGGCGGGGTGGGGAGGATCTGAGGATTTTAACCGGGGTGGGAAGCAGCTGAGGATATTAGGTGGGGTGGGGAGGAGCTAAGGATATTAGATGGTTTGGGGAGGTGCTGAGGTTATTGGTGGGGTGGGGAGGAGCTGAGGATATTAGGTTTGAGTGATATTGAAGTTTCAACATCGCTCAAAATAGTATTAAAAAAATATTTGCACTAATAGATGACGACAGCCAATTAATTCCCTGTTGTGATGGAATATATTTAGTGCTGAGATTGAAATTGAAAACCCCCAAGACCGGAGAATTCTCATCACATGAATTAAGTAATGAAAATTGCCAGCTGTATTCTCCCAGCAACGGGTTTGTTGTTGCAAACATCACCATGCCCGTCTCTAGATCTCATATTGCTTCGGTGATGTCCATCCCTCTGCTGTGGCCATTCAGTAATTAAATTCCTAATGTTAGAATGCCCTCTCAGGGCTGCTCTGCTGCACTCTGGGATAGGGTTGCCATCTTCAGCTGTGGCCAGTTAGTAATTCAATTCCAAATGTTAGAATGTCCTTTCAGGGATGCTCTGCGGCACTCTGGGATGGGGCTGCCCCCCATAACTATGGCCATTTAGTTAAACAATTAAAGTGGGGAATTTGTTTCGATGGATCCTCAAACTATTACAGCTCCCAAACTAATATAGTGCCTCAAACTAATACAGTACCTCAAACTTAGAACACCGCAATCTCAGAGTACCTCAAACTAATGCAGACCCTCAAATTAATACACTCCCTCAAACTAATACAGTACCTCAATCTAATACAGTACCTCAAACTAATACAGTCCCTCATACTAATACAGACCCTCAAACTAATACAGCCCCTCACACTAATACAATACCTCAAATTAATACAGCCCCTCAAACTAATACAGTCCCTCAAAATAATACACTCCCTCAAACTAATACAATCCACCATACTAATACAGTACCTCAAACGAAGACAGTCCCTCAAACTAATACAGTACCTGAAACTAGTACAGGCCCTCAAGCTAATTCAGTACATCAATTTAATACAGCCCCTCAAATTAATATAGTACCTCAAAGTAATACAGCCCCTCAAACTATTACAGACCCTCAAACTAATACAGCCCCTCAAACTAATACAGGATCTCAAACTAATACAGCACCTCAAATCTAATACAGTCCCTCATACTAATACAGCCCCTCAGACTAATACAGCCCCTCAAACTAATACAATCCCTCAAAGTAATTCAGCCCCTCCTACTAATACAGTGCCTCAAACTAATGCAGCTCCTCAAACTAATGCAGCCGCTCAAACTAATACAACCCCTCAAACTAATACAGTAACTCAAACTAATACACCCCCTCAAAATAATACATTAACAAAAATAATGCAGCTCATTAAATTAATACATCACCGCACTCTCATACAACACCTCAACCTAATACAGTATCTCAAATTAATACCGACCCTGAAATTAATACAGCTCCCTCAAACTATTACAGCTCCTCAAACTAGTAGCCAGACACACCCACCACCTCTGTGGTTCAAAGTCCTGTAATCTCCTGTTCCCACAAACTCACAGTGCACGGGAGCTCACTTGCCAGACACCATGAGGTCGTTACCAGGCTAACAACAACTGGTTTTACAGATTTTTGAACAGTTTAAAAATGCATTTCTAAATATATATTTAAAAGTCTTGAGTTTATTTCTGTTAAGATAGGAATGCTATTAAGTAAAGGCATGGCAGGTCAGCTCATTCCCGTGGAATGCACATCTTGTGCCGTGTGGGAACTCCAGTGCACTTCCTGTGTCCTGGACAGCCACATGTGCAGGAGGTGTCCTCAGCTGGAGGAGCTCGAACTCTGGGTTTAGGAGCTTTAGCAGGGACTTGCATCACTGCGGTGCATCCGTGAGGCTGAGAGCTAATTGGATATCCCGTTTCAGGAGATGGTCATCCCGCAGCTTAATAGTGTGCAGGCAGAGAGAAAATGGGTTTCACCAGACAGACAAGGTGGATCGGGCACGGTGGCATAGTGGTTAGCACTGTTGCCTCACAGCGCCAGGGACCCGGGTTCATATCTGGCCTCGGGCGACTGTCTGTGTGGAGTTTGCACATTCTCCCTGTGTCTGCGTGGCTTTCCTCCGGGTGCTCCGGTTTCCTCCCACAATCCAAAGATGTGCGGGTTATGTTGATTTGGCTGTGATAAATTGACCCTTAGTGTTAGGGGATTAAATGCGTGTGGTTATGGGGATAGGGTGGGATATGTATCGGTGCAGGCTCGATGGGCCGAAATGGCCTCTATCTGCACTGTGGGGATTCTGTGTGTGTGATTCTTTGTGATCAGGCAAGTGGTGCAGGAGTCCCTTGAGTGCATTTCATTCTCTAACCAGTATTCACTCCTGAATGCTGGACAGGGCAATGAAACATCGAAACATAGTAGATAGGAGCAGCAGTATGTTATTCGGCCCCTCGAGTCTGTTCCGGCATTAAATGAGATCAGGGCTGATCATCCAAATTCAGCTGGTTCATCTGGCGAGTACAGCCAGAGGCAAGTCCAGAGCAGGATGGATGTTCCCGATGGCGGGGGTGTCCAGAACCAGGAGTCATAGTCTAATGATAAGGGGTAACACATTTAGGACAGAGATGATGATGAATTTCTTCACCCAGAGTGTGGTGAACTTGTGGAATTCTCTACCACAGAAGGCAGTGGAGGCCAAATCATTAAATATATTCAAGAAGGTGTTAGATATCTTAAGGCTGAAGGGATCAAGGGATATGGGGAGAATGCAGGGACAGGGTACTGAATTTGGTTGATCAGCCGTGATCTCATTGAATGGCGGAGCAGGCTCGAGGGGCTGAATGGCCTATTCCTGCTCTTACCTTCTTTGTTTCTATGTTTCTATCCCCATCATCGAAGCTTTGACCACACATGAACTGCTCAATGGATGGTCCACCGTGTCCGTATGCCCGATGCGAGACTCCTAAAGCAAGCGCTCTACTCAGAGTACTGACATGGCAAAAGAGCCATTTTGTTTAATAACCTCTTTTGTGGCACCGTATCAAAAAGCTTTCTGAAAACACAAATACAACACATCCGGTGCTTCCCCCTTATCTTTGCTGCTAGTTATAACACCAAAAAACTCCAACAGATTTCTCAAAAACGATTTCCATTTCATAAATCCGTGTTGACTATGCCGAATCCTATTATTGTTTACTAAGTGCCCTGTTACCATTTTCCCTACTGCTGATGTCAGGTAAACTGTTCTGTCATTCCCCGTTTTCTCCCTCACACCTTTCTTAAATAGTGGGGTTACAGTTGAGGCTGTCCCATCCGCTGGAAGCTTTCTAGTATCTATGGAATTTTGAAACCGGAAACCATCTCATCACCTGTTTCTACAGAATGTATCTGATGCGCTATCAATTACTCATAAAAGACTGAGAGTTAGAAGAGTAACTAAAGGCTTTTATTAACAACAGAATGGAGGTCTGCCTCGAGTGGTCGACCGGTCCAGGATACCAAGGGCTGGAGAGCAGTCACCTTTATACTAGGACCTGTGGGAGGAGTCAGCCGAGGCATGTCCAGGCATGTACACAGTGGAATACAAACAGGACAAACAGGAATACAAACAGTGGTTTACCACATTCACCCCTTGTTTAAAATTGAGTCCGGCGGGGTGAAGTGTATTAAAAGTTAGTGTATTGGAGTCTCTCCAGAGGTCTTGTCTGCCGCTGTGATCGGCGTGGCGACGGCAGGGGTAGTGAAGCTTCCGGCGTCGAGTCCAGCATAGGCTGTGGCACAGGCGTGTCGTCCTCGTAGATGTCGAGCGGGTCGCGGGGCCCAGGCCTGCTGTCTGCTGGGGCTGGATATCGGATCGTGGGGGGTGGTGGTAGTGGGTAGTGGGTCACTATTGTCCCCGAGGGTGCAAGGTCTCTTATGGAGACTGTGTCCTCCCGCCCGTCCGGGTATGCGATGTAAGCATACTGGGGGTTGGCGTGGAGGAGGTCGACCCTCTCGACCAGGGGGTCCGTTTTATGGGTCCTCACGTGTCTTCTCAGTAGGACCGGCCCTGGGGACGTCAGCCATGGCGGTAGCGGTGTCCCTGATGTGGACTTCCTTGGGAAGATGAACATTTTCTCATGAGGGGTGGCGTTAGTGGCAGTGCAGAGCAGTGATCGAATAGAGTGGAGCGCATCGGGGAGCACATCCTGCCAGCGGGAGGTTGGAAGGCCCCTAGATTTTAAGGCTAGCAGGACGGCCTTCCAAACTGTCGCATTTTCTCTTTCCACCTGTCCGTTCCCCCGGGAGTTGTAACTGGTGGTCCTGCTTGTGGCAATACCCCTAGTTAGCAGGTACTGACGGAGTTCGTCGCTCATAAACGATGAGCCCCGGTCGCTATGGATATAGCTGGGGAAGCCGAACAGGGTGAAGAGGTTGTTCAGACATTTAATGACCGTGGCACTGGTCATGTCCGGGCAGGGGAAGGCGAACGGGAAACGGGAGTACTCATCAATAATATTGAGGAAGTACACATTGCGGTCGGAGGAGGGGAGAGGCCCTTTAAAATCAACACTCAGGCGCTCGAAGGGGCGAGTGGCTTTTATCGGGTGGGCCCTGTCTGGTCTATAAAAGTGTGGTTTGCACTCAGCGCAGACTTGGCAGTTCCAGGTCATGGTTCTGACCTCCTCAATAGAGTAAGGCAGGTCGCGGGCCTTGATGAGGTGGAAGAACCTGCTGACCCCCGGGTGGCAGAGGTCATTGTGGAGGACCCGTAGCCTATCGATCTGCGCGCTGGCGCAGGTGCCACGGGATAGCGCATCCGGAGGTTCATTTAGCTTTCCGGGCCAGTACAAGATCTCGTAGTTGTAGGTGGAAAGTTCGATTCTCCTCCTCAAGATCTTGTCATTTTTGATTTTGCCCCTCTGCTTGTTGTTAAACATAAAAGCAACTGAACGCTGGTCAGTGAGCAGGGTAAATCGTTTTCCAGCCAGGTAGTGCCTCCAATGACGCACAGCCTCCACAATCGCCTGGGCCTCCTTCTCAACAGCGGAGTGTCTGGTCTCCGGGCCTTGGAGGGTTCGTGAAAAGAAGGCCACGGGTCTCCCCGCCTGATTGAGGGTAGCGGCCAGGGCAAAGTCGGACGCGTCGCTTTCCACCTGGAAGGGGATGGATTCGTCCACTGCGTGCATGGTGGCTTTGGCAATGTCCTCCTTGATACGGTGGAAGGCTAAGCGGGCCTCTGCCGTCAAGGGAAAAGAGGTGGACTTGATCAGCGGACGGGCCTTGTCCGCATAGTAGGGGACCCACTGGGCGTAATAGGAGAAAAACCCTAGGCACCTCTTCAGGGCCTTGAGGCAGTGGGGCAGTGGAAGTTCCATAAGGGGATGCATCCGGTCGGGGTCGGGGCCGATGACTCCGTGTTCCACAACACAGCCAAGGATGGCGAGGCGGTTTGTGCGGAATATGCACTTCTCCTTGTTATATGTCAGGTTTAGGAGTTGGGCGGTGCGGAGGAATTTTTCGAGGATTGCGTCATGGTCCTGCAAGTCACGGCCGCAGATGGTCACATTGTCCAGATATGGGAAAGTGGCCTGCAACGCATTTTGATCTACCATCCGGTCCATCTCCCTTTGGAAGATGGAGACCCCGTTGGTGACGCCAAAGGGAACCCTAAGGAAGTAATAGAGGCGGCCGTTTGCCTCAAAGGCAGTGTACTGGCGGTCCTCAGGGCGGATGCGGAGCTGGTGGTACGCTGATTTCAGTTCAATGGTCGAGAAGACGCGGTACTGCGCGATCTGGTTGACCATATCACCTATACGGGGGAGTGGGTAGGCGTCCAGCAGGGTGTAGCGATTTATTGTCTGGCTGTAGTCGATGACCAGGCGCTGCTTCTCGCTGGTCTTAACGACCACAACCTGGGCTCGCCAGGGGCTGGTGCTGCCCTCAATAATCCCTTCTTTCAGGAGCCGCTCCACTTCGGTTTTAATGAAAACCCTGTCCCCGGCACTGTATCGCCTGCTCTTTGTGGCGATGGGCTTACAGTCGGGGGTGAGGTTAGCAAACAGTGGTGGGGGGGTGACTCTGAGTGTGGAGAGGTTGCACCTGGTGTGCGGCGGGCAATTTGGAAGCTGCTGGCTGCGGACTGTGAGTGGGGGTAGGGGTCCACCGTACGCCATCGTAACACTTTTAAGGTGGCACTGAAAATCTAACCCCAGCAGGACGGCAGCGCAGAGGTCAGGCAGGACCAGAAGTTTAAAATGATCGTACACGGTCCCGTCTGCTACGAGTGTCACCACGCAGTAGCCGCCGATGTCCGCCGACTGGGACTCGGAGGCCATAGAAATCCGCTGTTGCGCAGGCAGGACTGGGAGAGAGCAACGCCGCACCATGTCGGGGTGGATGAAGCTCTCCGTGCTCCCAGAGTCAAAAAGGCAGATTGTATCGTGACCATTTACCTTAATGTCCATTGTGGAACTGGCCAGTTGGTGCGGTCTCGCTTGGTCCAGTGTAACGGATGCCAGCGTAGGGGTCGGTGTGTCGCTGTGGGTATCAGATGAGGCGGTGTAGGGGGCCTGCTGCGTTCCGGCTGTCGTCCAAGATGGCGGCGTCCATGATCCCCATGTGGCTGGAGGCGTCCAAAATGGCTGCTGTACCGGTGATTCGCACACAGCCGGGGAGGTCCAAAATGGCGGCCCGCATGGCCCACACGCGGCGCTGCTGGGGTTCGGGGTGGCTTTGGCCCTGCAGACGCCAGCGTAGTGTCCCTTCTTCCCGCAGCCTGAGCAGATCGCGTTTTTCGCCGGGCAGCGCGCTCTGGGGTGTTTTGCCTGGCCACAGAAGTAGCATTTCTGGCCTTGGGGCACTGCTGTCTGGCCTTGGGACACTGCTGCGGTAGTTGGGCCGTTGTTGGGGTGTGGCTGGGGTGGCACGGCGCTATGAGGTGGTCCTACCGTGTCCCAGGCTGTCATTCCCCGCGGCGTCCACGGTGCAGAGGAGTAGGCAGCCATGCCCTGGTAGGCTGCATCCAACGATCGTGCGAGTTCAGAGGCCTTGTTGAGGTCGAGGTTACTCTGCTCCAACAGTCGCTGTCGTGTGTAATTGGATCTGTGGCCCGCTACAAAAGCGTCCCGGATAAGTTCTTCTGTGTACACGGCGGCCTTTACATCCTTACAACCACAGGCCCAGCCAAGCACAGACAGTGCCTGAAAGTATTCCACGGTCGATTCCCCAGGTTGTTGTTTACGACTCCCCAGGAGGTGCCTGGCGTACACTTCGTTCACTGGGCGCGTGTACTGGTCCTTGAGGAGCTTGATAGCATCCGCGTACGAGGTCGCGTCTTGGATGACCGAGTACACTCGGTGGTTCACTTTGGAGGTCAGGTCATCCAGTTTGTCCTCGTCCGATTTGATTGCTTCGGAGGCGGTCAGGAATTTTTCGAAACACTTAAGCCAGTGAGTAAACTTGGTGGATGAGTCCGCCTCCCGATGATCTAAGTCCAGGCATGCTGGTGTGAGGATCTTCTCCATTATAAAAATGTTGTTAATAAAATTGTTGCGCTATCAATTACTCATAAAAGACTGAGAGTTAGAAGAGTAACTAAAGGCTTTTATTAACAACAGAATGGAGGTCTGCCTCGAGTGGTCGACCGGTCCAGGATACCAAGGGCTGGGGAGCAGTCACCTTTATACTAGGACCTGTGGGAGGAGTCAGCCGAGGCATGTCCAGGCATGTACACAGTGGAATACAAACAGGACAAACAGGAATTCAAACAGTGGTTTACCACAGTATCTTCTGTTATTGCAACGTTTACTGTCTGGGTAGGTCAGGTTGAGAATATATTCTAATTATACTGATCGGATAGGATTGCAGGAACAGATGGGTGGTGCTGTTCAATCGGGACATTTGGGAGGGCGAACGGAGAAGCAGCTGAGAGTTGGTGGGTGTGAGGGTGGCAGCAAGCATCGCGCGGTCGATAGATTGTAAGAAATGAAAGAAACATTTAATGGAAGCGTCAGATGTTGGATCTCATAAAAGAACATTTTGATGAAACGGTGGTGCAAAACGCAACATTTGGAGATGCAAGCAAGGATTTCATAACATACGCAGCATGCACTCTATCGCTGAGCTACATCCCCAAATGAGGTTTTGCTGTAATGAAGGATAGAAGGACTGGCTGCCTTTTCTTTCTAATCTCCCTTTGTGTTTCTAATCTGTGCAGAGGTAGGAGCACCTGATACAAATGTGGGTGAAGTGAAGAATTCTGGCCTCGTCAATCCGAGAACAGAGGAAGTGGAAATGAGAAAGGAGACTTGGGGAATTATTTGGCCTCATTCCTCTGGGAAAAAAGTAGATTGAGAGGACAGTTCATGTAGGCCTTTATGGAGGGTTAAAAATCATAGAATATTACATCACAACAGGGGCCATTCGGCCTGTCGTGCCTGTGCCGGCTATTTCAAAGACCCGTTGAATTTCATCCAACACTCCAGCGTTTTTCCCACAAATCTGCGAGTTCTCTACAAATAAATGTCCAATTGCCTTTTGAAGTTGCTGTCGAATCGGACTCCACTAGCTTTTTCGGTAATACATTCCGACATTTTACAAACCACATACACCAATATATATTACATTCATGGCCTCTGGTTACCATTCCAATTGTAAGGGGAAATAGTTTCCCTACTTGCTCTATCAAACCCCCTCATCTTTTTAAATATCTCTATTAATGCTCCCCGTAACTGTCTCTGCACTAAGGAGAACAGTCCCAGGTTCTCCAATCTCTCTATGTAGTGTCCGTGCGTAGATAAAGACACTGAAGGCAGGAGTTGGTTCATAGGTATTTAATAAGCAAGTCTGGGGGGGGGTTTCTAAAGGATATACACAATACACAGGCTTATATAGCCCAAGTGGCAATTACCGGCATTACGCACACCTGGGGCTCTTAAAGGCACATACACCATAATTGCTCTTAAAGGCACATACACCACAATTCCTCCCCTTCTAGCTAACTAGTACATCATATTTTAAGTAATTATTAATTACATGTTATATGCAAAATAATATACATTACTGTATTAATTAATTATAAGTTACTCTCTCAGGACGTTTCCTGACTCGGTCCGGATAACGCCTCGGGGGTGTAGTAGTTTCTGGTGGTGTAGTAGGTTCTTCTGGCAAGGCTGATTCGGCTTGAAGGCCAGTGTTGGCTTCATCGGGCTCCAGTATCACCGGATCGGAGGTAGATATGGGTATCTCTACTTCACCGTTAGATGTATAGAGTGGTGGTATAGGTTGTCCCTTTTCGGATGACTTGATGATTTGGTCAGCATGGCGCCTTATTATGCTGTCTCCGATGTCCACGGTATACATCAGTGGTCCTACTCGTGTGCAGATAGTTCCAGGCTGCCATTTCTCGGTACGGTAGTCCCGGGCCAAAACCGGTTGGCCTATCTGGAAGACCCTAGTTGGCCTTTCATTCATGCCCTGAAACTGCCGGTTCTCCACGTCCCTTCGGATGTTGGGCTTGACCAAATCCAGCCGGCAACTTAGGTTTCTATTGTAGAACATCATGGCGGGAGTTTGGTTAGTAACCATATGCGTTGCATTCCTATATGCAAATAAGAAGTTATCCACCTTGTGCTGAAGTTTTATGTCTTCATTACCCATGGCCTTGATGGCCTTCTTGAAGGTCTGGACAAACCTTTCAGCCAATCCATTGGTGGCGGGATGGTATGCTGCGGACGTGCAGTGCTTTAACCCATTGTTCTTTAAGAACTTTCTGAATTCTTCGGACACAAATTGCGGTCCATTATCAGAACATATCTGCTCCGGCAGCCCATTCCTGGCAAATATGGTCCTTAATACTGTGATGGTTTTTTCCGTGGTGGTGGAGGACATCTTTATTACCTCCGGCCACTTGGAGAGTGCATCAACTGCGATTAAGAACATTGAGTCCATAAATGGACCAGCAAAGTCGATGTGCACCCTTTGCCAGGGAGATGAGGGCCACTCCCATGGATGTAGAGGGGCCTGTGGCGGAGCATTTTGGACCTTCTGGCATCCTAGGCAGCTCTTGGTCATGTCTTCGATGTCTCCATTGATACCTGGCCACCATACAAACGCCCTAGCTAGGTTCTTCATTTTCACTCCACCCAGATGTCCCTCGTGAAGCTCCTTTAGTACTTTATCCTGGAGTTTGGGTGGAATCACCACTCTGGATCCACACATCAAGGTTCCTCGGCACACTGACAGCTGTTCTCTTCTTTGCGAGAATGCTGGCAACAGTGGTTCGCCATGTGCTGGCCATCCCTTCACTGTTAAATCGTAGACCCGTGAGAGAGTAGGGTCATTTCTTGTCTCCCTTTCAATGGCAGAATTTGTCACCGGTAGATATTCCACTATGGTAGAGTGGAATATCTCTACTGGGTCTACTGTAGGTGCCTCTTCTATCGTTGGCAACGGTAGGCGTGATAAACCGTCAGCATTCCCATGCTGTTTTGACACTTTGTATTCAATGTTGTATTGGTGTGCTCCTAGAAAAAGGGACCACCTCTGTAGTCTTTGTGCCGTCATAATGGGGACACCTTTTTTAGGGTTCAATATGGAGATGAGGGGTTGATGGTCAGTCAGCAAGGTAATTTTTTGTCCGTGTAGGTAATGGTTGAATTTCTTCACTCCCCATACCAGGCTGAGTGCTTCCCTGTCTATCTGGGCATAGTTACGCTCAGCTGAGTTCAATGAGCGTGACGCAAAAGCTATCGGCCGTTCCGAGCCATCAGGGAATCTATGGGACAATACCGCTCCTATGCCATAAGGGGATGCATCGCACACCAGTCTGATTGGTAGTGATGGGTTGTAATGAGCCAAAATTTTCTCGGATGTGATTAAGTCTTTACAGTTATGGAAGGCACGTTTACAGTCTTCGTTGCATTTCCAAATCACTCCTGTCTGTAGAAAATCATTAAGAGGGTGTAGAATAGTTGATAAGTTCGGTAAAAATTTATGATAGCAATTTAATAATCCCAGGAATGACCTTAATTGTAAAACATTTTCAGGTGCTGGGGCTTTTATAACTGCTTCAATTTTTACAGGTGACTTATGCAACCCTTCCTTATTAATTATGTGGCCACAATATGATATCTGATTTTGGAAAAATTCGCACTTGGGGCGATTTGCTCGTAGGCCCCGTTCTTTCAGCCTAGTGAGCACCTGCTCCAAATTGGCAAGGTGCTCGTTGTCATTTTCTCCTGTTATAAGGATGTCGTCTAGGTAGCATTGAGTCCCCGGAATCCCTTGCAGGACTTGCTCCATAGCTCTTTGCCAGATAGCGGGAGCTGATGCTATTCCAAAAACGAGTCGATTGTACTGGTACAGGACTTTGTGTGTGTTTATTGTGAGATATTTTAAGAGGTCACCTCCACCTCCATCTGTAGATACGCCTGTGCCAAGTCAATTTTTGTGAAACGTTTCCCTCCGGATAGTGAGGCGAAAATGTCTTCTATCTTCGGAAGAGGATACTGTACCGTGTGAAGGATCGGGTTTACAGTCACCTTAAAGTCCCCACAGATGCGAATTTATTTCCGTTCCTCAGAGTTATTTTTCAATGTTTTTTTCATGACTGGAATGATGGGTGTTGCCCATTCGCTCCAATCTAATTTGGATAATACGCCTGCCTTTTCCAAATTCATCAGCTCTGCCTCGACTGCCGGACGTATTGCGTATGGCACCGGTCTTGCCTTAAAAATGTTTTGGAATTGCTGTACCTTTCACTTTTATTGAGGCGGTGATGCCTTTCAAGGTTCCTAGTTTCTCTTGAAACATTTCTTTGGCGTTGGCCAAGATGTCTTTTAATCGTTCAGGTATGATGTCATCATTGTTTTTTTCCTTACTGGTCACCATCAATGCCTGAATGGAGTGCCAGTCTAAACGTATCTTCCTTATCCATTCACGTCCCAACAACGGTGGACCACCATCTTGTAGAATGTATAAATACAACTTTTGTATTTCTTTGCCGTTGTATACCACAGGCACCCTTATTTTTCCTTTGGGGTAGACTTTCTGCCCCGTATATGTTTTTAAGATAATGGATGTGTCTTTTAGAGGTATATGCGAAAATAGCCTCTCGTAATCTCGTCGATTTATTACGGTAAGAACTGATCCTGTATCTAGCTCCATTTTAACTGGGGACCCTGCTATTGTGAGGGTAACCCAAATGGTTTGGTAATCCTCTTTGGCAAGTACATTATGTAATTTGAGACAGCTTAGTCTCTTGTTTCCGGAGTCGCTATCGCTATTCTGGTCTTCGGAGCTACTGTCCGCCATCATTTGTACCTTCCTGTACTTTTCTTTATTGATTTTTTGTTTTCTGTCAGTGGATTTATTTTGTCCAGATTGGCATACCCGTGCAATGTGTCCAATCTTACCACATTGCCTGCATGTCTTGCCCTTGAACCAGCAGTCCCTCTGGTTATGGGTGGATCTGCCGCAGCGATAACATCTTCCGAACTCCTGTGTCATCTTATGGGTGCTGAAGTCCTGAATCTCTTGTTGTATCTCTGCAGCTCCTTTTGCTGCTGCTTCGTATGATACAGCCATACTGAAAGCTTTGTCCAATGTTAAATCTTTTTCAGAAAGCAGTCTTTTTTGTGTTCCTTCACTTAAGAGACCGCAAACAAATTTGTCTCGAAGATAATCCGATAGGCCTGCTCCGAATTGGCAGTGCTTTGATAGCTTTCTTAATTTGGTTAGGTAATCAGCGTTACTTTCATTCTTGTGTTGATTTCTCTTGAAGAACTTGAGTCGTTCCGCTATCAGCAGCGGTGTTGGGTTTAAGTGCTCCTGCAGGGTATCAACAATTTCTTTAAAAGTCTAGTCCTTTGGTTTGGCTGGAGTGATTAAATTTCGTAACAACCCGTATGTCTTCGCGCCCATTAAGTTCAGAAGTACTGAAGCTTTTTTTTCATCTGTTATTCCATTTGCAGTGCAATAAACATTTACTCTTTCCACGTATGTGGTCGAATCTTCTATTTCGCCATCAAAAGCATCAATATTACCAGATTTAGGCATTTCAGAAAAGATATGGCGCTTGCCGCGCTTTTTTTTTTCTCTCTGTAGCAACGATATGGCGCTCCCTGCGCTTTCCCGCCGCTGCTACCAATAACAACTCTGTTTTACTGTGGTTTCCGTTTATTCACTGTTGGAGACTCGTACCCGACGGAGGTCTAAACGCTGACCTGCTTGCCGCGCCGGCCGTCTCTCGAGTGCACCCTCCCAGTCCGTTAATGCTTGCCTCCGATTTCGCTGCCTGTCTCAGTTGTAGAGCCCGCCGCTGGAGCTCCAGCCTGACGCCCAGGAAGGATTAGCGCAGTACCTGTCACCAGCTTGGCCAGCTGGTGAAAGCACAGTTTCTCTTACTTCCTTGAGTCTTCTGGACGCTGGAGGAATCGATGTCCTTGAGGTGCTGCCGAATTGCAGGTAAGTCCGTTTCCACTTCGTCGCCACTGTAGTGTCCGTGTGTAGATAAAGACACTGAAGTCAGGAGTTGGTTCATAGGTATTTACTAAGCAAGTCTGGGGGGGGTTTCTAAAGGATATACACAATACACAGGCTTATATAGCCCAAGTGGCAATTACCGGCATTACGCACACCTGGGGCTCTTAAAGGCAGATACACCATAATTGCTCTTAAAGGCACATACACCAAACTCTAGGTAACTGAAATCCTTTAACCCTGGTAACCATTCTAGCAAATCTCCTCTGCACCCTCGCCAAAGCCTTGCCAGCCTTCCCAAAGTGTATGCCCTTAATTGAACACAATACTCCCGCTGAGGCTAACCAGGGTTTTAGGAAGATTTAGCATATCTTATTTACTTTTCCTCTTTATTCCTCTTGATAAAGCCAAGCATCCCATGTGCTTTTAACAGTCATGTCCTGCCACCTTCAAAGATTTGTGCACATACACCTCCAGGTCTCTCTGGTCATACGCCCCTTTAAACTTTTACTGTTTCATTTATATTGCCTCTCCTCATTCGACCTACCAACTTATAAAATTCTGACAGGACTAGCAGGCTAGATGCAGGGAGGATGTTCCCGATGGTCGGGGAGTCCAGAACCAGGGGCCACAGCCTAATGATAAGGAGTAAGCCTTTTAGGACAGAAATGAGGAGAAATTTCTTCACCCAGAGAGTGGTGAACCTGTGGAATTCTCTACCACAGAAGGCAGTAGAGGCCAATATATTAAATATATTCAAGAAGGAGTTGGATATATTTCTGAAGGCTAAAGGGATCAAGGGGTATGGGGAGAAAGCAGGGACCGGATACTGAATTTGGATGATCAGCCATGATCGCATTGAATGGCGGAGCAGGCTCGAGAGGCCGAATGGCCTACTTCTGCTGCTATCTTCTATGTTTCTATGTTTCTATGTTTCAACGTATATCATGCCACACTTCTCTGCGTTAACTTCCATCAGCCATGTGTTTTCCCATCCTTCTTGAAGACGATCAGAGAGTCAGCACCCACAACACAATACTGCTCTGTGGAAAAGTAACACCATCTGAAAACCAGTCTATTCCCCCATCTTTGTCAGGCTGAGAATATAATCTTGCTATATTAATCGGATTGGAGAGCAGGAGCAGGTGTGAGGTGCTATTCAGTCGGTAAGTTCTGAAGGGCGAACGGGGAAGCGGCGGTGAGATGGTGTGTGTGGGAGTGGCAGCAAGGAGGGCGCGGTCGATAGATTGTAAGCAACAAATTGTAAAAGTGATGGAACCACTTAGTAAGTGCAAAACAGTGCGTGGGCTGACGTGTGAGTGATCGGGAATGTCAGCATCGAAAGTTTAAGAAGTTACCCAGATATTGGCAAAACTCTCCATCGTGCACAGTTTAATGCTTTTGGTGAAGCCACGAAATTTATAAATGCCGAAATAACTGGCACAGGTGGGATTCGAAGAGATTGGAGCCTAAATCCAGCGGTTTAGACCGTTCGTCCATGCTGCAACAGAAGCATGCAGCGGTTCTAAAATCAATGACTGGTGTTTGAAAAGTGGCTTTGTATTGCAAACGCAGGGTAACAAAGGAAGTTAAAGTAGTCGATGGCAAGCTCTCTTCTGATATTGCAACACACTAGATCAGAAGAAACTATGCACTCACAGGGCAACACCAATAAACAGATGTATGTTGTAATAACACAAATGTAAATTTAATACAATAAGTATCCCTAAAGAAACAGCAAGAAATCAAAACAGATTATCTGGTCATTATCACATTGATGCTTATGGGAGCTTGCTGGGCGCAATCTGGCTGCATTGTTTCCTACATTACAACAGGAATACAATTTAAAATACTTCATTGGCTGCAAAGCGCTTTGGAACGCTCACCTGGTGTTTATAGAGAATTAATCATCTCTTAACCTTGTCTTAATTTAACGTTCAATACTCTGGATCTTTCAGGCTGATGATATGTTCTTGTTATATTAATCGGATTGGAGCGCAGGAGCAGATGAGATGCGCTGTTCAATCGGAAAGTTGGGAAGGCCGAACGTGGAAGCCGCTGAGAGTTGGTGGGTGCCAGAGTGGCAGCAAGCGTGGCATGGTCGATAGATTTTAAGAAATGGAAGAAATGTTTAACCATGGCCTCAGATGCTGGAACTCATAAAACAACATTTTGCAGCAAGCGATGTTGTAAAATGCAACATTTGGAGATGCTGGGGATTGAACCCAGAACCTCGCTCTACCACTGAGGTACAGCCCCAGCTGAATGTTTTGCTGTAATGGAAGACAGAAGGACTGGCAGCCTTATCTTTCTAATTTTCCTTTGTGCTCCAAGTCTGTGCTGAATTTGGAGCACCTGATGCAACTGTGGGTGACGGGGCGAAATCTGCCCTCGTCACTCCATGAACAGAGAAAGCGGAAATGAAAAGAAAGACTTGAGGAGATATTTGGCCTCTTCCCTCTGGGAAAAAGTAGACCGAGAGTAGCGCTCATGTGGGCCTTTAACATCATAGATGGGTTAAAATCATAGAATATTACATCACAACAGGGAACTTTCGGCCTGTCATGCCTGTGCCGGCTCATTGAAAGAGCTGTCCAATTTCAGCCCACAACCCATCGTTTTTCCCCCAAACCTGCGAGTTCTCTTCAAATACATGTCCAATTGCCTCTTGAAGTTGCTTCGAATCTGACTCCACTACCTTTTTAGTTAATGCGTACCTGCATGAACAACCGTCTGTGCACCAATATATATTATCTATGACCTCTGGTTGCCACTTCTCTTGTCAAAGGAAACAGATTCCCTACATGCTCCATCAGACCCCATCATTTTTTGAATATCTCTATTAGGCCTCCCCTTAAAAGTCTCTGCTCTAAGGAGAACAATCCCAGATTCTCCAAACTCTCCACATATCTGAAAATCTTTAACCCTGGTAACCACTCTAAGATTCTCCTCTTCAACCTCTCCAAGGCCTTGCCATCCTTCCCAACATGGATGCCCATTATTGAACACAATACTCCGACGGAGGCTAAACAGTGTTTTATGAAGATTTGGCATAACTTCTTCATATTTCTTCTCTATTCCTCTATAGATAAAGTCAAACATCTCATGTGATTGTTAACATCCGTGTCCTGCCACCTTCAATGATTTGTTCCCATACACCTCCAGGACTCTCTGTTCAAGCATCCCTTTAAAATTGTACTATTTCGTTCATATTGCCTCTCTCATTCATCCTAACGCAATATATCACTTCACAATTACTGCATTAACTTCCATCTGACATGTGTTTTCCCATCCACTTTGAAGGCGATCAGAGAGTCAGCACCCACAACACCGGCCAGCAACGCATTCTAGAGGCTCACTGCTCTCTTAGAAAAGCAACACCGCCTAAAATCCTGTCTATTCCTCCCTCTGTGTCAGGTTGAGAATATATTATTTTTATCTGGATCGGATTGGAGCACAGGAGCAGATGGGATGCGTTGTTCAACCGACTGGTTTGGGAGGGAGAGGCGAATGGGAAAGTGGTGGTGTGTTGGTGGCTGTGAGAGTGGCAGCCAGTGTGGTTCAGTCAATAGATTGTAAGAAATGGAAAAACCAAAATGTAAAAGTGGCTGTGAGAACGGGAGAGAGTCAGTGAGAGGGGAGAGAGCGAGCCTGAAGGAAGAAAGAAACAACGTTACAAAAAAAGGAAAGATAATCATTCCCAGATGAATTTTTTGAGAATTTTGCCAATTGTGTTAACAACTTTCCGAGGAAAGACGTCATCTCTTGATCTTCAGTCAAACTCTCTCTGAACTGAACTATTCCGGCCGCATTGATCCTGAAATTTACCATAATTATAAGAGGAGACAATAGTAGGGGATATCTGCCCTCCTAATCACACGTTCCTCAGACTAATGGAATGAAAAACACATCTGACTCTCATCCTGAACATTAGAGTCCAATGTGTCCAATCAGGGCCTGAGGATTGAGCTGCTCCGTCACAATCAGCTCCAGTCCGTTGGAGGACTCGGTTGTGAGCGGATGACTTGTTCCTGTCGCTGGCCCCATGGCCGAGAAGCGAGCAGCCCCTGCAATCTCTACTTTCAGCCAAATGCTAGATGTATGAAGGACTAATAACATAAGAACATAAGAACATAAGAACATAAGAAATAGGAGCAGGAGTCGGCCAATCGGCCCCTCGAGCCTGCTCCACCATTCAATAAGATCATGGCTGATCTGATCCTAACCTCAAATCTTCTATCACTCTGCATCCACCCGAACCCATGTGATCTCCTGGGAGAGGCGAAACCAGATAAAGACCCAATGGCCAATTTGGGAGAAAAAAATCTGGGAAATTCCTCTCCGACCCATCTAGGCGATCGAAATTCTTCCAGGAGATCACTCTGACCCTATATTTTCTACAGTACTTACCTTCTGTAAAGGCGATCTCCACCCCAGCCAGGAACAGGAATAAAACCATCTCCTGAAATCTAACAGAATTAGAACACAGTAGGAGCAGAACAAGGCTACACGGCCCCTGGGCCCGCTCCACTACCCACAGGGCCATGACCATTCCGAACCCAGACTCATGTCCAATTTCCTGCCCGCTCCCCGTAACCCTTAATTCCCTTTACTTCTAGGAAACTATCTATTTCTGTTTTAATTTTATTTAATGATGTAGCTTCCACAGCTTTCTGGGGCAGCAAATTCCACAAACCTACCACCCTCTGAGTGAAGAAGTTTCTCCTCATCTCAGTTTTGAATGAGCAGCCCCTTATTTTAAGATTATGCCCCCTAGTTCTAGTTTCACCCATCATTGGGAACATCCTTACCGCATCCACCCGATCAAGCCCCTTCACAATCTTATATGTTTCAATAAGATCGCCTCTCATTCTTCTGAACTCCAATGAGTAGAGTCCCAATCTACTCAACCTCTCCTCATATGACCACCCCCTCATCCCCGGGATTAACCGAGTGAACCTTCTTTGTACTGACTCGAGAGCAAGTATGTCTTTTCTTAAGTATGGACACCAAAACTGTATGCAGTATTCCAGGTGCGGCCTCACCAATACCTTGTACAACTGCAGCAATACCTCCCTGTTTTTATATTCCAACCCCCTAGCAATAAAAGCCAACATTCCATCGGCCTTCTTAATCACTTGCTGCACCTGCATACTAACTTTTTGAGTTTCGTGCACCAGGACCCCCAGGTCCCTTTGTACTACAGTACTTTCCAGTTTCTTGCCATTAAGATAATAACTTGCTCTATGATTTTTCCTGCCAAAGTGCATAACCTCACACTTTCCAGTATTGTATTCCATCTGCCAAATCTCTGCCCACTTACTTAGCCTGTCTATGTCCCTTTGCAGGTTTTTTATGTCCTCCTCACTCACTACTTTCCGTCCAACCTTTGTATCATCTGCAAACTTTGATATGTTACACTCGGTCCCCTCCTCCAAATCGTAAATATAGATTGTAAAGAGTTGGGGACCCAGCACTGACCCCTGCGGAACACCACCAGTTACTGGTTGCCAATCTGAGAACGAACCATTTATCCCAACTCTCTGCTTTCTGTTAGAGAGCCAATCCTCCACCCACGCCAGAATATTACCCCCAATCCCGTGATTTTTTTATCTTGAACAATAGTCTTTTGTGTGGCACCTTGTCAAATGCCTTTTGGAAGTCTAAATACACTACGTCCACTGGTTCCCCTTTATCCACCCTGTATGTTACTTCCTCAAAAAACTCAAGCAAATTTGTTAAACATGACTTCCCCTTCATGAAACCATGCTGAGTTTGCCCTATTAAATTATGTTTATCCAAATGTCCCGTTACTGTCTCCTTAAAAATGGACTCTAACATTTTACCAACCACAGATGTTAGGCTAACAGGTCTATAGTTTCCAGCCTTCTGCCTACCACCCTTTTTAAATAAGGGTGTTACATTAGCAGTTTTCCAATCTGCCGGGACCTTTGCTGAGTCCAGTGAGCTTTGGGAAATTATTACCAATGCATCCACAATCCCTACCGCTACTTCCCTCAAGACCCTGGGATGCAGGCCATCAGGTCCAGGGGATTTATCCGCCTTGAGTCCCATTATTTTACCAAGTACCACTTCCTTAGTGATTTTAATTGTATTTAGTTCCTCCCCCCCTAGAGCCCCCTGTTTGTCCAGTGTTGGGATATTCTTAGTGTCCTCTACTGTAAAGACTGATACAAAATAATTGTTCAGTGTTTTTGCCATCTCCATGTTTCCCACCATTAATTTCCCGGTCTCATCCTCTAAGGGACCAACTTTAGCCTCCCTTTTTCTTTTTATATAACTATAGAAACTTTTACTGTCTGTTTTTATATTTTTTGCTAATTTACTTTCATAATCTATCTTCCCTTTCTTAATCAATCTTTTTGTTATTTTTTGCTGTCTTTTAAAGACTTCCCAATCTTCCATCCTCCCACTAGATTTGGCTACCTTATATGCCCTTGTTTTTAGTCGGATACTATCCTTAATTACTTTACTTAGCCACGGATGGCTATCTTTTCTTTTACACCCTTTTTTCCTCAGTGGAATATATTTTTTTTGGAAGTTGTAAAATAACCCCTTAAATGTACACCACTGGTCATGTACCGTCTTACCCTTTCATCTATTTTCCCTCTCCACTCTAATTAATTCCGCTCTCATACTTTCCTAGTCTCCTTTATTCAAGCTCAGCACGCTTGTTTGAGATCCAAACTTCTCACCCTCTAATTGAATATGGAACTCAACCATGTTATGGTCACTCATTCCAAGGGGATCCTTTACTCGGACATTTTTAATTAATCCTGTCTCATTACACAGGACCAAATCTAAGGTTGCTTGCCCCCTGGTCGGTTCAGTTACATACTGCTCAAGAAACCCATCCCTAATACACTCAATGAACTCTTCCTCAAGGCTGCTTTGCCCAATTTGATTTGTCCAGTTAATATGATAATTAAAATCCCCCATAATTATAGCTGTTCCCTTATTACAAACAAAATCTTTGAAGTGAGCTGCTTTGGTTGCTGTGTTTGAAACCGGTTTAATGACTCGCATGGCAAGGGATTCAAATCGCCTTTTCTCTCGTGTTCTGTCTTTATCCCTTTATGCAGCAGAGTGCGATTCATAGAAAGTGGTCGGGAATAAATCTGCGGCTGCATTGCATTTCATGCTGCGTGTCCACCCAGATAAACGTTGTTTTATGTCTGGAAAGGGAATCAGCACACTGTATGAAGGAAGAGCACCCAACACGTTTTGCAGTGATTGACAGGGTGGATGCTGAGAGGCTGTTTCCCCTGTCTGTGGAGTACAGAACTAGGGGTCAAAGTTTCAGAATAAGGGGTTTCTCATTTAGGACTGAGAAGGGGAAATATTTTCACTCAGAATGTTTGTGAATCTTTGTAGTTCTCTACCCCAGAGGGCTGTGTATATTCAGTCTTTGAGTACATTCCTAACCGAGATGGATTTGGACATACGGGAAACAAGGTATATGGGGCTTGGTCGGTAATTTTAAGTTGAGGTAGAGGATCAGCCATGACCTTATTGAATGGCGGAGCAGGATCGAAGGTCGCATGGCCAAATCCTGCTCCTATTTCTTATGTTCTGATGTTCCGATCTTGGCCGGCGGGGTTGAGAACTGTGGCTCGTCTGGCTTAATTCATTAAAGAAGCATCGCAGTAGGAAGCAGCATCAACTGGAAGTTGGCTGCGCGGACGATGTGTATTTTCCTCACTAGTTTGGAAAATAAATATTTTCGCCGGTTAAAATTGCGTTACCGGTTTAAAGAGCATTAAAATGTAATATTTCTCCTGTGGTCTAGGCCTCTCGTGATGCGGTGATGCAATGTTGATGTGAAGTGCTTGTTTTACTTTCTGCTTGTTTTACATTGTGATTGAATCATTGTCTGAACGTAGCCTTCGATGTGTCTCGACACAGGAAGTGAAAGGCCCCAGTTAAAATGAGGTGAAAACGCTTCACTTTGGAAACGGCATCGCATCAGTAGCGGGAAGGATTCGAATCTGCGTGGGGCTACACTAATGGATTTCTAGTCAACCGACCGTAAACACGACAACCCCGAACTTCGGTTTCTCCCACGCAGCAGCTCATTGGCTGCAAAGTCGGTGGCTTCGGTCTGAACGCTTTGGCAGATAAGTCACTTGGATTCCTGTGCAATAATTCGACTTTCAAAATTATCGCAACTGTCTCTGTGCCGCAATGGGCCAGCGCGTTCGGCTGCTAACTGAAGTGCTGGTGGTTTGAGCCCACCCAATGATGCGTGCGGTCTTTAGTCTTTGCAGCCTTATCTGTTATATAAAAATGGACTCTTTGATTCTGTGAAATAAACAGTGCTGAGCATCCACTGCTGCTGCCTTCCTGCTTCTGGTGGGAGCAATGGCTTCAGCGATCAGCCTCCTGCCAGGCAACCTGGTGATTCTACTTCCCTATTACCATATTTCAAGTGCAGCGTTCTTGCCATGAAAATCCACCTGGAAAATCGCCCCCATTAGATAATCCATTCTGCAATCCCTTTTCTGCGCTTTCCTCAGTTTAACAATTTCATGGATAGGAACTGAACGTTTTGAAGCAATACCAGTTGCCAAAGACTTTCGCTTACTTCCATCATCCTGCAAACTGATCATGTGACAACAGCCAGCCAATCTCATACAGCGGCGCGAGAATGGCCCCATTGAATGTGTCCAATCACGGCTTTGAGAATTGAGCTGCTCCGTCACAATCATAGAATCTTTTCAATATCGTGCCATTTATAAAACACTGTCTTTCCATATTATCCCTCCCAAAGTGCATCTCTTCACACTTCTCCACATTGAACTCCATCTGCCCAGCTTCTGCCCATTTCACTATCCTCTCTGTGTCATCCAGAAACCCGGAACTTTGCTCATTACTATCTCCTGAGTTAACAAGTTTTGTTTCATCTACAAACTTTATAATGTTGCTCCCTACACCCGAGTCTAGGTCGTTTATGAGAATTGAAGAGTAATGGATACAAAACTGACCCTTCGGGAAAACCACTGCAAAATACCTCCCGGTCTGAAAATCATCCATCCAGCTCCAGCATTTGCTTCCTGTCACTAGGCCAATTTCCTATCCATAGCGCCAATGTCCTCACCATTCCATGGGCTGCCATCTTCTTAATAAGCCTCATGTGCGGCACATTGTCAAATGGCTTCTGAAAGTCCACAAATACAACATCGACTGCACTACCTTGAACAGCCTTCTCTGTTACCTCATCAACGAATTCAATCAAAGTAGTCAAACTTGATTTTCCTTTAACACATCTATGGGCAGCTTCTCTCCATGATTATCCCATACTTTTTCAAATGAATATTTAAGTTGTCCCTGATAGTGGTTTGCCGTAACTTCCCCACCACCGCTGGTAGTCTGAATGGCCTGTCGTTCCCTGCTTCTTCCCGCTCCCTGTTCTTGAATGTGATATAACATTGGCGACCAACCAGTCCTCCGGCACTACTTCTGTGTTAATTGAGGAGTGAAAGATTGTGACCAATGCCTCTATCATTTCTACATTTACTTCTTTCAGCAGCCTCGGATCCATTCCATTCGCACCAGACTGAACAATATCCAGGAATGTGAATCTTTTAGTACATATTCTCATTCTGTTACTATCCTGTCCATAACTTCCATTTCCTCTTCAAGTGTAACCTTCACACCATCTGCTTCTTTTGTGAAGACAGATGCAAATTACTCATTTAATACTTCAGCCAGTTTGCACATTCTCCCCGTGTTTGCGTGAGTTTCCTCCGGGTGCTCCGGTTTCCTCCCACAGTCCAAAGATGTGCGGGTTAGGTTCTTTGGCTATGATAAATTGACCCTTAGTGTTAGGGGGATTAAATACGTGGGGTTATGGGGATAGGGTTGGATATGTGTTGGTGTAGGGGTTAAGGGGATCGGGTGGGATATGTGTCGGTGCAGGCTCGATGGGCCGAAATGGCCTCTATCTGCACTGTGGGGTTTCTGTGATTCTGTGATTGTGATGTCCTCTGCCCCTCCATGAAAATTTCCCTTTGGTCCTTAATAGGCCCGTCTTTTTCCCTAACTATCCTTTTACACGTTATTTTTTTTTAAAGTTGCAGGGTTTAATTTAATGTTGCCTGCTATTCTATAATTGTAAACTCTCTTTGAATCCCGTTTTAACTTTTTCAATTCCCTCCTGTGCTTCTTGGTTATTAACTTGTTTCTGGCATTGTTCTGGTACTTTCTGTTTTAAAGCTCTGTAATCTTCAGTGCGGGGCTGGCTGTTGTACATTCCTGTGTCTTAGACTGCATTGCTGTGGATGTAGCGCTCTGTGTAATTACTGTACAGTGTCGGGGTTTTGCAGGTCCGTGCCCTTACAATGCAGGGCTGTGGATGTAGAGTTCTATGTAATTAGTGTACAGTGTCAGCGTTGTGCAGGTCTGTGTCCTTACACTGTACGAATGTTGATGTGGTATGCTGTATAATTACTGTACAATGTCGGAGTTTTACAGATCTGTGTCCGTACACTGCAGGGCTGTGGATGTAGCCTTCTGTACAGTGTCGGCGTTTTGCAGGTCTGTGTCCTTACACTGCAGGACTGTGGATGTAACGCTCTGTGTAATCACTCTACAGTGCCGGGGTTGTGCAGGTCTGTCTCCTTACACTACAAGGCTGAGAGTTATACCGGCCTGTGTCAGTATATGTAAGGTAGAGTAGGGTTGGTCAGACAGGTAACCCATTCGTATAGTTGGGTCTGGATGTGACAAAGGCATGGATGCACATTTCGATATCCGATTGCCTGAGGCATGCGTTTAGGGGGCCATACTAATGAGGTTGACGTAGGCAATCAGTGTTAGGGAGCGACTATTGGGAATGAACCATAAATTAGGATCAAACAGTGCATTTAGGGTCATTGAGAGCTAACAGCCAAGGTGTGGATTGCAATATATGCCTAGGATACTAAGATTGTGGCTGGGACTAAAGAAGGTGGCTCCAGTCTTGCCAATTTTTCGAAATATTTGAGATGCCTCCAGAACCTCATGTTGGACAAGTAGTCTGAAAACATAGTGGCAGTGGGGCGAGCAGGTATTGCGGGGAGAGGAGGATCGAAAGAGATATCACTTTAAAGGGGGCGCAACAACGGAGATGCCTGTGTGTGGCAGGACAGGGTATCAAAGCAGCTGATAAATGTACGGAATCCTGGACTTTAGAAATAGAGTCATAGAGTATGAAGTCAGGAAGCTTTCGTAAAACTACATAAAACACTATTTCCGGCCCAGGTGGATCATTGAATCCAATGCTGGTGACCACAACTTAGGAAGGGGGTGAAAGATTTGGAGAGGGTACACAAGAGATTTGCTAGCAATGTTCTAGGGATAGAAACATAGAAGATAGGAGCAGGAGCATGCCATTCGAATGAGGCATTGCAGTTGTGTGGATAGATAGGAGAACTGCTTTTTATTCGTTCATGGAATGTGTGCGCCGCTGTCAAGGCCAGCATTTATTGCCCATCCCTCAATGCTCCTGAGAAGGCGGTAGTAAGACACCTCCTTGAAGCGCTGCAGTACATGTGGTGAAGATACTGCAACAGCGCATTTAAGGGAGGGAGATCCAGGATTTTGACTCAGCGACGATGAAGGAACGGCAATATAATTCCAAGACAGGATGGTGTACAACTTGAAGGGGAACTTGCAGAGCATCTTGTAGATGGTACACACTGCAGCCACAGTGCGCCGGTGGTGGAGGGAGTGAATGTTAAGGTTGTAGATGGGGTGCCAATTATGCGAGCTGGTGTGTCCTGGTTATTGGTCGAGCTGCTTGAGTGTTGTTAGATCTGCACTCATCCAGGTAAGTGAAGAGTGTTCCATCACATTCCTGAGTTGTGCCCTGTAGATGATGGCAAGGTTTTGGGAAGTGAAGCGGTGGGACACTGGCAGCAGAATACCCAGCCTCTGGCCTAGTCTGACCAAGCTGCGTTTGTTCTCCTGAGAGCAGAGAAGGCTATGAGGAGATTTGATAGAGGGGTTTAAAATCTTGAAGTGTTTCTATAGAGTAAATATAGATCAACTCTTTACAATGGCTGAAGGGCCGATAACCAAAGGGTGCAGCTGTAATTTGATTGGCAAATGAACCAGAGGCGTCATGAATAAATATTTTTATGCAACGACTGGTGAGAATTTGTAATGCCCTTCCCGATATGGTGGTGGGCACAGATTCAGTAGCAGCCTTGAAAGGGGCATTGTAAAATAATTGATGGAGAGCAAAATGCAATGATATGGGGAAAGATCGGGAGAGTGGAAATAACTGAATTGCTCTTCGAAAAAGACTCGATGGGGCGAATCTCTGTACTATTCTATGACTCCATGATTCTGTGGTTCTAGGAGATGGGACGTTAACACTGGTATCATCAGTGCACATGTAAAAGCTGATCGCATATCTGCGGATGAGAGCTCCACGGAAAGCAGGTAGACGAGGAAGAAGAGAGGGCTACGACAGATCCTTCGGAGTAATCATAGGGAATGGTGCTACAGGCGAGTGTAGCGGGGATAGAAGTAATAGCTGGAGATTACCTCGCTCCGATCAAATAGGTAAACGTGGAAACAAACAAAGGGAATCCCACAATAACGAGGCCATTTCCAGAGGATTGAAGAGGCGATGGATTGGAGGGGAAGACGGAGCGTCTGGAGCTGATAAATTCACGATTGAGTATTGCAGTTACAGATGGGCTGAGACAGGGGGAGAAGCTGGCGATGTTATAATGATGGAGTAGGCGTCTTTTGTGATGGAGAATATATGAGGTCGGAAACTCAAATCGGGGAAAAATAGGAATCAGAGGTTATAAAACATTATATTGTGCCTCAGACAACAACCAGGGAGTGGGTTTGCGTCAATGACAAGGGTGGTTTCCCCTGGCTGTGGAGTCTAGAACAAAGGGTCACACTCTCAGAAAAAGGGAATTTAGGGCTGGGATGAGGAGACATTTGTTCACTCTAAGGGTGGGGAATCTTTGAAGTTCTCTACCCCAGAGAGCTGTGGAGGCTCAGTCGTTGAGTATATTCAAGATAGGGATCGATAGATTTTTGAATATTAAGGGATCAAGCGAAATGGGGATAGTGCAGGAAAGTGGAGATGAGGTAGAAGATCAGCCATGATCTTATTGAATGGTGGAGCAGGCGCGATGGGCCAAATGGCCTAATCCTGCTCCTATTTCTTATGTTCTTACGTATGGAGTTAGTGATGGGGCTACATATGATGTCCTTGGGCTTCCAATGTTGAAATGGAACAAATCTCAGCTCATGCAAAACTGTCTGTTGCCGTCTGATAACACAGAGGGAGTGGAGGTTGCAGAGAGGTAGTGGAGAGCTGGAGCTGGCTGTTGTCAGCAGACATGTGGAATCTGAACCCAGGTCTGCAGATGATGTCACAAAGGGCAGCATGTAGATAAGGAAGAGGAGGGGCAAGAAAGGAAAGTTCAGAGACTCGAAGGTTAACGGTGCTGGTTTGGCAAGAGACAGCATTGCTGGAGATGCTCTGGCTATGATCAGATCGGTAAGACTGGAACCAAGTGAGGGCAGTCCCACCGAAAGAGGCCAGTGTCAGAGGAATGGAGACATCACGCATGGGTTTACTGCATGGTTCGGAGGGGAGGGTGGAGATGGCGAGGGGTGAGACCATGGAGGGATTTAAACTACAGAATGAGAATTTAAAAGTACAGGCGTTACGGGGGGTGGGGCTGTCGAGCGGGTCAGTGAGGGGGCGGGTGATGGGCGAGCGGGTCTTGGGGAGTGCTGCACGTGGACAGCAGTGTGTTGGATCGGTAGACATTGCAAGAATGTGGAGGTTGGGTGACCGGCCCGGAGTAAACTGGGGGAATGGAGTCTGGAGGTGGCACCGTTCAAATTTTACTGTAGCTGTTAAGCAATGTAGATTAAGCAGGTAAACTTCTGCAGTAAAATAGCGGAGAGAGGAATGCCAATCAGGCACGTTCAGTGTCCGACCTGTAATATCACACACAGTAATTTCTGGGCTCCAATCCTGAAGAAGTCATTTAAGTCTCAGAGACTGAATGTTCATAATTTAACAGAGAAACTGCAGGCACAGAGTGAAACGGTTCTGAATATGCCCCTGGATTTAGTGCACACTGCGGAGCAATCGGTAACATTTATAATTGAATCGGCAGGAGTGAACATGATCACTACAATTACATGAATATTGTAAATGAAGTCACTCAGTATTGTTGGATCAGCCCGGTGTGAGCAGATCTTTCAGTCTTATTCTGCCGAGAGAGGTCTGATTAAGATAATGTCACGGATTTTGAGATGTTTTTGTTTTGTCCACCGCATTATTTACATTGGAGTCAAAAGTCCAGATGTAATGTGTTTTTCAAGTGACTGTAACTGATTGCAGTGATCAGGGGCATAAGCGCACCAATGGAGACTTATCTCCTGTATAAATCAGGGCCCAATGGAATGTATCAGCTCAGAGTGCCTGCCGGAACTGTGGGTTCCACTCCAACAGAAGTCGCTGCTTCTCACAGAAATGGGATACACAGTAATCTGTCAGATAGAAGACATTTACTATCCTGTTCTTGCAGCTGTTGGAGTTTCTGTTATGCCAATATCTTACCTGTCAATGGTGTGAATCTGTGTTAACTGTGTTGCCGCACTTGGTAATGTTTTACTCGGTGAATGTTTTACACAGCCGCCTGTTCTGTCCAATCAGAGTAATGATGGGATGTCCATAGTCTCCGCTCTTTCGTTCTTGTAGGAGCTACGTTATGTCAGTAATGATCATTGTTTATCCAACCCTAGCATTGTTACAGGCTTTTTGACTGCACTGAATGTACTGAAAACAGGTGCCTGGGTTAAGAGCAAGGGTCAGACCATCAGGAGCTGGTAACAGTTTCATGCTGTGAATTAAACTGTCCTCCAACAAGACAGCTCACGGTCTCAGTGTTTCACGGAGGTGGCGCAATGTTCTCCCTGCCCAATAACATGGTTCAGTTTAACTGGGATTTCAATGCGGGTTTTGGTTATCACTGTTATGAAATATTATTTCACTGTGTGCGTATCTGACGTCACTTCAGGGGATTGGCGACTGAACCGAGGTTGCTGCTGACCCATTCACATCTCCTTCTCTGCTTCAGTGTGAATGTATTCACTGACTGTCACCAAAATTCATAGTAAAATGAAATGTTTTCGGTTATGATGTATCAGTTTGCACTGTATCTCTGGAAGCAGGAGCCCTTCTGTTGATCTGGGGATTATAAGTAGCAGCGGTGATGTTGGCATTTTGTTAATTGAACAATCGCGCCATCTAACGCTGCATATTATAATTACAGGAGAAGGGATTTCAATTATTGTGAGCTCTGTCTGGAAGAGATACTCGTTTCTGTTCATTGTACGTATTGCAGATGAGGGGAACCTTTCAGGGGAACAGGAGGTGACCTGTGTGACCCGCAGAAACACTTAATTATTCTCAGAGGATTCAGCATAGAACAAACTGACTCTGAGAACAGGATCACTGAGCACGGAGCAGGAGAGGAGAATGTGGGCGAGGTGTTAGGATTGAATCGGATGCGATAAAGAGCTTTGACAAATAGAGCACAGACAGTGCGGAAAGATAGAGGAGAGATAGAGAAAGAGAGAGACAGAGAACAAAAGAGAGAAGGAAAAGTTTGAGCGAAAGTGAGGGAGCGAGCTACTGAAACTTCGACTACAATTAAAAGTAAATGTGAATTCAGGGTGTTATTAGGATGTGGTCAGATTGGGTGAGATCTTATTTCTGTTTGAGTTTCCCTGTGTTTATCAGGGTGTTATTAGGATGTGGTCAGATTGGGTGAGATCTTATTTCTGTTTGAGTTTCCCTGTGTTTATCCATCAGATCCTCAGTCTGTTTTAGTCAATATTGTTTTTGTTTCTTTATGACTTAAATACACATAATAAAATGTATTTAAAATATAGGATCCATGACTTAGTAAACAAAACGTATTATTGGAACAGTGGATTTAAATCTGTGCATCAGCTCAATTCAGTCAATAATGATGTTGAAATAACGGATATCTTTGAATTTCATGTAACTGAATGTGCTGACTAGATTTCTTGACCACATGTTATACCCAACGGCTGACAGCAGCAAAACCAGTAATGTTTGAATGTATTATTTGAATGTTGTTACTGTGATCTATACATTAACTTCCTCTAACACTCTGCTGCAGAATCTCCCTGTGAATCCCAGCCTCTCCTCCCCCTACATTGAATCCTCTGTCTCCTCAACCGTTGCCTCAGTTTGTCCGCTTTCTAAACGTACAGCTCCTGACTCCTATGCAGCTTCGGCATGTTCTTCCCCTTGTCTCTCTCCAAATCTCACTCACTAGCTCAGCATCCAGCTGTCCCTTCCAATCCGATCCAAAGCCTCAAACTCACTGCCGCGGCTCTCGGCCTTGCCCGTTTAGTGCCCCTTTCTGTCGGTGACCTTAACCCGGAGCAACAAACCAGCGGCACCTCCCCGGTCCCCAAAGCCTCACACTCAGTGCCGCGGCTCTCGGCCTTTCCCGTTTAATGCCCCTTTCTGTCGGCGATCTTAACCCGGAGCAACAAACCAGCGGCACCTCCCCTGTCCCCAAACCCTCAAACTCAGTGCCGCGGCTCTCGGCCTTGCCCGTTTAGTGCCCCTTTCTGTCGGTGATCTTAACCCGGAGCAACAAACCAGCGGCACCTCCCCGGTCCCCAAAGCCTCAAACTCAGTGCCGCGGCTCTCGGCCTTGCCCGTTTAGTGCCCCTTTCTGTCGGCGACCTTAACCCGGAGCAACAAACCAGCGGCACCTCCCCGGTCCCCAAAGCCTCAAACTCACTGCCGCGGCTCTCGGCCTTTCCCGTTTAATGCCCCTTTCTGTCGGCGATCTTAACCCGGAGCAACAAACCAGCTGCACCTCCTCTGTCCCCAAAGCCTCAAACTCACTGCCACGGCTCTCGGCCTTTCCAGTTTAATGCCCCTTTCTGTCGGCGATCTTAACCCGGAGCAACAAACCAGCTGGCCCTCCCCGGTGCCCAAAGCTTCCATGTCTGAACTCTCCTCCCCTCTGTCTGGAGCTCCAATCCGGATTTAACCCGTTGGAACCCGGCACTGGAAAGCCTAATCTCCCTTCCCCACCGGCACTGCGCCCTCACTCGGCCCTTCCAGTGGATCCGCTGCTCAATGTATTCACTCTCCATATCGATTTTCTTTATAATTATCAATCATTGTCTTGTCAAAGATTTCTCTGCCCGGATGCGCTGCAAGATCATTGATTCAATATCTACTGTTCGATGCAGCAACAAAGCTGGAAATTTCAGTCTAGATTCTGTCAAGCTGCTGCTTTGGCTCCAGGTCTGATCCGTAATTTCTCTGCTTCCTTTTCTCTCTCTTACAGTTAACTTGCTGGCGACTGTGATCCTGGCCCGAGGAAAGTGCGGTCTCTCCAAATGTATCGCTCTCTACCTGATGGGAATGGCAGCGGCTGATCTCCTGGTCGTTATCCCAGCTCCAATATTGAAGTGGACTGGTGGGATTTATTTCCCATATACATTCCCGAGTATTGCTCCAGTGTGTAGTACTTCATTTACTACCTGGTAAATGCCACCACGTTGGTTTCTGCCTGGCTCACAGTCGCTTTCACCTTTGATCGGTTTGTGGCCATTGGTTGTGAGAAGCTGAAAACAAGGTATTGCAGCGAGAAAACGGCGGCTGTGGTGTGAGTGTGCTGGGTTGTTTAGAATCTGTCCCCTGGTACTTTATCTTTGAACCTGACTATATAATTGAAAATGTTCCCTGGCGGTGTATCGTTAAATCGAGTTTCTTTACTTCCCCCGCACGGGGAGTATTTGAGTTGTTTCACCTAATTTTTACACCTTGTGTCCCGTTCTTTCTGATTTAGTTGCTCAATGTTCTGACGGTTGATGTATTTTACCGGCCAGTAGAGTCCGCAGTGGACTCCGGGGCCGCAGCAATGGAAAGAATCAGAAGAAGCACTGGAACTAAATCCCAGTACATACTCCATTCCCTACACACCCCACTGGGCAGAAACTACATTTTTATTATGCAGCACAGAGCCCTGAAATTATCTTAAATCTGATTCTGATATGATATTTTATTGATGATCTTACCTATTGAGGCTGGACTCACTCTGCACATGACACATGAATTGTTTCTCAGAAAGGCGGCACTAAAGTTGGACTTCCGGTAAATGGCCGCCCTGCACCGACAGCACAAAGGGCAAACCCGCCAATCACAGTCGCTGCTCTGGGCCGATCAGAATAGGAGCACTGCATATAAATGGAGAGACAGATAGAGAGAGAGAGAGACACTCGATAGTTAGAGAGAGGCAAAGGCAGGAAGAGAGAGTTACATAGAGAGATAAACATACATATAGTGATAAACATACATATAGTGGTTAGCACTGTTGCCTCACAGCACCAGGGACCCGGGTTCGAATCCGGCCTCGGGCGACAGTTTGTGTGGAGTTTGCACCTTCTCCCCGTGTTTGCGTGGGTTTCTTCCGGGTGCTCCGGTTTCCTCCCACAGTCCAAAGATGTGTGAGTTAGGTTGATTGGCTATGATAAATTGACCCTTAGTGTTAGGGGGATTAAATACGTGGGGTTACGGGGATAGGGTGGGATATGTGTCGGTGCAGGCTCGCTGGGCCGAAATGGCCTCTCCCTGCACTGTGGGGTTTCTGTGATTCTGTGATACAGAGGCGGAGGGACATGTAGAGATAGTGAGAGCCCTAAATAGAGAGGAAAAACAGAGGTATCAAAGAGAGAGGCAAAATGGAAACAGAGTGAAACCGAATCCTGCAACGTACTGGAGCTGCTTGTGACGGAGCAGCTCAATCCTCAGGCCCTGATTGGACACATTCAATGGGGGCGTTCTCGCGCCGCTCTAGGTGATTGGTTGGTTGTTGACACGTGATCAGGGTGCGGGGCGATGCAAGGAAGCCGAAGTTATCTGGCAATTGTTATTGTTTCATGCTTTCTGTTCTAATCCATTGTAAGTGTAAATCTGAGGAAAGTGCAGAAAAGGGTTTTCAGAATGGATTATCTACTGTGGCCGATTGTCCTGCTGGATTTACATGGCAAGAACGCTTCACTTGGAATTCCTTTCCTTCCCCCTTATTTTTAACAAGACAAAGACACATTTCAATCGTCAGTTACAAGTTACAGAAGCGAGGTATTTTCATGTGGTCGCGTGGCCGAGCGGTCTAAGGCGTTGGATTCAAATTCCGGTCTTTGCAGAAGCATGGGTTCAAATCCCACCGCTGCCAAAGATATTGTGGCTTTCATCAATCCCGCCAATTCGGCAACAGCAATAAACTGTGCAGGCAGGGCGTTTTGCTCTGTATTATGTCACTTTTTTCATGGAGCTCCATGCTAACCTTTCCCTTTCAGTTGTTATTGAGAGGCAGATGCGATTTGAAGTTTTTCCTCTGGTCAGCTATGGTCCTGAACCCAGTGTGGTGCACTGTAATCACCGTCACCCAACAAAATGAATTCAGGCCACTCACTCATCTCCACACTTGCTGCGTTTCAGATATCCACCAGTTTTACATTTCTGTTTCTTGCATTTATTTACAGTCTGTCGACTGCAAACCCCCTGTGCTGCCATTCGGGACCCACCATCTCTCCGCCGTTTCACTGTTCCCACTACCAAACCTGCCGGTTAAACAGCAGCACCCATCTGCCACTGTACTCCAATCCGAATAATATTACACTAATACGTTTTTTCAATCTACCCTATCCAGTCATTGAAAGTTACATTAAGCAAGGATAAGAGAAGATCCCTTTTGTATGCACAGGTGGTGAGTGGGGCTGTGTTCAGGACGACGGTCAGATGTGTTTTTCATTCCATAAGTC